>NW_024062758.1:1328750-2657500 GCF_006381635.1 Hibiscus syriacus | reverse complement strand
ATATTTTTAGGGTTTTTAGAAGGCTGTAAATACCCCATTAGGAACCCTAATGGAATCATCTTTTTCCCCCCTTTAGTTTAATAAAAATTATTTTCTTATATTTTCGTTTTTTTAATTTTCTTTTAAGCTGATGGCTTAAGCGATGACTTAATCCTAACGTGAGAATTGAAAAATACTCAAATAACCTCGGAAATCTCTCTCAATTTCTTTTGCGCTTATTTTCAAAATCAAAACAATTTTAAAATCAAAGATTGACTTTGGTCAGAGTGTTTTTCAGATTAAATGTGTGGAAGGAATGATCGACTTATTATATTAGACTTCTTAGGAACACACTTAGCAAATTGATTGCAAAGAGGGAATTGAGATCGAAATTAGTAGTTATTGAAACAACAATCTGAGTCAGTATTCCTTGAACTTAAACGATTATTGATCTACAACAATTGATGTTGACTAGATCAATTTTTGAAGTCGGAATCAAAGATTACCTTAGGTATTCGGTATACAAAGAAGAGTTGCGATGATTGCCCTTGTAGACCAAGTAACCGACGTAAATCCCGAAGAAAAGATCTAATTCGATGATCCGAAAGAAATTGAGTCAAAGTAGAAGCCTGAGACGGATTTTTACAAATTGGTTTTACCACACTTCTTTTAAATCTTTTTCTACTTTCCTTTTTCATATTTTCTTTACATTCTTGTTTTTTCTTTTCTTTTATTTTCCTCATCTACCTATACCCCTTTTACTTAAACATTGCCTTATTAACTTCTTGGTGTAAAGATTAAACAAAGCACAAATAAATCAAGAAATTTCCTTAGTCTCTGTGGGATCGACCCTTACTTATCCTTTACTACGTTATTTCTTGTATTTATTAATTGAGAAGAATGAATTATTTTGACGAGTAAAATGATGATTGTCAATGTCATACATTTCCCTGTTGTCATCAAAGACATTCGAACTAAAGAAAAGGCATGACTTATCAAAATTTATGATTTGGTCGGACAAATATCATATTGTTGCAAGATTTCCATGATTTCAATGGCGACAATCGCTTTTACTTCAGTAAAAATAAGACTATCGTAAACAAAATACAGATGTGAGATCATCGGAATATACTATTGATGCGAACACTATCTAGAACTCCAGAAGCCACAACAGTTCGTATCAAGGAAGAGAGATCTTCCCTGCATATCAAGAATAAATAAGTACTCAAAGGATCTCCTTGTCTAAGAACCCTCTGTAGGATAAAACAAGCACCAACTACACTATTAAGTACTACCGAATAAGGAAACTGAGTAAACATAATACTTTAAATATTCGATCCAAATAGAAAAAAAAAACTTTCACACCATAACATTCTATAGAAATCATGTGGGGGGAAGAGTTATCTTCTTCTTCTTGTTTTCTTTTTCTCCACCGTGGACTTCAAGAGCAAAGGTAAGATTTCTTAATTTTTGATTATTAGCTGAATTTTAAGTTGGGTTTTGATCATTAGATGATAACTAAGCTTAAGGAAAGCTTTAAAATCAAAACATGAAGAAGTTATGAAAGATTAAAGAAAATGAGTTTTTAAGTGAATTTTTGGAAAAGAGATGATAAGTTGAATTTGAAACTAAATTTGACTTGTCATCAACTTAATTAAGAGATATGAAATGATAGAATTGGATTTAGAATATTTTGAAAATTTGGTATGATTGTTGATTTCCATATGAAAGATGTAATTTTAAGATTTAAGATGAGATAAATGGATATAAATGAGTTTAAGCATATGTATGTGAGTTAAGGATATGAAAGAGGTTGAAATATGGCACAATTAAATTAGAAGGAAGTAATTTACGTGAATAAATGGGAATTCTGAACTAGTGTGCATCGGTACACATTCAACATGTACCGATGCATCAAGGGTAAATTTCCAAAAATTATTCAGTGTGCATCGATGCACATAGGTAGGCATCGATGCATGGGAATTTCGAAGCCATTTGGTGTACCGATGCACCTTTAGTACATCGATACACCCCTAAAGGAAAAATGGAATTTTGGTTCATTAAACTAGCTTGAGTTATTAACATCAAGTTGTAAGGTTTAGGCTTTTGATAATCGTATCGGAATTTATGTTTATGTAGATATTGAGCCTAAACAAATCCCGAAACAATCAAAGAATTATGATCGAATCAAAGCAAGGCTAAGGTGAGTGCAATTTAATTTGTGCTTATGTTATAGAACGAATATTGGCTTGCGATGAGCCAGTGACGGATTTAGTATGGTAAGAAGTAAATTCTAAAATGTTAGGTAATTTATATGTGTTAACAGGTTATTATGTATATTACATGATTTGCATAAGTATATGTTAGTATGATAAGTCATATGAAACAACATAAATAATCTATAAGATTATATAAGAATATGAAATATGTTATATAAATTATATGATGACATGTTTGTTCCTTGGTGTTGTGATATATGTGTTATTTGATATGAATATGGTAAGTAAAAGGGGTTAATGGGGATGATAATAATAATAAGGATAATGAAATGACATGTATATGGGAATATATGTATATTCGATCCAAGTTATGTGACTACGTGAGAAAGAATATATGTCTATGATAAGGCATAAGAATAAAGTATAAGCTATTTGACATATGAATATGAATCATATGAAAATGTTCTACGTGTAAGTGAACTATGTGATATGATGTGTGATAAATATGAAAAATAATGCCCATGTTATGTGTCATGAGATCTAGAGGTACAGTTGGCATGCCAAGAGTCGAGGGTCTACGCGGTCATTCGGGACAATTCTACGTGATCCTTCGGGACATATATGTAATTCCGTGGAACATGTATGTGGTACTTCAGTACACTTATTTGGTCCATTGTATTATGTGTATGGTTCTTAAGGAGTGATCATTCGGGACATATGTGATATGTGGTCCTTCGGGACATAGTGGTCCTTCGAGACATTTCTACGCGGTCCTTCGGGACAAATATTCAGTGCCCCTAGTGGGAATTTATATGAGCTGTGGTGACAGCATTTGTGCACAACCTCAATTTACTCACATACCTTCAGTTCTCACCAGTGTACCATGAGCTAATAAAGAGACAATAACAAATACAATACATATGATGTCTATGTTTTGGTGATATGAAATATGTTACATGAATTATATAATGTTATGTATGTTATATGATATACAGAAATGATAAGTACAAAATCATATGATAAATAGAGATTATGATGAGTATATGTATGTATGCATTTTATTATATGAAATGTTCTACAGTTTTATTATATGTTTTATATGCCTCACTAAGTCAACGACTTAGCGTGTGATTGTTTCACGCGTAGGTTCCGGGAAGAGGAAGATTGGTAAAAGTTATGCAAGACAGGTCAGTTTCTCCTTTCCAAAGATCAGATCAGAAAAGAAATGTATAGTATGTATTTTCTAATAAGGAAAGTGGTTGGCATGTAAATAAAGGATTAAATTCAATATGTTCTAATCGATTTTGAAAAGTCATACGATTAAGTTTTGTAATGTTTTAAATGAGTATATGTAATTGATAAATTTTATACAAATAAAAGCTTAGATTTTTACGAGTTTATACATATTTTAACGAAGTTACTGTAGCAGTGCATCGATACACAATTTATATTCGAAATTTTCACTGTTCACGGTACTGTTCATCACTGTTCATGGCACTGTTCATTATTGTTTATACGGTACTATTCATATCGTATTTTATTGTTCATAAATACATTTTTGCCTCAAATGTTTATAACAAACACAATTCAATAATATATAATCGTATTTTCTTAAAAAGAATTCAAATGATTTGATATTTTGTAAGAATATCGTTTTTAAAAGTCAATGTGACATTTCGAACTCATATTCGAGTCGGATACGGGTTTGGGTGTTACATTTAATGGTATCAGAGCTACGGTTTAGCCGATTCTAGGCTAAAAATGAAGTCAAAAGTGTTTTAAAAAGTATACATGCCAACACAAAGTGAAAAAATTTTTGATCTGATAGTGTAAGGAGTATACTGTCTTGATAATAGAATTAAAGTGTTATGTTATATTAGATGTATGATTATAAGAGTTTCTAAAGTGAAGCACAAGGCGATAGACCTGAAGGTAATAACATTCACCTGCTCTGGCCAGGCAGGGAGAAGAGCGAAAACCTCAAGGAGTGCCTATACAAGATTAGAGAACATTTCATGATGTTGAATGATATTATGATGTGTTTTCAATTTTATACTACTATAATTCATAGAATAAATGTATTGAAAAGAGTTGAGAGTACTCGAGTTCAAGGGTGAAATTTAAAGAATGTTCTGTTGTCATAGACCTTTGGATAAATGATATGAAGAAAATGTTAGAAGGTTTTCATTTCTCCAAAGTGGAGAAGTTAAATTGAGTAGTTTCGTTACTACGTGAGCAAGCTAGAGTATGGTGGACAAATTTCATCATAAGAATGTTAAAAGATCAAGTGACGTGGTTATTGTTTGTAGAAGAGTTCAAGAATAAGTACATGTATGATCAGTTCATAAGACAAATGAAATTAGAATATACGAGCATGAAGCAAGGGAATTACACATGCATGTGTACGAGTATAAGTTTAATAAGTTAAGCAGATTGATTGCTGAGATGATTCTGATTAAGAAGGATAAGAATGATACATGCGATTGGTTGTTTGGGGTTTACGCCTTAAAAAAAGAGTGTTATTAGTTTTGAGATTTTTCTCATTTCAAGAAATGGTTAATCGTGTTAAAGCTCTAGCAAGAGCTCAGAATGAAAGGATTGGAGAACAAAAAACTCAGATGATTAAGAGAATTAGTGCTTTATAGAGTTAAGCACCATCAAAGAAAGATAGAGATTATGGTTTTCAACTGTAAACCAGATATGAATTATTTATTCTCCGCCAGAGAATAAAGCCAATCAGTTCTGACGGATTGGAAATTATAGTATTAAAGGAACTTTATCATTCTGAAATAGAATAGTTTATTTACAACATGGACAAGATAAAGTGGAGAAGATGGATGTTAATTGGAGAATATTAAAAGACCAATGAATGATTTAAGAATATGTATATCAGTGATCAATTATAATACAAAGGTAAATGGAATGGTTAAATGCGAATCAAATGAATTGTATTATGGATGAGTGAGAATGAAGGTTTGATAAGTGAAAGAAATAGATGATGAATTATTTTGACAGGAAAGAATGCATATATGGATAGTTTGACGAAGGTTTACGTTTTGATTGAAAGAAATAAGTTGATTAATAAAGTAGTGTGATAGTGAATGTATTAAAGTTAAGGGATTTGTATGTTTAAAGGAAACTAAGGAGTGATAGAAATGTTAAAAATGATAAAGAATAAGGTTCTGTGCAAGTAAAGTTGACTATCAAAGTCATAAAAGTGTGATGGAGAGTGATAGTTAAGGATAATAGGAGTATGAAGGACATGATATGGTTTAGTTATGTATAAGACAATGCAGATTATAAAAGGAATATACAAGTATAAGGAAAAGGTAATGAAAGAATTAAGGTAATGAAGTGAAGTTTATGATAGCACGAAAGATTTATTGAAGATGTGATATGTAAAAAGGAATAGTAGACGTGTAAATAGTATGCTGTATAAGCAATAGTGTGGATATGATAAGGGATTTGCATTATAGATGGAAAAAGTTAGCAATGGCTAAAAAAATTATGTGATGGAAATATATTAGAATTATAAGATATTGATAGGTTATGATAATCAAATATGAAGTGGATTCGAATACAGTTGCATATCTTAATTATGTAATGTGATGTAGTGAAGGAGATAAAGAATTGAATGTTCAAGAAAAGATAAAGAGTAATAGAAAAGTTTGAGAATGACTATGTCGGTGAACAATTTATAAGACAAAGAAATTTACATCGTTTGATTTTGAAACATATGAATAATATTGTGTGTGAGTAAGAGTCCGAGTTTGAAAAGTTGAGTAAGATATAGTTGAGGAAAATTTCGATTGAAAAGAAGGTATAGGATTGAGTTGATAAGGGTTGTACCCTAGATTAAAAAGTTAAGGATTTCGTTTAGAAAATTAAATGCGCAACTTGATAATGTTAGAGGATCTCCACTATTCTAAAGTGGAAAAGTTAGATGAAATAATTTAGTTGCTATGCGGTTGAGCTAAAATATGGTAAATAAATGTTATAATGGGAATAATGGAAGATTCATTGATATGAATATTGTTTCGGAAAAAGTTTAAGAAATAGGTACGTCGGTGATTATTTTATAAGATGGAAGACGTTGAAATGTTGAGTGTGAATAAAGAAAATTACATGGTGTATGAGAATAAATGTGAATTTGATAAGTTAAGTAAGCTATTGATGGGATAAATTTGATTGAAAAGGGTATATGATTAATTAATTAGGGTCTATGCCCTAGATTGAACAGTTGATATTTACTAACTGTGATAGTAAAGGTGATAGAGTTATAAGATATTTTGTTAAAAAGAATTCAAATGATTTGATATTTTGTAAGAATATCGTTTTTAAAAGTCAATGTGACATTTCGAACTAATATTCGAGTCGGATACGGGTTGGGGTGTTACAAAACTACATTTTACCATGTCATAGAGTTCAACTATTTTTATATAAATAAAAAGTTTTTTTTTAAGTTTTAACTATCTTTTAAAAGTAAACGATTTGAAAAAGTCAATGTGACACATTGAATTCGTATCCGAGTCGGATTTGTGTTGGGGTGTTACATCGCCCGTATAAGTAGGTAAGGTAGAACCACGTTAAATCTTGTCTCTTGTGCATGTTTTATCTTATGTTAATGTCGTTTTGGTTATTTTTTCGCTCACAAATTTCTAACAAGTGGTATCAAAGCTATCATTTAGGCTGTGAAGTTTTACAGGAATTTGTTGCTGCTGATTTTATTAGCGATTTTGGAGACATGGAAGATAAATTTGCTACAATGAGTTTTCAGTTGTAGGGAAGTAATTCTTGATTGATTCAATGATGTTTCATTGTATATTGGATAAGAATTGAAGTTGTCGAAGATTTGACAACAATACTTCAACCAATATGCGACTTACGTAAAGATTAAAGTTATTGAAGACCAATTTTTATGAATTCTAGGTCAATTGGGAGATTTGTTATATTTTGACCTAAATTATAATTAATAATTAAGTTGAAGATTTCTTAGTAATTGATTTTATTTAATAAAATAAATATTTATTTTAGGCTTGATCCATAAGAATTCTTGGTGACCATGTATTTGGCTCTATAAATAGAGATTATGTCTTAACCTTTATGTTAATATGCATAAGAATTCTTGGTGACCATGTATTTGGCTCTATAAATAGAGATTATGTCTTAACCTTTATGTTAATATGAGAGAATTATTCTAGAGATATGTAATCCTTTTTGGATTTCTGCAACTTTTGGGGCTTATGTTGCTGAGATAGTTTTGTAGGTATGTTGGAAGAGTGCTTTGGGATATGATGAGTTTTGGTATCTATACCGTGTTTTGGGATACATATGATATCATGTATTTGTATTCCTCGTGTTCTCTATATTTATAGTGAATTTTTGTTCATTTTACCTATGGAGATAGGCAAGGTCGAACCACGATAAATCTTTTCTCTTGTACACGTTTTATTTTATGTTGATTTCGCTTTGGTTATTTTTTCACTCTCCAATTTCTAAAATGTGGTATCAGAGTTATGGTTAAGGCTATGGAGGTTTGAAGGAACTTGTTGCTGCGAATTTTGTTAATGATTTCAGAGACATGTAATATAAATTTGCTACAAAGAGTTTTCAGTTGCAAGGAATTGATTCTTGAATGATTCAGTAATACTTCAATGTATATTGGATAAGAATTGAAGTTTTTAAAGATTGACAATGGTGCTTCAACGGATATGTGACTTACGTAAAGATTGAAGTTGTTGAAGAATCGAAGACCAATTTTTGATGAAATTTAGGCCAAGAGGGATATTTGTTATATTTGACATAAATTATAATTGATAATTAAGTTGGATTTTATTGTAATTCTAATGGTTAAAGATTTCTTAGTAATTGATTTTATTTAATAAAATCAATTTTTATTTTAGGCCTGAATTCTTATGGAATAAGAATTCTTGTTGACCAAGTATTTGGCTCTATAATAGAGATTATGTCTTAATCTTTAGGGTAATGTGAGAGATAATTATTTTGGAGAGATGTAATACTTTTTGAATCTCTGTAACTTTTGAGGCTTATGTTGCATAGATAATTTTGTAGAGATGTTGGAAGAGTGTTTTAAGATATATCAGATTTTGGTATCTATAATAAATTTCGAGATACATGTGATATCATGTATTTACACTCTACATATTTTTTTCATGCCCGCAGTTTACCCAAACACATCTGCTGTTTCTTCTCCAATAGAGGGCTTTTCTTCTCAGCCCTTCGATCATCATCAAACAACGACTTTTTCTCCAACACAATTTGGGGTGTACGAATAGCATAAGAAGATAATATACCTTCGTTACCCTTCGAATCGATTTTGCTCACTTTGATCCCTTCTTTAACCCATTTTCATGCCGGTTTATGTTTATGTTCCCATCGTTTGAAACATCTTCAAAAAAGCGATCGTCGTGGTAATCTTAGTTAACGTTTTCCCATCAATTTCAGTGGTTTTTATTCTACTTTTTCTTCTTTTTTCTTTCGTTTCCTCTTTTCTTCTTCGCGATTCCTCTGCTTTACCGTCCGATAAACAGGAATCTAGTTTGTTTAGAAGATCCGGGGATTGGTTTCGATCGTGATCTGGAGTTTGCTCTTTCCGGTGGTTTAAAGGTCTTCAATTGATTCCTGTAGCCGCCTTTAAGAAAGGTATATTAATCTTGATGATATAGCTGTTTAAGAAAGTTCCTCAATTTAGTATTTATTTATTTATTTATTTTTTGAATTTTTGCAGTATTTATGGGTTAGGGTTAATTATGATATGGATGATTGAATTTGTTAGCTAAATTGGTATGAATATTACTTATCAAAGAATGAGTCCCATGAATATTCTTGTGGCAAATTTGTTATTTTCCAATTTATTTGTTTTTTTTCTTTTTTTGAATTTTGGACTGATCTTGAATAGTTATATGAAATTTTTTAGCTTGAATTTTTCGGCGGTGGAAGAGTGGGAAAGGAGTTGAAAGATATGGGAAAAGGAGATGATTTGCTGGTGAAGAGAGGTGAACATGTGCCGCTTGATTTTGAAGGTCCAATCTTGGTTTGTAGTAGGAATGATGATCTCGAGGCTGTGCTTGAGGCCACTCCTAAATCTCGTAGGAATGGTACCTTTACCTAATCATACTCTCTCTTTGTTCATTTTGTTTAATTAAACAAAAAGGATTGATCTTTTATTATGTTTTTGCTTAATTTGTCGTTTATAAAGAAACCCCTTGTTTTTATTCCTTATAAAACAGTTGGATGATTCAGTTGAGTATCATTACATAGCTGAACTACATTTTGATATCTACTTGATTTTATAGATATGATGCATTATTCTGGGGAAATTTTCTTTTATTATTTCCTCCGTAGTTTTTGCATTAATGCCATGTGCTTCAGTCTATTTATTTATTTATCTGCAACTTTGTTGATTTAATTCAAAATGATTTGATCATCCATTGGGTGTTGATGATCTAGCAGATTTGGTTTTTTTTTTCAGAGTGGCATTCTGGAGCCATGGCTTCAAAGCAAAGGTCTTAATGATGCAAACCAGGGGCTAGCATATTTTACAGTTTCAAAGCTTGGAGAACCTCCTACGGATGGCAAGACTGATACAAATCCTAAAGGTCTAACTGCAGCTTATGGGAAATGTGCATCTTCTATAGCTACCAGATTGCATGCTGGTGGCCTCTCTTGCAAGGTAAAACATACATTTTTACCATTGTCTTACGTTACTTGGACATGGAGTTCCTGGTGATTAAGATTTAAGATTGTACATGGTACCTTCTCTTAAGCGTGTTTAATGAACCCCGTGGTTTTAATAATTAGTCGACAATCGATTGAAGTGGTATAAATTTGTAGGCTTAGTGACCACATTGGATAACTAAATTTTATTATGTTGTTTACTGAATCAAATATTGTTCTGAGCAGGTTTTAGACAAAGAAGCGGCACAACTTGAATTTTGAATTTTTTCTTTTCTTGTGGCATTCTCTCTTTGTTCTCTCTAAAAGGCCTTCTAACAGAAATGGTTTTAATCTGCAATAAGCACACCTTGTAACAAGCTGCAAAGTCGTTTTCTAGATGTTTCCATAAATACTTCTTTGCTATTAGTAAGTAGTAACCTAGTAAATTTGCTTTCATTTGATCGGCTTGTTGATTCCTCTATTGTAGCTAGGTTTTTTAATTTTTTTTTACAACAGAATATTTTCTGCTAGTAATTCTAACTAGTTGTTTGCTACACATTATTTCTCTTTGGAAGTGCATGTTTTCTTTCTGCAAGTTAGCCAGCTTGGTTCAAGTATAAATGTCATCTGTCTATGGGTGGATTTTCTTTTGTCATCCTCTATGACTAGTGGCTGAGCTGTATTACACACAAATAAAGTTGCTATGGTCGAGTTCATAGCAAGTTGTTTACTTTAAACTTCTAATAATAGATGTATAAATTGGAATGGGTCCAATGTCTTTTTTCCACTGGAATAAGCTGAACTTTAATATGTGTTTGCATGCAACTTAAATAAGTTTTTGTCAGTTTTCTTTGCTGCATGATGGCCTGGGATCATTTTGTTTTTGAATTTTACTTGTCATAAGGTTAATTATTTCTCTAAGTTTCTCTCCTTGTTTCCTACTAGTTATAGATGGCACATTATCATGGTGTTAGTTTTCCTACGTACTATTCTGACCTTCCTGCCTAAGGAGAAATAATTTCTTATTTTTTTATTTATATACCATTTGGGTTTGTGACCCTAATCTTTGTAATATTTCCCAATGCAGCTTTGCTTGTTGAAAATGGGAAGTTCCTTCTTTGTGCAAAACGGACCCGTAGAACTACTTGCACAGAGTATGTTAGTTCAAGATTATGTATTTTTTTAAGTTTTATTTTCTTTCCCCTCATTTTTCAACTGTATTATCAAGCAATGAATGGAAAAAAATGAGGTAGTGAAAACGTGGAAAGACGCCATTTTAGGTGTTATTGTTGTTTATTCTAGTTAACAATGTTGAACTACATTATATTTTACGTTAATTTAAACTTCGATTTATTATTATGGATTTCAAGTTTGTTGTTATGGATGTTAAGTTTATTGGATAAGTTTTCAAGTTCGTTGTTATGGATGTTAAGTTTATTGGATAATGCTACAGGTTAAATTTGGGTAACAAAAGAGTAGAAAATAATATTTGAAAAAGTAGTTTTAATTTGCGGCATTTGTGTAAAAAACGTCACTAAAATTCCACATCTTTTGCGACGTTTATACAGAAAACGCCACTATATGTGTAGTCAATAGCAGCGTTTTACATTCACAAACGCCACTATATGACATAATATTTAGTGGCGTAAAACCATAATCTTTAGCGGCGTTTGTGAAAGACAAGCACCACTACCTTTTGTGGCGTTTGTTTCAGCGGCGCTTTTTGCGACTTTTGTTTTGCGCCACAAAGGTTTTTAGCAGTGCTTAAAAACGCTGTTATATGACTAAAAAACACCGCTAAAAATCAGTTTTGCTAGTGTGGCAAGCTATTATTATTTTTCTTTTGAACAAATGTTGTTTATATTATCCAATAAAACAATAAGCTATTACAAAAGACGTATACAATCTATGAGATGGATTCCTCTAAGTCTAAAAGATCCCCCAATAAACACACAAATGCATCTAAAAGATCCCCCAATCAAGACACAAATGCATATTTACCCTATAATTTTTATTTGGACAATGGCTATACAATCGAATGCAAACCATCTCTTTTGTACACTCAAGAATGTCATCAGTGGAATGAACTAATCTTCTAAATTGCTTGTGATTGCATTCTTCCCAAATACAATAAATAAAAGCAGTTCAAGCTAACATGAGGAAATGAACAATAAGGGTTTTCCCTTCAAATTGTGCACAACCCACGGCAAATCATTATTATTCCTTAAATCAGCATGTTGTTCGTATTAGTTTTTAGAGCTCCAACAACTTTTGTTGGATTTAATTCACACGATGAACAAAGTTATAAAATTCAGTGTTTAGTTTGGTCAAGTGTGTGGCTTCTCTTGCAGTTTTGTGTAACTGAAAGATGTTTTTTATATTGTAAAAGAAGAGTGTTATTACTTAAAACATTAAGTGTTAATCTTAAACACTGCCTTAGAGGGGTGTGGGTGGATTAAAAAGAATGTTTTAAAGCATAAAAGTAATTTTATACTAATATTGTTATTATTAATAGTTAAATTTAAATAATAGAATACCTATCTAAATCTCATCTATTATAAGTTCCACGATGGACCCATTGGATAAGAGGAGTCGCATTGTAGGTTATTTGACATAACTGACACTTTTTTTTTTAAATTTTCCCTTTCTGACACCGTTTGACCAATATTTCCAGAAGTAGCACCATTTCTGCTGAGTTGGCAAAGGCGCGTCCCGGACGCGCTTTACCCGTGTTTTCGCTGAGTTGGATGTCACGTGGAAGGCGCCCCGGGGACGCGCCTTTGCCAACTCAGCAGACACGTTTTGTTTAATAATAAATAGTTTTTTTATTATTATTATAATAAATATATGTAAAATGTTTCGATTAATGTAAGAATTATCAAATGTATTTTGTTAATGTGTGTTATAGGAAAAATGTATGAAATTATAATTACACATATGGTTATATTATTATTTTTGATTTTGATTATCGATCTATTAATTTTATCAGTTAATTATTTAAATGTTATATCTAGTCATCTCATATCAATATTTAACGAAAATATTGTATGTAATAAATTATAATTACATATTTAATCTTCAAGACTTACATTTTATAAAATTAGTCTTATTGAAAATTTAATTTAATAAATTTAATCCTCCAATCAGAACATGAAATGTCATATACATAAATTTTTTAAAACTTTAATTTGTTTAATTAATTTTTTCTCTTAGAAGGTGGAATTATTATTATTTTAAAAAAATTATAACTAATAATATTATTATATTAAATAATATATTAAATATATTTATGTATTTAAAAGTTAAAAAAATTATTTAGGTGTACATACATTGACAAATTATAAATGCAATAACATTAAATTATTAGAAACAAAAACATTCATTTAAATACAATATTAATTACATAAGAGTTAACGGTTATATGATGATAACAGAGCTGGACATTTTTTTCTATTGTGCGATTTTCTACAATGCCCACATTGTTTTTGTTCTGTTGACTTCTCCCGAATATCCATATCACAATGTATTCTAGTAGATATTGGACGACCTGAGTCCCTCAATAGCAATGGATCTGGTACAATTGTAAGCCAAGTTTGAATCTCATTTGGGTCTTTCTTTTCCTATGGGCGGAAACTCAAATTCATATACCTTGAATACTTGTGAAAGTTGGTATACGGGATCAACATAATTTTGTAGTCCAAATGCGAATGTGAGCAGCAACAATGACATGAGAGCATGGATATTTGAGTGCTTGAAAGAAACCACAATCGCACCACCTCTCTTGCAGATTAACTCTGAAAGAGTTAGCTTCAATCCCTTGGGGACGTGGCATTTCGGTTACACGAAACAATTCACGGGTGCGAGAAAAATTTGTAACTAACATCCCATTTGATGCAGCCACTTTTCTGTAAATCAACTACTAGTCTTGGGTGGTAAATATGTCCGTTTTGCATCCAAGTAAGAGCTTGTCCACCGAGCTTTGCAAAGAGTTGACCCAAACGAAAATAAGTCGTTTTAACCAACGCCGTGACTGGTAAATGACGCGTCCCCTTTAAGGTTGAATTTATTGCTTCAGCCAAGTTTGTTGTCATATGACCATAGCGATACCCCCCGTCATATGCATTTGTCCACATTTCTTTGCTGATGTCCATAATGTACTCGCACCCCTTCTTATTTTTGCCAAACAGCTCTTGTAGCATCGACTCAAACCTTTGAGGTAAGAGTTCGTAACCTAAGCCATTAGGAATATGTAATAGTTAATATGAAGTATAAATAAGTGATAAGAAAATGATAGAAAAATTGGGAAAAAGTAACATACCCATCCGCACGACTAACTGACGTTCGTCGTTCTTCTTGTATTTTCCGTAATAGTTTGCAGCAATATGACGGACACAATAACGATGTTGAACATGTGGAGGTCTATACATTGTACCCAAAGAGTCCATTGCTGCTTTTATCCCGGCTCCTCGGTCTGAAATAATGCATACTCATTCCCTGGTGACAACATGTAAACGTAAATTTTTAAGGAAAAAAGCCCAAGACTCAGTGTCTTCTCCTTGAACGAGGGCAAATGCAACAGGAAGAATATTGCGGTTTCCATCTTGGACCACAGTCAATAATAAAACTTGCTTGTATTTCCCATACAAGAAAGTACCATCAATTTGGACAATTGGTTTACAGTACTTGACTGCATTAATACACTGAGGGTAAGTCCAAAAGACTCGGTAAAATTGGCAGCAATCGCGAACCATTCGATCATTCACGTAATGATGTTGAGTTTCGAACTCAACAATTGTCCCTGGATTAAGTCTTTGCACAACATGAAACCAACTGGGCAGCTCGTTGTAAGAGGAATCCCATTCGCCATGAAGTTTGCAAATGACATTCTTTTTTGCCAACCACGCTTTTTTATATGAGACAGTGTACCCATATTGTGACTGTATAGCAGAAATCAACACTGCAACAGCTATATGAGAGCTTTGCTTCACAATGGGCATGATTGCTTGACAAATAATGTTGGAGTCCAAGTTGGGATGATCCTGGTTTATACCTGTTGCACAACATGTATGAGGACCGTTGTATCTGGTTAGTTCCCATAAGTTGTTCTTCCTCTTCCTCTTTGATACACGAACCATCCATTGACATCCGTTGTCACGTTGGACGCAGTAGCAGATATATTTCTCCGTGTTAGATCGATCAACTCGGGACTGAATTGAGTTACGAATATTGTAACTCTTTATTGCCATCATTGCTTCCTCCTTCGATGCGAAATCCATTCCAATATGTAAATTACCGTCATTGACTGATGATTGAAGTCCATAGTTGCCAACATCAGGAAGATCTGGAAATTCAGGCTCATACATTGCATAATCACCTCATACATATGTGCAGGAAGTTCGGCTGGTGTTGTATTTATCGGAACGTCATCCTCGTCATCATCAGAATGTACGTTATACTGTGGTGAGTCAGGTTCAACGAATAATCCCGTTTCAGCACCATCTGCACCTAGCTCCCGAAGAGGTTCTTCTGGTGGAGATGAGGGTTCCTCCGATAATCCAATGTTGAGGTCAAATAAGTTCCCGCTTGCGTGTCCTCCCCTTGAACTTAAGGCCATTGTATCATGTGGGATGTGAATAGACTGTCGTCTCGTTGGCATTTCCATATGTAAGTCGAAAACATTGGCAGATGAATGTCTGCCCCTTGAAGTAGAAGAGATGTTGCCATATGGATTATTGGTGAAGCCACGTGGGTTGAGATCATAAGCAGTTGCAGATGAATGCCTTCCTATTGAACTTGATGGCATGGTATATGGCGTTGGATCCGCCATTAATGATGTGAAATCATTACAGATCAGTTGTGTCGGGCTATCAACTTGATCAGTTTGATATGCAATGCCAAAGTGAGAGGAATATGAGAGACCACGAGTTGCACGAACCTCAATAAAAGTGGCATACATTTCAATAAGAGATTGTGAACTCCCCATATGAGCATCAACCATCATAGAAACATCATCATCGTTTGAAAGCTAAAATGATGTATACGTGAGCGGAAAAAGTTCAATAGGAAATCTGTACTGAAGTGAAGATAGTCTTCTCTGGCCTGCTACACGAATCTTTAACGAAATTTTTGTGATTAACTCCTCAATTGTGATGTTTCTCTTCAAGGTTAAGGGGATATAATGATCTGACTCAAAACCAACCCCCTCTTCAGCTTCCTTAATTTCTCCATTATACAAAACAACAGCAGAAAGACGACTCATTTTCAGAGAATTTGAGAATTTAGAGTTTGGGAATTTGAGAATTTGAAAGATTGTGAACTGAAGTTTGTTTTGAAAGTTTATAATACGTTGCATATAATAGTGTCTATAATCGGAGTATTATTCACATGAAGGCGCGTTCCCGGGGGCGCGCCTTCCATTATTTCGTCAGAGAATATGTTATCATTGCCCTATTATGTCACTCATGTCCCTCGGGGACACTAGATATATCAGTACCTATTATTTCACTATTCACATGAAGGCGCGTTCCCGGGGGGGCGCCTTCCATTCATCAGAGAATATGTTATCATTGCCCTATTATGTCACTCATGTCCCTCGGGGACACTAGATATATCAGTACCTATTATTTCACTATTCATGAAGGCGCGTTCCCGGGGGCGCGCCTTCCATTATTTCATCAGAGAATATGTTATCATTGCCCTATTATGTCACTCATGTCCCTCGGGGACACTAGATATATCAGTACCTATTATTTCACTATTCACATGAAGGCGCGTTCCCGGGGGGGCGCCTTCCATTATTTCATCAGAGAATATGTTATCATTGCCCTATTATGTCACTCATGTCCCTCGGGGACACTAGATATATCAGTACCTATTATTTCTCAGGGGACATGAAGGCGCGTTCCCGGGGGGGCGCCTTCCATTATTTCATCAGAGAATATGTTATCATTGCCCTATTATGTCACTCATGTCCCTCGGGGACACTAGATATATCAGTACCTATTATTTCTCAGGGGACATGAAGGCGCGTTCCCGGGGGCGCGCCTTCCGTTATTTCATCAGAGAATATGTTATCATTGCCCTATTATGTCACTCATGTCCCTCGGGGACACTAGATATATCAGTACCTATTATTTCTCAGGGGACATGAAGGCGCGTTCCCGGGGGCGCGTCTTCCATTATTTCATCAGAGAATATGTTATCATTGCCCTATTATGTCACTCATGTCCCTCGGGGACACTAGATATATCAGTACCTATTATTTCTCAGGGGACATGAAGGCGCGTTCCTGGGGGCGCGCCTTCCATTATTTTGTCATAGAATATGTTATCATTGCCCTATTATGTCACTCATGTCCCTCGGGGACACTAGATATATCAGTAAATCAGGTAAATTATAACCAAAATTTAACTTCTTTTGAAAGTTCAGCAAGTTAAGAATAACTTAAATTAAAACGTTATATGAAGTTTGAATAAATTAGATAAAATGTTATGGATAAATTGAATAAATGTGAAGTGATAAGTTGATTGTGACATTGAAATTGTATGGAATGAGCATTGAAATGTGACATTGAATAAATTGCCAATTCACCGATGTCGTCTTCTCGAAATGAGTTCCACATGGCGGTGGTTGTCTATTTCGTGGAGGATTTCTTCGTGGAACTTGTTCTTCAGTCTCCTCATCTTCACTATCATCATCAGCAATATTTTCTTCATTTGGTGTAGATGACGCTGAAGGGTCTGAAGGGCTTGTATAAAATAAAGACCCTGGAGGAGTGCTAGTAACAATCCCACCGCTCCTCGGGAACTGTGAAAACTGTGGAAACATTGGCATCGATGTCTGTGATCTAGATGGAGATTGAGGTGTCTGCGGAGAAACACCACCAGCCAAATAAGATGCATATGAACCATATGCTGGATCATTAAACATAGTCGTATATGCACCTCCATATGGTATAAAACCCTGCGGGCTAGGCATGTAACCTGGCGGGCTAGGAATGTAACCCTGCGGGCTCGGAATGTAACCATGTGGGCTCGGAATGTAACCCTGCGGAGATGGCATATAAACTGGTGGGCTTGGCATATGAAGTGGAGGGCTGGGCATGTACCCCTGCGGCATCGACGAATAAGGATGTTGTGGTGGGACTGATGCAGAACCGGTAGCGCCTTCTCTCCGTCCACACGACGGGGGACGATGATATTGAGACGGTTGACGTCTTTCTCGGCGCCTAGGAATGTTAACCCCTCGTGCTTCTGCCAAAAGTAGAAACGGCTTCCCATTTTCATTAAACCAGTCCATATAGTTATCCGTAACCATATGACCAGTTTCAGCGTAATATTGTCGAGGGGCCACCAGTGTATATCGGTTCTCCCAAAGCGCAATCCAATCTCTGTGTCTCACCACCCAGTTAACATTTCTTCCCTCGTCTATCTATGTTATTCACGTCGTCTAAATTCCTAAGAGCTCCAGGAATATATTGCGTACAACCATACTGACGGAGCACGCGATCAACTGGATGCCACTCAATAATAGCATAACATATAAGAGGTATAACCGATATCCATACCTCTAATGACCCACTAAGGTGGGGTGGGATGCAAGCTTTCACTTCATCGCTCGCATAAGGTATCCACTGAAACTGAAATATAAATATACAATTCAAATAAATAAAATATTCTAATTATATCTAACATTTTAAATTAAAATATTAATAATTAAACAAATTTAAAAACATACCTCAGACCCAGCTTTCGTATCAATAAGTAAACGAATTTCCTCTAACCCAGTAGGTATACTTTTATGGTCCTTTCTTTTCATCGACCACCTATGAAATATAATATAAACTAAATATCACCCTATTTAATTAAAAATATTTAAATCAAAATTTAGTTCGAAAATTACCTCAAAAATAAGGGGAATACGTATGGTTCATTCACGATCGGGCATAAGAAAGGCATGCGGAACCACGCCCATGATTGTAGAAGAAGAAGACATCCACCGATAGCAGTTTTCTTATAATTCGTCGCCCGACACATTTCTCTAAAGAGAAATGCCAAAACTGCAGCACCCCAACTATATCTTCCAGCTTCATCAAAATCGATCAGATGCCCAATACAATGCACATGGTTGCGAGATTTGTCGGGCATCAATATTCCTCCAATTATTCGTAGAATATATGCCCGAGCACATGCCTTTGCTTGATCCTCTGAAGCATTTTCATTTAAAACCTCAAAATTAGCTTTTAACCAAGATAAAGCTATTCTACCTCCATTAAACTCTGGCGGAGCAGCTCCAAGATAATCAATGCACATTGATTGCCAATCACCATCCGCCATACCACACATCATATTTTCGTCGACGGGAAGCCCCAGATGCATAGAGACATCCTCCAATGTAATTGTCGCCTCTCCACATGGAAGGTGAAAAGTGTGTGTCTCGGGCCTCCACCTCTCAATCAGTGCAGAAATTAGGACAGGTTCGAGTTTGCAACCGCCTATAATTGTTGCAATATACCCGAACCCGGCAGAAGCCAAATATGGCAAAATACGTTCCGGTGTTGGTATACGTGGAATTTTAATAAAAGTCTCTAAAATACGATCAGCATCCTAAATAATATACATTATAAAAAATAAAAATTAATATAAATTCATAATAACTTTAAAATAAAAATAAATTTAACTATTAACATTAATTATAAAAAATATTACAATATCGCTAAAATGTCTGGAGATATGATCAATATCCAATCGCAACAGCATTTCGTTTTCCATTATAACTGTAGACAAAACAATATAATTAGCAAAAAAAAATTAATAATTCTAAATAAATAATAATTATAAATATTATTTTAATAAAATATAATATTTACATAAATATATTAATATAAAAAATAATAAATATTTAAAAAAATAATAACATAAAAATAAATTTCTTACCACTAATAACAAATTTAAAACTCAAATAGTTGGAGAATTTGAGTTATATAATAGAGGAGAAGATGATTTTGGTGTGAAGAATGAGGGAGGGTTGAGGAGGGTTTATATAGGGGAGGAGGAGGGGTAGTTAGGAAAAACGGATGGGGCCATTTATGACATTTAATGGAAGGCGCGTCCCCGGGGATGCGCTTTCCACACGTGTCTGCTGAGTTGGCAAAGGCGCGTCCCCGGGGATGCGCCTTCCACACGTGGCATCCAACTCAGCGAAAACACGGGTAAAGCGCGTCCCCGGGGACGCGCCTTTGCCAACTCAGCAGAAAGGGTGCTACTTCTGGAAATATTAGTCAAACGGTGTCAGAAAGTAGAAATTAAAAAAAAGGATGTCAGTTATGTCAAATAACCCGCATTGTATGGGTGATTCAAACTCGAAAGCAAAGCCGAGGTGGCCGCCAATGAACCGGACTCAAATGGTCTAAAACAACAACTCCTTGTAAAACGGCATCGCTTCGGAAACATGTTCCTTTGAAGAAGAAAAAAGGAAATTCAGGGATTTAATTTCTCGCTATTAGGGAAAAATATTATTTTATTTTCCCTCTTTCGTCGGGAAAATACTTTTTGAATATTTTTTCTCCATTCTCTGAAACTCGTTTACCCTCCAAGGCTCAACCAAAAGGAAGTCATTTTCTAGCGCTTTTGAGCTTTTTAGGGTTTTGTTAAATCGGGAACGTTGAAGGAAGATTATCTAATGGCGACGGACGCACACGGCCAAACGGCGAAGACGATGATGGACCCCGCGCTGCTAGATGATATAATCAGACGGCTTACGGAAGTCCGATTATCCAGGCCAGGCAAACAAGTGCAACTTTCTGAGTCTGAGATCAAGCATCTTTGTCTTGCCTCCAAAGATATCTTCCTTCAACAGCCCAATTTGCTTGAACTCGAAGCCCCCATCAAAATTTGCGGTAACATTCCGGTTCTTTTTTACTTTTGATTTTTTTGTGTATAAATTTGATGTTTATGTTTATTTTTAGTGTTTTTATGAGAACATTTTGTGGGCCTTGAAGGAAAGTTGAGTTTTTATTATGTTTTTAGGGGAAATCAATGTGGATAACTGGTTTGTGGTAGATTCAAAAGTTTCGTTTTTTAATTGAAATATAATGTTCAGGGATTCAGTTAAGAATTCTGAACCAGATAAGATGTGAATTTCTCATTTATTTTTGAAAGTTTGAATGCCTAATTTACCGTTCATTTTGGAGTTTGGTTGAGGGTAATTTTGTTGCTGTTGTTGTTCTGGTGGTGGTTTATTGCTGTTTGATTGCTGAAAACTGTAGGGAAAATATATAAAGAGATTAAAAATCATGCATTCTGCTTGGGGCATTTGCGATTAGATAACGTTTTCTAGTGCAATGAAGCATGCATATAAGTAAAAACGGACCTCTTAGTACTACCATCATTATGTTGTAATTTATTGTTTCTTATTGTAAAGTGTTTGTTTGTGCTTTTATTTAGGTGACATACATGGACAATTTAGTGATTTACTAAGGCTCTTCGAGTATGGGGGGTTTCCGCCTCATGCTAATTATCTATTTCTAGGCGACTATGTGGATCGTGGCAAGCAGAGTTTGGAAACAATATGTCTTCTACTTGCTTATAAGATTAAGTATCCAGAGAACTTTTTCCTATTGCGAGGAAACCATGAATGTGCATCTATTAATCGGATATATGGGTTTTATGATGAATGCAAACGAAGGTTTAATGTGAGGCTTTGGAAAAGCTTTACTGATTGTTTTAACTGCCTTCCTGTTGCGGCTCTTATAGATGACAAAATATTGTGTATGCATGGTGGTCTTTCCCCGGATTTGGTGAACCTAGATGAAATTAGAAATTTGTTTCGTCCAACTATCATTCCTGACACTGGCTTGCTGTGTGATTTGCTCTGGTCTGATCCTAATAGAGATGTTAGAGGATGGGGAATGAATGACAGAGGAGTTTCTTTCACTTTTGGGGCAGACAAGGTGGCAGAATTCTTAGGGAAACATGATTTAGATCTTGTCTGTCGTGCGCATCAGGTTATTGACTTGTCTAAACTTTTCCCTTTATATATTACTGATCAATATTAGAGCTGAACTGATTCTGTTGGATGTAGGTTGTGGAGGATGGTTATGAATTCTTTGCCGATAGGCAACTTGTTACAATATTTTCAGCACCTAACTACTGTGGTGAATTTGATAATGCCGGTGCAATGATGAGTGTCGATGAAAACTTGACGTGTTCTTTCCAGATTCTCAAGCCAGCTGAGAAAAAAAGCAAAGTTCATGTCCACTAAAATGTGATGATTGCAGCTATCATTGTATAGCGGCTTACAATTCGCGACAAAAGTAAGCTGAATAGTGTTGTATTTTTGTTCCTTTTTCTCTTACAATTTTTAATTTGGTAGTGTTGGTGTTAGTGCTCATATTTATAAATATCAATGATCTTCATTGCAATTATGTGGTCGCGACTTGCGAGTGTAGGAGTAGGTCAATTCAATGAATTAATCTGATAAATTGTTTTTAGCATTGTATATTATTGTTTGTTAGTTTTCAACATATAGATATACCATAGCAAAGATGTGGTTGAGTAAGAATAGTACTTGATGTCCTTATTGGTTAATTTGGTGATCCGTAATGTGTTTTTAGTTTTCTAGTCTGAAGGGTGAAATCCAGAGTAATGGATCTTTCTCCAAAGTCATATGTTACTATAATTCTTAATTATGTTTCTCATATTTTTTATTACCCCTGTTATTCATATGGTTATTAAATGACATACCAACGATCACATGCAACTTTGCATAATTTACTGTTTCTCATTTGCTCCATTGCAGATATCCTGTTTATATCTTTCCTTGCCAACAATGGTTGAATCTGAAAATCAGTGGCTTCAGAACTTCAGGTAGTGAAGATGCAAAGTGACCTCTTCATGGATACATTTTGTATGGTAAAAAAACTTCACTAGTCTTGTGTAGAGTTAGCATAAGTGAACCCCTGCAACCCGGTTTATCGTTTTTATTTATAGCAGTCAATCTGTGTATATGTAGATGATATATCCGGTCTGGCAGTTTGTAGTTGTGGTTTTGAGTTGTTGGAATGAAAAGATTGCCTGCTTGTGTCTTCAAAAGATTTTTGGTTGTTTCAAGGCTCTATTCACTGATTGACATGTTTTAGGTGCATTCAAATGTAATTGATGAGATTGTTAGTTGCAATTAAGGTCTCTACTATTCACGTGTAATATTAATTTCATTCGAAGATTCGTCTTCCCTTGGTAATGGTATCATCTTGAATTTCCTTGTTGTCACAATTCTGTACCTAGGAGCTATCGAACTCCCTGGTGCAAGGGGTTTCCTTCTGTGCTAGAGTGTTGCCATCGGACCCTTTCGAACGCAGTCTGAAATGCTTTCAGCATCATTGATTCAATTGTTTTTGACCATCTTATGAATAAAATAACTGATTGACATGCTAAAATGGTTCACGAAAGTAAGATATATAAACATTTGGTCGGAAGGAATACTCCCTTTTGTTTCTTCCCCTTCTATAATTAAGTTAGCAACCAATAATTAGCAATTTAGAACATTTTATAGTTTTAATTTTTATATTTTAAAATTTAAATTTCTTAGTTTTTTTTTCAAAATTTTTAAAATTAACTGTGCTCATAAATTTTTAATTAAAATTAATTATATTGCAGAAGACATTGAATATAAATGACCCTTTTAAGTTTATTTTACATTATCATTCACACATGATTTATCATATCAATATTATAAGTGTTGTAATAGCGTTGATCAAAGAACATTGAATATAAATTACCTTTTTAAGTCTATTTTCAACAAAAAGAATTTGATATTGTTAAAAATGGATAATCACGAGTCTTCAATATGAATTTTATAAAGAATATTAAAAATAATGTTATAATATGTAATTATGAATTCTGAAAACGAAAGAAATAAGATACTTAAGACAAAAAACATCAGTAACCGCCCATGGTCAGAGATATCGGTATGATACCAATAACCATGATCGGTTTCAGCATCGAATTAGGACACGGGCTGCTACTAGGCCTACGTAAAAAAAGAAAGAAGTTGTAATATCAGTAATTAAAATTATGAAAGAAATTTAAATTAAAAGAAATAGTGATGATAGGAGATATTGTCATCGTTTTATCGTCTTCCTGCCTGGAGGAGGGAAAATATCCCCATGGTTATGGCAAACAAAGCTATCAGCCTTACAAGTTTTACCTCAGCTTTTCCTTCTTCTTTCGATAAGCTAAACAAGTCATCAAAGGGTGTCCAAAAGAACTTGAGGGTTTCAACAATTCCACAGGTTAAAGCAGCTCAAAGCCAAGCTGAATCAGATACCGGAAGATGGGCAAGACAGAGACGCCCCCAGAATGTAGATGGAGACTTCTTTGTAGGTAAATATCCACTTTCCCTTTTCTAAGACCTTTGTCGTTGTAATTATTCTTCAGTAGGTGGATCGGATCAGTTGGTTAATTGAAGAAGGGTTGTAAATTCATGTTCTGTTATGTAGATTGTGTTTCCCCACATGTTTTACCATTTTTTTTTCTTTGCTGTGTTTGTGTTTTCTTAATAATGATGCATCCAAAATCACCATAGGTTGCAAAATTGTAAGTACCTTGTAATATTTCTCCCTGTGCACAGACACTGCTATCTCTGATAATTTTGATAATGCTTTTTAATACGCCCTGCAGATCATACATGCATAGATTGTGATACCTGCCGATGGATGGCTCCGGTAATCTACCCCGCTTGTATTTGTATTACAGTTAACTTTTTTGAGTAGATGAATGTTTACTGCAGATAATGCTATGAATGTAAAACAAAACTTTTCCGGTAATCTATTTCTTGCCTTTTCAGCAAGTCTTCACACGAGTTGGCGAGATGTCTGCAGTTTACAATCAGCCTACCTGCAAGGAGGATCGATTACAAGCCCTCCAGGTTTGCTCGTTTTGTTTCTTCTACAGACTTTTTGCACATGCACACACTTGCAGACTATTATATTACTGTTAATGTCTATTGCACAAGAAACAGCAACATTTGTGGTTGTGATGAATCTCTTTATGTCTTTTAAGATTCAAATTCAACTTGTTTTCAAACTTGCAGCAGCTTCTTCTATTTTGTAGTATAAAATGTTGAAATTTGCAGGCCTTGCTTTCCTGTCCGACAAGCTCGATCCATACAGAAATATCTACTTCTGATATCCTAGAAGCTCAGAAGACATTTCCAATTCCAATAGATGAGAAGAAACTTCCGGTATCCCTTATCGTTACTGTATCATTTGAAAGACTATATTGTTCATCACGTTCTTGTTTCTGGAAACAACATGCTTACTTGTTCACTGTGGCTATAAAACGATATGTTTTCAGGGTGTTTATCACTGTGGGTACCATTCTTCCAAGTCATATGGAGCTTCTTCCTACTTGATCGTTCATTCTGATGGAAATATACTCATAGATAGGTACTAATACGATGAAACTTGCAGCAGTTACCACTTCACTTAATAAGATGAGCTAACATGGGTGTAATATTTTTTTTTCAGCCCCAGATTCACAGAGAGACTGGCACATAAAATCGAGGAGATGGGGGGAGTGCGCTATATGTTTCTAACCCACAAGTATGTCAGCAATTTTTTCATCTTTTGTTCCTTAGAGGTTTATGATCCATGTTTTTATGGTCAGGGATGATGTTGCTGATCACGGGAAGTGGGCGAAGCGGTTTCATTGTGATCGGATTCTGCATTATGGAGATGTAAGTGCTATATATCCTTGCCTCTGGTATGGTCTATCATCTGTTTAAGAATTTTGGCAAAGTCAATTATGCAGAAATGTTATCCTTACCTCTGGTATGTGCTAATTAGATAGTACATGTAAATTTAAAGTCTATCTCTGCAGGTTGAAGCTGGTACTGCTGATGTAGAGACAAAGCTAGACGGCAGCGGCCCATGGTGGCTTGGACAAGATTTTATGCTTATACACACTCCGGGCCAAACGGAAGTGAGTTATTAATTTAATGCATACTAAAAAATTGTGAGCAAATACGGTTTCATTACCACTTAAGAAATACTTTCCTCAACCTAATAATCAGATAGGCCTGTAAACGAACCGAACGCACACGAACAGAGGTATGATCATGTTCGTTCATTAAATAAATAAAATGAACACGAACATAAACGAACAAAATTTTTTTTGTTCATGTTCGTTCATTAAGGAATATAGCTTGTTCATGTTCGTTCATTTAAATAATAAACGAATATAAACGAACACGAACGAACGAATATAAACGAACACAATAAACGAACATAAACGAACAACACAAACACAACAAAAAAACTTATTCGAACACAACAAACGAATGTAAAAAAAGAATAAACAACAAGAATAACAACTTAAAATTCATTAATATAACCTGCAACTTTAGAGTTAATTTGTTCGAATATGACAAAAACATACATAAATCATAAATAAACTATATGAACATAATAAAGTCTTAAAGTTAATTTGTTCAACAAAACAATTTTCTTGAAATCCAAACAACTTCAATAATCTTCGTAACATATTCAACTTGCCCTCTGTTCGAACATAAATGAACGAATAGAAATGAACATAAATGAACGAACATAAACGAACATATAATCGAATGTTCATGAACATAAATGAACGAATCCCGCGCACGGTTCATGAACGGTTCGCTGAACGTTCAGTTCATTTACATGCCTAATGTCAGATTTAAGTGAGGTTTTCAAATAGTTTGGTTCTATCAGAAGCTTTTCAAACAGTTTGGTTCTATCAGAAGCTTTTCAAACAGTTGGACATTTTATAATATTGTTGCAGGGTTCTGTTTGCTTGTTTTATAAGCCTCTTAAGATTCTATTCACTGGTGACCATCTGATGATGAGAGAATCTGGGTTGGACATCATAGAGATGTACAACAGATATTCAGGTATAACCTATGTTACTCGACTCGGGTATGGGTATCGGATTAGGGTATTTCTATATTTCTCCATACATATATTTCATGTTTTTTTAGCCTTTTTCATGCAAATGGAAGTCTATGGAAGGTCATATCTTCATACTCATGTTTCTGTATGTGCTGAATACGGATATTTCAAGAAAAATGAATGGTCGGTGTAACGCAGGACATAACTGTATATACATATATATATAGTGGTACATATGAGATTCTTGCTACCTTACTAGGGATCATCATCTAGCTGAACATGTTATCGGATCCTGTCTTTCTAACAGTTATTCCATTCATATTTTCATCATTTACCTTTTTCTGCATGGTTTTTGGCAGTTGGAACACAAGTAGATAGTGTTAAAAAGTTGTTGGATTTGGATTTCAATTGGATAATACCAGGTTGGTATTGTACAACAAAAGTTTGGATTCAATGCCCTTACTGTTTTTAAATTCCATCTTGAACATTTAACGTATATTTACAGGCCATAGTAGGAGAGTCCAGTTCAAAGATGTTGGGGAGAAGAACGCAGTTGTGGAAGCTTTCGTGGAGGAGAAGTATGCACACTATTCATCGGCTAAGAATAGATGGATATTTTTCATGTAAAGAACCAATCATCTCTCATATAAACAGCAAATGGTATTAAGAGTTTATCAATAATATAGTTTGTTTGTGTGTACATTGTCAATAGTTAAAATAGTTAAAAAATTATGATTTATCTTATTTAATTTAAATTTAAAATTCGATAACTTAATCCTATAATGTTCCATCCTAATTCTGTCACTAATTTAGTTATATTCCCACTATAATTTTTGAACAGAAAAGCTTACCCAAATCTGAAGAATATTTCGAGGAAAGCTGAAATAAAGTAAAGGAAAGAGTGGGGGAGAATCCAGGGCCGTGGCTGAGGGCGTAAACTGTGCGACCGCGTAGGCCCTAAAAAATGGGTTTCAAAAAAAATATATATAGTGGTGTTTTATCAATAAACGTCATTATAGATGGACCTATTGTGATTTTTTTTTTAAAAACACCATTATTATTGCGGCTTTATTGATAAAACGTCATTATAGATGAATTTATTACGGCGTTTATTAAGAAAACGCTATTATTATTGCCCCGAAATTGAATATATCTAGAAAATAAAGACCCCTTTATACGAATTTATACATAACCCCGAAAACCCTGCCACGACCCTGGAAAATCTTTAGCGAGATATAATCTTTAATTAATAGCATACAAAAGAAACCATACTCTTTAATCTCTTCCAGTTGAAGGGTATGGCCTCTGTCAACAGCTTTATAATTTAGTGGGTCTAATGTGACTGAAAAATAATTAAATATTTAATGAGATTGAGCTTAAAATATATATAATATTAAATATTTTCATTTAATTTAGTTAATTAAATATTAATTGAATATTAAAAAATTAAATATTAACTGATGAAATTAATTTAAATTACTCATCATTTAACTAAATTAATTCAATTAGAATCTATTCAATTAAGTTAAATGAAATTGAGAAGTGGACATCTCTGTATTTAATAAATTAATTAATTTGATAAAAGATAATAAAAGGGGAAAAAAATATTCCAAAGAGGCGAGAAATAGAGAGAATGGGAAATGGCATATTGGGAGAGGTCGACATCAAATCTAACGAAATCTACGCCAGCAAAGAGACAGTGATGCCTTAAACCCACACTGCACATCCACCTGCTTCAATTCCATTCGATATTACATCTTCTCTTTCTTTTTAGCTGGATTGCAATTTGTTTCCCATTTCTATTTCCATTTTCTCATGAAATTAAATAAGATTTTTTTTTTTAAATCTCAAGAAAGAGAAAATAACCTCAGTGATCGAAAATGCTTTGTAATATATGATTTTGATCAATTTTTTTTGGATTTGCCAAAATGACCAACAAAATCGCAATGTGATCTCTAATTCGCAACGCGATATCCAGTATCGCAAATCAGTTTTTAGATTCGCAATACGAACTTCGACTATCGCATTGCGATTTTCCAAATTCGCGTTGCGATTTACATATTCACATTGCGATAGTCCAAGTTCTCGTTGCGATAGTCAGAGTTCGCGTTGCGATTTTCCAAATTCGTTACGATAGTCCAAGTTCACGTTGCGATTTTCCAAATTCGTTGCGATAATCCAAGTTCACGTTGTGATTTACATATTCGCATTGCGATAGTCGAAGTTCGCGTTGCGATTTTCCAAATTCGTTGCGATAGTCCAAGTTCACGTTACGATTTACATATTCGCATTGCGATAGTCGAAGTTCGCGTTACGATTTTCCAAATTCGTTGCGATTTACATATTTGCATTTGCCCAAAATCGCAACGACTGGTGGTATTGCATTTGTTTCTTAAGAATTTTCTCTAAAAAGATAGTATTCGCGCGGACGTGTCAAAGACACGTATTACCACGACCACGACCCGAGACGAGACGACGGCGCAAGAGTCCCCCCCCTTGTTCTCTATCACTCAACAAGGAAGTGGGAAAGCCAAGCCTTAAATACTATTCCCAATAGTGTTTCCAATACTATGTGAGATTGAGCATTACCAACACTTGTTCCCAATACTATGTGGGATTGAGCCTTAAATAGTGATATTATTTGTGAATTATAGTTAATGACTTTAGTATTTGTATGAAAAGTATTTGTGGTTCGTTTAGTTTTCATGCAATTCTAATTTATTTTCAATTGATTGTAATTGCACGATAACAATTTTTTTTTATTCTCGCGAGTGATGCAATTTTTTTTGAATGTTTTGCTTAAAATTGCGATAATCAGAACATAACTTTTAGTTTTCATGTTTTTTTGTGCCCATAATTACAATTATAAGAGATTTTTTTAATTACATTAGATATCAAATTATGTGATTGTATATTGGCTTTTAATTATGACATATTTAATCGTATAATACTAATGCAATTGGTTGCTGATTCAGTTGTTTTAAGGTGCATGATTGTTAATTGTTTCTTGAATAATCACATAGTATTGGAAACAAGTGTTGGTAATGCTCAATCCCACATAGTTTTGGAAACACTATTGGGAATGGTATTTAAGGCTTGGCTTTCCCACTTCCTTGTCGAGTGATAGAGAACAGAGGGGACTCTCGCGCGTCGCCGCCGTCGCCGTCCGTCTCGTCTCGGGTCGGGTCGTGGTCGTGGTAATACGTGTCTTCGATACGTCCGCGCGAATACTATCTTTTTAGAGAAAATTCTTAAGAAACAAATGTAGTACCAACAGTCGTTGCGATTTTGGGTAAATGCGAATATGTAAATCGCAATGCGAATATGTAAATCGCAACGTGAACTTCGACTATCGCAACGCGAACTTGGACTATCGCAATGCAAATATGTAAATCGCAACGCGAATTTGGAAAATCGCAATGCGATAGTCGAAGTTCGCATTGCGAATCTGGAAACTGATTTGCGATACTGGAGATCGCATTGCGATTTTGTTGCCCATTTTGGCAAATCCAAAAAAAGTTGGTCAAAATCGTATATTACATGGTATTTTCGGTCATTGAGGTTATTTTAAACTTTTTAAATCATGCTAAGAAACCAGTAAGTGTTACTCTTTCTATAAGAGTCCCACTTGAATTATCTTTTATTCGTCTTTCAAAAAATTAAATTTTGTAAAATATATATTTAAAACATGAATAAGTCAACAACTATTGGTACAAGTTGTTAGAATTTAGGAATTTGAGCACTTGCAAGTCCAAGTTCGAATCCTGTCGCCATCACTCTTGGTGGATAATCTGTAAATTCCTATAAATCTCAATTGAGTTTTATATATGCTCTGATCCTGGACTATGAGTCATCCCTGACCTAAACTTTTATTATACCAAAAAACATGATTAAAAGTTTTTAAAATATTTTTTCATATCTTTATTAATAATAAATTTTAGATAATAAAAAATTAAAATTTAAAAGATTGATAAAAAAATATAATACTAGAGTTTGAATAAAATGGTAGACCAATAATTTGTACTCATTAATTGGAATTAAAATTAATTCTACTGTAATGGTCTTATACATATATACTTTTTTTTATTAATTAAACATTTATTTTTATAAATTTAATAGAAAATTATTTTTATAGGGTTGTTAGTTATTAGAAATTTTATTAGAAGCATTGTTACATCTATTTATTTTAATGGAATTTTTATTTGAAAACAAAATCTAGAATAATGGTTTGTATATCTCTTTGGTAATTTTATCTAAAAATCACCTAAAATAATAATTAAAAAAACATCAATTTAACATCATTTCTCGAATATATACCAAACTAGCAACCTTTATGATAGACTGAGAGGGAGGCACATTGATAGTAACATGCCTTGCTGAGGTGAAGGAAAGACGCGTTACAGGGGACTTGTTTTCCATGAATTTTTGTTGATAGGGTGCCACTGTGGAAGGCGTGTTGCGGGTCATGCATTTTTTTTATACTAGATTTAGGGTTGCTTGAGCAGTTTAGGATTTTTTAAGTTAAAATGGTTTAAGGTTGTTTTTAAATGATTTAGGGTTATATTAAAATCAAAATCTTAATCACAAGAACTAAACCCTAAACAAAAAATAATAAATCCTAAACATTAAATTGTAAAAAATATAATAAAGCCTCGTCTTGTAAAAGAAAAGAAAATAAAATCACATAAATCGAAATATTAGAAAATACAATTACATAAGTAATGGTCAATAGTTAAATGATGATAAAAGAGATGGACATTTTTCCTATTGTGGCCTAGGTTTCTACAATATCCACATCTTTTGTTTTCTTTTGATGTCTCTCAAATATCTATATCACAATGAATTCGAGTAGATTTTGGACAACCTTACTCCCTTAACAATAACGGATCTAGTATAATTGTAAGCCAAGTCTGAATCTCATTTGGGTCTTTTTCATACCTATGGGGGAAACTCAAATTCATATACCTTGAATACTTGCAAAAGTTGGTATACAAGATCAACATAACTTTTATAGTCCAAATGAGAATGTGTGTGATGAGTGCTCTAAATTGATAATATTTTCTTGTTAATTCTTCGATCTTATGGATTTATTATTGCTAATTTAGTTGTGTTATGCTTATTTTCGTGCAGGATCTTACTTTCCAGAATTAGCAATAAAACAGACGCATTCAGTATTTTTTTTTATTTGGTCACGACTAGAGACATGGGCACGACTCTGGGCATGACACGGTCTGACGTGGCAGTTTATGGAATGTCCACTCAGCATCAGTTTTCTAGAAGATTTAGTCAGTACCTTCTGGAATGTGGACGGGCAGAGATATCTTAGGAGACTTATTTTTAAATTTTAAAGTTTGAATTTAGAAAACATTTGGAATTATCTTTAGGATTATTTTTCTTTTAATTTTTATGTTTATCTCTAGGGTTTTAGAGGCTATAAATATCCTATTGGGGTAAGCCTAAACTCACAACTCAGAATTTACTCTTCTTCTTCTTTCTAGTTTTATAAAGTTATTTCTTTTCAAGTTTTCATTTTTATTTTATTTTAAGTTTTATTTTTAAACATGCTAAGTATGACTTTTGTCATGCTTAGCTAATTTTCTCATAAGCCGAGAGCTAAAGTGATGACTCAATTCCAACGTGAGAATTGAAAAGCACCTTAATAGCTTCGGAATATCTCTTTTAATCTCAGCGCTTATTTTTAAAATCAAAACAATTTTCAAAATCAAATATTGACTTTGGTCAAGATGTTGTTACGATTAAATGTGTGGGAAGAATGACTGGTTTATTGAAAATACATTCAACTTCCTGGGAACACACTTGGCGAGATTGCCTTGCCAAGAGGGAATTGAGATTGAAATTAGTAGTTATTGAAACAACAATTCGAGTCGGTCTTCACGAACTTAAACGGTTATTGATCTACGAGAATTGAGTCAAAGCGAGGCTTGAGGCTGTTTTTAACATATTCATTTTCAATCTTCAATTTTGATTCTCCTTATTTTTCTTTAAATCACTTTTTATTATTTAATATTTTTTTACCAAAAACCCCATTTTACTACTTATCGTCTGGTTTAAGCTATTCAAACAGAAATTTAAAATTTTCTAAGTCCCTGAGGATCGACCCTTACTTCTATTTACTACGTATTTCATTTATTTATGAATTGAGAAGAATGAATCTATTTTGACATCAAAACGACAGTTGTCAGTGTGCAAGTTGCTATAACATGGGAGCATGTATACTTTAGAGCTTGAAAAAACCTACAATCACACCATTTTTTATATAGATTAACTTTGATAGAGTTAAATCAATACCTTGAAGAGGTTGTGGTATTTCTATGAACGAAATAATTCACAAGTGCAAGAAAATTTGTTACCAACATTCTATTTGATGATGCAATTTTTTCTGCAGATCTGCAACTAATCTTGGGTGATAAAAATGATCGTTTTGCATCCAAGTAAGAGCTTGTTCCCTGAGCTTGACAAAAAGCTTACCCCAAATGAAAATACATCGTTTTAACCAAAGCAATTACAAGTAAATGATGTGATCCTTTTAAGGTTAAATTGATAGCCTCAACCAAGTTGGTTTTCATATGACCATATCGATATCCATCATCATAAGCATTTATCCATATTTCTTTGTTGATGGCTCTGATGTAATTGTATCCTTGTTTATTTTTTCCTTGAAATGCTTGAAGCATAAATTCAAACTTTTGAGGTAAGAGTTCGTAACCTAAGCCATATGTATTACGTGTGAACTAGAAATAGGTAAAATGAAAATGATTGATAAATTAAATTGAAAAAGTAACATATCCATGTGTATAATTAATTAGCGTTCATCATTCCTCTTATATTTTTCATGATAGTTTGTAGCAATATGTCAAATACAAAGATGATGTTGGACATGTGGAGGGTTTCGACATTGGAATCAAAGAGTCAATTTCTGCTTTTATCTCAACTTCTCGGCCTAAAATAATGCAAATGTGTTCCCTCGTGACAATATATAACCGTAGATTTTTTAGGGAAAATCCCAAAACTTTGTATATTCTCCTTCAACAAGGGAAAACAACTGGAAGAATATTACGATTATCATATTAGACAACTACCAATAATAAAACTTTCTTGTATTTTCCATACAAGAATGTATCATCAATTTGGACCATCAATTTGTAGTATTTCACCGTATTAGCATTGTGGGTAAGTCTAAAAAAACACCGGTAGAATTGACATCGATCTTGAACCACTCAATGTAACATCCTCAACACTGAGTTAATGACTAAATTGAAAAACTTCAAAATTAATTGGCTAAAGTATATAAATTGAATAATTCAGGGACTATATTGAAAATTTTGTATAGGACTAAATATCAAAGAAGGATGAATGGAATGGCAAAATGGTTATTTGATCATTTAATGAATTAAATATTGGTATTGGTTATGTTATATACACGTGGGAAATGGAGGATTAAGGGAAAGTTTTCCAGAGAACTCTCTTCTTCATCTTCTTCAGCCGTGAACCTTAAGAGCAAAGATATCGAGCACAAGCAAGTTCCGGAATGACCGAAAAGTTAGAATCGATCAAGAAGAAAAATCAAATCATCGAAATAATTAATATCAAGTAAGGCCAATGTGAGTGCATTCTATAAGTTTAGTTCAATTGAAACAATACTTTTGATAAGTTTATTTCCTATATTAGTTTTCATGGTACAGTAGTCATGGACATGTATATGTTATAATCACTATATACACATGCATGAGTTATATATGTTTATATGATTTGATACATGTTATTTGATTCATGTGGTATGTGACAGAAGAGAATGAATATGTGATTATAAGAGAAATGATATGAATACATGAATATATGCAACATAATGATAGTTCCCATGTTATGTGATATGAGAGCTAGAGGTATAGATGGCATGCCAAGAGTCGAGGGTTACATATGTCCTTCGGGACATGGACATATACCTATATCCTTCAGGGGACATATGAATAGGTCCTTCGGGACATAGATTTTACATGCCACTCAATGGATTTTTATACTAGGTGTGGTGACAGCATATGTATGCACAACCTCAAAGTACTCATATACCTTGAGTTCTCAGTAATGTACATGAGCTTGCAAAAAATATAATAAGTTTTCACATGATTGTATATTAACATGGTGTTACTGTTTACACCGATTCATATATATAACATTATTGATTTATGAGATGATAAACATAATTGTATTTGGATAGTTAGATTGCATGTTCATATTTATAGGAAATGCATTACTATATGGTTATGCCTCACTAAGTCTATGAATTAGCGTGTAAGTGTTTTACATGTAGGTACTGAGAAGTGAGACGATCAAGTTTAGGATCAGCGAGACAACATACGTCCACTTGAAGATCAGATCATAAGTAAATTCACAGTATGTATTTTGTTGTATCAAAAGTGTTGGCATGTAGAAAAGTGTAATTTACAAATGCTCTGATCAATTTTGTATCATTTTGGACTTAATCATATAAAATATAAATTTTATGTTAATGAAAGTTTAAATTTCCATAGTTTTTATAAATATATATGTTTTGAAAAGTCAATGTGACACCTCGGATTTGTATCTGGGTCGGGTACAGGTTAAGGGTGTTATACTCAATCATTCTCGTATGCATGGCGAGTTTCAAACTCAACCATTATCCCAGGATTCGGTCTTTGCATTACTTTAAACCAAACTAGGTAGCTCATTGTAAGATGAATCTCACTCGTCGTGTAGTTTTATAATGACATTCTGTTTTACATTCCATGCTTTTCTGTAAGAGACGATGTACTCATATTGAGACTGTGTAGCAGAAATCAACACTGCAATAGCTATGTGAAAACTTGCTTTGACTATGGGCATGATGGCTAGGCAAATAATGTTATAGTCCATGTTTCGATGGTTCTAATTGATCCCAACATGTATGAGAATTATTGTATTCTGTTAGTTCTCATATGTTTTTCTACCTCTTTGATACATGAACCATCCAGTTGCATCCGTTATCACGTTAGACACAATGGTAGACATACTTTTTAGTGGTGGAGCAATTTACTTTGGAGTGAACTAAATTATGAATATTGTAATTCTTAATTGCAATCATTGTTTTGTCTTTGTATGTGAACTTCATTCCAATTTATAACTCCCCATAATTGATTGATGACTACAATCCATAGTCTCTAATATTAGGCATATCCAAAAATTTTGACTAGTACATTATGTCATAATCAGCTTCATACATATGTGTTGGAGGTTCGATTGGTGTCGTATTTATGGGAACTTCATCCACATTATTATCGGAGTCCATGTTAAATTGAGGTAATTCGGGTTCAATGAATAATCATGTCTCAGCACCATTCGCACCTAACTCACGAAGAGGTTCTTCTAGTGGAGATGAGGGTTCCTCTGTCAATCCCATGTTCAGGTCGAACAAGTGAGCAGGTGAATACCTTCCCCTTGAACTTGAAGGCATCTCCATATTGAGGTCCAAGAAGTTGGCATCATATGGGTATTGAGCAGACTGTTTTGTCGATAGCATTTCTATGTTGAGGTCGAAGAAGTTGGCAGATGAATGACTTCCCTTTAAATTGAAAGGGATGTTGTCATATGGATTGTTTGTGGAGCCATCTCGATAGAGATCGTAAATAATTACTGATGAATGTATCCCCATTAAACTTGATTTTATGCCAACAGGATGTGGATTTTTCATTAATGATGTGAAATCATTACAAATTATTTGAGTTGGGTTATCAACTTTATCAACTTGATGAGCCAACCCATAATGAGAGCATAATAACATACCATGAACCACACAAATATCAACAAATGTGGCATAAATTTCTATAATAGCTTGTGATTTTTTCCATCTGAGCATCAACCATCATAACAAAATCATCATCGTCAGAGAGATCAAATGTTGTATATGTCAATGGAAAAAATTCAGTAGAAAATATGTATTGAAGTGAAGATAGTCTTCTAGTACTTCCAAAATGAACTTTTAAGGAAATATTTGTGATTAACTCCTCAAGAGTGATGTTTCTCTTGAAGGTTAAGGGAATATAATGATCTGATTCGAAAATAACTCATTCTTCATATTGTTGAATTTGTTCATCATAATAAACAACAACAGAAATATGACCTATTTTGAGAGATTGAGAACTTGAAAGTTTCAGAGATTCAGAGTTTAATAGTTTGAGAGTATGAGTTGTTGAGTATTAAAATGAATATATCATGTTCCCAGTCGAGATGAGACATATGACATGGAAGAAATTCTTTGAAAAATGTGAAATCACTTCTTATGGAACGAGTTTTTCTTTTTTTTTTCTCTCCAGATTTTCTCTATATAATTCAGTCAATTATATGTTGATATTATGATGAATGACTTTTTCTCAATGACGATGAATTTTCCCCCATTGGGTTTCCTCATAAAGTATAAACAGTTTTTCATTTTTGTTGAACCACTAAATATAGTCGTCAATAATCGAAGAACCAGTTTCAACATATATTGCCGAGAGGGCATACATTGATACCAATCCTTCCACATCATTATCCAATCTATGTGCTTCATCACCCAATTAACCTCTTTTTTGTCTCATCTATCAATCAAATGCCCTCAACAATAGGATAACATATAAGAGGCACAATCGCTACTCATACATCTAATAACCCATTCAAATGAGGTGAGATGCAAGCCCTTTTTTCATCGGTTGAATAGCATAACCATTTGAACTAAAACAAAAATATATATTTCTTATAAAAATAATATTTTAATTATATAATGATAATTAAATAAAAATATTAAAATTTAAAAACACATCTCTAAACTAACTTTTTAATCAACGAGTAATCAGATATCTTCTAATTCATCAGGGATATCACGATGATTTTTTCTTGTTGATGACCACCTATTTAATATAAAAATATATTTCATTATATACTAAAAAAATTATTTATAAATGAATTCAGTATTGAAATCACCTTAATAATAACGGGAAGACAAATGACTAATTCACGATCACACATAAAAAAAGACATACGATACCAAGCCCATGATTGGAGAAGAAGAAGACAGTTGCCAATAGCAGTTTTATTATAATTCGTTACTTGACATATTTCTCTAAACAGAAATGCCAAAACTGTGGAACCATAACTCAATGTGTCGATTACTTTAAAATCAATGAGGTGACGTAATCACATACAATGAAATTGGTTGCGAGATTTGTCAAGCATCAAGATCCATCCTATAATTCATACTATGTATGCCCAGACAAATGTTTTTGCCATCGTTAGAACAATTTTCATTCAACTCTTGAAAAAGTGAATTCCAGCCATGATAACGATATTCGACCATTATTGAAGTCATTCGGGGAAGCTCCAAGATACTTCATGCACAAAGAATACTAATCACTATTTGCCACACCATAAATAACAATTTTATTTACCGGAAATCCCAAATGCATTGAAACATGCTTCAGAGCAATGATGCATTCCCCACATGGAATATGGAATGTGTATGTCTCTAGTCTTCATCTCTCTATTAATGCAAAAATAAATGTGGGTTCAAGTTTACAACCTCCAACAATTTTGGCTATGTAACCACATCCAACCTCATAGAAATACCTCTAGATATGACGTGTTGTATTCATTTTTTTGTTACGAATAAACACTTCTAATGTACGGTCATTTTTCTAATTAATAAATATTCTATGAATTAAAATTTAAAATAATATTGAAAAAAATAATAATAAAATATTAAAAAATTAAAATAACATAATTTAATAATGTTACCATATAAACAAAATAAATTGAGATATGATTTGCATTCAATCACAACATCCCACCTTCAATTTTATAAATGTAAAAAATAATAAACAAATTTGTAATTACAAATAATTAATAAAATAAACAATATTCAATAAATATAATAAAAAATAAAATAAAATAAAATTTACACATTCACAATATTTTGACAAACCCATTTGAAAATTCTAATAAGAAAAATGAAAGAAATATAAGATTTTTGGTGTGATTTGTTTTAAGATAGAGAGATTTATATATAAGGGAGGAGATTTAGGTGTAAACCATGGGTTGGAGTTATGGATGGGTTGGAGTTATGGATGGGTCGAAAGACATCTTCTGTAAAGCGCCTTTCTAAGTGACTCGAAAATCCCACAAAGGAGCATTTAGGCCTATAAACGAACTAAACGTTCAGTGAACCGTTCAAGAACCGTTCGACAGGAAGTTCGTTTATTTATTAAATGAATGAACATAAACAAGATTTTATGTTCGTTTAATTGAATAAAAGAACATGAGCAAATGTTTCGTTCGTTCATTTACGTTCGTGAATGTTCGATAATTCGTTTATGTTTGTTCATTTATGTTCATCTATATCGTTTATGTTCATTCGTTTATGCTCAGCCCAAGCTCCATACACGTTTAAAATATTAAGATATAATCATTAATATTTTAAAACTCAAATAATTTTAAGCTCAAATCAATTAAAGAAAATATAAATCATACATTTAAAACCCAAATAACTTTAATTCTAAAATCGTATGTTATATTAATGAACAATGAATTTTATGTGTTAGTTGTTTTTGTTTACGTTCGTTTAAGTTTATTTATTATTTTTGATTATGTTCTTTTGTTATGCTTATGCATGTTCGTTTATGTTTATTTATTGTGTTGATTTATATTCATTTACATTCGTTCCTTTATTTTCATTTATTTGTATTTATTTTTAATTTAATTAAACGAACACGAACAAGATAATTTCTTAATGAACGAACACGAATAAAAAATTATGTTAATTTATATTCGTGTACGTTTATTTTTTTTATTAAAGTTAAACGAACAAACATGAACATACCCCATTTGTATTCGTTCAGTTTGTTTACAGACTGAAGAGCATTTCTTAAAACACTCCTTCCCACACCAAATAATATTCCTTGAAACATCTCACGAACGAACATGAACGAATCCTTCGTATCCATTCAGTTTGTTTACAGACCGAAGAGCATTCCTTGAAACACTCATTCCCACACCAAAGAACATTTCTTGAAACACTCATTTTCACGTTACGCCAACTTAGCTAGAAAAAGCATACCTACAATGCGTTCTTACAGCGTACTTTATTATCCACTAAACGTACTTTATTACAAACTAAACAAGGCGCATTTGACAATAAACGGGAAGTTATATCGTACGACAATTTTAATATATGATTAAGAAAAAATATTATAAAAATGTTATTATTTTTTAATATTTTTTAAAAAAATTATCTAAAATATTAATATTTTTTAACATTTTTAATAAAGTATTCAATATTAATATTTTCGATAAAAAAATATTTTAAAAATATTTTAAATAACGCTTTATAGATATGTTAACAAATTCAATAATGCACCCAATAATAATATTTTTGATAAAAATAATAATATTTCTAATAATTTTTTACAAAAATATTAAAATAATAATAATATTTTTAATAATGCTTTCGTTAGCCGTATACTTAAGCACGAGAGACTTTCCCACAATAAACAAGTTTGCGCATTTGGCAACAACATTTCACAAACGCATCTCCCCTTCTTTCGTCTAAAAAAGTCTCAATTTAATACATATTCAAAAAAGTTAAATTAATGTTTTTTTATTATTTTAAATGATTTTTTAAATAAAATTACATTCTCTTTGAAATATATCGTCCTTAGAATTTTAAGGTTTTAATAATAACTACTACAACTTTAATCAATGAGGATGACATTGACATTTTTCAAGATTATCATTATCATAGATATTTATAATTACGTAAAAATATAAACATAAAAAACTCAGGGAGAGAGAAAAAAAAATCCACGTAATTGAACAAAAATATCTTCTTTTCCTTACTTCAATTAAGGAAAAGACAATTTACATCTTATAATAATTATCATAAAACAACAGAAAGACTACTTCAAATTTAATAGCTTTTCTTTTAGTTAAAGATCAGTTCTAAATGACCATTGTTTGAATCAGGACCGCTGCTGATTTTTCTTCAAATCAACGACGACGACGCTGACATTATCGGTGCTATGCCTTGCTAAGGCCAACTTCGTTAACAAAACGGAAGCGTCCCAACAACCTCAGATGCGCCACCTTTCACCGCCGCATCATTACCCACGGACCTTGGTGCCGATGGCTGCCTTTCAGCGCGTAAACACATGCATGCCACGCCACATGCTGTTTCATTCGTCACTACATCCCACAATCCATCGCTCGCTAGTATCAAACACTCGTCTTCGCCTTTTCTCTCCGTTATTGTCACCTCAGGCTCCGGTATAACGAATGGTTTCAAATAATTATCACCTGATGATTCATTAAACAAAATTAGATACAATTAATTGAAAAAAATTGTTACGAAATTAAAAAAAAATGTTTTACAACTTACCGATTGCTCTAGACATGGCGAGAACGCCAAGAACTCTAGGACCATCCCAGTAAATTACTCTCCCACCGGCGGCTTGGATCCTGAGCAATTCATCGGGTCGATCGGGCTGCAAACAAACATATAATTTATTTTAAATTTATTTCAATGGAGGTGCCGGAATTAATTTAAGATTTAAAAATGCATGTAAAATGTCTTCACCTTGTGATCGTCGGAGAGGGGAAAAGCGGCGCTGTTCCGACATAGTACAGCACGGGAATCACCGCAGTTTGCAACGATGATCTTATTCGGAGTGACAACAGCTACCACCGCAGTGGACCCAACAGCGTCGCACTGTGGAGATCGAAGCTCACATCGACAAGTCGAACTCTCCCTGTTGTCCACTGTCCATTCTTTAACTTCTTCATCCATCCTCTCAAAGCTTCTCCGCATCGTCTGCTTCCAATCAACCTCCGAACTACCGCCGAACGCTTCAACTTCCTCATTCAGTATCTCGTGAAACCGATCTATACACTTCATCGCAACCTTCATGATAAATATAACAGCTCAGTCATACCAGAACTAGTTGATTTTAACGAATAAAATTGATTTAAAGAAAAAAAAATTAAGGGTTTGTTTAGTACATGAGTACAGCCATGGCCATCGAATACACCGAAAAAATGAATATCCGGCGAAATTTGAACTTGAGAGCTTTGCTTACAAAACCAAGGATGAACCGAAACTGCGTCTTCCATATCTCGTCTCCTTCCACAAACGGAAGCTATTCCGAACTTCGGCCATTCCTTTCCTCCTCCACCGGAAATTTCAGTTTCTGATTTCAATGTTCTATTACAAAATATGCCTTCATTATTAAGACCGTCATCTTTTGGTAGAATTTCAGTATCATCCGAGTTCTGGACAGCGTTAACACAGTCCCGAGAAGATACCGGAAGGACTAGATCACGATCCAGCTTCTTGCGTTTCCGGTCGTTCTCTAAAGGTGGTTGAACAGCGGCGTCGGCTATTATCTTATAGGGACGAAGGTCCAATCTCCGACGGCGAGCAGCTCCTAAGCTTGGCTCAACCGTAGCTACCGCTTCACTATCTCCGACGACTCCACAGGAAACTCCAGCCATTAGGCTACTAAATTACTCTTCTTTCAGCAATTAAAAACTTAAAAAGCGTTCTTCGATGCAGAATCGTCGTTGCAGAATCAGATAGAACCCGTAATACTGGCGGGGAGATATAAGGAGAGCCTTTTGTAGTTAGAAGCTCTAATTTCACCTGGGGGCCACACCTAAGAGCGGGCAGGCTGACCGTCACCGTTCGGGTATAGTGACACGACACGTACATTTGGTGTGACGTCGGTTTACTGAATTCAAGAAGATGATCGGCACCGTCTATTTCATCGGATTCGTTGAAGAAATGACACGTGCAAGAGAGTGTTATTAATGAAATCGGACACGTTGGCCAACCATCGGAGCACACGCTTTCGGAATGTGGTCCTTAGGGAGGGACGACTCCCCTCTTTGCCGCTCATTGTATTTGTCTTAATAAGCTTCTCATTTAACTTATTCATTCAATGGACTTATATTTGTCTTTGAATTTTAATTTAATTATTTTCTAATATTTTTTAGTCAGATTAATTTACAATAGTTAAAGTACTGAAATATTTCAGTTTGATTTACATTAAAAATTAAATAATAATTTTATGTATCCGAATTTGAAAATTTATATATAATTTTTGAATAAAAGCTATTATTATAAAATATTTATATTCAAAATGTTCAATTTCTATTTAAATTTAGTTTAAAATTTAGAAAACCTTAGATCTTATAATAAAATTTAATTTAACGGAAAATTACAAAAAGCAAGCATAATTTCAAATACCTATTTTATAATTTTGAAAATTTGAATTCAAAAAATGTTTTTAAAAGAATTCTTTATATATTTAAATGGAGATAGTTTTTGCTTTAACGAAGAATGCAGTGAAAGCGTCCACGTAATAGAGAGGAGGTGAAAAAGACGGACACGTTAGGGAGCAAATGTCAAGGTCGATTGACGCCTCTGCAGAAAATCCGAGACTTCACTGAATTCATCATTAGACACGTGTCTAATTGACGTGAATCCAAAGGTTCCGTTCCCTGCTGGAGCAATACCTGTTTCGGGCACTCCCTCACACCGGCCACTGCGAGTGGGATTTGGAATTATCTACCATCCTTAATTTGCGATAAAAAGATTTTTCCATTTATTATTTATTTCGTTTGATGAAGACGTTACCACCCAGAGACACGTGTAAGGTAGTTGTTAAATCAAAGCTGGGAAAGGGGAAAGTAGACAGCATTAGGTGACCCCTCAAAATATTACTGCCACGTGAATGCCCAAAGCATTGTATTTTTCAGTAGGTGAGCTATTCCACGTGACCCTCCCTTTTTCAAATCTATGGGGGCTCACCCCCAGATATTTTCTACACTCTTCACCTTGCTAATTTTATGTGTAAATTTATTACTAGTAACTCCACTATTACATTGCTATTATTTTAGTCACTCAATTTAATCATGGAATTGTATACGTTTGTCGTGTTTTATTGTTCGATAAATCCTTAGCACATTTAAATAATAATAATAATAACCTATTGAATGACTTTAATGATAAAAGTACTATTATTCCCTTTAGAGATTTAAAATTTAAACAATAATATATATGTAAAATATGTCTTTGTTATCGATAATTAAAAAAATTATAAATAAATAATCATCATAAACTATTCAAAACAACAATAATAACAGAGAATATATATAATCTTTGTCCATCTTAAGAAAATTGCCAATGGTGCATATATCGAAACATTTTATGTTTAAGAAAGAGTAACACTAAATTATTTGGTTGAATTAATAGGAAAAAAATTACCTTGGAAGTTGAAATGGGATGAAAATGAACAAGTGTTTGATGAATTATTCATGAATCGTTGATACGACATTTGTTTATGTTTTTTTATTAAGTTAAATGAATAAATGTGAATAAATTTTTATGTTCAATTAATGAACGAACGAACATAAACAAATGTGTATACAATATTTTTATTGGCTCGTTTATTGACTAGTTTACCCAGTTCTCATTTTCCTTTTAGTTTTTTACATTTTAAATATAAGTGAATATAGAAACTAAATCGAATACATGGAAAACTTTGAAATTCAAACTCTGAAGTCTAAGGAGCTTAAGGTGGTTCAATTTCACCAGTTTATTCACGAATGCTAAACGAACGTGTCGGCAGACATATAAACAAATATATGTTTGAGAACATCAAACTAACATGTTTGCGAGTGTTAAATAAACATGTTAATGAACACTAAACGAACCGATTATAAACACTTGAAGAAATAAATAACCAAACACGATATTAAAAATTTAAAAGAACACAAGCAAAACATGAACATTTTAAAAAATAAACAAATGAATACGAACACAATTTTATTCGTTCAAGCTCGTTTCATTTACACCCCTAAGGTTGAATGTACATATTTTGAAAAGCAACACGACTAGAAATGATCAAATTATAAATCAAAGATTAAACCCACAAAAACACATATTACAAGGACGTTCTATACATATTGACATTTTTATAGGAGTATAATTCTTGCAAGTAAAACATTATAGTTGGCTAACAAATCGTTGTTAAACTTTTGATTTTGAAGTCGGCGTTAAAAGGAGATGATATTGAAAAATGACATGACGTCAAAATTGTTAGGGTTGAAGGCATGGCTTAAAAGCTGTTGATACTGTAGAAAACCCTGGGGGTTGATAATATGAATGAATGAAAGTAGGTTTTATTTTTATTTTGTTTTGCATGCGGAGATATGGTTGGAGTGCAAGTGGAGCATTCATTTTCGTGAATTGTTTCGGCTGATGCATGGAACTAAGTTTAGGGTGCATTGCATGGCCTTTTCTGTTAGATGCATTTAACCCCCTTCCCCATATCAAGATATTTCTAAACCTTATCATTAAATCATTAATGGGTCCAAAAGTTTTAGTTATTTTCACATCACAACTTGTAAAGTTATGATTTTACCCTCATATTTTCTTTTCAATATAGTCTTTAGCCTCCATTTTGATACTTCAACAACAAAATAACATTTTCATACTTCAATGGTATCAACTTGATCCGATAATAAACGTGATATTTGATATTAAGATATTATTTTAATATCGAGCATCGTAAAAATTGGAAGTGTTACAACATCTCTAATAAATTAAACCAAATAAAATATTATAACATTCTGGATGTGTATTGTATTCTAAAGTTCCTAGTCCCATAAATAAGTATATATTCCACGAACTAAACTAAGCGTTCCTTTGTTTCCAAGTAAAATTGAACATAAGAAATCAAAATGTCTTTCTCAAGCGAAAAGACCGAGCCTCGTACTGTTTTAGAGGTGATCCTAAGCATGTGTGTGATAAAATTGATCAAATGTTGAGGAATTTGTCAATAAGCCGAAGTTACGTAGTTGTGAAGCCTTGTGCAAGTCCAAGTGGCTTAATTGATCCATTCTTCTCATTAATCATGCTTTGCTCTAAAAGCATAAACTTGGCGCTTCTTAATTGCTCCTAAAAGCACTAGCTCTAGTTTCTCTTCCATTTGAATACGGCAATTAACATGAGAATTATTTGCAGTTTCTGTTCATGTAATTATATTTTCCTTTAATAATTCTCAAGGTAACATTTATCATTTTCCAAAATCATTACCATCACCATCAGATGAAACATAGAATTGGGATACTCAAAACCAGGAAAGAAAAGGCTGAAAATTGTTAAACTATGTATCACAAATATGAATATGCATATATCAGACAATGTTGGAAAATAAGGTTTTCATTATACGAGAGGCCTTGGCTTATTTGTGATTTTCCAGTGAATATTAAAGGAAAAGTCAAAGCCTTAGCTCAAGATCCAAGTCCTAAATATGTTCTACCTATAGTGTCTTCATTCTTCAACTTGAGGGAAGAAGCAAGTTTTGAAGAAAAACACAAATGTAAAGAGGACTAACCTGTATTGCTGTAAAATTTGGTAGTTCTAAATATGTCACCATAATTAATATTTTAACAAATCCTGTTGTAACCACTGCTGAATATTCCGGGTAATTGTCAAGTTTGTCTTTTGCCCTTTTGTCTGTAGCTTCTCCGCTGTCTACCTCGATTATTAACCTTCTGACTCCCATATTCCATGCATGAGCCATTCCTTCATGTACCCCCCCCCCCAGAATTCAGCTTTCATTGCCGTGAGTATAATTGTTACTCTTAAAGCTTATAACTGTATTTTTCTAATTCACACGACTAAGAATATTTCTATAATTTTGGTGTGGAATGAGTCTCAAGTTTTTCTAATCTTTTGAAAGAGTATCAGTAAAGGTAAGTTACAACTCAAGAAAAATATTAATAAAATTAATACTTGTAAATGGTTGAAATTATTTGATACCATCTTTTCTTCTAGGAATTTATTTTCCCAAAGTTTTTACTTGGAGGACTGCAATCAGTAAGCAAAAGTATATGAAGGTGTTGGAATTCAGTTGTGAGCATTGCTTTAAAATGCCAGACAGCTGTGCTTCAACTTTCTACATACTCTAATCGTGAATCCTTAAAAATTGTTAACATACCCTATAATCCTCTCTAAAAAATCTAATTTTCTTTTATGTTTCTACTGTTTTTTGTAACAGGATGGTAGAGCAGCTCCTATAAATATAGTCACTGATTATTACATTAATTTACACTATTCTGGTTGATATTCGTGCAGAAAACATTGGTCACCATCTAGGATTATCAAGATTAGAAATGGTTTTCGTCTAGCTTACTGCAATATCTTCAGCATTTTCATCATCACCCTCCTTCACTCGGTTGAAAATCTCATGATCATCAAAACCTGCATAAAAAGATTTAATTAAATAACGCGAGAAAGAAACTTACTTGACAAGATCATCGTATCCGAGAAACGATATTACCTGCACCTAACTCTTCGATTTCATCACTCCGAGGTCTTAAAGGCATCGTGTTTACAGAAAGTGTATCAAGTGTCGTCCAATCTGGATAGGTATCGTCATCCAAAAATGTGCCGATTCCTGTAATCCATTCTTCCACAATGGAGGCAGACTCGAATAAGATTTGCTGCGCAGAATCTTGTTGCTTGCTGTCATAACCTCTGCAAGAAAATTAATTAGCCCAAGGCATAGTTTTCTCTTGCTAAATGCAAAATCCAGAAATGAGTGATGTCGCAAGTACATTTGTCTTAGTTGCAAGTTACACTGAACAAAGATGAGGTCCCTGAGCCGCTGCTGCTCTAAGCAGTTCCTTGTTTCATGCAATTTTTCAAAAGGGATTCGATGATGCTTAAGCCCATGAGCACTGCAAGTTTGACTAAGGACACGGATAGCCAACCGGGCCAAATTTGGGCAACTTCCTCCATATGCTGACCACCATTCAGCTATAACAAGCAGAATACAAAGAGAAAATCAGCCAGTAGGAAGATATTAAGGAAAAAGATATCACAACAGGATAACGAGATGGTAAAATACATGCACGCTCGAAAGGTACTTCAACATGATGGGAACAATACAGATCAAAGAAAAAATTATTTATATTTTTCCTCTTGAAGGATCCTTAGTGGTCATAATTGCCGCACCTTGGCCATATCAACATCTTATCCAACCAAAGCATGAAAGACAACATTTTTCTGACTTCACATTTCTGGGATACGCTGAAAATTCATTTGCAATTTAGCAGGAAATAAAAACAATCTACTAACTACCCTTACTAAAAGCATGGATTATAATAAATGATTTAAGTTGAAATATAGCAGCCAAAAATTAGAAAGCATCTATACAATGGACTCTCACCAGGGAGTAGAGTGTCTCTAGCTCTAATTGCCATCTTCCTCTGAAAATCTCCTGCAGCATTCTTGTATGAGTTTATCTCCTTGCTGATTTTATCTTGAACTGTTACATCGGGAACCAATTTCTCTATGCAATCAAGCATCCCTGACAACATCTCAGTAGGCATGTCTCCTTCCATGCTATAAAAGAAACTGGGATTAAGGTAGAAACCAGCAGCATGAAGAGGATAGTGCCATTGTTGTTCCCACCAGTGATTGATAATATTCCAATAGACCATATAATCATCCCTCTTAACTAATTCTTTCTTAATTGCTTCTTTCGCCCGATACATTCCAGCATAAACATATCCCATCGCAGGTCTCTTACTGCTGTCAACCATTCTTAGAACTCTGAGGAGAGGATTGGTTAACTGGACAATCAGAACACAAGAGGACCAAAATGACTGATCACTCACTAAATCCAACATCGCCAGTCCCCCTGGTTTCTTTGAATAGGGGCAGTCTACCCACTCCTGTGAAGTAACCATGGCCTGCATGTTGTTTCTAAGATCAACCATCCGAGTCAATGTAGTAAAGTTTGTAGCTGACCGAGTGGCTGCCAGTTCAACAATATCATTGCCGAAAGTATATCTTCTTACCATATTCAAGACCACACTATGATTATAGATAAATCTTGTTATAGATCTAGCCTGCTCAATTATTGTATTGATCCACTCAACTTTCGCAAAATCTTCAAGTATCAAGTCTACACAATGAGCTGCACAAGGGGTCCAATACAGAGTAGGGAAAGTTTTGGCTAACCTCTTCCCAGCAACCATATATTGTTCCTCGCAATTCGTGATCACTTGCAAGACATGCTTAAATCCAACTTCTTCCACAACTTGCTTAAGTAATCCATACAAAGCATCCGAGGAATTTATTACACTAGAAGCATCTATAGATTTCAGAAACACTGTTCCTTCAGGACAATACACCAAAAAGTTTAGCAAGCTTCGACCTGTTTGAGTGCTCCATTGGTTGACCAGAATAGAACAACCAGTCCTCACCCATGATGCAATCACTTTATCATTATCACTTTTCACTTCTTCCATCGATTTCTTCAATATCCAACCCTGAAGATCATTACGTGAAGGCATTAGTGTCCCGTTTCCTCCCGAGATAATTGCATCAACCATTGGCTGGAAATAAACTGAATTAACTGCATCCAGAGTTGCTCCAATATCAAACAAAAATCTGCCTACAGCCATATGTATATTATTGTTTACTCTCCTTGCACCAAACTCAACCAGGGGAAAACCAAGTGCATTAGCTTCAGCAGCCGAACTTTTACCTTTTCCCCTCTTTCTCCTCTCCCCGGAAACATTACTTGTTCCTTCCCGACTAACTAACAAACTTGAACTAGGCTCAACTATCTCAGGATTTTCGATCATAAGCACTCCAGGATTAGCATCAACCTGATCGGAAAATGCGTTTGTCTCAGTAGAGATCAGATTAACATTCGTTATCTCCTCCACAATCTTTTGTTTCTTCCTCTTCTTTACCACAATCCCATCTAAACTTTCTTGCATTAAAACACGAACATCGGACGGGACTCGCAAACAAGTAGCAGCATTACCCTTATGACCAGCCAAATGTTCCTTAATCCTATGAATCCCACCTCCTTTGAAGATTTTGCCGCAATATATACACTTCAATTGTACCTTTTCACCATTCTTAAACATTTGACAATGTTTCCATGCCGGGTCATGTTTTTGTGATGTTATTGGTATTGGCTCCAAATTTGATGACATTATCCCACAAATCACAACCTTTAACATAAACAAGATCAAACATTCAACACAATTATAATAACAACAACAAACAGTAAACATTTTTACATTGAACTCATCAAAGGAAAAAATTAAAACAGTTGCATTTGACAGAATTATAAGCCTTAGGTCGTAAATGGGAAACCTAAAATTAAAAGAAATTGGAACGAACATGTTACTATAAAACTACCCAATAATAAAATTAAAATTAAAAAAGGGAAAAAAGAAAAACAACTTACTTGCAATCCTTTTGAATTGCTTTCTGGGAGAGAGCGGCAATTGAATGAGAACCGAGTCAAGGGAGTTGATGACGGAAATAATAAAACCGAGGGTTAGGAAACCGGATAGACCGGTTAGGGTATTGGGATAAAGCCGGATGGATTATATAAAACAAAAAAAATACTATATATATATATATATTTTAACATTTGAAAATAAATAATTTTTTCTTCATTTAAATAAATAAATTTTTAGAAATTCTAAATTTTATTAAAGGGAAACAGCTGATCGTAATTCTTTTGAATTGGTTTCTGCAAAACCGAGTTAAGCGAGTTGGCTAGGGAATATTAAACCGAGATTTAGGCGACTTGATGGATCGGTTAGGCCTATAAGTATAACCCGGTTAGTTTGTCTATAATTACTGATCTGCCCCCAAAATCTCTGCGGTGCAAATATTTTTTTTTTATTAAAACTAAGCAATTGTTTTTCTTATTGAATACATAATTTGATGTTACCAATGGAAATAATTTATATTTTTATATTTTAAATTGTTGTTTCTTCATTTTAATGATTTTTTTTAGGATTGATAAGTTTATTTTAGAAATAACAATTAATATAAAAAATATTGTAAAAATGCATAACTGTGTTCATAAATTTTTATATAGTAATTTCCAATAAATAACGTTAAAAGTTGGGTAAAGTGTATAAATAGTTTCCAAACTTTTTGAGTGTTTTCATTTTGGTCATCCAACTTTTGAAACTTACAATACAATCATCAAACTTTTAGTTCAATTTCATTTTGGTCCCTGCTGTTACCTACCGTTAGTTTTTACTGATGTGACACTTAACTCCGTTAAGTTCCCCTTCTTCTTCTTCTTCTTCAAAATTGATAAGGAAATAAGCTAGTTCAACATGACAAAAATTTCAATGATTGTTCTCTCTTTAACAACACAACACAGTACATAATCAACTAATCTTCCTTTCAACAGTTACCGGTTAAAACAAGTCCTTTATAGCAGTCAACAACTGGTATCTTTTAGGGGCTTATATGGAGCTATGAACCAATAACTAGATGCAATATCCTCTAGCTACAAAACAAATGAAAGAAATCAATGGAGATAAAGGAAACTGTGATGAAAATGGTTAACCTAGATTGGACATCCTCCTTCCCTCTCAATCTTTTCATTACCGTCATTCCTTTCTCTTTTCCTTGCTCCATTTTCTGAAGAATTGTTGCATATAGTTTGAACTTTGATGCTCAAAGGATATAAGAGAATAAGATATAGATATGTACATACAACAACTTTATGGACTGGGTGGACCCTAATATTTTTCACCTGAACCCTAAATCAAGAAGAAGAAGGAAAAGTTAACTGGAGTTAAGTGTCACGTCAGCAAAAACTAACGGAGGTAACGGTAGGGACCAAAATGAAAACGAATTAAATGTTTGATGACTGTATTGTAAGTTTTAAAAGTTAAGTGATCAAAATGCAAGCGTCCTAAAAGTTAGGGGACTATTTATATAATTTACCCTTAAAAGTTATATAATTAGACGTAATTATAAATTTAGTTTCAAACTTTTTTGTTATTTGACTTCAATTTTTATAATTACATTTAATCTTCTATTTTTCAATTTAATTAAACTTATTATATGAACTTTAATTATTTAATATATTTTCTTAAAAAGATGTAATGTTTTTAAAAGATTGAAAATTAAATTCAATTAAAAGATAATGTATTATTTGAAAAAGATAATCTCTTCAACACTTCATATAAACAAATTCGCCTTTCCAGTGCATTATCCCGACAAATTTAATAGTATTTTATATCCAATGTCTAATATTTTAATGTGCCTTGCAAGTTACAACTATGGGAAAGTCCAACATGTTACTAAATAGCAACTTAGTCAGCGGGGCAATCTGGCCAATTGGAGTTTTATATTTCAATATTAAGATTGATAAATTGTTCCTGCAAAATGCCAAAGCTTTTTGGTCAACATCTGAAGTAATATATGAGTGTACAAGGGGAAAGAAAATGTGAGTAAAAGTTGAAATGGAAAATATAGGTAGTGAGGAAGATAAAGGAAGTGATTGGGGTAAATCCCTGCCGGTTCCAAGCGTCCAAGAGCTGGTAAGAAATGATCCTCAATCGGTTCCTGAAAAGTACGTACTGCACCACAAAGATAGGCCAGCGGTTCTTGATATGGCCCCATCTTCATTTGATATTCATATTATAGATTTTGCCTTGTTAGATAAAAGGAGATGAAGATGAAACAAGGAAGCTAGACCTTGCTTGCAAACACTGGGGATTTTTTCAGGTATATCACTTTGTCAATTTTGTGTACTCGTGTTTCTGTAACGAAAATATATGCAATCTTGACAGATAATAAACCATGGGGTGGCAGAGGAGGTGTTGCTTAACATGAAGGCAGCTGTTGCTGCTTTCTTTGAACTTCCACTGCAAGAAAAGAACAAGTACGTGCAGGCCGGAACCGATTTCCAGGGATATGGGCAACAATATGTCGTCTCGGAGGAGCAGAAACTCGATTGGTGTGACATGATGTTCTTGATTACACTCCCGCCTGAGATTAGGAACCTAAAGTACTGGCCACACACCATACCAGGTTTCAAGTATGCCTTCTTTCTTTTCTGCATATATAGACTTGCCTCAGGGTCTGGATCTGAATTATGTTCATTTACGCAGGGATGCTGTACAGAGGTACTCAGAAGGAGCTCAAAAGGTAGCTGACGAGATATGTGACAACATATCACTACTTATGGGCATTGATAGAGACGGTCTGAAAAGGTTCTACGGCAGGACTAAACAAGCTATGCGAATGAACTATTATCCACCTTGTTCAAGGCCTGATCTTGTCCTTGGTATTAACCCTCACTCTGATCCAGATATCATAACATTACTCTTGCAAGATGATGAGATTCCCGGCCTCCAAATCCGGCATAAAAACAAATGGATTCTAGTTAAGCCGATTCGTAACGCTATCGTGGTGAATGTTGGTGATGTTCTGGAGGTACTCAGAGACTCACAGTTCCAGTCTTTTGAAGTCTTAGGCCTGACTTTACTGTGCTCTTATTTAAAGGCGTTCCTTCGTTTTGTATCTTCAGATTCTGAGCAATGGGGTGTACAAAAGCGTTGAGCACAGGGCAATCACAAATGAGACGAAAGCAAGAGTTTCACTTGCAACCATTAAGATTCCATACGATGAACTGGAGATCGGTCCTATGGAGTGTATGGTGGACGATCATTGGCTTCGAATGTATAGAAGCATCAAGTACCTTGATTACGTTAGGTACACATTAGGAAGGAAAATGGAGGGCAAAGCTCACATTGACAACATTCTAAAAATACAAAGCAGCTGATTCTAGTTAGTCCATGTTTAATTGTCGTCATTTGTATGTTGAGATGAACCCATAAATTTTCAATTGAAGCTTGTTTATGTCTTCCATGTTCCAAATGAAGTTGTTACTCTGACAGCAACCATTCGTTGCCACTAAAAACTAGAACAAAACGTAATATAAAATAGCATAAAAATGGCAACGATGCGAATTAAGAACAAAACAATTTCAATACAGAAGAAAATTTCTAGAGTCTGCTAAATATTAAAGCTAGATGGGGTGGGTGGGTTTTGATTTCCTATATACTTCTTAATATATAATAAATACAGCACCACAAAGATAGGCCACTGGTTCCTGATATGGAACCATCTTCATTTGACATTCCAATTATAGATTCTGGCTTGTTAGCTAAAGGAGATGAAGATGAAACAAGGAAACTAGACCTTGCTTGCGAACACTGGGGATTTTTTTCACGTAAATCTAGCAGAACAGAACTGTGTTAGTTTTTTTTTTGTTTAGTCCTGTTTCTGTAATGAAAAAAAATATATACCAATTGATAGATGATAAACCATGGGATGGTTGAAGAGGTGTTGCTTAAGATGAAGGCAGCTGTTGCAGCTTTCATTGAACATCCACGAGTACATGCAGGCCGGTAATGATTTCCAGGGATACGGGCAAGGTAGGGATAGCAAACGGGTACAGTTTCGTGGATTCTGCACCGCATCCGCTCCAATTGGAGCAGGAATTGGTATAATTTTAGCGGGTAGTGGGTGGGTGTGAATTTATAAAGTAGTACCCGTCGTGGGTGGTGGGCGGGTAATAGGTTTGAGACATTATCCGCCTCGCATCCGCCCGCCCCGCATCCACCCGCCCAGCTAAATATCTATTAAATTTTGGACCATTATAAATTTAAGTGTAATTTTAGAGACTAATTTATAAATTTTAATATTATATAATATATAACATATAATTTAACCAAATATTAAGGATATTTAGTCTTTAATCTGGTCTTTAATTAGGGAAATATTCGACTCTTTGATTAAACCCATAATCCCACTAATCACGTCACTTTCCATGTTCTTTAGCCCATGATGCCCATCCAAACACAAATTAGCCGTACTATAAGCATTAACATCAAAAGCAACAGTTTTCATGTTCTTTAACCCCTTAAAACCCATATTAGGCGCACTATGAGCATTAACATCGAAAGCAACACAACAATCCAGCTCTGCGACTACATGCTCCCTACAATCTGTCTCCATAACATTCGTAGAGCCACTCTTCTGACAAATTGAAGCATGCGCTGCTACCCCATCACGAACTGTCTGGGAACCAACTCCAACATCCCATTAGTTTGCTGTCAGGGGGGTCTAGATGGGTATGTCGCTAGTGGGTAGTGGGTGTGGGAATGGATTTGAAAATGTACCCGCGTGGGCGGGTGTGGATTTGAAAATTTGTACCCATCATATGTGGTGAGCGGGTGGTGGATTGAAAAATATTAGGTGGGTATGGGGATGGGGAAGGGGGTATCCGTACCCGCCCCGCCCGTTTGCCATCCCTAGGCAAGGGTTCCTCGTCTCGGAGGAGCAGAAACTTCATTGGTGTGACATATACATGGTATTCTTAATTATAGTCCCGCCTGAGATTAGGAAACTAAAGTAGTGGCCGGACACCATACCAGGATTCAAGTATGCATATACACTAATCAAGCAAACTGGGACAGGAAACAGCAGTAGACTCCTTGAAACAGGATAAGAGGATATAGATTCTTTAACCAAATGAACTATTATCCACCTGATCTTGTTCTTGGTATCAGCCCCCACTCTGATTCAGATAGAATAACATTATTTTTTCAAGATGATGAAATCACTGTGCTCCAAATCCAGCACAAACACCAATGGATTCTAGTTGAGCGGATTCGTGGTGAACGGTGGATGATCATCGGCCTCCAATGTATAGAAACATCAAATACCTTGACAATTGGGAAGGAAAATGGAGGGCGACACTCGCATGGACAACATTATGAAAATACAAAGCAGCTTCTACTTGGTGTTAAATTAACTTAAATGAATAAACGTCTATAAATATAAAATTATGAATAACTGAAAAGGAATCCATACATGTTTATGAAAAAATAATAACAATCTCCATCTAACTTTATATGGCCTGCATGAATATTACAACATCATTAGTGGCCCAAAAACAATTGGAAAATATAAATATGAAAGAACAAATGTGTTTAATAAAAAAAGTACAAGGATGTGTTCACATGATTAACAAGTTAATTATTGATTGGTCTAAGAGACATACGGTTTCTTTTAATATGGAATTATTTTTTTATGATTGTAATAAATTTGTATTTAAAGAATTTTAATGGTTAACTACCCGTCAGGGTCAATCTTATCTTTTATTTATTTAACACTTGGCTTACAGGTTTCATTAATTTGTATTTGACGTTTAATTATGGTTAGATTTTTTCAGATAAGAAATTTGATTTTCTTACATCTCTTTCTGAACTTAGTCATCTTATTTGTTATTCTCGTCTAATTTCTACCCACAAAAATAATCATCTTGTTTGGTAAGGCAAATTTTGACAATTATAGGTATACGGTGGTAATATGCCATAGTTGATTAAATTACTTAAGTAGCAAGTTTGATGCCTTATTGTCGACTAATATGGCATTAAACAAAGGGACATATGTACATGGTTCCAAATAGCTGATTAGACTATGCTAATAAGCTGAATTTCACTAGTATTAATTAAAAGAAAATTGTTTCATATATTATTATTAGAGTTTGATAATTTTACAAGTAGAATTAAATGGATGGTAGTGGAATATAAAAATTGAATAAATCTAAAACAAGAGTAGTTTTAATTAATCGATTCGTTTTAACATTTTTTATTGTTGCTTTCAATTCCAACATGTATATATTTTTGTGGGTTAATAATAAAAAAGTGGTATAGACAGAGACTTTAAGGAGAGTCTGGATTAATGTTTTCAGCATCACGTGTAAATCCATTCATTTTTATTTTATGAATAAAAGAAGATTTAAAAAAAATCTCAGTAAACAAAGGTAGATTTCTTCCCATGCAAGGAAACGTTCAAAAATAAGTTGGTTTATTTCTCAAATGTACGTATAAATTATAAATGAAGAGTCATCTATTTAAATTTCTAGATGCTTACATTGTTTACAATTAATTTTTTTTTTAAATTAATCACTGATATCCGATCTATTAACCGACTAATTCAATTTGGATATTACGAATTATTAGATGTTAATGTACATTATTAGATATATCTAAAACAAACTAATGATATAGTTTTATAATTACTATTTTATATATTGCTACTGAAAAATAACTTTAATGAATTTAGCCCTGTAGTTTGTTAAACGGTCGTTTAAAATAGACCAATTAAAAGGGTCCAAGTCACTAAAAGTTTACCGCGTACGTAGCACGCTAACGCGGCAATCCCGTTGGCCTCACCGATATATATTATATAAAGGAACAAATGGTCTCAAGTCTTTTCTTCCTCTCCGAAACCAAACAGCCGAAAGGGAAAATGTTCGCCCTTTTCGAAAATTAGTATTCATTTCTCCTTTCTTAAATTATTATTTTTCTTTTAGATCTGTAATCTGTATGGCAGAGACGACGTCGTACTGGTGTTACCGATGCAATCGACTCGTACGGATTCCTAATGAAGGTTCCATCAGTTGCCCGGATTGCGACGGTGGGTTCATGGAAGAGATCGATAACCATCATCATGCAGCGAGTGCTCTACACGTAAACTCCGTTCGCTTCGGAAGTGACGCGGCCGCGATAAACAATAACATTTATATGACTCCCGGCACCACTTCCCTCCGCCGTATCCGGATGAACGGAGGCGGTCGTCATCCTTTTAATCCCGTCATCGTCCTACGTAGCGGATCGGGCAGCGCCCTCCTCAACCGATGAGGATCGTTCAAATGTTGAACGGAACCTGAGGGGGTTCGATCTTTATTATGACGAGGGAAGTGGGTCAGGTTTGCGGCAGTTACCAGCGAGTATGTCGGAGTTTCTGTTAGATTCCGGGTTTGATCGATTAATTGACCAGCTATCACAAATGGAAATCCTAAACATCGGGCGTTACAACCAATCGCCGGCGTGGAAAGCAGCGGTGGAAGCAATGCCATTGGTGGAAATTGACGATACTCATATTCACGACGAACTGTGTTGTGCGGTTTGCAAAGAACAATTCGAGTTGGGAACCAAAGTTCTGAACATGCCTTGTAACCATTTGTATCATTCAAACTGTATACTTCCTTGGCTTCAGTTACAGAACTCCTGCCCCGTTTGCCGCCATGAATTGCCTGCCGCTTTGGGCGAAGAGGGAGACGGAGATTTAAACTCATTGGACGAGGTCCCGATGGGGTTGTCCATTTGGAGATTACCGGGTGGAGGATTCGCGGTGGGGAGGTTTTCAGGTGGAGAGAATAGGGAGGTTCCGGTTGTTTATACGGAGATGGATGGTGGTTTTAGCGGCGGAGGAGGGTTGTTGCCACGGCGAGTTTCATGGCGGAGTAGAGAGAGAGGGAAAGAGGAGGGAATTTTGGAAGGTTTTTGAGGAATTTGTTTGGGTGTTTTGGTGGTCCAAGTTCTTCTCCAAGGATAGGTAGAAGTGGTACATCATTATCGCTTTTTAGTGCTTCTCCAAGGAGAAGAGGCTGGGTTCTGGATCTTGATAATGGGAGAACAAGAAGTGGAAGAAGACGAAGAAGGTAATAACTTTAACTCCATGATTGTCAAATCTCATATCACTTGTAAATACTGAAGAGAAAAGAGAGAGGATCAAATGGGTTTTTCTTTTCATCTCAATTCACATGTTTTTGTCAAGAATTGATGATTTTTGTGAATTAAGAGAGAAGGTTTAGTACCAGGAAAATAAATGAAGGGACAAAAAGCAAAGAAAGATATGGGGGCTTGGAGCAAATGCTTTTGAATTGGAAAAAAATTTGTAGCAGATAACCTGTACCCAGTTTAATGTCTAGTTTTGGTCTGATTATTTTCTTCATTATTTATAATTGCTACCTGGTGCTTTTGGCATGAATGAACAAGTGATTGTTACATATTTTGGTTCTTTTTGATTCTTGAATCTTTTCGTAGCCGATGTTGGCATTTTGAAATGGAGCGTTCTGACTTAATTATATCAGCTTCTTGTGACTGCCTTTCTGGGTTTTAATTGCAGAACATCCAAGACTTCCTAGTTTATTCAACGTTTTTGACTTGGGTATTCAAAGTATGTCAGCTATGGCTGTTTAAGCTCATTGCATTTCTTACATAATATGATTATTTTCTTGTTGACAGAATGAATCAATTGGTGTGAAATCATGGTCTATAATATCCTAGACGATGAAAAAATTTAAGTCGGAATATGTTCTAATTAAATATGCTTTGAATCAGTCTTGGATAAGAATAGATTCACTAGAAAATGAACTCTACTCTGATAGATGATGCAGCTGGAAAAATAACCTTTAAAATATTGTATTCGTTCCTAGTGTTAGGCACATAACATTCACACCCAAAATCAAACAACATAGACTAGGTAAGCAAGTAATTGATGAGCTTTGCCTGCACAATTAGAAATGTAATTAAAATATTTTTTATTCTTCTAAAAAAATTAAAATATTCTTTTAAAAAATTGAACTTGATACGTGTCCCTTAATGATTTTTTTAATGATAGATACCTAAACATTAAACATCTATTTTCAAAGAAAAATTTTTAAACACCAAAAATAAATTTGTGTATAATTTAAAATCCTGAAAGTGTATTTAACCTTTAAGCCTTTAGAATATTGAGTACAACAATTTGGTGAGCTGTATGAAAATGTGAGTGAGACAAGAGAATCAAAGAGGATCACATATAGTGATTCAGTCTCTCTCCCAGTCCCAACATAACTGTAATGTTAAGCTGTCCACCTGACTGTTTATTGCCTTTAGGAGGGTTTATGAGATGTTGACAATTATGTTCAAAGTAATAAATCCATTGGAGGCATGCATGTTAAATTATTGCACATGGATAATACTGCTCATGTACTACTTTAAGTTTTGCATCTTTGTAGAGGTCACAAAGGGCAGGTTTCAATTTGGCTGTTTTATAATGATAACTTTTAAATATATATATATATATCGTATAAATATTATGAAATTGTATAACAGTAATTTTATTTTGTAAAATTATATAATATTTTTTTAAATATTTTAATGTGGCATCATGATAATATTTGTTATGTTTTTAATTTAGATGAAACTTACATACATCTTATACATGATATTATCTATATCACCTAAGATCTTAGAAACAACATTTCACTCTTTACTATTAATATCACTTTTTGATTTCATCTATATAATCAATCTCCTATACATAAAACAAATATTAAACTTAGGGATGGGTATGGGTCGGGTTTTTGTCCACTCGATCCGACCCGAGAACAATAACTTCTCCCCCTAAAACCCGACCTGACCTAGATGAAACAAGATTTCACCCGACCCGATATATAATTTAAAAATCTGACCCGACCCGACCCGACCCGACCCGATATATAATTTAAAAACCTGACTCGACTCAAAATAATAATAAAAAATATTATTTTTATTCAATAAAAACAATGATTTAATTGAAAAAAATAATATATAGAGGGGTATTATTGTAATTATTCCTAAATATATAAGATAAAATTATATTTTTTTGGATCGGTCGGGTATTTTCACCCTAAACCCGACCCGACTCGAATATCACATTTACAAACCCAAACCCGACCTAAACCCAATTTTTTTAAAAAAAACCCGACCCGATCGGATCGGAACACGTCGGGTTCGAGTCTCATTCCTATCCCTAATTAAACTGCTCTTCTAGGATTAAGCTAATTAATCATTTTTTTGGTTGGTCGGGAGAGGAGCTAAGTTTGAAGGTTTATTGAATTTATCAAGTGAGCTTAGTGGTAAAAAAATATTAATCTCTTTATAGATTTTGGATTCAAACAATAATATATGTAAAATGTGTACATTGTGAAATAGATTATGAAAAATATATAAAATGAAAATGAAAATGATCAATTTTGTAATTTACCCAAAAACTGAAGGTTTAATAAATTGAGCTTTGGGCCTAAATGCGTTAAATTCATAGACAATTCATTGTTTAATGAGAGAAGTCTTGTGCTCAAATATTGGGCAAAATTGCAGCAAAGGTAGAAAATAATTAGCCCAATAGGGTATGTAACAGTTTATTTTGGAACATACAACATTTGCTATAGTGTTATTGGATCTCATCACGTTGAGGTGATGAATTTCAATGGAAAATATATATATTTTATTCGATCAATTCGTCTAGTTTAATATTTAATTATTTTTCTTGAAACTCGTCATATCGATGTGACAAACTCCATTCAAATGATATTTTTTTAATATTTTTTCAAATTCGTAGCATTTTTTAATATGAAAATATAGAAATCGTCATGTTGAGGTGACGAGTTCCTTTATCATGTTAAGGTTTTATAAATACAAAGTATTTAATGGTTTATTAAGAACTGAAATAAAGTGATATATCACTAAAAAGTTAAGTAGATTGTAATAAATTTTATTTATAAAAATATTACATTAAACCCTAAACCACAAAATATTACATTTAGGATATAAAAACAATGAACCATAAACATTACATTAAGAAGATAAAAATAACAAGATAAAAACAATGAACCATAAACATTACATTCAGAAGATAAAAACAACAAACTTAACATATTACGTTAAGGACATAAATACAACAAACCTACACACACCTTGAACAGTAAATAAAATCATAAACATACAACTATTCTTTATGATGTTTTAATCCTCGTAATCAGTAGACTCGTCAGAAGTAATATTCACTTCTTAAATTCTCCATGCTTTTTCTTGTTGTCATTCACGTACATATTGGAACCATGCTTGCATATATCCATCATATATCTATGTTTCTTCATTATTTTTCTTAGTAGGTGAGATATTCGATCTGGAAGCAGTATCCTCAATGTCGACATCAGGGGAACTTTACAAACAAATCGACATTAGATATAAAATGATAGTTGTATGTCTCAATCATACCAACAAATTCGACATCATCGCTTAGATGAAATCTCGTGCATGATAGTGGCAATTTATAATATAATGAAGATATTCTTCTATAGCTTCCGAGTTGAACCTTTCTTTCTATTGCCAACTTTAACTCGTTTAGTTGAATGTTTTTTTTTCAAAGATACGCTTAAAGATTTACAATCATTAAAAACAATTACAAGAATAGTAGTCATGTTAGGAAAAAAGTCAAGCTTTGGAAATGAAAGACTCAATATTTTTTAGATGTTTTTCCGCTTTAAATAAGTAAAATAGCTTTCGACTCACACCTATTTATAGGCCCTCAGATAGGCCCTCAAGAAGCGCTTTTTATAGAACGGACTGATATAACAAAAAATAGGTTTATGAAAAACTACATAATATTAAATAAAAATATATAAAAATAAGTTTATACAAGTCCTTGTCTGATATATCATTGGAAAGTTTTTAAAGTGAAGTGATCGGGCACTGAAAAGTTTTTGTCATTGTGTATTAAATGTTGAATGAGAAAAGGATGTTTTTCTGAAATGTAGTGGTATATCACTGAAAAGTTTTTTTGAAATAAAGTGATATATCACTAAATTTTTTTTTTGAAATGAAGTGATATACCATTGAAATTTTTTTGAAGTAAAGTAATTGGACACTAAAAAGTGTCATTGTTTATTAAATGGTGTATAACAAAAAAAGAATCTGAAATAAAGTGATATATCAATGAAAAGATTCTGTCATTGAATTGAATGATCATTCATGATAACTTCTTTTTCTTTTAAATTTACTTATGTTATATGAATCTTCACAAAACTTTTACTTTCTACTACTTCATTGAACCACTAGAAACTTTTCTCACGCAATGACTAATAATTTTTTTACATTTGTCCATTCAAATGATCAAATTATGCAAATTGATGATGGTGTTATGTTTACATCATCGATGCCCGTAAATAATTTCTGAAGAATGGTTGTCAAATCCATAATTACGAAGTAAGTTGAAGGATCGACATGAATCTAGTCGAATTCATACTGATATAGATGATCCTCAACAAGAGCAAGGTCTACCAAAGCTTTGTGGTCACTACAGAGGTGAAGACCACAACATGAAGCATTATCCATATCTTCCATAAGATCAAGCAAGACGATAAAACCTTTGTAATTCTATTTCTGTGTTGTTTGTTGTACTATTTTTTGGATAATTTATGAAAATCATTAACCATCTACATTTTTAACCTTTCATACATAATTGCAAACTACTCATAAATAACTTTTAACTAAACACAAATTCATACATATATTTAAAACATTTTTTCAACATAAAAACAACTTTTCGTCTTATTCTTCTCAATTTCTACACTATTATTTTTCTTTTTTATTCATCTCTATAAGTCATTTGTTACGTCAAATCGGTAAATCTTGATACTTCATCTTCTCATTCTTCTCCTCAATTTTCATCTCCTTATTCTCTTCTTCAAGTTTCCTTATCTCCTTATCTTGATAAAGTATCGACTTCATTGCCTCATTTATTCACTTCTCATCTGAAGACGAGCTCGAATCCGAATCATCTATTTTTGCGTAATCATACCCAAATAGACCATTCGAAATTTTTTCGTAATATTCTTCCTACAAATGTATGATTTCATTCTCATATAGAATCCATCAACTCACTCCACTACTATTTATAATGATTTTTTTTCTTCAAAATGATATGGCCAACGACTATAAAAAACTACTTATTTTAAACCCAAAGGAACTTGTCACATCGACATGACAAGTTTCATATTTTTTTTATTTTTGATAAAAACACTCTAAATTAAAAAATAATAATTTTATTTAATGAAACTTGTCATACTAAGGTGATGAGTTTCAAAAAAAATTAAATATTAATCATTCGAATAAAATATAATTTTCATCGAAACTCATCATCTCGACATGACGAATTCCTTAAATATTGTAACAAATATCGTAGATCCCAAAATAAATTTTAATATGTCCTATTTTACTAATTAATAAAATTGTTTGCCCTATTGACAAAAAAAACCCAAATATTGAGCAGGTTTGGATGCCACTCGAAAGGTGCATAATTAGGAGGTGCCAAGCGGGAATACTTGCAATTTGAGGGGTGTATCGTGACCAAACGTGGTTTGGTTCACATAATATAATATTATCTTTAGAATATAAGATTACATCTAGAAATAAGATTATTAGAATGTTGTATTACCTTAGAAATATTGTATTATTTTGATTAGTATGTTTAGCAAGAATATAAGATTATTTGGATGTATATCTTAGTAAATTATATATAACTTTTGAGAAAAATATATTTAACATGTAATTAATATAATTAGTAAATTAAAATTATATTTTTAAATAATTTTTATAAATATCATATTTATTTATATAAAATATAACATAATACGAAAAAAATAATGTTGTTGGTCTCAAGTGGAGAAAAATATTTTTTCAATTTATAAGATTTATTTTTAATAACTCAAATTTAGATATTATTTTAAATAATTTTACTTTTTACAATAATTTTATTTTTTACCTCATAAAATTATAAATGAATAATATATTAAATATTAAAATTATGAAATATTTTTGACTACTTAAGTTTATTAATATTTTACTAAATTAAACTCTTTATAAGATATTATTATTATATTTATAATTTTGAATAAAAAGAATAAAAATCGAGAATGACCCATATAAAAAATTATCATTTCAAGGATATTTTTGTTCAAAATGACGACAATTGTGTAACACCTAAAAGTTTGAAAGTAGTAAAACTTTTACCATTTAAACTAAAAATCACTGCTATTAATAATAAATTATTATATAATATTAATCTTTTCCGTAAATGCCCTAATGCTTTAAGGGTGCGTTTGGTTCACGGAACGTAAGATTATCAGTGGGAATAAAAGATTACCACGGAATAGGATTACCGAGAATGTTGTATTTTATGTTTGGTTGGTTTAGCAGGAATGTAAGATTACCGTGTTTGGTTAAAGGAATAAAAGAATATTGGAATGTATATTTGACCAAATTGTCCTTATTATATATATATATATATTTGTATAATATTACACGTTGTAAAATATTTATATATTTTCTTTAAAAAATTAAATTCATAATATTTATATATATTTTTTTACAAAATTAAAAATATAAAAAAGGTTTAATGAAAGGTTAAAATTTTATTTTAACCCATGAACTTAATATAAAATTTTAATTATAATTTGTTTTTTGTAAATCTGAAATAATTTAAGGATAAATTTGTAATTTAACCTTCGTATAATTTTTATTATTCACTGACAGAAGAATGATATTTTTGAAAATAAAATAAAAAATTAAGGGCATTTTAGTCCAAAACGCCGGTAATGTTACAATACCTAAGGGAATGGTGGTAATGACATTCCCGGTAATATACCCCAAAAAATCCACTATTGGTAATAAAACATTACCGGGAATGACATTCCCGGCCAAACTAAACGAGGGAATGTGGATTCCATTCCCGGGAAAATCCCACATTCCCCCGTCCAAACGCCCCCTAAAAGGTTTGTGCCATTTCCTAGAGCTTTCGGCCCCAAACGAGGGAAGTTCTCAGGGTTTAGGGCTAGGCCCACAAAAGTCTCCGTGATAGTTTTACTTTTGTTAACACCTTGTTTGGTTTAGCACTTTCAAGTTTTAGGGTTTGGACCCAAATCTATTGATCCTTCTAAATGATAGTGATTCATAATAGGATACAATGGCAGCTTTCCTTAAACCATGGACCACCCCATCACCAAATTTTATCCTCCTTTTATTCTTCAATATTTTGTCTGTCAAAAAGTATGGAAAATAGTTTTAATGTACAAAAAGCAGTACATGTATAATGAATTACCATGTTCATTACTAGATTATTTTTATTCTTTTCAAATAGAGTTGATAAGTTATTTTAGAAATCACTAAATTATAATGGATCAATAGTTGAATACGATATGTAAAAATTATAAATACAAATACATTTGTTTAATTATAAATAGAATGGGTCATTATAATATAAAAATATATTTTCGTAATCTTTTTAACCAAATAAAACTACATTGATGCTGAATATTTTAGTAGTTTTATGTACGTTGTGGTCAGAAGCTAAGAATGTATAATGAATTACCATGTTCATTACTAGATTATTTTTATTCTTTTCAAATAGAGTTGATAAGTTATTTTAGAAATCACTAAATTATAATGGATCAATAGTTGAATACGATATGTAAAAATTATAAATACAAATACATTTGTTTAATTATAAATAGAATGGGTCATTATAATATAAAAATATATTTTCGTAATCTTTTTAACCAAATAAAACTACATTGATGCTGAATATTTTAGTAGTTTTATGTACGTTGTGGTCAGAAGCTAAGATTCCATAATCAATTACCTACACAAAAAGCAAGATTTATAGCCATTTTAGTGGAAGTGGATATGAGTTTGGGTCAAATTACAATTGATAAACCCGTCGATAGACAACAAAAAGCAGGATTGATTTGTCATTGTTATCCAAAGTGTAATAATAAAAGGAATCTTCATATAAATGTCAATCAAGGATACTAATGATCTTATTTAAGATTTGTAGGGTGACCGATATCTTCCTTTCCCCCACTTGACCTATTGAGGCCTAGCCCTCCCTATAAAATAAAAAGTTAAGAAATGTGCCTCCAATTTCTCTCTTACTTGATGATTTTGTTGTTATATTCTTAGGGTCCCATGTGGCACGCCAAGCTCAAAATCAATCATTTGACGTTCAAATCTTGACCTAATTATTTGAGTGATGTTTCATTGATTGCCTATAAAACGCATGCCATGGGGGAAATATGACAGCAAGAAACGAAAAGATAAGGGGGAAAGGGACCTAAATTTACGAGGAGAAATAAAACAAATCAATGCAAGGGAACAAATGACGGCACTAAGTTTCTATCAGCAAAGCCAAGTGACATTGGATCAAGAGCTTTTGAAATTAAGCAAGAAATGTGGTTCCGTAACCCAACTTTTCATTCCCAAACGTAGAAAGAGAATGTTAATTACTCATGTTTTAATCACTTTGATTTATTTTATTAATATTTTATGACATTAAACTTTTTATTATTATTTTGTTAATATATAATTAAAATAAAAAAATAAATTTAAAACTATATATATAACCAAAAATATTCCACAAATCTTAAATCACAAAACACTCACTGCATCCTCTCCAATTTGTCCTTTTTTTTTGTCACCCACCATCATTGACATTATCTCTTTTCTTTTTATTTTAATCATATATTAATAAATAATAATGTCATAGAAAATATTAATAATAATATAAGTTAGAATGATAAAATATGAGTAATTTGAAAGTTAAGTGATTAATTAAAAAAAAAAACTTCGATGACTAAAATAAGAGTGAAAAGATAATTGAGTGATGAATGATATAATTTATCTATTAAAAAAAAATCAAGTACGGCAGTTCCATTAAGTTTTTAACTAAAGAAGTACTGAAATAAAATATAAGTCAAACGTTAGGCGTAGTTTTGAAAGAAAATAAAATTGAAGTGTCATAACAGAACAAAAAGATACATTAGATACTAAATTTATTATTTACCCTAAAAATAAATAATTTTAACTTACTAATATGTCCCTCTTGAGGATAAGAGATCGAGGTGGTCCAATGACCGGTCAAAGCTCAAAGTTGCGAGATAATGTGAACATTTAGATTCCTTTCGACGGATACATAGAAAATTGTGCCCGTTTAATTTCACCTCAAATTCCTTCTTTTTTTAATTCTTCAAACAAAATATTTACTTGTTTTCTTCTTACAAATCCAACTATTTAAAATATTTTTAGTATGGTTATCTAAATTTCTCTCATCTCAGATAAAAAAATGTTATATGATTAATTACGGTTCAAATTTACACCTTCAGACATATAATAATAATAATAATAATAATTTACTTAAAAATTATTTAAAATTTCTTACATCTAAACCGTGCATATAAAATGGAACAACTTAATAAAACATACATGCAGACAATAAGAAAGAAAAATAATTTACTGCTAATTTTACAATACCTCTTGAAATAATAATTTACTTGATATGAAACCTGTGGATTAATTACTATTTTTTAGAATATAAGGTTCAAAAGTCGAGGGAAAATAGCATTTTAGCTGCCCCATCACGTTCAAATGTCACTAACATTGCACACTCCTTAAAAAATTATATATAATTGAAAAATAATAGTCTGTGTATGCAGCAAACAACACCGAGATCCGAAGCAGAACAAGGCTTGAATATGAAATTAGATCTCATCTACAATCACAAAACCCAGAAAAGTAAAACAGAAATAAATGGAGAAACCTATACTGTGCTTTCCTCTACCTTACATTAATCTCAATGAAAGTAACAGTCGATTTAAGAACCCATACTCCTTTTATGGAGATTCAAATCCTCTTACAAATAGAAAAAGAAAAGAAAACCCTCTTTATATACAATTATATATGTAACTTGATATCTACTACTTCTTGCCTGCGTGCTTGGATGCCATTGATGAACCAAAACACAGCTGCTAAAGCTAGCTAATCAACCCAGAAAAAAATGGCGAAAAAAAAAACATCTCAAAGAAGAGCCAAAGGAGGCCAGTTTTATGCTTTCAAGAATCAGTTTAATCACGCCAGCAAATAAGCATGGTAACGCAACGCCTCATGATGTAAAAACGAGCCCTTTGTTCCTTCACTAGTCTGGCGCATTTTCTCGTAAAAACACATCTTTTATTCGAAGAAGCAGATGAATTCTTGATGACGAAAGAAGAAGAAGATGAAGGAGGGCTTCTTGAAGTCGATGAACTTTCTTTCTTCGACAACTTCCATTTCTCGTCAAAGTAGAAACTTGGTGGTGCACTTGAACATGTTGACAGATTTGAAGAAGCCATTTCTAGAAAACCAGGTGAGCTCTTAAAGATGATCAATGGTCCGGCCTCTCTTTTTTCTGGATTTTCTTAGTACCCTTTTGGAAGCTGAACAGTTGAGTGAATTCCTGGAGTAATAAAGAGTTAAAAGGAAGAGTTTTTTTCCCTTGTGTTTTGTTGGCGAGACACTGAGAGAAGAGTGAGCATTTATAATAAAGTTGAAAGAGGATGAAAATAAAAAAGGAGATGGGCGTAGCATTGGGTATCATCTTGGATTCTTTGCGTCCAGAGGCCCACCAATTTATATATTTCTTACTATATAAAAAATATTATATTAATTATCCAAAAAATATTATATTAAGCTCTTAAATGTAGTCCAAATATTTATAATAATATATTGATTACATTTACATATACTATTAAATAAAAAATTATTAGTAAGAAAGAGTGGGATAAAAGGAGGGAATTGAGTGCAAATCTCAGTGAGCTATTGTAAATATCAAGGTTGAAAAAGAAAATATGAGTATTTATTGTAGAGAAAAGATAAAAGGTGAAAAAGGTCGAGTGCAGAATAGCTTAGGTCATTTTGTCATTTGTTTGTTTATGAGTTTTGTGTTTCTTTTGATGCTCTTAACCTTTTGTGGTAAAAGAATAAACAAATAATATGTTCGGTAATACTAGTTCTTGAGGAATTAGTTATTCTTCTTGGGTACTCTTGATCATAAATATGTAAGCATGATAAACTTCTCAATATACAATGTATTATGTTATATGCATGCATGGCATAAACAGAGATAGGATCATCCATTTCACAATACCATGTACCATATGAGTACATGAATAACATAAAATTATTATAAAGATCTTTTATGTACTTAGTTAACGAATAAAAAAAAGTGCACTAATGCTATTCAAAGTTTAATTGGAATTTTTATGTTGTTTCTTAATCTGAGATGATTAAATTATAATATTCGTTTAAATATAATCTTAGTTATTAACCATGTTTATATCCTATGAAACAGCTACTTAAACATATAACGTCTAAAAAAACATTACTCCTCTTTATCAACAATCACTCGATAAATTCTCAGGTCCTTAGCTTCACATTCAAGCAACGAAATAATAGTTCTAAGGGACTATTGACTTTTCTTTGCTCAATAAATTCTCATGTACTTACTTTAATGCTTATAAAATGTGCTTTATTTATATCACACTTGATTATATATAAAATTAAACAACAAAATTAAGGGATATTATTTGAGGATGATTGATTAGACATGCAGTTCACTACTGTATTTGTTTCTAAGGTAGTGTTTTTGGCATGCCCTTCTTAATTATGCTGCCTGGTTTTATTTTTAAAAAGAATGATAAATCTCAAAAGAAAATGATTACTTTGGAGAAAAAAATTGGGAATTGTGGTTTGAGTAAAATGCTAAATTAAACAACTTCATTTTATGGGGCAGAATCTTAAGGAAGATGTTTATCTTTATGATGCTTGTAAATATAATATAAACAATTCTGTGAGCCTTGATCTGAGACTAGTCAAAGTTATACACCATAATATAAACAATGTATGTAATATGAACCACTACTTATTTCACATGCACGGTTTCAAGATATTAAATTCACAACTTGAATAAGTTGTATGGATATTTAATTTGAAAGGTTTTCATGTGTAATACGTTGAAGATTTATATTTTAGTATCTATAAATTAAAGTAAGCTTCATGGAAATTTTATTAATTAACATTTTGGATTTGTATTAGTGGCAGATCTAGAAATATTTTTCAAGGTGAACACATATATATTAATCAAAGGACATACACAATCAAAATTTTAGGGTGTATATATACTCTTCACTACTCTAGTAATAATAATAAATCTCATCTCATATTCAGTGGTGAATCCAAAAAAATATTATTGACTGGGCCAATTACATATATAATCTTTCGATTTAAAAATTTAATTACAATTAAAACTAGTATAACTAAAAGTTCTAAAAAAACTTTAAAATTTATGTAAAAAATACATAGTTCAAAATATAATATTTTCATATTTTAATTGAATAAAATACGATATGAGAAATATATTTTAAATTTTTATTATAATCTTGTAGGTAATATTGAAAATTTTCTAAACAAGCAACTAATAAAATCACAAGTTCATAAGTAAATAAAGAACATAATATAAATAAAACAAAAAATTCAAAAAATTGTAGAAAAAGATAATAAAAAAAACTCAAAATCTCAGTAAAGATATTCTATTACGTTCATGCTTTTAAAAGAATTCTTTGAATTTAAAAAGCACATAGTAAAAATAAATAAATAAATACGAGAAAGATAGCATCATATCATATAAATTAGAAGTAAACAACTCTTAATTTAAGATTTTAAAGAGGTAAAATCATAGTTAAATTTAAAATAAACAAGACTTTAATTAACTTAATTTTAATTAAATAAAATTAAAATTAAATATATGAAAGTATATAAAAAATTCTTTTGGGCATAGGAGGGGACAAGGTCTAGGTAGGTCAGGCCTACCTCTACCCCTGTTCATATTTATAGATTTTAGTGTTCATTGGATTGTTGATACATGCCAACATTTTAGCTATTAATTTTATAAATGTTGAGAATATTTTATAGACAATTCAAGATGTATCAAATATTACAAATATCTAGATTATTTTATGAATATATATATATATATATATATATTATTTTAGAATATTCTCAAGATATATCTCGTAAATGATAATTATATATTTATATAGTGGATTTTCAACATTGGTATCTTTTAATGAAAATCTTTTATTTTAAAATAAATAACTAAAATATTAATTAATTTGTACAAATTACTTTTAACTTGATATTATTAATTCTTCTCCATCGATGCATGTAACTGCACGCCAATAAAGATTTTGTTTTCGTATTCGTTAGAAATCCGATATGACTTGACGGGTATATCCTGGTCCAGTCCCTTTATCTTAACTTGAGTTTATTCTCTTGCTTCCCTAGGTGAATGAGGCAACAATGTCGACCTGTAATGTATTCAAAACTTGCTAGAGATTGCTCATACAAAACAAGTTGCATATAATGGGAAGTTCTGCTGTGAGGCACCTAAAATAAGGTTAATAAATGGCGTGACCGGTAAAAAAAGGTAATTGATTAAAAACGAGTACAAAATGTTATAAATCAAAACTGAAAAGTTATCAGTTGGAGTAACATAACAGGTTCCACTAAAATGTTATACATGGTAAGAAAATGAGTTATAATCGGTAAATGTTATGAATACTATTAACATTTTAGGTTTCGCCTAAAAGGTTACTAAAGTTGAAGTTGTTGGAGCCTTAAACATTTCCACGATAAGAAAATAAGATTAAAGGTGATGGGGCTAAGAATGTCATGGTTCACTAAGAAATATGTTGTGATATGTAATATTAATATTTTTATTAATTATTCAAAAGTATTTATATATTTTAATCCTTTGATTGATTCAAATATATTATTTTAATTTTTAAAATGTATTTATTAATTAATGTTATCAATATAGATTTGATTTAGTGATTTGATTATATGTTGATTCAATATTTGTAAATTTTAATTCTTTGATTTAATATGCATAAAAAATTTCTTTGATTTAATATATATATATATATATATATATATATATATAATATTATGTTTGATATTTATAAATTTATGTTCGATATATATTAATTAATTGAAATATAATATTTTGATTTTTGGAAAGTTACTCATCATCGTTTGATTCATGTGATCTCAGAGAATTTTTGTCCACTCGCTGTCATAAAGTTGCTCACCGTACGAATTAATGGTCAGAGATGTTCGTCGTCACTGGAAAATATCAATAAATGTTTGACCTTACCTTTAAATTTGCTCTATTTATTTTAGTTTCTTATGTTAGTTCTTCTCTATTTTTTTGCAGGTTTGTAGACTATTTTTTTTTGCTGATTTTTAGGTTATGTTACAATTTTTTTAATAGATTATTCTTATCATCCGTTAAAATATGAGAATAAGTAATGCTTTTGTCCTTTTTTGGTATTGGGTGCAAAGTGAATTTTGAGGGGATAGGGGTTGGGTTGACCAATTGTAGCTGTTATTGGAGTTAAGGGTATTGTATCTAGATTGTATATTAAATTTGTGTTTAATATTGATTTGAGTTTTAACTACATATATTTTTTTTGTTTTATTTTGATTCGGGCTTAATGAATAGATTTTTAAACCGAAACTAAAATAATGTTTATAATAGGCAATTTTAGTTATCTTTTGGGCATAAATAAATTCAAGGTGGACACAAAAAAATTTAGGTTAGCACAAATTAATTTTAAGGTAGGCACATATATAAAAATTAAATACTTAATAAACTAATTTTAAATAAGAAATAATTGACATGTCATTAAATATTTTTTGCCAACACATCATTAAATGTTGGAGGACTGTAATAAAAGTTTTAAAAGTTAGGGGACCTAAATGAAAGATTTAAAAAAATTAGTGACCATTACTATACTTTACCCTTAAATGAATTTTCATAGAAATAATTTTATTTATGAACATAAACGAACTAAATACATCTTTATTTATATTCGTTCATTTATGTTTAAAAATTTTATTTATACTCATTTAATTAATTTAATAAGTAAATATAAATAAATGATTTCCAAACAATTAATAAAAAAATCATTTACAGAACTGAGTATGCCTGTGTTTGGACCAATCATTCACACAGTGACAATATCACATGGTGCAACGTGCAGCGAACAGCAACCTACTCTGTATCCACACTATTGGATCATCACAAATTACTTTTAACACACTATATTATAGGAAGATTCGATTATCGATCCCAATGCGATGATGTAAAAATAATAAATTAATCACCATCAATGTAGACAAGTTTCCTCCTGCTTATCCCCAAATAGGTTTGGTGCGAAAATCTGTCGTAATTTAAAAGTTACTAAAATAAAGTTTTTGTTTATTTTAATTTTAGGTAAATTATACAATTATTCACTGAATTTTCTTCTCTCTCCTATTTTATTCACTGTATTTTTTATGTTTTTATTTTATTCACTAAACTTTATAAATTATACCATTTTACTCACTCCACTGTTATTTCTCTAATGGTGTGATGGTGTGTCATTTATTATTATTTAATATAGAAATAATTGAAAATATAAAGGGTAAATTCCACGGTTCCTCACGGAACTTTACTATCTCCCCTATTTTATTCACCAAACTATAAAATAAAAATAGAAGGTGGTCGAACGTCATCGCTGACCATCGTCGATCGCCGTACATGGTGGAAGCTCGATCTCAAATTTTATGGGTCGCTTCGCCTCGACACCTTGAGTCCAAATTCGATCTTCATTTTATCGGAACTTGCTTCGAAGTCCATGAATTGGAGATTAAAAGTGAGAAAGCCGAAACATTTGAATCGAGATTCACGAATTTTAGGATATTTTCCGGTGAAACAACCACCAGATTTGAACTCAGGGGGCTGAGACGAACCAACCCATAAATTTTGAGACCGGACAGCTACCATCAATAACGGTAGATGATGGCCATAAAGAAAAATGACGCGGTGGCCGACGACAAAATAGGGAAAAAAATTGGGGGAAAGAAGAAGATTTGAAACGACGTCGTTTTGGTGTATATTTAACTTTTTTTTAAACAACTCGTTTTGATGCGATGCTTGTGCCAAGTCATAACACCGTTAAAGAGTTAACGGCAGAGTGAGCAAAATGATTCAATCTGTAAAGTTCAATGAGCATAATAAAAAAAAAGTACGGTGAGTAAAATAAGAGAAAGAGTAAAATTCAGTGAGAAATAGTATAATATATCCTAAACTTTAATTATAATTTACTTATATTTTATGATTAGAACTTATCCATGAAAAAGATAAAATAATTTTAATTTTATAATTCTCAACTTATAAAAGTAATGCTGCCCAATTACAGGAGGAAATAATAATAATAATAATAAATGCAAGTGAAATATTATATAAAGTAAATCGAAGAAAAACAGTTTGTTCATTTTCTTTATTTGAATTTTATTATCGATGAATTACAAAATGAAAATCAAATGAATAAAGAAGAAAACGTACTATGGATGAGGTTAAAAAGCATCATGTTTGGTCCAATCATTTACATCATGCCAATGGCTCATGATTAGAAGCTGGCAAAGAATCAACTTCCGTGTGAGAAAATATTACATAAAATCTGAACCTTTCGTACATGTTTTGTTCTTGGTCAATGTTTTCTTTACCTCTCTTCTTGTTTACATTGAGACGACCGCAACTCCATTTCTATCAGCTTGAGAGTTTGTAATTCTCAAAGTTCTAGCATGATGTTTGCCTTGCTGTTTAGCTTGATGCTGAGACCAGTATGCATGAGCAACCATCACCCGGTCCAGCAGTTCTTGCGGTACCGGCTCTCCCCGTCTTTGCTGCGGCGATATTTTCGCAGTGTGAACTAATGTTTTCCATTTATCCTGGGAACAACAGTGGCAGCCGATATGACCAACTCCGACGATATATCCAAGTTGTGCAAACACAGTATTTAAAAAGATTCATATGATTAATGCAAATATCAGTGGTAACCAATCCACATAAATTCCAAGGTCATAGTTCATTGTAGTTCTTGTTCATCGTCGATTTCCTCTTCATAACAATAGTTAAAAAGAGAACACTTCTACCTTCAAATCCACGTAAGTTCGATGGTCAGCATTCTCAAATGCATGCAATTTAACGTCACGCCACCTGCAGATGCCGGGAGAAGAATGATTTTAGATTCTCAGACTTCTTTGCATGCTGCATCCTATTCAATGAATGAGCCAACGGAAACAACATATCTTTTGTCCCCTTCAGCAAATCCACAGAAAGAGGGTGCAAGAGAAAAGTAAAAAAAAAAAAATAGAAGCATAGGATATTATACCTTCCAGTACCAAGCTCCTCAACGGCCTGTACCAACGCTTCTACTTCTGACACAGAAAATGGCCTCCTGGTTCGACGCTGTGCAAGCTCAGATTTTCGTATTTTCCGGTTCGCAGGGACCACAGAAAGTGCCTCGACATTCATTGCAGCAACTGGAACTAGAGCTCTAGACTCCGATCGCAGATGATCAGTTAGTATGTTAGTTTGGGAGGAAGTGTGTTTGTAATTACTATCCATAGCTTTCGCTGAAATAGTAAGTGATGGTGGGTCAGCTATGACATCTGGAATCTTTGTATCCAGGGCTGGAGTGGATAAAGGGCTGGAAACCAAGCACCAATTAAAAGGTACAAGTAACTCATAATGCATACACGCGACATAAAGAGATTCAAACCAAGATTTATTACCATTTACAACCAATCACAAAACATGATAAAATCACCTAGTTAAATTTTGAGGGGCAGCACCACATGGCAACAACAGAAGGGGTTCCTCTGAGCGCAAAGGTGGAGGGGCTATTGCAGGACCAGGCTCCAAAGTGAAACCTAGAGCATCCAAATTATCTTCAGAGGAAATTCCAGACTGTGATAGAGTTCTACTGTCATCTCTCACTTTCTTCCCTTGAAAGAGTACCCCAACACAGATTCTACCTCCGAGTAAGGCAGTCACCGCCTCCATTACAGTCCTCTACTCACATTTAAGTACACCACTAATATTAGAAGCTGAGAATTAATTAAATGAGAAAATGTATAACAATATGTAATTCCTATACCTTTAGTGAACCGACAGTTGCAGATTCTGGCACCTCAATATAAAGTTCTGGAATCCTAAAGGACTTGATGCTTAGTTTTACTGTACAAAAGAACAAACCTTGAGTAAGAGTTTCCCAAAATCAGAAAAAATTCACCCATATGTATTTTGTGGTAACACATAAAAGAATAATACCATGAGAATCAGTACAGTTGTGGGATGCTTGGTGACCTGTAAGCAAGGAGGGTGTCTCACATGCTACACAGCAGAATAAAATGGTTTAGTCAGACTAGTTAAAATCTCAATCTGGGAATCTATAAATTATAATAAAATTTCAGTAGGGAAGCACCACCTTGCGACATTGCCACTGAGATACTCTTACTTTCATTCTTAACCTTCTCAGGTGGATTAGGAACACTTTTGCTACCAATCCCCCCATCAGAAGTTACTATTGAGCTATGGTCAAGGAGCTTCCTCCTTTTATATAGTGTGTCGTATTGACATTTGTCATAATTATAGTATGTCTTCCGTTTGCGATGTAGAGGCTTTATTCCTCCATCTAAAAATATAAGAAACACAAAATCAGCAAGAAGACGGTACATGAACTTCAATTACAAATGGAAAATATACAAAGAATGCTATGAAAATTCTAAAACAAATTGGAACTCTCACCAGCTCTGAAATGTTCAAAATCCTTCAATTTTGGAGCCACTTTCCAGTATTTGGATGTAACCAACTTCCTTATTCTTTGATCTTCGATGCATGTTGGAGGCCTAGAAGCATTGAACCTGTTGCTAAGTTTATTAAACCTAGAAATTTTTTCATCATCATCTACACTACCTAACTTAATATCGTTCCTATGCCTTGAAAAAGAAGCAGTAGGAAGAGAACCACTACGTGATGGCAATTTGACATCCCTTTCAGAATTGACGGGTGCAGGAAACTTCATAAACGCCTCTAATGGATCCTTTTTGGAGCAATTTTTAGCAATAGAAAAAGGCCCAGATTCCAAAACCTTAGCCTCTTGCTCTTGTTTAACACCATTGTCACATATACCATCACACAACTCCCTGTAATTAGTGGAGCAACCATCTAAATCACCAGGAAATTTCCCATATGCTACATTTCGTTTGCAAATTGCAGAATTTAAATTACCCTTAATTTGCTCCGAGTAAGCAGGCTGCATCTTTGTCAAAGTGCACTCCAACATGGCATTGTTTTCAGAATGTTTAAATTCCTTTAGGTTCTCACTGTGTTCAGTAGTCCAATCAGAGGCAACAACACTCTCTTCGCAACTTACATGCTCTATACATTCACTTTTTAACTGTTTATCATCGTACTCAATTTCCTGTTTAACAACATCTTTATCTATAGAAACATGATCATGTCCTTCGGATGCATTGCTTGCAGCAGAGCTTTCACTCTCCTCCAATAACTTCCCTGCTAAAGAAGCTAACAATTCGAAAGCGGAAATTTGTTTATCATCAACTGTCCTCTTACTCTGACCCCTCCTCTGAAACCAAAAAAAAAACCCTTCATTTTATTCATCAAGTTTTAGAACAAAATTCAACACAATCAAAGTCAAATTTAGCAGAAAATCAAGAGAAAAGATCAAGAAATAATGATATAAAAAAGGCATACCCGAATTGATCTAGGGGCACGGGGTACAGTCGAGACACCGAAGGCATTAAATCCATAATCTAAACTCTTCTTAAACACCATATCTCAGGCATGTATGATAATCCAACTTATCAACCATTAATCTCTCCAGATTCAAGTTCTCTGTATATAAGCCAATCCAAAAAAAAGTGAAATGGACCGTATATCAGCACAAATTACAAAGATAACCAACACAAGCTACGTACTTACAAAAAAGTAATCAAATTAATTTTGCATTATCTATGAATGATTAGATTAGCTGATCCATAAAGCCAGAAACAAAACGAATGGCCGGAATTTAAAAATAAATCAATCAAATTCAGATGAAAAAACCCAAAACAGAGCATCAAGAGAAGAACATAGTTGCGTTAATTTTGATCAAATTCAAAATATCGTTAAAAGTAAATTACCAAAAGTATGATTAAATTGCCTGAAACTCTTAAAGTCAAACAAGAACTTATAGCACTAAGGGTCGAATTCATATTCTCTTCTCTCTCTTTTTCTCTCTTTTTCCTCTTAACAAGGAGTGCATCTTTCAATCCAAATCCCATAAACCTCATTGACCCCAAGTTCTAAATTTTCCATGAATCATGGTTAATAACTACCAACCAAACTAACAAACAGATCAGATCTTGATTCGAAGCACTGTTAGAATCGAAATTCACTGATGTAAAACACAATTTGAGCATTAGAATGAGACAAGCCAATAAATCACCTTTCAAATTGAAATGATCTCCAGTTTCTTAAATGGCAATATACATATATACCGAAAAGAATGTAAAGAAAATGAAAATTTTCCTGATAACAATCCCTGAAAATTTCCTGATAAACAAAGATTGGGGAAAGAAAAAAAAATTCAAATCCAATTCAATTTAAATTCCTTGAAACAAGATCCATTTTTTTATTTTTATTTTAGTTAATGTGGTTTGGAAGGTGAAAGAAATTTTAAGATAAAACCCTTTAAAAGAAAAACCACCAAAGAAAATAAATAAATAAATGGAATAGAAAGTGCTTAAACCCATATTATCTTTGACCACAAAACTGGATCGACCGGTGGATTCGAGATGATTTACTGGCAATGGACGGTAACTAAAACCCCTCCTCTTTCTGCTTGTGACCGGTTCTTAATCCTTTCTTTGAATCTAAAAACCATATCGTACTGCTACGTGGACCAATCATATTTTATAAAAGCTTCCTTAGATAAATAATTTATTAATTATTATTATCTACTCTATTCTTTAAAATCTTAATTAAATTTGATATCATGAATTATAATAAATATTTTTATTAATAACTTAGATTACTTTGTAATTATAAAGTTGGTCTTTCTTTTAACTAAAATACCATAAAGGAATTGAATCTTAATCCTTTTGACAGAGAACTAAACATTTAATCGTTAAATTAGATAAAGAAAATTTATCATGCTTGATGAGCATCGATGAACACCATTAATTTCATTTATAAAACATTAAAATTATAAGTACTGAACGTATAATTATAAATTAGTTAAAAATCTAAACGTAAATGATTTAAAATACAATATTAATTACATTATTTTTCATAATCTTATTTTAATAATAATTAAATCAAATTCTAACCCCTAAGTGAAAAGACCCTAATTTTTTCATAACTATGAAGCTCCCGCTATCTTTGTCGGTAACATCATCCGTCGACGAGATAATCTTTATCTTTCATCCCATCGATGTGGTAGTCGTTTGCGCAACCAATCCAATCATATAAGCTTTAATTTTTGAAATTTTGTTTCAGACTTGAGCAGCCATCCAAGCCGTCACTGGTGGGTGCAACCTCACCGACGATTAACGCCTTCACCGCCAGTGGCTACTGCAGCCAGTGTGGGGCGACCGTCATCCCATCATCTTACCCTAATCCCCTAATTCCCAAATCCTAACCATAACCATAACCCTAATTTTCTAATTAGTCCAATTATGGAACATTAATTACCTAATTGAGTACTATAATTCTCACATTAGAACATCAATTTGAACAATTGAACCATATAACCATATTTTTCAAATCCAATTTCGAATTCCCAATTTGAATCCCATAGGTCGTATCGGTACCATGGCTTATATGTATTGGTACGCGGGCATACGAGTATCGGTACTGGTTGTGTACCGGTATAATAATTGTACATTGTTATTTATTTCATATATGTGTACTGATAATTTAGTAAAGAATCCCACATGTCCCACCGATACCTTGGCTCATGTGTATCGGTACGCAGATATTCGAGTATCAGTATTGGTTGTGTACTGGTACAATAATTGTACACTATTATTTATTTCAAATATGTGTACTAATACTCTAGTAAAGTGTATCGGTACGGTACGCTTGAATTGTACAATTTTGTATTAATGCAATTACATGTCATTCACCATTTTAATAATGTTGCTTTTGTTTATTTTTTGAAAATACAAATTTTTTTCGAGATAATTGATAATGAAGATACCAAAATTCAAATTATAGAGTTTGACAATTATAATCAGGATGAAGATGACCATAATCAGGAAAAATATGGATACAACAATGAATTAGATTGTGAAACTTATACTAAAGAAGAACAAACTAATTATCCTATTGATGATGACAAACATATAGATAATGAGAAGACAATTGACAACTTCATTGACGAAAAATATGGGATAAGATTGGGAATGAATTAAAAGATTACAGTGAGAATGATATGAATATGCTAAAGTGGAGGACTTTATATGATTTCATTGAATTTTATCATACATATGAAAATTTGAAAGGTTTTCGAGTTCGAGTCAATCAGACAGTGAAAATTTGAAATGGTGGTTACATAATTACAAAGAAAATGGTGTGCCATAAGAAGGGACATAGAGAAGAAATGTGGAGTAACCTTTGAAATAGAAAACGTGAACAAAGACCGACCATCGTAGTTGGATGTGGAGCATTTTGGACGGTTAACAATTCGAAGACCATCGAGAATCACAAATAAAAGTTGAGTGTCGTGAGAAACTAGAACGCAAAATCACACATCAAAATTCAATCTGAAGGTCCATAGTTGGGAAGATCAACAAGATTTCAAATAAGTGTCATCTTGATCAGTTGTGACATCGTCAAATCTAACCCTAAGAAAACATAAATAAAAGAACGATCAAACGACCAAGAAAAAATGAAAAACATGCCACAGACACAGAGATAAACATATCACAAATACAGAGATAAACATGCTATAAAGGCAGAGATAAACGTGTTACAAATAATTTTTTTATTAAAAAATAAAAAATAAAAAAAAATGAGAACCGGCGGTTGACAATCAACATTAAAATTGATGTTGTCGCTTGTTAAATAAAATTAGAGATAAACATGCTTCAAATCTTTGGACTATTGGAATGTTGACAGAAAACCCCATTTCAGTTGGATCCTCAACAAGCTGATTAAACTTAGAGAGGAGGCTAGAAGATTGTTCATTTCGGTTTCTATTTGGTCACAGATCAAGGGTGGCTGGATTTGGGATCATATTCGTGATAGGAGGGATAAGGTTGGGTGGCATAGGCTTATTTGGTTCCCATCTCATATCCCAAAATTCTCCATTATTGCTTGGATGGTGATTCTCGATAGATTGCCAACCAAAGACAGGTTAGCAAGGTTTGGCATTGTCACTGTTAATGTATGTGGATTGTGTGGTGATGATCAAGAATCTCAAAACCACTTGTTCTTGGAATGTTCCTTTGTAAGGGTGATATGGAAAGCCATTCTGCATGCTTGTGGTCTCCAATTACAGATGCTAACATGTTGGGATGATGCCATGCATTGGATGACTTCAAACTTGAAGGGTAAATCCCTCCTTGTTCATATTCTAAAGCTCGCGTGGACTGGTTTTGTTTATTTTCTTTGGGAAGAACGTAATCGCAAGCATTTTCGTGGTGTGATTCGTTCTGCTGATACGATTGTAAATAACATTAGAGAGTCTGTTAGGATTAAATTGTATAGATGTCATATGAATAAGATGGATGATGTTAATAGGAGGTTGAGCCTAGTTTGGGGATTAATCTAGGCTGTTTTGATGTCATTTGTAGCAGCTTGCTGCTTCTTTTTAGATGAATAAACTTCTACTTATCCAAAAAATAATAATAATAAAAAATTGATTTGATTTATAAAAAAAAGACAAACTCAAGTAAAAGAAAAAGAAAAAGAGAGCGACTAGGGGAGGGCGGATACGTTATACTAAAATTACTATTTGGTAATAATTTATTTTTCTTATTTTATGTTTACATAATGCTATTAATTTCTTCCAATTTTCTTGTTGATTTGTTTGTTAATCAGTAAATTAATATAGATGATCAAATTTTACATATATTAGCATGCGATTCAATTAATTACAAGTACCCGTACAATATATTTACTGTCCTAATTATTAATGGATTAACTTCTCAATTCACTAATTATACTGGCCGGATTCAAGTTCTAGGAAGTCGTTACTCATCAGGTGCTTAACTTTGACTACACTCAATCACAAACTTATCCTTAAGACCACAAATATTTAAAAGATTAAATTATGTCACACATCCTTAATTATGATAAATATTTTAAATTGGTCCTCAAAATTCTAAATACTCTAATTTTATCCCCAGATTATGATGCTTGTTCTAAATTAATCCCAAACTTTTAACTCACTGTATATGGGTCCAACTGTCTGGTACCATAGAGGTTGTAACTTGGAAAAGGCTCTGAATTTAGGTGTGGCTCAAATCAACTCACAAGTTTTAGATTCGGTTCGCAAGATTTTATATAGGCCCATGTCTTAACCATAAGATTCGGACCAAGACAGGTTTTTGTGCCGAATGACAGTATGTGAAAGCACCAAATACACATTAAAGAGAGTTGAATTTTCTTCACTTTTATGGATAAGAAATTGATTAAATCCAGAATGGAAGAATTCAAAGACTGCAAGAAGCCTATGGAATATGGCCATTACAATTCAGACGCAGGTATTTTGATTTTGATTTGCATCTCACACACTGCAACTGCAAATGTATAAATGCCAATTATGACATCCTGTAGAAAGCTTCGACGTTTCATTCAATGTTTCAACCTATTTTCTTAGCTAATGTAAAAGGGTTGTAATCATTGACTGAGATTTAATCAGAGTGGAGGTACTGTTGTTGTTTTGGTGTGAGATTCGAACATCTCTAAACAGATGATATCTTCCATTTATGGATGATAATTGACAAGAAAACCGTGAGTTCAAATATTGTATAGAGAAATGAACAAATAAATTTTTGTGAGAGGAAAAAGGCCACATTGAATTGGTAAGGAAAGTAACTCATCATACTGTGATCCAAATCCGAAGGTGGGATTGGATCATGGGCTCTTCAATACAAAAAGGTAGCAACTTTCGTATTGATTTTCACAAGTGTTATCACAATTAAATTTTATGGGTTGACTTTAAAATACAGATTTACATTGCCAAATTTCTTTTATTTAATTAAATCCAATTGGAAGTATCTAGGAAAGTTATCCACATCTCATCTTGCAGTCGAAAACTAAAAACAGTAATTTTTTTATCATCTTTAAGTAGCAATTTGTTTTTTTTAGAAATATGAATTCTATATATTAACCGTAAATGACATCATTCAATATAGTGTTGTAAACGAGCCGAGTCGAGTTCGAGTATTGCTGAGCTCGACTCGAACTCGAAAAGTTTAAAACTAGACTCGACTCGACTCAAAAACTCGAGAGCTAAAAATTATTAAGCTCAGCTCGAACTCGAAATATAATATTGAAACTCGACTCGAACTCGAAAAGGCTTGAACTCAAAAAAAATTCAGGAGCTCGATCGAAGCTCGAGACTCGAGCTCGATTCAAGCTCGAACTCGAACTCGAATTTGAACCTACAAAAATCTTATATTAAAATTTTATAATTATCAATAACGTATTTTTAATATATTTTTAATAATGTAATTTTAAAAAATCTAAAATTAATATATAATATTTTTTTCGATTAGCTCGCGAGCTTTTCGAGTCGAGTATTAAGTAGCTCGTTAAGAATTCGAGTCGAGTTCATTCGATTCGAGTGTTGATCGAGCTTTGACCGAGTCAATCTTGAGTAGCTCGTGATCTGTCTCTCGTCTCATTTACAGCCCTAATTCAATAAATTGTTTGTAATGTAAGTGGAAATATTAAAATCAAACTTTAAAGACTGATTATAGTTAAATGCTCATTCGACAAGTGAGTGAGTGACCCTATTTGCTATGCGTGACGCATAATGAACTTGTTGATAACGGGACAATCCCGATCATTGTTGCTATTAGAATGATGATACAAAACAATAAATCAAATAATTGTGGTGATAATGCCTTGTTATGCTGTATCATTGACAATATATATATTAATACTATATGCGTACAAATAATGTAAGTTCTTGCTTAGAATCAACTTCACTCTTTCTAAAAATGATGGGCGTTTTGCCAAATAATTTGTCTCAATGGATCAAACTTCATTAATTAGCCGTAAACGATAGGCTAAATTAATATGACATAAAAAAATAAGAAGCAAAATTATGCCTTTATTCAAGTTAGATTTAACGAGTAGGTGATTTTCACTTCTTTTTGGATTTTGTGTTGTTTAATACAGCCCAAGCATTGTTTTTCCTTTTAAAAATGGTTAACGTGGCTTATGAACAACTACGATAACATGAATCTTCTGGCCATTTTCTCTTTTGATGGCGGTTAGGTTAGTTGATAACTTTAAGCTTCAATTATTAAGTGAGACTGCCGAAGATCAAATGGGAGGAGTCTAAAAGATCAAAAATTGTTGGGACCTATACTATAAATTTATTTATTTTTATATTTTTTAAATAAATTCATACACGTTTGAACCCGAGTTATCTAGGAAGAATATGTTTTTTTTTTATCAATGACCCCTCTTTAGATTCTAATTCTAAATTTAATTTTAAAGTGTTTATATAAATCAATTAAATTAACTTCAGATTCATTAAAACACTTTATTGGTTCAAGTTTTTACAAAAGAATGATAAAATACAAGTTCAAACATGCAAAACGCTTTTATATATTAAGAGAGTTTTACCTTAAATTCTTCTCAACTTGATAGGAATCAGTTCCAAGTTGAAAGTGACTTAGATTTTCTCTGGGTTAACATAAAAACTATTTATTTAAACATTTTTGGTCGAAAATTTTCTCGTATTTGATAATCACAACGATTTTAATTAAAATAAAAATATAATCAATGTGTTAAATATTATTGTAAATATTCAGAGTTAATTTTGTTGTTAATAATTATGTTAGTTTGTTATATGAAAGTTAATTAGGAAGTCCTTGTAAATTAAATGTGCATGAGGAGCACAAAATTACTTTGCACATTTTAACGGGGAGTGATGAACTAGTTAGTTAATCAGGACAGCTGGGGATCTTTACATAAACTAGTAGTTATATTGATATATGTTGATGATTTGCTAATGACAGGGAGTGACGAATATTTCCTCGATCAATTGAAGGATTTGTTGAATAAAAGTTGCAAAATATGCAGTAGAGCTTATAGAAGAAACCGGTTTGGAGGAACTGAACCTGCGTTGACCCCTTTAAAGCAAAATAACAAACTGACTTCAACAAAATTTGAAAAAAGGGTCAAAAACAAATTTCAGATGGTTCGGTCCATTGCTTGATGATGTTGTCGTATCATCGAGTGATCAACTTGCGGGCTTGCTCACAAAGAGTTTGGGTATACAACAACACAATTATTTGAAATCCAAGTTAGGATTTAAAAACATGTTCAAATCTTAACTTGAGGGAGAGTGTTAGATATTTATTGTTAGTTTTGCTGTCAATAATTTTGTTAGTTTGTTATATGATAGTTATTTAGGAAGTCCTTACTGTATATAAATGCACAAAAGGAATAATACACTGCTTTGCACATTTTAACGCAATCAAATCTTATTTTAAAAGTAGGTTTTTCAACCCTTATTTTTCTCGTTTATATAATTTGAACTTAAGATTTTAAACATCGATTGCGACTCAACCTAAGAGAGATTAACAAACATTCGAAAAGTTAAAGTGGAAGGCAAAGATAGAGAAAGAAAAGAAAGAATGTGTGTTGAATTATATTGCGTGGAAAAGAGCAAAGAAGAAAGTTGAAGATATGATTCCAATTTTGCTTGCTGAAGAAACTAGGAACCATTTTTAGCTCGGGAAAACGCACTGGAACATGTTTTGTTCTAGTAAAGAAGAGACACAGTTTGGGCAATGGTCCCTTCATCCAACCAACTGGTCTGCTAAAAGAACCACCCATTGTTCTTCCACAAATCATGCATTATGTTTATGCACAAGGAATTTGGCACTAACATTTTTTTAATTATATAATCACTCTCCTCTCTTTGGCATGTGTAATAAGTCATACAAACACTCATTACTCTCTTCAATTGATCATATTTATTAATATTATTTCATATAATTTCTTAAAATATATTTTCAGGAAAAAATAATTAAACTCTAATTCAAAATATATTTCACAGAAGATGAAAGATATTTATTTAGGGCCATTGACCCTTTTGAAAGATATAGTCCATTCTTTTATATACATGATTCGAAATGATTGGTTAAATCTATGGCTGTTCTTCCTCAAAAGAAAAATGGTAGGCCTTTAACAAAGTTTTCCTTAAACCCTTAAATGATATTTCATACATGTAAAGAAAATTTAGGACAAGTCCTTTATCTTTAACCGTCAACTTCTCTGCACCAACTGAATTGCCTTTTGCACCCATTATCACTTCGCATATTCTTTTTTCTTTTAAATATTCCTTTTTGGGTATCTACTTGTTTCAATTACTTAAATATAATTTAACTCTTTAATAAATAATAACTCTAATTTAATTCTGAAAAGTACCCATTAAATCATACAAATTCTTATATATATATATATATATATATATATATATATATATATATATATATATATATATATATATATATATATATAAACAACCATCTTATTCAAAATAGTCCCAAATTACAATAAAGATTTACAAATGCAATCGTAAATTAATTATGCATAATTAAAAAAAATCTTCATTGAAACAAAACTAGCAACTTAAGATCACATAAAGACTAAACAAGGAAAGATTAAAAATCTAACCAAGAAATTTGAACAAATATAGATACAAACATATATGAAAAAAGGGGATCAAACTATTGAAAGACCACACACAAACAGTAAATCAGACTCAAGAGATGTGAAAAGTTATCCACAAACGCAAATCGAGTATTCACATCCAATCTGAGGGTCTAAATCAGGGAAGATCAACAAGATATCATATAAGCGTCACCCTGATCAGTCGTGGTGGTGTCAAATAAACCCTTAAAAATAAATGAAAAAATATCAAATAATTGAAAAATATGCCAAAAACATACGAAAATATGTCATTAAAGTAAATGGAAACGTGTCATAAAGGCATATTTATTGAAAATCAAAAAACAAAAGAAATTATAGATATGATATAGAGAAAAGAAAAAGACAATAAAAAATACCAACGGTCTACAACTAACAATAAAATTGGTGTCGTCGATGATCAACAAATACCAAAAATAAAATAGACGAGCAACACACCAATGAGACAAATCTAGGATTTTTTTGAGGCTTATGTCTTAAATCATACAAGTACTTGAGGCGTAGGACACATATTAAATAAAAAGAGAGAAGTAATTATACCAAGCCTTTGCCTTGATCTCATCTTAACTTAAAATATACGTAAATACGTTACTTCGTAAACTAAGCCAATAATCTATACTTATCTTATAATTTACTTCAATTCACATAATTTTCATCCAAATAACAATTATTAAGTCGCAAAATTTTGATTGAGAAAAAGTTTGAACCATTTACAAGAATTAAACAAGTTCAAAATATGGAGGACTGAGGGAGTGTTCGTAATATCTAATGTGATTTCTTAGCGCAATTGATACCCGCGACCAAAAGATTCTATAACCGGTCCACTACAATATTCGTCTCTATCAATCATCGTTATCTATGTAGAAGGTAATTTATGCCAATGAGAATTTGGCTGGATGGTAACCTTACTTTTTTAGGAATATTCAAAATCATACTTTTAAATCTTATTATGGGCAAGTATTATCATATTTTAATTTTAATTTTGTTTTAATTTATGTCTTGTCGTGTATATACTATTTTTATATATTATTTAAATTTATGTTTTAATATTTAGTTCAATTAATAATCATTCAAATGTGTATTGCTTGAGTTGTATTGCTAGTTTTTTTTTAAATTATATAAGAAAATAGTTTAAAATTTTAACCAAACTATTCTATATATAAACATCATTATCGAAGGTTAAAAATAAACACCATCAACATTAGTATAAATAATAGAACATAACATCATGTTGACAACTAAATTTATCACAATTTAAGAATATCATATTTGAGCACGAGCCAAGTGACCTTCGTGGTAAAGGAATTGTTGTTATTTAGGACCCGAGTTTGAGCACCATAAGTGTTAGGGGTGTGAGGTTCAATGTTGAAATATTGAGAGTTATATTTGAACATATATTGTATTGTATGTTGTACTTACCCTAAATTATTAAAAAATATATCATATTTGACCGTTGAGTTGATTAAGATATTAATCTTTGTTCCTTCATAATCTTTAAGGTAGGAGCACTCTCTTATTTCTCCTATAGTCCCCTTCCCCTCCTCTCTAGCTAAGATTATGATTAAATTTAGAATTTAGAGTGACTAGGAATACCTATCAAAATGAGAAAATTAATTGGATGGTTTGAAGTAGAGGTTGGTAGAGAGAGAATCAGTTGAAGCAACATAAATTTTTTAAATTTTATATACTTTTTAGATTGTTAGATAAGTAAAATTGATGATTAACTTTAATGTTAAAAAATGAAAAGATTTTAATAGAAAAACAATTATTCCGAATTTAAATATTTTTATATTAGCCATTAAACTTAATTAATCTAACTAACCTAAAGACACTAAAAAGTTGATATTGTAAAATGAATCTTAATTGTCTCTCTATATAACCATATTAGGTAGTAGTAGATGTACTTATTTATAAGCTGGTCTACCTTTCAAGCACGATAAATGTAATTCAAATTGAATTGTTATAAAAAAAAGTTTTTTAATAACTTTAATTTAATAGAAAATAAAAGTAAAGTCTGAAATGAACATATATATTTTAAAAGAAAATCCAAATTGAATCGTGGCCGACCAACAATGGTTAATATATAATGAGGGGTTTGGTGGGGTGATCACATGCGAAAGCAAAATTAAGTTGGAAGAAGTTAATTTGATCACGCTTTCATTCAACCTCTAAATCTCTTCCTACGATTTGGGGGAGATGTGGTTCAACAACAAAGCTATGACTTATTTGTGACGTGTTCCTCCTCTTTACATTTTCATCAAATTACATGCTTTTTACCTGCCCTACCTGCTTTTTTCCCTTTTATTTTTATTTTTGTTTTCTATTTTCATTTTCTTATTAGAATGTTTTATTTATTTAATAAAAATGTTTTAAATAAATTTAATTATGACCCATTTTGATTTTTTTATTCATCGGTATAGTTTTACAGAGTCAAGAAACTAATGCATTCTTATTTAATTATTAAACTGAAAATTTCAAAATTATATTCTACATTTAAAATACACTTTGTATTCTAAACTGGACAGATGGCTATCACGTCTAGGTTTGATGGTATGTATAAACTCACCAGAGAACTTTTGGAAGTGGATTTGATAGGAAAAAAAGTTTTAAATCCTTGACATTTGACATTTTTTTAATTTTACAAAAAACGAAAACGAAAAACTTTTGACTTCAAAGTTTACACACCTGTATCGAGTGTGATGAAAGTGTAAAAACCTCATTGGTAGAAATTAGTTTAAGTGTTAAGTAATTATATTTGAGTAAGATTTTAGGTTTGAATTTTTATGTATATAAAAAATTTATATTAAAAGATTCACTCATTAAAATTAAGTGTATGATTCGAATCGATCCGATGAGTGTGAGGAGAAAAAACCTCTTGAACAGTGTCACGTACTTTTTATTAAAAAAAACGCTATGACTAGAGTCCACTATAACGTACGGCTAATGCACGGCGTAATACGTGGCCCGATGAATGCGGTTAACGGTCCCTTTACCCCAAATTTTGATCTCCTTTGAATTTTGCTGTTTTTGGGGAATCTTTATTCTTTAATTTCTCTCTTTGGAAAATAATCTCCAAAATTAACGTCTGAAAACTAAATTTTCAACACATGCATGCATTAGCTGTTTTTATTTGACCATTTCTCACGTTTTCTTCTTTATTTTCTGTGCCTAGTTACCTTTTTTCCTCGACATTTTCTCTGTATTAAAGTTTACCTTTTTCCATTTTAATACTCAAAATATTAATTTTCTCCATTCAAAATATTTTTTTAAATTTAAGAATACAAATATAATATCTAAACTACATATAATTTTTTTTGGTAAAAGGTATAATTTCATTAACGAGGAAATCATACAAGAGAAAGATTAACATGTATCTCATTAAAAATATCCCTAACCTATATGGAGGAAAAGAGTATATATGTTAATCCAATACATTGAAGAAACATGAAAAACAATGGCGAAAAACGAGGAAATCATATAATAGAAAACCATGAAAAACATTAAAAATCCCTAAATTTAAGAGTACAAATATATTATCTAAACTACATATTACATTTTTTCGGTAAAAGGTATAATTTCATTAACGATGAAATCATACAAGAGAAAGATTAATATATGTCTCATTAAAAATCCCCCTAACTTATATGGAGGAAAAGAGTATATATGTTAATCCAATACATTGAAGAAACATGAAAAACAAAGGCGAAAAACAAGCTAACAACTTAGCTAGACACCATAAGATCTTTATGTAACAAATTCATTATCGACGTCGGGGAGAAACAAAAACAATGTGATCTAGGTTGTCAAAAGAAGCGCCCTTGGCCAAGGCATCCGTAACTTTATTGTCATTGCAAAGCACATGGTTAATACGAACACTCCAATTTCGCCTTCTTAATTCATTAAGATGCCATCCAAGTGAGTTAGTACCTTTATAATCTAATCGAAAAATATTTAAGGCTTCCATACTATCAAGTTCAATAATAACTTGCCTGAAACATGAATCGCAAGCGAGATTCAGACCGACATAGGCACCGAAAGCTCCGCATCTAACACCTAGCAGACATCAATAAATTTTAAGAACCCGAAAATCCAATTTCCTAAACTGTCTTGAGCAACTCCCCCACACCGAGCATAATTATCCGTCCCGCTACAAGCAGCATCTGCGTTGATTTTGATCCACGGAGCCGGAGGAACCGTCCAACTATCCGGACCACGACATATAATAGCGTTATTTTTCGCAGAAGGAGACACCCCAACTTGAGGTTGAAGAGTGACTTGAATAAGCCTACTACTCCGTTCAATTATCGCTCCGTCTCCATCCAAAGGAGTTTCAAAAACTTTTGCATTCTGAGCTCGCCATATATTCCAAATAACTACCGAGAAGAGCAACGACCAATTATTCGGATTCTTAGCAAACTTTAAACCGTCTTGAAGATTCATAGCTATCTACGACACCGTATCCATGGACAAAATTTCATGTATTTTGTTAGGAACAACCAACTCGCTCCATATTTGAAAAGCTGTTGAGCACCACTTTAAAACATGGTCAATATCTTCACAAGCAGCCTCACATATTGAGCAGCTCGGATCATCCGTAACATGGCGACGAACACGCTCATCATTCGTCATAATCTTACGTTTACAAACAAGCCACATAAACAATTTGATCCGGGGTATGCCTTGGAATTTACGGATGATATTCCAAATTTTATTCGGAGTTTAATTCGCTTCCCAACTTCTAAGAACTTGAGCAGCGAAGTTACTAACCAAATCAAAGAAACATGGAGGAGATTTCGATGGGTTCAAAATGCCTCCCGAACTACCATCTAATTTCATTGCACCATCCACATGAAATTTAAGATCATCTCTCGGGGAGGACACCAAAGGATAAAGACACGATCCACCGCCTTCTTTGGAACTAAATTACATAAATATTATTTTATTATTTATAATTGTAATTTTATAATATAATTATATAAAATTAATATAGAAAAATAACATATTTATAAATATTATAAAATTATTATATAAGTAATATTTTATTATTATAATATAAATAATATTTATCAAATTAATATATTTATAAAATTATAACATAAAGTAAATGAAGTTGATTTTAAGTATAGTTCAAAATATATAATCAATTAATAAAGTTGTTAGACACTAGAATTTAAATTTAAATTTAATGATATATGATATAGTTTATCGTATAATCAATTAATATATTTATAAAATTATAAAGATGCATACGCGGGTTTATACCGTTGATTAAAGCTAATGAACAATTTAATGGAGGGGAAATCTTCCAATCACATAAATGAATTAAATGCATTTCTTCATAAAATCAATATATTTTTTGTTCCAAATAAATGTTGCATTAGATGACGGAAGATGGGCACCAATGCACCATCATTGGAATAAATTGTTTATTTATTTTTTCAATAGAAAATCATATAATTTTATGATTGATTTTAAAAATTAAGTAAATTAATATTTTGATTGTTACAACATTTATAGAATTGAATTAAAAAGTAGTGATAAGCGAATAAGTGAAGCAAATGTGTATGTTGATGAAGCTTTAAAAAGAGAGGGAATGGAATAAAAGAAAAAGGAAAGGAAGATATTGTTGGGGGCAGGTAGGCAAAGAAAGAAGTGGCACAACTTGTAACTGAAGCAAGCCAATTTGATATCAACCGGGCAGGTAACCACCAAACTTCTTTTATGCCCATTATTCCACCATATCCCAATTTGGTTAATCGTGTCATTAAGAAAGAAAGGGAAAACTTTGGATTTAATCACTTCATTATTTCGTTAGATTTTGTTTACCGCCGTAGGAGTTTGAAATAAAAATTTAAACAATCATTGCTGTTGAGATTTGCAAAAACAAAATAAATTGTGATATTGAATCATGGTTGAACAATTATTGGGATGAAAAACAAAATAAAATGTGAAATTTGTTTCTAAATTATACTATTGTAAAATAAACATATTAATATGGCTGAACTTGAATGGGATTACCGCCAATATGAAATAAAAAAAAGGGGGAGGAAATCTGACTGCTGTAATTATCAAGAGAACAGAAGTGCAGAAATTAAGGAGATAATCACAATCTGGGATGCGCAAAATTTCCCACTTTATTGACAATGTTATGTTATATGTTCCCTCCCTTTTTCTCTCTCCCCCACACCATAAATACCACTTCACACACTCGCCTTCTCTTCATCACCCCCTTTCATACCTAAATTCATCCTTTATCTTTTTCACTCTGCTTCTTTAGTCAAATATGTCATTCTGGGGTATTACTGGCCTGATTCCTTTGCTCCTCATTCTCCAAGCTGTTGAAGCCAGAATCCCCGGTGTTTACTCCGGCGGTGCTTGGCAAAGCGCCCATGCCACTTTCTACGGTGGCAGTGATGCTTCTGGGACAATGGGTACTTCACAAATTATCCCCCATTTAATTTCTTAAACCCTGTTTTTTTTTTTTTTGCAAATAAATAATTCTATTTTGGTGAGTTTTAGGTGGAGCTTGTGGCTATGGAAACCTTTACAGCCAAGGCTATGGAGTGAACACAGCAGCTTTGAGCACTGCTCTTTTCAACAATGGGTTCAGCTGCGGTGCCTGTTTTGAGATCAAATGCGCTAGTGAACCACAATGGTGCCATTCCGGCAGCCCTTCCATTTTCATAACCGCAACCAACTTTTGCCCTCCAAATTATGCTCTGCCCAGCGATAATGGCGGATGGTGTAACCCCCCTCGTCCTCACTTCGATCTCGCTATGCCCATGTTCCTTAAGATTGCCGAGTACCGTGCCGGCATTGTCCCCGTCTCTTATCGCAGGTAAAGACCTTCCCCTGTTTCAAGTCTCTAATCTCACTTTTCCCGCGAAACAAACAGAACAAGAATCCATCTAAACTAATTTTCTTTCTTCTTCGTCAGGGTGCCATGCCGGAAGAAGGGTGGAATAAGGTTCACGATCAACGGTTTCCGTTACTTCAACTTGGTTCTAATCACCAACGTGGCTGGTTCCGGTGACATCGTGAGGGCAAGCGTTAAAGGTTCCAAAACAGGGTGGATGAGCTTGAGCCGAAACTGGGGTCAGAACTGGCAATCTAACGCCGTTTTGGTCGGTCAATCTCTTTCATTTAGGGTCACCGGCAGTGATCGTAGAACTTCTACGTCGTGGAACATTGTCCCTTCTAATTGGCAGTTTGGTCAAACTTTCACGGGTAAAAATTTCAGGGTCTAAAACATGTATTTTTTTAAGTGTTGGGGTTTAAATACTTGGTAGGGAAAGTGCGTGTTTAAGATTGTTTTGACTTTTGACGGTGAGTGAAAGTGGGTTGTTACCTCTTCCTGTAATGGGCTTTTCACTTCTTCTTTCCTTGGGTGAAAGGGTGAGACAGAGAGTTAAAAAAAGTTGAATGTAACGGGGGCTGATGTGGCTTGGAAAGAAGTTGTAGCCCGCAGCTTTAATACTTTTCTTTTCTATTATATGTTTAATTTAATGAAAGAAACTGTCATTTACTAATGTTTATTGTGTTTGCATATTGATTAGATTACTTGTGATACGAGGGAAGTTATGCCGTACCACAATATTAATATAAAGTTAAAGAAATATATTATAAAAAATATTAGTATTTTTTTAATGTTTCTAGTAAAAATTTACCTAAAATATTGTTTTTTTACGTAAAATATTAATAATTTTTAATATTTTCGATAAAATGCTAAATATTAATATTTTCGGTAAAAAAATAATATTTTAGGTAGCGCTTTACCAAACCCGATAAAGCGTTCAATAATAATATTTCTGGTAGAAATAATAATGTTTTAGATAAATTTTTTGCCATAAATATTAAAAAAATAATAATAATATTTCCTGTAGCGCCGTATAATAGGCTGACGCACGTGATACTTCTCATATATGAAAATGTATCAAGTTATTTCTTCTTTATTTCGCATAATTTCTGTTATATATTTATTAAACACATAATTTTAATACATAAATTTAATCTCAAGTTATATAAAATAAGAAAAATAATAAAATTAATCTTCAAAAATGATAGATATATTTGACAGATTTAATTGTAAAAAAATTATATAAATAATATATATATATATATAAGAGTGTATTTATTGGTTAATTTTTTAATACGTCATTTTGAATGAAATAATTTTATTAATTAAAACTTATAAATTTAGTGGGTATGTTATTTATGGTTAAATGGTAAATATATTAAAAATTATTTATATAAGAATTTAAAGTTTTAAAATGGATAAATATTATTTTAATTTTTTATATGTACTTCATTGGAGATTTAATTTTTAATTCATTATTTAATACATCTGATCCGTGAAAAAGAATTTATAAAACATACTCATTTTTACATAAACTTTATAGTTTAAAATATTAAATCATAAATCTTAAACTATTAAGTAAATAATATTATATAAATTTTAGTTCACATAGTTTATGTATTAAATAGTTTTTTTTTATTTTGAATATGTTAAAACATAATAGAGTTTTGTTCTTGTCCCATTTGGTGTGACTTTTTAAATGTATTTTTAGTTAAAAAAATTCGTTTAAATCGCAAAATCTATGTCAAACGGATAAAAAATAAAAAGAAATTATTATTGTTTCAAACCAGCCACAAAAGCTAGAAATTATAATATTTTCATTTTTAACTTTACATTTGGGAGAATTATAATTTTACCCTTATTAATATATGGACTCCACTCAATTATCATTTTATTTTAATAATTAAATATTAACATCCTTAAAAAATAATTTATTTTAATTATTTAAAAATAAAAAAAATCATGGTTTATATATTAAAATATTAATAGTTAGTTATTATAATATACATTTTTATTATAATTAATGAGTTATCTTAAAATATTTTTTTAATATTTTTATTACAATTTAAATGATATATTTTATATATTATAGTATCAATAAGTGTAAATATAATTTAAATTTTATATTTTAATTTAAAACATAATATCTATAATGGACATTTTATCTTTTCAAAATCATTTTTTAACAACAATCTAAGACAGATAAATTTTAAACTATACTTCTAAACAACATTGTTTTAAAAAATTATTTTCTACCGTACATTTAAAAATGACTTTTCAAAAACCATGCGAAGCTGCCCTTTATCAAACTAAAAATGTTTATTCTTTATTTAATTTGTATATACAAGATTTGAAAGACTTGGAATTTTTTAACAAGTTGTCTTTCGTCTACTACGAAAGTATAAAAAATGGTGACATAAATCTTTTATGGAGAAAAGATAGATTCTTCATTCTCTTTCATAGCCGAAAGGCCTCATTGGATTCCTCGTGTAATTTGCAATTGGAAAACTTTTTTGGACTCCCCAAGGCCGAGACAGAAATTAGGATAGCATTCATGTACTTTCTATCACTTTTGTTTTGGCATGCAATACGTACACATGTTACTTGGATAATTACAAGTTTGAATTGGATCAATTTCAATCTGTATTTTTCATATTTTAGATTATTTTATGTTTGGGATATTTCATTTTAAACTCTAATTTGAACTAAATTATTAGTATTTTATAATTAAATCAAGTTGGGTTGAATTTAGGTAAAATATTAATGGTCAAGTAACCTAGACTGATGTTAAAGTTCAATTACTTTCAAAAAAAAAAAAGTTTGGCTGAGTTTTGGTTGGATGGTGTCAGATTCATTCTTTGATGCAACAAACAAGTGAGAATATTTGGGGTGGGATTTTATGCTTATCAACTATTCTCGTATGTATGTTTTGAAATACTCCTCCTTTATTCTTTCGAATAAAAAAATCTAAACAATGGGAATATCTATAATATCTTACATGAATAAAACATAAATCAAATACCAATATCAGCTCAGCCACATATGTGGACTGAATTCACATGGCTTACTAACAGCCCTTTTCGCTTAGAGATGAGTATGGGAGGCAACTTCCTGTGTTGTGCTTGTAAATAAATGAACAACTCAATACCATCCTTCAGTGTTAACAATCATAAACTGCACTTGTTTTCACTTCATAATTTGACTCTCATACAAAAGGAAAGAGCTTGATTAATAAACCCTACCCGCCGGTCATATTCATGCTAAAAACGAGCAATGCCCTCAGTAGGCAACATCTTTCCAGAATATACCTGCTTATGGGCTAGGCCATCATAATCACGTGCATGCTAAATACACCTATTTATGGGCTAGCCCACCTAATCAAGTCAAGTTCGTGCTTTGGTGTTTATTTTTAACCCACAGGTCCAATCATTAGGCTTAAATAAATATAAATAATTTTAAAAAAAAGTATCGTTACGAACAACTTCATAAACTATCATGTCAATGCTAAAACAACGATTATCTATTATTTTTGTTGAAAAAATAACATTTATTTTTTTCTTAGGTTTAAAGGCCTTATTAAAAGTAAAAAAAATAGATTAGTTTTTATTTATTTATAAAAGTGTGAGGATCTCAAGAACTATTCATTTCATTGTGTTGTCTTTTTTCTCATATCTAGTTTTAAGGGCTTATGTAATTAACTAATTCCAAAATGTTTCATTGGTATTATTTAAAATGTGCATTCGCAATTGTCGCCACCGTCTTTCGGTTGTGCCTCAAAATTGGGCTTCGACTTGAAAAATGTGGATTGGAGTCGCCATCGATCATTTATTTAAAACAAATGAGTTGATCGGATACCCTATTTCTTACCTGATCTACGTCTTTCCAAAGATGTGTCGGGTTCGGGAGTCGGTTACGGTCAATGAAGGATTAGCACCCTTGAACCGTCCTTTCGGTACTACGTAATTTCCAGTTGTCTTTGATTAAGAAAATTGCAAGTTAAATTAAAAAGTAAAATTTGATCTGAATTACTTACCCTTAATGAGTTTACGGAAATACCCTTAAAAATAAGATTTTAAAAGAAAATAATAATAATAAAAGAAAGTAACAAAACTAAAGAGTAAACCAAGGAAATAAATGAAACCAATAATAATAAACATAAAATAATTGGATGAAAAAAAAATGAAATTGAATAAAATAAAATAAATGAAGATAAAATATATATACAAAAAGAATAAAAAAGGTAAAGTGTTTTTTTTAAAAGAAAAAAAATAATAAGAGCAAAGAAACTAAAAATATAATGAAAATAAATAAATAGTATAAATAAAATAATAAAAATATATATATAAAATATAAAAATATATGTATAATATAATAAAATAATAAATAGTAATAATAATAATAAATAAATGAAAAATAAATATACATATAATATTAACTAAAAAAATAGTAATCATAGAAATATAAAATAAAATAAAATAAGAATATATATATATATATATATATAACGTTAGGAAAATATAGTAAAAAAACATAGTAAATAAGTAAACATAGATAAAAATAATAATAATATAATATACATATATATAATAAGAAAATAATATAATATAACGCAAAGAAAAATAAAAACAATTATAATAAATAAATAAATAAATAAAATATAATTAAATATATACATATAAATAATAAGGGTTAAATTAAAATAAAAAATGAATTAGGGGTCAAAATTAAAAGCCAATCGAAGAAAAAAATGACAAAACACGCGGATCCACACGACCCGTTTATAAAAATCCGAATAGTTTTTCAAAAACACAAGCCTCGGGGACTAGATCTACAAAAATAGATCTCGAAAACGCCTCCGTTCATCGGCCAAAAACACTTCTCTCAGTTTTCTTTCGAAATCAAAACACAGCAAGGGTAAGGAAAAATAACATGCGCATGTATGAACTTTACCTTTCAAAATATAAATGCTTCGAAAAATGGTTACGAGTTGCTTGTAATTTTTTACTTGGTATTTCGTATATCCTCCTCCGAATGTGTTACAATAGTGAGTTACAATGACTATTTATAATGCTTGTGGATCCTATCTTTAGGAGTTTAAATAATAGTAGAACTCTATCCTATTTTTAGGAGTTTGAATCCTAGCAAAATTCTATCCTATTTTTAGGAGTTTGAATCATAGTAGGACGAAAATGTGTGTTGACAGCTGCCCATCTTTGCCCATAGTCGTGTAACGGGGATAGGGCAAAGATTAAAAGACACACTTTTCGTTTAGTGGAGTTGAAAATTGACTCTGATGTTTTAATAACTCCCTGTCGAATTGAGTTACGGATGACTCCTCCATCGTGAAGTCGAGTTCATCTTGAAATAATATGAAATTGAAGCCGTAGTTCGGAATTTGAATCAGCACGTGGCTTCCCGTTGCCCTTCGGTCTTCTTATCGGTTTAAAGACCTTGGATCGGAATCGAACTCAAAAATCTTCATTGACAGATAGCTTTTCTTGACTTAAGCTATGCTGCTTGAAAATGGTTGCTTGTCACTCAGGCACGGCTAACCCAGGTCCTCTTCTCGACTTGAAAACCTCGACTGCAACCAGAAAGTAGTGTGATTGATGTGTCATCGAGCTGAATGGAATCGAACTCAACAATTTTGATGGTAGATAACCCTCCTAGCCTTGAGTTATGCTGTAAATGATGTGCCTTGGAGTTGAGCATAGTCGAACTCGAAGGTCTTTGTTGACAGATAATCCTTCTTTGAGTTGGATATCCCTCGTCATGAAGTTGAAATCCAATATAAAGATGGATGATGCTTGTGTGCACGATTCCCTTCGTCGTGAAGTTGAAACCACAGGTGGCCCCTTCGTCGTGAAGTTAAGCCTGGAATTGGATATCCTTCGTCATGAAGTTGAAATCCAAGTAAGTAGCATTGTTCCGAGTCCAATATCCTCCGTCGTGAAGTTGAAATTGGCTCTGGAATCAGGAAATTATTTGTTGACAACCAGCCGTCCCTTCGTTGTGAAGTTGAACTTGTGTTGTCTCGAGTCCAATATCCTTTGTTGTGAAGTTGAAATTGGCTCCGAAATTGGGAAATTGTTTGTTGACAACCAGCGGTCCCTTCGTCGTGAAGTTGAACTTGCGTTGTCTCGAGTCCAATATCCTTAGCTGTGAAGTTGTTTGTTGACAACCATCGGTCCCTTCGTTGTGAAATTGAACTTGCGTTGTTTGGAGTCCAATATCCTTCGTTGTGAAGTTGAAATTGGCTCTGAAATTGAGAAGTTGTTTGTTGACAACCAGCGGTCCCTTCGTCGTGAAGTTGAACTTGCGTTATCTGGAGTCCAATATACTTCGTTGTGAAGTTGAAATTGGCTCCGAAATTGGGAAATTGTTTGTTGACAACCAGCGGTCCCTTCATCGTGAAGTTTAACTTGAGTTGTCTGGAGTCCAATATCTTTCGCTGTGAAGTTGAAATTGGCTCCGAAATTGGGAAATTGTATGTTGACACCCAGAGGTCCCTTCGTCGTGAAGTTGAACTTGCGTTGTCTCGAGTCCAATATCCTTCGCTGTGAAGTTGAAATTGGCTATGAAATTGGGAAGTTGTTTGTTGACAACCAACGGTCCCTTCGTCGTGAAGTTGAACTTGCGTTGTCTGGAGTCCAATATCCTTCGTTGTGAAGTTGAAATTGGCTTTGAAATTGAGAAGTTGTTTGTTGACAACCAGCGGTCCCTTCGTCGTGAAGTTGAACTTGCGTTGTCTGGAGTCCAATATCCTTTGCTGTGAAGTTAAAATTGGCTCTGAAATTGGGAAGTTGTTTATTGACAACCAGCGGTCCCTTCGTCATGAAGTTGAACTTGCGTTGTCTTGAGTCCAATATCCTTCGCTGTGAAGTTGAAATTGGCTCTGAAATTGGGAAATTGTTTATTGACAACCAGCGGTCCCTTCGTCGTGAAGTTGAACTTGCATTGTCTGGAGTCCAATATCCTTCGTTGTGAAGTTGAAATTGGCTCTGAAATTGAGAAGTTGTTTGTTGACAACTAGCGGTCCCTTCCTCATGAAGTTGAACTTGCGTTGTCTGGAGTCCAATATCCTTCGTTGTGAAGTTGAAATTGGCTCTTAATTTGGGAAGTTGTTTGTTGACAACCAGCCATCCCTTCGTTGTGAAGTTAAACTTGTGTTGTCTTGAGTGGCACGATATCCTCCGTCGTGGAGTTGAAATCGCGGATAGCCACTTCGTTGTGAAGTTGAGCCTTGACTTGAATATCCTTCGTCGTGAAGTTGAAATCCAAGTATTGTATGTTGTGGGTGGACACAATTCCCTTTGCCGTGAAGTTGAAATCGTGGAGACCCCTTTATTGTGAAGTTTGGCTTCGAGTTAGATGTCATTCTTCGTGAAGTTGAAATCCACTCTCGAGCAAATTGTGTTGTTTCGAGAGAAACTTTCAATCTGTCAAGTTGGTCCAAGTGTAGCTTCTTGCTGCTGAGTTAAGCAACCAACATGAATCTTTAAAGGTGCTTTTGAATCGAGTATCCTTCGTCTTGAAGTTGAAACTTGACTCTAAAAGTTGCAAAAAATTATGTATGTGGAAAATGATAAATATGATGCTCTAAAATGTATGCATAAGATGCATGTAACATGAATTGGTTATATTTTATCTCTTGAAAAAGGTCTAATAATTTGCATTAGGATGTTGAATCCCCAAATGATACCCCAATATCCAAAAATGCCCCAATATTTGATGTTGAATCTCCAAAGATGCCCCAAATTTTCCTTATTTCTTGCTTCAACATTGATTCTGAGCATGAGTTTTGTGTCTAAGAGTCACATGTCATTTACCAAGATCCATTCTAGAGAGATTGTCTTGTTTGAAAAAAAATGTTTTTCTTTCTCTTTTATTTTCAAAGTTCTGAAAATATCAATAAAGAGTTTCGAAAAATGTTTAATCAAAAGTTTTGAAAAATATTGTATCTTTCACGGTTTTTCAATTGAGACGAATTATAAAACTATAGTTCATTGGTTATCAAATGTTTAATTACAATGTTAATCCTTCAATAAATTATAGCTATTTGACATGTGACAAGATCAAGGCTATCTTTGGGAAATGGTTAAGTAAGGAAAGGATAAAAAGGTCTCAGGTTATTGTGTTTGGTCAAAGGTTTGGCATTTGATGCTCAAAGGTTTGATGGGGTGATTGCATGCTCATCTACTGGAAGTGTTATCCGACTCCCAGCTTTCATAGTCATATTTGGATTGTGCGATGCGTTATCAGGGAATTTTTGTGATCGCCTCAGTTGCACAATTTTTATATTCGAGCCGCCTTTTTAGGTTTTCAACTCAAATCCTCCTTTGGTTTCAAGACGTTATTCAGGATTTACGTCTTGAACCCCCTTTGTTATTTTTCTCTACCATGCATTAATTACATTTTTTTTTGCAAACAAAGATTAATCCTGATGGGCGGGATGAAATATGAAGATATTCTCTTCTGTTTAGAAATCCATGTATGATTAGAATGGACTTTTAAGGCACGTAATGTAGGCTAGGGTTCATGGTTATGAAAGAAAAGGATAAATAGGCCCAAACAAATGTTTCAGGGTGTTGAACCAATGATCAATTCATTCTGATGCCTTCAATCTTGCTCAAAATGTTTCTCTCTCTTGATACTCTATGATCTTCGAGTGAAGTGATTCATTGATTCGAGAATGATTGTGTTTGATCAATCTCATAGTTTGAAGCTTGATGTACCATTTGTCTTTAAGGAATCTTTGCATGTGTTTTTTTGTCCCTTTTTCTTTTTGATTTTTGTTCTTTTTTTTTGTTTTCTTCTTTTTTTCTTTTTTTCTTTTTTGTTTTTGCCCTTTTTGTTCTGATTGAATCTTCGCACTTGGCATTTGGTTCACCTTTTGATATCTCATCTGAATCAATGTCTTCGCTCATGTGAGCATATTTCTTCCACCTTGCCCCCTAGTGTAGAGGGTGATCCTTGGTTAGGGTTGAATCAGAAGAAAAATACTACAGGCTCAAAAGGGGACACAAGGGATATATTTTTTTCTCTTGTTGTGAAGGGATAAAGAAAAAAGTCGTTCATCATTTCATACATGTAAATCTTCACATAAGAGGTATCCTCAGGGGGATATATTTTCAAGATTAATTCTATTCACATGAAAACAGTGTAATTAATGTATGATAGAATTATTTCGAATGAATTATTCTTCTTTTTTCCCAGATGTCTCAATGTTCAGGCTCCCCGCGAGATGCCCCAAGTTGGTTCTTTAGAAGAATGCTCATGTTAAAATGAACAACTCAATGCCTTGGGTTTTAATGGTAAGAAAGGTTATTTTTGAGTCTAAAAATGACAGTGGTGTGATCTTATTGACTCAAAGAAAGGTATGAGTGTATCAAAAAGATAAAGGTAATGTTCAAGAATTTTAAAAGGAGGTAATGTCAAAATTTTGTCTTTTGGTAATGACCACGAGTTGTTTTGGGCAAACAATCAAGGTATTTTATTTTGGGGTTTGAGATATGGTAAGAAAGGTCTAATCTTTCCATGTGTCAAAAATCTATAATTCTTGAATAATTAAAAGAATTATTAATTCATTTAATATTCGAAGAACTAAAGATTAAAATTTGTTCAATTGCTCCACCTTAGAAAGCAGCATAAATTCAATCATTTAAAAGATTAAGCAAACATGAAAGATCAAAGACGTGTTCAAACAAAACAATCCTCTAAGTGTAAATGGTATATGCCATGCCCCCTTCTTCGGCAAGCGCCTTACAGTTTTCAGAGGAATGTTTGAGACTTCTTATGTGGTAACAGCTAACAGCTTCAATATCGTAGCCCTTAGGATATGGGGATTCTTTTCTTAGATCATCCTGGAAGGCTTTGTCCTACAATTAGATGATCAGGCTCCCACTGTATTGTTTTCAGTTTTTTTTCTTTTGATGTTACAATCTTGCTTCCATGTGGTGTCGTGTGGTTAAAACCACTTCATCGAATCCTCCATGAAGAAATTTCATGTTTATGAAAATGCTTAAAAATGAAATGTAGATGCACAACGCAAAATGAAAAAAATGCATGAAATGTTCGAGGCATTGATCCAGAAAAGTGCCCATTATTATAAATAATCCTTATTTCGACAAAAATGTTTTATCTTGTAAGAGACATAAAAACAATCAAAGGTACATTCGGACTAAATCCTCTAGACCCCGAACAGCTTCCAACAGGTTGACAAGTCTTCTGTTTTCATCTGTCACTGGTAGTATGCCTTGTCGGACCACTCCAGCTTCCCTTGCTAGGCCGTGTAGATGGCGAGCTGCCTTCTGTACTCGATCCAGGAAATCTCGGATAACTACCTCTCTGGCCTTCACCCTTTGTTGTGCTTGCTCCCAACGGAAACACCACTGCAAACCCCCGTCGAAGGGCACTATCTGAAGCTCACTCGCTTGCTTTTTGAAGCTATTGCTTTACCATCTTTCTCATGTTGTTTCTCCATATCAACCATTTGGATTCTCAGGAGTTATCCTTGACTTTATCTTGGTACCCCTTTCTCAAGTCTTCAAGCTCAAAATAGACTCTTTTCTAGTCTCTTTCCAGTTTGTATGTTCTATCTTTATGAGAATCGACATCTAGTTTCCATTGATAATGTTCAGCTTCAAGTTCCTTAACTCTCTGTTTCAGCTCATTATTCACAGCTTCAAACTCTGCCTTGACTATCTCAAGTTCAGAAGGGACAGGCCTGAGATGTTCCTCCATGGTCCGGGTGTCTTCACAGTCTGGCATCGGGATGCTATCATTCTTTATCAATCTTAGTCACTCCATATAATCTGAGTAAGCATATCTCTGGCAGCCACGACATCCATCCGGGATACTTTCTTCCATGACTCGGCTGCCTCTTTGATCCTCTTCTTATAACTGTCACTGTGATACACAAACTCTGATGTAGATAATCTGTATGTTTCTGGGATAAACTGACGTGCCCCATACTGTCTAAGTGCCAACAACGGAGCATACCCAACTACACCCCAAAGTCCAAGTAAGGTCACAGTGTTAGAATCCCCAAATCAGAAAAGAACGTCACTGAGGAACAACCAGGGGGCTCTCCAAGTAATATCCCGGTCCTGAAGATGAGTGAATACCTTCATCCATTCTTCCTTCGAAGTGCCTTCATGCCATTTCATAGTGATGAACTCTCCCAATGGTGAATAGATAGTGCTGAATCGGCGGTAGACAACCCCGTTAGTCTTCCAGAAATGGCTGTAAATCCAGACTTGAAGGAACTGAACACATCCAATGAACCTTCCTCCACCAGTTCTTCTGCAATGATTAAGAGACCAAAAGGTCTCGGCTAAGATGATCGGTGTTGGGTTGACTCACCTTGGAAGTTGTTCAAATAGTTCTACTACAGCTGCGTCGATGCACCCCAAGGTCTTCGGAAAGATGATCAAACCGTACAGACCCAGTACAAAAAGATCTATAGTCTTTCATTCATCAGGGTGGTTCTTCATTAGTTGCTTTATATGGATCCACTCGATTCCTTCCCCGCTACCTTTGTGTCAGAGTCGATCAGTCACCCACTTTTCATCAACCCCTATAATCTTGGACAGTCCGTTCTTTAAAGGCTGACCCTTGATATGTTTGATATATGTCTTCTCTAGTCTGATGCTTTCGTAGTGCAGTAGTGTGGTATACTCTTCGATAGTGGGCACCATGTCCTCTCGGTTAAAGGTGAAGCAACTATATCCTGGGTTCCAGAATTGATTCAGTGCTCGGAGCAGGGGCTCATCAGTCTTGACATGAAGTAAAAGGGCAATATCGCCATATCGTTGGCTGAACTTCTGCTTTCTGTCATTCTTCGAACTGTCCCAAATGTTTCGCAACTCTTGGACATCATTCTATTTCAGGCTAACAGAGGCATAGCTAACCAGCTCTGACACATAGTTCCCCTGAAGACTGTCTCCCTTCTCTTTCTGAGTCATCTCGGACCATAGTCGTGCCTCGGCGTTCTTAATCTCTTGTATTATAACACCTTTGTCCATTAATTCAGATTATTTTGTGTGTAACAAACGCTTTTTAAGGATCAATAGCCTCTTGTTATGATGCAAATGCTAAAAAAAACAAACGCAAAGGCAGAAATATTAGTAAAATAAATAAATAAATGGCGAAAGGAAAAAAAGACATAGTTAAGGTAAAAATATCCTAGGTTTCGGAAATGTGGTTTTGCGGTAGGCTCTGATTCTCCATGGTCTCCCAGTTTAGGTTCTAAAAACTGTACTCGAGTTCTCCTTGCCGGTGCCCCTTTGGGCTTGCCAGACCCTTAGTCCTAAACCCATCACAGGCTTGTGTGGACTAAGTTAAACTCGAGAGGACACATTCCCTTATGCCCGCACGGTGAATAAATTCACACGAAGACATAAGGTATATGAATTCCGAAGGCTACTTGCTAGGCCCGCACGGTGAATAAATTCACACGAAGGCGTCGCTTTTACCCATACTTAAAATAGGGTTCAGAGCTCAGGTTTAGAGCCCTAGATGAAAAATCTTTAAGGGCTGAAATCATTAAAAAATGGTCAGTACAACTATTTACTCGAAAATATAATCAAAAGTAAGTAATAAGGATCGAAATGTTACCTTAAAATTTAAACTTACCATTTTCATTAAAAAGACAACTAGAAATTACCTTAGCCTGACTCACTTACCTGTGTCCCCAGCGGAGTCGCCACCGTCTTTCGGTTGGGCCGCGAAATTGGGCTTCGACTTGAAAAATGTGGATTGAAGTCGCCACCGATCATTTATTTAAAACAAATGGGTTGATCGGAAACCCTATTTCTTACCTGATCTGCGTCTTTCCAAAGATGTGTCGGGTTCGTTAGTCGGATACGGTCAAGGAATGATTAGCACCCTTGAACCGTCCTTTCGGTACTACGTAATTTCCAGTTGTCTTTGATTAAGAAAATTGCAAGTTAAATTAAAAGGTTAAATTTGATCCGAATTACTTACCCTTAATGAGTTTACGGAAGTACCCTTAAAAATAAGATTTTAAAAGAAAATAATAATAATAAAATAAAGTAACAAAACTAAAGAGTAAATCAATGAAATAAATGAAACCAATAATAATAAACATAAAATAATTGGATGAAAAAAAAATGAAATTGAATAAAATAAAATAAATGAATATAAAATATATATACAAAAAAAATAAAAAAGGTAAAGTGTTTTTTTAAAAAAGAAAAATAATAATAAGAGTAAAGAAACTAAAAATATAATGAAAATAAATAAATAGTATAAATAAAATAATAAAAAATATATAAAAAATATAAAAATGTATGTATAATATAATAAAATACTAAATAGTAATAATAATAAATAAAAAAATAAATAAAAAATAAATATACATATAATATTAACTAAAAAATAGTAATCATAAAAATATAAAATAAAATAAAGTAAGAATATATATATATATATAACGTTAGGAAAATATAGTAAAAAAATAGTAAATAAGTAAACATAGATAAAAAAATAATATATATATATATATATATATATATATAATAGAAAAATAATATAATATAATGCAAAGAAAAATGAAAAAAAATTATAATAAATAAATAAATAAAATATAATTAAATATATACATATAAATAATAATGGTTAAATTAAAATAAAATATGAATTAGGGGTCAAAATTAAAAGCCAATCGAAGAAAAAAACGACAAAACACGCGGATTCACACGACCCATTTATAAAAATCCGAATAGTTTTTCAAAAACACAAGCCTCGAGGACTAGATCTACAAAAATAGATCTCGAAAACGCTCTCGTTCATTGGCCAAAAACACTTCTCTCAGTTTTCTTTCGAAATCAAAACACAGCAAGGGTAAGGAAAAATAACATGCGAAGGTATGAACTTTACCTTTCAAAATATAAATGCTTCGAAAAATGGCTACGAGTTGTTTGTAATTTTTTGCTTGGTATTTCGTATATCCTCCTCCGAATGTATTACAATAGTGAGTTACAATGACTATTTATAATGCTTGTGGATCCTATCTTTAGGAGTTTAAATAATAGTAGAACTCTATCCTATTTTTAGGAGTTTGAATCCTAGCAAAATTCTATCCTATTTTTAGGAGTTTGAATGATAGTAGGACGAAAATGTGTGTTGACAGCAATCAATTACAATTTAAAGAATTTATTTATTTTTTTAAAGAAAAATACACATTTAAATCCTGAGATGAACGGAATTGAAAATACATTTTAAAACTAAAGGATAAAATAAGTGATAATTTTTTTTCTTAAAAAAGAGAGAATTTCTCACAGATCTTAAATATATTGTTGACTTTTGTTGCTTTGCCATGGATTTTGGGTAATGTCGGTGGTTTTCATGCAGAGGAACTTTCATTTCTGCTCCAATATATTAACTGAATTGTAATTTAATGTCCATAAAATAAATAAAATTTTAAATTAAATGTTTTTCATAATTTAATAATCTTGAATTTAAAATATGTTGCTTCAAATTGAAACTTAGAGAATTTTTAAAGAATTAAGATAACTTTGGGTATTTTTTCTTGTTGAGATTTTTGTTAGATATGATTGTTAGAAATAGAATTGATATAAATGGGAAATGCTTATTAAAATTATGAGAAAGTTATTAGGAATGTTATGGCAATTTTTGAAATTACATCCACCAAATAAAATACAAATTTTGACATGTTCAGGTTCAGTAATCGAAGTTGGACATTGTATTTTAAAACCCTTAAACGAAAGTTTTGTACATTTAAATAATAATTAAATTGGAAATTGAAATGATTTTGCATTTAAAAATGTAGAAAATAAAATGGAGGGGACAAGAAGGGCCTGGCAGGGTAATTAGGATCCCATGGGTGGCCCAATATGCGGGAGCAATTTATACGGCTTGGTCTAATCAGAACCTTTGGATTTTCTTCGCTATAAGTAGAGTCAATCAACTTTAATGAATGAGGTGAGCCGCCCTTATGCCTGCTGCAACCTGCACTCCCAATCAAATGTACCCACTTCTTTTACATTTCATTTCTTTAAAATATATTCAAATTCTTGGCAAAAATCGTTAGATAATAGTGTAGAAAAAAAATTCTTCAGATAATGTTGTTGGAGAATTATTTGATGAGATAGAATGATTGTTACAGTTTGAACATTGGTCGTCAAGTAGTTCGGGCAATGATGGTGGTCGTCAAGTTATCCCTGCGACCTGTGCATGCGCCATAACTGTAGGTCACCATGCATACCATATTCATGCCTACCTTGCATCTTTAGAATTTCAACATCTTTAATATAATATTCATGTCATGGCTTTTACGTGCATGCTCCATTATTTAATTAGATTTGTTTTATATAATATTATTTTTATTATTAAATGATATATGTTTTTATTTTATTATTATATTAATATTAATATTTTTTATAGTATTGATATATGTTTGTTTACTTTTTAAAATTTTTGAATTATTTAATTAGATTTGTTTTATATAATATTATTTTTATTATTAAATGATTAACTTTTATTATCTAATGATTTAAAAAATAGCATATTAATATATTATTATGTGATATTAATCTTAGATTGATTATCAAAACTGTGATGGTTTGTTTAAAATAAGATTGACAATAAAGAGGCAAAATTCTTAACATAATGATGTGAAAAAATTTCTTGAGATAATGTTGTTGAAGAATTAATTGCTGATATAGGACAATGGTATGTTGAGGGCAATGAAAGGGGTAGATATCAGTAACTATTGATTTTACGAACCCTAAACTCTAAAATATTTTGATTATTACTAAAAACCTTAAACCCTATGCACTAAACTCTAAACCCTAAACACTAAATCTTAACCATTCTCCCTCCAATCAATTTCTTCTTATAAAAAGCCAAATCTGTAACCACCATCATGGTAGATATCACTATCCTCTACCCCTTTCATTGCCCTCAACATACCATTGCCCTATCTCAACAATTAATTCTTCAACAGCATTATCTCAAGAATTTTGCCTCTTTATTGCCAATCTTATTTTATACAAACCATCACAATTTTGGTAGTCAATCTAAGATTAATATCACATAATAATATATTAATAGGTTTTTTTTAAAATCATTAGATAATAAAAGTTAATCATTTAATAATAAAAATAATATTATATAAAACAAATCTAATTAAATAATTAAATTTTAAAAAAGTAAAAAAAAAACATATATCAATACTATAAAAAATATTAATGTTAATATAATAATAAAATAAAAACATATATCATTTAATAATAAAAATAATACTATATAAAACAAATCTAATTAAATAATGAAGCATGCACGTGAAAGCCATGACATGAACATTATATTAAAAATATTGAAATTCTAAAGATGCAAGGCAGGCATGCATATGGCGTGCATGGCGACCTACAACATGGCGCATGCACAGGTCGCAGGATGGCTTGGCGACCTCCTTCATTGCCTGGATCACTTGGTGACCAACGTCCGAACTGTAGCAATCGTCCTATCTCAGCAAATAATTCTCAAACAACATTATCTCAGGAATTTTTTTTCAACACCATTATCTCACGATTTTTGCCCAAATTTTCTTATTTTTTAAAGTTATTGGAAATTTAAGGTAAAATGGTCGGAATAATGTATGAGGATTATTTTTTCTCTAAATAATGCAGTTCTATTATTATTTCCCTAAGTGGTGTGAAATCTACAGTATTGAATGGCTGCATGGGATATCTCGGCGTCTTAGGAAAATTTTCCCTTCACGCGCATCTTTAGGATTTTAATGCAGAAAAAAAGTTATCATTTTTACACAAATATCACCTTAACAGAAATTAATTACTTGATAGATTCATAAATTTTTCTAAAACGATGCATAAGTAATTAATTTTTATTAGGGTGATATTTGTATAAAAGAGTCAATTTTTTTCATTCATTAAAATCTTTAAATATGCTTTTGCATATTATTTTATAACTCGATAAATTTTTATTTTTGCATGAAATTACACAATAAAATTATGTCTATCAATTACCACTTGACACTTTCTGATGTGTTTTTGACCCTTTCAAAATCATATGCGTATAATATAGTCTAGGAAAACTTTGAGGGTAAGTAATCTAAAATATAACTAATTTTATAAAATTTTTATAACTAGTATTTATTTTTTCAAATCCTATGCGGTGCATGTGTCGCGTCTTTCTGCAAAATCATTTTTCAAAATAATGATGATCCGTAATATTTTATAAAATTATTCATGCATTAAAATCTTTAAATACTTTTACAAATTATTTTATAACTCGACAAATTTTAGTTTTTGCATGAAATTACACAATATAATTATGTCTACCAATTACCACTTTGAGGGTAAGTAATTTAAAATATAAATAATTTTATAAAGTTTTATATCAAGTATTTATTTTATAAAATAAAAATTTATCGAGTTATAAAATAATTTTTAAAATCATATTTAAAGATTTTAATGAATGGAAAAAGTTGGCATTTTTACCTAAATATCACCCTAACATAAGTTAATTACTTATTAGGCATTGTTTCAGAAAATTTTACGAATATAACAAGTAATTAATTTCTTGATATTTGTATAAAAATGCCAACTTTTTTTCTGTATTAAAATCCTAAAGACGCAGGGATTTCCAACAAGGGAATTCACCCTAAAAACGCCGAGATTTCCAACTGATTTTCAAAGGGTGGTTTGTATGGGAAATTTTCTATTAAAGATGCCGAGATATCCTATGCAACCATGTAACACTGTAGATTTCACCCCATTTGGGGAAATAATAATCAAACTGCATTATTTGGAGAAAAAATAATCCCTCATACATCTGTGTCATTTCAGACCGCGGAGCTGGGATCAAAGCAGCAATGGAGTTTTTGGGTCCAATGTGACAACAACCCTTTGTCCAACATAAGTATTGTCTCTGACACATTGCTGTGAACTATCATGGAAGGTACAAGAAGAATGATGAGCATCAATTAATTGTGCGCATGGGTAAGTGAAACTGATGTAGTTTGTTTTCTTTCAATCGTTTTAATTTTGCAAAGAAAGCAAGTTAGTAAGTTATACATTTTTTGATCAGGTTACGGACTACTTCCTCGAACGTTTGAATCAATGCTTCAAGATTTGAGGGCGAAGAACGAGGAAGGATACGATTACATCAGCCTCATTGATAAAGAAATGTGGATGAACGCATATGATGGTGGATATCGATATGGACACATGACGACCAACTTGGCAGAGACAATCAATTCAACTTTAAAGGGTGCACGTCACTTACCAGTAGCGGCTTTGGTAAAGACTACATATTCTCGTTTGGGGGCGCTTTTTGCGAAGCTCGGGGGACAAGCTCAAACCTGGATGCAAGGCGGTCATATCTATCACCCTAGATTAGTTGCAGATCTACAGAAAAAAATTGTTGCATCAAATGTAATATTTGTAACAAGCTTCTCTAGAAGGCATGAAATGTTTCGTGTCACAGAGTTGCTGCGACCTCTTCAAGGGATTGAAGCTATGTCGTTAAGAGTAAATCTAAGGGACAAAACGTGCGACTGCGGGTTTTTTCAAGCTATGAAGTATCCATACTCTCATGTGATAGCAGCTTGCTCGCATACACGTCAAGACTATAACCGTTTTGTGGATCCCGTATACCTACTATCTGAAGTTTTTAAGGTATACGAATTTGAGTTTCCCCCCATAGGTAATGATAAAGACCCTGATAAGGTTCATGATTGGCTTTCAATTGTACCAAACCCGAGTTTATTGAGGGAGCGTGGTCTTCCAAAATCCAATCGAATTCATTGCAATATGGATATTCGAGAAAGATATTCGAGAAAGATCTAGACAAGACAGAAGATGTGGGCATTGTAGAAACCCAGGACACACTAGAAAAACATGTCCACTTTTGTTGCCATCAAGTAACAATTGATGAGGAAATGATGTATTTGTTTATCAAATAATAATTCTTGTACTTTGATTTGCATTTACTTCAAGTTAATGTCATTCGATAATCGTTGATGAAGATTAAAAAACAAGCACAATCATTAAATTTTATCAAACTAATAACAATTTGATATTTAAATATAATTTTAAATGCAATAAACTTACAATAACAATTAAATGGTAAATGATAACCAAATTACAATAACTGATATTAAATGGTAATAAACAAAATTAACTGAAATACATTAAAAAAAAGTCTAACAAATTTAACAAAATAAAGTAAGTATTAAATGAGAAATAATAAAAAATTACAATTTAACAAAATAAAGTAAATACAAATATAATAAAAAAATCTATCGATGCCTGTGATGCGAATGTGTTCTGCAGGGCGGTGGCTGTCGGTCTCGAGGAGGATTTCTTCGTATCACTGGTTCTAACTCCTCGCTGTCATCACCATCGTCGTCGTCGTCGTCCTGAGGAAGTACATTAGGTTGATGAGGAGCTGATGATGATGAAGCACCTCCATAGAATAAGGACCCTGGAGGTGTATGATTGACTAACCCACCGGCCTGTGAAAACTGGGAAAACTCATAAAACCCAGACATCGCTGAGTGTGAAAACTGTACAGGAGGTGTCTGTGCTGCGACCATGGGTGATGAGGCTGAACCCGCCAGATATCCAGCATATGAACCCCAAGTTGGATCTACAAACATAGACCTATAATAGCCTCCAAGAGGGGTCATCTGTAACGATGGTGACGACGGGGTCATAAAACCAAGTGAAGGCGGCGACAGCATCTGGTAATGGAAAGGCGGCGGCATCATATATGGCTGCGGCATCATAAATGGCTGTGGTGGTTGTTGTGAAGGTCCTGCTGGTGCAACTGAGGATGAACCGGAAGCACCTGCTCTCCGTCCACGAGTCGGGGGACGATGGTGCTGTGTCGGTGAATGTCTCTGTCGACATCGTGAAAAGGTCTGCCCTCATGCATCATCTGAAAATAGAAACGGTTTCCCGTTACTGTTGAACCACTCATAATAACCTTCAGCAACACTCAATAGGTCAAGTAAAATGGGTTCTCTACGGGGAAGGCGCCGATGTCGACCCTCCCACAACACGACCCACTCATGATGTCTCACCAGCCAATCTGTATCTGTCTTGCCGCGTCTATCTAAGCTATGCAACTCATCCATATTACGAGGTGCTTCCGGAATTGGTTGAAAACAACCAAACTGCCGGACCACGCGATCAGTAGAGTGCCACTCGACGGTCGCATAACAGATCAGAGGGACCATCGCCATCCAAACATCTGATGGGCCCCTCAACTCAGGTGGGATCTCCGCCTCACATCATCAGTACAATATGTCACCCATTCAAACTAAAGCAAATATTATATAATTTTTTATCAAAATAATAATCTAATTATATAACTATAATATAAAATCGATTTTTAAACATTAAAATTCATATCTGTGTGCCAGCCTTCTAATCGATTAGCACCCTAATTTTTTCTAAATCATCAGATAGCTCCTGATGATTTTTCCTATCAGTAGACCACCTATTCAAGGAAAAAAATTATTATACGCTGTATAAAATTATTAATATACAAAATCAGTTTTATAATTACCTCAGAAGTAGTGGAAATACGAATGGATTCTTCACAACGGGACATAAAAAGAGCAATCGATACCATGCCCAAAACTGCAGCAGCAGGAGACATCCGCTGATAGCATTACGCCTGTAGTCAATGGCTCCACATATCTCCCTGTACAACAAAGCCAAAACTGCCGAGACCCAACTGAATGATCCGGCCAGACGAAAGTCGCTAAGATATCGCAACCACATGCAGTGAACTAGGTTGCGCGATTTGTCCGGCGTCAGCAACCCTACTATCAACTGTAGTATGCATGCCTGTGCATACATCTTAACTTCATCCTAAGAGGCGTCTGCGCTCAATTCTTGAAAATTGGCATTTAACAAATTTAACGGTATCATACCTCCGATAAAACTTTCCGGGACACATCCTAGATTATCCCGACACAAAGTAGTCCAGGAACCCTACGAGATCCCTGATATCACATATCCATCCACCGGAAGCCCTAGGTGCATAGCAACATCCTTAAGTGTAATCGTGCACTCTCCGCACGGAAGATGGAATGTGTGGGTCTCCGGTCTCCACCTCTCTACTAAGGCAGAAATAAGGTCTGGTTCTATCTTACAGTGACTCTGATATCTACCTATGTAATCAAATCCAGCCTCTACTAATTACGACAAGACACAACTAGGTATCACTAACTTAAGATTCCTAATAAAATGATCTAATACACGGTCATTCTCCTAAAATTAAATAATTACACAAATTAATTCTTAATCATGCATTAAATAAATCAACAAATTATTACAAATAATTTAAATTAAATTAAAACGTTAAAATGTTACCGTATCAGCAAAGTGTCGAAATATATGATTTCTATCCAAGCGAAGTAGACCGTCTTCCATTATATATCTGTAAAAATATTATATTAGTAAAATATTAAATAAAGTAAAATGCTTAAATAAATTAAATACATAATATTAAAAATATTATAAAATATACCTTAAATAGAGATAGTATTTGAGAGAATATGGTGTGATGAAAATAATAGAGGATGAGGTATTTATATGGAGGATTGAGGGGTAATTAAAGGCATAGCGCCCCCTCTACCGCGCTATATCCCACGTGTCAGATAAACAAATATAGTGCGGATCAGGGGCCGCGTTATACCCCACGTGTCAGATAAACGTGGCGTATAGCGCGGATCAGGGGGCGCGCTATACCCACATATAAGCCATGTCAGCGTATAGCGCGGTACAGGGGGCACGCTATACCTCACGTGGCGTCAAATCAGCATATAACGTGGGACAGAGAGCGCGCTTTAGTGCTACGGGTGTTAGATCAAAAAATATAATATGATCGATGTTAGATCGATAAATATACCAATTACCGGTGATTTTTAAAAAAAAAAGGCAAATAACTCGACCACCCAAAAAGCCTTGGATTGGTTTGCCATCACACCAAAACAAAAACCTTTGCTCAACTAAACACAAAAACAATGGAGAAGAAGAATAACAAGAAGCAAAAATATCAGCACCCCAATGATCAAGCAGCCAAATCACCAGCACCGTCATCGGATTTCTCTTTCAAGCCAAGCAACGAAGTAAAGGGTCTACGATTCGGCGGGCAGTTCATCGTGAAATCCTTCACGATCAGGCGAGCAAGGCCACCGGAGCTGCTTAAACTACTCGATTTCCCACCATTGTTCAACAAATCCAACACCAACCTCCCGTTCCCCACCATAACCGCTTTCTTGCCGACAAATTTCAACCATCTTAGCTCACCATGCGTGGCACACGCTGACCTAGGCCTCGGCACCAAGAAATCCAAAGTGGATCTCTTCGTTTTCAAATCGGAAGCCATGAAGGTAGCGGTGGACAAAATCTGGCCGCCGGAGATACCCCTGGGGGAAGTTAACAAGAAGCTGACAAGGGGGCTAAAAGGGTTCGAAATGGCCAGGTTTAAGTTCAGAAAAGGGTACGTTACTTTCTAATGTTATGCGGTGAGAGGAGTGGGAACCCTGGGCTTCTCTCGTGCCGATGATTTGAAAAGTGTTTTACAATCGGTTGTGGAACTCAAGGATTTCTTGGATCATACTGCCATGCTTGCATTGCCTAACCAGAGAAGCCTTAACTATTCCCCTCCGGTTGCCATGGCCCATGGCTCACTAATCTTTATAATTATTTTTATTTAATTTTTAGGTTTTTGAATATTGGTTTTGTTTTATATGATTGGTTTATTTATTGGATGATCATGTTGATGCTATTAATTTCTATTTCAACAAATGTGTATCTTGTAGTATGAATAAACCTGTAACTTTTCTTTTTTGATTCACAGTTTTATGATCAGAAATTTGAAAATGATCATCCAGCTCAGTTGATAGAGCATAAGGTTCTTAACTTTAAGGTCGTGGGATCGAGTCTCATGAAAGGCATTTTATAATTTGGAAGTCTCCTACGGAAGATGCTCTCAACCTAGTGTTAGGGGCAGTCTACTATCTTACCTCCTCCTTACCCCATTACATATGGGAACAAGAGACAATCAATCATCAGTTTTATGATCAGAAATTTCAGTGAATGCATTTAAACTCGCAGCAGTAGCATGTTTCTTATTATGATGCTGAGGTAATTTTATCAATTTATTCATTTTTTCTTTTATTTTTTTACACTATCATCTAAATCTTTTTATAACATTGCTGCATCTGAATATTAATTCAGAGATAATAATTAGTAAGAGTGTAAACACGAACTTTTTTAATAGAATTACCATTATGTTGAGGTAATTTAAATAAGTCTAATAATGAGATAGAGGTGTCTGAAGGGAGTTCGTGATCATATTCAAAGTATCAGAGCTTGAAATTGAAGATGTTCAATGAATCATGAATATGGGGACTCAAAGGCAGCTTTGATTATGGTTTCAAAAGTCGAATAAAAGAAATTATTTTTTCTTTTGCTCTTGTGGGATTAATCATGCTGCGATCCATTTCCAGTTATACATAAATTCATTCAACTGTATATAATTAAATTTGAAGCGCAAATAATATTTTGATGATCTTTAATTTTTCTCATAACTAAATCTAAGTAGTCTAGCTATTGATACAAGTGGTTGGGATTCAGGAATTTGAACTTGTAAGGTTAAGTTCGAATTCTATCACCACCACTTTTGGTGAGCAATCTGTAAATTTCTATGTAAATCCTAATTGGATCTTAAGTATATCTTAAAACTGAATTAGGAAAACCACTTTTACCTAAACTTTTTATGTACAAAAAAAATCTAAAGTAGTCGACAAATATATAATCACGTCTCAAATATTAATATTTGATCCAAATAATAATTTTAAAATAAACCACCCATCCCGGGTTTAAAACGCAAGTGAAAGGGTATACGATATCATTGTCTGTTATGCAGGCCTTGGCAATCTATAAATGTTGAATGCAAATTAGGTTGAGTTTCATCATCCACCTCAACATAAAACATCAGAAATGGCAGAACGAATGAGCTTCAGCATAGATCAGATATGGAAAGATTATTGAAGAGCAAAACAAAAGAAATGGACCAAAATCAAATCCTACACTTTCTCAAATGAGAATAAACAAAGGATGGTGAAACAACTTCCTCTATTTCATCATATTCTCATATCAAAACATTTAGAGGCAATTTAATAACATCCTAACAACGAAACATTACATGTCAGACACCCTATCTCCAAATATTATCGATCTAGTAACTTATCTGACAAAGCATGGATAATGAGGCGCGCCTTCACATGATTTTGTCCAAGTTAACGCCAAGGTGAAAAAGCGCATATCATGAAGCGCGACTTCATAAATTTTATGTTTTTTTTTTCACACTTTAGTTGGGTTTTGGATTAATATTTTGAACAAGGCTAATTTGGGAAATAAAAATGGATCATAAAATATTGTAAAAAATATTACAGCTAATAAATTCTTTTAGGCACTCATGTAATTAATGTTTGACTTGTTTTGGATAAAAATTATTTGTTTACTATAAATTCCAAACAATTTCACAATGACCAAATTTAGTAGTTTGTAAACTTCAAAAATAAATAGTTAGTTAAGTATTCCGTTAGTTGAACCATGCATGTGGGGTGAATTATTGAAAAAATCAAGACATAAATAAGAATAAAATAGTTTGTTTATATAATTTAGATTGGTTAACTATTTTTATTTTTGAGTGTAGACTAACTTAAATAGAAGTACAATGTAAAATTCTCAATACAAATACATAAATATTCGGTCATTGAAAACTCACGAACACTAAAAAGTTATAAGAAGAATAATCCTAGAAACTGGTTATCAGTCGAAAACTCGTTTGAGCTTCAATGACAGCCAAGTCCTGTCCCGTGTATTCTGCTTGAAGTATCTTCGAAAGTTAAACGACGACGTTGAGAGCTCCATTCTGAAAGAAAAGAGAAAAAAGAAAACAGATTGTGGCTGCTGGGATTCGAGCCCAGGTCTCCACGGCCACAACGTGGAATTCTTACCACTAAACTACAGCCACCGGGTGATGTTTCTCGGCCAAATAATGTACCCTCTTCTATTTAGTTTTTAATTGACTTTGCTTATCAGTTAATAAATTGATGCTTCATTCAAATTAATTTAAATGATGTAATCGAATGTATACATAGATGATTTATCAAGTGCGTTAGAGATGGAGTTAACAATTTCATAAGTTAGATTAAGGAATTATCATGTATCATGTACCATTTGATAGATGATTTAGCATTTTATTTAATTTTAATAGGCATCGACACAAATTTTTGTTAGAAGTACATACTTAAAAAGTTATATTGAATATTTTAGAAAGCTTAAAGTTATAAATTTTTTATGGGTGCTAAATTAGAAAAACAATAAAAATACAAAGAAAAAACTTAAATATAAGGGAAATAAAAATTTATAGAGGGGTGTGACCACATCCCTTGATCCATTCCTATATTTAGGGTTTGTTTCATTGTATTTGACTTTTTAAAAAATATTTTTTTTATTTTCTAGTGTTTGTTTGACTGAAAATATATGATTAATGTAATTTATTCTCTTAGTCATTATAATCTTTTTTTTTTAATTTTCTAAAAAATGAATTACGATTTAATTTATCATAAATAATTTTCTAAAATTTTTACTTTCATAAATACTCAGAAAATTTCCGTAAGTAATTTATGAGCTTGAATTTATGTGTAGTTTTAAGTCAAATTAATAGCAGTTGCTTTCTTGAACGGTAAAACTTTCGAGATAATGTTCTGGAAAAAATTAATACACGAGATAAAGCACTCCCAAGATTAATTGCTCAAATAAGGTGAAATCCACAGTGTTGGCCGTAGGTCGCCATGTCTTCCCGGCGAGCTACAAGAGATTGCATGTGCCATGTACGTCCTAACACGCTGGGCATCCGAGGTCATCCGACCGAGGCCATCCGAACGAGCTATGCGAGGGCATCCGAGGGCAACTGAGCGAGCTATGCGAGGGAATTCGAGGGAAGTTGAGTCATTACCTCAATATTGTTTTATAATTTTCTACGTCTTATTTATATTGTTTGAAATTGGAAAGTTTGTGCATGGGTTCTATCTCAACTGGTACCATTTTACCTATTCAATGACCATTAAGCCATGTGGTTTGGGTTTGATCTTATGTGCCTATTTTTCTTAACTTCACACAAACTTTCTAAATAATTTAAGACACTCTCATTTTATTATCTTATTAAGATTAGAATAATATTTTTATATTTTGTAATCGTATAAATGACAGTTTAAAAGATTTATTTATTAGTATATTGTATAATTCAACATTTAAACATTATATTTAAAATTTATTTACGAAGACTCAAAGATCTTATGTGATGTTATTATAAGAGAAAATAAATGCGTTGTATTTTTTTTTCTTAATTGAAGTTATATCTTAAATTTATGTGTGTTGCATTTTTTCTTTTAACTGAAATTTTATCCCACTAAAATTTTCTAGTAAGATTTTGAGTGAGATGACATGTGTATTAAAGCTATATGTATTCTTTTTCTTTCACCAATATTTCTTTCTCACAATGTTATTTTGATTAAATTAAAGTGATTACAAAGTAATATCTGTTATTTCCTACAAGATTTTTATTTTAATAAGAATTTAACGAGATACATTATCTTTAGTGGACATCTAAGGATGGGTATTATGAATATTTGCTAGTTGTGAATGCGCAATAAGATTAGAACTATATGTACTAAATAAGACTTTAATATACTTTATTATTAAGATTTTCATGTGTATTAAGATTAAAATTTTATTTGATATCTACTCCTGATGAATATAAATACAAATTTTGAAGAAAATATTAAAAATATTTTATTTTTTAATATATACAACCATCTCTTTATTATTATATATCTTATTCTTCATTTTTATTATTTCATAAATAAAATGCTATCAATTTAAATATACTAATAATAATATAAAAGAAGAATCAAATCATATGAAAATAAAGTACATAGATTAAAACTTAAACTTTAAGAGCATTGAAATACTAAAACAGTCGAAATTAGAACTAATAAAAGTATAGACTAAATGGGAGTAATATTTCGGCTAGAAAAAAATAGTTACAAGATTCTGGTTGATGTTTACTTGAGAATTCGAGGTATTTCTTACGGTAGTCATTAAAGTCTTCGTGTATGTTTGACGACTTATAAAAAATTGTCATATATTTTTAACAAATTTATTTTAACTTTTTTTAAAGAAAATCTAAGAGGAAATCGTTTGTAAAGAAGATGATTTTCTAATTTTCTTTTAAATTTAGAGGTTACAATGAAAGAAATTAAAAAAAAAAAACTAGAATGAAAGAAAAACATTGTCTATACACAAGCCATTATCCTATCTGATTTGTACTTGTATAAATATATATTGTGCATTTTCTTCTTTTGAATAAAATTTGTAAGTTATTATATTTTAATCTTATTTTTCATTTCTTTTATTTTGATTGTAAAATTTTTATTTATTTCATTATAACCTAAAGTCTGAAAGAAAAAAAAATCAAAGTCGTATAAAAAAGACGACTTTAAAATAAGTAGTAATGCTTACATGAGATTTTAAAAATATTATAAAATATATTCAAAATTCTTTTGTAAATTCCAATTCATTCAATCTTTTATCCAGCTATAGTATTATTTTTGAATAATTGATTTTTTTTTAATTTTATCCAAAAGAAAAACACCAGAGTACGTGCACCACAAATCAAACCTACACCAAGTCAACAGCCCTAACCAACCTGAAGATAACCCGAGTACTTTTGAATTTTTACTGTGATTTATATTGTTCCTTTCCTGCTAAAAATATACAAGTAAATATAAATATAAAACTTTCGATATTTAAGTGTTTAAATTCCTTAAATTTATTAGTTTAAACTCTAAATCTCATGTTTAATTTAGTCTCTGTATCTATTAATATTAATAAAAAATAAACAATCATAAATAGAAATCAACGAATCGATAAATAAACTTTATAAATATATTAATTATTAAACGTAAATAAATTAAATGTATTTATATTTTTAAAGCTGATAATTTTATAACACGGCCACTAAAATCCAGCGGAGATTCCCCGCACCTTCATCACCAACAGCTCACGATTGCAAATAACGAAAGCACCCTTCCATCTAACATCCAACAACAGTTGTGTTACCACGTCACCCTATGACGTGGATAACCATAGACGAGGGTCCCACCTAAACCCCAACAAACAGCCTAAAAAGACATCCCTCCGTTTTTATTTCCAAAACTCTTAACCATCTAAAAACCCCGCCGCCGTAGCACCCCAATCTTCTCTCTTCGCCGACATTGACTACGCCGGCGCTGAAGACGAAGACGGCAATGGGTATTCTAAGTGAAGACGTCGTTTTAATCCAATTACCTAAAGACCCGTCGGATCCCACCGTCGTCACCTTTAATTGCCCCGACAAGCCCGGTCTTGGATGCGATCTTTGCCGCACCCTTCTCGAAGTCGGGCTTTCAATTACGCGAGCAGGTACCTTTAATTTCTCTAATTAAAAAAATTAAATTAACCTGATAATATTAATTTCTTCTTCTTCTTCTTCCTTTTTTTATTTGATTGTCGTTAGATTTTTCGACGGATGGTAGATGGTGTTGCATTGTATTCTGGTTGGTTCCCAATGTTCCGAATTCGTGTAAGATTGATTGGGAAAGCTTGAAAAATAGGTTGTTGTCGATGTGCCCTTCGATTTTGGTTCCATTTTTTCACTTAAATTATCAGCAAGGAGGAAATGGAAATGGAAATGAAAATGAAAGCTCAACCCATTCTTCTTCCGTTTATTTGTTGAAACTCTGTTGCTTGGACCGCAAGGGATTACTCCACGGTTAGGGACCAAGAATTCTTTTATTTTTTTGTAATGTTTAGTTAGATAAGTAGGTAACTGATGTTATTTATTTCTTATGTATAGATGTTACCAGAATACTTTCAGACCTCAGAGTTTTCAATTTAAAGAATGAAAGTTATGACAACGCCGGATGGAAGAGTTATTGACTTGTTTTTCATCGCGGATGGGATGTGAGTGTTTATGTTATAAAGAAATGCTGCAAATTTTGTTTTCTTCGACTTTGTATAACATGTATTTGACTCTTGTCTGTATTGGGTGCATAATTTGTTTTGAGTCGTCTCTTGTTAACCCAGCAATGCATAACAAACTCTTAGGCGACGTTTGGTTGGCATGATTCTCTTGGAATTAGAGGAATTAGAATCTAATTCCATCACTTTCTCATGTTTGATTCAAGTTTTCCAAGAGAATTAGAATCCATCATGGCTTCAACTTTCTATTTCCATCAAATAAGAGAAAGTGAATTCCATTCATTCTATGATGGAATTCAATTCCCTTATTGGAGGGAATTGAAATTTGACTATGCTACCCTCATTAATATTTTGGTAACTTATTCATATATTGAATAAAAATATTTTTTATTATTTCGGGTCGAGTTTCTAATTCATATATTCGGGTCTGGTGAAATTTTATTTTGGTCGGATCGGGTCGGTTTTTTTAAGTGTGATATTCGTGTCGGGTCGAATTTATAATTCATATATTCGGGTCGGGTCGGGTGAAACTTTATTTTGGTAGGGTCGAGTCAGGTTTTTTAAGTGTGATATTCGGGTCGGGTCGGGTTCGGGTTTAGAGTGAAAAATACCTGACCCGACCCAAAAAATATATAATTTTACCTTATATATTTAGGAATAACTACAATAATACCCCTCTCTATATATCTTTTCCCAATTAAGTCACTGTTTTTATTGAATAAAAATAATTTTATTATTATTTCGGGTCGGGTTTCTAATTCATATATTCGGGTCGGGTGAAACTTTATTTTGGTCGGGTCATGTCTCGGATGGAGGTTCCCTTGTTCTCGGGTCGGGTCGTGTGGACAAAAAACCCGACCCATGACCATCTCTAATTGGGATGATTTTAACTTATGATGTTTATTAGTATGATTTTTATAATTTATTGAAATGAATAATCAATCAATAAAATTAAAATTTATTTTTTTAAAATTTTTATAATATATTGCTACATGTAATTTATAAAACAAACTAAAATTAAGCAAAAAAAAGAAGAATAAGGGTAATACTGTCATTTTACATTATTGAAATCAAATTCATCTGACATGTTTGCGAACCAAACAGAATATGGAATTGAATTCCAATTCCTGACAGATCCTAATTCCTTCACCGATTCTAATTCCCTCAGAAACATTCCAGCGAACCAAATGTCACCTTAGGCTTTGCTTGGTTGGGTGGAAAAAGGGAAGGATGGAAGCAGATAGTGAAAAAATGGGAAGAAAATAAATTTTGAGTGTGCATGGCATGAAAGAAAAGTGAGAGGAAAGAAAATGAGGAGGATAATTTTCCATTTTCATGAGTAAAAACAAATCATTCCAATTCGGAAGGGAAAGATGTGAGAAAATGTGAGAGGGATGTGAATATGTAGTTTTCAAAGCTTATTTTTCTATACCCTCGCTTTTCTTCCTTACCAAGCATTAAATGGAAAGAAAATGTAATTTTCTTTCAGTTTTTCAGTCCTTCCTACCAAACACACCAATTCTACCTCTGTAATTTTTTATCCTTCCAATTTTCACTCTACCAAGCAAAGCTTTGATGTCATTATGATGACATGATATGTTATATTTGTCGTTTAATTTCTGTTTTTACTGCTTAAATTTCTTTTTTGGACCTCTATGAATGTTGGTTTTAGATTGCTCATTGGTCAAATTTGGTAGATTAAGATTTGTGATCTTGTAAATTTTTAGCTGAGATCGAGATGAGATGTAGTGCTGAAGAGATTTGTATATACACGATCAAAACAGAGTAATACCGTGTACTTGTTTTATGGTTTAAACTTTCAGAAAATGGACATTCCTTTTTATTTTACACAAGTTAATTAACTAGGCCCAACAATTCAATAAGTTATAGTTTGGACTAAAAAGGTTACTTATTAACCATATGACAAAGCAATTGATGTTCCTTCTTGTCTCTCGAGTTAGGTCTACTTAACCTGGTGGAAAATTTTTTATTACCCGTTGTTTATGCATAACTGTTTCACTACAGGGAACTTTTACATACAAAGAAGAGACGAGAAGACACCGAGGAGCATCTGATTGCTGTTTTGGGGAATTATTGTATCAGCTTCGAGCTTCAGTTGGCAGGGCCTGAATATGAGAGCCTGAAGGCGTTGCCGTCTCTCTCTCCAGCAGTTGAAGAAGAGTTATTTACTTATGAGTTGGCTAGCAAAGAAGCTAGCTCAAAGGAGCGCAAATCTGATGACACTGAAGAAGGCCAGTGTTACTTTAGATAATTGGTTGAGCCCTGCTCATACATTGCTTCAAATACAATGTGTTGATCAGAAAGGACTTTTTTACGACATTTTGAGGACGTCAAAAGACTTTTATTTTCAGGTAATAGTCATGAGATTGCTGTTATTCAGCTTCTTTAGAGTTACATTTGAGGATGAAAAGTATCGACCTTGTTGTGACGTGCTTAATATATATGGAATCAAGTTAGTATTAATCAATCTCTAGATTCTGATCTCTCCTGTATATCTCTATTGTGCCTTTGTTATCATGGTTCTTTGTTGTCTGGAAAGCCATGAAAATGGGATGTTTTTATTTCCCTAAATTTATTCGGACGGAATCAGTAGTATTTCTTTTGATAATGATGTAAGCTTTGATACACATTTTTTGGTTTTATTGTCTGGCAGTGCTTGCATTTTACCAATACATGGTTGTTTGTCATGTAGATCGCTCATGGTAGATTCTCTTCAAGTGTGAAAGGCTACCGGAATTTGGACCTTTTCATTCGGCAAGCAAATGGAAAAAAGATTGTGGACCCCAAGCGTCAAAATGTTTTATGTCCTCGTTTAAAGGAGGAGATGCTTCATCCGTTCCGAGTGATTATTGTTAACCGAGGCCCTGATACTGAACTCTTGGTTGCTAACCCTGTGGAGTCATCTGGAAAGGGAAGGCCACGAGTTTTTTACGATTTTACATTGGCTCTTAAAATGCTAGGGATGTGCATTTTCTCGGTAAGGATTTACATTCGGGATTTATTGTTTTAGTTCTGGCTTTTCTCATATCAAGGCTGAATATATATACGTTAGCATATGTGAACGTGTTTTCTTTACTGTTTACGTAGGCTGAAATTGGAAGACATTCAGCTAGTGATCGCCAGTGGGAAGTCAACAGATTTCTTTTAGACGACAGCCATGAATTTCCATTAACAAGCAATCGAGCTCGAAATCAGCTTGTGGACAGAGTAAGAAGAATATTGATGGGATGGTGAGCTCTGATCGAATACTCTGATGGCAGATAGATGGTTTTGCTCTGGCTGTGTGTATTTTGAGACTCTGATCCCGTTGCGCACAACTCCTTGTTGGAAACCAATCGATCTCGGCTAAACATCTGGATTCAAACGATTTTGGAAGTAAAGATCGGGGCACTGCTCTGGGTTGTGTAAAGATTGCAATGCGAGCCATCGACTGCAGCCTCTCTTTTGGGGGTTCTTAAAAGTGTAACATTATTCTCTTTCAATGTATAAATAGCTTTTGCTTTCGGTCGAAAGATTCTAAAACATATGAGCATAAACTTCATGAAATTAGTAGTTATTTAAATATTAACCAATTTAACCTTTGTCTTCCCAATTTTAACGTTTAAATATTCCTTGCCCTCAATATCAGGTTTGAGTTCCATCCTGGTTGTATGTATATTTTTAGGCATTATGCCTCCGCCACGCCATTACTATATATGGATTTACCTTTTTTTATTCATGAAAAACGAAAGGTTCTCTGGTGGAGAGCATTGGACTGTAGTTAAAGAGGTCACACGTTTGGGGTTTTTTTCTCAATAGAGCTGTAATTATTTGGCTCAATAAGGCACTTCAAAAATTAATTTGAGATTTACGGTATTTTCTATAGTCCTGGATGACCTTGTCACATCGAGGTGACGAGTTTTATTTAATATAATTTTTTATATTCCGAGTCCAATATTTTAATATTTCCTGTGAAACTCGTCACCTCGAGATGACACGTTTTATTAAAAATTAGTTTTTATCATATTATTATGTGAATTTAAAGTTAGAAAGAAAAAAATAAAAAGGAACTCGTCACGTCGAGGTGACTAGTTCTGTTAGATTTTTTTTTGCTCTCCAAAATGTGGTAGATTATGTTGAAAAAAAATAAACTATGAACATTAGATTAGACTTTTAGAAATGCACATAAAGAAGAAAAAACTAAACACACTGACGTAAATATGACTATTTCAATCAATAAAGTATATTCTTGATCAACATAAGATTATCGGCCTACTCGATATCTTGGGAGATATGGACAATGCTTCCTATTGTGACCTTCACCTCTGCAATGACTACATAGCTTAAGAAGACCTTGCTCTCTTTGAAAGTCATCCATATTAGTATGAATTCGACTAGATTCAGGACGACCCCTCAACTTCCTTCATAATTGCGGATTGGGCAACCATTCTTCAGAGACAGTAGTGGCCAATATGCATCGTTCGGGATATACTTAAATAGTGTCTAAGTGTTTGTGGTCTAATGTTAAGGAGATAAACGTGCAACTGTGATGGTTGTGGAACCTTGTCACTTCCTATAACATCTTTCGCTGTAGGTATGAGACACGTATCCTCCACTTACAGTCGATGTTGTTGTTAATACATCTGAAAAAATATATCTTCTGGTCAGACTCCACAACAGTGGATTCCATATGAGCTTTGATACAAAACTCCTTCACAGCTAGTTGCAAATCCTTCTTACTCTCAAACTGTGACCCAACTCCAAACTCCGTCGATCCTTCATCCTAGGTCCCCCAGTGGGCTGCACATATATCAGACATATCATGTAACATCCCAAAAATGGGGCTAGTGACTAAAGTGTAAGGTTTTAAAACTTTGTGATCAATTTTTGATAAATTAAAAAATTCAAAGATTTATTTGGAATTTCTTGGTGTAGAATTTAATAGAAAAGTTTGGAAGTGGAAAGGGCATAATGCTCATTTGATAAGGAAATGAATTTAAAATTCATAGTGGGGTATTATATATACATGTGGGAAAAGGAAAGAAAGAGTCAAAGATATCTAGAAAATTCTTTATCTTTCTTTCTCCTCTCCACCGTGACTCTATAGCTAAGGCAATGGATCTTTAAGTTTGTTATTTCTTGTAGATTTTGAGTGGTTTTGATGGTTGGAGTGTTAGGAAAACTTAAGAAAGCTTAAAGAGATGTAGAAACTAAAAGAATTACAAGTTATGAGTGATTGAATATAAAGGGCTTTTAATTGAATTGGTGAGAAAATGTTAATAAATGGATTTTGAAGTCATATTTGACTTGTCATAAGCTGGAATAAGAAATCTAAAGTGTTAGAAAGGATTAAGAGCATGCTTAAAAATATGGTGTGATTTTTATCTTCAAGTATTAAAGTGGGATTTTGGATGTTAAGGAATATTAAAGTAATATAAGTTAATTTTAATAAGTGTAGTTGAGTTTAATGACATGAAATGAGTTAAAGAATGGAAGTTAAGTAAGTTTTGGAAAATTTTCGTGTTAAAAGGAATAAGTTTTGGGCGAGGGGATCGGTACTGGACGAACAATACCGATACTTCAAAGTAAGAATAGGTGAGAGCTAGGTTTGGGTATCGATACTAGAAGAACAATATCGATACCACAAGGTGAAATTGTACGAATCAGTAGTGTAGTATCGATACCATAAGCTATTGTATAAGTATCGGTACCATTTTGAGAGATGTAATTCCATAATCAAGAATGGGTATCGAAATTGAAGTATGGTATCGAAATTGAAGTATAGTATCAATACCATAATGTAGAAGTATCGATACTGGACCTTGGGTACCAATACTATTTAGATTGAAATAGTGAATTTAGTGTTTTGTTTAGCTTATATTAGTAAGGATTAATTATAGTAATATGAATTCCAATATTTATACCAATCGTATTATTGTGTAGATATCGATCAGAGGCAAGTTCAGAACGATTCTAAGACATAAGCTCATTCAAGAGTGCTAAGTGTTTAGCTTGACTAAGTGAGGCTAAGGTGAGTGCATGCTACTATGTATATGGTGTTTTATGGAAATAAGACTTGCAATGAGTATATTTCCAATGTTTTGATTGCTTGATTCTATAAATACAAGCATATTGTTAATATGATTTATGTGTACATGAGTACAATTATATGTCTATGTGTTACATGCATTTGTATACATGAGTTATGTGTTATATGTCATACTATGTGATAAATGATATATGTGATTACATGAGAATATGATATAAGCTATGTGAAAGTGATCTATGTGATTATATGTCTATGTGATACAAGTTATGTGAAATATATAAATGGTAAAGCCCATAGTATGTGATATGAGAGCTGAGGGTATAATTGGCATGCCAAGAGTCGAGGGTTGTACGCGGTCCTTCGGGATAATTCTACATGGTCCTTCAAGACATTTCTACGTGGTCCTTCGGGACAATACTATGTGGTCATTCGAGACATTTCTATGTGGCACTTCGGTTCAATTTCTACGCAGCACTTTGATGTAATTTATACGAGTTGTGGTGACAATATTTGTGCACAACCTCAATGCACGCATATACCTTAAGTTCTCAATAAGGTACCATGGGTTATTAAAAGAAAATATATGAATGGTCAGTGAATGATATTGATAATAATGATGAGAATGATGTTACTGATGAGGATGATAATGATTATATGTATATCTGTTTTGCATATATGCATTTGTTATGTGATGTATTCTATAGTTTCTTTGTATGATTTTATGAAATGATTAGGAAATGCTTAGAATATGCTTAAATATTTTAAATGTTTGATTTTGCATTTTATATGTCTCACTAAGTCAACGACTTAACGTGTGAGTATTTCACACGTAGGTACAAAGAATTCAGAAGATCGAAGCTATAACATGTCAAGACTGTTTATCATTACCGATGATCAGATCAGAGAAGATTTAACAGTATGTGTTTTGCTGTATTAAGTTTTAGTTGGCATGTAGTTAAATGTTGGATAGTATATGCTCTGTTATGATTTTGCAAAAATACTTTGTTATATTTATGTAAATTAATAAGTTTTATGTTTAATTATAGTTGAATTTATATAACTATTTTCATAAAAGGGTTCCACCAGTTTGATGTAAACAAAAGTTTTAAAATTTCAACTATCTTTTAAAAGTAAAAGATTTGAAAAGTCAATGTGACACCTCAGATTCGTATCCGAGTCGGATACGGGGTTGGGGTGTTACATATCATGAATCATAGGATTCCTCATGGCATCATAGTTTATCTCATACATTGCAATTGTATGATGATATTGAGGCATCTGGGGGTGCGAACTTTCTGCTTGCATGGGTGTTAGTGGATGTGCCCAAACTGGCGGAGTATTTTGCATTGCTTGGCCACGAGAAACGACTACCTCTCAGACATCACCCTCTATATCAAAGACTTGTCCATATGAAGCAACATAGACAATATCAAATTCATCGATTATTGGTTTATCATCTTCTATCATAAGTGGAACAAAAGTTTCATCGTCCTCGCTAAAATCACCAAGTATTTCACCGAATCGCCCGATGAGGTTATCTTCATCTTCTAACGGTCTTGCTTCTGTGGTCACCGGTGCAATAATTGGTGAAGTATGAATTTGGAAATAATCTCAATCTATTAATTATTGTAATATTGATGAATGTCAACCAAAACAACTACATCGTCGTCGTCATCGAGCATGATTGCTCCATATTTGAGCGGAGTCTCCGAAACGATGTGTCCATATCTCAAACTTGAAACATAACCTCTATTTTTTCTCGATTTTCATCTTCATTTGCCGATGAGATACATCTACCATATTTATTTTTGACAACTTGGCCATTTAAGTGGACAACTGTGAAAAAATTGTTCGACATAGCTTCAGTGAGAGATTGATTTTTGCTTATTCAAAACAATTGTAAAAATAACAAGTCTTGAGACATATTATAAATTTCCACTATCATGCATGAGGTTTCATCTAAGCGATGATGTAGACCTTGTTGGAATGATTGAGATATATTACTTTCACTCTTTGTCTAATGTTGATTTATTTGTAGAGTTCGATGATCTTGACCTTGCTCGTACTATTGAGGATGTTGTTTCCAGCTCGAACATCCCCCCAACTCAGACAAATGATCAAGAAATAAACATAGATGATGGAGACTCAGAAGCATGATTCCAATTCATACGTGAATGACAACAACAAAAAGAATGGGGAATTGAAGAACTTAATCTTACCTCTAACGAGTCTATTGATTACGAAGATTAAAACTTCTTAATCAATACTATTATGTCAATGATTTTATTTAATGTTTATGGTGTTCGTAAATGTTAATGTATTAAATTTTTTTGTTCTTTTATTCCTAATATGCATTTCTGAAAGTCAAATCTAATGTATTAAGTTTGTACTTTTTAACAAAGAAATCTAACTGACCTCGTCACCTCGACGTGATGAGTTCATGTGTATTTTTTCCTTTCCAACCTTAAATTTGCATAATAATATGAAAAAATAATATTTTTTAATAAAACTCCTCACCTCAAGGTGACGAGTTTTGCAAGAAATATTAAAATATTGGGCCCGAAAATATAAAAATTATATCCCATGGAACTCGTCACCTCGACGTGATGAGTTCTCTCTACACTGTAGAAAATAACATAGAGCTCAAATTAATTTTTGAGGTGCCCTATTGGGACAAATAATTGCGTTGGGCAAAAAAACCCACAACTTTGTATTCAGTTGGGCCCTTCTTGTTAATTATTTTTCGAACTCATTTTATGTACATATAATTTACTTTTACATTTTTTGCCAATGAAAATAATATGGGTCCATAACTTAGTGGTAGATCATTTGACTGCAGATCAAGAGGTCACCAGTCTGAACCCGGTTAGGCCCTTTATTTTTCTACTCCCTTTTTTTTCTTTCCCATACTTATTAATTCATATTTTTTCCAATTATCTGACCTTTAGTTTTAATAAATGTTAAATTGGTCTATAGATCAATGGTAGAGCATCTAACTCCATATTAATAAACCTTGTTTGAAGCAAAAAACAAATGTGATGATTCATAATATGTTTTCCCTTGACCCATTTGATAATTTATACTAACAGTGTATAATTGATGTAATACCAGAAAAAAATTAATAAACCTTGTTTTGAAGCAAAAAATAAATGTGTTCAGCTAGTTCATTGAAGAGTTTAAACTGAAAAATCGTAGCATAATTTTCTTTTATAGACATTCTACGCTGACTACCCAAAAGAAAGCAAAACTTTGATGGTTTACCGATCCCAACTTAAAAAAACGAAGCTAAATCCTCAGAAGTGATAGCCTTCACCGAAGGGTTAAAGTTTGCTATCGAGAACGGATGTATGGATGTTATTATAGAAGGTGATACGATCTCCATTGTGAATAGACTTTTAAATCAACAAAAGGCATCTCAACCATCGAATTATTGTTTAACGAGGCACATGAGATATTTTCCAGCAATCGAGACCTCAAGATGTTTTACATCAACCGTGAATCCAATTGAGTAGTCTATTTTCTGGTCCAATGACTTTGCCGAGATCTAATTCGTTGTGGTTTTATTAAAGGTGGCAAATGGGTCATTTAATCGGGTTTGGGTCGAGTCATTTTTGCCTTTGACACTAAGCCGTGTGACGCTTATACAAGGCTCTTCTCATACAAGTCAGTCTTTCCCTCAATAATTGATGCCTCATTTTAACATGTCTTAAAGTCACGCCACATGCGCCAATAGTCATTCCCTTGAATCATTAGCTAATCCCACATTGTTCGATAATTAGACAAGCCTCATATTAGTCCTCAAGCCACCATATAATTCTCTATCCATAATTACTCTTGGAAGGAATATCTCATGGGACATAGCGAATGCTAGGTTACACCCTTACTGACCTACCAAGAGCACGATATGGGGCCTACAGTCCTCTACACTGTCCCTAGACATAATCCTAGAGAGACATCGTATCATCCACTTGGTCCTAATGTATGTACACTTAGGTTCCAAATGAACCTAAGTGAAGGTCGCTTACACCATGGTAACTCCACATGCTAGCTCAGGGTAAGGGGGATGGTGGAGACCCAACACCAGATCAATTCCCCTAAAGAGATAAATAAACTTACCAATTATACCACCAGTATACGTTGAAATATATGTAACTAGGCCATTACCTTGACATGCCCTTCATCGCCATTCTTTACATTTTCCCTTGAATCATGAACAGTTCTACTCTTTCATGCATCGGGTTATTGTCGTGGTAATCTCATGGATATGAGATGGCCGTGACATTATCCCCCACTCACATTGGTTGATGTCATCATCGACACTAAAACCATATTTTAGTTACCTTGTTACATAAGGTTGACCCTCCTCACAAGGACCATCACTTGCCCTCAAGAACTAATACCATTATTTGTTCAATGAGACACCAAATCATAGCTCTAGGAAAAGTAAACCCACTTACCTTCTGATTCCCTCTAGTTGTCATCGAGTTGATTACTTTAAAGAATATAACCTTGAGGAACTATCATCGGTATGTCTAGTATTCCCTTAATGGCTTCTTTAGAGATATGTTGCGCATGACAAGGTCCACATAATCATTTCCTAATGACATCATTATGGTTCTAACATGGGGGATTCAAACATGTTAGACTCATCTCGGCCCTTTCTAAATAAACCATCTACTTCTGCTCTACCCAACCATCGATACTTCCACGTAGCCTCAACAATAAGAATAAATGCTCAACCATCGGGATCTATGGACTGGTCCTTCGGGACAAATTTCATATGTCACTCAGTGGGACTTATACGAGCTGTGGAGACAACATAAGTGCACAACCTCAATGTACTCGAATACCTTAAGTTCTCAGTAATGTGCATGGACTATAAAAGATATCAAAAGTGTTTGCATTATTATATGATGTTATGTGAGTTTTTTTTGTGAAATGATATATGATATAACGAAATGATAAGTACAATATCATATGGTTAATGGGTTAATGATAATGGTAGAGATCATGATAATGATAGTATATATGCATGTATGTATTTAGTTATATGAAATGCTTTATGGTTTTTATTATATGTTTTATATGCCTCACTAAGTCTATGACTTAGCGTGTGACACACGTAGGTTCCGAGAAGAGGAAGATTGATAAAAGTTATGCAAGACAGGTCAGTTTATCCTTTCCAAAGATCAGATCAGAAAAGAATTGAGTAGTATGTATTTTGTAATAATGATAGTGGTTGGTATGTAAATAGAGGTTTGAATCCGATATGTTCTAATCGGTTTTGTAAAATCATATGAATGAGTTTTGTAATGTTTTAAACATATTTTTTTTCAAATTTGTTATATTGAAATATAATTCAACAATATATGATTGTATTTTTTTAATATAAGTTCAAATGTTCGGTTATTTTGTAAGGAAATTGTTTTAAAAAGTCAATGTGACATCTTGGACTCGTATCCGGGTCGGGTACGAGTTGGGGTGTTATATGTAATGGTATCATAGCTAAATTTTAGTCGATTCTAGGCTAAAAACGAACTCTAAAGTGTTTTAAAAAGTATACATGCCAACACAAAGTGGAAAATTTTCTGATTTGATAGTGTAAGAAGTATATTGTCTTGTTAATAGAATTAAATTGTTTTGTTATATTAGATGTATGATCATGAGAGCTTCCAAAGTGAAACACAAGGCGATAGACTGAAGGTAATAGCAATTCACCTACCCTGGCCAGGCAGGGAGAAGAGCGAACACCTCAGGGAGTGCCTGTATAAGATTAGAGAATGTTTTCATGATGTGGAATGATATCCTGATGTGTTTTCAATGTTATGCTCCTTTAATTCACAGAATGAATGTATCAAAATAGTTAAAAAAAAGTTAAGAGCACCCGAGTTCAAGGGTGAATTTGGGGAAGATTTTGTTGTTACAGACCTTTGGATAAATGATATGAAGATAATGTTATAAGGTTTTCATTTCTCCAAAGTAGAGAAGTTAAATTGAGAAGTTTCGTTACTACATGGGCAAGCTAGAGTATGGTGGACAAATGTCACCATAAGAACGTTAAAATATCAAATGATGTGGTTAGAATTGTAGAAGAGTTCAAGAATAAGTATACTAGTGATACGTTTATAAGATGGATGAAATAATAGTTATGAATTTGAAACAAATGGATAATACTATGTATAAGCAAGAGTGTGGATATGATAAGGGTTTGTACTCTCGAAGGAAAGAGTTAGCTTTGGCTAACAAGATTTCGTGATGAAAAATGTATTGTATATAGTTGTATATATTGATTATGTAAATGTGATGTAGTGGAGGAGATAAGAATTCGTATGTTTAAGAAAATATAAAGGGTAATAGAAAAGTTTAAGAATGAGTATATCGGCGATCAGGTTATAAGACAAAGAAAGTTACAACGTTGATTTTGAAACAGAGGAAGAGTATTGTGTGTGAGTAAGAGTCCGAGTTTGAAAAGTTGAGTAAGATATCGTTGAGGAAAATTTTGATGGAAAAGAAGGTATATGATCGAGTTGATAAGGGTTGTACCCTAGATTAAAAAGTTAAGGATTGTGTTCAGAAAAATTGAATGTGCAACCGAATAATGTTAGAGGATCTCCACTATTCTAAAGTGGAGAATTTAGATAAAGTAATTTAGTTGCTATACAGTTGAGCTAAAGTATGGTAAACAAATGTTATAATGGGAATAATAGAAGATCCATTGATGTGAATATTGTTTCGGAAGAGTTTAATAAATATGTACATCAGTAATCATTTTATAAGATAGAAGATGTTGAAATGTTAAGTGCGAACAAAGAAAATTTCATGGTGTATGATAATAAGTATGGATTTGATAGGTTAAGTAAGCTATTGTTGGGGGTAATTCCGATTGAAAAGGATGTATATGATTGGATTATTAGGGTTTGTGCCCTAGAGTGAACAGTTGAAATTAACTAATTATAATAGTAAAGGTGATAGAGTTGTAAGATTTGGAAAAGATATAAAGTTAAGTTAATCAAGTATGATGTGAATCTGGATTTAGTTGTGTATTATGATCATATAGATATGATATAGACAAGGAAATAAGTATTCATATAAGATTAAAGAAGAAATTATCAGTACAAGAGATGGTAAAGGAAGAGGTTCCGTATAAATAAAGGAGATTATCAAAGTTACGAAGATGCGATGAAAATCGATAATCAGCGAGAAGTAAAAGTGATATGAAAAGAGTATGAGAGCCTGAAGAAAATATATGATCTATGTTACAAGGAGATTTTGATTTGTGGAGGAGTAAAAGAATAAGGAAATTAAAAGTGTTAAGTATGATAAAGGTTATATGGAAGTGTAGATGATAAGTTCGATATAGAAATACGAAAAGTATACGAGGTAATGTGAAAAGATTGTTTGATTCCGTAAAGTATATGTTTAATCACATTTGAAGAAGATTTAAAGTTGTGTTTTTGAATTGACGATGATGGAATAAAAGTTTGATATTGTTATAAGGTAATTAGAGATTAATGAATAAATATATTGATTTATAATATGGAGTGATAAAAATAGATGTTATTGTCTACGTGATGAGTAACATTATATGAATTTTAGAAAGATCAAAGGAAAATGCAGAATTGAATGAGAGAAAAGACGGAAATGTATGAGGTTACTAGTTACTGTTTATATGATAAGCAACAGTAAATGAATAAATAAGAAAAAAAATTAGTTGAAAAACTAAAAGAAAGAAAGAGTAAGTAAAGGAGACAACATAAGAACATTAGAAGATATGTTCTTATCAATGTGTGCAATGAAAATTCGAGGACGGGTGTTCTTAAAAGAAGGGGAGATTTGTAACATCCCAAATTACGGGTTAGTGACTAAATTGTAAAATTTTAGAATTTGGTGATTAAAATAAAGTAGTTGAATAGTTTAATGATTTATTTGGAAATATTTCCTGAAAGTTGTTAGTAATTATCAAAGGAATTAAAGGGCAAAATGGTTATTTGACAAGAAAGATATTTTTCCCTTTATATGAATGAATCACATGGGGGAAGAGAGTTATATTCTTCTTCTTCTTCTTCTTTATTATACGAGACAAAGGGAGCCAAGCTTGCAAAGGTAAGTTTTCTAATTAGTTGATTATTTGTTGATTTAAAGTTTGGGTTTTGATCATTAGATGATAACTAAGCTTAAGGAAAACTTAAGTTGTCTTAAAATCAAAAGATTAAGAAGTTATGAAAGATTAAAGAGAATGAGTTTTTAAGTGAATTTTTGGAAAATATTTGATAAATTGAATTTGAAACTAAATTTGACTTGTTATCAACTTAATTAAGAGATATGAAGTGATAGAATTGGATTGAGAGCATCTTGAAAATTTGGGTATGATTCTTGAAGTTCATAAAGAGGAGAGGAAATTAAGGTTAAAGATGAGATAAATGGATATAAATGAGTTTAAACATGTGTATGTGATTAAGGATATGAAAGGGGTGGAAATATGGCACAATTAAGTTAGAATAAAGTAATTTTCGTGCATAAATTAGAATTTCGGGCTAGTGTGCATCGGTACATATTCAACATGTACCGATGCATCAAGGGTAAATTTCCATAGATTATTCAGTATGTATCGATGCACATAGGTAGGCATCGAAGCATGGGAATTTTGAAGCTATTTTATGTAGCGATGCACCCATAGTGCATCGATACACCCCTAAAGGAAAAAAAAATGGAATTTTGGGTTCATCAAATCAGCTTAAGTTATTAACATCAAGTTATAAGGTTTAGGCTTCTGATAATCGTCTTGGAAATTATATTTATGTAGATAATGAGCCTAAACGAGTTCTGGAACAATCAAAGAATTAGGATCGAATCAAAGTAATGCTAAGGTGAGTGTAATTTTATTTGTACTTATATTATTGATCAAACATTGGCTTGCGATGAGCCAGAGACGGAGTAACTATGGTAAGAAGTGACTCTTGAAATGTTATTTGATTTGTGAATGATGTGATGCTTATGTGTGCATGAGTATATGAAAATTGGTATAGGTGTCATATGTTATTATATGTGACGTGAATTACATAATTACATGTATATATGATAAGTGATATTGATATAAACAATTATAAGAATATGTAATATGAGTGATTATATAAAACTATGAGATAAGTTATATGGCATTGATATATGTACTATATAAAATTATGAACATGAGTACATATATATGTTTATATGAATACAAGAAGTGTTATATGAAATGTGACCATGTGATATGAATGTGATATGTGAACATAAGTGACTAATTGACATCAGCTATGTGACTATATGAAAGCAAGAACATGTGATATGAAATACATGATAATGGGATATTATACTCTATAAGAGTATTACATGATATGAAATAAAAGAGTTATGAGTTATATGCATATAAGATATATGTTTACACATACATGTGGTATGTGACAGAAGAGAAGGAACATGTGATTATAAGAGAAATGATATGAATATAAAAATGTTATAAATGATAATGCCCATGTTATGTGATATGATAGCTAGTGGTATAGTTGGCATGCCAAGAGTCGAAGGTTACCTATGTTCTTCGGGACATATGGACAGTTACATGTTATCTATGTTCTTCGGTACATATGGACAGTTATAGATTACATATGTTCTTCGGAACATATGGACTGATTACCTAGATTCTTCGGGATCTATGGACTGGTCCTTCGGGACAAATTTCATATGCCACTCAGTAGGACTTTTACAAGCTGTGGTGACAGCATAAGTGCACAACCTCAATGTACTCGAATACCTTAAGTTCTCAGTAATGTACATGGACCTATAAAAGATATCAAAAGTGTTTGCATTATTATATGATGTTATGTGAGTTTTTTTATGAAATGATATATGATATATCGAAATGATAAGTACAAGATCATATGGTTAATGGGTTAATGATAATGGTAGAGATCATGATAATGATAGTATATATGCATGTATGTATTCAGTTATATGAAATTCTTTATGGTTTTTATTATATGTTTTATATGCCTCACTAAGTCTATGACTTAGCGTGTGACACACGTAGGTTCCGAGAAGAGGAAGATTGATAAAAGTTATGCAAGACAGGTCAGTTTATCATTTCCAAAGATCGGGTCAGAAAAGAATTGAGTAGTATGTATTTTGTAATAATAATAGTGGTTGGCATGTAAATAGAGGTTTGAATCTGATATGTTCTAATTGGTTTTGAAAAATCATATGAATGAGTTTTGTAATGTTTTAAACGTATTTGTTTTCAAATTTGTTATATTGAAATATAATTCAACAATATATGATTATATTTTTTTAATATAAGTTCAAATGTTCGATTATTTTGTAAGGAAATTATTTTAAAAAGTCAATTTGACATCTTAGACTCGTATCCGGGTCGGGTACGGGTTGGGCGTTACACAAACAAAATGCACGCCTATGAGCTTTTAAAGAACAAGTGCCCCTTGCGCAAATACCAACATTGAACACCCTCGTGCTAGCACCATATTAATTTTCCCTGTCTATTCTTCACGCTAGAGCACTTGGCGCAAGACCAAGTCATCATGCCTACTTCCCTCTTGGAAGCGTTCGAGATAAACGCTATCCCCCTGTCTACTATATCTGTGGAAGCTCTTGACGTGAAATAGGGACACCCTTCCTTCTTCATACGTGAAAGCGCTTGGCGCAAGATCAGGTCATCCTGCCTACTCCCTTCTAGGAAGCGTTCAGCATGAACGTTGTACCTCTGCCTAATTCCCACGTTGAAGCCAATCGGTTGAGCTTTTTATTTTTTTAATCCCCTTTTTTCTTTCTCGTACTTGATAATTCATATTTTTCTAATTCTCTGACCTTTAGTTTTAATAAATGTTAAATTGGTCTATAGATTAGTGGTAGAGCATATAACTCCAGATCGCCATTTTGAACCCAGTTGGAGCCTTTGTTTTAATTTTAATTTTCTTCATTATATGTGATGATTCATAATATGTTCTTCCCTTGGCCTGTTTGATAATTTATACTAACACTGTATAATTGATGTAATACAAGAAAAGATTAATAAACCTTGTTTTGAAGAAAAAACAAATGTGTTCAGCTAATTCACTGAAGAGTTTAAATTGAAAAACTGCAACATAATTCTCTTTTACATAAATTCTATGTTGATTACCCAAAAGAAAGTAAAATTTTGATGGTTTACTAATCTCATCTTAAATAAACAAAGTTGAATCCTCAAAAGTGATAGTCTTCACTGAAGGGTTAAAGTTTGCTATCGAGAACAGATGGACGAACGTTATTATAGAAAGTGATGCGATCTCCATTGTGAATAAACTTTTAAATCGATGGAATGACATCTCAACCATCATATTGTTGCTCTTAACAAGGCACATGAGATACTTTCCAACAATCGAGACCTTAAGGTGTTTTACGTTAACCGTGAAGCCAATTGAGTTGTCCATTCTCTGGTCCAATGAGTTTTGTTAAGACCCAATTCGTTGTGGTTTTATTAGAGGTGGCAAACGAGTCATTTGGATCGTGTTCGGACTGTAACATTCTCAATACCAGGTTAGTGACTAATTTGGAAAGTTTCAGATTTTGGTAATTAGAATAGAATGATTGAATAGTATAAAGATGTATTTGTAAATGATTGTTTAGGATTGAATTGAAAAAGAAGAAGGAATGGAAGGACAAAAGAGTCATTTGCAAGGAAAATTAGTTAAAAAAAGGATATATATTAGTACACGTGGGTTGAAAAGGAGAGAACACCACAGGCTTCCAGAGTTCTCTTCTTCTTCTTTCTTCCTTGTACGTGTAAAGCAAAACAAAGGTGAGTTTTCTAATTATTGAGTTTCTTGTTAAATTTAAGATTGGGTTTTGATTATTAGATGATAACTAAGCTTAAAGAAAGCTTAGGTTATCTTAAAATCAAAGGATGATGGAGTTAGAAGAGATTAAAGATTAGAGGTTCTTTAATAAAATTTTGGAATAGAGTTTATATATAGAATTGGAAGTTAAATTTGACTTGTCATCAATCTAGTTAAGACATATTAAGGGTTAGAAGTTGAATTAAATCATGTTGCAAAGTTGGTATAATTCTTGGAATTCACAAGGAGGATAGGATTATGAGGTTTAAGATGAAATAAATGAGTATAAATTGGTTTAAGTATTTGTACTGGAGTTTAGAATATAAAAGGGGATGAAACATGAAAGATTTAAGCTGAAATGGATGAGTTTTTGGGTTCAAGATATGAATTCTGGGCAGAGTGCATCGGTGCACATTCAAAGTGTACCGATGCATCAAGAGAAAATCCCAGAATTTGTTGAAGGTGCATCGATGCATAAAGAGTGCATCGATGCACTCACTTAAATTAATGAACAACGAATGACATTAATGCATCAGTGCATAAGGAGTGCATCAAATGCACCTGCTTAAAATACAAACATCGAATAGGATTTATGCACCGATGCATGGGTAGTGCATAGGGATGGCAACTCAACCCGAATCCGACGGGTTCCGACCCGACCCGACCCGATCGGGTCAGATTTTAAAAAAAAAAAATTCTGGTTCGGGTCGGGTCGGGTTTAGGGTAAAAAAAATTCGACCCGACCCGACCCGAAAAATATATATAATTTTATCTTATATATTTAGGGATAATTACAATAATATCCCTCCATATATAATTTTTTTCAATTAAGTCACTGTTTTCATTGAATTAAATTTTTTTATTATTATTTCGGGTCGGGTCGGGTCGGGTTTCTAAGTCATATATTTGGGTCGGGTCGGGTCGGGTGAAACATTAATTTTGTCGGGTCGGGTCGGGTCACGGGTGGAGAACCCTTTCTTCTCGGGTCGGGTCGGGTGGCCCAAAAATCCGACCCGACCCGACCCATTGCCATCCCTAGTAGTGCATCGACGCACCCGTCAAGGGATGCATCGATACATAGTGTAGTGCATCGATGCATACCTTCAATAAGAGATGGAAATAGCTTTCTTTTAGCCTAAGAATTAATAGTTTGAAATATATCAATTCATATGCTGATAAGTATCAATGTATTACTATGTAGATTTAGAGCGTAATCTTGTTCCAGAACAATCGAAGGATTAGAATCGAATCAAGCAAGGCTAAGGTGAGTGCATTTTATAGTTAAAGTGTATAGAGATAAGACTTGTGATAAGTCTATCTCTGATAGTTGAATTAATGATTTCATACCCATGTATATGCATACATATACTATTGTAATAGTGATTGCATGCATAATTCATTATATGTTCATATGACATTGAATGAACGAATATCATTGCCATAAAATATAATCCAGGTATGTGAAATACTGGAAAAGATTATGTGTTTACATGAAAAGTGATGAAAGAGATATGAAATGAGAAACGTATTCATATTAAAGCTCATGTTATATGATACGAGAGCTATAGGTATAGTTGGCATGCCAATAGTCGAGGGTATATTAGTCCTTCGGGACATAGTGGTCCTTCGGGACGTATCCAGTGGTCTTTCGGGATGTATCCAGTGGTCCTTTGGAACATAGTTGTCCTTCGAGACAAATACTGAACAAATGTTCGGTGCCCCATGAGGGAATTTATTGAGATGTGGTGACAACATTAGTGCAAAACCTCAACGTACTCAAATACCTCTGTTCTCAATAATGTACATGGGCAATTGAAAGATAAAGTAAGGTGAAAGTGATACAAGAAAATAAGTTTCATATGTACATGACATGATTGTATCGGTTACAGTGAAATATATACATGCATATTGAAATGTTATGATCAAATGGTAAGAATGCATATTCATGAATATATAACTACATGTTTATTTAATGCCTCACTAAGTCTATGAATTAGCGTGTAAATGATTTACACATAGGTACCAGGAAACAAGAAGAGTAGTATTAGAAGTGGCAAGAATAGCATCACTACTAAAAGATCATATCAGAAGTAATTGGCAAAGTAGGTATTTTGGGTTGTGTATAGAGCGTTGGCATGTAATAAGTTGTTAATTACGAATGCTCTGGTCGATTTTGTATTTCGTAATCTCTTTTATGTAAATTAACGTATTTTGGTTTAATGAAAGTTTAAAATTTCCCTGTTTTTCTTTAAGTGGCAAAGGTTGAAAAGTCAATGTGACACCTCAGACTCATATTCGGGTCGGATACGGGTTAGAGGTGTTACATTTAATGGTATCAGAGCTACGGTTTAGTCGATTCTCGGCATAAACTGAAGTCTAGAGTATCTTATGATGTATACATGCCAATAAATTAGTGAAAACTTCTGATATGATAGAATAGTAAGTATGTTGTTTTGCTAATAGAATGATATTATTGTGTCTTAATAGATGTCCGGACATGGTAGTTCTATAAATGAAGTGGGAGATGATAGACCCGCTGAAAGTAGCAATTCACCTGCCCTGGCCAGGCAGAGTGAAGAACAGACACCCTCTGGAGTGTCTGTGAATGAACAAGATGTATTCTTTAAAACGTTAGACGCGGTATTGATGCGTTTCCAACCTCCAACTACTTCAACTCCGAAAATAAATGTTGCGAAAGAGTTGAAGGGTTTAGGATCTCCAGAGTTTAGAGGGGAAGCTGAGGAAGGTCCTGTTACTGCGAACCTTTGGCTTAATGACGTGAAAGTCATGCTTGAGGGACTTCATTGTTCAGATGTTGAGAAGATGGATGGAGTAATTTCCTTGTTAAGAGGGCAAGCAAGGATTTGGTGGACCAATGTTACCTTGAGGATGTCTAGTAATCAAGTAACTTGGTCATTATTTTTAGAAGAATTCAAACATAAGTACATCGGAGATCAATTTGTTCGATAGATGAAACAGAAGTTCATGAATTTGAAGCAATGAAATCGCACTGTATATGAGTACGAGTGTGAATTCAATAAGTTGAGCCGCTTTGCTGCCGAGCTTGTTCCTACAGAGAATGATGCTTGTGAATGGTTCGTAGAGGGTTACGTCCTCGGTTGAAGGAAATACTGATTGTATTGAATCTATCCTCGTTTCAAGAGGTAGTCAACCGTGCCAAAGCTTTGGAAAGAGCTCATAATGAGAGATTTGAAAATTCAAGAGCTCAGACAGTCAAAAGAACGGGTGCTTCTTCAAGTTTTGCACCATCAAAAAGGGGTAAAGATGCTGGTTCTCGACCCCAAGGGAGATCAGAGTCAGTGGCATCCTCCGCTAGAGGATTGAATCCGATGAGAGGTAGACAAACTCAGTCAGTGGGATCTAGAGCTGGGAGAGCTAATCAGAGTCAAGTCAGATAATGCCCACATTGTGGAAAAAATCATTCAGGGATATAAATGAGAATTTCTGGAGCTTGTTTTAAATGTGGAGAGACCGGACATTTTGTTCGGGATTGTCCCAGGGTAACCGATGATTCTGCACCACTAGATAGGTCTATTTCGGCAGGCCAAAGGGGAAGAGGTAGAGGCAGAGGAAGAAATTAGTCAGAGTCCTCTGCTCAACAAGATATACACTCCACGGCTCGAGTGTATAATCTCAATACCAATGAGGATCGGGATGACCCAGAGATTGTAATAGGTATATTTCTATTGTTTGATAAACATATTATGTTTTTGATTGATACGAGGTCTATATATTCATACATTACTAGTAAGTTAGTGAAAGAATTGAACATTCCGTTAGAAACTACTAGCAATGAGGTGATAGTGACGAACCCATTAGGGCACAGTGCTCGGATAAATTTGGTAAGCCGAGGGTGTCCCATACGGATTCAGGGAATTGAATTATCTGCTAATCTGATGGAATTACCTTTCGACGAATTTGAAGTGATACTGGGAATGGATTGGTTATATCTTTATTACGCTAATGTCGATTGTAGATTGAAAAGAGTAACGCTGAGAAGTCCAAAAGGGGTAGATGTGGTGGTATTTTGTGAAAGATGGAATCCATTGGCAAATGTAATTTCAGTAATGTCGGCGAAAAAGTTAATGTTACAGGGATGTCAAGGGTTCATTGCTAATGTATTGGATGTTAGAACCAAGGAGAAAGAGATTGACGAAATTCATATAGTCAGAGAGTTTTCGGACGTTTTTCCTGTAGAGTTACCGGGTTTGCCTCCAGATTGAAATAATGTCTAGAACTTCACCTATTACAATGGTACCATACAGAATGGCTCCAAAAGAGTTGCAAGAATTAAAGATTCAATTACAAGAATTACTAGATAAAGGTTTTATTAGACTGAGTGTCTCTCCATGGGGAGCTCCAGTTCTATTTGTTAAAAAGAAAGATGGATCAATGCATCTTTGCATCGACTACAGACAGCTCAATAAAGTAACCATCAAGAACAAATATCACCTCCCCCAAATCGATGATTTATTTGATCAATTAAAGGAAGCTTCAGTGTTCTCAAAAATTGATCTACGTTCGGGTTGTCATCAATTAAAGATTCAAGAGAAAGACATTTCAAAAATGGCGTTTAGAACAAGATATGGTCACTATGAGTTTATCGTGATACTGTTTGGAGTTACGAATGCACCAGCTGCTTTCATGGATCTAATGAATAGAATATTTCAACCTTATTTGGATCAGTTTGTGGTGGTGTTTATTGATGATATTTTAATATATTCAAAGTCAGAAGAGGAATATAGTTCGCATTTGAAAATTGTCTTGTAAATTTTACGAGATAAGAAGCTTTATGCAAAATTTTCTAAATGTGAATTCTGGTTGAGTGAAGTAACATTCCTTGGTCATGTAATTTCTGCAGAAGGAGTTTGAGTGGATCCCCAAAAGTTTAAAGCTATTTTGGAGTGGAAGGTTCCAAAGAATGTATCGGAAGTTAGAAGTTTTCTGGGGTTAGCTGGTTATTATCGAAGGTTCATCAAAAACTTTTTGATCATAGCATTGCCCCTAAATAAACTGTTGAGAAAAGAAGTAAAATTTGCTTGGACTCAGGAATGCCAGGAGAGTTTTGAAAAGTTAAAGAAGATTTTGACAGAAGCTCCAGTGTTGGTTCAACCCGAGTCTGACAAGAACTTTGTAATGTATAGTGATGCGTCTCATAATGGCTTGGGATGCGTGTTGATGCAAGAAGGCAATGTTGTGGCCTATTCTTCAAGACAATTAAAGCTGCATGAGAAGAACTATCCTACACACGATCTGGAGATGGCTACAGCAGTGTTCGCTCTTAAGATCTGGCGTCACTACTTGTATGGGGAAAAGTGCTACTTGTATACGGATCACAAGAGTTTAAAGTATTTGATAACTCAGAAAGAGTTGAATTTAAGACAGAGAAGATGGGTGGAATTTCTTAAGGATTATGATTTTGTGATTGATTTTCATCCCGGAAAGGCAAATGTGGTAGCTGATGCTTTGAGTCGAACGACGTTTGCAACTTTACGAGCTCTTGATGCTAGATTATCGTTAAGTGGAGATGGTGCAATATGTGCATAACTGACTATCAAACCATCATGGCTAGATTGAATTAAAGAATTGCAAGCTAAAGATGAAAAGTGTTGAAAGAAGATACAACAGATAAAGAATGAAGAGTGTACGGATTTTGAGATCAAGTCTGATGAGAACTTGTATTATCGAGAGAGATTAGTAATTCTGGATGATGATGAATTAAAGAATGATTTGGTAATGGAAGCTCATTGTAGTCCATTGACAATGCATCCGGGGGGGAACAAAATGTATATGGATCTCAAGAGTCGATATTGGTGGCCGAGAATGAAGAAAGACATTACGGAGTTTGTATCAAAGTGTTTGACTTGTCAGCAGGTCAAAGCTGAGCATCAGGTTCCGTTAGGACTATTACAACCAATTTCGATTCCTCAGTGGAAATGGGAGAACGTAACAATGGATTTTGTAACGGGGTTACCTTTAACTCCGAACAAAAGGGATTCAATTTGGGTGATTGTAGATAGATTGACTAAGTCAGCCCATTTTATTCCGGTGCAAACTGATTTCTCCATGGATAAGTATACTGAGATGTATATCAGAGAGATTATACGTTTGCATGGTGTACCTATTTCCATAGTTTCTGATCGGGATCCTAGATTCACATCGCGGTTTTGGAAGTCATTACATAGAGCATTGGGAACTCGGTTGAACTTTAGTACATCATTTCATCCTCAGACCGATGGAAAATCCGAGCGAACAATCCAAATTCTGGATGATATGCTTAGAGCTTGCGTAATCAAATTCAAAGGATCGTGGGAAAGGTATTTATCACTTGTTGAATTTGCATACAACAATAGTTATCAGTCAAGCATCAAAATGGCTCCCTATGAAGCTCTTTACGGGAGAAGATGTCGTACGCCCTTGAACTGGTATAAACTTAAGGATCGAGAAGTTATAGGTCCTGAATTGATTCAGGATATTAAAGAAAAATTTCAAGTAATTCAGAATAATCTGAAAGCTGCAGCTGATAAACAGAAATCGTATGCTGATTTAAAAATGAAAGAGATTGAATTTTAAGTCGGAGATAAAGTGTTCATGAAAGTGTCTCAATGGAAGAAAGTATTGAGGTTTGGACGTAAAGTAAAGTTGAGTCCTCGGTCCATTGGACCTTACGAGATTACTAAGAGGGTAGGACCAATAGCATATCAACTAGCCCTGCCATCTGAAATGGAAAGGATACACAATGTCTTTTATGTCTCAATGCTTAGGAAATACTGATCTGATCCATCCTATATTATTACTACCGAAGAGATCGAGGTTCAACCAGATTTGACTTATGAGGAAGAACATGTTCAAATATTAGCTCACGAAGTCAAGCAACTAAGGAACAAGACTATACCATTGGTTAAAGTCTTGTGGAGAAATCATAAAGTAGATGAAGCAACATGGGAATATGAGGATGAAGTACCCTTACCTATTTGCATAATGAAAATTCGAGGACAAATTTTTTTTAGAGGGGGAGAGTTGTAACACCCTCAATACCGGGTTAGTGATTAAATTGGAAAGTTTCAGATTTTGGTGATTAGAATAAAATGATTGAATAGTATAAAGATATATTTTAAATGATTGTTTAGGATTGAATTGAAAAGAAGAAGGAATGGAAGGACAAAAGAGTCATTTGCAAGAAAAATTAGTTAAAGAAAGGATATATATGAGTACACGTGGGTTGAAAATGAGATAACACCACAGGCTTCCAGAGTTCTCTTCTTCTTCTTTCTTCCTTGTACGTGTAAAGCAAAACAAAGGTGAGTTTTCTGATTATTGAGTTTCTTGTTAAATTTAAGATTGGGTTTTGATTATTAGATGATAACTAAGCTTAAGGAAAGCTTGGGTTATCTTAAAATCAAAGGATGATAGAGTTAGAAGAGATTAAAGATTAGAGGTTCTTGAATGAAATTTTGGAATAGAGTTCATATATAGAATTGGAAGTTAAATTTGACTTGTCATCAATCTAGTTAAGACATATTAAGGGTTAGAAGTTGAATTAAATCATGTTGCAAAGTTGGTATAATTCTTGGAATTCACAAGGAGGATAGGATTCTGAGGTTTAAGATGAAATAAATGAGTATGGATTGGTTTAAGTATGTGTACTGGAGTTAAGAATATAAAAAGGGATGAAACATGAAAGATTTAAGCTGAAATGGATGAGTTTTCGGGTTCAAGATATGAATTCTGGGAAGAGTGCATCGATGCACATTCAAAGTGTACCGATGCATCAAGAGAAAATCCCAGAATTTGTTGAAGGTGCATCGATGCATAAGGAGTGCATCGATGCACTCATTTAAATTAATGATCATCGAATGACATTAATACATCGATGCATAAGGAGTGCATCGATGCACCTGCTTAAAATACAAACATCGAATAGGATTTATGCACCGATGCATGGGTAGTGCATCGATGCACCCGTGAAGGGATGCATCGATACATGGTGTAGTGCATCGATGCATAACTTCAATAAGAGATTTAAATAGCTTTCTTTTAGCCTAAGAATTAATAATTTGAAATATATCAATTCGTATGCTGATAAGTATCAATGTATTACTATGTAAATTTAGAGCGTAATCTTGTTCCAGAACAATCGAAGGATTAGAATTAAATCAACCAAGGCTAAGGTGAGTGCATTTTATAATTAAAGTGTATAGAGACAATACTTGTGATAAGTCTATCTCTGGTAGTTGAATTAATGATTCCATACCTATGTATATGCATACATATACTATTGTAATAGTGATTGCATGCATAATTCATTATATGTTCATATGACATTGAATGAACGAATATCATTGCCAGAAAATATAATCTAGGTATGTGAAATACTGGAAAAGATTATGTGTTTACATGAAAAGTTATGAAAGAGATATGAAATGAGAAACATATTCATATTAAAGCCCATGTTATATGATACGAGAGCTATAGGTATAGTTGGCATGCCAAGAGTCGAGGGTATATTAGTCGGGACAAATATTGAACAAATGTTCGGTGCCCCATGAGGGAATTTATTGAGCTGTGGTGACAGCATTTGTGCACAACCTCAATGTACTCAAATACCTCTGTTCTCAATAATGTACATGGGCATTTGAAAGATAAAGTAAGGTGAAAGTGATATAAGAAAATAAGTTTCATATGTACATGACATGATTGTATCGGTTACAGTGAAATATATACATGCATATTGAAATGTTATGATCAAAGGGTAAGAATGCATATTCATTAATATATAGCTACATGTTTATTTAATGCCTCACTAAGTCTATGACTTAGCGTGTAAGTGATTTACACGTAGGTACCAGGAAACAAGAAGAGCAGTACTAGAAGTGGCAAGAATAGCATCACTACTAAAAGATCAGATCAGAAGTAATTGGCAAAGTAGGTATTTTGGGTTGTGTATAGAGCGTTGGCATGTAATAAGTTGTTAATTACGAATGCTCTGGTCGATTTTTTATTTCCCTGTTTTTCTTTAAGTGGCAACGATTGAAAAGTCAATGTGACACATCAGACTCATATTCGGGTCAGATACGGGTTAGGGGTGTTATACGGACAGGGTCATTTTGGGTCTATATTACATTTGTTTTAATTTTATTTAGGTCAGGTCTGGTTTGGGTTTAGTTCGGATGTATGGTAAATTGGTTCGGATCGAGTACCGGGTATGGTCAATTTTTGGGTAGGTCAATTTCGGGTTGTGTGACTATCAGATCGGTTGATTTTTGTGCGAGGTTAATATCGGATCGATTAGATTTCGGGTTGGGTCATTATCAAATCGATTGATTTTCGGCTCGGGTCAACATAATATCGATTAATTTTTTATTTGGGTCAACTTTTGGATCATATCAATTCGGTTCGGATTTAGGCTTAATTCGGTTATAAGTCTAATCAAGTATATATAGATTTTCGGTTCAGACTGCTTTTGATTCAGATTAATTTCGGATTGAGTTAAATTCGGTTCGGGTAATTTCAATTCAAATTATTTTCGGCTCGAGTTAATTTCAGTTTGGATTATTTTCAATTCGGGTCAAATTGGAAGTGGGTCCATATTGGGTTAGGTAAATTTTGGATCAGGTATGGTTATGGTTTTAGATCAAATTTGATCATCATGTTCAGGTTAATGTCGAGTAAATCGATTCAGGTAATCGAGTTCGGGTCAAGTTTACCAGGTTTAGGTTTTATTATGATGAACTTAAATGTATTAAGTCTGATGTAATCATTGATGCTATTGAAATCTAACGAAATTCTTCCATCCAAAAAGAAAAACTGAGCCTAATTTAAATAAACTGATTTACATAGTTGAATAGGATTGGTTTGATCGGTTTTGCATTGATTCATTCCCAACCATGGTTTTCAGAACCGGACTGGTTAGCGAACCGACCATGCTATCGGTTCACTGGTTCAACCGGTCGAACCGGTCCGACCGGTCGGAAGAACCGGACGACATCATAATTATTTAAAAATTAAATAAAATACCAAAAATATTTAATAAAAAATAATTTTTTATATCACAAGTCATATTCAAAGCAAGTCATAACATATATAAGTTAAAAACCATAAAATCAAGTGAAACAAAATGATTAAAATTAACTACAACATAATATTTAAGGTAAAACATGTTAAATAATAAATATAATTATATAACTATAATTAAAAAATAAATTTGGGGCTAAAAAATCATAACAAAATTATATTGTTTGGTTTAATTTTTTTAAAAAAACAATCTCACATGGCTAAGAAACATAGAAGATCATCCCAAAAGTCTAAAGAGTAAAAATATGAAAACAAAACAATCCCACACGACTAAGAAACATAGAAGAACATCCCAACTAACTTCTATAAGTAATAGAGGTAATTTGGCATTCAAAATCATGGAGCCTTTTGGTGAGCATTGAGTGAACTATTTTTTCACTTCAATCAAGCTCGAATTTTAGGCTTCAATTGAGCTTCTAAATTTTTTTTGAGTTCAAGTTTCAATATTATATTTCGAGTTCGAGTTGAACTTGATAATTTTTAGCTCGTGAGTTTGAGTCGAGTTGAACTTACTTTTAGAGTTTTCAAGTTCGAGTCGAGCTCAGCAATACTCGTGTTTGACTTGGCTCGTTTAACAAACGACGTCGTTTGGTTTAATATTTTTTTAAAAATAATAATAAAATTAACGGTTTTTTTCGATTTTCAGCCGATCTGGTTCGAACGGTTCAATGGTTCCGGCCGGTTCACCGGACTAGGCAACGATTTACGGTTGAACCGCCGGTCCGGTTTTCAAAATACTGTTCCCAACAAACTGAAAAATGATCGGTCATCCTTTTTTTTTTATCAATAACTCTCCAATTTAGTCAAGGATGCCGTCCACCGCCAAAAGCTGTCCCATTTAGTCAAGGATGCCCTATCTCAAGGGCATAAATCATTTGGTATGGTTATGCAGGTATTATAAAAGTTTATGTATCACTAATATTCCTTTCATACCAATTGTCTTTTAATTGTTCTATTCAAATTGTCTTTTAATACCCTTCAGTCTCCTAAAATATAAAAGTCTTCTATGTTTTAAAAGTAATTTTATCATTTCCACTCTTTGGGAGATGACTTCCGAAAGTTGTGACTGTCGCGTAACAAAATTACTGGGACAGAGAATACATAATTGTAGCTGCAGTTTCATGCAATCCAGGTAGAGGCATGAAATAGTGATTGTAAAGAAATTGATACCCCAGCAAACCATCATATATTGGTCAGTAAGTATTACAAGGGGGTACACTGACCCCATATGAATCCACAAATATAAGAGCAGCCCAATATCAAAGCAAATTCCAATATCCAAAGTTGCTATAGACATTACATTTATGTGAACCACGTAGTATAAAGTTCCATTTCAAAGTAGACGTTACATTATTAATTGGCGCGGCTCCTTATAACATCGAGACCCATCTCAGTAGGATCAGTAGCTTGCAACTCTACCTGGATGCCGTCCAATTCCCTTTTGAACCTGTCCTTCGAGCTGGCATAAATCATCTTGCTTCTTACTTTTGATGTATCAGGAGACCTTCACGTACAAAATGTTAACATATCAGTGAAGCAATTCAGGATAAGTCCATGAAAAGAACACGTCACAAAGATTAAAAACCTAGAGTTACCAGGCAATGAAAAATATCCTGCTCTTCTGGCAGTTCTCGTTGGTCACAAAATCGAAGTCATACACAGCGTATCTACACTCATCAGCTGGAAGGCTAGCAGTGAAATCTTCATAGCTATCAGTAGGTTCACCAAGCTTCTCCACAACGACTTGCTTTTGCTTTTCCTCGATCTTGAAAACTATGAAGCGGTAAGTCCTTTTAGCCTTCAGTTCTAAAAACCTCAACTTGCAATCATCATGAACAGCCATTCCTGAAGCCGAGTTTGCCTGTAGAATCATGAACAACATCAGCAAGTATCATGCACCAACTGAGCCAACTAGAAATCTATACCACTGGGGATGAGATCGAGAAATCTTATAGTGGAGTAAGGCGAGATAAAAAAATTGATGAAATTATACATTTGGAGCAATGGCCAGCCCACCCACCCCTTTCCCAAGCTATGCCCCTGCATACTACTCAATAACTACTGGATAGTAATAAGAGCTCCAAAATTACAAAGAATCTAGACAATAATTTTGCAAAGTAAATGAAGTCATATCTGTTTAAGAGATAAAATAACATTGTTTGGACCTCAGAAGGGGGTTTCAGCAAATGTAGTTTCCCATTTACCTAAGCAAACAGGATGTTTCGGCCTCCAAATGAAATAATTCTTCCATTTTACAATTTACACAGCCTTCTTCAACTAGAAGGATCAATAATCGCTCACATTTACTTTATTCAATCAAACAGTTTTACAAACTGAAGGATTGAAACATTAACAACCAGACAAAGTAAAAGATGAGGAACAAAGCCCCAAGATAAAATCCATCCAGCTTTTTACACCACCTATTTAATTTGTTCCTTTTATTATGAACGTATTCAGCTTTCCATTTTATCAAGCTCACCATTAACATTTCCTTCTCATTCTTTTGTCACTTGCAAATTTTACTTAATCCTAACTGTAATAATCAATAATTCGAATAGGAAAATTATATATTGCGAATCTGTTCCAACTCAATCAACGGCCAAATATTGATCACGTTTTGACACCAAATAATATGATAGGACAATGAGCCGAAAAAAAGAAATTAACTATCATTTGTAGACGATTTGAATAAAATTATAAAGCACAATATATTCTCAAATCTACAGAAAGCAAAATGAAGTACACCGGATGAGGAAAAAAAGTGAAAAAGCAAATAAACTATTGAAAATCAATCGGTCAAACGGCCAGATGTGGAGATCGAATCGAGCAATGAAACCAGATTGGGGAAACTAAAAGACGGACTCAATAAAACTAAACTGAAGAAGTACAGCACCTAGTTTTATAAAAAAAAAGTATACCTAATCAACAGAATCAAATAACAATGAAGAAGAAGACAATAATACAAAGGTTAGGAAACAGAGAAAGTGAAGTCAACGACGAGCTGAAAGGAGAAGAGACTTTACCATGTTTTTTCCCGAGAGGGTGAAAGAACGAGAAAATCTAGGGCTTCTTGGGAGAGAGAGAGGGAGAGAGAGACACACACAGAGAATTGTAGTGCTAGATAAATGAGCGTTTTTCATATATATATATATATATATATATATTACCCTTTGATTTTATGTTTCTTTGTCAGACATTCTTCAGATTATTTTTTTTGATCTAATATCTTTTTGCAGTAAGGCGTGCCCCTGCAGTACGTTTTACGTTGATCTGGCGTCACTTAGGGTATAGCGCGGGACAGGGGCCGCATTTAATTTTTAAATCTGACACGCGTCAGAAAGGCGCCCCCCGTGGCTCGCCTTAGGTTTAATTACCCACCTACCCCCGACTGTTCACACCCTACCCCTATAAATACCTCCATTCACAATCAATTTCATCACACCAAATTCTCTCAACTTCTCTCGAATACTATTATATTCTATTTTAATTGTTTAAGGTATATTTTATTATATTCAATATTTTGTTTTAAATTTATTTAAGTATTTAATTTTTTTAATATTTTATTTAATTAATTTTTTTACAGATATAAAATGGAATGAGATCTACTTTGCTTGGATGGAAATCATATATCGCGACATTTTGCTGATACGGTAACATTTTAACGTTTTAATATAATTTAAATTTTTAGTAATGATTTATTTATTTAATTAATGCATGATTATTAGTTTAAAATTTAATTTTTGTAATTATTTAATTTTAGGAGAATGATCGTGTATTTATTAGGAACCTTAAGTTAGTGATACATAGTTGTGTCTTGTCGTATTTAGTAGAGGCTGGATTCGGTCACATAGGTAGATAAGAGGGTCACTGTAAGATAGAACCAGACCTTATTTCTGCCTTAGTAGAACGGTAGAGGCCGGAGACCCACACATTCCATCTTCCGTGTGAAGAGTGCACGATTACACTTGAGGATGTTTCTATGCACCTGGGGCTTCCGGTGGATGAAGATGTGATATCGGGGATGGCGCACGGTTCATGGACTGTTTTGTGTCGGGACTATCTGGGATGTGTCCCGGAAAGTTTTAACGGTGGTTGGATACCGTTAAATTGGTTAGATGCCAATTTTCGAGAGTTGAGCGAGGACGCCTCTGATGATGAAGTTAAAATTTATGCACGGGCATGCATATTGCAGTTGATAGGAGGGTTGCTGACGCCGGACAAATCGCGCAACCAAGTTCACTGTATGTGGTTGCGACATCTTGACGACTTTCATATGGTCGGGTCACTCAGTTGGGGCTCGGAAGTTTTGGCTTTCCTGTATAGGGAGATGTGTCGAGCCACTGACTACAAGAAAAATGCTATCGACGGATGTCTCCTGCTGCTGCAGTCTTGGGCATGGTATCGATTGCCCTTTTTATGTCCCGTTGTCAAGAACCCATTCGTATTTCCGCTACTCTTGAGGTAATTATAAAACTGATTTCGTATATTAATCATTTTATACAATGTATAATAAATTTTGTTTTCCTTGAATAGGTGGTCTAATGATAGGAAAAATCATCAGGAGCTACCTGATGATTTAGAAAAAAAATTAGGGTGCTAATCGATCAAAAGGCTGACACACAGGTATGTCTTTTAATGTTTAAAAATCGATTTTAGATTATAGTTGTATAATTAGATTATTATTTTGATAAAAATTATTTATATTTGTTTTAGTTTGAATGGGTGTCATATTCTAATGATGATGTGAGGATGGTGATCCCACATGTGTTGAGGGGCCCATTAGATGTTTGGATGGCGATGGTCCTTTTGATCTGTTATGCAATCGTCGAGTGGCACTCCACTGATCGCGTGCTCCGGCAATTTGGTTGTTTTCAACCAATTCCGGAAGCACCTCGCAATATGGACGAGTTGCATAGCACAAATAGACGCGACAAGACCGATACAGATTGGCTGGTGAGGCATCACGAGTGGGTCGTGCTGTGGGAGGATCGACATCGGTGCCTTCCCCGTAGAGAGCCCATTTTTACTGACCTCTTGATGGTTGCTGATGGTTATTATGAGTGGTTCACCAGTAACGGGAAACTGTTTCTACTTTCCGATGATGCACAAGGGCGGACCTTTCAGCGACATCGACAGAGACGTTCACCGACACAGCACCATCATCCCCCGACTCATGAACAGAGAGCAAGTGCTTCTGGTTCATCCTCAACTGCACCAGCAGGACCTTCACATCAGCCACTGTCTACAGCGACTTACCTTCCGCAGCCATATGTGATATCGCCATCGCCGTTCCCTTACCCGATGCCACCGCTGTCACTATCACACCAGCAGGACTTTTTGTTAATGTATTTTGGTTAATTTTGTTTATTACCATTTAATATCAGTTATTGTAATTTGTTTACCATTTACCATTTAATACTTATTGTAAGTTTGTTGTATTTAAAATTATATTCAAATACCAAATTGTTATTGTTATAATAAAATTTAATAATTGTGTTCGATAACTTTCTTCAGTTTGTAACTTATTGTAAGATCGAATGACATTAACTTGAAGTAAATACAAATTAAAGTACAAGAATTCTTATTTGATAAACAAACTACATCAGTTCCTCATCAATTGCTACTTGATGACAACAGAAGTGGACATGTTTTTCTAGTGTGCCCTGGGTTTCTACAATGCCCACATATTCTGTCTTGTCTAGATCTTTCTCGAATATCCATATCACAATGAATTTGATTGGATTTTGGAAGACCACGCTCCCTCAATAAAGTTAGATTTGGTACAATCGAAAGCCAATCATGAACCTCATCAGGGTCTTTGTCATTACCTATAGGGGGAACTCAAATTCATATACCTTAAAAACTTCATATAGTAGGTATACGGGATCCACAAAACAATTATAGTCTTGACGTGTATGCGAGCAAGCTGCTATCACATGAGAATATGGATACTTCAGAGCTTGAAAAAACCCGCAGTCGCACATTCTGTCCCGTAGATTTACTCTTAACGACACAACTTCAATCCCTTGAAGAGGTCGCGGCAACTCTGTGACACGAAACATTTCATGTCTTCTAGAGAAGCTTGTTACAGACATTCCATTTGATGCAACAATTTTTTTGTAGATCTGCAATTAATCTAGGGTGATAGACATGACCGCCTTACATCTAGGTTTGAGCTTGTCCCCCGAGCTTCGCAAAAAGCGCCCCCAAACGAAAATATGTAGTTTTTACCAAAGTCGCTACAGGTAAGTGACATGCACCCTTTAAGGTTGAATTGATTGCCTCAGCCAAGTTGGTCATCATGTGTCCATATCGATATCCACCATTATATGCGTTCGTCCACATTTTTTTATCGATGAGGCTGATGTAATCGTATCCTTTCTCGTCTTTCGCCTGCAAATCTTGAAGCATTTATTCAAATGTTTGAGGAAGTAGTTCGTAACCTGATCAAAAAATGTATAACTTACTAACTTGCTTTGTTTGCAAAATTAAAATGATCGAAAGAAAACAAACTACATCAGTTTCACTTACCCATGCACACAATTAATTGACGCTCATCATTCTTCTTGTACCTTCCATGGTAGTTCGCAACAATGTGTCGGAGACAATACCTTTGTTGGACAAAGAGTAGTTGCCACATTAGACCCAAAGACTCCATTGCTGCCTTGATCCCAGCTCCGCGATCTGAAATGACACAGATTTTTTGCCTCGTGATAACATGTGCACGTAAGTTTCGGAGGAAAAAAGCCCAAGAATCTGTATCTTCTCTTTCAACAAGAGCAAAGGCAACTGGAAGAATGTTGCGATTGCCATCTTTGACAACTGTCAATAATAATACTTGCTTGTATTTTCCATACAAGAAAGTCTCGTCGATTTGGACCACAGGCTTGCAATATTTGACAACATTAACGCACTGTGGGTAAGTCCAAAAAACCCGATAGAATTAGCATCGATCGTGAAGAACTCGATCATTATGGTATGCATAGGAGGTTTTGAAGTCCACAATTGTCCCAGGATTCAACCTCCGCACCAACCTAAACCATCCTGGAAGTTCGTTGTAAGATGCATCCCATTCGCCATGAAGTTTGACAATGACATTTTGTTTTGCCAACCAAGTTTTTTTATAGGAGAAAATATACCTATATTGCGATTGTATAGCTGAAATCAACACATCAACAGCTATATGAGAGTTTGCTTTTACCATGGGCATGATGGTTTGGCATATCACTTCAGAGTCCAAGTTGGGATGATCTTGGTTGACCCCTCCAGCACAATATGTGTGAGGACCGTTGTATACTGTTAGTTCTCATATGTTGTTTTTTCTCTTCCTCTTCGATACGCTAACCATCCAATTGCATCCGTTTTTGCGTCGGGCACAATAGCATACATATTTTTCTGTCGTGGAGCGGTCGACTCTCGATTGAATATAATTACGGATATTGTACTTTTTTATAGCCATCATCGCTTCTTCTTTGCTTGAAAACTTCATGCCTAAAGATAACTCACCATTATTTATTGACGAGTAATATTCATAGTTACCGAGATGAGGCATATCCGTAAATTCTGACCCGTACATTGCACCATAATCAACTTCATTATAATATTTTTTTAAATAACCATATATAATTATAAAAAAAATAATATAACAAAATTACCTTATAACGAAATATCGAACGAACTTCTGAATCAAATATAAGAGGATTGTCAGGTGTTATTTACTGGTTGAAAGGATTGTTGGTGAGAGAGTTTACGGGGAGATGGCTATTTATAGCCGAGAGATGATGCTTTAAAGTCGAGAAGTTTGGGTAAATTATGCAAGGCGCAGTCCCTGCACCACGCCTTGCATTATGCATGCCTGATAATTGAGCATGTAATAATTGAAATGCGCGACCCCTACACCGCGCAATAGCCATACATGGAGTAAGGTGCGCCCCAGGGGCCACACTATAGCCACGTGTATACAACTTAGCATAAAGTGCGCAGCAAGGGGGAGCACCTTACCCCACGTGGCGTCATATCAGCGTAAAGCGCGCTGCAGAGGGCGCGCCTTACTATAAAGGGTGTTAGATCCAAAAAAATAGTCTAAAGGGTGTCTGACAGGAAAATATAAAGTCAAAGGGTGATATATCGAGAAAAACGCTAGATAAATGGTAAGTCTTTCGTTACTATTATTTTATACATATATACTTTTTTTTACTTAGGGATAACTGCTTGGTAAGTTACCAATTTAATAATATCATTTTTTATTTTACTTATTATATTTTTTAATCTATTCATTAAATTTTATATACTAAATTTTTTTAGTTATTCTATGATATGTATTATCTTATTGTTATTTTTATTATAAAATAAAAAGATTATTAATATTTAATTATTAAATATAATTTAAAATAATAATAATTAAAATATCTAAAAATCCAATCCCTAATTCCCTCTTACTCTTAGTTTTAGTTTCATTCGACCATCTAAACTTATGGTATCAACACTTTAATTTTATGATACTTCAACATCTATGGCACATATAATATAATTGATCATTTAACTTTATATCATACTTTATAATGATAACATTGTATACCATACATACATATTTATTTTTATGAATTTTAATCCAACAAGATAAACTTTCCTCACCTTCACTAAGATTTCTTTCACTGCCCAAACACCAGAAGCTGGAAACTCAAAAGCCTTGGATAGCAGTAGCCCATATGGATGTCAGACTTCAACTCTTCATTGAGAAAATCTCATAATTTAAAGAAAATTAATATATGAATATAACATATAATCTCTTATGAAGAACACTTCAAATTAAACCAACTATATATATATATATATATATATATATATATATATATAAAAGCTCATCAAAATAAGATAAAATGTTTTAAAATAAATAAGGTAAGTGTCTATTTTGCAAACTATAGAAAATAAATGGAATTTATATCAAATCTCAGAGTTTATAAAAAAAATGGATGTCCCTTTTTCCATATATATGGGGTAAGGGGGAGGTAAGATAGTATGCTAACCCCAACACAGAGCCGCTTCCGTAAAAGACCTCCAAATTATGAAATGCCCTCCGTGGGACTCGATCCCACGACCTCAAGGTTAAAAACCTTGTGCTCTATCAACTGAGCTGGATGGTCATTTCATTCAGAGTTTATAAACTATTCCCTAATAAAAATCCAATCCTCAAATCATTCTTCGTCGATATTAAACGTTAAATTCAACATATGTTCCTTAATTTTGTAGTATATACTCTCTTTTTATTTTAATATAATTGATTCATTGTTTTCATTTTATATTTTTTATTTCTTAATTCAATAATGGAAAATTCATTTTAAACATATTTATACAAACAAATAAATACATATACTAATATTTTTCTCTCTCGGTTCTCAAGATTTTCTCTTGAATAATTCTAACCGACCCGAGTTACATACATTGCTTTGGTGAGTGAGTCTCTCGATGAAGATTTTCTGCATATAAAAAATTCGAACTCGAGATATACTTAAATGATAGTAAGTTGCTTATCACTTGAACCAACTTTGTTTGTATACTTACTAATATTTTAAACTAGTTTATTTTAAAACATTTTATCTTATTTTTAGTTTTAAAAAATTTTAGATTAACTTATCCAATTTTTTTTTTTGAAAGAAATAGCTTAAGGAATAATACCGTGCGCTCGAGTTTATAAAAATAGATTCTTCCAGCCAATCACATTGAAGAAGCCGAATCAAAAAGGGTAGGAAAAAAAGGAAATTCCAAATTTCAATGTACCAAAAAAGAAAAAGAAAAAAAAAACCAGAAACCAGAAACCAGAAAAAAAAAATGAAATTCCCAAATTAGTTGGACTTTCTCGGTCTCATTTGCTTGCTACCTTCTGCGTCTTGAGTTCTCTGTCTCATCTACTTTTTCTCAACTTCATTCTTATTTTCATTACACTATCCTTTGATTTTTATCAAAAAGGGAAATGAATGTTATCTTTTTTTCTTCTATAAATGCAGATAAGTAAGAGAAAAGATCGGGTTTATCTTTTTAAAATTGGGATTTTTGTGTGTAGTATTTGAGAGGACCCATGGCTGCACCACGAGCTCGGGCTGATTACGATTATCTCATTAAGCTTCTTTTGATTGGCGATAGTGATAAGTTCTTTTATTTTCTTTTAATTTGTTGGGTAACACAATAATTAATTGAAAAATAAAGCATGTGTATTGAGAAAACACTGATATCTTGTCATTTTTTTACGGTTTTTATTTAATTGTGCTTAGATTCCATTGTGAAAGAGACTACAAACAATATGATTTTTTCGTTTGAGATGTTATGACTTGGCTTATGGATTTGTTGTATATTGCGTTTGTATTTTTAAGCTTTTCATTGGTTTTAAGGGAATGGGTTTTCCTAAAAGTGGTTTTGGCCATTATTAATTTCTACAATGGTTCAGATTGGGATCATGATGGAAGGAGCTCTATTTCATTGTAACATGGGAAGTGGCATATGCTTACTGGATTAGCTAGGGTGTGTATGTGTTTGTAGTACTAATAGTGGATATTTTTTAGTAGTTTTATAGCAAGTATCATACACCCCAAGAAATAAGTTGGGGAAAGGGTGTAAAAGTAGGGGACACTCTTTTGTTGATTTTCTTAATTGTAGTCTTCGATGTGGAATCTTGACGTTGTGACATGCATATGTATCATTCTTGTGCCGTGCCATGGCAAACTTGATGGTGGGAATCTTTGAGACAATATCCGAATCTGTTGCAGAGTAGGAAATAAAATTGTTTTTGTTACACTAGACAAATATTTGTTGAAGAGGCAGGTTGTGTAATTCGTACTGCTTGGTTTACAAGTTAGAGAGAATAATTAAGTGATCTTATGCTCAGGCTTGAGTTTTATGTAACTTTAAATATCACCGACTGTGACTTTCTCATTTGAATTTATGCAGGAGTGGGGAAGAGTTGTCTGCTTTTACGTTTTTCTAATGGTTCCTTTACTACTAGTTTCATAACAACCATCGGGTTTGTATCCCTGGAAACTCCTGTATATTACTTGTTCAAAGTTATTTGCAGTTTTGGCATTTCAAAAGTGTGAATGCTGAGAGGAGCACTTGAGGTGTAGCACTATAGGGACTTAGTATCGTGACTAACAGAGAACTGACTATTATTTGCAACATTTGGTTACTTCCAATGGAACTAACATGTTTTAGGGATGGAATGGAGTTTACAAGTACTGTAATCTGACTTTTCATTAATCTGTCCTAGACAATCCCTTGTAATTGGTAATCAGAATGAACTGTTTATGGCAACAGACTATAACCCGTTCACTCCTTCGCTCGTATCTATTCAGCTGATTCTCTAAGATTTAAAAAGTTTGATTACTTTATGAATGTTTTCTCTTATTGATTAACTATTTTCCTTGACAGCATTGATTTTAAAATAAGAACCATCGAGCTTGATGGTAAGAGAGTCAAATTGCAAATCTGGGATACAGCGGGTCAAGAGCGATTTCGAACTATTACAACAGGTGTGTTTAAGCACATGCAGGTTGGATTTTTATTTTCTTTTCAAACTAGTACGACAGAACTATCAAAGTTTGATGTTTGACTTTTGTGATGAATCACTTCTGCAGCTTACTACCGTGGAGCTATGGGAATTTTGCTGGTTTATGATGTTATTGACGAGTCATCTTTCAACAGTAATTTTCTGGCTTTATTAATTCTGTTTTTGGAATATAGGTGGAATTGTCAATTTATATGGATTGATAACCCATTGTTGTTCGATGATTTCCATCGTTTTTATGCTTGTCTCCTTCATTGGGTTAGGCAGTGATATTAGTCTATTGTTGATCCTCCTCATCACTGCTTTTTGTTGGGATGGCTTAAGATATCTCTGTTGGAATGGAGTTTCTTATAGTGGGTCCTACATCTATTGAAAGTCTTATTGAGCCAGCTTCTATTCATGTACAGATATCAGGAATTGGATTCGCAATATTGAACAACTTGCTTCAGACAATGTCAACAAGGTACTGGTCGGAAACAAAGCTGTCATGGATGAGAGCAAAAGGGTAAGACTTTCCCTTTTGAGTAGTTATAGAAATTACTTATCTTGTTTGTATTGGTGGTTAGATTGTTGGTTCATTAGATCCCAAGGCAACCCCTTCTGTGTCGCATGACTTGTATCACCGGCTTTGCTTCTTGTAGTTTATTTGCACACTTGGTCTTTTAATAAGTTTGACAAACCCTAACTCCTCGTGCACATACACTTGAACCAGACACATTTCTCGAGTAATAATTGGACTTAATCTCCTTTTTCCCAGGCTGTGCCAACCTCCAAGGGTCAAGCTCTTGCTGATGAGTATGGTATCAAGTTCTTTGAAACTGTAAGTTGCAGGTTTGCTGCTGACTGAAACTTTTCTTTTATAATGCTATTGACCATTTCTTTGGATACGTTTGGAACAATATAATTCGGCAGAGTGCAAAGACAAATTTGAATGTGGAGGAGGTTTTCTTTTCAATAGCCACCGACATTAAGCAAAGGCTTACAGAATCTGATAATAAGGCTGAGGTATTCTCTCTTCTGATTTTTTACTTCTCTTTGTTCGCCTTGAATATTCCTTTGATTGCTTCATGTTCAAAATGATGGATGCCTTGTTTCTTTATGGTTACAGCCAGCTGCACTCAATATCAATAAGGATGATTCTGGAGCAACCAGTGGACAAGTTGCCCAAAAGTCAAATTGCTGCGGATAGTAATGGTATTTCAAGAGGTATGCAGATTCAAAATGGAAGTTTCAGCTTCACAATCGCTCTAATGTAAAACTAATTGGAACGACATCATGTAGGTTTCATGTATTTATCTCTTTTTTTATTATTTCCGGCTACTGGATTAGCTCGTTAAAGGCTGTTTTTTTCTCTCTTTTTTCCATTTAACATGTGGAATTTTATAAGCATATGACATTAAACTTCTTGAACTCAAATGACCCTTGTTATGTACCTGTCTTGTGTAGATAGATAACTTAAATCCATGTTTCGGTACAAAGGAGGTTATAATAGTGGGAAAGATTTGAAATGTCGGGATTCAAACCCAGAACCTTCTGAATAATAAGGGCAGCCATAATCAAGTTAAGCCTAGGAGTTCTTAATCCACTCATGTAATAGGTAATTTAATGCTCTAGGGTTGAAGGGTTGGTGCCCTTGGGTTGAAGGTCACCGATTCATGTTTGGGTCCTTAGCCTATGCCTTGCTTAGACTTTGCAGGCCTTTCAGAACTCATCTTATTGTTTAATTATGAGGTAGGATTGATGTTTGCCTTTCTTAACCTAAATGATTGAGATCAGTAGGAAGATTTCTAGTTATAATTGCAATTTCATATCACATTCTCCTGTAAAATTATAGTCTTTCAAAACCAAACCTATTAAAATTTGGGGGGGGGGGGAAGATATATATATTTTTTCTCTCTCTTTTGATCGACTCTACAAACCCGGATCAGAGATGTTAACGGACCTCAACCTAAAATGAAAAACATGGAGCGAATATAATACTAACTTGCTATCATTAAAATCGACTCAATATTCACCAATCCAATCACATGATTGACAACGTCATCTCATAGACAATCATTAACAATTTATGACTTGAATTCATATTTAGAGACTATATTCAAACTTAAGAAAATCTTGGGGACTTAACCATAAATTTTAAAATTATGAGAATTGTTCACTTAAACAAACATTACCACAAAATTAATACACAACCATATTTTAATCATTACTATCAAATTCAATCGTTTCATAGTGTTATCTTCTTAAATGTTGAAATTCAAACTTTTAAAAAAAATTAGGGACCTAATCCGAATTAACAAAAATATGATCTTAAAACAAACATAATATTCTTAAACTTAAGAAGTATTAGTTGTAACACCCCAACACGTACCCGACCTGGATACGAGTCCGAGATGTCACATTGACATTTTCAAAACCTTTATTCTTGTAAAATAACTGAACATTTGAATTTATATTAAGAAAATATGATCATATATTGTTCAATTGTATTTGGTATAAAATTTTGAAAATAAAAGTGTATTTATGAACAGTAAAATACAGTATGAACAATATCGTATGAACAGTACACAAATGTTAAAATTTCCAGATTACAAATAGAAAACCAATACCATTTACATATATATATGCGTTTCAAAACTCGATCAGAGTGTATCCAATACAAATCCTTTTAATTATTACATGCCAACTAAATACTTTCTAACAAAATACATGTAATTCGATCTACATTTCTGATCTGATCTTTGGTAAGGAGAACTGACCTGTCTTGTTCCTCTTTATTTCTCTTTTCGCTTTCCATACCTACGTGTGAAACAATCACACGCTAAGTCGATGACTTAGTGAGGCATATAACATATAATACCATATATCATTTCTTATAAATAAAAGGCATACATCTGCGAATACTATCATTAATCCCTTTCACTTACCATATACTCATCATGTAATTTCTATAACATATACTCACATGTACGTATATCCTTGCAATTTAACATCCTTACATAAATCCTGTGATCTATTACATATAACAAATCGCATATACATATCATATTCAATATACTTATTAAATCTCTTTATTAGCCCATGTACACTGTTGAGAACTTAATGTATGTGAGCACATTGAGGTTGTGCACTATTATGCTGTCACTACAGCTCATATAAATGTCCTGAAGGACCAATCCATAGATTTCGAAAAACCTAGGTAATCAGTCCATATGTCCCGAAGAACATAGGTAAACAGTCCATATGTCCCGAAGAACATAGGTAAACAGTCCATATGTCCCGAAGAACATAGGTAAACCCTCGACCCTTGCATGCCAACTATACCCTAGCTCTCATATCACATACATGGGCATTGTAATTTATAACAGCTCACATCACTTATTCATATCATTTCCTTTCTGTCACGTACCACATGTACGTGTAATCATTGATCTTATAATCACATATTTCATATAGTCACTTGGCGTATTTCATTTCGCATTGGGCATGTCTCATAGCATATATCACACATGCATATAATCATGTAACATATATAATAACCTATATCCATTTCATGTATCCATGCACATATCAGAATCATAAATCAAATAACATTTTAGGAGTCACTTCTTACCATAATAACTCCAATACTGGCTCATCGCAAGCCAATGTTCGTTCAATAACATAAGTACAATTAAAATTGCACTCACCTTAGCCTTGCTTTGATTCGATTATAATCCTTTGATTATTCCGGAACTTGTTTAGGCTCAATATCTATATAAATATATCATTTCAAAACAACTATCAGAAGCCTAAACTTTAAACTTGATGTAATAACTTAAACCGGTTTAATGAATCAAATTCTATTTTTTTCATTAAGGGGGGAATCGATACCCCCCCAGGGGGAATCTGTTCCCGGGGAATCGATACCCCCAGGGGGGAATCTGTTCCCCCTGCACATACTGAAATTTTCGTCCAAGAGGGGGAATCGGTTCCCTTCATAGGGTATCGGTTCCCTCTACCCAAAAATTATATTTTAACCCCGAAAATCATCAATTCTTCACTTAATCTTCTATTTTAAACCCCTATCATGTCATTAAACTCAACTACCATTACTTAAACCACTTATATCCATGAAAATCATCTATAACTTCAAAATCCTATCCTTCATATATAATTCAAGAATCATACTCAATTTTCAATATGTTCTAAATACAATTCTAACACTTATATCTTCTTATTCTCATAGATGACAAGTCAAATTCAACTTAAAATTCAACTTATCAACTCTATTCCATGATTTCATATAAAAACTCATTTTCTTAAATCTCTTATAACTTCTTCATCTTTTGATTTTAAGATAACTTAAGCTTTCCTTAAGCTTAGTTATCATCTAAGGATCAAAACTCATGCTTAAAATCAACAAACAATCAAGAAATTAGAGAACTCACCTTTGCTTTGAGTTGTCACGTGGAGAAGAGAAGAAGATGAAGAAGAGAATTGCTTTGAAGCTTATCTCTTCAATCATTCTCCACATGGGTATTATAATACCCATTAATTATTATTTAATTATTTTCCTTGTTCAATTACTCATTTGCCCTTTGACTCCTTTAATATTTACTAACAACTTTCAGGAAATATCTCCACATAAATCATTAAACTATTCTACTTTAATCACCATATTCTGAAATTTTTACAATTTAGTCATTAACCCGTAGTTTGGGATGTTACAAATCTCTCCCCCTTAAGAAAATTCGTCCTCGAATTTTCATTGTACAAATAGATGGGTAATTGTATACCCATATCTTATTTGCACTTCTCTGTTATACTTCGATCTACCTCTAACTTATATATCCTTATCATATCTATTTTTAATTCATTTATTAATCAAAATATACAACTATATTCAAATCCACTTCATATTCGATTATCATATCCTGAAAATATCTTAAATTTTACTAATTCTAATATATTTTTCATCTCATAATCTTGTTAGCCAATGCTAACTTTTTCCATCCAGAATGCAAACTCTTATATTCATATCATATCCATATTTTTACTTATACACAATACTATCCTTTTTCCTCTATGCTTTTTCATTAATTTCATATCATCTATACTTTCATTCTTTATTCCTTTTTAATTTCTATCAATCCTTAATTTTCGTCAAACATTCAAATCCTTTAACTTTAATAGACTCACTTACACACTACTTTATTATCCAACTTATTTCTTTCCATCAAAACATAAACCTTCATTCTCACTCTTTCTAGAGCTTTAACATGATTTACCATTTCTTGAAATGAGAACAATTTTAAAACAGTAACACTATTTTGATTTAAGGCGCAAGCCTTAAACAACCAATCACATATATTCTTCTTAATCGAAATCATTTCAGCAATAAATCTAATTAACTTATTAAACTTATACACATACACATGCACGTATAATTTCATTTCTTCAATCTCATATATTCGAGTTTCATTTGTCTTATGAACTTATTATCGATTTACTTATTCTTGAACTGTTTTATAAACCATAACCACGTCACTTGATCTTTCAATATTCTTATGGTGACTTTCATTCACCATATTTTATCTTATCTACGTAGTAACGAAACTTCTCAATTTAATTTCTCATCTTTGGAGAAATGAACACCTTCTAGCATTATCTTCATATCATTTATCCAAAGGTCTGTAACAACAGAACCTTTCTCAAATTCACCCTTGAACTTGGGTGCACTTAAATCTATTCGATACATTCATTCTATGAGTTAACAAAGTATACAATTTAAAACACATCGGAATATCATTCAACATCATGAATCATTTTCTAATCTTATACAGGCATTCCCTGAGGTTTTCGCTCTTCTCCCTGCCTGGCCAGGGTAGGTGAATGCTATTACCTTCAGGTTTATCGCCTTGTGCTTCACTTTGGAAGCTCTCATATATTCATGTGCTCATATCATTAATTCTATCACATATCACGTGTGTATATGATCATCCAATTCATATCATATAACATATGTCATTTGATATGTTCACATATCATCTATCATATTATATAAACATATATATATCTCATTACTCATTCTCAGTATTCACTTATCTTATATAACATAACAATTTAACTCTATTAACAAGACAACACACTCCTTACCCTATCATATCAGAAAAATTTTCACTTTGTGTTAGCATGTACACTTTTTAAAACACTTTCGACTTCGTTTTTAGCCTAGAATCGGCTAAACCGTAGCTCTGATACCATTAATTGTAACACCCCAACCCGTACCCGACCTGGATACGAGTCCGAGATGTCACATTGATATTTTCAAAACCTTTATTCTTGTAAAATAACTGAACATTTAAATTTATATTAAGAAAATGCGATCATATATTGTTCAATTGTATTTGGTATAAAATTTTAAAAATAAAAGTGTATTTATAAACAGTAAAATACGGTATGAACAATACTGTATGAACAATACCCAAATGTTAAAATTTCCAGATTACAAATAGAAAACCAATACCATTTACATATATATATGCGTTTCAAAACTCGATCAGAGTGTATCCAATACAAATCCTTTTAATTATTACATGCCAACTAAATATTTTCTAACAAAATACATGTAATTCGATCTACATTTCTGATCTGATCTTTGGTAAGGAGAACTGACATGTCTTGTTCCTCTTTATTTCTCTTTTCGCTTTCCATACCTACGTGTGAAACAATCACACGCTAAGTCGATGACTTAGTGAGGCATATAAAACATATAATATAACCATATATCATTTCTTATAAATAAAAGGCATACATCTGCGAATACTATCATTAATCCCTTTCACTTACCATATACTCATCATGTAATTTCTATAACATATACTCACATGTACTTATATCCTTGCAATTTAACATCCTTACATAAATCCTGTGATCTATTACATATAACAAATCGCATATACATCATATTCAATATCTTATTAAATCTCTTTATTAGCCCATGTACACTGTTGAGAACTTAAGGTATGTGAGTATATTGAGGTTGTGCACTATTATGCTGTCACTACAGCTCATTTAAATGTCTCAAAGGACCAGTCCATAGATTCTGAAGAACCTAGGTAATCAGTCCATATGTCTCGAAGAACATAGGTAAACAGTCCATATGTCTCGAAGAACATAGGTAAACAGTCCATATGTCCCGAAGAACATAGGTAAACAGTCCATATGTCCCGAAGAACATAGGTAAACAGTCCATATGTCCCGAAGAACATAGGTAAACCCTCGACCCTTGGCATGCCAACTATACCCTAGATCTCATATCACATAACATGGGCATTGTAATTTATAACAGCTCACATCACTTATTCATATCATTTCCTTTCTGTCACGTACCACATGTACGTGTAATCATTGATCTTATAATCACATATTTCATATAGTCACTTGGCGTATTTCATTTCGCATTGGGCATGTCTCATAGCATATATCACACATGCATATAATCATGTAACATATATAATAACCTATATTCATTTCATGTATCCATGCACATATCAGAATCATAAATCAAATAACATTTTAGGAGTCACTTATTACCATAATAACTCCAATACTGGCTCATCGCAAGCCAATGTTCATTCAATAACATAAGTACAATTAAAATTACACTCACCTTAGCCTTGCTTTGATTCGATTATAATCCTTTGATTATTTCGGAACTTGTTTAGGCTCAATATCTACATAAATATATCATTTCAAAACAACTATCAGAAGCCTAAACTTTAAACTTGATGTTAATAACTTAAATCGGTTTAATGAATCAAATTCCATTTTTTCATTTAGGGGGGAATCGATACCCCCCAAGGGGGAATCTGTTCCCGGGGAATCGATACCCCCCAAGGGGGAATCTGTTCCCCCTGCACATACTGGAATTTTCGTCCAAGAGGGGGAATCGATTCCCTTCATAGGGTATCAGTTCCCTCTACCCAGAAATTATATTTTAACCCCGAAAATCATCAATTATTCACTTAATTCTTCTATTTTAAACCCCTATCATGTTATTAAACTCAACTACCATTACTTAAACCAACTTATATCCATGAAAATCATCTATAACTTCAAAATCCTATCCTTCATATGTAATTCAAGAATCATACTCAATTTTCAATATGTTCTAAATACAATTCTAACACTTCTATCTTCTTATTCTCATAGATGACAAGTCAAATTCAACTTAAAATTCAACTTATCAACTCTATTCCATGATTTCATATAAAAACTCATTTTCTTAAATCTCTTATAACTTCTTCATCTTTTGATTTTAAGATAACTTAAGCTTTCCGTAATCTTAGTTATCATCTAAGGATCAAAACTCATGCTTAAAATCAACAAACAATCAAGAAATTAGAGAACTCACCTTTGCTTTGAGTTGTCATGTGGAGAAGAGAAGAAGATGAAGAAGAGAATTGCTTTGAAGCTTATCTCTTCAATCATTCTCCACATGGGTATTATAATACCCATTAATTATTATTTAATTATTTTCCTTGTTCAATTACTCATTTGCCCTTTGACTCCTTTAATATTTGCTAACAACTTTCAGGAAATATCTCCACATAAATCATTAAACTATTCAACTATTCTACTTTAATCACCATATTCTGAAATTTTTACAATTTAGTCATTAACCCGTAGTTTGGGATGTTATATTAGTAATCCATTATTAACCCTAAACAAGGATTAAGGATCAATTATTAATCTTTCAAAAGTTTAGTGATTAAACTGGTAGTTATAAAAAGGTTAAAGATTTTTCTTAAAATTATGTTAAACTTCTTATTTCATTTAACACATAATTCTTGTACTCAGATGATTCCAATACAAAAATCAGGTTACAACTGAAAATCTGGTTTCTATGTGAAAAATCAGGATACAACTAAAACTCTAATTTTCCTATGAAAAATTAAGTTGGAACCTAAATTCTAGTTTTCATATGAAAAATCAGGTTGCAACCTAAAAATTGGTTCCCAAACTGATTTTTTTTTCAATAAACTTACACAGGTTAAAACAAAACTGAATTACTCAACAATTCTCATTTATCAACCAACATACAATCAAATTCATGCTTCATCATAATAACAATTTTATGCCAACATGATTATGCCAACTACCTTATATTTTACATACATATCATCATACAACATGATAATTTCATAACCATTAACAATATAATCTTATCTATTATAGGAGTCTATCCAAATCAATCAACACATCAAACTTATTATCAGACTCATAATCATCCAAAGCAATTTCCAACTTAACATACCAAACGATAGCATGCTTATAATCTTTCATACAATTTATCAAAGGAATATTTATGCGGTATGAAATAATTGCACGTACCTTGGGGCTTCATATTATCCTTCAATAACAAACATTTGTAGACTCCATCTAGGAGTTTAAATGCAAAGAAATTACATTGTTTGCTTTGAAAGTGACTTGCAACGTCCTAAATACAATCGGTAATTTATCAAACTTATATCCTGAAATGGTGAAACAAAGAAAATATAAACTTATATAGCTTAGTGAGGTAGTTAACATTATATAAATAAAATGAACATAACATATTAGGTTGTCCTTAATATGCTTGAATCGTGAATGACACAATGAACATATCATAACAAGTAAATTTCATGGCAAGCACAAATAACATAATTTATCATACATGACTTCCATTACAATAACTTGTATCATAGCATGAACTTCCATGATAGGAACTTACATAATATACCTAGTGATAACTTAAGTTACGGAAAATCATAATCAAATCATAGATGAACTTTCTTTTCATGATATCGTAATCGTATTAACTCATTAATTTAGTTGATTGGATTTCAGAGTAATATTTATATCATATAGAGTCATTATTTAGCTCATTGGATTATAAGTAACTATGGATAGGTGAATTCCCAACCAAATTGTCGCTAAAAACCAATAACCACAACATCTCTCCTATTGTCACCGTATAAGGATTCGTAATCCATGAATTGTAATCTAACCCTATCATAACCTCCAATTGACTCTATGGCATGCCAATTGTGTCCAAACTAACTTAACATCCAAGGGAATATGTATTTTTTTTAAACTTATCACATATAAAATTTATCTTGGCGTACCATATAACATAGTGGACCATTAGCTCCTTATCATTCACATGTTTTCATTCAAGGACTTCCATCACAATTTACCTTATTTTCAAAGAACATGTCATAACATGTATATACACCTTTGAAATTAACACATATTCTTATCACTGACATAGCATTAAAGCTTAACATAATATATGCTTGTATAGTACACATTATGAACACATAAAATTTATTATAACATATCTTTTTTCATATTACATACGAAATTTGTTTATTTCATTATTTCACATTACACATATCATAGTTACATGTTCATGAAACTTAATATAAGGTAAATAAGCTTACTAAGCTTACCAAACTTATCTTGGTATTCACTCTGTCATTTAATGTTCTATGTGAGCTTAAATCACATCAAATGAATTCACCTATAAAAACGTTAAAATATAGAATTGGAACGACACCTAGTCATTCCAATATACCAACTATACTCACCGTATGTTTCAGATCATCATACTAATCTTGTAAGTTTGATTCTCCTCTCCTATTAAGAGTCCCCATGATCAAACACATGTCCAACATAGAATCAAATACACAATTCATCATCACACGTCGATAACATGATATATCAATTTACAATTGAACATGGAAACTTTAATCTTTAAGGCCTTAAAAATCATGGGAAATTACCATGAAACTTAGAATTACTTATATTATAAAGGATGACCACTAAGTTTGACAAGTCCTCATATTTAGGGTTTATGACTCAAGAACACTTGGGCTCTAAAAATAGCAAAATTGGTGCCAAAAGAAAGCTAAGATCATGGGCTTATCAAATATGTACTTGAATTTTGAATTCAGTGGCTAGATTACAAGGAATTAACTTGGAAGGCTTGGATGTTTGAAGGATATTCTCTAATGGAGAAAAGAAAGTTCTTGAAGATCAGAAAAATATCTTCTTTTTTTCCATGTTTTTCCACGTGAAATCCCACCCCAAATGGTATAAAAATGTCTTTTATTTTAAAAATCAAAATAGATTAAAATCTTATTTGAGAATACATATATAATGATTGATCAACTTAAGGAAATTGGATAAATTAAGACTTAGGTCCTTTAATAAAATAAGCACATAAAAGGGTTTCCAAAATTTTCTCACATTCCAAATTTAAACATATTTATTCGAAAACTTGATTCAAATAAAAATAATAAAAATTTCCCAATCATCAAAATCGAACGATTACTAAACCGATTTTTTTAAGTGCTACAAATTCAATATGCATTTAAGCAAATCACTATATATTTATTAGGAAACAACCATCTTTAAAATATTCAAAGTATTGAATTTATTAAGAAATCAGAGGATTGATTTCAGTATTCCCCCCCCCCCCCCCGATAGAATCATTCGTCCAGAATTTTATCAATTTAGAATGCAAAATTTAACGTTTCAAAATTAGTATCTTAGTTAACTCAACCGTCAAATATGATATTATTAAATTTTGATAAAATTAATTGTCAACATGATGTCATGTTCTATTATTATCTAATGCGAGTTAATAATTGTTATTTGGATGAAAATTATGTGAATTGAAGTAAATTACAAGATAAGTATAGATTATAGCTTAGTTTACGAAGTAACGTATTTACGTATATTTTAAGTTAAGATGAGATCAAGGCAAAGGTTTGGTATAATTACTTCTCTCTTTTTATTTTATGTGTCCTACGCCTCATGTACTTGATATCCTCAAAAAAATCTTAATTTTGTCTTATTGGCGTGTCACCTATCTTTTTTCTTTTTCTTTTTTTCTTTATTGAATGACAGCGGCACCAACTTTAACGTTGGTTGCCAATCATTGATATTTTATTTTTTTTGTTATTATATTGTATCTCTATTTTCTTTTATTTTTTTATTTTCAATAAGTCTGCCTATATAACATGTTTCCATCTGTTTTTATGGTTTCATCTGCTTTGTGACATGCTTTCATTTATCTTTTGGCATAATTTTTTTTGTTCCTTTGGCCTTTTTTCTTTTATTTTTTTTTCTGAGGGTTGATTTGACATTATCACGATTGATCAAGATGACGTTTATATGATATCTTGTTGATATTTCTTGCTTTGGACCCTCGGAGTGGATGTAGATATTCGTTTTGCGTTCGTTAGCTTTTCACAGCATTCGAGTCTGATTTACGAATCGATGGTTTTTCAATAACTTGATTTCCTTTTGTGATTTATTTGCCGATGCAATTAGATCTATTTACATCTATCTTTGATCGAGTTTCTTGATTAAATTTTTAATCTTTCCTCGTATGATTCTTATGATCTTAAGTTGCTAGTTTTGTTTGAATGATTATAGGAAATTGTCCTAATTACATGCTTAAATTACGATTCTAATTGTAAATTTTTGAGATATTTCCTATTTTGAATAAAATTAGTTGCTTCCGTTCAAAAAGAAATAGTAGCGGGAAGATCAAGCCTTCAGCCACTTTCAAACTTGGGCAAATATAATAGACCCGAAAACATCCGATCATATAGTTTGAATTTAGACCGCCGATTATTTTAGTCATGCATTCAAAGAAAGCAGTGTTACTGAAGATGGCGAAATTATTTCATGCAGGAGCTTCGACCATGTATTTATAAAATAACAGTACTAAAGAAACTGGCTAAATAACCTCCATGACACCCCTTCCCTCATACTTAGATTATGACATGAGAGCCTATGAGATCTACTAAGCCTCACTTTCTTTGAGGGATATAAACATACATATGATCCATAATGTTACTCGCATGCTTAGAACCTGATTTCATCCTTCTTGAGACTAGAAGGGCCAACTTATATAGAACAAGCTCAACTGTTTCAAGTAACCCATGATATCAAAATATGAAGGTCTCATTTAGAAAAATTTGGAAACCCATGATTTCTGTTAGCATCCATCTGCTCAACTCAATTAAATCCAAAAAAAACATATATATGGTTTAGTATAAGATACATACTCCTATGCACAAATGTGACTAGCCTCGCAAGCTTTGAAAGGCAAAGTCTTCATCTCAAGATGACACAGTTGTATCATTCTTTCCATAGATACGCTGAAGTTCACGGGTCGCAGCTTGATATGAAGCTGAGAAAACAGAAGAAGGAAACCAAGTGAGAAAAGTCACAAAATGAACCTTTCAGGTACACAGGTTGCACAAACTACATTACCTTTCCAGATTCGAAAGTTCTTCTGATTAATCTGAGACCCTGTCATATTTTTGAATCACATCAAACAGCATCTCGTGCGGAGTGTTTTTGAGCTCTTGAACAACTGCATATATGGTCTTTCCATTCTCAAAGTAAATATGAGTGTTGGGGTGTTTGGTCTTGCAATTAGCATGGCGCTCAAACTCATATGCATTCAAAGCCTGCATATAAATTTTGAATTATAAGGCTAGGGTACTTAGGTTTAATGATCTCTGTATCTGGGGAAAGGGGAAGGGATAGAGAAGCTTTGCAACACAGAACATTTTTGGTTGCCTACTTAAAAACTGAAAAGCAGATGACTGTTTGAGTTGCTTACTTTTTCAAACTTGCAGTCTTTGCAGCCACACATATAACCAGTCCCTTGAATATACGCTTTGAGGTTTTTCTGCAAAGAAAAAATTTAGCTTACATGAGTGAAATTCCATTGTTGAAAAGATAAATACAGGAAATAACTAACCTCCCGTGACCAGGAAACATACTTCACAGCAACCCCGTCAAGCATACCGGTTGACAACAAACTTTTGACATTGGAAGGGAAATTGTTGAGAGAAACCTTTCTAGTTGTCTTTGGTTCTTTATGCTTTGAATTGGTAGCAGTTCCAGGAATACTTGTAGGGGCACTATTTACATTTAATTCCGGATTCGACGGAACTAACTGTTGCTGGCTAGGCAATTCTGAAGCTTGTACTGAATTCTGATTATTCAACAATAAGTCATAGCCACTAATAATACTACCGGGGGAATTTGTCTCAGATTCATCAAAGAAGCCCCCAAAAGATATGGTATTGCTACCACCCTTGTTATAGTTCTGATGCATAGATAGAATACCGGACTCTCCTTTACATTGTGCAGGAGCCATTGTTGTGATGTTACACTCTGCACTATGATAGGGTGGTTGCACTGTATCATCTTCCTTATCAAAAGGCTGCCCCATTGAAAAAAAATTGACATCCTCCTTGTCAAAAGGCTGACCCATTGACAAGATACTCTCATTTCCCTTGTCGTAATTATGCCCCACTGATATGAAATCAGCATCTCTCTTGTTAAAGGTGTGCCCCATCGAAATAAAACTGGCATCTGCCTTTGTAAATGTAGGGCCCATCAAGATGGTATTTTCATCCCTACTACCATAAGTTGGGTCCAGCAATATACTGTTTGTTATCACTTGTACTGTAAACAGTAGGCATTGAAGCTATGCTATTAACTCCTATATTGTATGGGTGTCCCGCTGATGTTGGCATGGCATTGTTTGAATCCTTAGCTTGGTTAACTTTAACTTTCCTTATTCCACCAAAACTGAGACATGGAGCATCTTCAACTGTAGGAGACAGAGATAAACCCACCGATGAACTATTAATACATTGATCCTCAAAATCCTTTCTCCCCATATTCATATTTCTACTGTCAACAGAAGAAATGTTCCTATCAACCAAGTTGACAGTTCTCATGGGTTCAGATTCAAATAGGCTGTCACCAAATTGGCCAGAAACTGATTGAAAACTGGAAGCATTGTGCCATGGAGAAACATTGGTGTCTGCAATTCCCAAAAGAGATCGGCTTTCAACTGATTGTATAGCTTGCTTCTTGTTGCTGAACACTTCTGGTGCAATAGCATCCATAAACCAGTGATGAGTACGCTTTGACTCAGGTTTCGAAGAAGTACCGTGATGCATCTCTCCATTAGTTAGACATGCACCATCTCTTGGCGTCCAAAAACTTTTTTGCTGGAAAGGTTACCAAAATCACCAAAACAGATAATCAAAGCAGAGGCATTAATTGTATTGGGAACGTTGTTGATATATAGACAACTTTAGATTCATATGATTTCTGGTGGGATCAAGTTTTGCATTAGAGTATTTGAATCGAAAGTATGCCATTCAAATGAGTAGGGTCGAATAACACTAACAAAAATTCTATAGTAATGGAATACTGAATATAACAAATAAAATGCCTTGCAAGTTAGAAACTCATTACCAACCCTACAGTAATGGCTTTATTTCTAGATATCATCGATACATGCATCAAATCATAGAATTGAAATGAGAACCTTTTGAAGTTTTGAAGCTCATGTACAATGTCCTTGTATTTATTATATATTATTTCGATTACACAATTTTCAGATGATGATCGTTAAAACAATAAAAGAAAAAAAATATTATTTTTATGATTGGTCAAGGAAAAACAAAAATGAAACCTTATTTATATAAGGTGTTATTTTTTACAATTTCACAACATTTATAACGTATTGTTAGTTAATGTATTCCACCTCGAAATTTGAAGAAAAATTGAGTTAAAAAGTACAGTTGACATGACAAAGGAATTAATAGATCTCATTAATATATATCTGATTACGTTTAAGTCTAGAGTAACGGCAAAGATCTTCTACATAAAAGATACTCAAAAGGAAATCTGTCCTGTCTGTTTCAGAAGGATATTACTCCTCCTTAAACGGTTAATTGACTTTCACACCATTTTTCAATGCATACCAGAAGGGAAACATGCAGAAAAACCAGCAGTTGCTAAATGCAAGTGGTTTCAATTGGCATGTCAATATATGTACAGAAACTGCTAGTAAGATATTTAACCTAATATAAATCACCATATCTGCATATCTGAGGCACATTACATCAGCATTCATGTAATCCACATGTTCAACATAATGAATAACAAGAATCATAACACACATCTAAATTCTCAAACATCGAAATCTAGCTCATAGTATAAATCACCATATTTGCAAATCTGAGACGTCTTTTTTTTTTAAAAGTAGACATCTTGTCTTTGCAATTACTTTTATAAAGACATTTAAATTCCTAAATTCCAACATAATGAAACCTCACATAATTCACCTTTTATCTTCATATATAAGGCTCATAACATTTAACTTAAGCTTAGATAATAACATAGGCCAACAACATCGGCATCAATGTGCTACTCGTATTATACATAAGGTCTATTACAAAGTCTGGATTCCCCAAAGCTGCAAAAAATGGAGCCTAAAATTGATTGTAGTATACGCATCTCTAAATATTTTCAGTAATGACTAACGACTACTTTTAGTAAGACAGATAATTGCTTACAGCTTGAAATAATGGAATCTAACATTAATCGCCATAACCATGTGTATAAGGCAAAATAACAATCGTGGTTACTATTTTATTAACACCATGAATTTCTTCAAAACTTCATCGTACTTGAACCTAATATAAATCACCACATATGCATATCTAAAGCACAAAATCATCTTGATTAGCTTTATTTCTACACTTAAATTTCTCAAGCCAAACTTTACCGGTAATCCGAAAGTTAATTGAACTAATAATTTTCAATCCAGTGAAAAAAATTAAAAATTCTCTATTTAAGCACTTTAATTCATTTTCAAACAAAAATCAGAATGGATCCAAGTAAACCAAACAAAAACTGAAACCTTGAAAAAATCCTGAAAATGACAAAAGAGAAGAGGAAAAGGAAAATCAAAATCATTAACAAGAAAGAGCCATTACTTAAACAAAACACTTGCATGCAATAAAAAGAGCTTCAATAAGTGCTAGGGTCATACCATTTCTCTCCAATCTTTCAACTTAATGAGTAAGTTAGCCACTCACTTGCAATTAAACCGGCCTTCGCTCAATCGAGAAATAAGCTTTTCTCACCATCCATAAGCTCCTTAAGAAGATCAAACATCAATGGAAAAAAAACAATTAATCAAATCAAATCAAATCTAAGTTCAATCACAAATTCCACACGCATTAATCAAAATTTTAACATTTATAATATTTAGAAACGATATATATTTTCTCCGTTTCCCTCAGTATTTTACAGAGGATAATTTAAACAGGCTTTTCGGAGCAATGGCGCAAACAAAAACCTAGTAGTTAAAATAAATTAGAGAGGTTATAAATAATACCTTTCTTGGAAAGATCGCCGGTTAAAATTTCCGGCGCTAACTTCCCGGAGATATTCTACCAAATTTCCTCTGTATAATGATTTTATTATTTTTCACTCTAATTCATTTGAAGTGAAAGCAGTAGCACTACATACACTAAAAAAACAAGGGAGAGCTTTCAAACCTTTATACAGTGGAGGAGAGAAGGACAGCATTTTAAATTTTGAACTTTTTTATCCTCACTCCAATGTGGACCCCACCAATGAAAGAGGGTCTATCATGACTAGGCTTCCGCACCTGATCCGGCTTCGTATGGAAATTCGGCGACATAATTGACACGGTTTTTTTTTTAATTTTATCTTTCTGACACCGTTTGACTAATATTTCCAGAAGTAGTATCTTTTTTGTTGAATTGGCAAAGGTGCGTTCCCGGGGACGTGCTTTACCCGTGTTTTTCGCTAAGTTGAATGCCACGTGTGGAAGGCGCATCCCCGGGGACGCGCCTTTGCCAACTCAACAGACACGTGTGGAAAGCGCATCCCCGGGGGCGCGCCTTCCATTAAATGTCATAAATGCCCCTCATCCGTTTTTCCTAACTACCCCTCCTCCTCCCCTATATAAACCCCCTCAACCCTCCCTCATTCTTCACACCAAAATCATATTCCTCTCTTATATAAATCAAATTCTTCAACTATTTGAGTTTTAAATTGTTATTAGTGGTAAGAAATTTATTTTATTAGTATTTTTTAAATAGTTATTATTTTTTATATAATATATTTATATAAATTATTTTTTTATTAAAAAATTTATAATTATATTTATTTAGAATTATTAATTTTTTTTACTAATTATATTGTTTTGTCTACAGTTTAAATGGAAAACGAAATGCTATGCGATTGGATATTGATCATATCTCCAGACATTTTAGCGATATGGTAATTTTTTTATAATTAATGTTAATATTTAAATTATTTTTATTTTAAAGTTATTATGAATTTATATTAATTTTTATTTTTTATAATGTATATTATTTAGGATGCTAATCGTATTTTAGAGACTTTTTAAAAATCCACGTATACCGACACCGGAACGTATTTGCCATATTTGGCTTCTGCCGGGTTCGGGTATATTGCAACAATTATAGGCGGTTGCAAACTCGAACCTGTCCTAATTTCTGCACTGATGAGAGGTGGAGGCCCGAGACACACACTTTTCACCTTCCATGTGGAGAGGCGACAATTACATTGGAGGATGTCTCTATGCATCTGGGGCTTCCCGTCGACGGAAATATGATGTGTGGTATGGCGGATGGTGATTGGAATCAATGTGCATTGATTCTCTGGAGCTGCTCCGCCAGAGTTTAATGGAGGTAGAATAGCTTATCTTGGTTGAAAGCTAATTTTGAGGTTTAAATGAAAATGCTTCAGAGGATCAAGCAAAGGCATGTGCTCGGGCATATATTCTACGAATAATTGGAGGAATATTGATGCCCGACAAATCTCACAACCAGGTGCATTGTATGTGGTTGCGGCATCTGATCGATTTTGATGAAGCTGGAAGATATAGTTGGTGCTGCAGTTTTGGCATTTCTCTTTAGAGAAATGTGTCGGGCGCGAATTATAAGAAAATGCTATCGGTGGATGTCTTCTGCTTCTACAATCAGGGCGTGGTTCTGCATGCCTTTCTTATGCCCGATCGTGAATGAACCATACGTATTTCCCTTATTGTTGAGGTAATTTTCGAACTAAATTTTGATTTAAATATTTTCAATTAAATAGGGTGATATTTAGTTTATATTATATTTCATAGGTGGTCGATGAAAAGAAAGGACCATAAAAGTATACCTACTGGTTAGAGGAAATTCGTTTACTTATTGATACGAAAGCTGGGTCTGAGGTATGTTTTTAAATTTGTTTAATTATTAATATTTTAATTTAAAATGTTAGATATAATTAGAATATTTTATTTATTTGAATTGTATATTATATTCAGTTTCAGTGGATACCTTATGCGAGCGATGAAGTGAAGCTTGCATCCCACCCCACCTTAGTGGGTCATTAGAGGTATGGATATCGGTTATACCTCTTATATGTTATGCTATTTGAGTGGCATCCAGTTGATCGCGTGCTCCGTATGGTTGTACGCAATATATTCCTGGAGCTCCTAGGAATTTAGACGACGTGCATATAGATAGACGAGGAAAGAAAGATGTTAACTGGGTGGTGAGACACAGAGATTGGATTGTGCTTTGGGAGAACCGATATACACTGGTGGCCCCTCGACAATATTACGCTGAAACTGGTCATATGGTTACGGGTAACTATATGGACTGGTTTAATGAAAATGGGAAGTCGTTTCTACTTTCGGTGGAAGCACGAGGGGTTAACATTTCTAGGTGCCGAGAAAGACGTCAACCGTCTTAATATCATCGTCCCCTGACGCGTGGACGGAGAGAAGACGCAACCGGTTCTGCATCAGTCCCACCACAACATCCTTATTCGTCGATGCCGCAGGGGTACATGCCCAGCCCTCCACTTCATATGCCAAGCCCACCAGTTTATATGCCATCTCCGCAGGGTTACATTCCGAGCCCACAGGGTTACATTCCGAGCCCGCAGGGTTACATTCCTAGCCCGCCAGGTTACATGCCTAGCCCACAGGGTTTTATACCATATGGAGGTGCATATACGACTATGTTTAATGATCCAGCATATGGTTTATATGCATCTTATTTGGCTGGTGGTGCTTCTCCACAGACACCTCAATCTCCATCTGGATCACAGACATTGATGCCAATGTTTCCACAGTTTTCACAGTTCCCGGGGAGCGGTGGGATTGTTACTAGCACTCCTCCAGGGTCGTTATTTTATACAGGCCCTTCAGCCCCTTCAGCGTCATCTACACCAAATGAAGAAAATGTTGCTGATGATGATAGTGAAGATGAGGAGACTGAAGAACAAGTTCCACGAAGAAATCCTCCACGAAATAGACAACCACCGCCATGTGGAACTCATTCGAGAAGACAACATCGGTGATCCAGTTATATTTAATGTTATTTAAATAATTATATTTCAGAATTTTATGTAATTTGGTTATGTTATTTAAATGTTTCATGGTTGTTACATACATATTTTTTAATATTATTTTTTATTCACATTTAACATTAAATGTTTGATAAATGTTTTTAAAATACAAATTATATTATTCGAAATTTAAAATAAATAAAAATAATATTCAAATTAATTTAATATAAATTATAGTATTCGAAATTTAACATTAAATTTCAACTTAATATTCCAATTGTATTCGAAATTTATATTCCAATTATTCACAATACTTAAATTGAAATTAAATTTATCCATACATATGATTTTATCATTAACATATATATTAAAATGTATACATTAAAATCAACTTATGTTGAGTTCATCGATCGACGGAATCGGCCAAAAGGGGGGTGAATTGGCAATTTATTCAATGTCACATTTCAATGCTCATTCCATACAATTTCAATGTCACAATCAACTTATCACTTCACATTTATTCAATTTATCCATAACATTATCTAATTTATTCAAACTTCACATAACGTTTTAATTTAAGTTATTCTTAACTTGCTGAACTTTCAAAAGAAGTTAAATTTTGGTTATAATTTACCTGATTTACTGATATATCTAGTGTCCCCGAGGGACATGAGTAATAGGGCAATAACATATTCTATGACAAAATAATGGAAGGCGCGCCCCCGGGAACGCGCCTTCATGTCCCCTGAGAATAATAGTACTGATATATCTAGTGTCCCCGAGGGACATGAGTGACATAATAGGGCAATGATAACATATTCTCTGACGAAATAATGGAAGGCGCGTCCCCGGGAACGCCTTCATGTCCCCTGAGAAATAATAGGTATGATATATGTAGTGTCCCCGGGACATGAGTGACATAATAGGGCAATGATAACATATTCTCGACGAAATAATAGAAGGCGCGCCCCCGGGAACGCGCCTTCATGTCCCCTGAGAAATAATAGGTACTGATATATCTGTGTCCCCGAGGACATGAGTGACATAATAGGGCAATGATAACATATTCTCTGACGAAATAATGGAAGGCGCGCCCCCGGGAACGCGCCTTCATGTGAATAGTGAAATAATAGGTACTGATATATCTAGTGTCCCCGAGGGACATGAGTGACATAATAGGGCAATGATAACATATTCTGACGAAATAATGGAAGGCGCGCCCCCGGGAACGCGCCTTCATGTGAATAGTGAAATAATAGGTACTGATATATCTAGTGTCCCCGAGGGACATGAGTGACATAATAGGGCAATGATAACATATTCTCTGACGAAATAATGGAAGGCGCGCCCCCGGGAACTCGTCTTCATGTGAATAGTACTCCGATTATAGACACTATTATATGCAACGTATTTTAAACTTTCAAAACAAACTTCAGTTCACAATCTTTCAAATTCTCAAATTCCCAAACTCTAAATTCTCAAATTCTCTGAAAATGAGTCGTCTTTCTGCTGTTGTTTTTGTATGATGGAGAAATTAAGGAAGCTGAAGAGGGGGTTGTTTTTTTTGAGTCAGATCATTATATCCCCTTAACCTTGAAGAGAAACATCACAATTGAGGAGTTAATCACAAAAATTTCGTTAAAGATTCGTGTAGCAGGCCAGAGAAGACTATCTTCTTCAGTACAGATTTCCTACTGAACTTTTTCCGCTCACGTATACATCATTTCAGCTTTCAAACGATGATGATGTTTCTATGATGGTTGATGCTCATATGGGGAGTTCACAATCTTATTGAAATGTATGCCACTTTTATTGAGGTTCGTGCAACTCGTGGTCTCTCATATTCCTCTCACTTTGGCATTGCATATCAAACTGATCAAGTTGATAGCCCGACACAACTGATCTGTAATGATTTCACATCATTAATGGCGGATCCAATGCCATATACCATGCCATCAAGTTCAATATGAAGGCATTCATCTGCAACTGCTTATGATCTCAACCCACGTGGCTTCACCAATAATCCATATGGCAACATCTCTTCTACTTCAAGGGGCAGACATTCATCTGCCAATGTTTTCGACTTACATATGGAAATGCCAACGAGACGACAGTCTATTCACATCCCACATGATACAATGGCCTCAAGTTCAAGGGGAGGACACGCAAGCGGGAACTTTTGACCTCAACATTGGATTATCGGAGGAACCCTCATCTCCACCAGAAGAACCTCTTCGGGAGCCAGGTGCAGATGGTGCTGAAACGGGATTATTCATTGAACCTGACTCACCACAGTTTAACGTACATTCTGATGATGACGAGGATGACGTTCCGATAAATACAACACCAGCCGAACTTCCTGCACATATGTACGAGGCTGATTATGATGCAATGTATGAGCCTGAATTTCCAGATCTTCCTGATGTTGGCAACTATGGACTTCAATCATCAGTCAATGACGGTAATTTACATATTGGAATAGAGTTCGCATCGAAGGAGGAAGCAATGATGGCAATAAAGAGTTACAATATTCGTAACTCAGTTCAGTCCGAGTTGATCGATCTAACACGGAAATATGTCTGCTACTGCGTCCAACGTGACAACGGATGTCAATGGATGGTCCGTGTATCAAAGAGGAAGAGGAAGAACAACTTATGGGAACTAACCAGATACAACGGTCCTCATACATGTTGTGCAACAGGTATAAACCAGGATCATCCCAACTTGGACTCCAACATTATTTGTCAAGCAATCATGCCCATTGTGAAGCAAAACTCTCGTATAGCTGTTGCAGTGTTGATTTATGCTATACAGTCACAATATGGGTACACTGTCTCATATAAAAAAGCGTGGTTGGCAAAACAGAATGCCATTTGCAAACTTCATGGCGAATGGGATTCCTCTTACAACGAGCTGCCCAGTTGGTTTCATGTTGTGCAAAGACTTAATCCCGGGACAATTGTTGAGTTCGAAACTCAACATCATTACGTGAATGATCGAATGGTTCACGATCGCTGCCAATTTTACCGAGTCTTTTGGACTTACCCTCAGTGTATTAATGCAGTCAAGTACTGTAAACCAATTGTCCAAATTGATGGTACTTTCTTGTATGGGAAATACAAGCAAGTTTTATTATTGGTTGTGGTCCAAGATGGAAACCGCAATATTCTTCCTGTTGCGTTTGCCCTCGTTCAAGGAGAAGACACTGAGTCTTGGGCTTTTTTCCTTAAAAATTTACGTTTACATGTTGTCACCAGGGAACGAGTATGCATTATTTCAGACCGAGGAGCCGGGATAAAAGCAGCAATGGACTCTTTGGGTACAATGTATAGACCTCAACATGTTCAACATCGTTATTGTGTCCGTCATATTGCTGCAAACTATTACGGAAAATACAAGAAGAACGATGAACGTCAGTTAGTCGTGCGGATGGGTATGTTACTTTTTCCCAATTTTTCTATCAATTTCTTATTACTTATTTATACTTCATATTAACTATTACATATTCCTAATGGCTTAGGTTACGAACTCTTACCTCAAAGGTTTGAGTCGATGCTACAAGAGCTGTTTGGCAAAAATAAGAAGGGGTGCGAGTACATTATGGATATCAGCAAAGAAATGTGGACAAATACATATGACGGGGGGTATCGCTATGGTCATATGACAACAAACTTGGCTGAAGCAATAAATTCAACCTTAAAGGGGGCGCGCCATTTACCAGTCACGGCGTTGGTTAAAACGACTTATTTTCGTTTGGGTCAACTCTTTGCAAAGCTCGGTGGACAAGCTCTTACTTGGATGCAAAACGGACATATTTACCACCCAAGACTAGTAGTTGATTTATAGAAAAAAAATGGCTGCATCAAATGGGATGTTAGTTACAAATTTTTCTCGCACCCGTGAATTGTTTCGTGTAACCGAAATACCACGTCCCCTGCAAGGGATTGAAGCTAACTCTTTCAGAGTTAATCTGCAAGAGAGGTGGTGCGATTGTGGTTTCTTTCAAGCACTCAAATATCCATGCTCTCATGTCATTGCTGCTTGCTCACATTCGCATTTGGACTACAAAAATTATGTTGATCCCGTATACCAACTTTCACAAGTATTCAAGGTATGAATTTGAGTTTCCGCCCATAGGAAACGAAAGAGACCCAAATGAGATTCAAACTTGGCTTACAATTGTACCAGATCCATTGCTATTGAGGGACTCAGGTCGTCCAAAATCTACTAGAATACATTGTGATATGGATATTCGGGAGAAGTCAACAGAACAAAAACGATGTGGGCATTGTAGAAACATCGGACACAATAGAAAAAAAATGTCCAGCTCTGTTATCATCATATAACCATTAACTCTTATGTAATTAATATTGTATTTAAATGAATGTTTTTGTTTCTAATAATTTAATGTTATTGTATTTATATAATTTGTCAATGTATGTACACCTAAATAATTTTTTTTAACTTTTAAATACATAAATATATTTAATATATTTATTTAATATAATAATTAATATTATTAGTTATAATTTTTTTTTAAAATATAATAATAATTTCACCTTCTAAGTAGAGAAAAATATTAAATTAAACAAATTAAAAGTTATTAAAAAAATATGTATACGATGACACATTTCATGTTCTGATTGGAGGATTAAATTTATTAAATTAAATTTTCAATATATATTGTTATATCATATTAATTTAGATAATTCACTCCACCTTTAACACACATTAACAAAATACATTTGATAATTCTTACATTATAATCGAAACATTTTACATAATATATTATTAATTTATAATAATAATAAAAATAAACTATTTATTATTAAATAAAATACGTGTCTGCTGAGTTGGCAAAGGCGCGTCCCCGGGGATGCGCCTTCCACACGTGGCATCCAACTCAACGAAAAACACGGGTAAAGCGCGTCCCCGGGGACGTGCCTTTACCAACTCAGCAGAAAAGGTGCTACTTCTGAAAATATTAATCAAACGATGTCAGAAAAGGAAAATTTAAAAAAAAATATGTCAATTATGTCAAATAACCTGGAAATTCATTGAAGTTCTTAAGAGAAAGCCAGATAGGTTGTCTTTGTAATACGAGGGACAGCTTCGCCGCATTTCAGGTGTGCCTGTCTTTGAAGCGGGAAATTATCTGCGGGTAAGAGTAGGGAAAGATGGCTCACATGTGCACGTGGACATAAGAAATTTTTGCCATGTCATCTTTTTGTTTGATGCTTTAATTTATTTATTTTTTTAAAAAGACTGTACTATGTAAACTACGAAGTAAGATTTTATGTTGTATGAATATAAATTATTAATAAAAATATAAAAATACTTAAAATATATAAGTACTTAAAACTTTTAGGAGAAAGGATTATCTCCATCAATCGCTTTCCATTCATTACAGATAAGTATCACATTAACTGTGATTTGTTAACTTTTAATTAAATTGCTGTCCATACTTCCATAAATGCTCGTCACACAACTTGCCAATTTGGAATTGCAACTTAAAGGTTTGGATTGTTACTATTTTAATTGTTGTTGTGGGGCATGTTACATCAATTTGATTGAAGAAATATATAAAGATAAAATTAAGTTTATCTATAAAGATATTTAAATATAAAAACTACATATAGTGACAGATCTAAAAATATTTTTCAGGTTGGACACATTAATATATTAATTACTTAAAATTTTCACAACTAAATTGTTAAGGTTAATCCACTCTTTACTACTCTAGTAACAATGATAAATCTCATCTCATATATATATATATTAGAGTGTTCATTGAATTATTAATACATATCAACATTTTAGCTATTAATTTTATAAATATTGAGAATCTTTTATAGATAATTTTAGATATAATATCAAATATTATAAATATCTATATTATATATAATATATATATATATATATATATATATATTATTTTTATATTATTTTAGAATATTCTCAAGATTTGTCTCGTAAATGACAATTATATATTTATATAGTGGTTTCCAACATTGGCAATTTTTTTATGATTCAAAAGAAAATCTTTTATTTTAAAATAATTAATTAATTAACTAATTTGTACAAATTACTTTTAATTTAATATTATTAATTTTTCTCCATCGTTGTCTGCAATTGCACGCCGATAAAGCATTTATTTTCATATTCATTAGATATCCTATATGACTTGACATGTATATCCTGGTGTCTTAGCTTGATTTTCTTCTCCTGCTTTCCCAATTGAATGAGGCAACAATGTTGACCATGTAATGTAATTAGAACTGACTAGAGATGACTGATACAAAACAAGTTGCCTATAACGGGAAGTCATGATGTGAGGCGCCTAAAATAAGGTTAATAAACGGCGTGACCGGTAAAAAATGTAATAGGTTAAAACCATAACAAAAATGTTATAAATCAGAACCGAAAAAGTTATTTGTCGGAGTAACATAACAGGTTGCACTAAAATGTTATACATGGAAAGAAAATGAGTTATAATCGGTAAATGTTATAGATACTATTAACATTTTAAGTTTCGCCTAAAAAGTTATCAAAGTTTAAGCTGATGGGCCTTAGATATTATCACGATAAGAAATAAGTTAAAAGCTAAAAATATATATAAGAAATACGGTTGAGCTAAGAATATCATGATTCACTAAAAAATAGGTTGTGATATGTAATATTAATATTTTTATTAATTATTCAGAAGTATTTATAGAATTTAATCTTTTGATTGATTCAAATATATATTAATGTTATCAAATATATATTTGATTTAGTGATTTGATTATATGTTGATTTAGTATTTGTAATTTTTTTTTATTTACTATATATATATATATATATATATATATATTTTGATATTATGTTTGATATTTATAAATTTATGTTTGGTATATATTAATTAATTTAAATATAATATTTTGAATTTTGGAAAGTTACTCATTGTCGTTTATTCCATGTGGTCTCAGAGAATTTTTGTCTATTCGCTGTCGTGAAGTTGCTCACCGTACAATTTATGGTCGGAGATGTTTGTCGTCATCGAAAAATCTCAATAAAGGTTTTAACCTTGCATTTAAATTTTCTCTATTTATTTTAGTTTCTTTTGTTAGTTCTCCTCTATTTTTTTTTGCAGGTTTGTAGACTACTTTTTTATACGTATTTTTAGGTTGTGTTACATTTTTTTTATAGATTATAGTTTTATTATGTTATTGGAGTTTTTCTAGATTAATTTCGCTGAAAGGATAGATAATGATTTTGTCGTTTCCTGGTATTGGGTGCAAAGTGAATTTGGAGGGGTTGGGTTGAGTGGTTACATGTTGCTATTGGGGTTAAGAGTACTAGATCGGATTGTATATTAAATTTGGGTTTAATATTGGATTTGAGTTTTAACTACATATATTTTTGGTTTTATTTTGATTCGGGCTTGATGAATGAATTTTTAAATCCAAAAAATAATGTTTATAATAGATATTTTTAATTATCTTTTGGACATAAATAAACAGGGTGGACACAAAAATATTTAGAATATGCACAAATTAATTTTAAGGTGGACACACATATAAAAAATTGAATACTTAATAAATTAATTTTAAATTTTAAGATAAACACGTGTTCATCTTAAAAAGCATATAGCTCCGCCACTTACTACACATAATATTTATACATGATGAATAATAAACCTTAAATATTAAAATATTAAAATTTTAGTTTTTTTAATATGTTATATCGATAATAATATCGACTAATCATTTAATATCATTTTTATGGTGGCATAAAATCAGTACTCTGGGTATCGTAGAAGATCACAATCCTACTAAATTTTGGATTATGATGTATCAAATTTGGTGTACTCTGGACACCATTATCACATGACATGTGAGAAGGATTCATCTTAAATGACCAGAGAATGATTTGAATGGGCTGTAATCATTTACTAAAGAAAATGAATTGTTTCATGGAACAAAAAGGGTAAAAATTCTATGAACTTGGGATATAAATGCTGCCTTTATGATTATTTTAATCATCTTGTTGGCCACTTAAGAAGATGATGTGAAAATAATGCTGTATAATTAAAACTCCATTAATATTGACAGATTCATGTTTAAGTAAAATGTTTGGAGTCATTCAATTGAGTTGGCCCAAAAAAATATATCCCCTCAAAAATCAAAAAACTTTAATTCCAAATTAACTGAAATTTAATAGAGTCGGTAAAGATCAGATATTGAGTTATTGGATACACAAATTTTAATTTTATAATGATTAAATATTATATCATATGTAGATGTTTAATTTAGACCTATTTTAATATAAGTTTTATTAGGAGTGAATCTTAATAAAAAATTATTTTAGTTTAAATTTAAATATGTTTTATTTTTACAAAAATATTTAAAATTTATAAAATTGTTATATTTATCTTTATTTTAATATATATATATATTAAAAAGATTTGAACCCAAAACTTCAAGGTGGATGATAATTTAATGAGAAACCATTTTCAAGATCAATGCATCCCTTGTATTATTCACTTTTAAAGCTGACCTAAAGCCTCACTGCGGATTATTTTATATGGGCCAGTTGGACAAATAAATGTGAAGGTCCTTGATAAAGTCCAATTTAAATTATGTTTGTTGTTTACAAATGAGGTGGTGTTTGGTTCGCTAGAATCCTTGGAATTAGAGGGAATTGGAATTCAATTTCACCACTTTCTCATGTTTGGTTCAAGTTTTCAAATGGGGAATTGAAATTCAAATATATTAAGGAAGGGAAAGTAAATTTCATCTATAACATGATGGAATTGAATTCCTTTGGAGGAGAGAATGTGAAATTTGACCATACTACCCTCATCAATCTTTTGGTATTCGGGTCGGATTTTTTTTAAAAATTTCTTGTTCAGGTCGGGTCGGATTTTTTTAAGTTTGAAATTCGGGTCGGATTTTTTTAAAAAAAATCAGGTTCGGGTCGGGTTTTTTAAGTTTGATATTCGGGTTGGGTTGGGTCGGGTTTTTTAAGTGTGATATTCGGGTCGGGGTTTGGGTTTAGGGTGAAAATACCCGACCCGACTAGAAAAAAATATATAATTTTACCTTATATATTTATGAATAATTACAAGAATACCCTCTATATATAATTTTTTCAATTAAGTCACTGTTTTTATTGAATAAAAATAATTTTTTTATTATTTCGGGCGGGTGGACCAAAAACCCGACCCATGGCCATCCCTAATTGGGATGATTTTAACTTATGATGTTTATTAGTATGATTTTTATAATTTATTGAAATGAATAATCAATCAATAAAATGAAATTTTAATATATTTTTTTTAAAATTTTTATAATATATTGATACATGTAAGTTATAAAATAAACTTTAATTAAGCAAAAAAACAAGAAGGGCAATTCTGTCATTTTACATTTCTGAAATCAAATTCATCTGACATGTCTGTGAACCAAATAGAATATGGAATTGGATTCCAATTCAATTTTCTGCTAACCAATTCCTTCAGATTCCAATTCCTTCGCATATTCCAATTCCTTTACAGATTCCAATTCCCTCAGGTGGTGTTTGGTTTGCTAGAATGTTTATGAAGAAATTGGAATCTGTGAAGGAATTGGAATCTGTAGGAATTGGAATCTGAATCTGAAACCTGTTTGGTTGGCAGGAAATTGAATTGGAATCCAATTCCATATTCTGTTTGGTTCGCAAACATGTTAGATGAATTTGATTTCAGTAATGTAAAATGATAAAATTGACCTTCTTGTTATTTTGCTTAATTTTAGTTTGTTTTATAACTTACATGTAGCAATATATTATAAAAATTAAAAAAATATTAAATTTTCATTTTATTAATTGATTATTCATTTCAATAAATTATAAAAATCATACTAATAAACATCATAAGTTAAAATCATCCCAATTAAGGATGGTAATGTGGTCCACCAGACCCGACCCGAGAACAAGGGAACCTCCACCCGAGACCCGACCCGAACCGAATATATGAATTAGAAACCCGACCCGAAATAATAAAAAAAATATTTTATTCAATAAAAACAGTGACTTAATTGAAAAAAATTATATATAGAGAGGTATTATTGTAATTATTCCTAAATATATAAGGTGAAATTATATTTTTTCGGGTCGGGTCAGGTATTTTTCACCCTAAACCCGACCCGACTCGAATATCACACTTACAAAAACCGACTAAACCAGAACCCGGTTTTTTTAAAAAAAATCCGACCGATCCCGATTTTTTTTATAAAAAAAAATCCGACTTGAATGCCAAAAAGATTGATGAGGGTAGTATGGTCAAATTTCACATTCCCTCCTCCAAAGGATTTCAATTCTATCATGTTATGGATGAAATTTACTTTCCCTCCCTTGATGGAATTGGATTCCAATTCCCCCTTTGAAAACTTGAACCAAACATGGGAAAATGGTGAAATTGGATTCCAATTCCCCCTAATTCCAAGGGATTCTAGCGAACCAAACGTCACCTCAGAAACATTCCAGCGAACCAAATGCCTGAGAGTATTTTGAATCCAATTCCTTTTATCAAAGTATAATTAATTTGTGATAAGCACGACAATTAAATTAAAAGGAATTTGGACTGCCCTTATATCATTTTCATTTAACATTTAACGCGGTGCATTATTGGTAGTGAACAATCATTCATGAATAGCATTTTTCTTTTCATTCATTCGATGATTATATCCATGAATTTGACGAAAATTTGTGTATAGCCTTTTTAAGGATTCTTAATCCATGCGAGTTTCTTATTTTTCATTAATGGTTTTAATTTACTTTTATTTTTTTATATATTTAAATATTAATTTAAAACTATAACAGTAGATTGATGATTATTGTAAATATAAAAGAAAATATTGCTATTACATCAAATAATTATCTAAAAATTATAACATAATTAAAAGCATTTGTTTTCTATGAGGTGGGATGCTATATATAGAAACACGGTTAACTTAATTTCTCCTTCTAGTTTATATAGTTAACTATTTTCTTTTGGATTTGGTTGTGTATGTGATAACTTGTAACTAACAATTTATTTTAAAAAATTTAAACATTAACCTAGCAAGAAAACATGTGCTTCTCCTAGTAAGATCAAGCATTTATAAAATGTATAAATGTTTGGTGTACAGTAATAAATATTTTTTTTTCATAAACAGCGATAGAATTACTACAAGTGTTAGAATTTTTTTTTATTAATATGAGATAATTATAATGTATTATCTATTTAAAGATAAACTTCAATCATGAATGGACGTATGATTTAATATTAGAATGGATGAATCTATAAAATGAATATATAAAAATTTAAGAGACAAACTTATAAAATTTTAGGAGGGTACAAATAGATTTTTAGAAGAAAATCTAAATAAAATATGTAGAAAATTAAAAAATTTAGGAGGGGTAACCCCCGCCTAGGTCCATCCCTTCTTTCAACCACTTAATATGAAAGCTCGTGACATTCATGATGCTCGAATATAGAATTTCAAGAAATGACAACAATATTTTTATCATTGAGATCATTTGATTCATGCATAAGTATAAAAATTAAAAAACAAGAGAATGAAATAATTTTACGGTTTTGATCTGATTTAATAATTAAATTAATAATAATACTTATAAATACAATCTTACATTAATTAATATCACAAGTAGTCTATAATAACATACTAAAATCTTCACATAAATACCAAATTTTCTTTTCATTAGAGAGAAAAAAGCAACAGTACATCACCCTGACCCTAGCTAGTAGTTTATCGAATTATTCAGTGACGAATCTAGAAATATTTTTCAGAGTAGAAACACATATATATTAATCAAAGGATGCGCACATACAAAATTTCAGGGTGGATACACTCTTCAATACTCTAGTAACAATGATAAATCACATCTCATATTAATAGATTTTAGTGTTCATTGGATTGTTGATACATGTAAGTATTTAGCTATTAATTTATAAATGTTGAAAATCTTTTATAGATAATTCTAGATGTAATATTAAATATTACAAATATCTATATTATTTATGAATATTTTTAGATATATATATTAATTTTATATTATTTTAAAATATTCTCAATATATATCTCGTAAATGATAATTATATATTTATATAGTAGCTTTCCAACATTGATATTTTTTAATTATTAAAAGAGAAATCTTTTATTTTAAAATAAATAAATAAAAAATTAATTAATTTGTACAAATTACTTTTAATTTTATATTATTATTTCTTCTCCATCGTTGCTTGCAACCGCACGTCGATAAAGCTTTTGTTTTCGTATTCGTTAGATATCCGATATAACTTGACAGATATATCCTGGTACAATCCATATATCTTAGTTTGAATTTCTTCTCTTGCTTCCCTAATCAAAGGAGGTAAAAATGTCGACCTTGTAATGTATTCAAAATTGGTTGGAGATGGCTTGTACAAAACAAATTACCTATAATGAGAAGTTCTGTTGTGAGACGCCTAAGATAAAGTTAATAAACAGCGTGATCGATAAAAAAGGTAATAGGTTAAAAGTGAAACACAAAATATAATAAATCAAAACTGAAAAGGTTATCAGTCGAAATAATATAATAGGTTGCATTAAAATGTTATGCAAGGTAAAAAAATGAATTATAACCGATAAATGTTATGGATACTATTAACATTTTAGGTTTCACTTAAAAGATTACCAAAGTTTAAGTTGATGGTGCCTTAGACATTCTTACAGTAAGAAAATAAGTTAAAAGCTGATGGGGCCAAAAATGTTATGGTTCACTAAGAAATATATTATGATATGTAATATTAATATTTTTATTAATTATTCAAAAGTATTTATAGATTTTAATCATTTGATTGATTTAAATATATTATTTTAATTTTTAAAATATATTTATTAATTAATGTTATCAAAATATAGATTTGATTTAGTGATTTGATTATATATTGATTTAGTATTTGTAAATTTTAATTCTTTCATTTAATATGTGTAATCACCAATTTTTCATCCATATATATATATGTTTATTATATTATATTTAATTACAAAAATTGCTATTTTCAACCCTAGGGTGTGACCCTGTAGGTTCTTGTAACATTAGTAGTAATTATCATAACCATTATAATATTACAACAATGAGTGACATCTAGCAATATATAATTGTCACCTAAGTTACATGAAGTGATAATTCCACATAACATCTTCATGACTAACTCTTTTAATGTATTACATCATTTTTGTCATTTATGTCTAGAATAGTCACAAGTCTTGAAATAGTCACAGTTGTATAGGCTATCTATTATTTCTTGATGTCTAGAGTAGACTATAATAAGCGAATAATTTGTGATATCTCATATCAACTTATTCGAGCATGACCATGAATTTCTTGTCTCACTCAATCAAGTGACATGTGATATATTTCCTATTATGTAGAAATGACAAATTCTATCTTGATCATTCACATCCCACTACATATATTATGATATGTTCAATATCAGTCTTTGTAGTGCAACCAATTACAAAGCATATTTAACTGAATCAAAACATACAACAATATATGTTGAGATAGTAATGATATCAAGTCTGAGGATCATACATATAGTCATAACCATGAGCAATGATGTGACTGTCACATAATAATCCAAGACATATACTCATAGTTGGTCATTCTAATATGTCGTTCTCTAACAACTTATTTATGCATTGATTCTGATATCTCTATGTCAATGACAATTCATTGTCATCAACCAACAACATATTAGCCTTAAACATATTATTATTGTACATACCCATAATAATACTTGACTAAAGATATTTAATAATAATCACATTAATATATGAACTTTATTATCTTTCAGTTTATTTGAGACACAAAAATATAACTGAAATAAATAATGACAATGCCTTTATTCAATAAAACTGCTAAATATAATGTACCACTACAATCATTTCACGATTGATCTTTGGACATACTCTAACATTAAGGGTATTGGATCTGGATTTTATATTAAATTTAGGTTTAATATTTGGATTTGAATTTTAACCACATATATTTTTTGTTTTATTTTGATTCGGACTTGATGAATGGATTTTTAAATCCAAACAAAAAATAATATTTATAATAGACATTTTTAGTTATCTTTTGGGCATAAAAATTCATGATGGACACAAAAAAATTTAGAGTGGGCACAAATTAATTTTAGGGTGAACACATATATAAAAATTGAATACTTAATAAACTAATTTTAAATTTCAAGATAAGCACGTGCCCACTCTGAAAAGCATATAGCTCATCCACTATGGTGATTATTAGTTAAAACGTAATATAATTATACGATTCAAATAAAGTTTTTAAAAAATATAATGTAAGATAAAATCATAAAATATAATATTTATATACAACCACAACGCATAAAATTATTAATAGAAATACAATACAAATAAGGGAATTAGTCGACTTTTTTAATCATATATATCCTTTATATGGAAATCAGAGGCCAGGGGGCCATTCTCTTGACTCGTACTAATGAGAATTTGACTCCGCGAGAAATTGAGCAAAAAACTGTTGAATTGGCCTATTTTTTGAGTGTACCGATTGAAGTCTTTTGAAATGAATTTGCAGAATAAATGCTTTCTCGCCGGGAGGAAGAAACTCAAGTCAAGAATCCTCTTTTTTCTATATATATATATATATATGTATGTGTGTGTGTGTGGGAATTGTAATATCTCAGCCATAGAAAATCTGATTAAAATCTTAATATTAATAATTTACCTTTTATAATCTTTCTCATTTGTTAATTCTCCGTACCATAATGATTAATTTTAGCTCGTTGATAAGCAAAACTCGAAAAATATAACGTAAATTTGAATCGTGAATAATTGATAAGTTTAAAGTTTACCCTAAAGTTATTACGTAGCATCATCCTATTAAATCGTATCGGTGCAAGAAATCATACACGCACAAAAAGATGAAAGCCAAGTATAAATATGTATATTATTGTATTTCTATATGTAAATTAATGAACAAATATAAAATAATAATTGATAATACAGTTTACAAGAAAAATTTTATTGTTGAAGGTGCCTTGCCAAGCAGTTCCAAATCATTCTCCAATGGAGTCAAGTTCAAATCTAAACAAAAAACTCTTCTGCTATTTGATTTCTTCTCAATCGGTGTCATCACTGCTTCATTAGACAAATTCAAAGAACCATGCCGGTTTTCACTCGAAACACCCCTATGCCTCCTCATATGTCCTCCCAACGCTTGTCCGATCGCAAACTCAAGCCCGCAAATCGAGCACTCATGCATCTTAGGTTTAGCCGGCGACGTTTGATTCTCCAAAGCCTCGCCGTTTGCTTCCACCAACTTGGGCCTTTTATGGCTCGCTCGATGACCTCCTAGAGCTTGGAACGACTGAAACTTCCGGTTACATGTTTTGCACTCAAAAACCCGAGTCGGGATACTATCGATCTTGGCATTCTCGAACCCAGTTCCTCCTTGTGAAAGGAGCGCCAAAGAATTTGCCAAAGCTATGTTGTTCTCCAACTCTCTATTGAGAAAACTTCGCTTCATTCTTTTAGGGTATGGTGTGAAAATATAAGTTTGTTCTGGTGTTTGATTTTTTTTTTCAGAGAGAAGAAAGTGAAATAAGACTTTAGGGTAGCGTGAGGTTTGGTTTATATTTATAGGTTGGTTTTGAGGGGAGATGGGAAGTTTTGACTTTTTATGTTTGACCTTTGGGAATGACGTTTGTGCCCTTACTTACTTGTCCGATTAGGCAATGAAGTAACCGGGGATTTCGGGAATAATATTACGTGAAATCAGCTCGACTCGTGTACACGTCAGCATGACCGAGTAGCTGAGCCAAGCAAGAGTCGTGAGTTAAAGCGAGTTGGAAGTCGATCTTCAATCGTCTATATGATTCTAACAATCTCGGCAAAAACACGGTGACTGGTCATACCGAATGACGACTTCCCACGTGGACTTTTAAGCTTTTAAGTTTCTAGGTTACAGACGTGACGGTTAATGGTTGGTCCAAAATTCTACTCATACCGCGTTCGTTTCCATGTGAACATAAGCCAAGAGAGTAAAAGATAAAAGAGTTAAACATGGTTGGTGACTTGATGTTGGAAAATAATGTTTCTCTTATACCTTTAAATAATAAAGTAAAATTGAAATGTTTATCTTATTCAGTACTTAGGTGGAAATTCCATTTAAAGATAAGATTATAACAGAGTCAACATGATTAATATGCATCATAGTATAGAATATGCACAGGGTTTCCTTGCAATACAACTTGTCAAGTATTCTTTCGTCACTGCCTGTAAGACTTCCACGAGAATCTTCTCCTCTGTACCTAATACCGTCGTGTCAAACAATTTATTGTTTGTGCTTGTACTATTAGCGACGACGTTAGCTTGAATTCCTGGGCATTACTCTAACTTTTAAGTACCCACATTATTTTTGTGGTTAAAATGTACGACTTCCGACGTGTCCAAGACTAATCTGAATCTGTTTGTCTTACTGTTCCCTACAGCCTTTTATCCCTTCACCACTAATTGCTTTACGTACTTGCACCTATCTTTTTCGTTTTCTTTCATTTTACAATATCAAACGCAATTCAAGCTTGTAGTTTTGGTCGTTTGTAAGATTGGATTAAAATTATAATATAAATTATATCAATTAATCATTAGTGTGATAATACCTAATTTTCTTAGAATACACATGCAATGAGTTTTTATATAAAAAATAAAATATACGTGATCAAACTTGCACCTTTAAAAAATATCATATAGTATATCAGCCAAACATTTGATTGAGTATTTGATGCATTTTTATATAAAAAATCAATTTAATTAATTAACTTTATAATAATCACAACTACTTCAAATACAATGTTTTTATCTTTACCTAACTCTTATTATCACAAATTGTTACTATGCATAATATATTGCAAAAAATATAATTATTAAAAAAATAAATCTCACAATTTTACAAAAATCTTGATATTTTTTTGAAAGGAGCTTCTTGTATGTATTAAGAGCGAAAACATACAAACAATAACTGAGACCTCGTTAAAAAACCTTCCTAAACCTAAATAGAGAGAGAAAAACGCCTCGACCAAAGCCATTAGGAAAACATGTGTTCAATTGAAGCAAACCATTACAAACCCACTAGATTCAATGACATGCGCTAATCTGAACCCTCTCATCAAAGTGACATATGCTCAGCTCAGAACAACAAACACAGATAAAAGAGAACGAAATATATGACACCAAAAAAACACTCAATCGCTGCACTAGCATGGAAAATCACTTGGGCACCATCAACCAATTTGCAGCAGCAACTAAATTAAGTCCGGCAAATTTAACCAAAAACTACCAAAAGCTCTGTACCTCTCGCAAAGCAGGCATCACGATCCATCTAAACCAATTTGGTAAGCTACATCGTTGCCCATGCTCCATCGTCGTACTAAAAATGGCCCGAACCCCTTGACCAGTGAACCGCACCACGAGACAGCCAATAACACCCCCATTCTCGAGTCGACAACAATCTATCAATCTTCTTGTACTGATTCGTAGAACAACCCCCGGAGATTAAATACTTTACAACACCACCTAGCTTCACACCTGACAATAAGTACATTCTGCAGCATTCTAACCCAGTAAAACTTTTTATCATTCTGATCCACCACTCCACCAAAAATTAGTAAACTTCTTACGATTTGTACACGTTAGCACTATATACAAGATTTACACGCAACCTTCAGAAACGCTAGCTCAACAGACCACAAACCTCTTACGCTAAAGATCGCTTGCAGAGCCTTTGTTGTCTGCAAAGTCTTGCTCTACAACACCATTGCTTCTAACACACATTGCCCATATAACATAATTGCCCGAACACAACTACCAAAAGTTATCGATAAACTTTGATTGAGTTTCGGGTGAAGTCGAGGGTCGACGGACAGCTTTCAGGCCAAAGCCAGTTACACCACGAAGCGATTTTGGTTAATGCTGTCTCGTATATGAGGTCAACGGAAAAACTTTTCTTATTGAATTATGAATACTACATCATTCCTACACCTCCAAATAGTCCACGCGATTCCGAAGAACGCAATACGCCACATTTGTTTTGTTTTTCTCTCAATTGGACTATTATCCCAAAAATATAAGAACATCTTAAAACTTTCAGGACAAACGAAATTTACCTTCCATCGGCCCAGCCACCCTTGTCAAATTCTCCATGTTACATCGCAATGGCATAGACGATGGTTGACTGTTTTCTTTTCCTTTAGACATAAAACACAGAGACATGATCCTAGGTTTGCCACACCCCTTTTTTCGAGTTCCACAAGGACATGCAATTTGTTTTGAACAGTCCTCCATACGAAGATCTCTATATTCGGTGGAACAAGTTTAGACCACAGTAGCCTCCAGATGTGGTTATTCTCCTCTTCATCGACAGCGTGAGTCACTATGACAGTAATCTCTTGGTCGATACTCATTATTTGCAGCGCCCACTCAAAGAATGCGATCTTCTTCATGTTGACCTTGAGACTTTTATCTATAAAACTATCAGTGTAGAATAAACTAATAAAATTTTCCTACTGATAATTTTTTTTTAAGAATTCAAGAATATTAAATGACTTAAATTGATCATTTTGAAAATAAACAAAACTAAAATAATTTAACAACTAGAAGCTAAATAATACAAAAATCTGTTGTATATTAAGCTAAAGAGATACGTTATCTAAGTGTCAATTACGAACTCACACAACAAATTGTTATAAATTAATTAGCATAATGGTCTAATATTAAAGAAAAAAAGGGATTAATTTAGTTCTGGGTAACGTGCTCATAGAACTTAAAATTATTCTTACAAAAAGTAATTAAATGATGCTAAAATCCAAAAATGTCCCGATAATCTTTCAAAGAAAAAGGTATTAGAGGTCAAATGAAACTAATTCTTCCAATTCCCTTTCTTAGAAACTCCCTACTCGGCTAACATTTACTATGTTGAAACACTGCAATTGTTTTGGTTGGTCACACAAAGCTTGACTTATTTAATTACAACATTCCCACACGTTATGACCAAATTGGCGTGAGTGGTGGACAAGTTGCTTTTAAGTTTATGCCATCTTTACATAAATTTATAAAAGCAAAATTTCTCAAGTATTTTGGTCGAAATACACCCCTTTGAGTCTTCTTTGAGTTTACCTCTTTAAGTGCAAGTCGACTACTGGACATTTCCTGAAATTAATTCATTTTTAATATGATCTTATATTCTTATTGATATTATATATATTTTCTTACAATTTAATTTTAAATTCATTCACTTTTTTGAAGAAAAAAAAAGTTTTAATACGACTTTCTAAAATAATTTAGAGTTTCTTTTATAACAACTGATATATAATCTATTGATTGAGTAATCTGGATAGGGTATTATAGAGGCAAGGGCAACCCTCCCAACCCAATTTGTTCCATTCGCAATCATCAAGATTCGAACCTCTAACTTTGTTTAAAAAATATAGTGTCTTATCTCACTAAACCAACTGGTTGTCGGTGATATAGAGGTTTTAATTGAATTCAAATTTCAATTGTTTAATTAAATTCCTGAATAATGACAGAATTGTCCAAATAATATTTTAGGAAAAAATCTCTATTTAAGGGATAAAAAAGAATTATTTTCTAATATAAGAAGATTGCTACAATACAAAGCTTTCTTAGCTCGTAAGATAACATTATAAATGAAATAATCAATTAGCCATTGACTTTATAGAGTTATTTCATTAAAAAATCAGGTTAATTAATAAGCTAGCTAGAAACGATTAAATCATCTTCGTTGTTACAATCAAGATTAGCTACACTTCTCAAAGAGTTTGATTGCAGTAAGCAAAACCTAATCCACTCAAATAATTAACTTTAAGATAGTACTGACAACTAAGCAGTGAGTAATTTCTTGAAAAAAAAAACAAACCCCATCCATGTTGTTCAACTTAAAAAAATAACACACACTAAGTGACCTTAATGATTAAAAGATTTGTTATTATTTATTGAGATCTTAAATTTAAATATCGTATATATCATAGTTATAAATATTTATTATCAAAAGATTAATAATCTTTAAACAATTCTACCATATATTCATCTCATATTTATAAAAAAAAAACTTAAGTAAAACCCAATGATTTTTTTAAATGATATTAATTTCAATAACTTTTATATGAAAGAAATTACAACTTAAAGATTTCGAATTTACTGGATGTTGGAATACATAAATCTAACCCAATTTAGTTTCAAGGTCTACCTTTAAATATTTTTTATAGGCATGTGTGCTGCGCGTAAATTTATAAATAATATCTGACTCAATAATTACGTTGTTAATGTTGTAATTTGATTAGGGTTTGAGGCTCTGTCCTTTAGACAAATAGTTATCACCCGTAATTTATTATATTTATTGTCATTCTCTCTTCATTTTTAATAAAGATGATCGATGCTATTTTTAATTTTATATTACATTATTTTTTGAAGATTGAAATTGATATTATATCTTCAATATATATTTAATTATTTTGTTACTTTGTTTTTATTTTAGATTCTCAGATTAATTTTTTTTAATATTAATAGTTGTTGATAATTATTAATAATATGTCGTGATTAAATTGTGATGAAGTGGGTTTGTTAACATATCATCATTAGGGGTGATTATCGAGCGAATCGATCGCAAGTTGGACAATGTTCAAGTCGTGCTTATTAAATTTTTTTGCTGCTCGACTCGACTTGTTGCTCGTTAATATCTCTAAAAAATTTACCTTGTTTTTTAACTAAAAATAAAATTTACTAATAATATATGAGGATATTAGGGTTGAGGTTTTTTGTATTAAAATAATATTATTAATTAATAATATTTTATTATTTAATAAAAAATAATAGATTAGTTAACTTATTATTTATTAATAAATTAGTAATTATTATTTAGATTTATTTTTTGAATGAATTTTTTTTTGAAGTAACTACTACAAATATATTTTAAAAAATTAACGAGATGCTCGCGAACTTATCAAGTCGAGTTAGACTTTGCCCGCTCAACTCGTTAAGGCCTCGAGTCGAGCGTTTACCGGATTTTGATCGAGTCGAGTTCGAGGTTCTCACGAGTTACTCAACTCGTTAAGCACCCATAATCATCATTGCTAGATGTTTTTTTATTAGTGTTTTACAATGTTTACCTTTTATTGTAAATAGTGATATTTGTTTGTATCTATTTTTTATTTATATTGTTTAGTTGAAATTGTTATTTTTTTTATGATACAATTTGATATTTATTGATTAATTTATATACTATAATGATTATAGGAAAATTGATCCGTTAATATGATTAGTTTATTTTAATCTTTTTAAACTCTTTTTACAATATTATTATATTTTTAATTCAATAACATTAATTACTATTATTATTTATTAAAAAAACATTGTAATTAATTAGTTGATTAATTCTAGCTGATCAATAATTGGAGAAGGCCTAGTATTGAGTTGCTAAAGTTAAAACAATCAATGTGAACAAAAGGATCTCGACTTTACAAGTACAAGTAAAAGAAAGTAAACAATAAATGTGAATGTAAATGCTCATAATTTTAGGCCGAATAACAAATTGATGCACATTACACGTGCACGCTTATCTTTTCCAAGAAAACGTTTATCATTAAATAACATACTTGTACACATATACGTATTGTTAGGTTTACATTGATAAGGTGTTACAATAAAGCTGTGATGTTGGAGCAAAGAAATGTGACAACAGATGGCAATCAAAGTATGGCTAATATTAGCCGCCATCCTCCCCAGCCGCCGCTAATGCTTTAAGTTGTCGGCGATGACGACGACCCTCCAGAGTTGTTTGAATCTTAACATATATTATTATATAATGAAGAAACGATTGGTAAGGCAAGCAAATTAAACTAGGTTAGTTAGGTTAGCAACTATGAAATATTAATTTCAATACATATTTTTCTTCTAGAAATAGTGACTTAAGAGAGACTAGAGTATTACTAAGAAAATTATACAATGACAAATCAAAAGAAGGGGTTTCAAAGTCAGTGATGCACTCAATACATGATAACATGGACGGTGTTAATTCATATTATACACGTATATAATTGGGTATTTCATCACACACTTGAAAAGTTAAAACTTCAAGGCTTGGAAAAAATTGACTTGAAAATTGCAAATTTGTGAAACATCTATTAAATGTGGTGCTCAGTGAGTAAATTTCAAGGTCCACTGTGTTTTCCCTTTCGATAGGTAATTTGAACCTACCACCACGCCCTACCTACTTAGCAGCAATAAAAGAAACTAGAACAAAACTTACTCCTTCAAGATGTGACCATATATTTCATCAGTCCATCATCAAACCAAAATTTCTACATATATATATATATATATATATATATATATATTAATTTGAAGCTCAAAATGAATTTACTATCTGAATCTTACCTAATGCCCCAAATGCATTAGGATTTTGATTAAGCTGCTGGGATTTTGATTGCTAAAAAAATGGAGAAATGTAGGAGGGCATTAGAATTATGTTTAGGGATAGGCATGGGTCGGGTTGGGTCGGATTTTTGGTCCACCCGACCTAAATCCGTCAACAAATGAAGAGTGAGTAGAAAATTTAATATAAAAACCATTTGAAAAATTAAAAGCTACCCCTCAACAAATGCATTCAAAAAAAAAATTGACTTAAAAGTTTGACACTTAAAAACTATTGAATTTCAACATAGATGAGAAAACATGTTAGTAACACATGAAATTGAAAAAAAATCCAAGTCTATACTACTTTATGCAATATTAACATTAGACATTAAAGTTCATAGGCATAAAGTTATACAAAAATGTTATGCATTTGAAATTTTGGTATCAATTGTTAGAGAGACATCATTTGCAGTAAAACTACATGCATAAACATTTAAATTTAAGGTCAAAAATATGAATAATTAATAAAAATATTAATATTACATATCACAACCTATTTCTTAGTGAACCATGACATTCTTTGCCTCATAAGCTTTTAACTTATTTTCTTATCGTGAGAATGTCTAAAGACCCATCAACTTAAAATTTGGTAACCTTTTAGGCGGAACCTAAAATGTTAATAGTATCCATAACACATTTACCTATTATAACTCATTTTCTTACCATGTATGGCCTTTTAGTGCACCCTATTATGTTACTCCGACTTAAAACATTTTTTGGTTATGATTTATAACATTTTGTGCTCCATTTTCAAGCTATTACTTTTTTTTACCGTTCACGTTGTTTATGAACCTTATTTTAGGCGTCTCACACCAAAACTTCCTGTTATGGGCAACTTGTTTTGTACAAGCCATCTCAAGCCAGTTCTGAATACATTACAGAGTCAATATTGTTGTCTTATTCGACTAGGGAAGCAAGAAAATAAACTCAAGCTAAGATAGGGGGACTGCACCAAGATATACCCGTCAAGTCATATCGGATATCTAACGAAAACAAAAACGTTTTCAGTGTGTGGTTGCAGACAACGATGAAAAAGAATTAATAATATCAAATTGAAAGTAATTTGAATAAATTAAGTAATTTTTTATTTATTTATTTTAAAATAAAAGATTTTCTCTTTTAATCATAAAAAATGTCAATGTTGAATAGTCACTATATAAATATATAATTATCATTTACGAGATATATCTTAAGAATATTCTAAAATAATATAAAAATAATATATATCTAAAAATATACATAAAATAATTTAGATATTTATAATATTTGATATTACATATAGAATTATCTATAAAAAGTTATCAACATTTATAAAATTAATAACTAAAATATTGACGTGTATCAATAGTCCAATAAATAATAAAATCTATAAATATAATATGAGATTTATCATTATTACTAGAGTAATGAAAAATATATATACTTTAAAATTTTAATTGTATCTATCTTTTAATATATATATATATATATATATATATATATTCATCTTAAAAAAATATTTTTGAATCCTTAGCGGTTAGAAAATCATTCTTCACTGACTTTTGCGTGATTTCAAGACCGCCAAAGCTCCATTATCCGGCTTTTGCATTTCCCGCTATTCACTGCACTCCAAAATAATTTCTCCCTCCGTTTCCTACCCGTTGCTTTTACATTAAAAAATACTTTTTTTTTTCAGCCAAACACTTTTTTCATAAATATTACTAAGCGATCTCTTAGTAAGTACATAAAGTTCTAATGTCAAAAGAATTGACCTGTAACTCCGTAAACCGCCGACTGCTACACCTAAAATATTGAATTCCAACTGATAATGTCTTTGTCAACAATCCAATCAAGTCCAGAAATTCATTCTATGTTTGAATACTGTATGAAATATGAGAAGGTTATATATAAATTAATATGAAACATTAGTAGATTAAATAATATGTCATCTTAAGTTTTTATTAATAGTATTTATTTTAAATATATTTAATCATTTGATAATAAACGTATGATCATCATACTATAATCGTTGGTGCTTGACCCGTAACTTTTTAGGAACAACAACTATTTCTTTAACCGCTGAGATAAGTTAATTCTTGCTTTATTAATATTATGCTTAAATATAGTTAATCTTACATTCTTAGATAATTTGAGGGTTTAATTTTCATGTCCCACCAAAGCCTAAACAAGAGAACGAGTTACTGGAAAAACTGTAGTAGTAGTAGTAGTATGAGTGACCAAAGCCTAAACAATAAGCCCAACAAAGCAATAAAGAAAGCCCACATGTTCGATATCTCATGTATCAATATCATCATCTTAATTCTTAACCGTTTTAAAAACTGGTTGTTAATTTTTTGAATTTTGAAATTCGAAATGGTGTGACCGCTCCATGTATTCTCTCCCTTCCCTGTTTTTCAGGTGTGGCGCATGGGTCCTACTACCAGCTCCCCTCTACCCGTTTTCATTTCACTCCCACTCTCATCGCTCCCGACAAATAATTCACTCTCCTTAATAAAGCCGGTTTAATTACAGGGAGTGCATTAAGAGGGATTGGAGAAAATAAAGCGAGTAGAATAATTGCGAGTAGCTATTGGACTATGATTTTTCGATAATTCTAGGGTTTTTTTTGGTTGCTTAATTTTCCCGCCCATGAGGCTGAGTCAAAACTAGAGCAGTGAATCATCTGAAGGTTAAAAAGAAAAAATAATTCCTTTTAAAATTCAGATACTAAATCCGTGCCTTGAAAGAAAGCAAGCAAACAAGCCATTTTCCCCTAATTTTGTTTGATAAAAAACTTGGAAGAGAAACTGATAATAATGGAGGAGGTTGTCAAAGAACAACAATCTGCTGCTCCAATTTCTGGTTCTTTTTCTAGTCTCCTTTTCTCTATGTTTCTTTTAAGTTTTGGAAAACTGATAATCATGGAGGAGGCTGTTAAAGAACAACAATCGCTATGGTTCTTTCAGCACTGTTTCTCAAGTTATTGATTTCCCTAGTCAATTAGGAGTTGATAATTTGTGACTTATCGCCATTTTAATTTTCCTTTTTTTTCAAAATAAACTACATAATAGTTAAATATAATTACTCCTTTGTTGCTTCTGGGATGTTTTTAGCAAGTGCGGGGAAGTCGAAGCTACGATATCCACTTCGATCCTCCATTAAACCAAAGGAGGAGAAGCCATCGGCCGTTGATTTATCCAATTCTTCTTCATCCAGAAGGTAATGATTTTTTATAGCTTGCAATTCATGTTAATGTGTCTGTAGAATCAATCATCCATCTACAAATATCCTTTTGTAGATTTGAATGATCTTAGGCTTATATCTACATGATGTGCATTTGTGTTTAATAAGGCTGTTTTTAGAGATAAAGAGTTGGAGTTGCAGATACCAATTTCCTAGTTGCCTGTCTTATTTGTATTACCTTTGAATTGTTATAAATGAATTTGGGTCTTATTTGTTTTGGTCTTCATAGGGGGAGGGCAAAACCAAGTTTAAGCAAAAGCGTGGGTGTTCTTGATCTTTCCAAGGAGAAAACTGGGAAGCCACCCAGAAGGTTCTCCATCCCAACCAAATCAACTGTGACTCCATCTCCAAAATTTGTTGGGACAACCCCTCCTATATATGAGGGTAGAGCCGAGAAATCTACAAATGGTCAGGGAAAAAGTGACACTCCTCTTTCCGATGCTTCAAGATCGTCTACTCGAAGGAGGTTCAATATGCTGTCATCGTCTTCATACTGGCTGTCGCAGATTAAGCTCTCTGAATCAGCTTCTAAGCACTCTGTCTCACTTGGATTTTTCAAACTTGCCTTGGAAGCTGGATGTGAGGTATGCTTCATTTCTTTCTGCTTTTCACTTCATATTAGGAGAGATTCAATAAGAGTTCTTTGCTTTGGGTTTTAACTTATCTTTGTTTGTGATATAATCTTCACCATAAAACCAAATGCAGGCTACTCAGAAAATGCGTGACGAGCTTAAATCCTATATACGTCGCCATAATCTTGGTGAAAATGAGGAAGCTATAAAGGAACTACTTGAACACTACAGTGTTTTGGAAAATCCCGATCAACCACAGGTGTCCGAAACATGTTCCCAGGTGCCTGGTGAGGGGACTAGGTCATCTGACGATGAGATTCACAAGGTTTCTCCTTCAGCAGGAGATAGGAGATTGAAACCCAAGTCCTTGAACGCAGATGTCGCTCAGGTTTCATATGTGGCTAAATCCACAAAAGAGGCTACTCCAAAGAATAATGCTGCAACCAGGAATAGGCCTTTGAACAAGGCCAATTCAAATTCGAGGTCTTCGGACACCGGGGGTCGTAAGCGACAGAATGGAACTCAGAAGACCACCACCAAACCAGAGCCTGTTAAAGAGAAGGAAAAGAATAAGAGACAGGGAGCCAAATCAGACAATAAAGAAGGCAAGGGGGGTGTATTGGAGATATGCTTAAGGGTTCAGCATATGAATATTCCTTCTTACCTTGGGTGCATGACTAATGCATGTTTATCTTTGTTCACAGATCAAGTTAGCCCTTCAGCAACAGCAGCAGCAGCAGAGACTATTGAGGAGAACAAAGAAAATATGGTAAAATGTTCATATCCTGCAATAACTAATAAGGTTGATATATAATTTACACGATTCATTGAAAAATTCTCACCATCTTCTTTTACAGGATGCACCTTTGACAGAAGAAAGCAGCCTGTCTGGAGTTGGTGAAGGTGGTGTTCTGCACTAGATAAAGCGCTGCTGAAGAACCACATGGTTAAATTCTATCCTCTATTGGGTTATTTTTCTTCTTTTGTCTTTAACGTGTTGATGTTTGTATAGGGTTTAAAAACTTAAAAGTGAGTATTCCAATCTGTTTTTGAACTTAGGTTGTTGCTTTAAACTGGGATTCTTGTTTTTTGTCTGGTATTCTATAGTCACTTGAGATACCCAATCTGTATCCAAATCATTCAACGTGTTTGTTGTTTTGTTTGTTAATGCTTATTATTAATCTTTTCAACCATATGATAAAAACAAAAGCATGCCTGATTTGAATCTCTTAAAATCAAATTCAAAACAATTAACCTGAAAAGGAAGCACCCCCAATTTATGCATCAAAGGCTTCCATTTTTAAACACAAATTCCAACCCAAAAGTTACAGGGGATGGGGATTACCAAAACATGAAAAAAACATAAAAGATTAGGGTAATACGTAAAATTTGGAATTACTAGAGGAAATGTGATGGAATAAGATGAAGGAGACGAAGGGTGGCGGGTGCATCTGAACTAATGATAATATAATCAATCGGAGATCATCGCATCGTCGTCGTCGTCGGTGTAATCGGGAGGATTAAAACAGAGGTGTAGCCATAAAGAGTCGGCGAGGTGGCCAATGTGACGGCAAGGGAGGCTAGGTACAACACTTGATCGCTGCTTAACCTCTCTGGGTTACAGGCTATGTATTGGCATAGATTTGCCGATAAATTGGCTATTGCCACCACCAATGACCTGTTTAACACCTTCGCCTCTTCTATCTTTTTCCTTTTTATTATTTCCTGTCTGGTCTTGTAATATATGTAGTTTTGTTCTGGTCAAATTTTATTGTAGTCCCTGTAGTATGTACAAACTGTCTTTGTAATTTTATTAAATTATGAAAATTTTTAATAGTACGTGATAATTACAATATAATATTTATTCAGAATTTTTTTTGATCATCAACAATGTATGCTAATAATATAGATGTAATTGCTTGAATTCAAAATTTTAAAAAAAATAGCACTCTCTTTAACAATTGAGACTACTCAATAAATTCTTAATTGTAAAATTTTAAATTCATTAAAGATGACTCTACACACACGTCGCAAACCACAATATATTACTAAAGCGACGTACTGTAATGAATCACTAGTTAAATTATCCTTATTAAGTAAATATTAAAAGGATAAATTATGCGTTTAATAATTATATTATCATTTTTATTTCATTTTAGCACCTAAACTTTATTTTTTTCAAAACCATTAACGATAATGTTTTTTTAAAAGAAAAGCGGGCCTCATTAAAAACTCATTCTACCAGCACAAGATTGGGTTCCTACAAGGGAAAAAGAGTGTCCAAAATGCATTAATCAATCAGGATACAAATCATTTTTTACAACAGTTGCAAGAAAAGTCTGACACTCGACCTCAACAAAGAAGGAAACATTACAATCAAGAGCTCGTTTGGCTAACTATGAGCAACCATATTTGCTTCCTTACATACATGCGTAACGAAACAGCTATTAAAACTCCCACTATTAAATAGATTAACAACCGTAGTAGAATGCATCTCAATAATAATATTCTGCCATCCCTCCTCCAAGACCAATATTAACATCTGCAACAAGATTATGGAGTTCCACTAGTCCTGCCTCATAGATCCCACCAGACGTGGTAGCCAGCTCACCGAGTACAGCTCCAGAGGCATCACGGGCAACAACACAAGGCTGCCATTGATGTCACTAGATTGTACGCACCATCCGCTTCTATCTTTATATTCCTATCAGGTGGTGGTCTCCAATGGTTAGGATTAGAAACCTGTGCCAAGCAAACAGAAGGATTTTGTTGGGCAGCGAGGAAGTCGGCATGCAACGCCTTGGCATTGGCCACGATGATCCATGCTATCATGACATGTCAATTTTTTTAATTTCCACATTATTTTTCTATTTTTTCAATATTTTTAATTAATTTTATTCTACCAATTAAACGGTGACGCGTGTTATTAATCATGAGGATAAAAAAACTATTATTGCTTTTACCATGAATTAAATCTAGGCCTCTTAAATGAATTGCAAGACACTCAACCATTGAATTAAGCTAGTCATATACATTAATTTTATCATATTTTGTATTTAATTTATATAATAATATCACCACAAAATCAATATTTTTCTAATAATTATAAAATTTGAATATGTGACACTTTAAATTAATGATCGAAAGTTTTAGTCATTCAACTATAATGCGAATCTATTTTTAATATATCAAACTTAATCCTTACTTGTATCATTATTAAATTAAAGAATAATTTTTCACTTTATTTAAAAATAAAAAATAATTAAATAATTACTTTTGTGTATTTATAAAATTTATATTAAATTATTCTAAAAAATTTATTTATAATATTATGAAAATATTTTAAAATATTTATTTATTTTTTGAAATCATACTATTTTTAAATTATCTATTTAATTTTAAATAATATTATATGGAACCAAAGTAATAGTTAAATAGTAAACATATAATTTACCCTAAACTTAAATTATTTAAAATTAAATAGATAATTTAAAAAATAATATTATTGCAAATAAATAATTAATTTAAAATTAATATTATTTCAAATAGATAATTAATTATATTTTAAAATAAATAAATAAATGTTTTTATAATATTATAAATATGCCTTTTTTATAATTATTTCATATACTTTTTATAAATAATATATGAATTATTTTTTTTATTTTTTTATTTTTTAAATAAAGTGAAAAATTAATTTTTAATTTAATAATGATATGAATAAGTATTAAGTTTAGTATAATAAAAATCACACTATAGTTGAGTGACTAAGCTTTTGATGATTAATTTAAAGTGTCACAAATTTGAATCTTATCATCTTCGATTGTGGTGATATTGTTATATAAGTTAAAATGAAAATGAGGTGAAATTTATCCAAATGACTAGTTTAGCTCAATGGTTGAGTGATTTGTTTCTCATGTAAAATACTCGAGATCATTTCATATTAGGATAAAGAATGATTTCTATCTTTTTATCCTATAAGTGATGACACATGTCACAATCTAATTGATTAATCAAAATTAATTAAAAAACTGACAAATAAAAAAATATGATGAGGTAAATAAAAATTAAAAAAATTGGTATGTCATGTACATAAATATTGCCGTCAATGATTTAAAAAAAATTAAATACTATAATTAAACAAAAATTATAATTTAGATATAAAAATGTAATTTATAATTTTTAATATTTCTTGATAAGAACAATTTATTTAATAATACGTTTTGATACGTCGCTTTAATAGTATATTACAATATACGACATGTGTCGTAGAATTTCTCATTCATTAAACTATAAAATATAAATTAAATATTATATGTGTGTGCGCACAATTAATATCATAATCTACGTTAACAGATTTTATTATCATTGTTTAGGTTGACCAATATCGGATATCAGTGAAAATGTTCATTTCTTCATTTCCAATTTTCGTGCATGAAATATGGGATTTAACTTTTACCATACGTGAATGACAGAAAAGGAATACGCACCGATATATAATGAGAAAATAACATCAGTGATCGAAAATGTCTTATAATATATGATTTTAATTATTTTTTTTTGGATTTGTAAAAATGACCAATAAATTCGCAACGCGATCTTAAATTCATAACGCGAACTCCAATTTCGCAACCCAGTTTTTAAATTCGTAACGCGAATTTGTAAATCGCAACACAGAAGTCAAATTCGCAACGCGATTTTCAAATTCGCAACACTGAATTTCAAATTCGTAACTCAATTTTCGAATTCTCAACACGAATTTAATTTCGCAACATGTTTTAGTTTCACAACACAAATGTTTTGGGTATATAACTACGCAGCAGTAACAACTCATAACCTAAATCCCCAAATCGCAACTCATTCCATCTCCATCTATCACTCTCTGCGGCGACATCCGTTCCTATATCCAACGACATCCTTCATCATCTCTAATTTTTTTTACATAATTTTATTTCTATATAATTTTTCAATGATTTCTCTCCCAAATTATCAACTTAATAAAGGTATGTTTTTTTCTAAGTTAGTGATGATATGTAGTTTATAGCTCGTTTGTTTAGTAAATTAATTTACAATTTGTAGAATGAAATCATCTAATGTTGATCATGTTTGGATAGATTTATGTTTTGGAGGGTCATGGGAGAATGTTCATGGTGTTTTACAATATGTGCCTTTACCCATGAATCTTCAACTAAAACTGTCATTAAAAAAGTTAACTTATGAAAATCTAATGTTACGTGTTGCAAAGAAATTGAATTTAGAGTCTCTAAGTGGATTTAGGCTATCTTATCAGATAAAAGGTAAAGTTTATTTGTTAACCGACAATGAAGATGTTGAACAATTCATTGCTTACATTAATGTTTCGCAAGAAGATGATGTTACATTGTATGTTGTTGAACCTAGAAGTAGTGAAGTTGAGTCAGTAGCGGGTAGTAATCAACTAAGTTCTTCAACCCCAGTTTATAGTGCTCACAATGTACAACGTTGTTATCAACCTCAAAATTTAATGGTTCCACCACAATTTCATCACCAAGAAAATTTTGTTTCACCACATTTCCAATATCAAACACAATCTCAAAACCCATAACCTTTTCCTAATCCAAATCCCAATAAACTTTCAGCACCAAATTTTGATTTTCGTATTGACCAGTTAGACGATTATGAGCCAACAGAAAAAAATTGTGAGTACTAGTCAGTATTCAAAATTTGATCTTGGTCAATACCCGAACTTTGATCTTGATCAATACTCGGATTTTGATGATGTTTCAGAAGAAGAAACAGACCCTGCGTGTAATGATTTTGATATTGGTCAATACCCGAATTTTAATGATGAAACAGCCGCTGCCGAGGAAGATGTTGTTGATGATAATGGGGAGGAAGTTACGACTGTGAATGAATATGTTGAACATCCATTCTGTAATTCATATAACCCTGAAGAAGAAGAAGTCCCCAAAGAAAAAAGAAGAAGAAAATGCCACGGGAGTATAACTGGAATATGCCAGAATTACTTTAGATACCGAAAGAAGAGTTGGTAAAGATAGCAGTTTATTGTTACACAAAAGTTATTTGTATCAAGAAAGATGATTGTTTTGATACAAAGGAAGACTTGAAGATAGCTTTGTATACGAAATGTGTGGAAGATGGCTATCAACTAAAAGTTAGCAAATGAAGCAAAGATTGTTTCGAAACAAAGTGTATGATTGACAAAAACTGTATGTGGCGTATGATTGCAAAGAGGATAAAAGATTGCGAAATGTTTCAAGTTTGGACTTTTATTGATAAACATAAATGTTCAAGAACCCAAGTTTTTCCTCACCATAGACAGACAAACAAAAAGGTGTTGGGTGGTTTTCTGGCTGAGTTAATGTTTTTGAATGGAAGGGTATATCGGGGACATGAAATTATGACTGACATGAATGCTCGATTCAAGATTAGTATCTCATATTCTCAAGCTTGGAGAGCCAAATGTTATGCCATGAAATTGTTGAGGGGGTCGCCAGAAGCATCGTTTGCCCAACTGTCGGCTTATTGTCACAATTTAAAGTTGAAAAATCTTAGGTCGGTAACTCATATCAAAACAGATAGAGATGGACACTTTAAGTTGTTGTTTATCGCCATTGGTACTGCGGTTAGTAAATCATTATAATTTTGTTGACTCGTTTTTGTTAGTTGCATGTATTTCACTTTTAAATGATTATATTTCTTGTGTATATGATTTTGTAGATTTTGTAGATTCGTTCGTTTATTACTTGCATGTGCCCAATTATTATAGTTGACGGAGCACATTTGAAAGGTCGATACCTTGAAGTAAACTTATTAGCAGTAGCCATAGATGCTAACAATGGGATACTGCCAATAGCTTACAGGGTTGGCAAATCTGAAACCTCTGATTCATGGACATGGTTTATAGGGCATCTTAGGGATTGCATAGGTCCTATTAGCAATCTGACAATCATATCCGATAGGGCAAACTCAATTGACAACGCTGTTAGAATGTGTTTCCCAGATGCTTTTCATGGATTTTGTGGTGTTCATTTGTACAGAAATCTAAAATCAAGGTCTGCTGGTATAAAAAATCACAAATGGACATACTGGAAGGCTGTAAAAGCTTATCGGGAAGTGGATTTTAGTAAGCATATAAATTGTTTAAGACGTGTTTTGCCTCAATGTGCTTAAACACTAGAAGATTTCGGGTTTGAAAGATGGTCAAGAGTACATCAACTTGGAGCAAGATATGGTTTCATGACGTCAAATAGTGTAGAATCAATCAACGTTCTAAGTCGTCATTCCCGGAAATTACCCATTACTATGTTAATGGAGTTTTTTCGAGCCTCTATTCAACAGTGGTACTACAAGAAAAGAAACCATGCATGTATTATTTCTTTAAATTCGTAACTTATCATATATTTTACTAAGTATTATTTATTTAAATTTACAGGAACATTGGAACGTCGTGTTACACCATGGTCTGAAAAAATGATAACGAAACGTGTTGTGAAGTCAACGTCATGGAGAGTTGAACCATGTTCAAACACTTTGTTTGAAGTATTGGATAATAACTTAAATGGGCTTGTCGATCTAAATGTAAAGAAGTGTAGTTGTAAGAAATGGCGAACATCTGGTTATCCGTGTGGCCATGTTATTAAAGTTGCTCTTCATCTAAACCAAGATGATTCAAGCGCATACGCTATGGATTGCTACACTACAGAAGTATATTGACAGACTTATGCCGAGATTGTCTACCCTATTCCACATCCTTTTGAGTGGGGCATACCAGATGTCTTACAAACAGTTTTGCCACCAGTCATGGACAGCAGGCTACTTGGCCGAACAAAAAATCACGATCGTATACCGTCTAAGGGTGAAGAGAAGAGGATATCGACATGTAGTCAGTGCAAGGAAAGTGGTCATACAAGGTTGATATGTGGATCACCAGTGCCATCACAATCATCTTTTCCTCTACCAAAATATGGATCCTCATCAAAATCCAAAGCTCATATGGTGCCAAGCAAAAGGAAATCAAAATCGCAATCAAAATCAAAATCCCAATCACAACCGGCTTAACCTTTTGGGACTTATTAACTTAGGTGATTTTTAAATGCAAACGTTGTATTATGTGTATTTTATGTGTGAATGCATACATTTTCAGTTAGACATTCATTAGTAACTTGAGTTTGAACATTGCTATGATCTGTTCAATTGTTATCACTTATCATATTATTGTCTGTTATCTTTTTTAATGTGTTTTCCTTGAATTCGCAACGCGAAAGTCAAATTCACGTTGCGATTGTTGCGAAAGTCAAATCAACTTTTACAAATCAATGTAAAATTCAATTAAACAAGCAAAAAAAATGTACCCCAGACAGTTGTTTATGCACAAATACATCAATTTCACGTAGCTCACTTCAGGATTAACCTGCAGAAACCAAACATTTGCTCAAACAACACTTTCTACACATCTAAAACCAACAAACAACAAATTATTGAATTCTAGGTACTTAACCAAACATTTTCAAACCAACAAAGAGTATATATGTTAACAACACTTGCTCAAACTTACCAATTATTTATGCACACTTTCAGCACGCGGATACAGGTAGGCAATGTCTCGCATATATTGCTCGAGCCATAAAATGCTGAAACCACAACCCTACTGAACCTCTATCTCTATCTGTGGGAAGTAGAAACTATTTACTTCCTATTGTCAAACGTTCCAAGCACATGCATACAAGAGGACCACAATACCCTCTGGCTCCCTCCGTTTGTTGTGGCGCGGTATCGTCTCTGATCATTGTAACTTTGAACTTTTTTGGCTTCTTGTTTCTAGAATTAGTCCAATAATCAATTGCGCCCAAGTATTTCGCCAAATGAGCACTCCATCCCTTACAAATAATATCTCTCAAATCAGACAATGGTATGTAATTCAATATACTGTCATATAATATTGTCTTCAGGGATGGGAGCTGAATCTCGATGAGAAGCCAATGACGACGTTCCAAAACAGGGATAAACACCTGCAATCATAAATAATTGCGCACATCAAATAAAATTTATGAACACCTTTAAAATATTCAAAAAATAAATACTAGCCTTATCGACCTCCCACCATGCAAGATAAAGTTTAGTTTTTCCATTACCCAAAATATATGAAGAATCTCTCGGATCCTTCAAGTGAGCTACGTGAAAAGACGTCGGCATAATAGTCCATCGAGTATTTTTTATTTTCTTCAATTTCCTTATTATTAGAAGACATGACACCCATGCATCGATATGTTGTTTTATAAAAAAATACATATATTAGTGAATTTATTAATAAATTAAAAAAATCAAAATGCAATATAAGAATAATATAAGACTTACCCCCTTCGAAATAGCCATTATCTTCAACCCCTAATAAAATACCCCACCAAGACCGATCAAGAAACAAATGCATAACATTATCGAGTTTGCATATGTCAGAATAACACCCCTGGCTCCGCTCATGTAGATAAAAATCAACTGCGGTCGTAGCTCAAAGGGTATTATCCGTAATTGTGTCCGGTAGTGTTCTCCTCTCCTGCTGAGGAATGGTACTGGCCGGTAACTCATACGAAAGCCAACTCGCATCCATCATATCGGGCACGGGAGGGGGTTTATCAATATGTCGACATATGACTCCATGTGAATCGGGCTCTTGAACGGTGGGAGGGACCACTTGAATGATGACAGAGGCCTCTTGAACGGTGGGAAGGGCTTCTTGAACGATGAGAGGGGCCTCTTGAACGATGACAGGTGAATCGAGCTTCTTCTTACGGAGTCTTAGCATTAGTGGGGTGAAAGGTGACGTAATGGCACGTGCACGATGTCTGATGCGTGAACCCCGTCGTGTAAGAAAAACTCGACGTAAAGTATCTACCTTATCGGGCCGCTGAAAATAAATTAATACATAAATCAGTACATAAATAAATAAATAATGCCAAAAAAGGTTATTTGCATTTTTAGTATAGTATTAAACAAATTTACCTCATTGCGTAGAGTACGAACCTCATTCTGCAACGATGAAACAATCTCACGTAAAGCTGCTACCTCATCACGTAAAGTAGATACCTCACCACGTAGCGCACCATTGTCATCGTGTAAAACATCCACCTCACCACGTAAAGACCGTACCTCATCATGGCATGCACCATTGTCTTCACGTAAAGTACCGACCTCATGACGCAAAGCACCGACCTCATCACGTAACTCCCCTAACTCATCCCGTGGAGGTGGAGAACAGGGAGATAAATTTCGTGGCCTCTTTGCCGGTCGCCTATCATGAGGTGATGGTGGAGAAGAAGCTCGATGATGTGATGGAATAGGTGATGGTAGAGATGGAGAAGAGGCCCGATCAGGTGATGGCCCGGGTGTCGAGCTTTAGAATCGGCCCGATCAGGTGATGGCTCTCGAAGTGGGGGGTGCACATCATCCGTCCCATCAAAAAACCGCTTACTAGCTTGCCACCAATCAGTGGAAAGCTCAGCCTCTGTGGGTGTTAGCCTCTGTAATGGATAGTTGACCTCCTGATAATATAAAAGCTCAAATAAAGTTAAACGTGTACTAGTAATAACTTGTTTATATATAGTAGTATTTGTGTGTTAACTTACATCATTCATCGTCGTATATGGTAGTAACTCTTTCCAATTCAACAGGCGGATCCTCCTCCAGGTAATAGCCCTAGGAATATCATTTGAATTTTTTATCGCATATGTCCGTATGCTGGGAAAAGCCTCAAATATCCAAATCTACAAACAATATAATACACAAACATCAGTCATTGTTAAATAATTAATTATAAATTTGGAAACATTATATAGAAATTCTTACCTTAAAGGCTCAAATAAAGCCTGCCAAAGTGTATTTAGAACCATCGCCCCGCAAACTTTTTCAGTCCTCAAAGGCAGACGACAACTTCTTCTAGGTAGCTTTCCATAGATATGAACCCCTCCATGCATTTAAGTCCTCTACCAATAATATTAGGTCCTCAGAAATAGGTTGTCTGTCCTCTTTGCCTAAAAAGCCGGCATGCAAAAGTAATAAATGGCATACTCGGACAACATCAAGGTCATCCATCCGAGTAAAACCATCTTTAACAAATATTCTCTTTAAGTCGTCGACGTGTAAACTCGGCTTCGACTTTGCCAGCTCAGGAAAAACCCGAGATAACCATGATGGGCAGAGATATGACTAGTGTACCGGGTTACTTCATCGTGTCCGAAGTGTAGACCAGTGATTAAGCAAAACTCCTCCTGCCCAAAACAAGTATACGTCGGAGGAAAATGAAACCATATCTCTTCATCACCACGTTGTATCCTCTCGGGTAGATCGTTAGTCATGGTCTGAAGAAACAAATGTGTCAACATAGCATATCCACCCGGATGTTGTACTTTCAGCCATGGCCCGAAGCAAGTATCCTCAAACAATTTTCTTTGTAGAGGTGTAAGCGTCGACGCAATTTTAGTGGCTAGGCTTAATTTATTCCTTAAGGTCAATTGAGCCGAAAAAAATTTCTACAAAAGCAATAAACATACCAAGTTAGATATACCAAAAACTACAAATTATACACTATAAACAGACATGATATTAAACAGTGAAAACAAAGCCAAATATGTTTCAAACTAGCACGGTATTCACCCAAGTCATTATTCCATCATAGTTCACAAAATGCATCAGATAACATTCCAGAAGTAAACACTTATATAAACATTTAAAAGGACAACATATAGGTTTAGTGTAGGTTCAAAGACAACATAAAGAGTAGTAGTTTATTCTTGAAACTTAAATTCGCAACACTGTGAAGTTAGTATTTGTCTTTGTTTTTTGGTTGAAGTAATGCAATTCATTCAAGTTTCAATTTGCAGAATAAGAGTAGTTTCTGAAACTTAAATTCGCAATGCGAAAATGAAAATCGCAATGTGAAAATGAAAATCGCAACGCAAAAATGAAAATCGTAACACCAAAATCGCAGCGATTTTTATTTTCGTGTTGCGAATTTAAGTTTCAAAAACTATTCTTCTACAAATAGAAACTTGAATGAATTGCATTTCTTCAACAAAAAGACAAAACAAAGACAATTACTAACTTTACAGGGTTAAAGACTAAACAGTTTAGCAGTATTGACAGCATCCGAATGAATTTACTAAGCATTCTCAGTGAAATGGTTAATCTATATATATTGAAATTAACATTAAATTTATCATCAATATAAGAAAAATCTAATAATAATACAAAAATTTTAAAATAAAAATAAGAGATTAAAAAAACTAACCATCGATGGTTGATTTTCCATTTCTGACCGTGAATGGTTGTGAGGGTTCCTCTGAGAGATGGCGATAGACGAATTTCGCCGGAGATGGGGACGGATTTCGTCAGAGATGGGGACGGATGTCGTCGTAGAGAGTGAGAGATAAAGATGGGACTGAGTTGTGATTTAGGGTTTTAGGTTATGATTTGCGATAATATTGTTTACATTTGTGTTGCGAAATTAATATTGTGTTTCGAATTCGAAAATAAAATTCGCGTTGCGAAAATAAACGCGCTTTGCGAATTTGACTTCTGGGTTGCGAAATTGGAGTTCGCATTGCGAATTTGTTGATCATTTTCGCAAATCCAAAAAAAGTTGATTAAAATCGTATATTATAAGATATTTTCGGTCACTGAGGTTATTTTTTCATATATAAACTACCCTAAAATAATAGTGTGAAAACTAGTCTGCAACTACAAGGATCGAAAGCTCGTAAAACATTGAGCTTCTCTGTCGAAACAACGAAAGATGAACGACTGGGTTTGCGATGTAATGAATGAGATTTATATTAAGCAAAAAGATCATAAAGCCAATGGGTTTAGATGTCCATGTTATGATATCAACCTCTAAATATAAAAAAAATCAATATATATTCGTATCCGTCACAAAAAGTGTAGCACAAACTAACGGACACGAAGCAAAAGTCTATGGAGTATATATATATATTGAATTGAAAGAGCCTGTTACTCTATGGGGTATATATTAAATCACGCTTGTTCTCATTATTTGCACTTAAAAATTTCATGGATCGTGTGAGATGAACAATTTAATCCTCCAAGGTTTCGTTATAATAATAGGATGACTGGAGCGTTAGTGTTCTCCATTCTCGGAGAGCAGGCAACCAGATCGCAGATAATCTAACCAAACGAGCAACCCCATGAAAATAGAGTTCCACTACCTAAATGCATCACCCGCAGAACTAGCGAGAATGATCCAGGAAGACATTGATATAACTTAAGTAGATTCTCATTTTGTCAAAAAAAAAAAAAACTTATATGAAAATTTAAATTTTTTTTAAAAGAGACGATTATCCCCACCTTCGATCTATATTTACATCGGATTCTATGGTTTTCCTATTAAAAAATATTATATATTTTAAAAATATTTTTCTTATCTTTTACAAAATTATACTTTATTATTTTTTAAATTTATTTTAATTAAATATTTAAAATAATTGAAATAAATATTCAATTTATCAAACTAGATACTAAAACTCAAATTCATTATTCGCAATAATATAATAAATTCAAATAACGATTTTGAATATTGAAGCAGGTTATGCAATACTCAAACAATTGAAATCTGCATTTGTTCTAAATCTGTGTAGAATATTATTAAAATCTTTAAACTTAAATATGTAAAAATAAATTTGTTAAAAAATATGTAAAAAAAATAAAAGTATATATATTAAAAAGTAAGGGTAAAATATATAAATAGTCTCTAAATTTTTAAGGCGCTTAAATTTTGATCAACCAATTTTTAAACTTATAATACAGTCATCAAAATTTTAATTTATTTTCATTTATATCCCGGTTAACTCCCATTAATTTATGCTGATATGGCATTTAACTCTAGTTAACCCAACCCTCTTTTTCTCCAAGTTATTTTCTTCTTCTTCTTAAGATCCCACCTTGCAAACACTGCTTAAATCAAATCCTCTTTTTTAAAACTTCAAACTTTAACCCCTTTCTCTCTCACTTAGGAAACTGCAGTTGTTGTTCTGTCATTCTCTCTTTTACTGCATTTTCCCTTATTAACACCAAAAACTAGAAAAAGAAGGAGACGACTCACTTTTTAAAAGAGAAAAAAAATGTGAACTTTGAGATTGGGTTTTTGATAAATACTGGGATTAGATATCCTTCTTCACTTCCTATTTTTTTCTTCCATTTTGAAGGCAGGTAAATTTTTCAAAGACTCAATTTTCTTTTATGTTAGTTTAATAGGTTGTTAAAACGAAAAAGAGTTTTGGTTGTGGAGGATATAAAGGAAGAAAAGGAAGTTTTTGGAGAATATTGTGTTCTTGTGCTGTGAAAAGGAAAGGATTTGTTTTGATCATTGTTTTTAGGCTTGAAAAATGAGGTGGGTTTGAGTTTTTATTTTTGGTTTTGTTTTTTGGGTTCCAGATTTCTGATTTTATGATGTGTAGGATGTTAGAAAGTAACCATTTGAAGATGTTTTGGGTTCATCATCATCAAATCATGCAAAAAAGATGGTTACTTTCATTACCCCTTCCTCTTCCTCCATCTTTTTTAACTGCTACAGCTTTTAATGGAGATTCAAGCCCTTCACCACCACCATCATCTTCTGGTACAAGAATCAGTCTTCTTGTTTTTTTCATTATAGTAATCTTGATTGTTCTGTTTTTCATCTCTGGTCTCCTTCATCTTCTTGTTAGATTCTTTATAAAACATCCATCTTCATCTACATCTTTCAATCTAAGAAAAAGAAATAATTAGAAGAAGAAATCTGGAGATGAAGAAGGGGTGGGTTAATGGGAATTAAGTGTCACGTTAGCACAAACTAACTGAAGTTAGCGTTAGTAAGACAAAAAACTAAAAATTTGATCACTGTATTATAAGTTTCAAAAGTTAAGTGACCAAAATACAACAGATTTAAAATATGGAGACTATTTACATACTTTATCCAAAAACTAAATATCTAATATATGCCCGAATATGTACTGTCTGTGATCGTTCTAAACACGCCCATGTTGACGTCATCTTAGAAGTGAGAAGTGCGAAGCTCCCGTGGGAGTTGGGACTCTGACTGAATCAAGAGAAAGTAGTTGAAAGCCTGTAGATTTACATTAAAGCCCTTGATTTCTGTTTTCCGCGACCAAACCTGGAAATGGTTATTTAGAGTAGTCACTTAGCTAAAAATAAACTATTCAATTATTATTTTAGTTTTTTAATAAATTCACTATATTTTACGTAACTACACATGCCGATTTATTGTTTTAAATTTCCAAATAAATTACATTTTTTCTTTGTGTAATTATATTAAAATCGTATCTCGATCTAAGATTTTTAGAATTTCACCTTTAAAATTATTATAATTTTAAAGGGTTAGTCTATCGTGCACGTCACATATCATAACTTATCACTAAAATAATATATTGAAACATATTTCTAGCAAAATTATATTTATCACATAAATATAAAAAAGTATAAGCATTTATTCAAATTAATAATTAATTAAAAATTAAATTCTATTTTTAATAATATTATTTTATCTTAAAATATAATAATTAATTTAAGTGGTTTAATTTGTTTAGCATTAGGTTTTTATATTATTTAAGGGTTGAGGGTGACCATCAACATCATCACCCCGGAGTCAAAAACTCGTTGGAAAATAGTTGACAACAAATCTAACGGTGTCGTCGTCCAATTCATCACAGTGAAGGAGCAACAGAGTCGACCTTCAACCTGCGACTGTTTCTATTATTTTTACTTGCGTTGGCCTTCGGAAAAAACCAACCCGCGTCTATTGGTCGTTCGTCTCCAACTTCCAGCCAGGGGCGGACCTATGTGGCCTACAAAGTAGCATCTGCATATCCATTTTATTTAAAAAATACCAATAGTTAATATATTATATCAAAAATAAAAATTCTGCACACCTTTTTTTTTATTTTGTTTTTGACTTTTTTGCACAATTTTTATTGTTGTTGAAATTAAGTTGTTGCTCATTTCTTTTCCTCAGATAGTTAGGTTCGTACTCATTCTTTTACACTCTTAAATTTAGTTAAATTTATATTTGAGTTTGTAAGTTTTGAATTTTTTTAAATTTGAGTGAGTTAAAATTAAGAGATAAAATTAAATTTTGAATCAATTTAATAGATTTTAGTGATTTTATGAAACATATTTGAATGTTAAATTGTGATAGGTAAAATTACTAATATGTATTTTTGGGAATGAGAAAAAAATGGTATACTAAATTTGTGTAATTTAAGTATAAGCAATTTAGACATTTTAATTTTTAAGTTGAATCCATTTAAATTATTTAATTAGTAATTAAGATCTTATTTCTTTGATAATAAATATAATTACTAATAGTGAATTATAATAAATAATTATTGTGATTTGTAATTTTTGTAATTGTAGTAATAAGAAGACGAATGATGAAAAGATGAACTCTCGACGAAAGAAGAAGAATGGAACGTTGGATTGGTTTGTTCAAAAGTCCAAAAAGAATGATGCAAGTTCTTCCCAAGTGCCAATTTGTGTCTCATCACCGACTCAACCTTCAGCAACTCAAGTCGAACAAGAATTTTCTTTCCCTTCAAATAATATGCCCCAAACTCAAGAAACCGAAATGAGATCTACATGTATTACACGAGATGATAGTACAACATTTGCATCAAGAGAGATGGAAAGCCAAGTTAATGATATCTCTATTCCACATGATCCGGCTAAAAGAAAAAAATTATTGATTATCATCCAATGGATCGAGAAATAGTGAGGAAAAAATACATACAAAGAGGTGCTTGCCAACCAAAGAAGCACAAATTTCCTCAAACAGACTTCGGAGGAGGTACATTACGTCGCTTTAATAAATATTGGTTTAATAAGTATTCTTGGCTTGATTATAGTGTTTCAAAAGATGTTGCATTTTGCTTTGTTTGTTACTTGTTTAAGAATGAAACTACCAAAGATGCAGGAGGAGATGCATTTTTTGTTAATGGGTTTAGAGGTTGGAATAGGCCAGTTCGGTTTAGAAAACATGTTGGTGGAATTAATAGTGCTCATAATCAAGCTTTTCAAAAGTTTGAGAATTTAAAGAACTTTAAGTCATCCTTGAAAGTTTCTTTAGACCAACAAACCGAGCAAGCTAAAAGTGATTACCGAATCCGCTTGACTACTTCTCTTCATTGTTTGAGATTTCTTTTACATCAAGGATTGACATTTCGTGGTCATGATGAATGTGGTGAATCAAGTAACAAGGGAAATTTTCTTGAACTTTTGAATTGGATTGCGGAAAAGAATGATGATGTGGGAAATGTTGTTTTGAAAAATGCACCTAAAAATAATCATATGATTGCACATTTGATTCAAAAAGAGCTTATCAATTATTGTGCAAAAGAAACTACCAAGGCAATTGTGGAAGATCTTGGTAAGGATTATTTTGGAATACTAGTAGATGAGTCAAGTGATGTGTCTCAAAAAGAACAAATGGCTTTGTGTGTCCGTTATGTTGATAAAAAAGGAATGATAAAGGAACGGTTTCTTGGAATTGTTCATGTTGGAGATACCACATCTTTGTCTCTTAAAGAAGATATTTTTTCTTTGCTTGATGAGCATTCTTTGAGGTTTTCAAGAATTCGTGGGCAAGGGTACGATGGAGCTAGTAATATGAAGGGTGAACTTAATGGTCTCAAAACTCTAATCATGAGAGAAACACAATTTGCATACTACATACATTGTTTTGCTCACCAACTTCAATTAACTCTTGTTGTCATTTCTAGGAAAAATAAAGATTGTGGTTGGCTTTTTGATACACTTGGAGATTTGTTGAATGTTGTTGGATCATCATGTAAGCGAAAAGATTTGCCTAAAGGAAAACAAGCTGAAAAAATTGCAAAAGCCTTTGAAAATGGTGAAATTGTGACTGAAAAAGGTTTAAACCAATAGCTTTGTTTAGGTAGGTCGGGTGATACACGTTGGGGTCTCATTATAAGTTGATTTTGAATGTGATTGATTTGTATTCTACAATACGTGTGGTGCTTGATTTGATTGGTAATGATGCTCGAAATGGTGATGATGCTCGAAAAGCCGATAATGTGAGTTTTGCAATAGAGTCATTTGATTTCATTTTCATGATTCACTTGATGAAGAGAATATTTGGGATTATGAATGAATTAAACAAAGCTTTGCAGAGAAAAGCTCAAGATATTGTCAATGCTATGTCACTTGTTACTTTAACTAAAGAAAGATTGTAAAATATGAGAGAAAACGAGTGGGAGTCTTTTTTTGCTTCAATCACTTCATTTTGTAACAAGAATAACATTGATATTCTTAATGTGGATGCTATGTATATTCCTTCGGGAAAAAAGAAACGTTGTCGTTTGGATACTACTAATATTCATCATTTTCGAATTGAAGTGTTCTTGGGAGTTATTGATCTTCAGCTTCAAGAGTTAAACAACCGATTTGATGAGGTTAGTATAGAGTTATTGACTTGTATGGCTTCTTTGAGTCCACTTGATAAATTTTCTTCTTTTGACAAACAAAAGATACTTAGACTTGTTGAATTATATCTCGATGAATTTACAAGTGTTGATAAACTAGCCCTTGATGATCAACTTGATAATTATATTGTTGATATGCGGAGGGATGATAGATTTTGGGTATTGAAAGATATGGGTGAACTTTCCATGAAGCTGGTCGAGACAAAGAAGCATCAAGTGTACCAACAAGTCTATTTGCTCATAAAGTTAGTATTGATTCTCCCCGTAGCAACCACAAGTGTGGAAAGAGCATTTTCTAAAATGAACATCGTGAAGAATAAGTTGCGAAATAGCATAGGTGATCAGTTTCTAAATGATTGTTTGGTCACTTATATAGAAAGAGATGTTCTTGTCCAAATCGATGATGAAAAAAATCTTAAAACGACTTCAAGAAATGAAAGCTCATCGAGAACAATTGTAATTGTTTCTAGTGTTTAGTATTTTTTTTGTGCATTTTGAATGAATTGTTATTTTGGATTTTTAATTATGTAACTTTTTTTATTAATGAATATTATAATATTTATTTTGGACCCCATTTTTTAATTCCTGGATCCGCCACTGCTTCCAGCGACAACCACAATCGCCAATCATCGATAGTTTCCAACCGCCGTCGCGTGTAAATTCCTTTGCAAGAAATTCGCCGATCGTCTTCTTCCTTTGCACGATCGTTGCAGGTTAGTTCTAGTTTTTATTTTTTAATGGTTAAATTACATTACAACTCTACTTATTTGTGTGTTATTTACAAAGGTTAAATTGCATGAAAAATCCCCCATAATTTCTCCCATTTAAATTTTAGACAAACTTATGTGTCTATTTTAGTAGACATGTCTAAATTACACTACTCACCCCATATTTGTGTTTTAATTTAAATGGTCAAATTTCATGAAAAACCCCTATAGTTTCTCTCATTAGATTTTAGCCAAACGTATGTTTATGTATTAATAGGCATAGCTAAATTACACTACCCACCCGATACTTGTGTTTTAATTTAAATGGTTAAATTTCATGAAAAGCCCCTATACTTTTCCCTATTTAGATTTTAGACTTCTAGGTTTTAAATATTCTATAATTTTTAATTTATTTTTATTTTGATAATTAATTTTAAATTTATTCTTTAATTTTAATTAATAATAATATTAATATTCTAATTAATTTATTAATTTTTAACTTGATGCTAATAAAGTTGAATCTTAAACTTTTGTAATAGTTTTTTTAATAAATGGCGATCAATTGTTATTAAAAAAATAATTAATTTTTATTAGTATTAATTTTAATTTGATATTAATTGTGATCATATAATATTAATTTTTATACGTACATTTGACTTGCTATGAATATTGATCATTCATATCGATTTAATATTATTTTTTGTCAATAATCTTAAATTGCAGCATATTAACGATTATGGATGATGAGGGGAAGATTGAGAACAAGGAGATGGTAAATTGTAATCTTAATGAAGATGACAAAATAAATTAACCAAGTAGTGAAATTTATACCGAAGAAGAATGACTTGGATCCAATGTTGATGATGGTAAACATACATCCGATGACAAGAGCATTGATTACTTCATCAATGAGGATACCTGGGACAATATAGGAAATGAACAACAAGATTATGATGAAAATGACATGGATATGCTCAAGTGGAAGTCGTTGGATGGTTGTGTTGAATCCTACTATACTTATGCAAAAGTTAAAGGTTTTGGAGTTCATATGGATTCAACAATAAGAAGTTGAAGTGATGGTCACATAATTTCAAAGAAATTGGTCTATCCAAAACGAGGGATTTAGGAAGAACAAGTGAAACATCTTACCTAATAGAAAATGTGAACCAAAACCAATAAATATATTTGGATGTCAAACATTTATTAAATTCAAATTTAACGAGCAATATCAATTCTGGAAAATTGAGAAATTTCATGCATATCATTGTCACAAAATGATATAGCCAACACAAGTGTCATATATCAAGTAAATAAATGTGTAATTATGTTATATTTTTGTATTATTTTTTACCATTTATTTTTTTATATATATTTGTAATTTGTAATACCTACCAATGGTTTAGTTGTAGATCCTTTCAAAAAATTAACAAGAGATATATGATCAAAATTAATATCACGCACAACTTATGAATTATTCCAAATAGTATGAAGACTTATTGGACTTTCCTCCTTATGTCTAACTTCATCTCATTCCTACATAAACATAAAATAAATAATAATTATAAAAATAACAGTTATACAAAATATAGATATCCATAAAAAATTCATTAAATTAGCAACATAAACATTACATAAAGTACAAATTTTTTTGTTATAATTAATAAATAAAAATTAAATTTTCTTTCATGATGAGAAGTTTAACATTTTAACTACAACACTAAACATACATAACTCTTTTAATTAATCACAATGAATGTATCTCAATACTGATATTTCCTGAATTCATATCGAGTTGTTTCTTACCTTCCATTTTTGCTTGTTTTGCAGGAGTCAAATTGAGATCCATTAACTAGTTCAAATAGTTATAAAATTCAAGGAAAAATGTATTTTATCAAAATCAATACTAAATCAAAAGCAATGATAAAAATGAATATCAAGTTAAAATTAAGCATAAAAATTAAAATTAATGATCAGTATTAAATTTTACATATCAGAATTAATATTATCATGTTTTAAATAATCACAATTAATATCAAGTATCAAATTGTTAAGATTAATGATAACAACTAATATAAAATAATATAAAATTAATGCTAATAAAAATTAATAAATAAATTAAAATATTATTATTATTATTAATAAAAATTAATTGTTTTTAATAATATAAAATTACAATTAATATTATATGATCACAATTAATATCTAAATATAATTAAAATTAAAATTAAAATTAATACTAATAAAAATTAATTGTTCTTTTAATAATAATCGATTGTCATTTATTAAAATAAACTATTAAAAAAAGTTTTAAGATCGGACTTTATTAGCATCAAGTTAAAAATTGAAGAATAAATTAAAAATATTATTATTATTAATTAAAATTAAAGAACAAAATTGAAATTAATTATCAAAATAAAAATAAATTAAAAATTATAGAATATTTAAAACCTAAAAGTCTAAAATCTAAATAGGGGAAAGTGTGGGGGTTTTTTCAAAAATTTGACCATTTAAATTAAAACACAAGTATTGGGTTGGGTAGTGTAATTTAGCCATGTTTATTTAAACATAAACATACGACTATGGGGGATTTTCATGAAATTTGACCATTTAAAATAAAATAAGTATGGGGTGGGTAGTATAATTTAGCCATGTCTATTAAAACATACACACACTTTTGTCTAAAATTTAAATGGAAGAAATTATAGGGGTTTTCCATGCAATTTAACCTTTGGAAATAACACACAAATAAGGGAGTTATAATGTAATTTAACCATTAAATCCAAAAGGCTTAATACTAAAATAAGTGCCCAAACTATACTTATTTTTCGAATATGTGCCTAAACTATTTTTTGACTAATCTAGGCGTCTAACGTTATCATTTTAGGTGCCCGGACCGTCAACGACGTTAATTTCTCTGTAAAGTGACACGTGTCACAATATGGTGATTTTAAAATTTATTTGTTTAAATATTAAAAATATTATTATATTTATAAAAAAACATTAATTTCTCTTAAATTATAAAAAGCTCCCAAATCCCTGAAATTCCCAAACCCTAACCTTAACCCGTCATCGTCGTCCTTTCCGGCCACGACCACCATCTTCGACATAGTCCCTGCCATCCTCCTAATCATACGTCACCGTAGTTGTTATCGATTAGCTGTCGGAGTCGCGTGGGATCACGATTTTTATCATAGGGTTTGCGGGTATAAAATGTCGATTCATCGCCGATCGATCATCGACTGGTCACAGTTTCATAGGGGTTTTGGTTGTCGGTGAGATATGAGGTCGGGTGGAGCTTCGTCGATGGTAAAGGGCGGTAGTCGATGTGGGTTTAGGGGTTGAAATGAAGGTTTTCAAAGTTTTGAGGTTATTTTCAATTTTTTGTATTTTCTTTTTTAAAAAATATATAATTTCAATTTTTAATTTTTAAATAAAATTTTTAAAATTACCATATTGGGACACATATCACTTAACGAAGGAAATTAACACCGTTGATGGCCCGTGCACATAAAGTGGTAACGTTTGTAACATTAGGAATCGAGATGAGTCAAAAAATTGTTTAGGCACCTATTCGGGAAAACATGTATAGTTTGAGTACTTATTTTGGTATTAAACCAAAATAAAAACTAAAACTAACCTGCGACAATTGTGCAAAGGAAGAAGACAATAGACGAGTTTCTTGTAGAGGAACTTACACGCGACAACTGTTGGAAACTAATGATGATTGGCGGTCGTGGTGGTCATCAGAGGTTGGAGATGGACGACCGAGGGTCACGGGTTCATTTTTAGAAAGCCAACACAAGTAAAAATAATGGAAACAGTCGCGGGTTGACGGCCGAAGCTGCTCCTTCGAGATGACGAACTTGACGGCGGTGAATTGGGTGATTGCAACGCTAAATTTGTTGTCAATTATTTTTCGGTGAGTTGTTGGCTCCGATAGTGATGCTGCTGATGGCCACTCTCGACCCTTAAATAATTAAAAAAAACTAATTCTAAACAAATTAAATCACTCAAATTAATTATTATTATTTTAATAAGAATCATTATTAAATTACAATTTTATTAAAAGTAAAATTAAATTTTAATTAATGTTTAATTTTTAAATAAATTCTTATACTTTTTAATATTTACATAAAAAACAAATTTGTTTGTGATACGTTTCGCTACGTCGCTTTAGTGGTACATTGCGAATGTGACGTGCAACGTAGAATTTTCCATCTTTAAAGATTTAATTTCGAAATTATAAGGATCCATTTGGTTCGAAAAAATATAAACCATTTTTATTTTTTTAGAAAATAGAAAATATTAAAAATATATGTTTAGTTATAAAATAAAGAAAATAAAAACATAAATAAGTGAAAACATAAAAAAAATTCAGAAAATTAAAAAAATACGATATCTAGATTTTTAACATAATTTACACGTTCAAATTCTTCTAACAACAATTTTTTGACTTAATTATATTTGAAGTCCTCAAACTTTTACAAAAACTAATTATGACCCCTGAACTTTTTTTATATTCAAAATGGTCCTTAAATTGAAATTTTTAATAATTAATTTTGTAGTATTTTTATATTTAATGTATTGAATCTCTTAATAGTTTTTTATATTTTATATTAATTTTTTTTGTTTTTTCTAAAAAATAAAAAAATCCTCAAACTTTGCAAAAAATAAATTAGACCTTTAAACATAACTAAAAAAATTAATTATGCTCATCTACCATATCAACATCCATAGTGTATTTTCATGTAAGCATCGTGACAATCATCGCTTGATTTTGTTGGTCAAAGAATTAGATTAATAAAATATTTATTATTACTTAAAATAAAACCATAAAAATACTAAATTTTCTTTTAATGGTCCAAAAATAGTTTCTTTAATTTTTAATTTTTAAAAAACTACTTTTAAAAAACATTTATTTACAAAAATTCTCAAATATCTTTGATGTATATAATATAACACATTCACAAATATATATATATATATATATATATATATATATATATATATATATATATATATATATATATATATATATCTCCTTTTATTTATAGGACATTAACAACTTGAGTTTTCAAATAATATTTCAAATGAATCTAAAATCCAATAATTTATCATAAAGTTCTTTAGAAAATTTTTAATTTTAAATTAAATTATAAAAGAAAAGTTTGGATAAATTTCATATTTAGTACCTAAACTATCAATTTTAGTTTGTTTCAATACTTAAACTTTCAATTTTTTCAAAATCATACCTAAATTTTAGTTTTTGTTTCATTTTAGTACCATGTTCAAATTTTAATGTTAATTTTTTAAAAAATTAAAAGTTTAAATACTAAAACGGATCAAAATAGTTTAGGTACTAAACGCGTTAAGTTTTTAATAAGTACTAAAATAAAAAAAAACTAAACATTATATATGATTTTGAAAATATTAAAAGTCTAAAACATACCAAAACTTATAGTTTAGATACTAAATACATAGTTTACCCAAATTTTTTATATAGCGGGAGTGGAAATAGATTGAAATGTGGTTAATTAACGCTGTTGAGATACGGACGCCTATATCTCTCTTCCCTTCTCTCTTTCAAGGCTCTCTCTTATCGGCTTCACGTTCTCACTTTCTTGCCTCTGCAGATTTCCCCCGAAACAAACAATACACAGAGAAAATCCAAGAAAATTCGCTCTCTTTTAATATTATTCTCTTCAACTCTCCAATTTAGAAACAAGATAACCTTTATGGAGCTGAAGATCACCACCGTCGCGGTGCTGTTGGATCTGGTTCACTAAAACCGTAAAATTTGGCTCGGTAATTTTTATTTGCAAACAGCGCCAGGGATATATTCGTTTAAGGTGTCGTTTTAGATTCCGAAACTGAGAAACCCTAGTAAGAACCGTTTTTTTATTAGATGGGGAGCACTATGCTTTTCTAGAGTTGGGTAATCTGGGGAAAGGAGAAGAAAAATAGTGGCATTTTGTTGGGATGCTATTGCCTCGTACGATTTGATGCCACAAGAGCCGTCGCCTTGGGACCGGAAGGATATTTACAAGGACAAGAAGCACGAGAGGACGGAGTTGCAACAAATGCCCCTGACCGTGTCTCGATGGAGACACGCGTCTTATATGCCTTCTTATCAGCATGGATCACTCGCTGGGGAGGCGTTTTTTCCCGAAAAATCTTTTTAATTTAATATTTTCGATCAAACATCGATTAAACTATATTTCTTATTTCTTGATCTAACATTCTTTGCAGTAAGACGCGCGCCTTGCAGCATGTTATACGCTAATTTAACGTCACGTGAGATAATGCGCGCCTTTTGCTGACATGGATACACGTGTGTATGGCACGGGCAGGGGCTGCGCTATTCAATTATCTCAATTATCAAACATGTATAATGCAAGGCACGGTGCAAGGATCGCGCCTTGCATTATTTTCCCAAACTTCTCGACTTTAAGGCATCTTCTCTCGGTTATAAATAGCTGTCTCCCGTAAACTCTCTCACTAACAATCCTTTGAATAAGTAAATAACATCCGACAATCATCTTATATTTGATTCAGAAGTTTGCTCGATCTTTCGTTATAAGGTAATTTTGTTATAATATTTATTTTATAGTTATATATGATTATTTGAAAAAATATTATACTAATTGTTTTCAATTAATTTTTGTGTTTGTAGAATTAGAAAGTGGAAGCATACGTTGAAATATTTTTGCGGTGCAGGTAATAATATAAAATTATATTATTTAAATTATTTACGTTTATGTGTAAAAAATTATTCTGTTATATTTTTGGTCATATATTATTTATTTAATCAGGTTTGTTTTAGTTGTTTTTTTGCAGATATAATATTGTTGCACTTTTAAACTCTAAGAATGACGCGACTTTCAGCTATTATATATTATGATGGAGAAATTCGAGAAGATGAAACTGACGTTGTATTCGTATCAAATGAGCGTGTTAAAATATCATTCAAGAGAAATATAACTCTTGAGGAGCTGATAACGAAGATTTCGAGGAAGGTTCATGTTGGAAGTAGTAGAAGAATATCGTCGTTGCAGTACAGATTTCCAACATCATTGTTGCCATTAATTTATACAGCGTTTGAACTATCGAACAATGATGATGTTGAAATGATGGTTGATTCTCAAAGTAATAATTCAGACGGCGATATTGAGATGCATGCAAAGTTTGTTCAAGTGCGTGCTGTTCGGGGTCAGTCATTAAGCTCACACTATGGGTTGGTTGAACAAGTTGATCAAGTTGATAGCCCGACTACAGTAATGTGTAATATTTTAATGCCATAATGGGAAATCCACATCATGGTGTCGGCACATCAACTTCAATGGGGAGACATTCATCTGCAACTCTTTACGATATGTACCGAGGTGGGTCCATGAACAATCCGTATGGCAACATCGCGTCCAGTTCGAGGGGAAGGCATTTATCTGCAAATTTCTTTGACTTTAATATGGAGATGCCATCGACGCAACAATCTGTGCATTTTCCATTTGACACGATGACTTCAAGCTCCAAGGGGAGGCATTCGATTGCGAGCATTTTCGATCTCAATCCAGATATGCCTTATAGTTCAAGGGGAAGGCGTGCCAGTAGTAGGTTCTTCAATCTAAATGTGGAGAGCATGGAGGAACCATCATGTCCACCAGAAGAACCGCTTCGTGAGCCTGGTGCGGATGGTGCTGAGACTGAACTATTCATTCACCCAGAATCACCTCAATTCAACTCCAATGGTGATGATGATATAGATGAATTTCCAGAACACGTGGCACAAACTGACCCTCCAACACACATGTATGAAGCTGATTATGATGCAATGTACGGGCCAGAATTTGCGGATATGCCTCATCTCGGTGACTATGGATATTACTCATCAATAAATAATGATGAGTTATCTTTAGGCATGGAATTTTCAAGCAAGGAAGAAGCGATGATGGCTATCAAAAATTACAATATCTATAATTTTGTTCAGTCTAGAGTCGACTGCTCCACGACCGAAAAATATGTATGCTACTATGCCCGACGAGAAAACGGATGCAGTTGGATGGTTCGTGTATCGAAGAGGAAGAGGAAAAACAACAGATGAGAACTAACAATATACAACAGTCCTCACACATGTTGTGTTGGAGGGGTCAACCAAGATCATCCCAACTTGGACTTTGAAGTGATATGTCAAGCCATCATGCTCATGGTAAAAGCAAGCTCTCATATAGCTGTTGCTGTGTTGATTTCAGCTATACAATCGCAGTATAGGTACACTGTCTCCTATAAAAAAGCTTGGTTGGCAAAACAAAATGCCATTGTCAAACTTCATGGCGAATGAGATGCATCTTACAACGAACTTCCAGGCTAGTTTTGGCTGGTGCGGAGGTTGAATCCTGGGATAATTGTGGACTTCGAAACCTCCTATGCATACCATAATGATCGAGTTCTCCGCGATCGATGTCAATTCTACCGGGTTTTTTGGACTTACCCACATTACGTTAATGTTGTCAAATACTGCAAGCATGTGGTCCAAATCGACGGGACTTTCTTGTATGGAAAATACAAGCAAGTTTTATTATTGGCAGTTGTCCAAGATGGCAATCACAACATTCTTCCAGTTGCTTTTGCTCTTGTCGAAGGAGAAGATACAAACTTAAGAAAATTATCGAACAATTTGGTATTTCAAAAATAATTTTAAATACAACAAACTTACAATAAGTATTAAATGGTAAATGATAACCAAATTACAATAACTTATATTAAATGGTAATAAACAAAATTAACTGAAATATATTAAAAAAAAAGTCAAACAAATTTAACAAAATAAAATAAGTATTAAATGAGAAATAATAAAAAATTACAATTAAAAAGTCCAATAAACTAAATACAAATATAATAAAAAACAAAATCTATCGATGCCTGCGACGCGAATGTGTTCCGCAGGGCGGTAGATGTCGGTCTCGAGGAGGATTTCTTCGTATCACTGGTTGTGACTCCTCGCTGTCATCATCACCACCATCGTCGTCGTCGTCGTCGTCGTCCTGAGTAGGTACATTAGGTTGATGAGGAGCTGATGATGATGAAACACCTCCATAGAATAAAGACCCTGGAGGTGTATGACTGACTATCCCACCGGCCTGCGAAAACTGGGAAAACTCATAAAACCCAGACATCGCTGAGTGTGAAAACTGTACAGGAGGTGTCTGTGCTACGACCATGGGTGATGAGGCTGAACCCGCCAAATATACAACATATGAACCCCAAGTCGGATCTACAAACATATATCCATAATAGCCTCTAGGAGGGGTCATCTATGACAGTGGTGGCGGCGGGGTCATAAAAACAGGTGAAGGCGGTGGCGGCGACATCTAGTAATGGAAAGGCGGTGGCAGCATCATATATGGTTGCGGTATGTAAGTCGCTAGATACAGTGGCTGCTGTGAAGGTCCTGCTGGTGCAGCTGAGGATGAACCATATGCACCTGTTCTCCGTCCACGAGTCGGGGGACGATGGTGCTGTGTCGGTGAACGTCTCTGTCGATGTCGCAAAAATGTCTACCCTCGTGCATCCTCGGGAAGCAGAAACGATTTTCCGTTACTGTTGAACCACTCGTAATAACCGTCATCAACCATCAAAAGGTCAAGTAAAATGGGCTCTCTACGAGGAAGGCGTCGATGTCGATCCTCCCACAACACAACCCACATATGATGCCTCACCAGCCAATCTGTATCTGTCTTGCCGTGTCTATATGTGCTATGCAACTCGTCCATATTACGAGATGCTTCTAAATTGGTTGAAAACAACCAAATTGCCGGAGCACGCGATCAGTGAAGTGCCACTCGACGGTTGCATAACAGATCAAGGGGGACCATCGCCATCCAAACATCTGATGGGCCCCTCAACTCAGGTGGGATCATCGCCCTCACATCATCAGTAGAATATGACACCCATTCAAACTAAAACAAATATATATAACTTTTATCAAAATAATAATCTAATTATATAACTATAATCTAAAATTGATTTTAAAACATTAAAATTCATACCTGTGTACCAGCCTTCTGATCGATTAACACCCTAATTTTTTCTAAATCATTAGGTAGCTCCTGATGATTTTTCCTATCATTAGACCACCTATTCAAGAAAAATAATTTCTTATTCACTGTATAAAATTATTAATATAAAAAATCAGTTTTATAATTACTTCAGGAGTAGCGGAAATACGAATGAGTTCTTGACAACGGGACATAAAAAGGGCAATCGATACCATGCCCAAAACTGCAACAGCAGGAGACATCCGCCAATAGCATTACGCCTGTAGTCAATGGCTCGACACATCTCCCTGTACAGGCAAGCCAAAACTGCCGAGCCCCAACTGAGTGATCCGGCCAGATAAAAGTCGCCAAGATGTTGCAACCACATACAATGAACTTGGTTGCGCGATTTGTCCGGCATCAACAACCCTCCTATCAGCTGCAGTATGCATGCCCGTGCATACTGTTTAACTTCATCGTCAGACGCGTCCTCGTTCAACTCCCGAAAATTGGCATCCAACCAATTTAACGGTATCCGTCCACCGTTAAAATTTCCGGGACACGTCCTAGACTAACCCGACACTAAGTAGTCCAAGAACCGGAAGCTATCCCTGATATTACACCTCTATCCACCGGAAGCCCCAGGTGCATAGAAACATCCTCAAGCGTGATCGTACACTCTCCGCACGGAAGATGGAATATGTGGGTCTCCGGCCTCCACCGCTCTACTAAGGCAGAAATAAGGTCTGGTTCTATCTTACAGTAACCCTGATATCTACATAGGTGACTGAATTCAGCCTCTACTAAATACGACATTACACGAGTAGGTATAACTAACTTAAGGTTCATAATAAAAGGATCTAATATACGATATCTCTCCTAAAAAATAAATAATTACACAAATTAATTTTTAAACTAATAATCATGCATTAAATTAATTAATTAAATTAAAACGTTAAAATGTTACCGTATCAGTAAAGTGTCGAGATATATGATTTCCATCCAACCAAAGTAGACCGCCTTCCATTTTATATCTGTAAAAAAATTAATTAAATAAAATATTAAACAATTAAAATAATTAAATAAATTACTAAAAAAATACTAAATATAATAAAATATACCTTAATAATATAATATAAGAGTATTTGAGAGAAGTTTAGAAGATTTGTGTGATAAAAGTAATTGAGAATTGAGGTATTTATAGGGAGGGATGAGTGTGAACGGGCGGGGATAATTTGATAATTAATGATATAGCGCGGGAAAGAGCCCGCGTCTTTCTAACGCGTGTCAGAATTATAGGTAAGACGCGGCCCCCACGCCGTGACATACCTTAATTACCAATATATCCTCGTCCGTTCGCACGTATATCCATATCAGTGTAAGGCGCATGTCTTATCTCACTTGACGCATGATCGGTGCCTAATCGAAAATATTAAATTAAAAAGATGATTTTTTTTAAAACGCCAGCTGGGATCCGCTGACGTCCGTCGTCCTCTTGGTAAGTTCTTTCCTTCCATTTATTTTTAACTCTAATTTAGGGTTAGGATTGTATCAGCATGAGATTTTCCGGATTTTTTTTCTTTTTTGTGTGGGATTAAGACTGCGTAGATCCGTGGATTTTTTAGGTTTTGGTGTAATTTCTTTTTGGGATTTTTCTTTTTTATTCTGGTTCATTATTGATAATGGGAAATGTTTTCATTCAACTTCTTTTTTCTCGTTTTGGTTTATCAAAATCAACGTTCTCGGGTTGTCTGTTATTTTTTCCAGGTTTTTTTTACGGATGAGAATATTAAGTTTTTCTCCTTCTCTTTCTTGTTGGGTTCATGAAAGAACATACACTTTGATTGTGATAAAAGGGGAATTTTATTTTTATTTTTAATATTCTTCCATATGCTTTGTCGAAAGAATCACGTTTTTTTGGTTTTCTGGTACTATTTTGCTATTGCTTTTGGTCCTTTGGAGGTAAGATATATTGATTTTTCTTAGACGTTGTTTCATTGATGAACACATGCTTTGATATATTGAAGGGATTCTTTTAGTTATTTCCCTAGGAATATATATTTTTTAATTTCTTTTGGGGCTAAGGGTTGGGAGATTGATGGATTTTATTTTATTATTGGGATTTGAATTAATACATAAACATTTCATGTGGTAATTATTTTTTTGTGATTTTTCTTTTGTTGTTTAAATATTTTATGAAGGTTATGGTAAGCAGGGCAATTGGCATATGTTTCTCGAAGACATTGGTGCTCATGGATATGTGCCATGGCGGTCAAGTGACAAGATCTTGGATGGTGAGGCCTGCCGTCAGTATGTTTCTCGTGGAGATTGGAAATATAGTCGAAGCAGCAGTAGAGACAACAGCAAAGGGTGTTACAGCATAAGAGACTGGAGAGGTCATTCTTGGGAAACCAGCAATGGGTCCTCAAACACTCCTGGGAGGCCTCATGATGTGAATAATGAACAGAGGTCTTTGGATGATATGTTAACATACCCTTCTCGTAGTAACTCCGACTTTGTAAACTTATGGAATCGCCATAAAAAAGATCAACATGATAATAGAACATCTGGTGTCAATGGGTTAGGCACAGGACAAAGATGTGAGAGATTGAACTTCGTGGGCTCGGTGGATTGGAAGCCTCTTAAGTAGAGCCGCTCTGGAAGAATGTCTTCATGGGGCTCCGGATTTAGCAATTCAAGTAGCTCAAAGAGCGTAGGAAGTGCAGATTCTGGGGAAGCAAAGCTTGAGTTACAACAGAAAACTTTGGCACCAGTTGAGTCGCCTTCTGGGGATGTAGCAGCTTGTGTCACATCTGCTCCACCTTTTGATGATACATCATCAAGGAAGAAGCCACGGCTTGGATGGGGTGAGGGTCTAGCAAAATATGAGAAAAAAAAGGATGAAGGCCCTGACACAAGCATTAATAGTGATGCGGCTGCAATCTATTTTGGTAATGCGTAACGGTTCTCTGAGTTCTAACTTGGTAGATAAGAGCCCTAGAGTTCTTGGATTTTCTGATTGTTCTTCTCCTGCAACTCCCTCTTCTGTTACTTGCAGTTCCTCACCAGGTATATCTTAGATTTTCTTATATGTTTATTCAGTGTTAAGCAGACACGTTTAAAACACGTATAATATCATAAAAAATAACATTGAAAGCCTTCCTATTGAACTAGATTGTTGTCTACCAGTGGTTTTAGGGAAAATAATCTTTGTGATGTTTTAATTATTCTCCTCATTTACCAGCTTTAGTTTGACAGTGATGTAACTTTTATATCAGCATGACCCTTTGTTTGCTCATTTGTTAACCATATTCACTTCTTGCCCCTTTCTGCCATTCCTTAATATCTTGAATATGATAGGTCGGATGGTCTGATATCATTCATTATGGTACTGTAGTCCAACATGACCATATAAATTGATGATTAGAACTTTCATAGAACTCTGCATTCTTAAAATACTTTTTGCCCTGCTCTTTTTTTACTGGCTTTAGTTTTGAGAGTTATGTGATTCTTGTCACGACCATGACCATTCACTGGTTTCTTGTGCTTTAAGAACTGTTTATACACACATATGCATACATTCCCGATTCTCCACTTCCCTGCAAAGCTAAATCTATAATTTAGTCTGTCTTCATGAATATGGGGCGATTGCTCTTTTCCTTCTGTCAGTTATTTTAAAGGAGGGAAACTGTTAAATATTTGGCAAAACTTGTTCTCTGCTAAGAATTTTACCTATATGTAAGGAATGTGTTGTAAAGTAACTTTGTTTTCTGCATTTGGGACTGCTTCATTGTTGACTCACTTATTCTTAAGTTGTCTTCCAGCTTCAGAATCCTGTTTAAAACAGGATACTAACCCTTCTCCCTGTATCCTTCTCCTTGCATTATGATTGTGTAATGTGTTGTGCTTGCTCATTGATTGCCAGTGTGTTCCTTGTTGTTGCAGGCATGGAAGAGAAATCATCTGGTAAAGCTACAAATATTGATAATGAAATCAATAATGCATGCGGTTCTCCAAGTTTTGGGTCTCAGAATCAGCTAGAAGGCCCTCTTTCAATCTAGAGAATTTGGATATCAATTCGATTATTAATATGGTCTCTTCACTTATTGATTTACTTCAGCCTGATGATCCTAGTACAATGGATTCTAATTTTCTTCGGTCTACTGCTATAAATAAATTGCTATTATGGAAAGGTGACATTTTGAAAACATTGGAGATGACTGAATCTGAAATTGATTATCTGGAAAATAAACTTAAGTCTTTGAAAGTCAACAGTAGAAGTAGAAACCGATTACCATCAACAGCCAGTTCTCTTCCTGTTCAGGTAAATGGAAAATCTTGCGAGAAACAGGAGGCTGCATCCAGTATGATCTCTCAGCCCGCTCCATTGAAAATGGATCCTTCTGCTGATGTTCTTGAAGAGAAGCAGCACCTCTGTAATGGTGTCCTGGAAGATGTTAGTGTAGACAAGAAGGATGGGGTTAGTCCTGGAACAGCTACATCTGATTTTATGGCATCATCATCTTTGGATAAAACAGTTCCTCTTGGTGATATTGTGAAGGTTCATGATTGTTCTGGTAATGCTGGCTTTGCTCAATTGGGAACAATGGAAGAGATGACTTTAGCTACTGATTCTTTTAATGAAGAAGGGGCTGCAGTCATTCCCGGGGAAGGCAGTGTACTTGTAAAGATTGATACTGACGCACATGCTTCAGAATCTTCTAACTCTGATACTGGTGATGAAAATATGACACATGATGTAATATTGAGGACTAATAAGGAATTGGCAAACAGTGCTTGTCTTGTGTTTGAGAAATTATTGCCAAAAGATCAGTATGGCATTGAGATTTCTGAATTTTCGAATGCATCATTGTGGCAAATGAATCCATCAATCAGGGAAAAATTTGCAATGCGGAAGTGCCACTTAGAATTTAAGGAGAGAGTTTTGACATATAAGTTTGAAGCCTTTCGGCATGCTTGGAAGGAATATATGCTTTCACCCTCTAGAAAATACCGTGCAAAGTCTTAGAAGAAGTATGAACTAAGTTCACGTTCAACATATGGTGGTTACCAAAAGCATCGGTCCTCCATTCTTTAATTGTTTGAGCTTCCTGCTTCAGAATTGTTTATGCATTGCTATTTCTGATATGATTTTGCATATGGTTGATTTTCTATTACTTTAATTTAAGTACATTTAGCACTTCTTTTTTGTTTCATCTTGCCTTTCTATATTTTGAACTTTGATCATTCGTTTACTTGAATGCATTCAAGGTAAAGTGTTTTAAGGATTAGTTCTTATACAGTAACTGTCTCATATCATTAATTTAATCTTGAGTTTTTAATGAAATGCAATTATCATGGAAATGTTGCTGAAGGTAAATAGTTCATTGCCCATCGGTGAAACTCATTGCATATATTGTTAATGTTCAATTATGATTCTTGGAAAATTTGTTATTTTGGTATTCTAGAGAGTCTGGTGTTGCTGAAAATAGTTCATTGTGGTGCACCATTCTCAATATGCCTCATGCATTAGATATGAGCTGGTAGTACTAATTGCTTGACAAGACTACTTCGGTTGAAAAGCTTGTTGTTGAATCCTACTTTGGAAGATTTCATTATCATATCTGATTTGTCAGAATTTTATGCTGCTGCAAAAAATGGGATACGATGGTTGCCGTGATTTTTTGTTTTGCCCCCATATGTGTGCATTTTTCGTCACCTTTTACTTCTATTTCCCTTAATTAGTGCTGCTGCTGTGTACTTATAAATTTATATTTTCTGCTTTTGCTTTATGTTCTTTAAGAATATTCAAATATTTATCAGTAGTGCTACATATTATTAATGGATTACTTTTTGGGTTTGTTTCTTCAGCTGGTAATCTGATATTAGAACCTAGTGCTGAGATGATAAATTTTGCCAGCAAACTGCTTTTAGATCCCCATGTCAAGCGTTACAGGAATGCATTGAAGATGCCAGCATTGATTTTGGACAAGAAAGAACAATTGTCAAGGTTTATTTCTTGTAATTGATTGGCTGAAGATCCATTTGCTGTCGAAAAGGAAAGAGCTTTGATCAATCCTTGGACATTGGAGGAGAAGGAAATTTTTATGGATAAGTTGGCTGCCTTTGGGAAGGACTTCAGAAAAATTGCCACCTTTCTGGACCATAAGACAACTGCTGACTGTGTTGAGTTCTATTACAAAAACCACAAGTCTAAATGTTTTGAGAAAACAAAGAAGAAGCTTGATTCAAGTAAGCAGGGGAAGTCCTCCGCGAATACCTAGTTGTTGACATTGGGGAAAAAGTGGAGCAAGGAATTCAATGCTGTGTCCATTGATGTTATTGGCGCAGCTTCTGTTATAGCTGCACAGGCCGATAGTGGCATGCAAAAGAATCAGACATCTTCTAGTAGGATCTTTCTGGGAGAACGTTACTCTAGAACATCTCGAGTTGATAGCATTGCTGATAGGTCAAGCAATTTTGATCTTATTGGGAATAATCGAGAAACTGCAGCTGCCGATGTTTTGGCAGGTATATGTGGTTCATTGCCTTCAGAAGCAATGAGTTCTTGTATCACTAGTTCTGCTGATCCAGGAGAGAGTTACCACCGTTACTGGAAGTGCCCCAAAGTTTATTCTCTGCTCAAAAGGCATTCAATACCTGATTTTTCTCAGAATGTTGATGAAGGTACTTGTTCAGATGAGAGTTGTGGAGACATGGATCCTACTGATTGGACTGATGAGGAAAAATCTGTCTTTATACAGGCTGTCTCATCTTATGGTAAAGATTTTGCAATGATCTCGCAATGTGTCCGAACAAGATCCAGGGATCAATGCAAGGTTTTCTTTAGCAAGGCTCGCAAATGCCTTGGGCTGGACTTGATACATCCAAGAAATAGAAACACGTGAACACCCATGAGTGATGATGCTAATGGTGGTGGGAGTTATATGGAAGATGCTTCTGTCCTTGAGCGCCCAGTTGTCTGCAGTGATAAGTTGGGGTCTAAATTGGAGGACTTTCCTTCCAATTTTGTCAGAATGAATATGGATGAATGTGATCCTATCAGCAAACCGGTTTTAAAAACTGAGCTGAACTTACCAGACGAAAATAATGGGAATCATGTTGCTGGTCAGGCAATTTCTGAGTGTGGTACTGATGATATGGATGTTGATAGCAATGCGAAGTCATTAAAGGTTCAGAAAAGTGTTGCTTCAGGGGACCTAAATTCTGGAAGAAATCAGGTTGTTGAACAGGGTGTGTCTGTTGCAGTATCAGCATCTATTGGGGTGGCAGCTCATCATTGTACTCCTATAGATGTGGCCGAGTTCAGGCCTGCTACTGGTTGTTCTAATGAGGGCTTTAGGAATGATTTCATGGCACGGGAAACTTCATTGTCCAAAAATGTTGTGGATGAACATGATTCAAAATGCAGAGCGTAGACTAGCAGTCAGTATATGTAGGCGAGATTCAAATAAAACCAGTGATGAATCTGCTGGTCAGAACTCTTCTTCAGGTTTTAGCTTCAATACCGAAGGTCATCTTCCCAACTTGGATTCTGCCGTTGAGCCTTCTTTTGGTAAAAATTCTTCTGCTGAAAGTTCTGCATTGCATGATTCCATTTTCCTTCGATGTGAAAAATTATGCAACCTAGATAAATTGTCATCATCAATTGATTATCAGGGGAATGAAGCCAAACCGGCTCACATATCCATCTTTGAAGATGAGCCAAATTGTCTATCTGGAAAGCCCTTGGTGAATCTTACTGAATCCTGCCAGATCCTAAGGGTTATCCCTTGCAAATTTCAACATTGAAAGAAATCAATAGTGATGCCAAAAGCCTTTCAACATCCAAAAGGGGGGTTGCCGGTCCGTATTTGGCTGAATATTGTTATCTTCAGAAGTGCAATAGCTCAAAATCAACTGCCGAGCTTCCACACTTGGTGCAGAACTTGGAACAAGCCAAGGATCGTCCAAAATCCCAGACTTCAAACATTTCAGGCATAGGAAAGCCTTGCGGGAATGGTAACGTCAAGCTTTTTGGTCAGATGTTAAATTCTAATTCCCAACATTTAAAACAGAACACAAAACCGTCGAATTTCAAGTCTACAGGTAATAATGTTGATGGAAACTCAAAGTTCAATCAAAGTAATAATCGTGTGCCTGAAGCTGTTGCAAAGAGAAGTTACGGTTTTTGGAATGGTAGCAGAATTCAAACTGGGTTGTCACCTTTGCCCGATTATGCTATTTTAATGGCAAAGTACCCTTCTGCATTTGTCAATTATCCGACATCCTCTTCTCAAATGGAGCAGCAGGCATTGCAGACTGTTGTCCACAATACTGACCGAACTTCGAATGGCCGTGATTGTACCAAGGTTAATCTTTTCGATCCTTAGCTAATTAATTTACATTAGTTGATAGTTTGTGTTATATAGATTTTGACATGTTCGTAAATTTGTGTTGTATTCTTTTTTATATAATGTCGTGTTTTGTGCTTAAGTTTTTTCCGTATCTAGGCTCAACTAATAATGTTGAGTTTGATTTGATTGTTAATGGTTTTTTAATTTTAGAAACTCATCTTTCTTGCACTCGCTCTTGTTGGATATTTGGTGTATTAAATTATAACCCGTGTAAAATACTAACAAATAAACCCAAAAAAGTACGGTTTTGGTCTCAACTTCATTCGGATTTGGGGTTCGGCACTTGTAGTTTTAAACTGGTCGAATTATGGTTTTGACTCTCCTACTATTGTCAACTTTCAATTCTTTGACCCGATATAACCGACAACGAAAATTTCAGAATAAAAATTGCTCCTATTAATTTATTTCCCTGGAAGATTGCACTTCCAGAGACCAAAACATACATTAGAAGGGTCTGGAACACAATTAAACACGAACGGCTTAACTTACAATTCGGGGAGGGGGGGGAGAAGTTGATTAATAAAACATGTCTGTTGATGAAGAAGGCCTTGCCGCCTCCAAAGAAATGGGATTCCATTCGACATCTTTCCCGCAACGGCCATTTGTAAAGGCAATTCCTTCTAACGGATTTGCTGCACCAACAGAAATAGATGATTCCTCGACTGCTATCGCTTTCAACCGATATCGCTCTGCCCTAGAGCCGATCATCTGTCCTAATATAGATGCACCAATGGTGAAAGCCATAGCTGTCTTGGGCATCAAGACAGATTTCCGGAGCATGGCTATGAATGGAACAGCTGCATGGACGGCCACGAACCAAGATGGTGAGAATTTTTTAGTGTGTTCCCTCCATATTCCTAACGGAACATTTGCTGCCATGCCTAACATTCCTATCACCAGCACTTTCGTAGGCAAGGACTGAGGGCGGAGGTTCTTTGCGAAAGCGCTTTGCGATAGTGCTGCCCGGGCTGCTACCACAGCAGGTGGGCACCTGAATTTCATCCCTGGAGGCGGTTTAAAAACCTTGACAACAAGTGGCAAAACACCGCTAACAGCCCTATATGACTTGGCTATCGGACAGTTACCGTTTTGCAGCCACTCATTGCCGAATGCCTCGTGATGGGAATTTCCTCCCTGAAACATCACAGCATAAAATGATGTCAATAAAGGTAAGTTAAAAAAAACAATAATATATGATCTTTCAGATATTAGATGATCATTCTCAGTTTAGAAACGTAGGTATGTAGTATGTACTCCAAAGTAATGCCACATTCTACAAACGAGGCTTGGTTACCTGTGAAGAAGATTCTTTCTTGGATGGTTTTGATTTTTCGTTCTGATTGTTCCACTTGTTAGAAAATGCATCAAAACTGAATGCCCCCCCAAGTCCAAAGGATGAGAGACTAATGGTGGCTGCCCTTGCAGCCAATGGATTGAACTTGGGTTGGGCTGTTTCCGGCTCTTCTTTCTTAGCATGCAAGGAAGTTCGTTGTGACAGCGGAACTACTCCATCCTGTCCATGGAAAAGCCTGAATGCCATGTCGAAATTGGGCCCATCTTCGAATATTGGATCTCTTGCTCCTCGTAACTGAGGCAGAGAAGCGAAAAGCTAATGAGAACTCCAATCAAGAACATGATTCAAGAAACATAAAGCTCATGATAGACACAAAATTCTAAATGATCCATGATTTTACCGGCATGGACGACGAGAAAGAAAAGTTTGTCGGCTCATTAATGTTTCTCAAAAATGGACAACTGAGGATTTCCATCTGAGAAGTTGCAGAATCTTCGTGTATGCTTCTGAAGGGAAAATCCATTTTAAAGGTAACCTGCACAGAAACATAAAAAACTATTAACAAAATCTAAGAGTGCAAAAAGAACAAAGATGCCTCATCGACGATAAAAAAAACACAAATAACAAGTTAACAATACACATAAAAGCGATCGAACTCTCAAGCAAATCGATAGCTACTGGTAATAATCCCGAAATAACTATACATTACAAAAACAATTAGGTTATAGGCTTATATATGCCATAAGAACACATAGATAAAGCTTAGATCCCCAATGATTACATCTATTAGCATCAAAAGAACCATACATGTATGAATAGATTAAGATTGCATACGAAAACCGAATAACAAATCAATATTAATTTTATTACAATGTGAAACCAAGCATGTTTGATCAAATTAAAGCTGTCCAATCCAGAGCAAAATGAATGAGTTTAAGCTTTTAATAGATAAAAATGTCAAAAACGCTAACAAGTTCAAAACCTTGACTTAATCAAGCACATGCTGCTCTCAACCTGGTATTGGGATAGCCTACTATCTTACCTCCCCTTACCCCATATATATGGGAAAAAGGGACAGCCATAATAATTCGTGAATGAATGTAAAGGCATTGCGAATCACTGTAACAAATTGATACTCCCTCAGTCCCATAATTTGTGTCTTGTTTCGGAAGATATATTTGATCAAAAGAAACAATAAAATTATCCTTAAAAGATTATTGATAGATGTTTTAATGTGTGTAAAAGAATAAGATATACAAGGGTAAAATCAAAATATAAATGTTGTTAGTTTGTTGACTTTTCCAATAAAATTTTTTGAACGAGATAATTTTAAAAATTAAAATAGACATTTTTAGTGGACAGGGAGGGAGTATGAGTCATCTTAAACTAAAGCCAAAACAGTCAAAATGTGGGATGAAACTGAAGCTGCAGATTGACCAACTAGGCAATTACTCGTCCAAAGAACTCGTTTAATAACTAGTTAGGTTAAAAGAGGCATTACATGAATCAACTCATCTCAACAAAAACAACGAATTTCTTTTCAAAATAATATATACTCGGATGAATTCTCAGAAATTAATAAGAAGAAAAACATTGATTACATATCTTTCACAGAAAATGAAAATATACAGCTCACCCATCGAAGAACAAGAAATGATACACGATTGGAATCGATGAAAACAAACAAAAAGCATTACAAGCAACGAAGTTATTAAAATTCTATCACAAGAAAAAACTGAAATTAAATTTGTACCTTTTAGCAGGGAGCCCAGGATCAAGGAGAGCAAAAATAAAGAATGACTTTCAGAGAGAAATGAAAAGAATGGAGACAAATAAACGAATAGGAGGGCAAGAGAGTTGGGTGACAAAAGAAGAAGAAACATTCACGATAGTTTATAAAGACGAGGCCGTGGTCAGCACACGCCTATTGGGAAAGAGGGATTGGGTCAACTCTTGAGTGTGGCGGCTATTTTTTTAATCTTCAAAATTCAACAACGGCGTCTTTTAAAATCTTCATTATTTTTAAATTCTATTTTAGTTATGTTGCTCATTTACTACTTTTAAATTCGACCTGGTAATTTTGATCCGAATTTGATTATACAAATTAATTTAATCGATATAATACTCAATATTAACTTGAACATGATGATTAAATTTGATTCAAAACACGAACTATACTCAATCTAAAATTTAGTTGACTCAATATGGACTCATATTTGATTTGACCCGAATAAAAAATAATCCGAACATAAATTAATCCTAATCGAAAGTAACTCGAACCGAAAATAAATCAAGCCAAAACAACCCGAATTGAATCTAACTAGAACCGAAAAGCAACTCGAACGAGATTTAACCCGATCCAAAATTAATCTGAATCGAAAGCAATTTGAACCGAAAATCTATATATACTTGATTAGACTTATAACCAAATTAAGCCTAAATGATAAGATTAACATACAAGAAGATATATTTTTACAAGAATATATCAATAACTCTATATATACTCGATTAGACTCGTAACTAATTTAATCTGAATTGATCTGATCTAAAGGTTGACCTAAATAAAAAATCAATCGATTCGATATTAACCCGATCTGAAAATCAATTGATCCGATATTGAATCAACCATAAATCTAATCGATTTGATATTAACTTTATACAAAAATCAACCGATGTGATATTGATTTGAATCCAAAAATAACCTATCCCACAGTAACCCGACCAAAAAATTGACTCACCCGAAAATTGACTCGACATGCTACTTGACCCGACCCAATTTATTATACACCCGAACTAAATCCAAACCATACTTGATCCGACTCGAATAAAATAAAATTAAATATAATCTAAACCCGAAACGACCCGATCCAAACCTGATCCGAACATGCTGTTTACCACCTCTATTTTAAACCATGATAATACATGTATATTTTAACGAATTTTAAATTTAATTTTAGTCTTATTCAAAATGGAGGAGGAGGAGAAAAAAAAGAAACTACTCTTACTGAATGTAAAACTCAAAACTTAAGAAAATATGAGAGGACAAGGATTATACCATAACAGTAAAAGTAAATGTGGTATGACATTTTGCCCTTGATATAATCATTGATTAGATCATAATAGTTATACTAATCATTGAAATAATTTCTAAAAATAGTTCAAAATTTTAAAATTTTGTTTATTTATTTATTTTAGATATTTTATTTAAAAATAAAATTAAAATACTCAATTTAAATGATCAGGTATAATTTATTTATTTTAATTTATAAAAAAATATGTTATTTATTCGTAAAATAATATAAATTTTTTATATTTATATTACTGTATTTGACAAAGAGAAATTGCAGATCATCGTATTTATGAAAGTGATGTTCGGAGTAGAAATGATATAATGCACCAAGATTTAAGTGAAAATCTTCTAAAAAATGAAATATAGTGAAAACAGTCTCATGTCACGGTCTGAAAAATTGTAAAATACTTATAAATAAGGAAAATAAGACTTTGATCCTTCATATATTGAGTTCGACTCCTAACATCCGGAATTAGTCCGGAAAAAGAAACATATTATAAAGGGTAAATTATGCATTTAGTATATAAATTATCAATTTGGATATGTTTTAATACTCAAAATTTTAATTTTTTTAAAAATCATACACAATGTTTAGTTTTCATTTCATTTTAGTATCCGCCTTTAAAAACTTAATGTGTTTAGTACCTAAACTATCAGTTTTAGTATCTAAACTTTCAATTTTTACAAAACTTAATGTTAAATTTTGAACGAGTATTAAAATGAAACAAAAATTAAAGTTTTTAATGATGAGGAACTAAAATAAAACTAAAACTAAAACAGATCAAAACTAATAGTTAAAGTACCAAACATGTAATTTACCCATTAGAAACAGTGTAATTTAAACAGTACAAAAAAAAACATCCCACATTAATCATAAGCAATATACTTAAAACAAATCAATCATACAAATTTTCAGGCCATAAAAATTATGTCCAAAATTGTTGAACTATATTTTGATATAATAATTTATGGCAAAATATTTTTGGACTTAAATTGAATTTATTCAAAGTTTTTTTTTCAAAGTTTTAAAAAATAATTCAAAGTCCTTAAAAGTGGATTTGAGCACAAAATGATTTTCTGGACATGAAGTAATGATATTGTGCTTACAGTATCGATACCTCATTAACAATACCGATACTGTTCATATGGTACCGATACCAAAGATAAGGGAAGTATCGATACTACCAACATTGCTCAAATTCCAGAATGTAAAAATGGTATCGATACCCAAAGGAGTACCGATACTACTTTACATAGTAGTATCGATATCATAGGCATAGTATCGATACCATTAGGCCCGAACGGCTAGTAACGACTAGTTGATTTAAAAATAACAAAGGTAGTACCAATACCCTCTGTACTGGGTAGTTTTATTTTGCAGATAAAACATCCACAACGGCTCCAAATCACTCCCAACGGCTAGAAACAACCACAACTTCATTCAAACATATAAATACAAATTGAGGACACTTGAAGAAGGGTTAGAACACTTATCCAAGCATTCAAACACAAGAGAAAAGTTTTTCATTCCTATTTTACTTTCTCTTGTAAATATTTTGTTATTGTTAGCCTTAAATTTGTAAACACTCTACCTTATAGAGGTTTTATTTGTTTACTTCTTTTTACCTTTTGTAAAGGAGATTGATTTTAGTTTAGATAAGTGAAAAATTAGGGAGTGTAAAGGTTATCTCTTGATCCTAGAAAAAGAAAGAACAAACTAGTGAATTTGTTAGAAAATTCTTAGTGAGGAGCTAAGGTAGTGGAGGTAGACTTAGTTGAGAAGTTGAACCACTATAAATCGTTGTGTCAAATTTTCTATCTTTTATTTCTCCTTACTCCCTAAACCGTTTTTGCCAATTCACCCCTTTTATAATTTTTTCGGTTGATCAAATTGAGTCTCTTCTATCCTAACAAAAATATTCTAACAAATCAAACATTTAGAATATCAAAATATAAATATTATGCTCGTGTATGGATGATGATGCAGGCAAATAAACCCTTAACCATTCATATTCTAACTGTCTGGGTAAGATGTGTTTCTTAAAACACGGAATTAACCCCTTGTTGAAAATTAACATACGATAATCGACACGTAAAAAACCCGTTAAAAATAGAATACACAATTGATATGTAAAAGAATCATCAAGTAACAGGTTGTGGGAATAATATCTATTATACTTGTAAACACTTATTTTTGTCTAAGATTATTATGTTATATAGTATTATAGTATATAATATTATTTATTATATTAGTATATATATTATATTTATTATAGTATCATTATATTTATTTATTATTTTAGGTCCAAATTCGGTCCAACCAGGGAATCCAAAGGTAAAGTCCAAGTTCGAGAAGCCCAGCAATAAGCCCACCTATGCCAGTGGGCAAGCTATCAAGCCCAATAAAGGAAGCTCATCTTCCTGACCCAGTAGAGGGTTAGGGTCTTGTAAACCCTAAATTGACATAAGCACCGCACGAGGGATATCAAACGGCTGGTGGTGACACGCGTGGAGGCCATGCGCCAGCAAGGTCGCCAACTGACTGAGATTCTTGAAACAAACAGATCGAGTTGAAGCAAAACATAAGCAAAAAAGGGATAAATATTTCCCCTAATTTTTTAGCAATGAACGCCGAAAAATTCGCCACAGTCGAACGTGCAAATCGAGATTGCACAATCCTATTGCAATTAGAAGCAGTCCCATCGGGGGTTATATATATACATCGGGAAGCCATCGAAGAGGACACAGAGAGAAAAAAAAACCAAACAATATACAACATAAACCATGAAAACCACTGAAAAAACGAAGCAATACACACCGAAAAAAAACAAGCATCAAGCAAAGGAAAAAACATTTCGCATACTAAAAAAAACCCAAGACTCGACCTCGGTTTTTGCTTGAAGGAGAGAATAATCATCGGAGTTCGAAAAGTGGTTACCGGAAAAGGTAAAAATCAAAACTTTTAGTGTAGATCTACACCAATCGGGGGTTTCTCGATATTTTGAGGTTGGATTTAGTTTCGGGGTGTTGAGAAGAAGGTTTCGGGGTAATATTAGGTTTTTCGGACACCGATGGTGGTGACCGAAGCCGCGTCGGCGGCGGGTTTAGGCCTCGTCGGAGGATGGTTGGTTAGGAGAGGGGAAGGCTTGAGTTGAGAGAGTTTCTGTGTAATTACTAAATTCTTAAATTATTTTCACAATCCCTGAAGTTTTGATACGTAATTCATTTTGGTCACTTGTTGTAATTTTGCCCTTGAATTTTGAATTAATTATATTTAATCCATGTTTATATTTTTTCATATTTTATAATTTGACCCCTAACCTTTTTATTTTCTCCCTGCAGCTTTCATTTAGTATCAATTTGTCCCCCAAATTCTTTAATTCTTTTCCAATTTAATCCTTTTTAATATTTGTATTTTTTTCATGATCTTTTATTTTATTTGTTTAACATTAATTTCACTTCTTTTTAGGCAATTTTAAATTGATCAAAGGTAAGTAATTCATATCAAATTTTTAAATTTTAATTTTAATTTTAATTTTCGCAATTAAGACAACTTGGAAATCAAATTGGTATTGAAAGGGCAGTGCAATGGTGATCCTTCATTGACTGTAATCGACTCCCGAATCTGATTAATTTATGGTAAATTGTAGATTAGATAAATGGTAAGTTGAGGTGTCTGATCAACCTAATTTAAAATGATCGGTGGCGACTCTAACACATCAAATTAAGTCAGAACCCGATTCCGGGACTACCCGAAGAACGGTTACGACAATACTCTCGATTCTTCAATATAATCAACTCTAATAGAAAATAAACATGTATGACACACACAGCAGCATGTAGATTGAGAATATAATATGCTTTTTAGAAGTTAGTATAGAAGTAGAGAATATAATATGCTTTTTAGAAGTCTTTTAGAAGTTAGTATAGAAGTAGAGTAGTTCATGTTTTAGAGCACAATCTGAGCGTGCAATAACAAGTATTTTACCAAACCTATACATGCTTTAATAGGTTTTATAGATGCAACTAAATAGAATATTGAACAAGTATAACCACAACAAATAGATAAGAATAAATTTATATACAACCAAACAAATAATTAAAATATGACAAAAAGATCTAAGGCCCTTGTAGTTTTGGAAAAAAACAATGTGATTCTCAGATTATTTTTTACCTAATGTGATCCTCTAACTCAGAAAACAAACTCAATGTGACCCTTTAACTAACGATTTTCATTGTTAACCATTACGGTACTGACGTGGAGGTCCATAGTGGTGAGTTTTGTGATAGATAGACAAATTAATTTTTTGATCTTGTTAGAGGATCAAATTGATTTTTTAAAAAGTTTAGGGGTTTATTTAATCTTTTAAAAAATAAATATTATTTTAAATTTAAAATAGAATAAAAATTAGGACCAAATGTAAAATTTTACAGTATGATTAGAAGATTAAATTTAATAAATTAAATAAAATTTAGATCAAATTTATAGAATGTATAACTATTGAGGATTAAATGTATACTTATGTCAATTTTATTAACTGCAACATTAACATTTTTGTCAACTATTTTAATGATATGTGGCTTGATTGAGAATAATTAAATAATTAGGTGGTCTTATTAAAAAATTTAAAGATTAGTTGTAAAAATAAAAGTATTAAATAGTTAAGCGGTTAATGATATAGTTTATCCTATCTTTTAATTAATTTCGTTTATTAATTTTACAAAATCACTATTTATAATATTATTTTTGTTTTTAAATTTGCTTTCAAAATTCGCTACCAACTCTCATCTTTCTTAGCCAAACAAGCCTCTCAATCAGCCTAATTCTCCTCCGCCAGTTCCTGACGTAAGCTCTCTATTGCCTTCAATCTTCCGTCCGTCCATAAAATTTAATAAGATGCTTTTTGGAGCCCTTAGGTTATCTTGAAGATTTGACTTCTGGTTGAATCATGAGATTTTGAGTTATGGCTCGGTTCGCGTTTTATCTGCTCTCGGCTATACTTGATTTTATGTTTTGGAATTTAGATCCTACTGCTCAGCCCTCTCCTCGGGAGGTTATGTCGTAAGGTGAATTAATATACGGTTAAAAATGGTGTGACTGATTAAATAAGTAATTAATTAAAAACGTTATCGAAAATGTTATATGTTTCCATTAAAAGTATTATTTGTGCTGATAATAATATTGGTAATAATCAGGAATATTATCGTCACATGTAAAATGTGCCAAACAATATTAGTTTTAACATAACCAGTTAATTACTAGAAACATTATTAACCATAATAATCTAACAGATAGTGCTTATGTAATGTAATAGGTATCGTATTTTTAAAGATGACGGGTCTTAGAAATCTGACGATAATAAAATATGTTAATTACTTGATTTGTTATCAATATTATCAACATATTAGGTAGCGCCTAAAATGTTACCAAAGTTTAAGCTGATAGAGCCTTAGAAATCTGAAAATAACAAAATAGGTTAATTACTAGAAATATTATCAATCATAATAACATAATAAGTAGTACTTATTTAATGTAATAAGTAGCACATTTTTAATACTAATAGGACCTTAGAAATCCGACGATAACAAAATAGATTAATTGTTTAATTCGTTATCAATATTATCAACATATTAGGTAGATCCTAAAATATTATCAACATATTAGGTAGATCCTAAAATATTATCAAAGTTTAAGCTGACGGGCTTTAGAAATCCGACGATAACAAAATAAGTTAATTATCTATTTTGTTATTAATATTATCAACATATTATGTAGCGCCTAAAATGTTACTAAAGTTTAAGCTGATAGGATATTCTAAATCTCACGACAGCAAAATAGGTTAATTTATTATTTTGTTATAAATAAATATTAACATACTAGGTTGCGCCCAATGTTATTTTAAATAAAAAAGTAAGTTGCAATTTGGAATATTAAAGTTGTGTTTAATGATATTGATGAATTTAGTATATTACGTATCTTTAGATGTCAATTATTTTTAAACTAAATATCAATACTACTATGATATGATGGTCGATACTTTAACAAATATTAATACTTTTAGAGTAAGTATTCAAATTTTCGAATTTAAAAAAATATTTCAAACAGTTAAGTTTATATATTTTACTGTTTACATTATTGTCGAAACAATATTCATACTTTTAGAGTAAGTATGTATACATTATTATTAACCTTTAGGATATCCATACTTTTAGAGTAAATATTCATACTTTCGAATTTTTAAAAAATATTTCAAACGGTTAAGTTGTATATATTTTACCGTTTACATTATTATTAACCTTTAAACAAACCGGTATCTAGTTTAACGTAGTAAGTAGCGCTTATTTAACGTAATAGGTAGCGCCTATTTTATTTTACTATTTACATTATTATTAATCTTTAAACAAACCGGCAGCTAGTTTAACGTAATAGGTAACACTTATTTAATGTAATAAGTAGCGCTTATTTAACGTAATAGGCAACGCATATTTTATTTTACCGTTTACATTATTAGTAATATTTAAACAAACCGGCAGATATTTTAACGTAATAGGCAACACCTATTTTATTTTACCGTTTACATTATTAGTAACCTTCAAACAAACCGGTAGGTAGTTTAATTTAATATGTAACACCTATTTTATTTTAACTGATTAAGTTTTAAATATAAGTATCGATACATACAATATATGTATGTATATTTTTTTAGGACGATGGTTGAACATAGCTTACTGTCGAAACAATATTCATACTTTTAGAGTAAGTATGGATGCAAAAGCTATGCAATTTATGTTTCAAATTTTTTTAGTAGTTCTTCATGTTTTTCCCCTACAACATTAATTTAATAATTTCATTTACACAAAAAAGTTATTTGATTATTTAGATTTTTTTATAAAATATTATTTAGAATTTAAATTTAACTAAAAATAATAATAAATATGTGATATCTATGTTTATTATTTTTAATTTAATAATAATATATACTGTAACATAAAAATAAGACATTAGACGTTTATAATTACTAAATTAATATCTTAAAATTCACTCAAAAAGTAACCCTAAATTAATAATTTTCACACTAAAGTAAGTATGAATTCTTATATATATATATATATATATATGATGCCTACCGATAACTAAAGTTTACTAGTTACCATATTTTTTTATTAGTTCTTTATGTTTTCACTTCCAACATTACGAGCATGTCAATATAAATTATCTTATTAAATTTCTGATCATACTATTTTTTAAAGGCTGATTCCACGAGATAATGTTCTCGAATTTTTTTTTCACGAGATAATGCTTTGGACATATTATTTGCTGAGATAGGGTTAATTCTACAGTGACCAAAGAGGTCGCCATGCACGCCCAACGACCAAGGAGGTTGCCATTCACTCGGGGCGACCAAGGAGCGGGAGCTGCATGGTGTGCATGGGGGGGGGGGAGATCGGTGCATGCATATGGAGATCACGCCCAACGACCAAGGAGGTCGCCATTCACTCGGGGCGACCAAGGAGCGGGAGCTGTATGGTGTGCATGGGGGGGAGATCGGTGCATGGGGTGTAGGTCGCCATGGAGTCCCGGCGACATGGTAGGTCGCCATGGAGTCCCGGCGACCAAGCTGCTGGGAGATTCCTGCATCCCGACCAAGCTTTAACCCTATCACTCATGCATGCGTTGCATCCATAGCTGGGCGACCAAGCTGTGTCCCTCATGCATGTTGCATCCATAGTTGGGAGATTCCTGCATCCCGACCAAGCTTTAACCCTATCACTCATGCATGCGTTGCATCTATAGCTGGGCGATTCCTGCATCCGTAGATGCATGCGTTGCGTCCATAGCTGCATGATTGCAGCGTTAATTTAGCTGCTAAATGCTACAAATATTGTTGTTCAATTGAAGCCTTTCAATGCTCAATAGTTATACGATTCAATGCTAATATTATTTTCTTCAATAGTCAAATTTAATGACTCTGTCCAACGCTTTTTTGCTTTATATAAATGATATGGGGTTTAGGGTAGAAGCAGAACCAGGAGCATAAGAATAAGCACATATAAACTTTGCAGAGAGAGAGAAAAGGAAGAATAAGAAAAGAATATAAAGGATCAAACATAGTTCGTGAGGTAATTTTTTATTGTTTAATTTAGTTTATTATATGAAATTATTAGTTTGTTAGTTTAGGGTTTAGGGTAAAACTAAAATATAGTTAATTAGTTTGTTAGTATAAATTATTTGTTTGTTAGTTTAAGTTATATATTATATTATATAAAAAATTAGTTTATTAGTTTATTAGTTTAAGTTATTAAATATAAAAAAATATTAATTAATTTGTTAGTGTCTTTAAACGTATATTAGGTTGTTCTTTGAAGTTGAAGTTATATTATAAAAAAAATTAATTAGTGCTTAATTAGTGTGTTATTTTAACTAAGTTATATTATAATAAAGAAATAGTTTATTAGTTTAAGTTATATTATAATATATTAGATTATATAAAATTAATTTGTGAGAGCTATTGTTGTTTAAATAAATTAAACGGTTTACACATACATGACATTATTCCACAACATTTTCCCACGTTCAGATTGATTCGAAGAAAGAAACAAAGAAGGAAAAGAAAGGAAAGGAAGAAGGCATAAATACGTGAGTAATTTATTATTTTTTGTTGTCCATTTTTTTGTTGTTGTGTATGTGTAAATTAGTTAGTTAGTAAGTTTATATTGATTATATAAACTAATTTATGCGAGATAATTTCTGTTTAAAAAAATTATTGTGTTTAAAAATATTTAGTGTTGTTTTAAAAAAAATATTTTGTTTAATTTATATTGTATGTGTAAATTAGTAAGGAGTAAAAATTAATTGAATGAAATAATCCGGCCAACGCATTATCACAATATTTTGCCTAACAAATTTGTTTGATATTTAAAAAAAATAAAAAATATTATCAAACTAATCATGATTAATAGTAATAATTACTAAATGATTAGTATCAAATTTAAATCATTAAATATTTATAATAAATAATTATTAGTAATCATAACTAAATCATATTATTATTAAATCATTAAATATCAAATCATTAGATTAATAATAATTATTAAATCATTATTAGTAATATTAGTAATCAATCAATCAATCAAGTTAAATAACAAATTTTATTTGATCATTAATATAATAGTATATTATATTATATTATATTTAATGATTTAATGTTTTATGAAATTATCTTATCTAATATTTTAATCTAAATTAATTTATTTTTTTATTTGTAGATAAAATGAGCAACAACTTTTTCACGATTGTCCATTATAATGGACATATTATGGAAAATGAGGTCGAAGTAGTTTTTCAGTCTGAAAAACCAATAAATATGATGTTCAAAAAGACATCACATTTATAGAAATAAAGCATAAGATAGAAAGAAAAATTCGAGCTGCAGTTGATGGTTTGAGGTATAGGTTTATGATATGCCCCAACCCAGTCAGATATGCTGCAGTTCCACTTGAAGAAGATGATGATATTGGAACTATGGTTGGATTACATGAGTCAACCAATATAGCAGTTATTGAGTTATTTGTTGATGTGCGTAACATATGTGATGTTCCTGGGTCATCAAGAGGTGTGGCTCAAAATCCATCTGAAATAGCTTTATATAGTCAGTGTTAGGAGCTGACATACAGGTTCCCGAACAGTTTTATGGCACTATTGGAAAGTGTAAATGAAGTCGGGGGGGGGGGCATCTGCAGCAGCAGAATATGAGACGAGAAACATACCAGAATTGGTTGTTGATATTGACGCTGAAAATCGATGGGGAGAAATTCATGATGATTCAAGCGAAGATGAAGAAACCGAAGAACCCGTTTTGGGCAGCGACAAAAATATTTTTGGTGGAGGTGCAATTGATGAAGTTTCAGCACCGTATGAAGCTACTCCTCACATGTACGAGATAGACTATGATGCGATGAGGGCACCTGAATTCCCAGACATGTCACATTTACCTCCGTACCAAATGACTAAATCATTCGATAATTCTGGTGAATTTTCAGTTGGGGTACAATTCAGAAGAAAAAATGAAGCTACGATGGCGATTAAAGAGTACTGCATCAAATGCCATGTTGATGTCCATGTTGATGTTGATGTTTGGGTCATCACGAGGTACAATGGTCCGCACACATGTTTACGAAACTCCATCGAACAAGACCACCGACTATTGGACTCCGATGTAATATGTGAATACGTGAAAGCGATGGTTGAAAAGGATCCAAGGATATCTTGTTCAGTGTTAGCTGCATCTATTCGAAGCCAATTTGGATATCAAGTAAAATATGGCAAGGTGTGGAATGCGAAGATGAAGGCAATGAAGATGACGTATGGAGATTGGGATACATCATACAATGAGCTACCATATTTGCTACAAGCAATGAAGCGATTTATCCCAGGAACCATAGTGAAATCTCAAACCATGCCCGCATATGGCGAAGAAGGTCAACTTCTGCCAGGGAAGAAAATATTTCATAGACTATTTTGGGCATTCAAGGCATGTATTGAAGGATTTCCATTTTGCAAACGTGATCCAAGTAGATGGTGCATGGCTGTATGGTCAATATAGGCATGTACTTTTGATGGTAGTTGCTCAAGATGGTGAGCGAAATATCTTCCCAATTGCATTCGCCATTGTTGAAGGAGAGACAACAGAGGCTTGGGATTTCTTTCTGACCAATCTACGTCAATATGTCGTTCGTGAAGATGGAGTTTGCTTGATATTCGATAGAGGAACGAGTATTTTGGCGGCAATTGAACGACCAGGAAGTCGTTGGATACCTCCGTATGCATATCCGACATTTTGTATCCGTCATATTGGCAAGAATAGTATCGACCAGTTTCATAACGCACATATTAGTAGCGAGATAGTCAGCATGGGTAAGTTTTATTTACAATATTTATGCATTTTTTACGTGGTTTTTTTAATTGCGATTTAACACAATATATTATGGAACTGGATACGAACTACATCGACCAAATTTTGACAAGAGATTGGAGAATTTGAAGGTATTTTACGATGATCAGCGTGTTTGGAAGTGGGCTTCAAAAATACCGCGGGAAAAATGGTAGCAATCATACGATGAAGGTCGGAGATACGGACATATGACCACAAACCTTGCTGAGGCCATTAATTCGGTACTAAAAGGTACACGCCATCTCCCAATAGCGAGTGTGGTGAAACAGACGTACTTTAGATTGGCTAAAGTTTGGTCGGACAAAGGTAAGGAAATTGAGAGTCTCATAAATAGAGGTAAAACTTGGGCTCCTACAGTGGTGGAATCAATGGAAGCAAATGAGCGATTGGCAACATCAATGGTTGTTCATAATTTCGACCGAGTTGGTCATACTTTTGTCGTGTCGTGCATACGCCGTAACGTCGGAGGAGAAGACCAAACATTTAGAGTTGATTTACGTCACAAATGGTGTGATTGTGGTCGTTTTCAGGCATGGAAATATCCATGTGCTCATGCAGTCGTTGCATGTATGTATGATGGTGTAAGCGCATACACTTATGTTGATGAATGCTTCCACCTACGTAGGATATTAAATGTCTACAGCTATGCGTTCAGACAGATCCCGAATGAATCATATTGGCCCAAAAAGGATCATGATGAATGGCTACCAAATCCAATGCTTCGCAGAAGTCCAAAGGGTCGACCTGAGTCCACTTGAATTCATACCAGTATGGATTTCCATGCTAGAGAGAGAGGTCAAGCAAAGAGATACGGATTATGTAGGGGTGAAGGCCATTCAAAAAACAATTGTCCTAATTTACCAAGATATAAGCCTCATCATTAGTAATCATATATGTATTTCTATGTATTTATCCGGATTATGTGTGGTTCAATTAACGCCATTTTCGTTACATAACTAATATTGTCCCGACATACATACCAGAGTTTGTGCAGTCTGAGGCACCCATCTATTATTAATATTTAATGATTTGATAGTAATGATTAGTAATAATGAAATTATTATTAATTTTTAATGATTTGATAGTAATGATTAGTAATAATGAAATTATCATTAATTTTTAATGATTTGATAGTAATGATTAGTAATAATGAAATTATCATTAATTGTTAATGATTTGAAAGTAATGATTAGTAATAATGAAATTATCATTAATTTTTAATGATTTGATACTAATGATTAGTAATAATGAAATTATCATTAATTTTTAATGATTTGATAGTAATGATTAGTAATAATGAAATTATCATTAATTTTTAATGATTTGATAGTAATGATTAGTAATAATGAAATTATCATTAATTTTTAATGATTTGATAGTAATGATTAGTAATAATGAAATTATCATTAATTTTTAATGATTTGATAGTAATGATTAGTAATAATGAAATTATCATTAATTTTTAATGATTTGATAGTAATGATTAGTAATAATGAAATTATCATTAATATTTAATGATTTGATATAATGATTAGTAATAATTAAATTATTATTAATTTTTTATGATTTGATACTAATGTTTAGTAATAATGAATGTAGGGACCTAATTAATATAACATTTATAATTCGAGGACTTAAACAGATTTGAATGGACGTGTGGTTCAATTAACAATAAAAATGATTTAATAATAATTTAAATAATAATTTAATAATGAATTTAATATTTAATGATTTGATGATTTAGTAATGATTTGATAATAATCATTTTAGTAATGATTTGATAATAATCATTATAATAATGATTTAGTAATAATCATTATAATAATGATTTAATAATACTGATAATAATGATTTAATAGTAATTATTTATTAATTATTTAGTAATTATTTTATAATAATGATTTAATACTAATGATTTAATACTAATTTATTAATGATTTTTAAATATTTAATGATTTGATACTAATGATTTACTAATTATTATTAATAATGATTTATTATTAATACTTAATTATTTGATACTAATGATTTAAAATAGTCGAATTACTAAATATTTAATTATTTGATACTAATGATACTAGTAATGATTTGATACTAAAAATCATTGTTAAGGTTAAAAAAACTAGTCTAATTTCAATATATAAATTGTAATAAATAGCAAACGAGTTTACAATTGTTGTCGATGACGGGGTGTTGTTGAATGATAATGTTGGGGCGGACGTCTGATACGTTGTGGCTGTTGTGGTTGGGCAGGAGTATTATACCCATCCTCCTCATTCATTGGGGGCATTTGAACTGCCATGTGTTCAAAGTCATATGTCGACGAAAACGTAGGAGAATAGATGGGTGCCTTAGGCTGCACAAACTCTGGTATGTATGCCGGGACAGTAGAATCATCAACTGCGTGATGCAACGATCCCGCATCGCCGAACGATTATGGTGCGCTATTATCCTCATCGGTCATTTCCGCTTCAGGTTGTAGAGATGAACTCCCACTCCCACTCGGTAGAGAGTATTCAGCTTTACCAAATATTTTCTTAAACCTCAAAAATTGTCGCCTCTCTACCATTGTTGTGAGGAACGGCTTTCCATTATCCCAAAAATAAGCAAGGTAAGCCGAAGTCTCAAAATTAAAGTCGTCGTCTTGAATGGCGTCAAGAATTGGCATGAATGAAGCCCTATTGTTCCAAGCATTAATGTAGGTTGCACGCTTCTCAACCCAATTAACGCCTTCTTTACGACGAAGGTCAAATCTGTGCAGGTCGTCATGCGTCTCAACCCAATTCACCGGACGACGACTATCTAAGTTTTGGAGGAGGTCATGATCTCATGGACTCCGCGGAATAGGTTGGTGGAAGTGGAATTGCCTCAGTACTCTATCCCCAAATTGGATCTCAACAAAAGCAAAATTGATCAATGGTGTAACAGCACACCAATATTAAAACCCATCTAAAATATCGTGCGGTATCAACGCAAATAATTCTTCATTCATGTATGGTCTCCAATTAAACTGTAAAATTACAAAAACAATAAAATTGATTTAAATCAAATAATATAGTTAATTTAAATAATAATTAAAAAATACAGATTATACATACCTCATTTTTGGCCTTAATGTCGATCTTCAGCCTGAACTCTTTAATGTTGTTGTGCACCAACCCCGTGCCTTCAATTTTATGTCTCCATCTGCATATCAATCAAAACAAAAATAGAGACATTTTGTTCAATAATTTTAATCAAAATAATTTTTTTCTAATTAATATTTTATATTAAAATAGAGGATTCATATTACCTTCCGGCAAGTGGAAAGTCAACCGCAGTCTGACTAATCGGTGTAAAAAATGGAAGTCTATGCCAAGCCCATGATTGTAGCAGCAACAGACATCCACCGATTTCTGCTGTATTATTATCATTCACGACTAATGACGCCTTGCACATCTCACGATACAAGAACACCAATATCCCCGAACCCCAGCTATATTGCCTACAATTCTCAAAATTTGTTAAAAAAAGAAGATACTGAGTGTGAACATAACTACCGGATTTATCAGGCATCAAAATTCCTCATATGCTCGTGTTGCATATATAATTTCGTACTCCGTACTATTTGGTTGGAGTTGAAATTCATTCTTCAACCATGATAACCTCACTCGCCACCCTCTACACTCTGGTGGTACGACCCTTTCCCAAGAAACAAGTTGCAAAGTTATGCCACATTTTTAAACTCATGTCACATTACCACCGGCATCCCATTAGTTTGGACCCCGAGTTGCATTGCCACATCCTCCAAAGTTATCGTGCATTCGCCACACGGCAAATGAAACGTGTGCGTTTCTAGTCTCCAACGTTCAATCAACGCACTGATCAAACCTGGGACCAACTTGTAATCTCGCACAAATGTTACATACCAAAATCCAGCCTCTTGCAAGTTTTCCTCTATCAATGGGTGTGGCTTGGGCACTTTATGTAGCCAAAGACGAAGGACTCGCTGCTCGTCCTCCTACAATTAAATAATGCAAAAAAATTATCACAATCATCATAAAATAATATTCAAATATTTATTAATTATAATTCATTAAACAAATATTTTATTCACCATTATTCCCAAATGACTTGAAACATGTTCATTGTCAAGTCTCAGCAGTGGAATTTGGTCAGCCATTGGAATGAATCTGTAAAAAAAGTAAACAACAGTATTTAAAAATTCATTTAATATAACTAATATAATCTAACTAACTAACTATTTTGCAACACAACAAAAAAATTTAATATAATAACTTATAATATATTAAACTAATAAACTAACAAACTAAACTTTTTAAAATATAAGTCAAACGTAAATTTTCCCTTAAACAACTAATAAATTATTCTTTAATATAACTTTAACTATTCTTTAATATAACGTTAACTAATAAACTATTCTTTAATATAAATTAAACTAATAAATAATTTTTAATTATAATTTACTACTAAAAAACTAATTAACTAATTTTTTTATATAATATAAATTCAATAAACAAATATAACTTAACTATTTAACTAACACAAACTAATTACATATTTTTTATATATAACTAACGACTAACAAACTAACTAAATATTTTTATTAATATGTAACTATCAAACATGCTAATTAAATAATTTTTTATTTCTATATGATATAACTTAAACTAACAATAATATAACTTAAACTAACAAACTAATTTTTTGTTTTACCCTAATTTATAATAATAAACTAATTAACTAATAATTTATAACAATAAACTAATTTAAATAATTATTCTTTTATATAACTTAAACTAATAAACTATTTTTTATTATAATAAAACTTAAACTACTAATAAACTAATTTTTTATATAATATAAATTCAACAACCAAAATATAACTTAACTATTCAACTAACTACAAACTAATTAAATATTAGACTAACTAACACAATAATTAATTAATTTTTTAATATATAATCATCAAACAAACAAATTAAATAATTAACTAAAATTTTGTTTTAACTTAAACCATAAACTAACAAACTAATAATTTAAAATAATAAACTAATTAAAATAATTAAAAAAACTTACCTCGATGTTGTGCTCTCCCTTTCTTCTTCCTCCTCTTTTCTTTGCTATCTTCTCCTTTTCTATTTTCTCCCTTTCTTTCTCTCTTAATTGTTTCACTCATTAACCCCATCCATCCAATATATAATACAACAACCGGGCATACTTTGCTTCAATTATAGGTGGCCGAGTCATTCACGTTCACGGGATGCAATAATGCAGCAATAAGTGTTGCAATAATGCAGCTGATTTCACGCTGCATGGGAGCAGAGGCGCAGCGACAGCAGAGCACGTGAGAGCTTGGGGCGAAGGCATAGGTCGTTGGGATCCCTTGGCGACCTACAATGTCGCTGGGATGCCCTGGTGACCTACAATGTTGCTGGGATTCCCTGGCGACCTACCCACGTTGCCATGCTGCCTTGCCATGTTGCCACCAGACCCATGCCACGTTGCCATGCCGCCACACACAACCATGCAGAGACTCCAAGCTCGCCCAGACCCATGCCACATTGCCATGCCGCCATGCACAGCCATACAGAGACTCCAAGCTCGCCCGGATGCCATGGCGACCTCCAAGCTCGCCCGGATGCCATGGCGACCTACGGCAACACTGTGGAGATCACTTCATTTGAGCAATTAATCTGTGGAGATCATTATTTCGTGAAATAAACAATTTGAGAGCATTATCTCGTTGATTTTGCCATTTTTTAACAGTATATTAATCTACCTTTCTTGAGGCAAGTCCCCTCTCCTCCTCTAGGTCTTGGCTCAAGCTCTCTATTGCCTTCGGGCTTCCGACGGACCAAATTAAATAATGTAATGTTTTAAATCCTAGACTTAAACTTGAAGATTTGATTTCTTCTGTAGTAACGAGGTTTTGAGTTATCATTTATGGTTTTCTGTTTTCGTTCCTGCTGCTTTTTACTGTCTCATCTCATACTATCTATCTATCTATCTATCTATTTACTATGTTGAATATATATTTTCTTAGAAAGCTTTCAGTTTAGCAAAACAGCGACCTTTTGGTTACACTGCTATATATTTGGAGCGCTGATCAGAATGCTGAAATTTGACTTTTGTGTTTTCATTTCGTGACGGTTAATAGGAGGTTAAGGGAATAATGATCTATACGGCGATTGACAACTTCTACTTAACAGATGAGCAGCTAAAGAACTCGCCTTCAACTAAAGATGGCATAGATGAAGCAACTGAAACTACACTAGGAATCTATGGCTGTGATCTCATCCAAGAAAGCGGAATATTACTTAAATTGTAACTATTTCTTTATTTTTGTTTTAAATTTTAGTTATATAAATCACATATTATAAGGAATTTTCTGCTTACTTGATGTTTCATTAATTTTGTACCTACAGGCTCCAAGCTGTCATGGCCACTGGCCAGGTTCTTTTCCTTCGTTTTGATTGCAAGAAGTCATTTGCCCGCTTTGATGTCAAGGTTACTCTCCTTTAATAATTTCTTTGGCTGTTGATAACTTATTAAATTGGATGGAAGAGAAGAATTAGTGTTAGTTATCTGTGATTTTGTTTTTGTGTATGAAGAAATTGTAGTGTTACATTTGAGTTGTAACGGTGGGTGTTTCTTACTGATTTCACGGCCTAATTTCTTTAAGGCTTAAGGAAATATGTTTTATTTTTCTCCTTCTGGTCAAAGTGGAAAAGGTGAAAAAATCTATCCTTTTTTGATATTTTAATTTCTTTGTAGATAGTTGCGGCTAGCTCTTTATGGCTTGCATCAAAATTAGATGAAAGTCCTCGGAGAGCAAGGCAAGTAATAATAGTTTTTCACAGAATGGAATGTAGAAGAGAGAACTTACCGATAGAGCATTTGGACCTATATTCAAAGGCGAGAGTGATAAGTTCATATATGATATATCTGGACAAATTCAGCACTTACTTTTCAGAGCATGTTGTCTAGGCTTTCTTCATAGTGATTGTTTCGTATTTTTGTTTGTTATTTGCAGAAATTTTCAGACTTGAAAGCAGAATTGAGCAGAACAGAAAGACACGTACTGAAAGAGATGGGTTTTGTTTGCCATGTTGAGCATCCTCATAAGTTCATATCAAACTATCTTGCAACCCTTAGAACACCACCTGAGTTGAGGCAGGAAGCATGGAATCTAGCAAATGATAGGTATTTTTGCAACGCAGCCACCAATCATTCACGATATTTCTCTTCTTTGTGCATGTTTTGTTTGCTCATTTAGTTATTTACATAATCAATATTGACTTGCTGTTTTCAGTATTAGTTCTATACGCTAAATGTTCATAAGTAAACACAAATGGCTTTGCTGTTATGATTAGTTTATATTTGAATTTAGATAGCGGCTTGAGTTCCCAATTGGTAACTTTGGAGATAGGTATTGGAATGTGTTCTTACAGCTATGATACAGTCCTTCCAGTGAACCTAACAATTTCAGCCGACAACCATGGAGCATTGATTTGAAAAATCTAACATCGAGCATAATGTTTGTGGAGCTGAGATTTTCCTTTTGTAATTGGAAAGAAAACATTCCTAGAAAGGGGGAATTTCAGATATCTATTGGATTGTGCACCAGCTCATTAGAAGAGGTTCAACATTTTAGAAACCATAAAAAGAAAAAAAAATAAATGTTTGATTACAAATCAATTGTAGATTATAAGGACTCCATTGAGATAATTTTGAATTCCAAGTGGCTATATACTAATAAATATCTACCAGTGATTTACTCCAACTATTGACATAGAACTAGATGTGGATGGTGTACTGCTAAATTGTAATTGCTTGAAATTCGGATTGCAGGTAGTATATATATATATATATATATATATATATATATATATATTTGTCTTGAGCATAATAGTTTGAATCATCTGCATTTAAATGTTCACGCGGGAAAAGATATTTCTAGTTCCATATTTGGGTAACAGTATCCATGAATTGCCTTAAAAAAGTCGCTGCTAGTGTTTACTGTTTATAATAGGATTCTTTCTATTTAAATGGAAGTTCTATTGTATCTCATTTTAAGTTCGTGCTGTCAATTATCTGCACATTGAACCACTAGCATGTTATTTTTCTTTCTATCGGTGGAACTTACTTTTCCTGTATTTCTGTTTGTCAACTCTCTTTGGACTAGCTTACGTACAACCTTGTGCGTATGATTCAAGAGTGAGGTTGTGGCATGTGGGGTTGTATATGCTGCTGCGCTCAGGTTCCAAGTCCCCTTCCTGAGAACCCACCATGGTGGAAGGCTTTTGATGCAGAGTCTGGGATTGATGAGGTTTGTAGGGTTCTGGCACATTTGTACAACCTTCCCAAGGCTCAATACATTCCTGTCTGTAAGGATGGAAAACCATTTACATTTTCCACTAGGTCTGCAAATTCACAATCTCATCCGACTCCAAAGGTAAATCCAACTTTTAGTTTCTCACAATTTCCCCAATTTTTTTAAGTTTCACTGGTAGTATGTGCCTGCTAAGATATATATTTTTGAATTTTTATTATATCTCCAAGCTCATGTGATATATGCAGAAAGTGCTGCTAATGTCTTCTCTAGGTGCTCTGCTAGGCCACTAATTTTATGACCATGTAATAGCTACACATATGGCATGAAAGAAAGAGGGTAGCATTGAGGAATTTCAGAACTTTATGACGTGTTACAGTTACATTCGACATAAACAAGCTCTTTAGGGTAGTTGAGTCAAGGTCGAAGTGAAATTCTCTCACTGTTTTGCAGGAAGTTCCCCCGGGTCCGCTAGCTGATAATAATGCCAATGCTTCCGACATCAATGTGGTAGCAGCTGATGTGGAAACAGAGGGAGCCAAAGAAGCTAAAATTAAAATGGGTCTTGACAAGCTGAAAGAATCCAAGCAGAGTGATGATGAATCCAAGAGCATGCCTACAGAGGGTGATGCAAGAGAGGAACCCAGACATAAATCCAAGTCTGAGCAAAAAACAGAATCAACTGGAGAGAAGAGCAGGGACAGGGACCGGGAAAGGGTGATGGACAGAGAAAGAGACAGGGAGAGAGCAAAGGCCCGGGATCGTGACAGAGGCAGAGATTCTGACAGGGAAAGAGAGCGAGACGAGACTGAAAGGGACAGATAAACACAAGGATAGAGGTCATCGATCAAAGGATACAAAGGATTCAGGTTGCTTCTTTTATTCATGCAACGTGAGTGAATTTATTTTCTGATTTTGATTACTTAGTCACATGCAATTTGTCTAACTAGTAACTACTATGATTTTCTACCAGGGGGGCATTCTGAAAAATCCAGGCACCACTCATCACGTGGTATGTTTTTAGCTTTCCACAACGTTTCAATTACCCCAATATGTTCATTATAGATTTGTTCACTATCTGAAACCTTTTATTTTTTCTGGCTCATCATATTCTTCCAGGGAGAAAGACCGTCACAGACATCACTCGTATGCTTAGAACAATCTTCAAGGTGTTGAAAAGTCAAATTTGATTTGGCAAATGGGACGACTGATTTGAAAATGGCAAATGGGCGGCTAAAATGGTACATATTAGACAGCATGAAATTGTTGAAAAATGGAATGGTAAAATCTCAAATTTAGTCCCTACACTTTAGGATATTTATAAGATTAGTCCTTAAGCTTCAAATATAAATATTCTATCTCATTTAGCTTCAAAATCATCGCAAATCATTCTAGCTTTCTCCCAATACTAGAGAATTTAGAGAGTTTTATTGAGAGTTGTTTTCTCCTTTTTATCAAGAGAGAATTGTCATTATTTTCTCCTTGTTAGATCGAGAGAAGTTGTAATTCCTATTTTCTCAAAGTGAAATTCTTCTACCTTTGCCCGTGGTTTTTACCCTATATTATTTAGGGGTTTTCCACGTAAAATTTGCGTATTCTTTATCTTCATTTTTATTTTCTCAAATTATCAGTTGTGATTTTGTTCTATCCGATAGCCGTCTTCTGTAACAATTGGTATCAAAAGCCAGATCTGAGTGTGTAATATCTACTTATTGTTTTTGTGGTTGCCACCAAAAGGTGGATCATTCAACATAAGAAAGTAAGAATGTATTACACATTCTTTGAAGGTTCTAGAGAACTATTCACGATAGTGAAATAGTGGGAGTTATCTGTAATAGAAGCTATGACAACGAAATTTGATATTGAAAAGTTCAGTGGAAGAAATTTCTCATTGTGGAAATTGAAGATGAAAGTCATCATGAGGAAAGACGGTTGTCTAGCAGCTATCAGTGAAAGGTCGGTAGATTTCACAAATAACAAATGGATCGAAATGGACGGGAATGTTATGACAAACTTTCATCTAGCATTAGCAGATGAAGTATTGTCAAGCATCGATGAGAAGAAGACAACTAGAATGATATGAGACCATCTCATCAAACTATATACTGATGGAGTAAAAGGGTATCGCTTGTGGGATCCCACTGCCCGTAAAGTGATCATCAGCAGGGATGTTATCTTTGTAGAAGATAAACTACAAAGAAAAGAAGAAGATGGTAATGCTGAAAAGTCAAATACTACACAGATAAATGTGGAAAAGAAGTTTGAACAAGGAGATTCTTCTGAAGCAGAACCAGCACATAATAAACAATAACCAGAGAGTTCTGAAGCTCCAACAACTCGTCAATCAGATCATGTGAAAATACGTCCCAATTGACACTCTTATTTTGTTATAGAAAGAAATATTGCATACTGTCTTTTAACATAGGATGGTGAGCCATCAACATTCTAGGAGGCAATAAACAACTTAGATTATTCACTGTGGATGATGGCGATGCAAGAAGAAATTGAAGTCCTTCATAAAAATAATACATGAGACCTTGTGTCACTACCACTGGGAAGGAAGCCAATTGGTAACAAATGAGTCTTCAAAATCAAACGAAATGATAACGATCAAGTGGAGAGGTATCGTGCAAGACTGGTGGTCAAAAATATGCTAAAAAAGAATGTATTGATTTCAATGAAATATTTTCTCCTGTGATTCGACTAACAACAGTTGGAGTAGTCTTGGCAATGTGTGCTACATTAAACTTACATCTAGAGCAGCTAGATGTTAAAACAACTTTTCTTCATGGAAATCTTGAAGAAGAAATTTACATGCTCCAGCCTGAAGGTTTTGAAGAAAAATAAAAGAAGAACTTGGTTTGCAGGTTGAACAAATCTCTATACGGTCTAAAGCAGGCACCGAGGTGTTGGTATAAGAGATTTGATTCATTCATTATGTGCCTTGGATACAACAGACTTAATGCAGACCCTTGTACTTATTTCAAGAGGTTTGGTGATAACGATTTTGTTATATTGATGTTGTACGTGGATGACATGTTGGTTGTAGGACCCAACAAAGATCATATTGAAGAATTGAAGGCACAATTGGCTAGGGAATTTGAAATGAATGAATTGGGATCAACAAACAAGATTCTAGGGATGCAAATTCACCAAGACAGAAGTAATAGGAAGATTTGGCTTTCACAAAAGAATTACTTGAAGAAGATCTTGTCACGATTCAACATGCAAGATTGTAAGTCAATTTCTACCCCTCTTCCTATTAACTTCAAATTATCCTCCAATATGAATCCTAGCAGTGAAGAAGACAGGATGGAGATGTCTCGAGTACCGTATGCATCAGCAGTGGGAAGTTTAATGTTCGCTATGATATGCACAAGACCAGACATTGCACAAGCAGTGGGAGTGGTTAGTCGGTACATGGCGAATCTAGACAAAGAGCATTGGAATACAACAAAGAGGTACAAGGTAGAAAGAATGGTGTGAAGATATGATTGTTACAATCAAATCTTCAAGTGATAGATTGTTGAAAAGTCAAATTTGATTTGGCAAATGGGGCGACTGATTTGAAAATGACAAATGGGGTGGCTAAAATGGTCCATATTAGGCAGCATGAAATTGTTGAAAAATGGAATGGTAAAATCTTAAATTTAGTTCATGTACTTTAGGGTATTTACAAGATTAGTCTTTAAGCTTCAACTATAAATACCCTATCCCATTTAGCTTCAAAATCGTCACAAATCATTCTAGCTTTCTCCCAATACTAGAGAATTTAGAGAGTTTTCTTGAGAGTTGTTTTCTCCTTTTTATCAAGAGAGAATTGTCATTGTTTTTTCATTGTTAGATCGAGAGAAGTTGTAATTCTCATAGTGAAATTCTTCTACCTTTGCCCGTTGTTTTTACCCTATATTATTTAGGGGGTTTTCACGTAAAATTTGTGTCTTCTTTGTCTTCATTTTTATTTTCTCAAATTATCAGTTGCGATTTTGCTCTATCCGATAGTCGTCTTTCGCAATACAATGTGTTTTGCATCTTTGCTACCCTTTAGCTATGAGAGTTGCTTTCCAGGTTTACTCAAAATGTCTATTGTCTATTGTACTGAAATGAAAGCTAACATATGTTGATGTATTGTTTTCGGAATTAAACGTTCTTGGTTAGGTAAACATCCAATTTTTTTGTATTTGCTTATGCAAATGGCTTCTTGTGACCATCTAACAGTTTGTTGGACCTTGAACTTGAAAGCATTTGCAAGACACATTCAACGTGTGTATATATGTATATATTCTGATCATATTATCATCATTTGTATGCGGTGATATGAGATTGATACCTCTTTTTAAACCGAAGAATTGAGTTTTTTGAGTTTGAGGTTTTTTTTTAATTAATTTAGAATTATTACATGTAGTAGTATTTGTTTTAAAGATTTAATCATTAAATAATAAACGCTTAAATACCATACAATTGTTGTTGTTTAACCAAGACATGAAAAATGTATTTGGGAATTTGGGCATATCATAAATTAGTTGTGTAAGTCTAGTCGAACATTATCCTTTTTTGAAGGTCCTTAATTCAGTAAGTGATTATTGTCGGAAGAGATTTATATAAGAACGGCTTTCATTTAATGTGGAAAACTATATTTTCCATTATAGTAGTAGTTTGGTTCTGACCTCTGAAGCAGTTGACCATCCACGTTTGAGTTTATCACCGATAATTGATGGTTTTGAATTATTGTTATTATAAATGATTTGAAGTAGGATGATTGGGATAATATCCTTCTTTATTGTGCCATTGGAATAATTATAATTAATTAATACTAATTGAGTTGTAATAATCAAGTTCTAGTCTTTTCCTATCTTCAATGGCCAGACTATTGAATTAATATTTTTTTCTTTATTTATTTAAGTATGATTTTCAAATTTATAGCTTGCTCTTGCAAATAGCAGATACTCTGATTTATGCGATACAAGTTATTTAAAATTCTCTTTAAAAAAATTAACGGAAGTTTAGGATTAAGATAATTTGTTTCAATCCTAAATTAATCAATTATCTCTATAGCATCAAAATTTATTATTATTAGCAAAGATTAGGAGTTGAATCCCCCCCCTCCCCAAGAAATACAAGTGAAATCACTTTTATCAAGATGATTATATTAATTATTACTGATTTCTCAACTTGTATAGTTTACTTGAATAATAAAAAAAAGTATTCAGAAAGTCAAATAAAGTATTAATTACCTTTTTAAAAAATCTTATATTAATTCAATTCTATTTTATTTATAGATAATCATTAATCAAATCTAAATTATTATGAAAATAATTATCTTGAATTCTTAAGATCATTCAATGAATTTAAATATTAATCAGTATTTAGTCGGGAAAAAAAAACAAACCTTCTTTTAATTTCCCATGAAAAACCTCAAAACAAGTCCCGATACGGATACGATGAACAACGGGCGTCAAGGCATCTGTAGTACACGTGTCAAAATCGGAGCGGAAGAAAGCTAGATGTCAAATTTTTATTTGTCAACCTATTTGTAGCCACTAATCCAACTTATGGATCCACCAATTTCGTTCTTTATTCTCATTATTTTCCCCTCACATGTTTTTTTTACAATAATTTTAAAAATGTTTTTATTTCTAATATATTTTGAATATAAATTATAATAGGCATTTGCAATTTAATTCCAGTTTAAAACAGTGACTAGTTCAATTGTAGTAATATCTTTTTACTAATTATAATAGTGTTTTTGAAGTTAATTAATTTTTAGTTAAAAACATTAAAGCGACCACAAAAAGACGAGCATGCGAATCCAAATTATTTACCAAAATGGATAAGGATAAACATTGGATTTCCATTTAAAATTTAAATTTAAAAAAAATTCAATTAACTTATTTATTATTATTATTATTATTATTATTATTATTATTATTATAGTGTCGAGAGATGAAGAGCCGAACAGAGGTCCTACAAAGCTTTACGTCCGCCCCTTTTATCCATTCGCTGTTTATTTTATTTATTATCCGAAAAATTATATATTTTTAATCAACTTATTTTCCATAAATTGGAATTAAATTGAACAAACAGAGGCCTATGCATCTTCTTCTACCTCTCTTTGGGTTCTTCCTTTGCCACCCCCACGACCATATCTCTCGCCTTTCCTCCCCTTAAAACAGGTTGTTGAAAAAAAGAGAGGATAAATTTAGAATTTTCCCCCTCAAGATCCTAATTTAGTCATTGAATTTCCACTTTCCTTTTCAACACGGCCCTTTGTTTCACTTCCTTGTTTTATCACTTTCAAAAGGAACACAGAACTCAGACGAGCCCATTTTAAAGATATAATTTTTTTTATTCCTTTTTGGGATGAAAATTGATTCTTCTTCCAAGGAATAGACAAGAAACTAATACCCATTTGGCTATTTTATCAGCATGGATAAGCTTGATTTGCTTTAGAAGGCAGCGTCGGTTTCTTCAGCAGATCCTCCTCGCAAGCAAAATCTCCTTTTTAGCTCATTAAATGCCATTTTATTGGCGAAAGGTTTAGTTTTGCTTCTGTTTTTTTTTATGTCGAAACTGTGGTTCTAGCTTCGTGGGTTCGAAATATTTAAGTGAAGTACAAATTTTTGTTTATATTATTGGGAAGCAAGGATTTCGGGGTTCTTTAATTGAATTTTGATTCGATTTAGTTAGTAAAAGCTCTTTTTAATCCTTTGAGTTGGCTAAACTTTTTTTTGGGTGTGTTGGATATGTTTCTTGTTGAATCTCCATAGAGGAGAGAGTTTGTATTGAAGAGTGAGGAGTCTTTGAGGTGGGAGGAGTAATGTTGTCGAAAAATGATCCCATGGAATCGTTTTCAAATTCGATTCAATTTGTAAAGGAAACACTTTTACCTTTTGAATTGGGCATTAAGAAAACTGCAAAAGATGTTGAAAGTTGTTTTGGGGTGTTAAATGATAAAGGAAATAACATTGAATTGATTTCCCAATCTAATGGTAGTGATAGGAAGGGTAAGATTCAAATCTTTGGTATGAAGAAGAGAAATGATAGGTTTGGTACTGGTGCTAACGAAGGGCAGTGTTGTGTTGGTAGTGAAGAGAGGAAAAAAGGTCTACCTATTAAAGCTCCCGTCAAGGCGTTTATAGGAATGTTTTCGCCTGCAAATGACAAGAACAGTGAGAAGGTTGACGTGGTTAGGAAAGGATTGAAAGAAAAGGACGCGGATAGAGATGAAGGGTCTTGCATGAATTGCTTTCGGTTTGCGATTACTTGGTCAATGTTGATCAACAGTTTTGTCCAGGCTTTACCAAACTCATTTAACTCCGGTAGGAAAAGAATTCAGAGAATGGATGACAAAGATAAAGGGTGTCGACATCCATGTACTCATGATGTGAAATCAAAGGCCCCAGTTGAGTGTAAGCATAGTGAGGCAAGGGCTAAGTTTAGTGCAAAGAATGAGGGTTTGGAACATAATGATGGGAGATATGCACCATTCGAATGTTTTATAGGGCTTATTCTTGATCAATTGACTCAAAATCTTGATCAGAAAAGTAAACAAATGCATGGTGATTGTCCCCGGACTCAATCTCTACCCCCTTTCTTCGATTACTTTAAATCAGTGGCAAGTGTTTGGGAAGGTCAAAAAGTTGATGTAAATGGGTTTTTGGGAAATTTGAAGTTTGCTAGAGTGGGAGGTGTTCCATCAGGTATGGTCAGAGTTGCCTCTCAAGTGAACGAAGAAGGTGATGATGGTGTTAGCACTGGGAGTAGGGAAGAAACAGCTAGTAATTCCCCACAGAAGCTGGCGAGTGGGATACTTAGCATTCCTCTATCAAATGTGGAGCGTTTGAAATCCACCTTATCCACTGTCTCACTGACGGAACTGATTGAGCTTCTACCACTTTTGGGTCGCTCTTCACAAGATCATCCTGACAAGAAGAAATTATTCTCTGTTCAGGATTTCTTCAGATACACAGAGTCTGAAGGTATGATTTCTCCGGCAGCTCATCAAACAATTACTTTTGCATCATTTTCTTTTCTTGGTTTGGTTCGTTGAATAGCAACATCAATATATAAATATGTTATGCTGTAGACTATAGGCAGCATCATTCTAATCATAGTTTTCTTTGTTTCGTTCAAAGCATAGCATAACTCAAGTCATAGTTTCCTTTAAACTCTTATTGTGTTTCTCTTCATGCTAAACCTGTAGGAATTGGTTAGTCTTGAATCTGGTTTTGATTATCACCCTTCCCCTACTCCCAACTGAATTTGGGGATTCAGAATTTCAAATTGTATCTTTCAAGCATAGCATAAGTTCTACTTTTGGGCTGGTGACTTGTCATTGATAGTTTTTCTTTTTCCTAGTCATTAATAAACTTGTCAGTTATCAAACTTTATGCTAAATGAGTTCATATCCTTTGAGTTCTCATGGCATAAATTTCAGGTTTGGTAATTTACCACAGCCTAATTTCATTAACTATAGTTCAGTAAAATAGCTATGAACTAATTTTACTTGTGCATTATTCTTTTAGGGAGGAGGTTCTTTGAAGAATTGGATAGAGATGGTGATGGACAAGTAACCTTAGATGATCTTGAAGTTGCTATGAGAAAAAGAAAATTGCCACATAGATATGCTCGGGAATTCATGCGCCGCACGAGAAGTCATTTATTTTCAAAATCATTCAATTGGAAGCAGTTTTTGTCTTTGATGGAACAGAAGGAGCCAACTATACTTCGAGCCTACACTTCTCTCTGTTTAAGCAAGTCTGGGACCCTCCAAAAAAGTGAAATATTGGCATCACTTAAAAACGCTGGACTTCCTGCAAATGAAGACAATGCTGTTGCTATGATGCGATTTTTGAATGCAGATACTGAAGAATCTATTTCATATGGACACTTCCGCAATTTTATGCTTTTGTTGCCTTCCGATCGCCTACTTAAAGATGATCCTCGGTGAGTAATATTTCCATTTGAAAATCTTATTTGGAAATCAGGCTCTAATTTTATATATGGTTGGCTTGCCTTTTCTTCAGGCTGCATCTTTTAGAAGTTAAACCTATAGATCGGATAATGGTTACCAAATTGTAGTTTGTAGTTCCAGTTTGTGAAATTGTTTGTTTACTGCAGTAATGCTCTGTGCTTCTTGGTCTGGATACATGGTTAAAAATGTTGTTGTTTCTAATTGATCAATTATATATTAGTATAAAGTTTTGGTACCAGGCCCTAAAAGTTATTACTAAAGCTGAATATTGGTAGCAATTACCGTTCTTCCTTTTTTTCCTTTGGTGAATGTATAATTTTTGCTTGCACAAGCCCCCCTTTGCACTAATTTCCTGGTGACAAACTTTTGACATCAAATTCTTTCTGTATTACATACAGGAATATCTGGTTTGAAGCTGCAACTGTTGTTGCTGTTGCACCACCTGTGGAAATACATACTGGAAGTGTTCTTAAATCTGCATTGGCTGGGGGTCTTGCGTGTGCACTCTCCACATCTTTACTGCACCCAGTTGATACTATAAAGGCACGTTATTCAGCTTAGTGTTGTTTTTACTTAATAATGTACTCTATGAACATAGAATAAATAACCATCATATCTTTTGCAAGGACATATATGCACTATAATCATTAATGTGCTTTTATAGAACTTTTTGGTGCTTCCCTTTCTTCAAGATGAACCCGCTAATGTTGTTAAGACACGTCCATTTTATTTTTTACATATATTTTCTGGAAGCTTATTCTAGTATTCCCTAATTTGACACAGTTTCCCAATACCTGAGTTTTTCTGTTTTCTTTGATAAATTTAGTTCAGGCTTTGGCCAAATTGTGCTAGTAATGAAATGTTTTCAACTTATAGCATAGCTGGTTCTCCAAGTCTTCTTGACCCTGCTTATTGTGTAATGTGTAGTTTAATATTTTTCATCAGATTTGTTTTTCTCCTTCACTTGTTAGAGGTATCTTCTTGCTAGTTCTAAGTTCCCCTTCATACTCTTCACCATTACTCGTATATGGTAGAAAAAAATGCTTCTTTTCAGTTTTTTTACTTTCAACACTTAAAAGCACCTAAGCTAAAAAGGGAGTCGAAAGAGTGTTTATGTGGAATACATCTTGTGACAATCAACTGTGCTTTTACTGATCCTATTTTTTTTTTGTTTATTAGACTCGGGTGCAAGCATCAACCCTGACCTTCCCAGAAATTATTTCAAAGCTTCCACAAATTGGAGTACATGGGTTATATAGGGGTTCAATCCCTGCAATTCTTGGACAGTTTTCGAGGTTCTATTACTATATATATATATATATATTTGTGCTGTTCACCTTGGTTCTTTTATTTGACTTTTGTTTTCTGTCATTTGTCTGATTGGTTTTCTTTCAACATTGCAGCCATGGCCTGCGAACAGGAATATTTGAAGCAAGTAAGCTTGTATTGATCAATGTTGCTCCAAATCTCCCAGACATCCAGGTACTTCTTGTTGCTTTGAAAAGTGACATCAAACTTGAAGTTAGTGTTTACCCATCACTCTGGTTTTGAATCTTGTTATATTATTGCGTTTTATGTACCCAAGAAGTTTAGGTCTCACTCCTTAGTGTGAGAATGCATCTGCACATGCTTTTGTGGCTTCTTGTCTCTCTTTCTTTGCATGCAAAAGAAACTGGTCTTGCACAGTTAATTTAAAATTTCTGACAAGGAATGATTTCTATTAAACGTCTGTTATTGATTTGAAATATTGAGTTAAAACTTGTATTTACATGATATGTAGGTTCAATCCATGGCATCATTCTGCAGCACACTCTTAGGAACAGCAGTGCGGATTCCTTGTGAGGTACTAAAGCAACGTTTGCAGGCTGGCCTTTTTGACAATGTTGGAGAAGCTCTTGTTGCTACTTGGAACCAGGATGGTCTGAAAGGTTTTTTCCGTGGAACCGGGGCCACTCTTTGTCGTGAGGTGCCATTTTATGTTGCTGGGATGGGCCTCTATGCCGAATCCAAAAAGGTATTCTTTTTTCTTGAAATTGAGTATTTTCATTGCTCTCAAATAATTTATCGGTGCATCTGTATAATTATCGTTTGGGTTCTACATCTTGTATTATAGCTTGCCCAACAACTTCTCCAACGGGAACTGGAACCGTGGGAAACCATTGCTGTGGGAGCTTTATCCGGAGGGTTAGCTGCAGTTGTCACTACGCCTTTTGATGTCATGAAAACTAGAATGATGACTGCTCCAGGGGGCCGACCCATATCGATGTCAGTGATAGCCTTTTCTATACTCCGACACGAGGGACCTCTTGGTCTCTTTAAAGGAGCAGTACCCCGGTTTTTTTGGATTGCACCCTTAGGTGCCATGAACTTTGCCGGCTACGAGTTGGCAAGGAAGGCCATGGTCAAAAATGAAGAAGCGGCTATGGATCAACTCTCCCAAAAGAAATTGGCTAAAATATAAGTAGGCTACAAATACTTCGAAGGTGAAGAACATAATCTAGAGATGGCCTCTGGATTTTTTTTGTTGGTAGTCAAAACAAACTTGACGCTGTTGTAAAATTGTGCTCTTGGGGTATGGTTGCAACTTCTTCAAATTTAATTTGTCAACACCGCCTTTTTTTATTTGCTAAGAACATTGTATTTCTCTTGCAGTTCACATATTTTGTAACCGTGACTTCTCTTTTTATCTGTATTTAGCCTGGATGATTGGTTGATCAGCTTTTGAGGCTACAATTTTTGGATCTTGAATCCAGTTTTGATATTTCTTGTACGTGATTTTGCAGTCTTGGCATAACGTTAAGCTCAAGCAATAAACAAACTTGCATTAAAATATGTGGTTCAAAGTTCGGCGTGAGGTCCCGGAAGAATAGTCTGAGCTAATTCTATGAATGATATATTAAACAAAGAGAAATTATGTAACTTCAACGTGATTCCACTGTAAAAATCGGGATTTATTAATTAGTTTTGCACATCCGAAACAAGGCAGATGAAAAGAAAGTTTACCCATGGAAATGGATGCAACTTAATTGAAAAAACCGTCTTGCAATATCCACCTTGGTTCTGAAGTGAATTATTATTGGATCCCAACATTTCCATCAATGATCAACTAAATTAACACAAAATGACGTTTTTACAATCATCATTTGGGAAAAAGAAACAAGGTTCCAATTCAGAAATACCGGTCTAATGTTTTATAGCTTGGCCCTCATATTACCAAAGATGTCTCAATAGCCCCAGTTGTCATTCCGGATTTCGTCATCAAATTTCTTTTTCAGCTCAGGGTGTTTCTCAAAGTACTCATCTGCTGTCATGGTGCTGATCTTTTGCTGTTCAAATAAAGAAAAAAAAGGATTTAAAAAAGAAGCCAACAATTGCAACTACAGTTACAGTTACAATGAAGCAGGCATTCATTTCGGGAGTGATTTGCAATTACCTTCAGTTCCTGAACCTCAGCAATTTCCTTCTCCAAACGTTCAGATTCTTTAAAGGATTTCTCTTCTGATTCTTTCAACTCAACCAACTATAAACCACAAGTAATAGTCAAGTCACATAACCAAGAAAAGGAAGGCAACTCGATAAAAAGTAAAAAGAAGGTCATGCATCCATGATTCTCACCAAGGCATCAAATTTCGGTTTGTATTGAGGAGTGACTGTGTCAACAAACTTGGGGATCTCGACACCTGCATAGCTTATAAAATACGTAACGATGAGGGTTCTCATTAAGACAAAAAGAAAACACTGTGTAGAAAACTTCGAAACGCATGCAATAAGCAATCCCAGGTTCTAAAAATTGCAGCCCAGTGACAATCCAGTTGGACAAGTCACTATAATTGACGTAAAGAAACTAAATAACTGAAGGAGTTATACATTGTACCCAACCAATATGCCAAGGAAACTGTGAAATTGAAGCAACCTCATTAATATGGTTAATCGTTAGGTGGTGCTGAAGGAACTCCTTACTGTAAGAAATTTGTAAGTAATCTGGTTCAGTGATTTGAGTAACATTTTTCCTTTATCATGACAAATGAAGGTCAGAATTGAACTTTGCTTCACATCAAACATCCAAAATACCGAGTAATGAGAGTCCCTGGTATTCTAGAGTAGAGGCGGACGCATGAATTTATGTTGGGGACGAACTTATAAAATTCTAGGGAGGGGGCAAAAACAAATTTTCAATAGAAATACATAAAAAAAATATCTAAAATATATACAAATTTGAAATTTTTAGGTGAGTGACCGCTCCCATCTGTCTCCACTAGGTCCATCCCTGTTCTAGAGTATCTGATTACCACAATAGTATTATGAAAACGAAAGGTCTAAGCATGTTCCTAAAACCGTTGCAGCCTTTTATAATAGAAACATATTTAAGAACTTTCCCAGCAAGTTCTATACCAAACAATTAGTGAACCGTCCTTATTTGGCAATCAATTTCCAATTTATCTTTTAGATAAATTATGAAAAGTTGAAAATCATCTAAGAAAGATCAAAGATATACAAAGCCAAAGAATGGTTGTCAAATTCAATTTCACGTGAATACCATTTATGCTTTTAGGAACCTACAACAGATCAAAGCATAAAGAGGGAAAATTGAAAATAGTAAAGAAAGTAAACTCAAACATGACAATCGTCAAATAAACTTACTCTCATAAGTTTCTTTGTACATATCCACCAAACGCGAGCCGATTCCTTTTCTATAATATTCCCAATCAATAGGTTCAGGTTCCTGCTTAATATAATCAGGTTATTACCAAGATAGGGTTCACAGTGGCAACAAAATGAACAATCAGCCTAATGACAAATAAAAGTCCTCAAAAGCGATTATTCATTTCGATAAAATATATGAAAATACCCTCAAAATACGAAAACCCTAAAGATCTAATAAAAGATTAACATGATTAATTAAAAAAATGAAATTTAAAGATATATGAGGTGATTTTTTTTAAATACTAACCTGGCTGAATTTGGTCTGCAAAGTGGAGTTAACTTCATCGAAAGTGCGACGAAGAGTGGCGAACTCTTTGCGAGCCTCATCGGAGACCAAAAGCTTTGCCATCGCTTCCCAATCAATGTTCTTTGATGCTTTGAAAGCAACATCCACTACTTTCTTTCCTGCTCCGCTCATTTTCTCGCACTTTCCTCGCTTCCCAAACGCAATAGTCTTTCAAGCTCTGCGTAGAGATTGATAAGGACTGCTGCTTCTTGTTTAGGGAAATGAAATGTTGATCTTAAATGGGGAATTTTGATTCTTCACGGTGGACAAAATTGGAATTTGAAAACTTAACTCGACCGGTTCGATCCGCTTATTATGGGCATAATTCAAATATCTTCGTGATTGATCGGGCCTATTTGTCAACCAATTGGAAGTATTGGATCCGGTTGATTAACTCACAAAACTTTTACAAGGGCAACACAATAAAATATCTTTTAAATTACGCGACATAGATATGTTATTATAGGGTAATCTATGTCAAATATCACTTATCTTTATGTTAGAGATCGAAAATGCTACTGATGTTTCAATTTTTTCAATTTTAGCACGGACGTTTATGTTTCATTTCAATTTTGTCACTCCGCCGTTAATCCGTTAACGGCACGATGACATGGCATGGACGGGCCATGACGGTGATGACGTAGATGCTTTACCAAAACGACGTCGTTTCAAGACAACTATTTTGATGCTCAATAAAGACAAAATAACATCGTTTTGCTTGAAAATATTATTGAAATATTATGCAACTAGAGGGATTTAAACCCCAAACCTCTTTAAATTACACTGAATACTTAACCATTGAACAACATTATATTTTTCAATTATGTTTTCTATAAAAGTTTTAAAATGGACTAATTCCTTCAAGCTTTAACAACCTAACACGCTTGAAACGACTCGAAATCCAACGAAACTACATTTCCGGTGAGTTTTCAGATCTGGGTTCACTCAGAAAGCTTTACTTTCTCGAAGCTAGCGATAACAATGTATCCGGCCAAGTCCCATCAACGTTTTCAGTATCTCTCGTCAAGCTCTCGATGAGGAACAATATCCTAGACAATATTAGGTTCTTACAAGTTCTATATCCCTCTTATCATTCCCTCCACCGATACCAATTCCTCTTTGTCTACTAACAACATCAATTTCATCCACAAATACAATACATGGGGCATTCTCCTTGGCCTTCTTGAAAAGATCACGAACTCGAAAGGCACTGACACCAACAAACATTTCAACGAACTCTGAACCTGAAATAGAGAAGAATGGCACAGCAGCTTCACCAGTAATTGCCTTGGCGAGAAGAGTCTTTCCGGTTCCATGAGGGCTAATGAGAAAAACACCTTTAGGGATGCGAGCCCCGACTGCAGTAAACCTCTCTGGCTTCTTCAAGAACTCGACAACCTCTATGAAGTCCTGTTTCGCTTCATCAACTCCAACAACATCATTAAATGTCACGCCATTGTTAGGCTCCATCTGGAACTTTGATTAAGATTGACCAAAGGCAAGAGGGAAGCCAGAACCACCCGGTCCACCCATTCCTTCAGATGATCTCCTCGAAAGAAGGAACAACCCTCCAATCAAGATTAGTGGGAATGCGAGATTGTCAATCATGTTAAACAACAGTGAACCAGATTCTTCTTGAGCATTATGGACATCAAAGTCAATGTTCTTTTCCCTAAACTTCTGAAGAAACTCTTAGCTGAATCCTGGAAGCTGCACACGGACTCGGTGAACACAGTTTCCCAACTCAAGAGAGACAACCTCCACGATAGCTATCGTGCCATTTTCATTCAAATCCACCTCTAGTGCCTCCCAACACGGTAAAGAAAAAACGATGATGCAGAAAAAGGAAAATGACGCTGAAAAACCAGATGAGCATCTCATCGGCCGAGAGCGGATTCTTTACCAGCGGAAGCTTTGAAGACTACGGTATTAACGACAGAGAAATGGAAACCCTTGTTTCATCTTCGAGGAGCTTCTCCACTGATTCCCCCTCAGAGATGTTCAACACTAACTTAAAAATTATACTCGAAACAAAGCCTACGAGGCAAAGCAAGAAGAAACCAAAGAAAATTAAGAAGAAAAGAAGGTACGCTATAAGATTTTCGTCATTAGAGAGCAAATCACCAACGAGGTTGTCGAGCTTCTTGCAACGGATGATACCGTGCACAGTGGACGGCAGAGTGAGAGAGAGTTTTGTGGTTGTGAAGAAATGGGAGTTTAGTGGTGGCAGATCTCTTTTCTCAGGTAATACAAATGCTACATGGACTAAATAACTTTAAAAAAGCCATCCATGTCATCGTTGTCACGGCATTGGCATGCCATGTCATCGTGCCATTACCAGATTAACAGCGGAGTGACAAAATTGAAGTGAAACATAAACGTCCGTGTTAAAATTGACAAAATTGAAACGTCAGTGGCATTTTCGATCCCGAGCATAAAGATGAGTGGTATTTGACATAGATTACCCATTATTATAATTGTTTTTTATATTTTAATTTATTGAGGATTTTTAAAAATTAATTTAGTTTTGATGTAGCTAATAATGTTTATCAACGACGCTGGATTAAAAATTAATTTGAATTGTTATCTATCAATTTATGATTTATTTTATGATCAGAACTTTGAGTCTTTACATTTTATCCTACTCTTGATTAATGTTTTATTCATTGATTAATTTTGAACCAATTTTTTTATGGTGTGAATTTTTTTTCTTATAAATATGTTTTTATTGGTTTAATATTAATTTAAGCATGATATATGATGAGTATAATTTTAGAATTGGTTATAAACTCAAACATATTAAAAAAAATCTCAATTTACTCGGCGCTTACCAAACTAGATTTACTTCGTCTCCATCTATTGAACAAATATTGATTCGAGCATCGGAACAAGCATCAACTCCAATGCCTCCTCTTCGTCTATATTTTCAGGTACAAATAGACCTTTAATGCATGTATTTAACAGTTGCGGAGCTATTTGTTACGATTTTAATCAATTTTTTTTTGATTTGTCAAAATGACCAACTAAATCGCAATGCGATTTTCCAAGTTCGCATTGCGATATATTCCAAATTCGTTGCGATAGTCCAAAATCGCAACGACTGGTGGTATTGTATTTGTTTTTTAAGAATTTTCTCTAAAAAGATAGTATTCGCGCGGACGTATCGAATACACGTATTACCACGACCACGACCACGACCACGACCAGACCAGACCAGACCCGACCCGACCCGAGACGGACGGCGACGGCGGCGGCGCGAGAGAGTCCCCCCTTGTTCTCTATCACTCAACAAAGAAGTGGGAAAGCCAAGCCTTAAATACCATTCCCAATAGTGTTTCCAATACTATGTGGGATTGAGCATTACCAACACTTGTTTCCAATACAATATGATTATTCAGGAAACAATTAACAATCATGCACCTTAAAACAACTGAATCAGCAACCAATTGCATTAGTATTATACGATTAAATATGTCATAATTAAAAGTCAATCTACAATCAATCGCGATTATTGCAATTTTAAGCAAAACATTCAAAAATAATATCACTATTTAAGGCTCAATCCCACATAGTATTGGGAACAAGTGTTGGTAATGCTCAATCCCACATAGTATTGGAAACACTATTGGGAATGGTATTTAAGGCTTGGCTTTCTCACTTCCTTGTTGAGTGATAGAGAACAAGGGGGACTCTCGCGCGCCGTCGCCCGTCTCGGGTCGGGTCGGGTCGTGGTCGTGGTCATGGTCGTGGTAATGGTAATGGTAATACGTGTCTTCGACACGTCCGCGCGAATACTATCTTTTCAGAGAAAATTCTTAAGAACAAATGCAATACCACCAGTCGTTGCGATTTTGGACTATCGCAACGAATTTGGAATAAATCGCAACGCGAACTTCGACTATCGCAATACGAATATGTAAATCGTTGCGAATTATCGATCACATTGCGATTTAGTTGGTCATTTTGGCAAATCCAAAAAAAGTTGGTTAAAATCGTATATTATAAGGTATTTTTGGTCACTGAGGTTATTTTCTCTTTGTTTTTTTAGGATAGATACGTAATCATCTTAAAAATTTAAATTAATTTAATAAATATTTAATTTTTATACATGTATCCACTGTAAATTTATTTTTTGTCTACTTTAAATTTTTTGTGTCTACTCTGAATTTATTTTATGCCCAAAAGATAACTAAAAATATTTATTATAGACAATATTTTTGTTTGAGTTTACAAATCCATTCATCAAGCCCGAATTAATATAAAACCAAAAAATATATGTAATTAAAACTCAAATCCAAATTGAACCCAAATTTAATATAGAATCTACATTCAATACCCTTAACACCAATAGCAACCAATAACTGATCAATCCAACTCCCAACCCCCTCCAAATTCACTTTACATCCAATATCGAAAAAGGACAAAATCATTACTTATTCTTAAATTTCAACGAAATTAATAGGGAAAAACTCAAATAACATAATAAGACTATAATTTTAAAAAATAATAACACAACTTAAAAATCTGCAAAAAAAAATAGTCTACAAACCTGGAAAAAAATAAAAAAGAACTAACAGAAAAAACTAAAATAAACATAATAAATTTAAAGGTTAGATTTTTTGGTGACAACAAACAACTCCAATCAGGAATCCATACAATGAGCAACTTCACATCAACGAGTAAATAAAAATTCTCTAAGACCACATAGATCAAACGACGGTGAGTAACTTTCCAAAAATCAAAATATTATATTTAAACTAATTAATATATACCAAACATAAAGTTGTAAATATCAAACATAATATCAAAATAATATATATACATATATTAAATGAAAGAATTTTTTTATGTATACTAAATCAAAGAATTAAAATTTACAAATACTAAATCAACATATAATCAAATTACTAAATCAAATCTATATTTGATAATATTAATTAATAAATACATTTCAAAAATTAAAATAATATATTTGAATCAATCAAAGAATTAAAATCTATAAATACTTTTGAATAATTAATAAAAATATTAATATTACATATCACAACCTATTTTTTTGTGAACCATGACATTCTTGACGCAATCGTATTTCTTATATATATTCATAACATTTTCAACTTTTAAGCTATTTTCTTATCATGAGAATGTCTAAGGCCCCTTAGCTTAAATTTTGGTAATCTTTTAGGCGAAACATAAAATGTTAATAATATCCATCAGGATGTGCAAAATTACCTGACCCGGTCGACCCGACCAGCCAACCTGGATAAAAAAACAGGGTAATTTTCTTTAAAAAAATTACCCGGTCGGGTCTGAGTCACAAAAATTGATTTTTCCGGATAACGTACCCAGTCACAAAAATTGTTTTTCCGGATAAAATGTTGATATATTTGATTGGATTTTACTTGATAATCACTTCAAAACGATTATGCTGTTTTGGAAATAGAGGCATGTGAAATTTGCATGAGGAAGTTGTTGGCTGGTCTTCTTATTTGTTGTCCTTTACTTCATGGTTTTTGCATTGAAATCACGGGAGTGAAAATCTTCAGGTTTCTTGTGGGGCAGAGCTCGCAGTTTTGTTTGTTGATGCACTTGTCAAAGGGAAAATTCCATATAGCGAAGATATACTTGGTTAGTACTTGTGTTGTCTTATAGTTTTATTTTCTCGTCAGCACAAATTGTGATTATTAGTTTATGGAACCCTCCTTGCTTGTATTAGATCTTGTATTCGGATGACTTGGGTACCTTTTTATATGGGAAAAAGAAACCATATAGTTGATTGTATTATTATATATATAGCTGTTTGGTTCATTTGGTTCTACTATTTCTTTTCACACAATTATAACAAAATGTGTATGTTAGATCTTGTCAGGAAAATCTATAAGGTTTTTCCTAAGGTGCTGCTGCCTAGTAATGTGGCAGATGATGATGATGATGTTCGAGAAGTTAATGAAGCTCTTGGAGCAGCAAAAACACGTCTCGAGGGCTTCTCATCATTCTTAAGCGCTGCTATAAAGTAAGATATTGTTCCCATATTATTTTGTTGATTAGCTATTTTCATTATTTTAATGATTTATGTGCTATGTTTTCATGAGAAATTCACTCGACAGATGGCGCGGTTGCTCTTATACCAGTATTGTCAATGTCGTTTGAAGTTAATTATGGAACAATGCTCACCCTGTTCCCTTGTCTTGTTATTTACGGTGGTTAAATTTACTTGATAGATGAATGACAACCTCCCCACATTTGCTGTATCTGTGGAAGCATAAGATCATAGTCTTATGATCATGAACATACACTTTAGAGATGAAACGGAAAGAATAAATGACCTTTTTTAATTTGTGTTTAATAATGTTACTTCTTTTTTTCTTTGAATTTTATTATTTTGGGTTTTAGGTGGTCCGCAGAGTTTGGTGCTTCCAGGAAAGGTGATCCACAACTGCATGTTATGCTGGCCGAATACATCTACTCCGAATCTACTGAGTTGGTAGGTTTGAAGTGAAATTTACATTTCTTTTGCTTCAATGGCATATTTCTCCTTCTCTCCTACTTTAAATCAGATGAAGTTTATCCTTGTCCTAATTTTGAAGATCTTAATGGCTTGTGCAATATATGCATTGTACGCTAATGACCAATTTAATATTTTGCAGATAGCACACTAACATTATTTTAGGAATTCGTTTTGTTTAAATGTGTGCTGTGCTCAAACTTTAATAATTAAAATATGTAATCCTTTATAACTTGAGTACATTCATGGCATATTTCCTTTTGATTAAAAGGTAAGTTCCTCTCGGACATAAGTTGATTATGTACTTGATAGTGATATCCTGATTTTTGTTGGTTGGTTAAAAAATGCTCAGTCAAACAAATTAGATGCTTCCATTTTTTCTCCATACATGCCATTGAGAAGTATCTAGTTATTGTACATTGGTTTTCATCACTTTTCACTTCAAAGGTCCATTTATCAGTTAACATGCATGTTGTAGACACTCATTTTCGTCCGACTTGGGCTTTTATTTAAATATATCAATTTATTGTATTTAGTTGTATTGTTTACGTCATATATATTATACTATATACTATAATATACTTAATTATAATTACATATTTCCCTTCTTTTTGTTTTATTTACAGATCCAACAGCCCACTGGTTACAAACCCAGAAGCCCAGATTAGAAGACCACTTGTGCTTGACCCGAATCGAATCCGGTGGAGCCTGACCCGAATCGGCATATTATGGATTCCAACCCTAATCTCTTCTCTCCACAGCGCCGCAGCAGCCACACGTGCAAGGAAAAGTCCCACTCGGCCACACCTCCTTGTCCTCCGACGCAAGGAAAGCAAAGCAAACAAACAACAAGCATTTTTAGCCTAAATCAAACTCTCAAACTGAAGCATTTGTGTCCAAGTGGGACTCTAAATCCGAACTAAAAATAGTTTTTCTAGGCTATAAATATTAATGCAAAACACAAGAGAGGGACTCAGAGAGATATCATACGAAAAAGAGAGGAAATACAAGGGGGAGGGAGAGTTCTTCGAAGCTGAAAAAAAGGATAAGAAGAAGCTGCCAGAAGACAAGAAAGAAAAGCATAAAGCTGTCGATGCCTCTTTAATAAAGTCCATCGAGGGAGTCTCAGATTTGAAAGCCTATCTTAGGACAAGATTTTCCTTGAAGTCTGTCATGAAGCCTCATGAACTTGCCTTCTAGAAGTAACTTGCATTTAGCTTAGCTGTTTTACTTTGATGTTCTTTGGCTTTGAGTATTAGTGGTCATATTATAATATCAGTGTTGTCGGATCTATATACGGAAAACATGTTTTATTTTTTATACCAATTTATGATATGTAAGAACCCCAAATTTCCATTTTTATGTTTTATGCTAATTTGATTAGAGCTTGTTCTAGTTATCTTTTAAAAAAACCTTTAAAATATTATATATATTGATAGAATCCATGGGGTTAGAATAAAATATTATATATATGCATAGGATCCATGTGTTTAGAAAAAACCATTCATTTGATTCATGTAACTCGCGTGAGTATGAGGTTATAAATTGTTAATCCTTGGTGTAATCATTCAATCTTTGAATATCATTCACTTTGATCCTTTTAATTTTTATTTTTTTTATTGCTTTTAATTTTAATATGTTTTTTTTGTTTTTTATTTTATCTTTATTTTATTCTTTTCTTTTAAAAACATTGTTTCATATATATATATATATATGTATGTATATATTTTTTTACACTCTTTTATTTTATTATTTTCAAGACTGAACATTTTCTATATTTTTATTTTCTTATTTTTCTTAATATTTTTTGTTGTTATTTTCTCAATTTATTTATTTATTTTCTCTTTATTTGATTTATTTAATATTTATCTTTTAATCTAATATTTTTGACTTTTTAAGGGTCAATTTTAACCAATCAAATGTAAGTAATTAGAATCGAATATTTTAAATTTTAATTTTAATTTTCACAATTAAATACAATCGACAAATTAATTGGTACCGAAAGGGCGGTTCAAGGGTGTTAATCCTTCCTTGACCGTAACCGACTCCCAAACCCGACACATTTATGGTAAAACGCAGATCAGATAAGACGGTGTCCGATCAGCCCAAATATTCTTTAAAGTGATCGGTGGCGACTCTAACCCAATCTATTCAAGTCGAAGCCCAATTCCGGGCCCAACCGAAAGACGACCGCGACAGCTTGGCAACTCTGCTGGGGACAGGTAAGTGAGTCAGACCAGAATTAATTTTCGGTTACCTTTTTATGTGAAAATAGTATATTTAAATTTAAATTTATTTATTCGATTCTAATTATTTACCTTTGATTATTTTTCAAATAAATAGTTGTACTGACATTTTTTTCAATGATTTCATATTTTTGAAAAGTTTCTATCTCTGGCTCTATAATCGAGCTCTGAACCCTTTTTAAGTGGGGGTGAAAACGACGCTCTCGTGAGAATTTATTCTCCGTATGGGCCTAGCAAGTAACCTTCGAGATTCATATACCTTACGCTTTCGTGTGAATTTATTCTCCGTATGGGCATAAGAGAATGTATCCTCTCGAGTTTAACTTAGTCCACACAAGCTTGTAATAGACTTAAGACTAAGGGTCTGACAAGTCCAAGGGGGCACCAGCAAGGAGAACTTGGTACCTTTTTAGAACCTAATTCGGGAGACTATAGAGAATTAGAGCCCACGCCAAAACCTCATTTCAAACCCTAGGCTGCTTTGATGTTATTTCCTGCCTTATTTTTTGTTCAAAGCATGCGAACTAGAAATTTATGCTGTTAGGACTTGTTCAAAATCAACTTGTGGGATATAAATCATGTTAGGGTAGGAATTAAAGCATGTGGGGTAGGATTTTTTATTTTCATTTTTATTTTGATTTACCTCACTAACTCTTTTCATTTTTGTTTTCTTTCATTTTAATTTTCATCATTTGCATTATTCAAAAGAGGTGTTGATCCACCAAAAACGTGTTCGTTAAACGTAAATAATCTGCATTAATGGATAAAGGGGTTATAATATAAGAGATGAAAAGCTCAAAAGTCCAATTATGGTCAGAAAAGACTCGGAATGGACCGGGTTTACACTAAGCACGTCAAAAGTCAACTTTCCAAAACGAGATGGAAAAAGTTGGAGGGGCAAGACAAGAAAAAGGTTACCTGGAGAGTCTTTTCAAAGACAACAAAAACAAGATGACGAAACCCTAGCTGAGCTAGAGGTAATTATTGACAAATTCAAGAAACAAGCAGCTAAACTTCGAATAATTCTTATCGATGGAGGGTTCTAATAGTGCTGTCGTTAGGAACAGGCTCAGCAGAGAGTGGAAGCCGAAGATGCAGCCATTCGAGACTTTTAGGAGCAAGCAGCTCGTCACTTGCACAGTTTAGCCAGAGAAGCCGAAACGGTTCAACAAGGCATTCAACCAGTGATAGAAAAAAGTCGGAAGATGAATCAACCTGTCAGAAGCTGTTAGGGGTCTATACCTTTAAAATGTTTTTTATCTCCTAAGACGTAACACTTTTGTCCCCAATAAGGATTATTTATAACAACAAACACATTTTTAGATCAATACCTCGAACATTTCATGCATCATGCATTCTTGCATATTTCGTATTTTTTTATTTCATTCACATTAACTAACAAGAGTTGGACACACCTCATTCACATAACACTCGTTCAAATAGAAAAGAGTGGGAATTCTATGATGAAAGCAATGACACTTCCGAAGCAGAAATTTGTTCATCTGAGAGTACATCAAAAGGAGCCCCGACAAGTGAAACATTTGAAAAATGAGGAGTAAATGCAGATGAAGGCCCTAATCCTCGACATTCTGGGCAATCCTAATGAGGCATTATTCAATTTTGCAGGCATCTTGTTTGAATTTGTTTTTTGAACTTTCTCATATTTGGAACTTGTTTTTGAACTTTCTTTGGATATTTCAATGAATTTATATGGAGCATTGAATCAACTTTACAACTTGAAATTCTTTGAATATCAAATGAATTAAAAAACTCTGTAAATGATCGGAGTTACAGATCTTTGACAAAGTAACACCATTAAAATCTAATAAAACAAAAGACTTTGACCTTACCCAGAAGATACGCCAAACACCGTACCCTTCTCTTACAAATATCCAATATAGCATTCTCCCTTCATAAGGCTTGATATTTAGATATGCATAGGTGCGGACAACATGGGGCATCTTTTTCATATGTCATTACTATACTTTTTGTTTAAGACGTTCAATGATCTTTACATATGGAATAGTCGAGTAGGTGAATCTAGTTTAGGTCATTTACTTGGAAATTGAACTCTAAAGATGAAATTTTTGACTTTCAAAAACACCTAGACTATAACAGGTTCTTCTTGACAAACTTAAGAAGTTGAATCCTTATACTTAAATTATAATTATATATATATATATATACAATAAATCTTGAGTTGTCCCTCTAGAGCAATTGGTTAAACGCCCCGACTTTATGGATAAGATTCAGCTAGCCTGATAAAGGCGATTATAATATATAATAATGCTTGAGTTGTCCCTCTAGAGCAATTGGTTAAATGCCTCGGCTATATGGATCCAACTAGCCATACAATGACAAAATTAAATAAGGAGTTTCGGTAAATATGGACTAAGGGAGTTAAGGAACACCTGTTATAGTCAACTTCACACGAGCACTCAGGAATTTCATTTTTAGACCGATATTTCTGCACTACCTTTGTTAGAGGAGCTTACAAAACTTGAACAAATGGAAGATTTTAGAGAATCAAAATAGAGGGTCTAGTAATTGATAATACTAGTTGCATTATTTTGTCTGTATCCAATTAAAATGCCAAGCCAAAGAAAAAACATGTTGCAATGACCGAAAAATGACATTTTTTATGGCTGAAACCTTAGGTCAACCTAAAGCCAACTCATCCACTTGAATATTTGTCAAAGAGATATAACTCTGAAAGCATTAAAAGAACTATTGATTCATTTGATATTCTTTGAACTCATGTTTATAATTTGATTCGATTTGATTGCGAGCCTGAATTAAGAGGCAATTATTTTTTATAGAATTCTTGCATTTTTATATCTTTTTTCTTCCCTCCTAAATAAGAGAAAGGAAAAAACATTTCAAACATGATAATCTCAAATGTGAAAGGTCCTGGAAGGTATTAAGGCTCATTTTGCCTATATTGATGAAAGAACGAACAATGCCAAATTTTGAGCATTTCACAAGACAATCAGTCCAAGAGATCATATAGAACTTGTGACATTACCAATAACCTGAGAAGAAAATGGGGCATGGTCGATTCCAAGGACAAGACCAACTGACAAAAATGATACTCCATCTAAGAGATAAAACAAAATTAATTCATGTTGCATGCATCATAGACATGCTTAAGAGCATCACATTTATCATTTTTAGCATACATAATTTTTTTGCAGTTTTTTGAGTCAAAGTTTCAACTTTAAGACGAAAGATACTCGATTCAAAAGCACATTCAGTTGATGGTGGTTGCTCGACTTCACAGCGAAAAATATTGAACTCGAAGCAACACAATTTACTCAAGATTGGATTTCAACTTCACAATGAAGGATATCCAACTCAAAGCAACATTCATCTTTAGCTTGGATTTCAACTTCACAACGAATGGGTCATCCATGGTTTTAACTTCACGACAAAGGGGATCGTGCTCACCAACAACATTCATATTTAGATTGGATTTCAACTTCATGACGAATGATATCCAATTCAAGGCTCAACTTCACAACGAAGGGGTCATCCACGGTTTCAACTTCACGACGAAGGGAATCGTGCTCACCAGTAATAATCATCTTTAGATTGGATTTAAACTTCACGACGAAGGATATCAAATTCAAGGCTCAACTTCACAACGAAGGGGTCATCCACAGTTTCAACTTCACGAAGAAGAGAATCGTGCTCACCAGTAACATTCATCTTTAGATTGGATTTCAACTTCACGACGAAGGATATCCAATTCAAGGCTCAATTTCACAACGAATGGGCCATCAACGGTTTTAACTTCACGAAGAAGGGAATCATGCCCACCAGCAACATTCATCTTCAGATTGGATTTCAATTTTACGACAAAGGATATCCAATTCAAGGCTCAACTTCACAACGAAGGGGCCCTCCACGATTTCAAAGGATATCGTGCCCACAAGCAGTAATGTCATCCACGATTTTAACTTCACGACAAAGGATATCGTGTTCATTTGTAACATAGCTCAAGGCAAGAAGGGTTATTTACCAACAAAATACCTTCGAGTTCGACTACGCTCAGCTCCAAGGCACATCATTTGCAGCATAACTCAAGGCTAGAAGGGTTATCTGCCAACAAAAGACCTTCGAGTTCGACAACGCTCAGCTCCAAGGCACATCATTTTCAGCATAACTCAAGGCTAGAAGGATTATCTGCCAACAAAACACCTTCGAGTTTGACTACGCTCAGCTTCAAGGCACATCATTTGCAACATAGCTCAAGGCAAGAAGGATTATTTGCCAAAAAAATACCTTCGAGTTCGACTACGCTCAGCTCCAAGGCACATCATTTGCAACATAGCTCAAGGCAAGAAGGGCTATTTGCCAACAAAAGACCTTCGAGTTCGACTACGCTCAACTCTAAGGTACATCATTTGCAACATAACTCAAGGAAATAAGGGTTATTTGCCAACAAAAGACCTTCGAGTTCGACTATGCTCAACTCAAAGGCATATTATTTTCAGCATAACTCAAGGCTAGAAGGGTTATCTGCCACCTAAAGACCTTCGAGTTCGACTACGCTCAGCTCCAAGGCATATCATTTGTAACATAGCTCAAGGCAAGAAGGGTTATTTGCCAACAAAAGACCTTCGAGTTCGACTACGCTCAGCTCCAAGGTACATCATTTACAGCATAACTCAAGGCTAAAAGGGTTATCTTCCAACAAAAGACCTTCGAGTTTGATTACACTTAGCTCAAAAACATATCATTTGCATCATAGCTTAAGGCGAGAAGGGCTATCTGCTAACAAAAGACCTTCGAGTTCGATTCCACTCAGCTCAAAGGCACCATAATTTGCAGCATAGCTCAAGGCAAGAAGGATTATCTGCCAAAGACCTTCGATTTTGATTACACTCAGCCCGAAGGTACATCATTTGCAGCATAGCTCAAGGCAAGAAGGGCTATATGTCAACAAGATTGTCGAGTTTGATTCCATAACACATCAATCACACTACTATCCGGTTACAATCGAGGTTTTCAAGTCGAGAAGAAGACCTGGGTTAGCCGTGCCTTAGTGACAAGAAACTATTTTCCGGCAGCATAACTTAAGTCGAGAAAAGCTATCTGTCAACAAAGACCTTTCGAGTTCGATTTCATTCAACTCGATGGCCTATCAACCACATGGTGGAGTCAAGGAACTACTTTCCAGTCGAATTTTTAAACCGAGGCCTTTAAACCGAGAAGAAGACTGAAGTTGACTACAATTTGGCAACTAGAAGCCACATTCCGGTCTAAATTCCAAACTACGGCTTCAATTCCAGATCATTTCAAGATGGATTCAACTTCGCGGCAGAGGAGCCATTCGCAACTCAATTCGACAGGGAGTTATTCTTAATTGAAATATCATAGTCAATATTCAACTCCACCGAACGAAAATTTGTGTTCTTTTATCTTTGTCCTATTTTTTCGTTCTACGAAAAAGGACAACGAAAATAGGACAAAGAAGGGCAGCTGTAGACACTCATTTTCGTCCGACTTGGGCTTTTATTTAAATATATCAATTTATTATATTTAGTTGTATTGTTTACGTCATATATATTATACTATATACTATAATATACTTATATTATAATTACATATTTCCCTTCTTTTTGTTTTATTTATAGATCCAACAACCTAATGGTTACAAACCCAGGAGCCCAGATTAGAAGACCACTTTTGCTTGACCCGAACCAGATTCGGTTAAGCCCGACCCAAACTGGTAGATTAGGGTTTCTAACCCTAACCTCTTCTCTCCACAACGCCGCAGCAGCCACACACGCAAGGAAAAGTCTCACTCTGGCCACACCTCCGAGTCTTCCGGCGCAAGGAAAGCAAAACAAACAACAAGCATTTTTAGTCTAAATTAAACTCTCAAACTGAAGGATTTGTGTCCAAGTGGGACTCTAAATTTGAGCTAAAAATATTTTTTTTTAGGCTATAAATATTTATGTAAAACACAAGAGAGGGACTTAGAGAGATATCATACGAAAAAGAGAGGAAATACAAGGGGGGGAGAGAGTTCTTCGAAGCTGAAAAGGAAGATAAGAAGAAGTTGCCAGAAGACAAGAAAGAAAACTAGAAAGTTGTCGACGCCTCTTTAATAAAGTCCATCGAGGGAGTCTCGGATTTGAAAGCCTACCTTGGGACAAGATTTTCCTTGAAGTCTTGCATGAAGCCTCGTGAACTTGCCTTCTAGAAGTAACTTGCATTTAGCTTAGTTGTTTTACTTTACTGTTCTTTGGCTTTGAGTATTAGTGGTCATATCGTAATATTAGTGTTGTCGGATCTATATACGGAAACCATATTTTGTTTTTTATACTAATTTATGATATGTAAGAACCCTAAATTTCTATTTTTATATTTTATGCTAATCTGATTAAAGGTTGTTCTGGTTATCTTTTCAAAAAAAACCCCTTTAAAATATTATATATATATATATGGATAGGATCCATGGGGTTAGAATAAAATATTATATATATGTATAGGATCTATGTGTTTAGAAAAAAACATTCATTTGATTCATGTAACTCGCGTGGGTATGAGGTTATAAATTGCTAATCCTTGGTGTAATCATTCAATCTTTGAATATCATTCATTTTGGTCTTTTTTATTTTTTTTATTGCTTTTAATTTTAATATGTTTTTTTGGTTTTTTATACTTTTCTTTTAAAAACATTGTTTCATATATATATATATATATATATATATATATTACACTCTTTTATTTTATTATTTTCAAGACTGAACATTTTCTACATTTTTATTTTCTTATTTTTCTTAACATTTTTTGTTGTTATTTTCTCAATTTATTTATTTATTTATTTTCTCTTTCTTTGATTTATTTAATATTTATTTTTTAATCTAATATTTTTTACTTTTTAGGGTCAATTTTAACCAATCAAAGGTAAGTAATTAGAATCGAATATTTTAAATTTTAATTTTTCACAATTAAAGACAATCGATAAATTAATTGATACCGAAAGGGTGGTTAAAAGGTGCTAATCCTTCCTTAACCGTAACAGACTCCCGAACCCGACACAATTCTGGTAAAATGCATATCAGGTAAGACGGTGTTCGATCAGCCCAAATATTCTTTAAAGTGATCTGTGGCGACTCTAACCCAATCTATTCAAGTCGAAGCCCAATTATGGGTCCAACCGAAAGACGACCACGACACATGTGTGTTGTGGATGCCTACAATTATATGATTTTTCTCTTTTTGCAGAACAAGGCTAAAGTGTCGTATTATTTTGTTAGAGGAAACAACCCAAAGAAGTTTGTATCTTGTTAGAACCCTCTTTCGGGTGAGCCCGAAATTAGGCTTCGACTTAGGAAAATTGGGTTAGAGTTACCACCGACCACTTTAAAACAAACTTAGGTGGGTCGGACACCATCTTACCTGATCTATGTTGTACCAGAAACGTGTCGGGTTCGGGAGTCGGTTACAATCAAGGAAGGATTTGCACCATTGAACCGCCCTTTCGGTACCAATTAATTTACTAGCTGTCTTTTTAAATTTAAATTTAAAATGTTCGACTCGAATTACTTATCCCTGATCGGTTTAAAATATTCTAAAAAAGTGATCGAAAATGTTAGACAGAAAAAATAAAAAATAAAAAATAAATAAAAAAATAAATCAGGAAAAAATAAATAAATATATTGTAAAATAATACAATAAAAAAAGAATAAGTCAAAAGAAACAAATGAGATAAAATAAAAAAAACAATTAAAGAAATCAAAAATAAAAAACTAAAGTTTAAAAAATATATATATGAAGGAAAAATATAGAAATAAATAGTAAAAAAAATATATGTATGCAATAAAGTGGAATATTAAATAGTAATAAATAAATAAATCAATAGATACTAAAAATAAAAAGAACATAAAATAACAAGCAGAACTAAAATGTAAATTCTGAAATATTAAGGCTCGAAATGAAATAAGGTGAAAGTCCATTAGGTGATTGAAACATAACTTTCGAAAGATACAGGCCTAAAAAAACTTCATTCGGTGACTAAATGAAGACTTTACAGAGTGGGAAAGACAAAATCTGAGATTTACCCAAATATTTCTGAAAAACAAGGGTATAACTAAAACGACTTAGTTTCGTTTTACATATATATATATATATATATATATATATATATATATATATATATATATATATATATATATATATATATATATATATATGTTTTAAAGAGCAAAATGGCCCAACACGCCTCATTTTCCCCATTTTCTAAAAAACAGACAACTCCATCTTCTCTCAATGCTCTAAAACTCCCCTTCCCAGGCGAGAAGCCGGCTACCGCCGGTGGCCGAAAAATATTTTATTTCACCGAAACAACATCCTTTTCACCCTAAATGCCAACCCGAGGCCTAAACCCCCAAAAACCCCACCAATCGACATAGATATAGGTTTAAAGTTCCAATTTTTACCCTTTTCTGAAGTCCCCTCGGCTTCCGATGACCCTTCTCATTCCAATGCTCTGATCGGGGCTTCCTTTGGTGTTTCGTACGGCTGATTTTTTGGTATTTGTATGTGGTATTTTGGGTTCTCCGTTGTGTGTTTGATTTCGATCTGTACTATCGTGGTTTGGTATTGTGATGTTCACTTGGTTTCATTGCTTCGTGTTGATAGTCTGATTGTACGAACCCTTTGTGGGTTCTCGGTTTTTTTATCATTGATGTTGTCTGTGTTTGTACCCAATTGGTATCATTGTGTCTATGGGTTTTCTATTTTGATCGTAGATTCTCTCGATGATCTCCCCCCTCTGTGATGGTTCCTCGATTGTATTTATAGGCTCCCGTCGGGGCCACTTTCGAGCTTGTTTGAGGTCGATCCCAGATATCTCGGGTAGCTCTGTTACGGGCTGTTGTGATTCCTCGTTTCACGCCGGCCACCTCGGGATGGTTCACTCCCGTTGGCGTGGCCGGAAAGTGCGCTGGGTGTTGACTACGTGGCTCCTTTGCGGTGCTGATGACATGTTAGGGTTTCCTAAACCCTAAGGGTCTTGGGCTGGTTCAGGCCCATACCTGATTGGTTACATGTTGGACCCACTAGACTCGAAATTGTTTTAAAGATATTTTCAAAACCATATATTATATAATTTTCAAAATGTTTTCAAACTATATATTGAAGTTTTCAAAAACATTTTAAAATTATATTATATGTTTTCAAAAATGGTTTTTTTAAAAACTATATATTATATAGATTTCAAAATGGTTTTAAAATTATATATTATATAAGTTTTCAAAATGATTTTAAAACTATATATTATATATGTTTTCTAAAATGTTTTAAAAACTATATATTATATAGTTTTCAAAGGTATTTTTAAAAACTATATTATATATATTTTCAAAATATATTTTTAAAAATCATATATTATATATGTATTTTTCAAAAACCATTTTGCGAACTATATAATATATATGTATAGATATATATATGTATAAAAGAAAACAAAATAAAATAAATATGGACGAAAATGAGTGTCTACAGCTGCCCTCTTTGTCCTTTTTCGTGGAACAAAAAATAGGACAAAGATAAAAAGACACAAATTTTCGTTCGGTGGAAATGAAAAATTGACTCTGAAGGAATAACTCCCTGTCGAATTGAGTTGTGGATGGCCCCTCCGTCGCGAAGTCGAATCCATCTCGAAATAATATAGAGTTGAAGCCGTAGTTCGGGATTTGAATTGGAATGTAGCTTCTCGTTTGTAGTCTGCATCAGTCTTCTTCTCGGTTTAAAGACCTTTGTTTAAAAAATCAACTGGAAAGTAATTCTTTCACTCCACCATGTAGTTGACAGGTCCTCGAGCTGAATGAAATCGAACTCGAATATTTTATTGACATATAACCCTTCTTGCCTAGGGCTATGCTATAAATGATGCGCCTTGGAGCTTAGCGTAGTCGAACTCGAATGTCTTTGGCAGATAGCCGTTCTAGCCTTGAGCTATATCGTAAATGATGTGCCTTGGAGCTGAGCGTAGTTGAACTCAAAGGTCTTTGGTTGGCAGCTAACCCTTTTCAGCTTAAGTTATGCTGCAAATGATGTGCCCTCGAAGCTGAGTGTAATCGAACTCGAGAGTCTTTGGCAGATAGCCCTTCTCGACTTAAGTTATACTGCAAATGATGTGCCTTGGAGCTGAGCGTAGTCGAACTCAAAGGTTTTTGGTTGGTAGATAACCCTTCTCGACTTAAGTTATACTGTAAATGATGTGCCCTCGAAGCTTAGTGTAATCGAACTCGAGAGTTTTTGGCAGATAACCCTTCTCGACTTAAGTTATACTGCAAATGATGTGCCTTGGAGCTAAGCGTAGTCAAACCCAAAGGTCTTTGGTTGGCAGATAACCCTTCTCGGCTTAAGTTATGCTGCAAATGATGTGCCCTCGAAGCTGAGTGTAATCGAACTCGAGAGTCTTTGGCAGATAGCCCTTCTCGACTTAAGCTATACTGCAAATGATGTGCCTTAGAGCTGAGCGTAGTTAAACTCGAATGTCTTTGGTTGGCAGATAACCCTTCTCGACTTAAGTTATGCTGCAAATGATATGCCTTGGAGCTGAGCGTAATCAAACTCAAAGGTCTTTTGGTTACAGATAACCCTTCTAGCCTTGAGTTATGCTGTAAATGATGTACCCTCGAAGCTGAGTGCAATCCAACTCGAGGGTCTTTAGCAGATAACCCTTCTCGACTTAAGCTATGCTGCAAATGATGTGCCTTGGAGCTGAGTGTAGTCAAACTCGAAGGTCTTTGGTTGGCAGATAACCCTTCTCGAACTTAAGTTATGCTGCAAATGATATGCCTTGGAGCGGAGCGTAATCGAACTCGAAGGTCTTGGTAGCAGATAACCCTTCTGGCCTTGAGCTAAGCTGTAAATAGTTTGTTTAAAAATGGCTTCCCTTCACGGGTCGAAGCCGATCATGATTCTTCAGGTGGTTCCTTTGAGCGAGTTTGAACCAAATGAGATGATCTTTGAATGACTTCCCTTTTACGAGAAAGCCCACTAATGAATTCTGATAGCCAAATATCTTCCGTTGTGGAATTAAAATTTGGCTTGAAGACGTTAACTGGAAACATGTTGCTCATTGTTGAGTTGAGCTGAACTGGATTTGTTCTGAATTGTTTCTTGAACCTATCTAAAATTGATTCTTAGTTCTATAGAATGTCAAGTCGATTGAGGTGTAGCTTCACACTGCTGAGTTAAGCAACCACCATCATTCTTTACAGGCGCTTACGAATCGAGTATCCTTCATCCTGAAGTCGAAACTTGACACTAAAAGCTGCAAAAAGTCATGTATGCTAAAATGATGAGTGTGATGTACCTAAGTATGTCTAAGATGCATGCAACATGAATGAATTATGTGTTATCTCCTGGATGGAGTCTCGTGCTTTGTCTATCAATCTGGTCCTTGGAGTCGATCGTGCCCCATTATCTTTTCAAGCTTTGGCTTTACAAACCTTTCAAATCTGAGACTGTTCTGTTTGAAAATGTTTTTCTTATTTTTCTTGTTTTAGGAGGGAAAAGGAAAAAAATTATGTAAAATATTGTTCGCAATTGAATCAAATTGTAAACGTGAGTTCAAAGAATATCAAATGAATCAAGAGCTCTTTTAATGCTTTAAGAGTTACAGCTCTTTGACAAATGTTCAAATGGATGAGTTGGCTTTAGGTTGGCCTCCTTTCTAAGGTTTTGGTAACCCAAAGTGTCATTTTTTCTGAAATATCGCAACATGCTTTAGCATTTCAATTGGATACGGACAAAATGACGCAACTAGCATGATCAATTACTAGACCTTTTATTTCGATCATCTGAAATCTTCCATTTGTTCAAGCTTTGTAGGCTCCTCTAACAAATGTAGTGCAGAAATATCAGTCTAAAAATGAAATTCTTGAGTGCTCGTGTGAATTTGACTATAACAGGTGTTCATTAACTCCCTTAGTTCATCATTACCGAAAATTTCTTGTTTAGATAAATTTGATTTAATTTGCCATTATCTGGCTAGCCAAATCCATAAAGTCGGGGCGTTTAACCAATTGTTTTAGAGGGAAAGCTTAATATTATAATCACTGTTATCAGGTTAACTGATGGGTTCATCTCATCACAAAGTCTTCAGCCTGACAATAGCAGTGGAGCAAACACTGAGTTGCCAAGTGTCCGAGCAATGTCATGGTTTAAACGCAATCTATTCATAAAGCCAGGGCTTTCGAGTTTCCTCTATAACCAATTGCCTTAGTGGAATAGCTCAGTTTTTACGGATTTAATTTCTTAAGATTGTCAACAAGAACCTGTTATAGCCTAGGTGTTGTTAAAAGTCAAGGAATCTCATCTTTAGAGTTCAATTTCCAAGCAACTGACCTAAACTAGAATTGTTTACTCGACTATTCCATCTGTGAATATCATTATCATCACTAAACGTCTTAAATAAAAAAGCATAGTAATGTCATATGCAAAATGATGCCCCATGTTGTCCACACCTTATGAAAGTAAAAGGTTATATTGGTTGATTGCAAGAGCAGAATACGGTGTTTGAGGGTATATTCTGGGTAAGGTCAAAGTCCTTGTTTTAAATCATGTTACTTCGTCAAAGATCTGTAACTTTAAACCATTTGCAGAGTTTATGAATTCAAATGATATTCAAAGAATTGCAAGTTTGCAAATGTGATTCATTGCTCGTCATCATTAAAGTAACATAAATTTATTTAAATGTCTTTACAAAAACTTGAGAAAAAATGAGAAAAAAAAACAAATTCAAACATAATGCCTCAAATGATGAAATGATCTTCCTCACTTGGATGCACCCAAGTTGTTAAAGTCGATCCAGTTCTGGTTACACATCTTTTGTACGACTCTCTTAAATGCGTAACAGTTCTCAATAGTGTACCCTGGGACACCGCCGTGATATTCACAATGAGCACTCTCATCATACCACTTGGGGTATGGGGGCTTCATGGGTTCCACCAGATATGGTGACACTACATGGGTGTCAAGAAGTTGTTGATAGAGTTCCTTGTATGTCATCGGAATAGGGTCAAAATGTTCCCTTTCCTTCATGGGTTCTCTGGAATCTTGTTTAGAAGTACCTGACGACACAGCTGCAGTTGATTTCGGTTTGGAGATTGTAACACCTTTACTGACATGGTTGATGTTGTTAATCTTTCTATCTCGCTCTCGCATAGGAGGTTTCCTACTGGCCTCTCTATCCTTAATCTTGCCTTGCTTTATGGCCGACTCAATCATTTCTCTGGCCATAACTAAGTCTGAAAAGCTCCCTGATGTGATCGCAACCAGGTGTCCGAAGTATGGAGCCTTCAGGGTCTGTACGAAAAGCTTTCGGATTTCCTTTTCATCTAAAGGTGAATGAACTTGCACAGCCAAGTCCCTCCATTTTTGTGCGTACTGCCTGAAACTCTCATTATGTTTCTTTTTCATGCTTTGTAGCATAACTCGATCTGGCCTTATGTCATTGACATGCTTGTATTGTTCCAGAAATGACTTGGCCAGGTCTCTCCAGGTCTTGATATTTGATCGGCTTAACTGGTTTTACCACCGGATGGTTGAGCCCGACAGACTCTCCTGGAAGCAGTGGATCAGGAGTTGGTCGTTTCCTCCATATCTTGTCATCTTTCGGCAGAACATAGTGATGTGAGCGGATGGGCAGCTGTTTCCGTCAAACTTCTCAAATTCTGTGGACTTAAATTTTGGAGGAAGAACCAAGTCCGGGACTAGACTGAGTTTCGTGGCATCGATTACATGGTAGTCATGGTCTCCTTTGACTACCTTCATTTGGTCCTCCAATTGTTTGATTTTTTTTCTCCGTCATCTTTGCTTTGTCCTCTTTGTCCAAATTCGATACATGATAATAACTCGGACTGTTCTCGGGGTTAAATACAGAGGACGAGGGCTTCGCTTTTTCAGCAAATGAGTCCCCACGAAGTTCTGGTAAGATTTCAGGTGAGACAACCACTTGCAGCGTAGGTAGTATAGTTACCCCTTCCGGTGAACCTGCCCCATGTGCACTGGTCTGATGTAGACCAGACAACTTGGCCACAATTTGATCAACCAAGGACTCTTGATTTTTCATAATTGTATTCAGAGTACTCAGACTACTCTGGTTTATCTTATCTTCAAGTTGTTTCTGTAATTTGGCCATGTTCTCCTCGATTTTCTCAATTCTTGCTTCCATCTTCTTATTTTTCAGGCGGGTGTTATGCGGATGGGGTGTGTCCAATGCTTGAGGTGGTGTATCTAGTATGTGTTCCCTTTTGATGAGACATGCATATGTTAGTTAATGCGAATGTAAAGAAAAATAACAAAATGCAAAATATGTCTAGATGAATAATGCATGCAATGTTTGAGGCATTAATCCAAAAATATGTCTGTTATTAGAAATAATACTTATTGGGGATAAAAGTGTTTTATCTTTTAAGAGACAAAAATATTCTGACAGCTTCTGACATGTTGACTAGTATTCTATCTTCGTCTGTCACCGGTTGAATAACTTGTCGAACTGCTCTAGCTTCTCTAGATGAACCGTGCAAATGTTGAGTTGCTTTTTGTAATGGCCCAATAAGTCTCGAATGACTGCATATCTGGCATTTATCTTTTGTTAAACCTGTTCCAAACAAATCGTCATTGGAGCCCTCAATTGATAAGAATTATGTGAAGTTCATTCGTCTGTTTCTTGAATTCATCAGTAATGGTCTCCAATTTCAGCTATCATTTTGTCATTGTTGCCTTTGAAGGGACTCCCAGGATCTGTAACTTTCATCTTGCCCCTGTAACCTCTGCCAGTCAGTTCTTAAAAAATAGTCTTTCATTGTGCTTGATGTAGACCCAGTTCATTATGAGTCCTTTATAATGCAACAGAGTGATATACTCTTCCATTGTGAGCACCACGTCTTCTGGATTGAATGTGACACATAGTTGCCTTGTAGACTGTCCTCTGTATTTTCATCTCTTGTATTACAACCCCTTTGTCCATTAATGCAGATTATTCATGTTTAACAAACACATTTTTGGTGGATCAATACCTCTTTTAAATGATGCGAATAATGAAAAATAAAAGAAAACAAAAAATAAAAGAGTTAGTGAGGTAAATCAAAACAATAAAAAATAAAAGATCCTACCCCACATGATATCTACCCCGCATGCTTTAATTCCTACCCGGGCATGATCTCTATCTCGCTTGCTAGTTTCAAACAAATCCTAACCGCATATTTGTCTAGTTCGCATGCTTTGAACATAAAATAAAGCAGGAAATAAAGCAGCCTAGGGTTTGGAATGAGGTTTTGGGGTGGGCTCTAACTCCCTATGCTCTCCCGGTTTAGGTTCTAAAAAGGTACTCGAGTTCTCCTTGCTGGTGCCCTCTTGGGCTTGCCAGATCCTTAGTCCTAAGCCCATTACAAGCTTATGTGGACCAAGTTAAACTCGAGAGGACACATTCTCTTATGCCCGCACGGTGAATAAATTCACACGAAGACATAAGGTATATGAATCCCGAAGGCTACTTGCTAGGCTCGCATGGTGAATAAATTCACACGAAGGCGTCGCTTTTACCCCTACTTAAATAGGGTTCAGAGCTCGGGTATAGAGCCTGAGATAGAAACTTTTCAAAAAATCTCTGAAATCATTGAAAAAAATGTCAGTACAACTATTTATTTGAAAATTAATTAAAGGTAAATAATTGGAATCAAATAAATAAATTTAACTTTAAATTTAAATTTACCATTTTCGCATAAAAAGACAACTGAAAATTAATTTCGACATGACTCACTTACCTGTCCCCAGTAAGTCACCAAGCTGTCGGAACCGTCTTTCGGGTGGGCCTGGAATTGTGCTTCGAATTACGAAAATTGGGTTAGAGTCGCCACCGGCCACTTTAAAACGAACTTAGGTGGGTCGGACACCATCTTACCTAATCTGCGTTGTAACAGAAATGTGTCGGGTTTGAGAGTCGGTTACGGTCAATGAAGGATTAGCACCCTTGAACCGCCCTTTTGGTATCAATTAATTTACCGGTTGTCTTTAATTGCGAAAACTGTAAATTTAAAATGTTCGACTCAAATTACTTACCCCTGATCAGTTGGAAATCTTCTAAAAAAGAGATCGAAAATGTTAGACAGAAAAATAAAATAAAAATAATAAAAATAAATAAATAAATCAGGAAAAAATATATTGTAAAATAATACAATAAAAAAAGAATAAGTCGAAAGAAAAAAAGTGAGATAAAATAAAAAAAACAATTAAAGAAATCAAAAATAAAAATAAAAATAAAAAACTAAATTTTAAAATAAATATATATGAAGGAAAAATATAGAAATAAATAGTAAAAACATATATATGTATATATATATATATATATATATATATAATAAAGTGGAATATTAAATAGTAATAAAGAAAGAAATAAATCAATCAATCAATAAATCAATATATACTAAAAATAAAAAAAAACATAAAATAACAAGCAAAACTAAAATGTAAATTCTGAAATATTAAGGCTCGAAATGAAATAAGGTGAAAGTCTATTGGGTGACTGAAACACAACTTTCGAAAGATACAGACATAAAAAAACTTCATTCTGTGACTAAACGAAGACTTTACAGAGAGGGAATGACCAAATCTGAAATATTTCTGAAAAACACGGGTATAGCTAAAACGACGTAGTTTCATTTTACACACACACACACACACACAGACACACACACATATATATATATATATATATATATGTTTTAAAGAGCAAAATGGCCCAACACGCCTCATTTTCCCCCTTTTCTCAAAAACAGACAACTCCCTCTTCTCTCAATGCTCTCAAACTCCCCTTCCCCGACGAGAAGCCGGCCACCGCTCTGGCCAAACAAATATTTATTTCACCGAAACAACCTCTTTTTCACCCTAAATGCCAACCCGAGGCCTAAATCCCCAAAAACCCCACCAATCGGGTAGATCTAAGTTTAAAGTTCCAAATTTTACCCTTTTCCGGTGTCCCCTCGGCTTCCGATGTCCCTTCTCCTTCCAATGCTCCGATCGGGGCTCCCTTTGGTGTTTCGTACGTCTGGTTTTTGGTATTTGTGTGTGGTATTTTGGGTTCTCCGTTGTGTGTTTGATTTCGATATGTTCTATCGTGGTTTGGTATTGTGATGTTCACTTGGTTTCGTTGCTTCGTGTTGATAGTCTGGTTGTACGAACCCTCTGTGGGTTATCGATTTTTTTGTGTTTGATGTTGTCTGTGTTTGTTCCCCGTTGGTACCGTTGTGTCTCTGGGTTTTCTGTTCTGATCGAAGGTTCTCTCGATGATCTCCCCCCTCTGTGATGGTTCCTCGGTTGTATTTATAGGCCCCCGTCGGGGCCACTTCCGAGCTTGTTTGAGGTCGATCCCAAACCCTAAGGGTCTTGGGCTGGTTCAGGCCCATACCTGATTGGTTACCTGTTGGACCCACTAGACTCGAAATGGACCTAGAATTAACCAAAATAAAAATGATTAAATAAATAATTAAAACAAAAAACAAAAATAAATAGTAAATAAAAAAGAATAAAATAATATACTATATAATAAAAAAATGTTTTAAAGATATTTTCAAAACCATGTATTATATAATTTTCAAAATGTTTTCAAACTATATATTATATCTTTCAAAACCATTTTAAAACTATATTATATTTTTTTTAAAAAACTATATATTATATAGATTTCAAAATGGTTTTAAAATTATATATTATATTAGTTTTCAAAATGGTTTTAAAACTATATATTATATATGTTTTCTAAAATATTTTAAAAAATATATATTATATAGTTTTCAAAAGTATTTTTAAAAACTATATTATATACATTTTCAAAATATATTTTTAGAAATCATATATTATATACATATTTTTCAAAAACCATTTTGCGAACTATATGATATATATGTGTAGATATACATATGTATAAAATAAAATAAAATAAAATAAATATAGACAAAAATAAGTGCCTACACATCTACTTTAGTAAATTTTATGAGCTAAGGTTAATTTTATTCTCTCTCCCCCCCTTTTTATGAATATGGTTTGAGGCATGCAAATCAAAGTCATATTCCCTGTTCAACCTTACGGTATATTATAGATGAACTGTGATATAGATGCAATATAGTATTGTCGATATTTGAACCCATCCTTGCAGTGAAGTTTTTTAGACTCAACAATGAACAAACAATATTTTAGTGTTATCCTTTGATACATATTTAGCACGAACAACTGATATGTTTTTTCAACCATGCAGTGTTATCCTGGTGAAGATGATCTAGCCATTGAACGGGCAGTTCTTATGTAAGCTTGCTGAAGAACTGCTCACTTGGCCTATAATTTACTGTTCCTATTGTCACTGACTTTCTTGACATCACATCTCGAATCTTGTTTTACTCGAAGTCAAAATTCTATGGTCCATAAGATATTATGTCTTTCATTGTTCCCTTTGTACACTTGTAAACTGAAATTGACTATTAACACGCCATGTTCCATTTCCAACCTAAAATTGGATTTTTTTTTCTCTGAGAATTATAAATTTCCTTCTATGATAGGGAATAAACTGTTTTATTCTTTTCCGTTTTCTGTTCTGTTTAATAGCAATAGATTGTGTACAATAAAGAAAATGACTTCAACATTTTAGGTACTTGTCTATGGGTAATCTTCGAGATGCTAATTACCTTATGGATGAATTAAAGAGACTAGCGGATTCCCAGGAGCTTTATTTCCCCGAATCGGATTTGATTCAGTTTATCACTCTTCTCTTGCTAACGTAAGTTATTTTGCTTTTACTTTTGGTTAAAACCACCATATTCACTTTCCATGTTGGGTGAATTTAACATGGTCCGATTAATTGTTCGAAAGTCTCTTTTGTATGCAGGTTGGAAAGAGATGCCTTGCCTCTATTTAATATGTTGAGAGTGAATTACAAGTCTAGCATAGACAGAGAACCTGCATTCAGTGAGGTGGGCAATCAATTTTGTGAATTAGAATTCCTGTTATTCTGATTGTAATTTCCTCTCCGGTAAAACACATTTTCGACTTTATTTTGTGTATTGATATAATCATCTCTTTGGCGTATTGTAAAGCTTACTCGTATGATTCTAACGCAAACATGATTGTGCAGTTGCTAGATGAAATTGCTGAAAAGTTCTATGGCGTACAGCGGAGAAACCCCCTTCAAGGGATGTTTGGTGACTTATTCAAGGTGATTATCGACAAATCCTTAAAACTTTATGAATTGGATCATAAGATATTCCTGGCATAGAAAACCATATTAAATAAAAGAGAAACAAGCGTCAGTGACCGAAAATGCCTTATAATATACGATTTTGATCAACTTTTTTGGATTTGCCAAAATGACCAACAAAATCGCAATGCGAACTCTAATTCGCAACGCGATCTCCAATTTCTCAACTCAATTTCCAAAATCGCAACGCGATTCTCAAAAATCGCATTGCGATAGTACTGTTCACCGTTGCGATAGCACTGTTCACCGTTGCGATAGCACTGTTCATCGTTGTGATTTTACATTTCGCGTTGCGATAGTCTACAATGTCATTGCGATTTTCCATTTCACGTTGCGATAGTGTACAGTGTCGTTGCGATTCTCAAAAATCGCGTTGCGATAGCACTGTTCATCGTTGCGATAGCACTGTTCACCGTTGCGATAGTACTGTTCACCGTTGCGATAGTACTGTTCACCGTTGCGATAACACTGTTCACCGTTGCGATAGCACTGTTCACCGTATATATTTTGTTTTTCTCTTACAAAGATTATAATTTTATAAGTTATAAAATAAACAAATAAGATATACAAACTAATTGTATCACGTAAAAAACTTTACAAAGATTCATTGTAAATTGTTCTTGCAAGCAACTAATATTTTTATTTTCATCTTTGTAAAGTTTTTTACGTGATACATTTTTTAATATTTTGGCCTATATATAATAGGGGCTGCTAAAATAATGTTGATTGTACAATGAATCTTGATTTGGCAATTAGTTTTAGGGCAAACTATGTATTTAGTCACTCAATTTTTAAGTCTTACATGACATAAAACTTAACTCAATTTTTAAGTTAAAATTCGTATAAATCTGACTATTATATATATATATATATATATATATATTTATTAACTTAAATAAGAATATATTTGAAAACAAACAATGTAAAAAGTGGTATGATTTTAATTATTTCTAAATATATAAGAAAATATTATCACATAATCTACAATTAGATTTAATCAAATTTTTTATCTTAATTATAATTTCAATCAAAACTCAATTTAACAAACTTATTTAATATGATCAAATCGAAACTATAAATTTGGATCAGATTAGAATCCATTAGATGAGTCAAATGATCATTCCGATTATATTGTATGAAAATGAAATTTTTATATCATATTATATATTAAATAAAACTTAATATATGTTTTGAAATTTTAGAGTTTGAAGTTTGTATATCTTATTTGTTTATTTTATAACTTATAAAATTATAATCTTTGTAAGAGAAAAACAAAATATATACGGTGAACAGTGCTATCGCAAAGGTGAACAGTGCTATCGCAACGGTGAACAGTGCTATCGCAACGATGAACAGTGCTATCGCAACGCGATTTTTGAGAATCGCAACGACACTGTAGACTATCGCAACGCGAAATGTAAAATCGCAATGATGAACAGTGCTATCGCAATGGTGAACAGTACTATCGCAATGCGATTTTTGAGAATCGCGTTGCGATTTTGGAAATTGAGTTGAGAAATTTGAGATCGCGTTGCGAATTAGAGTTCGCATTGCGATTTTGTTGGTCATTTTGGCAAATCCAAAAAAAGTTGATCAAAATCGTATATTATAAGACATTTTCGGTCACTGAGGCGATTTTCTCTAAATAAAATCATCTCTGTAGATAATGTGCTGAGTAAGAACATGGCTGCAACCCGAGTTTGTCGGAATTTGTTGAAATCTGCGGGTGCTTTGACTGATCCAGACTGCTGATTTTCGTTACGTCTTTGGTTTGATGGCAAATTCCTTCTACAAAATACATTTGTAATATGTTTCCCATTGGCTGGGGGTCTGAGATTTATCCTTAAACCATGAAAAGTGGTAATTATTTCTTACCATTACTAAACATTGTACCAAATGCTGCCCCATTGTTACATTCCGAGCCTATATTATTCAGACTAGAGGAAGATTGTTAAGATATACATTCGACAAGGATGTCCTTTAAAAAAAATTGGATGAGTCAACCATAAATTTTAAGGTTAGTTTGAAGAATAGATTGTTTCGAGTTTGGTTTGTTCAACTTTTATAGTCGAGGCAAATTGGATTCAAGTTTATCAGATCTGACAAAATTGGCATGTCTAATTCCAATATTACATTGTTTCCATATTATCAGCAAATAACCATTACACATTGCAACGGGTGTCGAATGATTTTGAGTTAAAATGTCTTGACTAATTCTTTAATCTTATTTTTGGATTTGAATATTGTTTTTTTACTTTGAATAATTAAAAGATCTTATTTTGGTTTAACGAATGATGTTTACTATTAACTTTTTTATAATCTTCAACCGAGAAGGATGAAGATGAAGGATTTAACATCACTCCTTCTTCCATGGTAACTTCTTCCAAATTATTCAGTTGACATCAATTGCCTCAATCTGCTTGGTTAAAACATCCATTTGACTCTTGAAACTAGATGAGTTTTCCTTTTCATCACGATTAACTGCAATAATCTTTTCGTTTTGATGCCGATATATCTTTTCACCTATTTGGCTAACATGTTGCTTCCTCTTTGGCTGAATTTTACCTTTGTCACTGTCTGTTATCGAGACAAATTCGTTGCTTGATTCCCAAGATGGATCAGTTTCAGCCATGAAAGTTGTAGCAGTAGAGCTTTTAATGGTACCAGCTTTTTCTCCTTCAAGCTTTGCAGCACAATTAAGCTTGTTATCCCTGGAAAATTGGGTTCCATTCCTCTGAGAACCCAGTTTTTTCTCCTTTAAGGTTGCAGTTCTTGGTGATTGAAGCTTACTAGACCTTTCTCTATTTGGAGTGCCATAGAGATGATTGGTACCACTTCTAGTTTTAGAACTATTTTGCAAACCGGAATGGAACTTCACACCATTTAGAGCTAATTCCCTGGAATTTTCCTGTATCGTTCAACAGCAAGAATGTGATGTTCAAACTCAAAAAGAAACTTTCTCAATGAAATAAAACGAGACAAATCAATGAAGAAACCAACCACTTCAAAGAATCCGATCTTCGGTGACGGAAGTCGAAGGCCGGAAGGCTTTATTTCCCTTAAAAAAGTCGATGGTAGTTGATCATTCGAACAATTCTCAGTGTCTGAGCATTGAGAAGCATCAACATGATTCAAATAAGATGAGGACTCATAAGACCAACAACCAACGGAAGTCAAAAGTGAAGCGCTCGGTTTGGACTGTAAACTAGTTGGCTGAGACGTATCTATCAGTTTGCTTTTGTGTTGGGTTAAGGTTTTTGTAGGAGTCCAAGCATCTGAATCAGAAGAAGCCGAATCATTATTTCTTCTCAGAGAGCTTGGGGGTTTAACAATGGAAGGACTTTGACCACAAACCGATCCTGAAAGATCTTTAGAGACAATGAGGGAACGTGAAGAAGATGGTTCTTCAGATGGTGTACCACGGTCACCGACACAAGGTTTCTTTGACCTGTTTTGTCCTATAATCGTCAACAAAAAGAATTTTTATGTCAAGCAGAAACGGAATATAATTGCTGTGTGAGTAAACCAAAATTTTACGACAGATTTACCAGATAGAGCTTTTCTGATTTTATAGTTCACTTTCATTTGGTTTGCGCTGATTGAAGCCCTTTTGGCTGCACCAGATGAGAAAGGATTGGCCTCGTCATATGCCTTGGACAGCTTAAGGGAAGAGGATGGTTCATGTTCTCCAGCTCGAGTACCATGCTTTGTTTTTTTAACCATAAGCAGAGAACCACAAATTACAAAATAAGAGAAAAATAACACAAAAACTGTATGAATAGAAAGAATGTGTCTACCAAATGTATGAACTGAAGTGCACATATGAAGTACTATGTAACTATGTTACTCTGATTTTCATGAACTACATTTGTTTGATACATGTGTAGATGTGCGAAATGGGATACGCTTCAAATAAATGGAAATCTTGAAAAAAAACTGAGCATATTCGTGTTCGGCACGTGCCCATATCTGACACTTGTATACAAGAGACAGAATAATGTAACTGCAAAGTCTGTACCAGTAAGATGAATTCAACATACCTGTGCTTTTGAGGGATTGATGGCTTCTTTTGCTGTCTTTCCCACTGCATCTGCATTAGATTTTGGCCTTCTGGAAGCTGAAAAGGGTTTAGCCTGAAATTTTTAAAAAGAATTGAGTCCCAAAAGGACATAAATAGTGTCCGTTTTAACCCCAAGAATAAATAAAAAAACTACAAACCCTGGTTGAAGTAGTATCCAGCCGTTTTGAAACTGCAAAGAAGTAGACTTGATTAGCATAAGGAAAAGGAAAAGCCAAGAACCAATTCATGTTGTAAAACAATCATATGAACTACATGCCATTATTTATTAACTAGAACCGTTTAATTTTGGGCTTGCTAATCCTAACTAAGCCTATTGACCCTCCAAATACATGAAAAAACATGTCTGAAGTATACTCAATTCCGACACTCGAACCTGATTCATGTAACATAGTTAACTAGAATAGAGAAAGAAAGAGACTGAGATATATAAACCTGAAAACAATACAGGAATGATTTGACTCCATCAAATTCCGACTGAAGATGGTTCATAGAAGTAGATACTTACAATGGGGATTTGGAGTGTCTGTTTGACTTTGAAGTTTGCAACTGGAATTCACAAAATTGGATGATTTGCTTGATTTTTCCATAGATGCTCTCATATCATCAAAAAGATCAATCTCAAGACTGGACAAGGAGTAATCACTATCCAATGTGGAGTTTGATTCAGTAGATTTCCAAAACTCTTGTTCAACTCCCGGAAGTATATGCGTTACTGTTTCAGACTTCCTATTGTTTACCAATGACAACTCTTCTGGATTCAATACCCCTAAGCATTGAAAGACAGAAAAAGGAGTGGAAAGTAATTATGAAATCTGAAATATATATATAATGAGGAAAATTTGCTTGAACATAAAACCCGAGCTTAGCCAGTTGGCTCATGTAGTGACACTGACACCTTAAAGAAGTGGCTTTCAATCGTTGTGAATTCGAATCTCAACATTTTTGAATTGTTATTCTTTTTGGAGTCCAAGGGCTCATTTATACAAAATAATTGCTACAAGTTTAAAAAAGCACACTGGCGAAAAAGGCAGCATCCCAAGCTAAACTTCTCCGGGCAATGCACTCACCAATTCTACTTGCTGCCATGGATTCAGAAGGTAAACCACAAGGTTCCTTGTGTCCCTTATCCCCAGGAATAATATTCAAGGTCTCAAACAACTCTTCGGGATTCAAAACTCCTAAGAACATGAACAAATTTTCGTGACAATAAAACAAATGACCCTGAAAGCCAAATGGCCTTAACAATGATGTTAAAATTGCTTGGAAATTTTATCAGTCATTTTGAAAACTTAAAAACCAACCTGGACTTGTGAAAAAGGCACTGTCCCAAGCAAAACTCTTGCGAAGATCATACTTGAACTCGAATTCATCAGTATTTTGTTCTTCTTCCTTTTGCCTTGGTTCATCTTTTGTCTGTTCCTTGAAACATCTGCTGAGTCAATAATATCCCATGAAGAAATTGATTTAGTCAATGAATATATAGTAAGAAAGGGAAAGAACAATCAGATATTTAGATCAAAGCCTAAAATCAGTCCAAATTTAATGGTTTAAAGTTAAATTTTCATAATAACTTGATCAATTCAATCCTGATATCATTTCCTGTAATGGAATTTGACTGAACTTGGCGGTCATCAATATATTGTTAAATTACAATATGAAATGTTTCCAAACATAAAGATCTGTTCTTGCAGAAAAATAGTATAAATCAAGCCTTTCAAAACCAAGAAAGAAACAAAGAATTCAAATGTGTTCAACTTTCCTATGTTTTTCTCAACATCCAAACAAAGAAAATAATAAAAACCGAAATTGAATAAATTACCAGGGGATTGAAATTCGTGCAAAATGTTTCTTTTGGATGACATTTTCTTCTACAAATTACTCTTTTTGTTTAGTTTTCTTGCATTTTAGTTGAAGGCATATAAAGAAACCAACAGAGTGAGACAGAAGAGAGAGGAAGAGAGGGAAAAGAGAACAACTTTTTTAAAATTTCATTTGTAATTATTGCTAATTAATTTGATTAGTGGACCGCATGTTTTGTGCATGAATTAAGATAGGAAGATTCTAATTTCTGTCTTAAAATGGGAATATAATAGTCCCCAAAACAACCAAGTTCTTACATTCAAACGCAAATGTCGGTTTGACACGTCTATAATAACTACTAAATTCAAATATTTTAAAACTAACAAAACAAATTAATATTTTTTTTAAATATATTACATGTTAGGAAACTAATATATTTCCTTGAACTTTAAGGCATATTATTTTTTTTAAAAAAATTGAGATTTGAATGATAAAATTATGCTTTTATGTTTTACCCATTACATCTTTAAAACTATATATAATACGTTCAAAATGATTAAATAGTGAATAAAAAATAATGCTCAAATATCAATAAAAATTAGTTCAAATGGTAAACAGTTTGATATCACTTAAGCAATATCTCAACTTCCAGTCCTTCTATACGTAGAAAATCCATCTTTGGGAGACTTACCCACCAAACCTAGGCATCCAACCCAGGTCCATCCAAATTAGCCAAAGTGAAACCTTAAAATCAGAGAACAACAAAAAAAAATAATGCTCGAATTAATATAAATGTAAATGGTTCTAAGAAAAAAAAATATTATCTTAAAACATTTTTATCATGATCTCACATGAAAAAGTACAAAATTTGAAAGTCGTTTATAAGTTGGGGATGCTTACATATAGTTTAAAAAGCTATTTTAACTAAAAGAGATAGTTTAAGGACATTATTTTTAATAAAATAAAGAAAGTGAATAAGCCAAAATAATGACTAGGGCTGGCAATAGATCGGAGATGGGTCGGGTGGAGCTTCATCCGCCCCATCACCTGCGATCCAAATCTCCATCCGCACCATCCATCACCCACAAAAAAATTCATCTATATCCGCTCCATCCATCATCCGCGGGTGGAGCGGATGAGAAATGGATGATACTATGAGCAAAACCTATTTTTACATCCTAAGCTCAAATTCTTCTAACATTCATAGAAACCAAACATTGATACTCAAACATTCATAGAAACCAAAACATGAACAATAAATTTTTATCAAATTCAAACAAAAACAAAATGGAACACAGTTTATATAGTCTTGTGCACTATGTTTGTGATACATTTTTCAAGTGAATAGATGCATCATGTATAGTCTTGTACACCAAATATAATCTTCAAATCTTCATCAACAAACTATCACTTCTCAAAAACCCTCTCCATCCTAGTATCAATAGGGATAAACCAATATTAAAAAATTAGATATATTTTCAATGGGATAAAAGTCAGAATTAAGAGAATAAGAATATTTACTATCACCCGTTTATTTTTTTAATATATATATATCTAATATATCTAATATAATATATATATATATATATATATATATATATATATATATATTAATAGGTGGATGGATACTGCGGGTGATGGGTCAAAAAAATTTCATCCATATCCGACCCAACTCATCACCCGCCAATCATCCGTTTCACAGCAAGTTTTCATCTATTTATTCGGGACGGGTGAATAATTCACTCACCCATGGATAATTGTCAACCCTAATAATGACTGCTCAAAACTTACATTTATCAAAATGTTTTCTTTATTTTAAACATTTATATATATATATATATATATATATATATAATAATAGGTGGATGGATACTGCGGGTGATGGGTCAAAAAATTTTCATCCATATCGACCAACTCATCACCCGCCAATCACGTTTCACAGCAAGTTTTCATCTATTTTCGGACGGGTGAATAATTCACTCACCCATGGATAATTGTCAACCCTAATAATGACTGCTCAAAACTTACATTTATCAAAATGTTTTCTTTATTTTAAACATTTTCTTATCAAAATGTAAATATATTAAAAGGGGGTCATTAGAAAAAGATTTTATATTGAATTATGGGTTAATATAACTAATTCTTTATTAGACTTCTACTTCGCTATCCCCCATACACCATGTTTTAGAATGAGAAATTTTAACTAAACATTATGCCAGCCTCACTAATCATAGCAATATCTTCTCATGCTATGAGGAACCAAAGGATAAGCTGGTTCTGCAGAAATGTCACATAATGACTGAAAATCAGAAAACTCGTCACCATTGGCATCCGTCAATAAAGCGGGCATGAATAATAGATACGGCAGCTATGATTCTACAATGCGGTCTCCTAGTCCTAAAGGATGGCATCCATGAAAAGGTCAAATCATCTAAAATGATATTACATTACACTAGTCCGAGCATGCGTGCAGCTTATAGCATAATTCAAGAGAAAAAACGAATCCGAGCTCAAGGGCCATCCGTTGCCTTCTTCAAGTTGAATCAAAAGCCTACCAGGGCGACACCTGAACCTGAGGATGTGTTCTCCCCTATATAGATTGCATCAAAAGAATCGAGAATAAGATTTGACCACAGAAGGCAATATTATCACAGCTATAAACAAAATAGAAGAATTTGTATTACAAAACATCAGTCATTATGCATGACTGGTAGTTCATTTATCCAACTTCAGGCCACCAGAAAACTGAACAATCTACATTTTTATAGTCCCATGATGCATCAATCATACAGCTTTATGCACCTTAAAAATGAGATGGATTCAAGAAGATGAACTCGTATAAATCATCAACTCCGACCTCAGGTTAAACTATTCACAAGAGGTAATAATTAAAGCATTTATCACCACCCCAATTAGCATGGAGATCTAAATTTTGGGCTCCTAAAATGTAAAATAACAGCTGCTCCTACTTCTGTCATTTGCAGTTAGTGATGCCGTAGATAGTAATATAGATTCAGTTATTTCATATCGTATACCTCTTATCTACCTGTAAATAGCAAAACCATTAGCCATACTTGTCCACTTAATTTTGTGCAAAAACCGTCACTATTCTAACATCATCAAGTTAAAAACTTTCATACAGATAAGAAAATTAATACCTGAAATTTCAAAGTAATTTTGACAGCAGAGAAACTAAGTTGAATGATCCTTTCTTCCAGCCACTTTAGGTGGAGACGTCTCCATTTCAGTAGTTGTAGAAACGGTTGATGTTTCCTCGGCATTAGTTGTGAGAACAGTTGAAGCTTCCTCACTCAAGGTTGCCGGGATAGTCAAAGTTCCCTCAGGCAAGGTCATAGGAATAGTTGAAGATTCTTCACCCAAGGTTGTGGGACCGGCTGGAGTTTCATCACCCATGGTTGCGGGATTTGTTGGAGTCTCCTCGTCCAATTTTGTGGTAGTTGGATTTTCCTCAGCCAAAGTTTTCGGAATAGCCGGTGTTTCCTCGTGTGAAGTTGCAGGAACAGTTGCAATATCCTTGCCCAAGATTACAGGAATGGCCATGGTTTCCTCAACCACGGTCGGAGTGGTCAGAGTTTCCGGACCCAAGGGTATGGGAATGGTAGGAGTTTCTTCGCTGGAAGTTGGAGGAATTGTAGGAGTTTCTCCACTTGAGGTTGTAGTAGTAGTAGGAGTTTCTCCACTTGAGGTGGGAGGAATTGTAGGAGTTTCTCCACTTGAGGTTTCAGGAATGGCTGAAGTTTCTTCGCCTAAGGTTCTTGGAATATTAGGGGTTTCTTCTGCCAAGGAAATGGCTGGAGTTTCTTTGCTCCTGGGAATACTATGGGTTTCTTCTGTCAGGGTAATGGCCGGTGTTTTTTCATCCAAGGTTCTGTGAATACTAGGGGTTTCTTCTGCCAGGGGAATAGTTGGCGCGTCTTCGGCCATGGTTCTGGGAATACTAGGGGTTGCTTCGGCCAAGGGAATAACAGGAGTTTCTTCACCCAAGGTTGTGGGAATACTAAGGGTTTCTTCTGCCACAGAAATGGCTGGAGTTTCTTCTCCCAAGGATCTGGGAAGACTAGGGGTTTCTTCAGCCAAGGAAATAACTCGAGTTTCTTCACCTGAGGTTCTGGGAGTAGTATGGATTTCTTCTGCCAAGGTCACAGGATTGGTACTAGTTTCTTCACCAAATGTTGTGGGAATGGTTGAAGTTTCTTGACCTCTGGTAACAAAGCATGAATTTTCTCCACCCAAGCTTACATTAACTGCTGAAGTTTCCTCGCCCAAGTTTGTGGTGATGGTCGAAGTTTCTTGGCTCACGGTTGCGGAGAAGGGATAAGCTTCCTCAAACGTTGAAACAACTGTTGAGGTTCGCTCACTAATGGTTGTGACAACTGTTGAAAATTGTTCGCCTACAGTTGTAACCATAAAAGTTTGGTCACCAATAGTTCTAGAAACATCCATTGCTCCCTCATACATGCTTGTGGCAATGGGCAATGTATCCTCAAACATGCTTGTGGAAATGGACATTGTCTCCTCATACATGCTTGTGGCAACGCCTGAAGAACCCTCACCAAAGGATGCGTGAAGTTCCTCATGGAAAGTTGTAACAATGGGTAAAGTTTCCTCACCGAGGGTTGAAACCATGAATGAAGCTTCCTCACCTAGACTTGGGGGAAAGTGAGAAGTTTCCTCGCCCAGGGTTGATACAACAAGAGCATGGTCCGCACATAGGGATGAAGACATAAGTATATTCTCTTCAGCTAGGGTCGGAGCATACAATGAAGCTTTGAATGATTCAGATATAGTGTAGTTGAGTTGATAATTTACAGCCACTGGCCCAAAGATGTTGAACTTTCCAGCACTATTGTAGGCAACTTCAGCATCAGACGATCTTCTAAAAACAACTCTTGCACGGCTGGTTTCGCGATCAACTTCTGTTTCAGATTCCTTTAGTGGTCCAAAGTGCTTGAACATCTTATTTAGCTTTGTTTTGAAGGGACAGAATTAATCTCAGTGAAGTTCATAACAAGTTCTGCTGGAGCCCTCTCATTAACATAGCCAGGGGGTTTCCGAGTTGTCAGATCATGATTACCATCAGAATACCGTTTTCGAGACTTACGGCCTTTTTGAAGTGGCTTCTCTAATTGAGCAGGCACTATTTGATATTGTTCCTTTCCATTTCCATGGGGTGGTTGCTCTTCAGAACCATTTTGAACTATTCTGTCAGTCCAATAAGTGTCATTCATGTCATCGAACTCGAAAGTTTCTGGAGAACCAAAAATAGAATTGGGGGATTTCTTCCTTTTGTCACTTACTTTTTCCACAGCATGTTGATCCACAACAATTGAATCTCTGAAATTAGAGAAGAAGTTGACAATTAAACTAAAAGAACTTTTCATTGGATCGCATGCTGCCTGGTGAAGTTGTGATAACAACTCCTCTAGTGATGAGTAATCTGCCATAAAACTCATCATCTTTTGCAGCGCATCCTCAAAATTCTCAATGGGAACATCAATTCCATCAGCAGCAGGATATACATTGCCTCCATCAAACTTCTGTAACTTATCACCACTGGACTTCAGAATCGATGGAGATCCTGTCATTTGACTCGCAGCTCTACGGATACATTCACCAATTTTAAAGGAAGGCCTTGGGAAATGAGGTGGAGTTTGAGACACCTTGGCAAGAGAAATTGTCTTCTTCCCGTCTTGCATTGAGTCCTCAAAGGAATCAACAGTTTTTATTTTCTTGCCAAAAGATGATGAAGGGAGCTTATTAACCATCCCATCAGGCCCATTTTCAGCATCAGGAGAATCAAATGTCTCATCCATCAGTTCAGTCAAGCTTCTTTCCCTTTTACTAGGATACAACCCATCCTTCAGATTATGCTTACGCTTAAGGTAATAGTTTCTCTTAGTTTTTGAAGCTTCTTCGCCACTGAAAATTTGCTCACCGTCGGTATCCATAGGTGTACAATGCTCAATTACCTCACCGAAGTGCATTTTGTCTTCAGAATGTGAGTTGTTTGTTTCATTTTCACTTAAATCTCCACAGGATTGGAATTCGGGCAACTGATGATAACCTTTTAAACGATAGAAAGCCAACAATTGAGCTTTAGCAATCACAAGATCGAGTCGATCACCTCCAGCTGCAGGAGACTCTGCTAATACCTTCATATAGCCAACTAATTTATCAGGTTTGAAAGAACTAGCACTCAAAGACTTATCAACAACATCTCTTATGCTTGATTCTTGTCGAACACCTGCATTCTCAACTTTTTGGAATTTTATCCCGTCATAAACATCCTGTTGTATGCAAGAGCACGCCAAACCTAGCTCTGTCCGTCTAGACACTTCTTCCAAAGCACAATCAACTGCATTGTGGAATGATTCTGAATTACTCTGTTTTTCAATCTGAGAGAAATGTGGTCGAAATGGCTTCAAAACAGAAGCTTCATTCCAAGCAAATGTCCGATCAAAGTAGGCTACCAGAAAGGTATCCTTCTTATGATACTTAACCGCCTTCTCAGAAGCATCTGATGTATCAAAGATCTGCCCTGGCCACCATGGATGGCTCCTCACCTTTCCCCAGACTAAATCAGAAACAGACAATTCACCTTCTTCCTCTAGCTGCAGCTGGTACCTCGCTTGATGCACCTTTATTGTACTCGCAGACCTTAGAAGCATTCGTTTAACAGACTTTTCATCGAATTCTGTTGGCTGTTCAGGATCAGAATCATGTTCTTCAACTTCCATTTCTTGCAATTGGTCTAAACCATCATGTTCATCACTAGTTACTTGTTCTTCACCATTCATATCTTGTGCTGCACATGAATCATCCTTAGAAGCTGCATTCTCAGCTAGTGGATTTTCATTTCCCAAAGAATGTGAGGAATGTACTTGGTTCAAAACATTGTTATCAGCTTTTGAGGCTTCATGATTAATGTCTCTATCAGCATCAAAACCAACATTTTTTGAATCAGAAATCTGCTTTTCAGCATCCGTTGCAGGCCCAATACTTAAATCAACTTCCTCTGCTCCATCAATGACTGTCACAGCCTTTAAGCTCTGGTCATTTCCTGAGCAAGATAAAATTTGTTCAGATCAGCATTTTTGTAACCATATATATATATATCAAATTAAGAAAGAATACATGATTGACTCTAGCAAAATCGACTCTAGCAACTTTACCTGCATGATTTTCAGAGCTATTATAAGGAATATCAACTTCCATATGCCTTTGTTCATAATCAGCACCTTGCTTTGTTTCCATGTTTGCATTATCCTGCAAAAGAGAGCGGAAAAAAAAACTCAAGCTGGGTTTCCACACTAGTATCATTAACCACCGGCAGAATCAAAATTTTGAAGTACCTTCTCATCCAACCCACATTCAACAACCAATTCAGTTGATTGACATGAATAAACCGCATCTGCATGGATATTGTAGAATATTTTTCAGTGTTATCCACCTCCTCTCAAAACATCATTTCCCTCCTTCAACTTGAAATTTCAAATTATGACCGAAAGAACTAATTTTTATACCTTTTGCACCAGAATAGGGAACATCTTCTACGGTAATCTTTGTCTTCACATCCGACGACTTGGCATCTACACCAACATCAGCAGCTTCCTTCCTTGTGTCGGATATAGCTTCACAAGAACCATCCAGAGTATTCAAATTGTCCCCACCGATCATCATTGCAGCTTCCTCGACAACTTCAGTTTGAACCATTGAACCTTTGGACGCAACGGATGAACATTCAACAGCTTTCTGTTTTCCATGATTTAAGTCATTACCATCTGATTCATAAACCTTTTGTGCCTCCAAAGTTTGATTTGCATCTCCCCCACTTTCATCCGTTCCATTAGTATGTTCCATTTTCTCACCATCTTCAGCCTCAGCACCACTTACCTTATTACCGGCCTCAGCTTCATAAACAGAAACCTCATTTCTTGAACCCAAATCACCAGCTTTGTCACCTTCACTATCCAAGTTTCGCAGATTACCCTCCATACAAACTTCGCCAGAGTCACCATGACCATGAACCGCTTCATAATTCGAATCGGTCCCAATAATACCTCCATCTCTCCCATCAGTAGTACAAATACCATCTACATAAACATGAGAACCCAAAACTTCCACCATTATGTCATCTCCATTACTAGGACCCTCTTCCCCTCCTTCATCCATTGGAATTTGACCCTCGCAAACCATAGTCTCAACAACAGTTTCACTAGCAGTTAACGAAGATTCTGTAGCAACACTCACAGAATCGTCTTTCTCTTTTGTCTCATCCATTTAATAACCGACCCGAGGATTCTTCAAAATCATTCCAAAATTGAAATTAAAAAAAAATGACAAGAGACTGACATAGCATTTTTATACCATATATAAAATTTCAGAGATGAAACAAAATAGAGGGAGAAATTAAGCTACAGACTGAGCTACAGTTCACTAACAACAACTAAAAACTCTGTAGCATTACTAACTGAACTACCCTTCTCTTTAGCTTTATCCATAAAATAACTAATCTGGATATTTCTCAAAATCAAGAAAAAAATGCTCAAATAATGAAAATTTCCCAAAAAAAAACGAAATGAAAAAAATAAAATAGTAATCGATAAACCCCAACAACAAAAGATAAAAAATGAAGGAAAAATATGCTCCAAAAGATGAAATTCATCAAAATTACAAAGAAAAGATAAAAAGGCGAAAAATTTATGTTTACCTTCGATAGATCTCGCGATGGGGGGCTCAACAAAAGGAGGCTTTGAGGGTTAGGGGTTTAGAAAGAGAAAATCGGCAAACAGATAAAAAAAAAAAATAGTATATATTTTCAGAGTTCTCTAAAGAGATCCAAGGACAGTATACATGTCACCACAACTGTTATCGTTGCACGTGGCATGTTTCCATTGGCTTTTCTGGGGACTTGGTGACATTACATTTTTTCCTTCGAATAAAAAGGCATTTTTATGGGCTCTTAACAAAAAAAAAATATCGAAAGAATGAGAAGATTACGATAAACTTAATATTTGTCCTACCAAAATGTTAATGTATTTATTTAAAAAGTTTTTTTTACAATTATTATAGTTATCAAAAAAGTTTGTGAAGTTTATCAAAGATGATTTTTTTAAACTTCAATTTTTATTATAAATACTTTAAATTATCTAATATTTTTTACCATCTTATCAAAAAAATTATAATTATAAAAAACATTATAAGTTTTTCAATAAATGATATAAAGGTGTTCGCATTAATTATAACTTCAGAAGAATTGATGAATTTTATTAAAAATAAAATCTATGATACGTTTCAATTTTTCTCATAACTACAAAATTATTGTATAAATTATTTAATATATTCGTTAATATTGTAAAAAGTATAATAATATGATAAAAAAATAATACGAACGCCATATAATATACAATGAGAAGCGATATAAATGATATCTTGAAAAAGTACGTAAATTTTTATACAAAATGGTAAATTGTCAATGGAAGTAGCAAAAGAAGACAATTTTTCACCATAAAGTATTGAACAAGAAATTTGAAAATCACAAACGGATGCCGACTCTAGACCGAGGCCTTCGTCTCTTTTATAGCTTGGGAATAGGAATCAATACGACTTTGATTATTAGGACAATGAGATTATTGATTCTTGATAACATTAACAAATATTTTTTATTGTAATTTACCATCTCTTTTATGCCACAATCCAACACATAAACTATGATTTCATTTATGGTGTCTAAACTATTTTTTGACTAACCTAAGTACTTAACGTTGTCACTTTAGGTGTCTCGGCCGTAATGACTGTTAAAAAAATCTATCAAGTGACACATGTCACAATCTAATAATTTAGGAAATTTATTTTTTTTAAAAGAAAAATATTTTATTTTCGAAAAAATCTCAATTTTTTTCTCTAAAATATATATATATAAAAGCCTAAACTCCCTAAATCTCTTATTCTAATCCTCTTTACTTCAACCGCCGACGACCAACCACCTATACATTGCCAACCACCTACGGACCGGTCATAACCCTTGCTATTATCTTAAAACCCAAAATTTCCAAATCCCTAAACTTCGATACTTAATCCCTAAAATTCAAAATATTTAATCTTTTAAATTCTTTTGGTCGATCGTGGTAATTGATCATTTATCCGGTTGTGGCAACCAACCCTTGGCGGTCGATCGTTTAGTAAGACATTTGAGCTTTGGTCATTTGGCCATGAAAACTAAAATCACGAGAATTGCAGAGGAGGAGAGGGAGAGGGGAGGGGTGCACACGAATTGGTTTTTTTTAAAAAAAATTAATAATATTTTTATTTTTAAGATTTTTTTTAAAATTTTAATATTGTGACACATGTCAGTAATGAGGTTTTATAACGTTGCTATGGTCGAGACACCTAAAGTGATAATATTTATAACGTTAAGCACCTGGATGAGTTAAAAAATAATTTAAGTACCTATTTGTGAAAAGTGGTATAGTTTGAACACTTATTCTGGTATTAATCCTTCATTTGTCAATCATGTTTAATTTTAAACATAATTGTTATTGTAATTATCGAATATAAAAAATCGCATACACAATAATATTTTGGTATTTGAATTTGACTTTAATGTGTCATTTGATACTTATTTTTTTAGTGCAATTAAATACTTGAACTTATTTTTCTAGATTTAAATTAATATTTAAATTTAATTCTGTTGAAAACATTTTGATATTTCGATATAACAAATTAAGTTAAATGGATTTTAAGATTGTGCAATAAAGGTTTTCTAAGTATGTTCGATATAATTATTCGAATATCAAAATATTACTCTAAATCTTTCAAAAATCATTTTTAATCCTTACTCAAGTGTAAAATTAAGTTTTAATCTTAAAACAATTTCAAAATAATTTTACAAAGTATTTCGAACCATTTCAAAGCCAAAAATTTCAGATTGCTCAGAGGGAACCGATTCCCCCCAAGGGGGTACCGATTTCCCCTTAATGGTTTGGCTCTGAGAATTCCAGTATGCTCGGAGGGAACCGATTCCCCCCTGTGTAACGGTCGAAATATTTGAATTTTACACTTAGGGAACCGATTCCCCCCACGCTCCAAGTTGTTTTATTAATTGTTTTCACACTAAAACGATTATATTATCTTCTCTAATCATCCCCAACGTTCAAAAGTGATTCAAGGTGTATTTAAGCAAGATTAGAAGCCATTGATAAAAAACAAGAAATATCAAGAAACTAGAATCAAGAGAGAATCAAAGAGAAAGCATCAAACCTCAAGTTTGAGCATTTCAAGTCTATTTTTCATTCAATATTCGTCTTGCTTTCAAGAACACTTATTGTGCTCAATTGTATTCATTTTTTAGTGTTCTTTTCTTTGTTCTAGAATTGTGCCAACAATCTACCTTGTGAGGATTTCCTTGTAAGTTTGCAAATTTGTATTGTTCTCTTTGGGAGAGAGTGTTCTCAATAATTTGGGGTATAATTCTTGAGGGTTTGTAAGGTTATTCTTTGTCCTCAAAAGAAAGACAAATTAGTGAATTTGTGGAAAATCCTTAGTGTGGATAGCTAAGGTAGTGGACGTAGACTTTGGTTGAGAAAGTTGAACCACTCTAAATCGTTGTGCAATTTCTTTCAATTTTCTGCAAAAGCTTCCACCAAAATTTTTATTGCCAATTCACCCCCCTCTTGGCCAATTCCGTCAATCGATTAACTCAATAATTGGCACCAGAGCCTAACTCATTTGAAGGTTTAATCGCCTCTTGAGTCGATTCGGGAAGAGTTATGTCGATAATCAAAGTCATCAATGGCCTCTACTTCAAACTTCAACTCTGGTCTCGATTCGATGCCCGTCAACAAGCCTCCTTTCTTCAATGGGGCTAATTATGCCTATTGGAAAAATAGGATGATGTAATTCATTCAAGCAAGTGACATGGGAGCATGGAATGTCGTAGAAGAAGGATACTTCAAGCCTCTCACTCATCCAAGATTATGGAGTGAAGGAGAGACAAAAATGTTCCAGCTCAACTCCAAAGCCATCCATATCATATTTTGTGCTCTTGGACCAGATGAATACGGAAGAGTTTCATCTTGTACAACCGCCAAAGAAATATGGGAGAAACTTCAAGTCACTCATGAAGGTACCGACGAGGTAAAGAAATCTAAAATTAGTATTCTAACGCATAGCTATGAAAATTTCAGGATGAAACCAAATGAAGATATCAAAGCTATGACGGATAGATTCTCAACGATTGTCAATGGTCTCAAATCATATGGAGAGATCATTTCAAATGAAAAGCTTATGAGGAAGTTAGTCTACTCCCTCCCAAAATCGTGGCAATCAAAGAAGACGGCAATCATCGAGTCTAAGGATCTAACACCCTTAACTCTTGAAGAGCTAATCGGTTCACTCCTCACTCATGAAATGATGCTTGAAGATGAGGTGGACCTTGATAAGATTGAAGAGACACCAAATGAGAAGGAGAAGAAGAAAAACATCGGAGTTGCTCTCAAATCCACAAAAAAATGAGAGTGATTCGGATGAAGATGACGAGGAAATGGCATTGTTTGCCAAACGGTTCAGAAAAATGATGAGACCTTACCGAGGAAGAAAATTCAAATGAAATGAGGGCCTCAAAAATGAACCAAAAGAGAAGGACCTGATCATTTGCTATGAATGCAAAAAGCCCGGGCATGCCAAATATGATTGCCCACAATTGAAGAGAGAAAGGGTCAATCAAAGAATAAGCACAAGGCTCATGTGGCTACATGGAGCGATGAAGAAGGTTCCGATGAAAAGGAATAAGAAGTAGCAAACTTGTGCTTAATGGCATTCGGGGAAGATTCTAAGGTAACCTCTAACTCATCTGATTTTGATGATTTATCCTATGATGAGCTATTAGAGGAATATAATGGGTTGGCTTCGGATTATGAGAAATTGTTTTTAAAATATAAAAATGATGTTTCAAAATTAAAAAATGAAAATAAACTCATATCCAAAACCAACAACGATCTTGAAAGTAAAATCAAAGATTTGCAAATCAAACTAGAAGAGTTTAAAAAGAAAAATTTAGATTTGCAAAAATTTACTTTCAAAAGTCAATGATGATCATCAAAAGAAAATTGATGATCTTAAAGCTTCTTTTGATAAAGTTGGAACAAAACGTTTTGAAAGTGGAGAAAATTCAAAATCCAACTTTGTTAGAAAAAGTTTTAAAAACTACAATCATAGAGGTCCCCAAAGAACCTCTAATGGAAAAATCGTTAGAAGTATATGGGTTCCTAAGGAGCTCATTACTACTAAAGATAAGGATATCCTACACAAATGGATACCTAAGGGGACTAGGATTTTGGAAACTAATGAATATGGACCCAAAAGAATTTGGGTACCAAAAATTAGAAATTAATCTATGTTTGTAGGAAAAGGAGCATTGCTACAAGGCACGAGAAATAAATCCAAATTCATGGTACCTTGATAGTGGATGCTCAAGACACATGATCGGAGACAAAAATCGGTTCATTGAGCTTAATGCAAAAAATAGAGGAGAAGTGACTTTTGGTGATGATTCAAAAGGTCATATTGAAGGTATTGGTACTATTGGTAATACCTCTTCCATACAAATTAAGAATGTTTTATATGTGAATGGATTAAAGCATAATCTATTAAGTATTAGTCAATTTTGTGATAAGGGATTCAATGTCATGTTTGATATTAATGGTTGTAAAGTCATTGACATTGCATCTAATCGGATTATGCTTGTTGGTCATAGAATAGGAAACATATACATGGTGTATTTAGATTCTATTGATATGACTAATTTGTGCCTAGTTGCTAAGGATGAACATGATAGTTGGTTATGGCATAGGAGACTAGGACATGCTAGTATGAGTGTTTTGCAACGGCTAATTCAAGGTGATTTAGTTCGAGGGTTGCCTAAACTTAAATTTGATAATGATAAAATCTGTGATGCTTGTGCTAAAGGAAAACAAAAGCGAGTTTCTTTTAAATCCATTAATGACGTATCAACTAGTAGAGTATTACAATTGATCCATATAGATCTTTTTGGGCCAACTAGGACTACTAGCTTGGGTGGAAAACAATATGCATTTGTCTTGGTAGATGACTACTCTAGATATACTTGGGTTCTATTCTTAAGTACTAAAGATGAAGCATTAGAAAAATTCATCGCGTTTTCAAAAGTAATCCAAAACGATAAAGGTTACTCTATAACTAGTGTTAGGAGTGATCATGGCACTGAATTTGAAAATCTTGGATTTACTGAGTTTTGTAATTCTAATGGTATTAGTCACAATTTTTCAGCACCTAGAACCCCTCAACAAAATTGAGTTGTTGAGAGGAAAAATAGAACTTTAGAAGAAATGGCTAGAACCATGCTTTGTGAAAATAATTTGCCAAAATATTTTTGGGCGGAAGCCACAAATACCGCTTGTTATGTTATAAATCGAGTAATGATTAGGCCAATTTTAAAGAAAACTCCATATGAAATTTTCAAAAATAAAAAGCCTAACATTAGCTATTTTCATCCTTTTGGATGTAAATGTTTTGTTTTAAACAACGGTAAATAGAACCTTGGCAAATTTGATGCTAAAAGTGATGAAGGAATTTTTCTGGGTTATTCCTTAAATTCTAAAGCTTATCGAGTATTTAATAAAAGAACTTTAGTTGTAGAAGAGTCTATACATGTTGTTTTCGATGATAATCTCCTTCTGAGGAAGGATTCTTATGTGAATGATGATGTAGGTGTTATAAATACAAATGACGTTAGACATGACTTTGGAGAACCATCATCAAAGGAAGAAACGAAAAATGAGGAAACTCATGATCCTCTTGAGAACCCAACCATTGAAAAAAGGAAAGTGTCTTATCCAAGAGAGTACAACAATGTCAAGGATGGTGAAATTATAGGTGATCCATCCAAAGGGGTAATAACTCGATCTTCTCTTAGAAATATTTGTAATTATGTTACATTTATTTCATGCATAGAGCCTAAGAATATTAAAGAAGCATTAAAAGATGAACATTGGATTATGGTTATGCAAGAAGAATTAAATCAATTTGAGAGAAGTAAAGTATGGACATTAGTTGAAAGGCCTAGTAATAAATTTACTGTAGGTACTAGATGGGTATTTAGGAATAAGCTTGATGAAAGTGGTAATATAGTGAGAAACAAGGCTAGACTTGTTGCTCAAGGGTATACTCAAGAAGAGGGCATATACTATGATGAAACATACACTCCCGTAGCTAGGATAGAAGCAATTAGAATGTTACTAGCATTTGTATGTTTTCATGAATTTAAATTATATCAAATGGATGTTAAAAGTGCATTCTTAAATGGTTTTATAAAATAAGAAGTGTATGTGGACAACCTCCAGGTTTTGAAGATTCAAAATTTCCGGATCATGTTCTTAAATTGACAAAAACACTTTATGGTTTAAAATAAGCTCCAAGAGCTTGGTATGAAAGATTGTCAAATTTTTTAATTGAAAAAGGTTTTTCAAAATGGAAGGTTGACACTACATTGTTTTTAAAGCATAAAGGTAAAGATTTATTAGTAGTTCAAATTTATATTGATGATATAATATTTGGTTCTACTAATGATGTTCTTTGCCAAGAATTTTCCAAGCTAATGCAAAGTGAATTCGAAATGAGCATGATGGGGGAGCTCTCATTTTTCTTGGGACTCTAAATCAAGCAAAGAAAAGATGGCATCTTCATCAATCAAGCTAAGTACGTCAAATATATGCTCAAGAAGTTTGGACTGGAAAATGGCAAACCTCATGACACTCCAATGAGCTCTTCAACAAAGCTTGACTTAGATGAAGGAGGTAAATGTGTAGATGTTAAATTATATAGGTCAATGATTGGATCTCTACTTTATCTAACTTCAAGTATACCGGACATTATGTTTAGTGTTTGCTTATGTGCTAGATTTCAATCATGCCCTAAGGAATCACATTTACTAGCTGTTAAGAGAATCTTTATATACCTTAAGGACACTCCTAGTTTAGGACTTTGGTATCATAGAGACTCAAGTTTATCTTGCATGCTTTTTCTGACGCGGATTATGGAGGATGCAAATTAGATAGGAAAAGCACCTCCGGTACTTGCCAATTCCTTGGAAATATGTTGATTTCTTAGTTTTCAAAGAAACAAAATTATTTTGCATTATCTACCACTGAAGCCGAATACATTTCAGCTGGTAGTTGTTGTGCACAAGTTTTATGGATGAAACAACAACTTTTTGATTATGGAATTGAAGTTGGTACCATTCCTATCAAGTGTGACAATAGTAGTGCTATTTGTCTCACTAAAAATCCCATCCAACACTCTAGAACTAAGCACATTGAAATAAGACATCACTTCATTAGAGACCATGTCACTAAGGAAGATGTAGTTCTAGAATTTGTTGATATTTTGCACCAATTAGCGAATATCTTTACAAAACCTTTAGACAAGGAAAGATTTTGGACACTTAGGAGAGAATTAAGTTTAATCATCATATCTTCACTTAGTGTTTAAAATAATTTTAGCACTTTTAAGACTAAATGAAAAATGCTAATTTTTAATTGCATTCATTGCTATTAGTTAGGGGGAGTTTATTATTCTTGATGAAAAATTAATTTTATGTTCAAATATCGTTTAAAGAATAACTTGATTATTTGAACATGATTAATTTTCAATATATGAGTTGCCAATACCACTAGAGAAAATTAATTTAGCATTTTATGTGTTTAAAATTGGATTTTAGCATTTTGGTGCAGAGGGAATCGATACCCCCATAAGAGAACCGATTCCCCCCACAGGGGAATCGATACCCCCCTGGGGTTCTGGATTTTAACACGGGCAGAACCCTTAAATCCTCAAAACCTTCTCTTTTTATTCCTTCCGTCGTTTCTCATTCTAACCTCTCAAATCTCCATTTTTGCCTCAAATCATCGATTTTAATCGGAATTCACTTCAAATATCATCTTCTAAACTTGCTAGCATCATTAAAATCGTGCAAACAACATCAAAATCCACTCAATCTCATCTTTCAAGGTAAAATTTTCTAAACTCTCTATTTCATCAATTTATGAACATAGAACTAGTTTTAATTAGTTCTAGGTTGAACTTTAGATCGGCCATTGATTGTTTAGTGATTAAAAACTAGATATTACAACTAATTTCATCAAAACCACAAGAATTTTTCAAAATATTTAAAATTTTTGAAATAAAAAAAAATTGTTTTTTAAATTATTGTGTTTTGATTGAATTATGTTGTTGTTATGAAAACTATACATATATTGTTTTTCAAAATCTTATTTTTCAAATAGTTTTCAAAAACTTTGCCCATTAGAATTGAATTAGAGAACCTTGAAATATTGAGGACTCAATTGAGTTTTGGGATTAATTGAATTGCTTACATGTGTTTTCTAAATTGCAGGTTATCCATCCTATTCCGATTTCCTAAACCATGTCCAATCCTAAACGTGCTAGGTCATCATCTAGTCGCTCACACCGTCAACCAAATCCACCTCCAAATCCTCATCCTATTCCTAAAAATATAATTCCTAATCCTAATCCTATTGATCCTAATTTGACTATCCAAATCTCGTGCTTCAATCATCCTGGTCCTAGAAATCATCGTTTTTGGTATTATCAATATTTCGACTCTTACAAAATTAGAGAAGAACGTATCCCTTCTCGTCAAGCTATGTTAGATATTAATTTTAAATATCTTCCTCTTTTACAGGAGTGGAAATTTGATAAACTTTTTGATCTTGAACCCATTGTCTACCATCAACTTGTTCGTATTTTCTATTCTAATGTCGTTTGTGTTAAAAACGAACTGAAACCGAAACCATAGGAATTCGTTCCTACCTCCTAGGACAATTCTTATATATTGACTCGACTTACATAGCCAATGCATTCGGATTAGATAATGATGGTATTTCAAATGAGAAACAAATCTTAGGATCTCGTTATAAAAGAAGGGATAGTGCAAGTGTCTTAGACCTTCATGAACGTTTTCTTCATCTAATGATTTCTTGGTGGTTTCGACCATCCGGAGGTCGTTATTCTACTCTTAGAGCCTTGGATCTTTGGTGGTTACATTGTTTTGAAAACGGTATTAAAATAAACCTACATCAGATCATTTTTGCTGAAATTGTTGAAACCGTAAACTTTGTACCTAACAAGAAACTCTGTTCATCTCTAGTTTAAGGTTGCATTTTGAGTAACCTATTTTCTAAAGCTGGGCTTAGAGTTGGTCTAGATGCCTCATTTCCTCTAAAGAAACAAATTAATCTTCTTTCCTTAACGAGAGCGGGATGGATAAGGGATAAGAAAACCGGTGAATGGATTCGATCGTCTGAACATACTCCGGGAGCTAGTTCTTCACGAGCTCAACCAGAAGCTGACGAGGATCCCGAGCTTCAACAATTAATGCGAGACATCGATGAAGCCGAAGATGAGCCTGAGCAACCCGAGGAGCAAGCACAACAAACGCATCAAATGCCTCCATATTTTCAATCCTTTATGGAGACATTCGATTTCCGATATGTCTTCGCGCTTTACTTCTATAGAGTCTCATTTATCCACAATGGGAGCTCAACAATTAGAAATTATTCGGGAGATGCGTGCAAACAACGAAGCAACCAACGCGCGTATTAATGAACTCACTCACGAAATGGCCGCTATACGAGCTCGTTTTCCTCCTCCCGATCCGGATGTTTGATTCTATGCTTAGTTTTAAAACTTTAAACTAAAAGATTATTGTTTGAACATTTTGAATATTTTGGAATGTTTGATTTTGAGGATTGTTAGACTTTGGATTTGTTTGGACGTTTGAGCTTATATATTTGGCTTAGTTAAATTTATTGCATCATTTACATCATTTTAGCAATATGATCAATTTTGCCATGTCACATTAATTATGAATATTGATTATGAAACTAATGGCTAACATTTCTCTTGATTGTGATCTTAGCAGCTTAAACTATATTCAATTGGCTAAATGATTTCAAAACCTTGTTTAAATTCTTTACAAATGTATTTTTGATTTAACAAAAAGGGGGAGAAGTGTTAAATGTTTTAAAAGAGGAGTAAGTGTTAAAGTAAGGGGGAATAATTTTCAAAAAACGTCGGTTTTTTTATTTCAAAATCTTAAAATTACTAAAATGTTTTGTTATATCAAAAAGGGGGAGATTGTTGAAAACATTTTGATATTTCGATATAACAAATTAAGTTAAATGAATTTTAAGATTGTGCAATAAAGGTTTTCTAAGTATATTCGATATAATTATTCAAATATCAAAACATTACTCTAAATCTTTCAAAAATCATTTTTAATCCTTACTCAAGTGTAAAATTAAGTTTTAATCTTAAAACAATTTCAAAATAATTTTACAAAGTATTTCGAACCATTTCAAAGCCAAAAATTACAAATTGCTCAAAGGGAACCGATTCCCCCCCAAGGGGGTACCGATTCCCCCTTAATGGTTTGGCTCCGAGAATTCCAGTATGCTCGGAGGGAACCGATTCCCCTCCAGGGGGTACCGATTCCCCCTGTGTAACGGTCGAAATATTTGAATTTTACACTTAGGGAACTGATTCCCCATAGGGGGTACCGATTCCCTCACGCTCCAAGCTGTTTTATTAATTGTTTTTCATACTAAAACGGTTATATTATCTTCTCTAATCATCCCCAACGTTCAGAAGTGATTCAATGTGTATTTAAGCAAGCTTAGAAGCCATTGATCAAAAACAAGAAATATCAAGCAACTAGAATCAAGAGAGAATCAAAGAGAAAGCATCAAACCTCAAGTTTGAGCATTTCAAGTCTATTTTTCATTCAATATTCATCTTGCTTTCAAGAACACTTATTGTGCTCAATTGTATTCATTTTTTAGTGTTCTTTTCTTTGTTCTAGAATTGTGCAAACAATCTACCTTGTGAGGATTTCCTTGTAAGTTTGCAAATTTGTATTGTTCTCTTTGGGAGAGAGTGTTCTCAAGAATTTGGGGTATAATTCTTGAGGGTTTGTAAGGTTACTCTTTGTCCTCAAAAGAAAGACAAATTAGTGAATTTGTGGAAAATCCTTAGTGTGGATAGCTAAGGTAGTGGACATAGACTTTGGTTGAAAAAGTCGAACCACTCTAAATCGCTGTGCAATTTCTTTCAATTTTCTGCAAAAGCTTCCACCAAATTTTTTATTGCCAATTCACCCCCCTCTTGGCCAATTCCGTCAATCGATTAACTCAACAAATTCTATAGTTTCAATTAAGTACATCAAGCATTAATTTAGACTAAAAAATAAAGTCCATATATTAATTTAAATCAGCAAGATATTTGAAGTGCTTAATTTGATTAAAAAAATATACATGTATCACCTTAAAACTAAGTTTAAAAATCTAATTGAACCAAAAATTTGAAGTACCAAAAATTTGAAGTACCAAAATATATTGAAGTCAAATTCAAGAACGAAAATGTATAGTTATCCTAATTTTATATTTGTTTTCCTTTTAAATATCATTGAGTTCATCTATTATGAAGTGAAATATTGAATAGCAAAATTAATATTTGATATATTAATGTTATATAATTATAAGCATTATTAATAAATAAAATGAGACACGACATCATAAGTTTTAAAATTAAATTTATTATTAAGAGTGTTATTTTTATTGATCGATAATATGCAAATTATAGATTATTAATAAATCAAATATTATTATTTTTATTAAAAAAACTATGAATAAATAAAAATTATTATTATTATTATTATTATTATTATTATTATTATCATCTAAAAAAGTAATTTTCTTCTTCTCCTTTGGTTATCCAAAACATGACCGTTGTCTTGAAAACTCTTAACAAAGAAACCCTCTAAAACCTTACATTTCTGCCCAAAAGCTCAAAAATGGAGTCCCTTCAAAGTCCACACAACTCAAGGCTTCTTCAATTGCACTCTTTCCTTTGTATAAAATCCCCAAAACCAACTTTCAGTAACAATCCATATTCCCAATCTCTTTCAAAAACCCGACAATGGCTTCACCATCATCATCTTCTTCTGCATCTCAATCAATTTTCCCAGAAGAACTCAAGTTGTTCCACACCATAGACAGAACCATCTTCTCCAGGCTTGTTCTGAACCTTCAACGCGAACCGTTAGAGTCCATGCACGTCATGGCTCTACTCCTTTGGGTCGAACGGTATGTTGCCTGTGGAGAGAACTTGGTTTTCACCATCCAGACATGGCCCGATACATTCGTCGATGCATTGGCTATCGAAAGTTCCAATGCTTGAATTATATAAACAATGATGAATTCCCTTTCGGTCATTTCGAAAACGATTACTGCGTCATCCCTTTGATTCGAACGTTGACGAACGAGGACATCTCGCTTCATTTCTTTCACGAGAATCGTGTGGAGATTGTTCGTGGGGTCGTTAACCCGGTTCATGATGTATGTTATAGGGTCTTTGATGATATGAAACAAACACTGAAGGGTCCAATGATAATGCCGATTGTCGTAACTGGTTTTCGTCCAGGCACGAATTTTTTTTTACTCGGCAGGAAAAGTGATGTGAATAAATGGTTTTTAAAAAAATTTGGGAGTCGCCATCGGCCTTTTGGGTCAGGTAGGTCGAATACCTAAAAATCATCTTTTAAAAGAGTTTTTAAAAAAACATCGATTAAAAGATAAACTGATATGCGTTTTAACCAAAATTTCATTCTTTTTAATAATAAAAAGGGGTTCGTGGTCGGTTACGTTTAGGGAAGGATTAGTACCCCTACAACGCCCAAAATTGGTACTTTTTAATTATAAATTGTCTCTATTATTAAAAATTCAAAATATATTTAATTTATAATCCTATTTAATTCAAATATTTTTAAGAAAATATATTAAACATAAATAAGATATTTACGTATTTAGAAATATCAGAAAAGGACTTCTAGGTGCCTTAAGACAGCTCTTTTCTTCGATATTAATAAATATTATAATAATTTAAATAAAATTTAAATTATAATTTTTTATAATATTTAATTTTAAAATACCAGAATAGGACATCCAGTTGTATTAAGACTGCCCTTTTCTTTGATATTGAAAAATAAATAAATATTAAAATATGATAAAAAAAATAATTTATGTAAAATCAAATTAAGATTTAATATAAATTATTATTGATTATATATATTTATATAATAATAATAAATATAATATTTAAATATAAACAAGTGAAATTAAAACATAAATAAATAATAATAAAAATAAAATTAGAACTATATATTTAAAAAAAGTAAAACTTTATAATAAATGAAAATATTTAAAATTAGTGACTAAATTATAATCTAATAAAATTAAATACCTAATTCATAATTAATTATTTAAAATTACAGGGATTGAACATTTTATTTTACTCATTTATTAATTTGGTGACTAAAATAAAATTATATAAAATTCATATATCAAATTAAAATAAATTAAAAAATGTACTCGGGATTAAAAAATTAATTATTAAAACTAATGGACTAAATACGTATTTTATCTAAAATATTTATAATTACGGTTAATGGCTAAAATATAAATAAATAAAATGTAGAGACCAAATTAAAAGGATCATAAATTTGATTCAGTGACTAATATGTAAAACATATAAAATAGAGGGACTACGGACAGGGTTTAACATTTAAAAATTACACAAATAGCCCTCCCCAAAACGACGTCGTTCGGGAAGGGCTATTTAAGCCCGAAACGGCTGGCCCTACGGGCCAACTCTTTCATTTCTCAATTTCTCTCCTCTCTCTAAACAAATAGAGTTTAAATTCTCTCTCGTCTCTCTCTAGCTTCCCTCATCAGAGGGAAGCCGACTACCGGGCGGCAGCCGTCTGCCACCGTAATTCTCACCGCCGGCCACCGCATCCGGTGGCCAGAAAATTTTATTTTTATACCACAACGTAGATCGGACCGTCCTAATGACGGTTCCGGTGTTCCTTTCTCTTAAATAGCTCCCGATCGGAGCAAATCTAGGAAAATACCTTCGGTTTTCGAAGGTTTTTGGTGACGTTTGGAGGCCGGTGGTGACTCCGATCAAGGCGTTGTCTTCCCCGGTGAGTTTCTCTATGTCTTCTCCTTGCTTATTTTGGTATTTGTGGTTGCTGGTTTGTTCATTTTTTCTCTTGTTATTTTTTTTCCTTTTTTTCTTCTCTCTCTGTTGGTTGCTGTGGTTTTCTTCTCTCTGTTTTTTTTCTTTTCAGGTTGTCAATGGCTTTAAAGCCATCCCCGGTGTGGCTATCGGACCGGGTAAAAGAGTGGAGTCTGGTGAGTCACCGGACTTCTAGTGGTGACTCACCGTTGGGGCGACATGTGTGCGGCTGGAGTGGCGCTTCTGGAAGCTTCCGACGAGACGTGGCAGCGGTGGAGATGGTGGGAGTAGCTGCGGTGGCCGCGTGGCCCTAGGGTATCATCACCCTAGGGTTTGTACTGGATGAGTGTAGGCCGTTGGATCTCTCAGATCCAACGGCTGTGATGATGAGGTGGCTAGGGTTAGAGATCAAACCCTAATCTGGTTTTAGGGTTTAGTTGGGCCATCTGGATTTATAATTGGGGTGAATAATCTGGGCCTGGTGTAATAATAATAATATTAATAAAAAATAATATTAATAATAATATTTATAATAATAATAATAATATAAATAATATTAAAAAAATAAAGAAAAAAATGAGTATCTTCAGCTGCTCCTCTTTGCTTATTCTTGTGTTAACAAGAATAGAGCAAAGACGAAAAGATAATAATTTTTTTTTTCATTTGACTTCACTTGATTAATATGGAGATGTTGAATAAATTCTTCTCTTTCTTCAGATGAGTTCTTCTCATTATGAACTTTCCGCTGGGGATGATGTTGACCTATTTCCTTATGTGATAGAGTTTTTCAAAAGGTTGAATAAGCTATTCTCATTATGAACTTCTTCTTTCTTCTTCAGATGAGTTCTTCTCATTATGAACTTTCTCTGGAAAGGTTGATGCTAATCTATATCCTTCTGTGATAGAATTATGCAAAAGGTTGAACAAGCTCTTCTCATTGTGAACTTCTTCTTCTTCATATGAGTTCTTCTCATTGTGAACTCTACCTGGCAATGTTGATCCATCAAATGATGAATTCAAACAAAAGGTTGAACAAATTCTTCTCATTATGAACTTCTTCTTCCTTCTTTAGATGAGTTCTTCTCATTATGAACTTTCTCTGGAAAAGATGATCCATCAAGTGATGGATTTGAGTAAAAGGTTGAACAAATTCCTCTCATTATGAATTTCTTCTTCTTCAGATGACGAGTTCTTCTCATTATGAACTCTACCTGGCAATGTTGATCCATCAAATGATGAATTCAAACAAAAGGTTGAACAAATTCTTCTCATTATGAACTTCTTCTTCCTTCTTCAGATGAGTTCTTCTCATTATGAACTTTCTCTGGAAAAGTTGATCCATCAAGTGATGGATTTGAGTAAAAGGTTGAACAAATTCTTCTCATTATGAATTTCTTATTCTTCAGATGACGAGTTCTTCTCATTATGAACTCTACCTGGCAATGTTGATCCATCAAATGATGAATTCAAACAAAAGGTTGAACAAATTCTTCTCATTATGAACTTCTTCTTCCTTCTTCAGATGAGTTCTTCTCATTATGAACTTTCTCTGGAAAAGCTGATCCATCAAGTGATGGATTTTAGTAAAAGGTTGAACAAATTCTTCTCATTATGAACTTCTTCTTCTTCAGATGAGTTCTTCTCATTATGAACTCTAACTGAAAATGTTGATCCATTAAATGATGGATTTAAATCTTTGCTAAAATCTTTGAAATTCCTGCCAAAATTTAACATGTATAAAATGAATGAAAATGCACCTATTTTTGCAAATGCCTAAATATGATGCATGAACGTTAAGTTTATTTTTATTTGATTTCAAATTGATGAACTTAGTATTTCTTCAGTTGTGTAGAAATCCAATAAATCTTTCTTCTTCAAATCGGAGAATCTATCATCTTTGAAGAGTGTAGATGTAGATATGCCTGAATTTTTGCATAATGTCACAAAACCACTTGAGAATAAAACTCAATAGTATAGGCTCTTGAAAAGGCTTGTATTCATGCAACATGTTGATTCTGATAACAACTCATCTGATTATGAAGCGATATTTCAGGATGATTTCACAGATATTGATAGTTCTTTTGATACCGAGAAAATCCTGAATTCTGATTCTGATGAGGAGAGTAAACTGTTATACTTGATGAAAATGGGATACTCAAATGTTATGTCTTCAATAGCCATAGAGATATAATTCTGATTCATCAATTGCAGAGTTGACAGATTTTATATGTGCTGCTCAAATTGCTAAGGCTGCTGATACACTTCTTCCGGTAAAAGATAGGAAGCCATTACAAGAAAAAGGCAAAACTCGAGCTATGATTTTTGGGAAAGGAATAAGCATAAGAAGCTTGAAAAGAAGCTTCTTAATGAAGACGATCATGCAGTTCATCTTTTAATTCCAATGATTTGTTCTGTGGTTCTTACCGAACCAGATCAGATATCTCAAAGAACACTTCCAGAAGAGGCTATTGGGTCTCCTTATTTCTACTATGAGCAAATTCATCTTTCAAATCCAATGATTGATTCTGGGGTTCATACCAAATCATATCAGATAACTCAAAAAACACTTCCAGAAGATGCTATTGGGTCTTCTTATTTCTACTATGAGAACGTAGCACTTGCTCCAGTTAATGTTTGGACAGGAATATCACAGTATTCATTCGATGTAGAGCCAGAATTTGTAGATTCGAAGTATTTTCATGCTGCTACACTGAAAAGGGGCTATATTCATAATCTACCAATTTGAGAACATATTTCTTCTTGTTCCACTTCCAAATAACTCTATGACGGTGATAATTTGCTTACTTTGTATTCTACGCCTTTAAAAGTATTAGCATAAAGTGATATTCAGAAATATTTAACTTATTTCAAAATTATGTTAATCCATTTACAAAAATAAAAGAATAAATTGAATTTTCAAAAATAAATTGAATTTCAAATAAATTGAATTTAGAGAAAATAAACTTAGAATTTATTAATAGATAGAATTGTATTCAAAGTTATGGCAAGCATAGGAATGATAAAAATTCAAATGACTCAACAAATTATTAGCATAAGTATTTCTAAATTAATCAAATTGACATAATTTAGAGTACTGATATAAGCTTTTGTCTGGAAGATCTCAAACGTTGTCAGAATGCTTGTAGATGTGAAGTTCCTCCCAAACTATCAAAATCTTAAGAGGGTTCAATTTCCAGATGCCTAATATCAACATGCATTCGAGCCGCCCTTTCAGGTTTTTAACTCAAATCCTTCCTTTGGTTACAAGATGCCCTTTGCGGGTTTTCATCTTGACCCCCTCTTTTTTTTCTTTCTTTTTTCTTCTTTTCTTCTTCAAGCATAATATTTCTTGACAGAATCCGAGTTTATTGGATTTCTCAGAATTTTTCCATCCATTTCTGCCAAGATCAACGCTCATCCGGAAAATGCCTTTTTTTACAACTTATGGCCCTTCCCAATTAGGCATCCATTTCCCACGGAAATCTTTATGTATATGCAAGATCTTTTTTAGTAATAGATCACCCTCTTGGAATTTTCTTGGATGTACTTTCTTGTCATGAGACTTCATCATCCGTTTCTGATACATCTGTCCATGGCAAATAGCTTTCAATCTTTTCTCCTCAATAAGGTTCAATTGATCAAATCTAGCTTGGATCCATTCGGATTCATCCAATTTTGTTTCTCTTAAAATTCGAAGTGATGGAATCTCAACTTCAATTGGTAAGACTGCTTCCATCCCATAGACTAAAGAAAAAGGCGTTGCCCTAGTAGATGTTCGAACAGTAGTTCGGTATGCATATAAAGCAAAAGGTAACTTCTCGTGCCAATCTTTGTAAGTTTCAGTGGTCTTTGTAATGATTCTCTTGATGTTCTTATTTGCTGCTTCAACTGCCCCATTCATCTTTAGACGATATGTCACTGAGTTTGCATGTTTGATCTTAAACTGTGCACAAAGTTCGGTCATCATTTTGTTGTTCAGGTTCAGAGCATTATCTGTAATGATCCTTTCTGGTAGGCCATACCGGCAAATTATCTCTTTCTTTATGAATTTGCAGACTATGGACCTCTTAATATTGGCATATGAAGCAGCTTCAACCCATTTGGTAAAATAATCAATTGCCACAAGGATGAAGCAATGTCCATTTGATGCTTTTGGTGTGATTTCCCCAATGACATCTATTCCCCACATAGAAAATGGCCAAGGTGCTGTCATTATATATAAAAGAGATGGGGGTACATGAATCTTGTCTGCATATATATGGCATTTATGACATTTCCTTGCATAATCAATGCAATATGTGTGCATGGTAGCCCAATAGTATCCATATCTCATTATTTTTCTAGCCATGGAAAGACCATTTGCATGTGTTCCACATATTCCACTGTGTACTTCTTCAATGATGCTTCTGGCTTCGCTGGTATTTAAACATCTCAATAGCATTTGATCATTGCTTCTTCTATACATAATCTCGCCATCAAGAAAATATCCAGCAGCCATTCTTCTCAAGGTTATTTTATCAATTTCAGATGCATTTTGTGGATAACTTTGATGTTTGATATATTGCAGGATATCATAATACCATGGTTTACCATCTACCTCTTCTTCCACACTATAACAATGTGCAGGAATTTCATATACTTGCATTTTGATTGGCATCATATCAACTTTCTTAGTTGCCTGAAACATAGCAGCTAATGTAGCCAAAGCATCTGCCATTTGATTTTCTTCTCGAGGAATATAATTGAAGGTGACTCTCTCAAATTCTTTCACTAATTCGAGGGTAAAATTTCGGTATTCCAACAATTTGGGATCTTTTGTTTCTCATTCTCCTCGTAATTGATACACCACTAACGATGAATCTCCATATATCTTGAGACATTTGATTTTTCTTTCTATAGCTGCTTTCAATCCCATGACACAAGCTTCATATTCCGCCATGTTATTGGTGCAAAAGAACTCCAGTCTACTTGTAAAGGGATAATAAATATTTTCTAGAGAAATTAACACTGCCCTGATTCCTCGTCCCAAGGCGTTGGATGCTCCGTCAAAGTAAAGCTTCCAAGATACAGATGCATCATTTGTTTCGACTTCTTCATTCATGGATATGCACAACAAATCTTCATCTGGAAAATTGAAACTCAAAGGCTGATAATCATTCGATACACGACTGGCCAGAAAAACAGCTATGACACTTCCTTTTATCGCTTTTTGGTTGACATATACAATATCAAATTCGGATAATAACATCTGCCATCTAGCCATTCTGCCTGTCAAAGCTGGTGATTCCATTAAGAATTTCAAAGGATCAAGTTTGGATATCAACCAAGTAGTATGATATAACATGTATTGTCTGAGTCTTCGAGTAGCCCACACCAGGGCACAACATAATTTTTGCATTGGTGGATATCGAATTTCACAATCAGTAAATTTTTTTGCTCAGATAATAAATAGCTTTTTCTTTTTTTCCAGATTCATCATGTTGTCCCAGTACACATCCCATCGAATTTTCAAAGACTATCAAGTAGAGAATTAACGGTCTATCAGGCATTGGTGATACTAAAATGGGGGCATTGGATAAATATTTCTTAATAATATCCAAAGTTTCTTGACATTCATCATTCCAGACTTCATGATTGTTCTTTCGAAGTAATTTGAACACTGGATCACATTTGTCAGTTAATTGAGAAATGAACCGAGATATATATAATTTAATCTTCCCAAAAAGCCTCGAACTTCTTTTTTTGTATTGGGTGGTGGAAGATCTTGAATTGCTTTTACTTTATCTGGATCAATCTCGATTCCTTTTTTGCTGACCATAAATCCCAAAAGTTTCCCGGAAGTTACCCCAAAAGTGCATTTAGCGGGGTTGAGCTTTAATTGATACTTCCTCAATCTCTGGAAAAGCTTTCTCAAATTTTGAATATGTTCTTCTTCGGTTCGGGATTTGGCAATCATGTCATCTACATATACTTCAATCTCTTTGTGCATCATGTCATGAAACAAAGTTACCATGGCTCTTTGATACGTTGCCCCTGTATTTTTCAATCCAAATGGCATTACTTTATAGCAGAATGTGCCCCACATGGTTACAAATGTTGTTTTTTCCATGTCTTCAGGATTCATTTTTATCTGATTATATCCTGAAAAGCCATCCATGAATGAAAACCATGCATGTCCTGCAGTATTGTCCACCAAGGTGTCTATGTGGGGTAATGGAAAGCTATCTTTCGGACTAGCTTTGTTAAGATCTCTGTAATCCACACACATTCAAACTTTTCCATTTTTATTTGGTACTAGAACAATGTTGGCTACCCATTCTGGGTATTTGGCTGCCTGTAGGAAACCTACATTAATCTATTTCATTACTTCCTCTTTGATCTGTAACAACATTTCTGGCCTCATTCGCCTGAGCTTTTGTTGGACCGGTTTATATTCTGGATTGATTGGAAGCTTGTGCATCACTATATCTGTACTCAAACCAGGCATATCTTGATAAGACCAGGCGAAGATATCTTTGAACTCTTGAAGGAGATTTATCAATTCTTGTTTTATCTGGATTGTCAGAGTAGTACCAATTTGTACCTCCTTTATTTCTTCATCTGTTCCCAGATTTACAGTCTCAATCTCTTCTTTGTGAGGTAGAATTTGCTTATCTTCTTTTTCTATCAATCTTAATAATTCAGTAGGAACATCGCATTCCAGTTCATCCTCACACCCATTGATTTCTTCCAGACATATGGGCTGCTCTAAATTTATCTCTCAATTAAATTTAGGAATAAACATGCTATTAACATTGTGACACCTGCAAATTTAAGTCGGACATATTTCCGAAAGAATATAGTAAATTTATGAAATAAATAAATGTAAAACAAATGTAAAAATGATTGTCATCTGAAAATTTTAAAGAAAATTTCTTATATTTAATATTAGGTGAACTTAACATAATTTCCTTTACAAGATAACAAAAAGTTTTCATACTTTTGGGCTAAACATAAAGATTAGTTCTGAATATTACTCTGTGTTAATATTAAAAACTACAGGAAGGTCTTCAGTGGTCCAATTGTTGAGTGTTTCTCCAGGAAAACATGGGCGAATCCTATCCAAGTATTTGCCAGTCTTGTTGTCATTCATGATCATGTTGATAAATAATCCATTCATAGCTTCTTCAACTATGCTTTGATCTTTCGTCAACTTTTCTTCTTTAAATGCCTCAACAAGCTGTTGTTATACATTAATTGTTCCCCCTGATCTGAATGTGGTCTTCAACTGTGGGAAAGATATGTGTTCCCAAAGGATTTCTTCTCCTTTCAACCTTGTCTTTCTGTCTTCACACCTTCTTTTCATCTCTTTATTCTTTTGCTGAAAATTGGGCTTAAATCCAATCCCAAAACGATCTTTCTTCATTTTCATACTTACAGGAACTGAACTCCCATGAAGATTCTTTCCTAAACCTTTCCCAGTTTTAACTCCGATGGCTAAAGTCTGTCGTACCGTCATCTTGGTGCAATCAGACAATCTGGGATATGGAATTTTGCTTCCTTCTGCAATAAAGGTTGTATTGACAAATTCAAGAGCTCGGAAAGAGCATTCAAGAGCATCATCATTGGTTTCAATATATGGAACATCACTTGTTATAGACGCAATGATTTCTTCTTCAGCTCCTACGCATATTAGTTGTCCATCAACAACGAATTTCAATTTCCGATGTAATGAAGAAGGAACGGCTCCTGCAGAATGAATCCATGGCCTCCCTAATAAACAATTATATGTAGGGTGGATGTCCATCACCACAAAGTCAATATTGTACACGACTGGTCTGATTAACAATGGTATTTCCATTTTCCCAAGTACCTCTTTTTGAGTGCCATCAAAAGCTCGCACTACATTCTGATAACTTTTCATGTGTGATTTATCCACAGGCATTCTTTGAAGTGTGACTAGGGGCATCAAGTTAAGAGCGGATCCATTGTCAATCAATACTCCTGGCAAAACATGACCATGACAATGTGTGGTGATATTCAAAGCTTTTACTGACCCCATTCCGCCTTCAGGTATTTCATCATCCGTGAACGTTATGTAATTGTCAGCGGCTATATATCCCACAATTCTATCAAGTTTATTGAGGGATATATCTTCAGGGATAAAAGTTTGATTAAGCATTCTCATCAAAGCATTTATGTGTGCTTCTGAATGCATCAATAGATCAAGAATAGAAATTCGCGCTTGTTGTTTATGTAGTTGTTCAACCACACTATACTCACTATGTTTCAGGAATTTCAAAAATTCTTGCACTTGTTTTTCTGTTACAGGCTCATTGAATGCTGGAGGGGATTCATCATCAAATACCTTTTGGGGTATTACCATGGCTTTTCCTTTTGCTTTCACTTGTTCTGAGGCATTGGATGTTTCGGGAGAGTAACATCTCCCACTTCTTGTAAAGAATCCGACTTCACTCACTGCTTCAGACGTCGAATCCAGACTCTGTGTTTTCTCTTCTGTTTTTTCTAGAGAAACAGATCCTCCTATCATTGAAACATTGGTAGTATAATTCCAAGGTACCCTGCGGGTATCCTTGTATGGAAATGGTAAAGGAGTTGTGATAACTACTTTCGGCTTTGTTGGTGCAGGAATCACTGTAGATGATTTCACATTAATAATCACATGATCAATTGTTCTTTGATTAGGTTTAAAATCATCTGATGAGCAAACATCATCTTCTCTTTTCCCTGGTTCTTCTTCAAAGAATTCCATCTCTCTGTTATTCATCAATTTTTGCACCAAATCCCTAAACTCAGGGCATAGTTGAATTTCATGCCCCTTCTCTTGATGATATTCACAATAATTCTTGCCTTCATTATGCTTTGGCCTGAATTCTTGTGGAATTATACCGGATAAGGAGAGTTGTTGAAATATCCAAACAAAAGGAGATTTAATTTCAGAAATGTCAGTTTTTGCTTTCTTTCTGTTCTCTTCCTGAATTGCATTCACGTTTTTATCTCCATGATTTGGAAATGGATGATTTGATGTAGATTGTGAATTAAATTCCAACTTTCCAGTATTGATCAAATTTTGAACCACCCTTTTGAATGCCAAACAGTTTTCAATAGAATGACCCGTAATTCCTTCATGGTAAACACAGTGTGCCTTTACATCATACCATGGAGGGAATGGTGGTTACATAGGAACCAAATGATAGGGCCGTATGACATCTGCTTTAAACATCGAATCATAGATCTCAGCATAGGGTACTGGTAAAGGTGTAAAAGACAACCTTTCATTTTCCTTTCGAGATCCTCTGGACTCTGCTCGATTAGTGTTTGTTTCTTCTTTCTTAACCCTTGGTTGGGTTATTGTAACACTTTTCGATGAATCCTTGTTGTAAGAGTTTGCATTGTTGACTTTATTCTCTTTTTTCCGGTACATAGGTCTTTTGGAACTAGACCCCTCATTTGATTCAATTTTGCCACTTTTCAAGACATTTTCAATGAGTTCTCCAGAAATGACCAAATCTGCAAAATTTCTGGTTGCATTCCCCATTAGATGATTTAAATAAGGAGCTTTCAATGTACATACAAATATTACTGTGGCCTCTTTTTTCTGACAGAGGTGGTTGAACTTGGGCTGTTGTGTCACGCCATCTCTGAGCATACTGTCTGAACGTTTCGTTATTATTTTTCTCCAAATTTTGGAGAGTCCATCTATCAGGGACCATGTCTGTTATGTGGCAGTACTGCTCTAGGAATGCTTTAGCTAGATCTTTCCAAGATCTAATGTTGGCTTTGGTCAATTGAGTATACCATTTTAAGGTTGGTCCTGTCAAACTATCTTGAAAGCAGTGAATTAACAATTTCTCGTCTTTCATATATTCTACCATTCTGCGACAAAACATAGTAATGTGGGATGAAGGGCATGTGGTACCGTTATATCTATCAAATTCGGGAACTTTGAACTTGATGGGGAGGATTAAGTCTGGAACCAAACTCAACTCACTAGCGTCAAACCCATAGAATGATTCAGTTATTTCCACGGATTTCATTCGTTCTTCTAAGCTCTTGATATGTCTGGTCAATTCTTCATTTACTTTTTCTTTCTCATTCAACTCATTCAAATATGGGATTAGATGCTCAGTATTAAAATCCCCTATTTTCATATCTGACATAAGTGGATTTTTGCTTGAAGATGCAGGATCCACTTGTCGATTTTCATGTGGTTTGGCTTCTTGAAATGCTGATGTGCGGGCATTGATTTGTATAGGTGTAGAACCAGAGTGATAAATTGGTTCTGGTGGGAAACCTAGAGGATACATAGGTTCTTGGTCGAAAGATACAGGATTTTCATGCATTTTTCCAATGATAGCTTGCCTTTTAAACATGTCTTCTATTTTCTGCATCATGTTGTCTTGTGAGTTTGCAATACTGGCTTCAATTTTCTCTAGCTTCATTCTCATCTCTGCTTGTTCTTTATTATGTTGTTCCTCAATACGTTGTATTTTATCCTCCATAACTCTCTTAGTTGCTTTTCTAGTACCGTAGTGATGTTGTATTTCTCTTTTGGCCAGAATAACTGCGATTGAAAAATCTTTTGATATTATTTTTTCAAATTTTAATTAATGAATATTATCTTAATAATAAAAATTATACATAAAGAAAATAATGCAATGAATAATGAATGTATGCAGAATGCATGTATGCAAAAGGTATTGATCCCAAAAAGTTAACTGTCATAGAACAACTTTCATCGGCATACAAAAGTTTCTTTATAATAGTTCATAACTACAGATAAGGCGTAGCTTTCCTATTAAGCTCTATAATTTCTTTCATTAGCCATGACACATTCTTTCCGAATTTAGAAACTGGATCTACATGATGCTCGATTATTTTTGCTTCAACAGCTAGTTCCCCAACATATCTAGCAACTTCACTCATTTGTACCATGGCCTCGAATACCATATTACTTCTTTCTTCACTTCATTCTACATAGAAATCAGTTGATTTTTGCCATTGTTCATTAGTTCCTTCGAGAGTTTGCTCTAACTCAGTGATTCGGACTTGATAATTGTGCAAAAATTTTTCAAGATCTCTAATGCGTCTTCGCAGTGAAGCACTTTCCTCATTACTTTCTTTGAGATCACTAGGTCCTAGACGAACCTTTTCTTGAAATAATGACTCTTCAAGTTGCAAGATGTAAGCATTAAACTCTGAGTTTTTGTTTTTAGACTGATCCAGATCTTCTTCAAGTTTTGTTCGTGCTTCTTGCGTCCTTTGATTAAGCTTCTGGATTTTAACATTCTTGTTTCTGCATCTTTGCATCCAATTGCTAGCCACTTCTTGCTCTACCTCAAGTTTCGTGTTGAAATTCTTTCTTTCCAGCTCCCATTTTCCTTTTTCAACATTGAACTCTTCAATCCTTTGGCCCCTGACTTCAAGTTCGGCGATTAGATGGTTCATTTCAGATTCAAATCCCTTGAATATGATATTTTTCTCACCTTCAAATTTATCAAAGATGTCATTCTTCATTTCTTCTAAATCTTTGGCTCGATCCCTTTCTCTTTGCATTTCATTCATGATCTCGCGGTGTTCAGCTTTGTGTTTTATAATTCGCTCTCTTCTGTCAACCTCAAAATCTTCCATTTTCTGATTTCCTTTCTCAAGGCTTTTGAGTAGACGGCTATTCTTTCCTTTCAGATTTTCAACTCGACTTTTCTCGATGTTCAATTCTCTGGTCATCTGTACTGTTGATCGGCTCGGCCCTGATGCTTTCTGGGATTTATATAACTCCTGGTAATTTTTCTTTAATGCTCTGAATTCACCATCAACTTTTACTTTGTTTTCTCTCAATATTGCACATTGTGATGAATGAAAGTCAATGTCAACATCCAACATAGCTTTATCTCGTCTCATTTGCTCTAATTCTCTTGACCAATCTTTTCTTTCTACTTCAAACTCAGCTCTCAGGATTTCAATCTCTGATGGAACCACCTTAATGCGATCTTCCATAGAGATATCCTCAGTTTGGTCTGGTAGAGGAATATTTTCATTTTTCCTGACAGATCTCCATTCCTTATAATCAGGAGTTAGCATTTCTTTTGCTGCTTTAGCTCGGATACAAAAAGTTGTTTTCCAAGCTGTAAAGGCTTCCATGATGTTTCTTTTATAATTTTTGCTGTGGAATGCGAACTCAGATGAATGTAATCCAGCAGTGACAGGTACAAATTGACGACCTTCATACTGTCTTATGACCAGAAGTGGTGCATATCCAATTCCTCCCCACAATCCGAGCAGCATTATCCAGTTGGAATCACAACATTTGTAAAAGAATTCCCTTTGGATTTGCCACGGGGCTCGCCAAACAATGTCATTGCTTTGCAGATTTCAAAAGGCATTAATCCACATATCTTTCTTAATTTCTTTCGGCCATTCTTGCTCCAGAAATTCTTTTAATGGTGAGTAATCCGTATTAAAGCGTCGGTATGAAACCTTTTCTGTCCTCTAGAAATGGCTACGGATCCAAACATATAACAATTGGGTACACCCTGAGAATCGTCCACCTCCTAGCTTTCTACAAGCATTTAACGATCTGAAAGTCTCTGCTAGAATTGCAGAAGCATGATTAATCTTTTTTGGTAGCTGCTCAAACAAATCTACTACTGCAGCTTCAATATATCCCAATACTTTTGGGAAGATGACCATACCATACATACCCAGAGCAAAGAGATCGAATCGTACTTTAGTGTCTGGATGACTCTGAATAAGTTCTTTAATGTTGGTCCAAGCAATGCCTTCGCTTTCGCCCTTTTGTTTTGTACGGGATGCCACCCATTCTTCTCGTACTCCAGCAATCTTTGCTAATTTAACTCGAAAAGGTTGAGTTTTAATTGACTTTGAATAAATTCGATTCTCCAAAGCCCCTTCTATATGTAGCAAAGTTGTGTACTCTTCAATAGTAAGGACCAAGTCCTCTTTATTGAGAGTGAAGCAATTGTACCCGGGATTCCAGAATTGAATTAGGGCTCGAAGTAAGTCATCATTAACTTCAACATAGAGCAAATATGGGATGTCTCCGTAAGTCTGATAAAACTGCAACTTTTTGTTTGAGTCCCAACTTTCCCAAATGCTTCGCAAATCTTGCATATCATTTCTTTTTAGCGAAACTGGAGCATAACTGGCCAAGTCAGATACATAGTCATCCTGCAGACTGTCTCTTCCTTGTCTTTGTAAGTCCTCAGCCCACTGTCTTACTTCTAAGTTTAGAACTATTTGATTTGAACATTTTTTATCCATGGATGAAGGTTTTCCAATGAGACAATTAACACGAGGATCAATGCCTTTTATCCTGTATGATGCTATGCAAACAGAAAAAATAAAGAACACACAAAAATAAATGAATTAGTTTTCATAAATAAAAAAATTTAATAATAATGTCTACCTAAATATCCTTATTTAAACATGCTTTCTTCATATTTTAAATAATTTAAATTCACATGAAATTTAATCAGTAAGAAAATAAATAAGTTAGAATTCATTTCTCCTGTGTGTACACCTATTTTGGACAAAATTTCGGCATGGCTTCAGATCGGAAGAGTTTCTAGGGTTTATTATATGCAAGGTTTCAGATCTAAGAATAAAGGTACCCGAATTGTCCTTGTTAGTGCCCCCTTGGGCTATTAACCCTCAATCCTAGTCCATCACAGACTAAAGTGGATCGAGTTTAATTCGAGGGAATACACTTCTCTATGCCTGACACGGAGAATAAATTCTCACGAAGACATAGAGCATATGAACCCCGAAAGTTACTTGCTAGGTCTGACACGGAGAATAAATTCTCACGAAGACGTCGCTTTCACTCCCACTTAAAAGGGACTAACTCAATTATAGAGCTTTATGTTATGCAATGCAAGTGTTGTGTGTGAGGAGAAATGTTCAAACCTCTGACAGAAAAATAAATAATGAAATAAAATACTTACAAGTAAAATGAAATAAAAATATAAAGTGTATAAAAAATTTGAAAAGAAAGAATTATAAATTAAATATATGAATTTTTAATTTATAATTAATAGAGACAATTTATAATTGATTTTAAAAGTTTGACGGTCCCCAGCGGAGTCGCCAAGCTGTCGTAACTGGTTTTCGTCCGGAGACGAATTTTTTTTTACTCGGCAAGAAAAGTGATGTGAATAAATGGATTTTAAAATAATTTGGGAGTCGCCATCGGCCTTTTGGGTCAGGTAGGTCGAATACCTAAAAATCATCTTTTAAAAGAGTTTTTAAAAAAACATCAATTAAAAGATAAACTGATCTGCGTTTTAACCAAAAATTCATTCTTTTTAATAATAAAAAGGGATTCGTGGTCGGTTACGTTTAGGGAAGGATTAACACCCCTACAACGCCCAAAATTGGTACTTTTTAATTATAAATTGTCTCTATTATTAAAAATTCAAAATATATTTAATTTATAATCCTATTTAATTCAAATATTTTTAAGAAAATATATTAAACATAAATAAGATATTTACGTATTTAGAAATATCAGAAAAGGACTTCTAGGTGCCTTAAGAATGCTCTTTTCTTCGATATTAATAAATATTATAATAATTTAAATAAAATTTAAATTATAATTTTTTTATAATATTTAATTTTAAAATACCAGAATAGGACATCCAGTTGTATTAAGACTGCCCTTTTCTTTGATATTGAAAAATAAATAAATATTAAAATATGATAAAAAAATAATTTATGTAAAATCAAATTAAGATTTAATATAAATTATTATTGATTATATATATTTATATAATAATAATAAATATAATATTTAAATATAAACAAGTGAAATTAAAACATAAATAAATAATAATAAAAATAAAATTAGAACTATATATTTAAAAAAAGTAAAACTTTATAATGAATGAAAATATTTAAAATTAGTGACTAAATTATAATCTAATAAAACTAAATACCTAATTCGTAATTAATTATTTAAAATTACAGGGATTGAACATGTTATTTTACTCATTTATTAATTTGGTGACTAAAATAAAATTATATAAAATTCATATATCAAATTAAAATAAATTAAAAAATGTACTCGGGATTAAAAAATTAATTATTAAAACTAATGGACTAAATAAGTATTTTATCTAAAATATTTATAATTACGGTTAATGGCTAAAATATAAATAAATAAAATGTAGAGACCAAATTAAAAGGATCATAAATTTGATTTAATGACTAATATGTAAAACATATAAAATAGAGGGACTACGGACAGGGTTTAACATTTAAAAATTACACAAATAGCCCTCCCCAAAACGACGTCGTTCGGGAAGGGCTATTTAAGCTCGAAACGGCTGGCCCTTCGGGCCAGCTCTTTCATTTCTCAATTTCTCTCCTCTCTCTCGTCTCTCTCTAGCTTCCCTCATCATAGGGAAGCCGGCTACCGGGCGGCAGCCGTCTGCCGTCGTAATTCTCACCGCCGGCCACCGCATCCGGTGGCCGGAAAATTTTATTTTTATTCCACAACGTAGATCGGACCGTCCTAATGAAGGTTCCGGTGTTCCTTTCTCTTAAATATCTCCCGATCGGAGAAAATCTAGGAAAATACCTTCGGTTTTCGAAGGTTTTTGGTGACGTTTGGAGGCCGGTGGTGACTCCGATCAAGGCGTTGTCTTCCCCGGTAAGTTTCTCTCTGTCTTCTCCTTGCTTATTTTGGTATTTGTGGTTGCTGGTTTGTTCGTTTTTTCTCTTGTTGTTTTTTTTTCTTTTTTTCTTCTCTCTCTGTTGGTTGCTGTGGTTTTCTTCTCTCTGTTTTTTTTTCTTTTCAGGTTGTCAATGGCTTTATAGCCATCCCCGGTGTGGCTATCGGATCGGGTAAAAGAGTGGAGTCTGGTGAGTCACCGGACTTCCAGTGGTGACTCACCGTTGGGGCGACATGTGTGCGGCTGGAGTAGCGCTTCTGGAAGTTTCCGACGAGACGTGGCAGCGATGGAGATGGTGGGAGTAGCTGCGGCGGCCGCGTGGCCCTAGGGTATCATCACCCTAGGGTTTGGGTTGGATGAGTGTGGGCCGTTGGATCTCTCAGATCCAACGGCTGTGATGATGAGGCGGCTAGGGTTAGAGATCAAACCCTAATCTAGTTTTAGAGTTTAGTTGGGCCATCTGGATTTGTAATTGGGCCGGATAATCTAGGCCTGGTGTAATAATAATAATATTAATAAAAATAATATTAATAATAATATTAATAATAATAATAATAATATAAATAATATTAAAAAAATGAAGAAAAAAATGAGTATCTTCACCGATAATACCAAGTATAAGGCCAAACTTGCATGGATTTGATCCTGAAGATGTTAGCAGCATTAGGGCTCAAAAGAAGTGTATGAAGAATGGATCTATGGAACCGTATACATAACGTCTGCATTAACAGTGATGATAAAGAAGTTGAAGCAGATGATAGAACTATTTTCTTAACATTCTCGAAAGGATACTCGGTTTCAGAGGACAAAGTGAAAAACTTCTTCACCAGGAGGTTTGGGGAGATATTCCAGGGAATAGAGATGGGAGCAGCCTCTATATGCAAAGCTGGTGTTGGTAACAGGTTCCACACTCCACATCATTCTCAATGGTAACCCCAAAGCCAAGTTCTCTATCAATGGAAAGCACGTTTGGGCTCGAAAGTTTGTTCGCAAGTCCCCCCCACCAAGCCTCACCATCGAACACATGTTTCAACCATTTAATTATTTTTTGTTTGATAATAATAATTTATGTCCTTATTTATTTGTTAGACCAATTATTTTGATATTTCTATTTCTTACTTTCATAGAAGCGTATTTTATTATTACAAGTATTTATCGTATTAAAAAATTATTTTAATGTATGTTATAAAACTCTTCCACAACACAATCCCGTTACTCGTTTATTTTAATAAGATTGTAATATTTAAAAACATGTTACAATAATGTCATGGATTATAATCTCATCATTATCATTATCATCAGTTAATATAGAATCAGTTGGACCACTGATTCTTAATCCAACCAACTAGATTCCACTTTTTGCCTACAATATTATCAATTATAAACCTAGATTTGTATGAACCCGTATCATTTACAACAAACTAAATGGTCCTGTGACAGCAAACAAAATGGTCCCGTGGTCAGTAAAAATCAACTTCTTTGCTTTTGACTAATGACACTTTTATGAACTGCAACGAGTGACTAATGACTCTTTTATGAACTACAAAGTATACCAATTTGACAAAAATACAAACCTCTAACCAAGGGTCATAGCGACCGCTTAATGAGGTCATGAAGAGAGAACAATCTCGGCACTTATCAACACAATGATGAGCCATTCCAGGAAATCTGATTTCCTATTTTGAAGAATTTCTTGAAGAAACCTAATGTTGTGCTGCAAAAGCAGTAAGAAAGGCTTTAGGTTATGTACAATATCCAGGAAAAAACGAATATCATTGACTTCGCTTTGCACATCTGTGCTTCATATTGAATTCTCCTGTAAAAAGAACATTTCTAAGAGAGCAAATGCCATACCTCAACGAACTTCAGCTTGAAACAAGACTTGCAAATCTTTGAGTTAATTCAAATTCATCTCGTAGAAATTCCCAAATTATTGCGTATTTGGCATCCTTCCAAGCGATATCTGATCTGTTAAAAACCCAGAAAAAAAACGCATGAGCTAAATTGCAAACACCCCAAAATAGGCATTCCTATTCGTATTCTTATGCCATAATGAGATAAATTCAAAAAACAGATGATGTCAAATTAATTTGGAAGCAGTAGCCACAAAGAAAGTTCTATGCTCATGATTACATACTGGGGATCGGTACCTTCTCCGTAATGGTAAAAAATTACCTCTCGAAATGTCCGAGCTTAAGAATTACATCAGCAAGATTAGAGTTGGCCTTTCCCACTATCTGAAAAAGTTTTTTGCTATCCATGGTAAATGTTCCTGTTTTTTCCATCCCACGATTTATGTCGGTAAATTCCGCAACCATCCATCAACCTAAGGAAAAAGTTGACACGTCAAGATCAAGCTAAATGTTTAGAAAGTCTACATTGGAAATCAAATACTACACACCTGGCGCACATAGTAATCAAGAGCAATACTTTGACCAAGAACACTTCCAATGGTACGGATTCCATCAATATTCAAGAACTGCAATATTCAAGAACTGCAGCATGATGTAATCCAATCCACCTTGCATCCATGTGTTCAGAGTAGGCATCTCTCTTACCTCATACTCTGCAATGTCATAACACATCAAAGAGAAAAAACAATTAAACAAAAACTCCTTTATTGCAGTACCTTCTGCATTTATTTGTTCCTTATGAAAGCAATGGATCTAATCTCTAATAACAATTAACTGGGCATAGTGTGAAGAATGATCTAACCCAAATATGTTCAGAAAAAAAAAACTGAATGATAAACACAACATCAAATGAATGAGTTATTAAGAAGAAATCCAATGAAAATGAAAGCAATATACAAGGTTGATACCCAAACTATCTCAATTCCCATCAAAACCCATTTAACATGCTTGTAACTCGTGTGCATGTGTTGAAACATGTATACGAGAAACCAAAATGTATCTGGTGAATGCAAGCATGGGACATGCATAGCCAGGAGAGAAAGAAACTGGCAAGAAATCCAGTTTACAGAATATATATATATATATATGTATACACATTATTTTTAAAAACAAGAATTTTATGAACTCACCATCCTTTCGCATTTCAGGAAGCAATCCTGATGCATGTTTTTCAACAATTTTAAGATACTGATCCACATCACATTCACGAACATTGAACATCACGATGGAACCATACTGGAATACCACCATAAAACAGCAGTCACTTCCACTTATGAAAACACCAGGACCCTGAAACAAGGAAGTTGTCAATTCAACCACATACTTTACTAGATTACTCATACATGACAATCTAATATATATATATGAAAAGAGTCTAGAGAGTAGAGATTACTAAAATGCATGATTAGACTGATTGAGCCATTGCTTTCTAGAAAAAAAAATAGTCAAGAGTATGGAAATGCCTCATACAATGATGATCAAATCTCACATCTATTCGGAATTTTCATGCCTATTAAAATCTATCCAGAAACATTTTGACATAGAACTGTTTATAGGATGCAAACCAGATATTGTATCTGTTCCTCCAGCTGAAATTCGGTAAATTAATCTGTAAATGAAACTCAGAAGGCTTGGAGATATACGTCACTTAACTCAATTCCCAAGGGAGAGAGAAAGGGGGAATAGAACAAATTAGCGGCACACAGATGAATTGACACTGACAAATCTCAATTAAATCTGGTTTACAGCAAGAGCAAACATCATTTTTAACCGTTTAAACTAATGCATGCATTAATAATTAAGATGTTCCTTATTCTTCAACTTTTCCAATATTTCATAGCTAAGACAAATGATATTAATAAGTTCTAGGTTTATAACACTAACTAAACACTTTTCAATTTTACTCGCAATATCCCCAAATAAGTTATCCCTATAAGAAAATGGAAAAAGCTTTTCACCAACTTCCAGCATAGCGAAACCAACAGCGTCCTAACCCAACCTGAATACCTAATACATAAACAGTTAAAACCCTCTAAATAAAATGACACTCGCAACAATACATAGCAAAACCAAACTCCTCTCTTCATTGTTTTAAAGAAACCACCGGAACAACCAACTCTCAAGTTCAAGTGTTAAAATTCAATAAGCATAAACATAATCCCATTCCGAGGTTCATTGTCGGTTCATAGGCAGTTTCCACTTACCACCAATTTAAACTCCCTATCTTTTCCTAATTATCTTCTTTTTCCCACTGATAATAACAGTTATGTGAATGAAATAAATGAATAATACATAAGAAATAAAGTGACACCAGTGATTAGAAGTCATTTAAGAAGAAACTATCGTCATAAAACATAGTTGTAGTTGATTAGAGTAAGTGTTCTTAGCTCTCAACAGCAAAATAAATTTGTCAAAATCGACTTTCAGGAGAGCTAGCAAGATCACCAAACTTAAGAACTACATAATTAGTCATTCGTGATGTCGGCGGTATAAAATTCTGCTTGTTCTGCTCCACCAGTCCTGTCAAATCCACACTACACCCGAAAAGGAAAAAGTTCATTTAATTAAAGCGTATAATATGCTTTAAGCATCAGAATGCAGAAGTTCTAATATTTTCCCCAATAGACAACGCCAAAAATCAAAGCTTTTGCGAACAAGGTGGTTCTAATGATGTTCCACTGGCCACTAAAAACCAATAGTTAATCGTAAAAAAAATTACAATAACCTGGTGGAGAAAAAATAGGCTCGAACTGGAATTGAGCGTTTAGTGACTTCTTCCACCGCTCCATCGCCGACTTCCGAGGAAGAAACCGCCTCGTTCCAATCAACCGCCATTTCCGGCTGCGGGGTCGGGAACGAGGAAATGCATCTGGAGGCGATACTTCGGCTGGCGTTGCCGAAGCCGCCGCCGTTGAAGGTCCATAGGATGATGGTGGAGGGTGATGACGTGGCGGTTAAGCGTAGGGTTTTAGAGGGGGTGAAGAAGAAAGAGGAAGATCGGGGTCTAGGGAGAGGGGAAGAGAGAGATAGTAAGAGTATGGCAGCGTTTGGGTGCTGGTTGTACGGACGGGGAAAGAAGGGAGTTGGCGAATTGAGCGCCACATTTCTTTTTCCTTTAGACGAACAGGCCGTTCCAATTCTGGTTTTGCCATTTTATCATGCCAGCATCACTTTATAAACCTCTTAATAATTTGTTTTATTTTTAAAATTTGAAGTTAATTTATTTGATTGTTTTTCATATGACCCTCTTAATAATTGAATTGGATTTCAATTTTTACATGAATTAGATAAAAATGAACACCAAATATTAAGTTTTTTAGTAGACTTTTCTAATTATTCTAATGAGTTAAGTTTTATTATTATTTAATTATATGATTCTATTTTATTGAATGAATAAATTAGATTTTAAAAAAAATTGTGCATGAATATATATCCTTATAATCTTACACTATAAATCAAATATAAATTAGTCAAAAGGAAATTACAACCAACGCCTTAATCTATGTCCTATTAGAAAACGTTGGACAGAAATGTCCAACACGCTTAAAAAAATTGTAATTCCCCATTTTTAATTAAACAGCAAATAAGGTATTAATATAAATTAATTTATTAATATAACTTTGAAAATGGAAGCCCAAAACAAATCTCGGCTTAATGATATTGATCATTAAAGCACAAACCATTCTTTACAGCAGACCATATGCACATGCAAGATGGACAAACATTAATATATACATAAACATATATTTGATTAGTCTAGACTGCTTACAGGTGGTAGTATATGTTTTGAAGACTCTTAATTATTTAATAATAAAAGTTTAAATATTTGATAATAAAAGTTTAAATACTCTGCAATCTCTGGCACTTAAACTTAGGATGTCTAAGTATAATAATACTAATTCTTTTAACCACAAAGGTAACATGGTTTGTGCACAAACATTGATATATTTAAAACAAAAGAACTGTGAAATTTTGATTTTATTTAACAGGGGCAACCCTTGTTTACAAAAATAAAGAAGATTTATACATATGAAAGAATTAAATCTTTGGTTCAAATTGATTATATCCCCGAATCTTATAAAAAAAATGAATATCATCTTAAAACTGAGTTGGTTTAGAGATGTGGATTGGGTTGGTCCTTCCGCTCCAAGAATGAGAAGGGGGAAATGAACATGACTTGCATCTCAGAATCGAATCCCTTGCAGCTTATGATTTGAGTCAAGGGAAAAATGGGTTTATATATTTTCAGATTTACAATCATCTCCGGTCCCAGGTTATTTACAAGAGACAAATGACGGTGTAGAAGAAAAATTATATACAAGAGATCAATGAATGTAAGAATTGAAGTGAAGGCAGCAAATGAAGGATACATATGCAGTTAGTTATTTACATGACAAACTGGCAATCGTTTCACTCCTTACCTTGAACTTCGGTGTCATGTGCATTGGGATCAGTGCAGTTATTTTCTGTAGCCTGTGTCTTTCTTCTGGGCTTCGATATTCTGATCCTCACTAGAGGACTTCCCATCAGAGTTACTGATCTTTCCCTGTTTTGTTCAATCAGTAGTATAAACAATCTCAGCAATCATACCGACTTCAACTTCAAAAGTAAATCATTATGAACTTAGTAAAGTAAAGCATACTTAATACCAACCAAATTTTGTCAGAAAATACTAACAGTGTCAATGATTAGACTAAACGTTTTAAATAAAAAAAAATAAAGAGAACTTAATTTCTAACTTTTGAAGTACACATACTAAATCTCAAACTCTACCAAAGTACAGGGACTGACAACAGATTTTGAAGAACAAACTACAGTTAAAATGTAAAGGACAAAAATATTTCTCTAGATTGATTGTTTCTCAGTTGCTACGTTAGATTCTTTATTTTTGTTTGTCTCCAACATCTGCGTCCAATATAATTTCAGATATGAATATGGAGATATGATCATACAGATAAACAATTTTTTTATATAAAAAAACTGAACATACTTGTATCAAGCTCATACTCTCATCTGAATTTCCAGTAACATAGCTTAGTTGTGCCAATTGTTAAGCCACCACAGCAGTTTAATAAAGCAGAATAATCATCTGATCATCCACAACTTCTAAGAACATAAAAGTGTGTGAAAAGTAACCTTGATCATGTCACGCAAGTTGGCTACAAATGGTCGAGCAAGTAGATTGATCTTGCTGGCGGATATCTCTAGCTTCTTGCGCAGTGGTGAATCTGGCCGAGATGATCTACCAGCCAATACTTGTTAGCGGGAGATCACTTCAAAAGCATGATGAGCTCAAAAAGAAAACAGAGGCTCATAATATATTTTAGTGTAAATAATGGGCTGAAAATTAAAGCTTTTTTCTTTTCTTTCTTTCTGTTCTTTGTTAAGTTGTTGGAAAGAGGGTGGGTAATGAAAAAGGGAAACAAAAACTACTAACGCAATGGAAAGACCAAAGCTTTTGAAAGTTGTTACCAAAAAATTAGGAAAGAGAGATACCCCTACCCGCAACATATACGCACATCAAGCCAATAGAATGTAAATTTCAGACTCTGGTTTTTAATTCAATTGGTTGAATCAGATGATTCAATCGATCATTTTTGGGAATTTTTAAAACATAGATTATTAAAAATTAATTAGAATTTTCAAAAATTAAGGAAAATAAAATAAAACCCCAAACAGTTAGGAAATTTTATATTTACAAAAAGCAAAAGATGAACATGAACCAAAATATAATGGAAAAGCCTGATTTTTGTGTTTTAAAAAAATTTAAAAAAAAAATCACTTGTACCGGTTTTGCTAGTTTTTAACCGGTTTCAGGCGGTTCCCTAATTTTTTTAGTTCAACTATAGAGAGCCGGCCAATCCGGTCTGGATTTTTTATCCGCAACAAAATGTTTTTTAATATTTGAACTTGAGTGTCAACCACACACCGTGGAGAAAGAGAAGGTTGATTTTTACTTTTCCTAGACTGGAACTGTAAGGTAGCCTCTAACATTGATTCTGCCAGTACCACTCTTTTCTCCATTTCATCAAGTTTAGTAATGGCCTCTTCATATTTTTCCTGCATTAACGTAAACGTTGACTCCAAAAGCAGAGATTGGACGAAGAAAAATGCATATTATATTTGCTAACTTTTCTCCATAAAAATGTTATAACTCAAAACAATGTTAGTTTCCTCAGCAATGTAAGTTTTGATGGGAAGTTTATTGTGGAGAAAAAAAAGATAACTTTTGTACTTAGTAAAAGATGATTTGTTTATAGTTTGAAACCATTGACATAAAGCAAAATGAAATACTATTGCTAATATTCAGGATTGAAGAGAAAAATTTAGAAAATATTTACCGACAAAATTACATTAAAAAACAGGAATTTTTATCGCACTGTGCACCTGAAGCACTTCAACAGAATATCTTTGTCCAGCTGCATCTTGTTCAGCGAACATGCGAGCATCTTCTGTTTCCTTTTGATCTTGCTCCACACGCATTAAAACCTATGAAATTAGTAACAGATTTCATTATCATTGAGACTGTATATCAAGAGAAGAAGATGATCTTCATACTCTTGAACACGAGGAAAATAAATCAACCTGAAGCATTCCATTTTCTTGTTCAAGCTTCTGAGAGAGTGCCTCACGAAGCTCGTCAACTTCTTGCTCTAGTTGCTCCACCTAAAGATGAAAAGCAGATATTCAGTACACAATTTATTCATCTGAAGAAAACAACTAGCAACTTTCAAGTCAGAAAAATACTCTCATCAAAACATATAGGTATGATTCTGGCATGAGTCATGAAAACCAGAAACACAGATTTCTTAGACGGTTGAGGCAATAGCATTAATCAAATTGTATATTAAAGTAGCTAGAGATAGAATGCACGTTGAGAATCTAACATGAAATTTCATGAAGATGCCCAAGGAGCCAGGTAAAAGCAATAAAAGCAAGCAAAATATGTTGCATGATGGGAATGTGTGAATGACATTGTTTACTAATTATATCAAGAACAAATTAGTAGTTGACTGTAAATTTTAGCAAATTGAACAATAATTAAAGAATTATATTAATGTTAACTGAACTGTCAATATTAAAGATATTCCTGTTTACCCTAGCACTTAATTGGCGTCGGTTGTCCTGCTTAACCATCTCCATCAATGCCGTCTCCAGCGCCTCAGACCTGACACAAGTGAGGAAATCAGAGTCATATTTTCCATGGGATTTTTAGGCATAAGATAGAAGATTATTTCAAATTAAATCACACATAAATTCAAGCATAAAATGCTATTAAATATTTGGATATATCCAATTTATAAAACATTAGGGCACAGCAAAGATATCAATCGTTATAAAAGAGGTAAGAGCAAGTGAGTAACAGATCTTCAAACTACGAACATAAGTACATTAAATTATTAACCTGAAGACAGCTGAACTTTTCTCTTCCAGCAACCTGCACAACCGAGCCTTTAATCCTACAGCCTGCGTGTGATTGTTTATAATAAATTAAGACCGAAACATCATAAAACAGCACAACAGAATCTCCTGCATGAACATAAGGCAGCAAAATACATTTTTGAGTATGATGTAGCTTACTGCCTCCTCAACTTGCCCAATGAAGATAAATCAGTAGTAATCAGACAAATACCATACCCTATAAACATTTTGTTTGGTCCGTAATGAAATATCATATCGATTAAGAGGAGAAACTATACACTACCTGCTGTTGAAGATCTGGAACAGGATTCGGCTTAGCATCTCCTGCCGAACTACTAAGAACTTCATCCACATTAATTGAATCAGAATCTGTACGAGAGAAATTCTCATTAGTTTTTTAATCAACCAGTTGTGTTATTTGTTTCTGTAAGCAGCAAGTTAGGATCATGCTTAAAACCATATAACTTAGATGCCAGGCCCTGAGATTTCTTCCAAATTTGAAGCCCCCTTATTCTTTCATCAACTGCAGCTTTTACATATGACCGATGCTTCTCTCTTAACTCACATAATGCTTGTTCATTTACATTTTGGTAACCCATACAAGCTGTCAATACGAGTTGACTACTGTCAAATGTTGAGCTAACCAATGATTGTAGCAAAGTAACTGCATCTCCCGCATCCTTAGTTGTAAGTAGTGCAGGGCCTGTAAAATAATTAGGTTACATTTTGTAGATTAAAACAGTAATTCAGTCACAATTTTAAGGCTTCAATTACCCAAAAGAAATCATAAAATTCCAAATTCTATTGTCTTTTACCCCATACCATAAAACTCTATAAGAGCAAGTGCTGTCCTAAAAAGCATAACACGATTTCCTTCAAACAAGAACACATCCCAGATTCGAAGCACTGTAATGAGGACAAATCCATCAGGAATCTTGTAAATAAGCATTGGTTATTCCAATTATTAATAAGTAGTAAAACATCAGTAAAATGACAACAAAGGCACCCATTAAATATTGCTAAAGGACATGGCATGGAACCTGACCACTTTCCCATGGAAGCATGTTCATAAAAATGGAAAGGAACCACGGTGCAGTAACCCAAGCCACTTGAACTCCCAGGTGATCTAGATGATTGACTGCAATAAGCATAAATTGTAATCATAAACTGCCTGCCCAGAAAACATAATGTAAAGAGAACATCTGAAAAAATTGAAACACAACAAAGAACAAATATTGAAAAGACACACCAAATTTTGGAAATCTCTCAAGCACCAACTCCTCAAAAACAAGTTGGTCAACCTAACAAAAGGTCACAATGTTACTAAGATAGATCTAGCATAATTATTTCATCATCGACTTTAAGAATCTTATTTAGGAGAAGCAGATAGTATAAACCAATCAACAAAGAGAAAAAGGAGCAATGCAAAAATATTTACCTGAGACTCAATCATTTCCTCTGAGAAATAGCCATCAAAATACTCATCAATAATTCCCATCAAAGTCCTGAAGTATATACCACAACTTGAAGAATATAAAACCAACTGTGCACTTAATTTTAAAAATTAAATGATATGCTTGCAATTAAAAGTAGAGAACCTGCACCAAATAAACAAGACAAGAAAACATGCAAATAATAGGGATAACAAAAACTATAATGCTCCAGCAACAAAATATGATCTGCTCTGTAACCTTAAGAAAAATGAATTTCACAAAACAATATATACTGGATTTGCAAGGAATTTTCACATCCGAGTCTCTCTACCTACCAGAATGCATTTTCTTCAGGCATCAAAAGGAGTAACAAGGCAGCAAAGAAATTCATGGCCTGCATGAGAAAACACTTAAACCAAAAAACCAAAACACTGCAACCACGATCATAGCTAACATATTTCTGAACCTAGTACCTGGCAGTATCCCACCGAGGGGTTATGTCGAGCATAGGCTGTAAGTAACCGTCTCAAAGCATTTCTACCATCACCATCCAGAGCGGGATGACCAGGGAATGATGGCCTGCAGAGAAACACTTAAACCAAAAAACCAAAACACTGCAACCACGATCATAGCTAACATATTTCTGAACCTAGTACCTGGCAGTATCCCACCGAGGGGTTATGTCGCATAGGCTGTAAGTAACCGTCTCAAAGCATTTCTACCATCACCATCCAGAGCGGGATGACCAGGGAATGTTCGCGGCAAATCCTGTTTTTAGAACCACCAATTCCGAATCTCAAACTAATAACACCAAAAAAAGGTAGCACCTACTGCCAGAAAACTAATATGTAATTCAAATTCAAACTGCACAGGGAACAACCTTCTCAATCTGCTCCTTCCATTTCTCATGCCCACATATGGACTTGGTGGTTAAACCCTTACTATCTGACTGGAAGCTCTCTTGATTGGTGTTATTGGCAGCGCTAGTTTCATTAGCAAGCAGATCCTGGTAGTAGTTCTCTACTCGGCGTGTCCTTACACCAACAAAGGCTTGCCAAATCTGTAATGACCAAGATCATATGAGAGAGAGATAAAGAGAAAGAGAGAGAGAGAGAGAGAGGATTATCAAATTCATACCTCTCCCCTAAGAGTCATCGGTACTCCACCACGAACGAGAACTTCCAACTCTTCTTTCCAGGGATGCAAAGATTTTGTAGAAGCTGCACTTGGAGCAGCGCCTCTTATGGGGTCTATGCTGTCAATTGAAGGGGCATCCTGATGATGGTCAGCATCATAAAATTCATCCTCAGAATCCTCCTCTGATGCTCCTCTTGTAACTCTAGCATCTTCTACAGGAGATAATGGTTTTGCTTGACCGGTTTCTTGCTCTTCTTTTGATAAACTACCTTTCTTATTTACACGATCACTCATCATATCTTCAATGGCCCAAAGGGATGGTCTAATTTCAGTCCATATTTTGGTCCGGTGATCTCTTTTCTCAGGTGTATACAGCACCTTCTCTTTTTCTGTATCATCATCCTCGGATAGACTATCAGAACCAGACTTATTTTTGTGTAAATTGTCTCTGTCTCCCTTTTGTGATTCACTGTTCCCATCCTCTGGAACGTCAATGTGTGAGACCTGCTTTCCTTCCTCCAAGGAATTGTCGTTGATAGGCAGTCCAGCAGACTCTGCTTGACGTTCCAAGAAATCATTCCACCTACATGATCTTTCCTCCTCTTCTTCCTAAAGTCATAAAGCCCTTTATTAATCCTAGTTGAAATTACTTTGATCCAAATTCAATTACCAAAAAACTAGTCAAAAAGACTAAATCAAAGTTCTGACTTCAGAGTTTGTAATACTTTAGGACCCATAAGGCCATAACGATGTGGAAGAGAGAGAGGTTGGAAAAGATTCAATATTAACCAAGATACATGAGTTGGAAACAAATGGAAATAAAATCAGCAGAAAGAACGCAATGAGCTTAAAACAAAAAGCAATAAACGCAGTAACAGTCAAGAAAAATACCTTGTAGATATTAGCATATTCTAGGTATCTTTGTACAAGCTGAGGTCTCACAGAAAATCCATATAAATCCCTATCAACAATAAAAGCTTTAATAACCCCCCAAAAGTTCAACAAGCATTCAACTTAACAGAAGATTACTATTCTTCCATAAAATAAAAATAATGATAAAAATCAGCAGATTATTCCACACAGAGAAAAAACTTAAAAGAAAGATTGTTATTTCCACAACATTCTAAGGAAAACGTTACTTAAACTTGCATTAAGCCTCCAAAGCATTGCTTGCCGAGTTGCCCTATTAACCAAAACTTATCAAATTCAAAACGATACAACTCACTGCAAAACAAAACCTATAGCAAAAAATAAGCAAAAGCATCAAACTAAAAGCTAAATGTAAGTTAATCAATAAATAACTCCAATTTACCCGCAATCGACTTCTAGACATTGCCTACTTACGGCACGAAATAGTCTACTTTCCATTATCACTAGTTTCCAATCAATTTACAGAAAATAAAACCAGGTTTCATGAAGGCTTTTCTCAATGAAAGATCACAAACTCTAAAAACGTTTACCCGAATAAAAAACAATAAATTAAATCGCTAGCAACAAGATAGAAAATTCGTCATTTACCAAACCAAATTGTGATGGAATTCAATAAGATCGTCAAAACTAAAAAAAAAGAAGCATGAAAAAGGAAAATTCAATCACAATCGAGCTTGAATTTACCTGAAATCGGCACCCGAAGATTGCCGAGTTGCAGTAGAAAACACCATGTGCTCATATTTTCCCTCGATTTTTGCAAAATAATTAAATCGCATTTTGCATTATCAAATCCAAATCAATAATCACGGGTTAAAAAGGGGAATAAAAAAGGTCAAAATATTTTCACTAAAAACAAGGGAGGGGAAAAAGGGAATCCGATCGTAACTGTCATAGGTCGAGAAAGAATTCGACGGGACACGTGGCGACAGAAGCGTACCTATTGTGTTCGGCTTTAATGGTGGTGGTTGTTGCAGGGGTAGTGGCGGGGGATGTCATTTGTTGCAGTGATGATGTGGATGGATATGATTGGTCTGTGAGATCTCCAGGATGACAACGTCGGGTAAGAGGATCCTTCGGAGAGTTTTGTGCTGCGTTTGCCTGAATTTCTGCAACGGAAGGGAAGAATCGAAGATAAAATGAAGGAGAGAAAGGGAAACAAGAGAAGGAGGGAGAACGCAGGGAAAGACGGGCATGCGCATGCAAAAAAGGGAAGAGTTTGCGTCACGTCATTACCACGTGAATGATTTCTTAAACACCGTGATAAATGATCGGTTGGATTTTGATTTTCTATTTAAATCATTGCATCGAATTATTTACTTATTTTATTTTTTTAGAAAGTATTGTTTATACTAATCAATAGATATTTAAAAAAAATAAGAAAATGTAAAATTGAATTCATACCAATTTCAGCTGATTTTTTTTTGGAAATTTATAGAAATAAATAGATTGATTCTCAATATAGCCGTTTAATTTTATGGATTTAATTTGATTTTTACAACAACGAATTTCAGTCAAATATAAAATAATAATTAATCAGTTTTTCGAAAAAAAAAATTAGATAATAAGTCTTAAAAATTCTTTGAATCAGATAAGCATAACGATAAGAACAAAAAGAAAAGTTGGAGCTTCAAATTAGTCAAACATGAAAGATTATTTAAAAATTATCAACTGAAAATTACTGTTATTATTTTAGAAATTGTTTGCGTTTACATTTCATTTTAGAATTTGTTTAACATCCGACTTGTTCATATAAAAATATATTCAGTGACAAATTGTATACAGCGTATAAATTTAGTTTTTCTATATAAAAATAGAAGCAATTCGTTTTATTAAGGAACAAAAAATATTAAAAAATATACGACTAGATTTAAAAACTAAACACATAATTAAGATATCATCTTATAATTATTTTTCATAATCATTTTTTATAAATAATTTAATTTAAAAATAATTATGACTTTAATTTGGAAATTTTAGATTTTAATTTAATTTGAAATTTGTAATCGCCATCGACTTTTGAGTTAGGTAGGTCGAATACCCAAAAACATTGTTCTAAAACAGTTTTAAGAAAAATCATTTTTAAGAAAAAAAATTGGTCTGCGTTTACTAAAGATTCATTTAAAAAAATGTTCGAGAGTCGATTACGCATGAGAAATGGTAAGCATCCCACAACGCCCAAAATTGACACCTCTCGATTATATGATGTCTAAAATAGTGAAATTTTACATCGAGCCTTAAATTTAAAATTACGATCTTTTTATTTCAATAAACAAAATTTTGAAAATAGTGAATTTATTTGTAAAATATTTGATTCTAAAAAATTTAATTCACTCGATTTTATTTAAAAATGATGCCCTTTTAATTCAAGAATTAACGAAAATCGTTATCCAATCATTTTGGACACAATCCCATTAATTCTTGATATAAAGATACATTGTCTTTGATTAAAAAAATGCGAAAAAATAAATGAAAGAGTAACGAATGTACCCATTGATTAAAATAAAATCAAGTTGAATGTTTACTTTATATAACATTTTATTTTAAATTTCATGTTTACTTTAAATTAAAGGCAGGAAAATAAAATCATTTTATTTTAAATTTCATGTTTACTTTTTATTTGAATGTTGTATCGAATCGAGCTGTTTCTATCAAGTTGTGTTATTCACACTCATTTTACGATAGATGTTTTTAAAAATACTCAAGTAAATAAAAAAATAAAAAATATTAGCAAATAATAAAAAATAAGCCTTTTATAATTATTTAAAATATTAATTTTAATAAAAATAAAATGTACCCATGTATACATATTTATTTATTTATAAAGCAAGCATAATAATAAGAAGAAGAAGTATACTTAGTAGTAATTATGTATATAATATTATATTATGCATATAATGCAAAAAAGGTAGATAATACATATAGTATAACAACATACACAGATGACATAATAACACAACTATTAAGAGGCAAAATGACAACCGATGATTGAATAGCAAGGAAGCTATAAATGACATACTCAAACCAAAAAACATAAAATAAATGAACATAACTATTTTAATGGACTAAATTGAATTAAAAAAAAGGGACTAACAAGCAATAAAACCATAAAGCTTTAAACATTAAACCCCAAGGTAGTGACCAAAATGAACAAAAAATTGAAGACCCCAAGCATAACATCCTATTATCATACAAAGGCAAACACAATGGATTAAAATGCAATAATCCATGGAAAGAGGCCAACTCAAGATTCATTCAAAATTAAAATGGCTTCATGTACAATATGACCAATGCATTATTAATACATGTGTACATAAAGCATAATTTTTTTGAAAAAGCTTATTTTGTTTATAACTCCAAACATAAACAAAGAGAAAGAAGGCTACAGTGCTTCGTCGGGAAAAAGAAAACCACCGCCTACCACTGTTCTCCGGTGGCCATTCGACGCCAAAATTCAAGGGAATATTCGTCTCGGCGCTAGGAACTCGGATATGGCCTTGGTTTCACAGAAAAACACTGCAATCTTCACAAATCGGCTGAAAACCGTCTGATCTTTTCACTCTCGATCTTCTCATCCGACAGTTGGATCGGTCCGATTTCAAAGTACGTTGGTCTCAAACCCGAGAGATGCTTTTCAACGATAAAATAGAAATAAAATCATAATTTTAATGAATAAAATGATAAAATAGAACAAAAAATCAATTTACTAAAACCTACGCCAGTTCCACATCAACATTAAAGTATTATATCATTTAATCATTAAGAAATTAACGTCATAATATTAAATTAAAAATTAAACCATAATAAATATTATAGTTACGTTAATTTAAAGTTTAATAACAAAGTTAATATTAAATTTATATTTTAATGATTTATGATATAATTTATTTTATATTTTGATTATTTTTTATGGAGGGTTTTAATTTCGGGAGAAATGGAACGGTGTGTTGAAAATTATAGATTGGATAAATAATAGAAGATTAAAAGTGAGTGGATAGAAAATAATTAATATTTTTGGGAAAGAGAAAGTAATTAAATTTTAGGATAAAATATATAAATGGAGTACTACTTTATTAAGTCTATCGACTATTAAAAATTATAAAATAGTCCCTTAACTAAGTGAGTTGTTTCCCTTAACTAAGTGAGTTGTTTAGCTGAGTTCCTCTGGTCGGGTATGAATCAAATTAAAATAATGAGTAATTAAATTTGGGAACATTTTAATTTAAAGATTTAAAGAGAGGGGAGTGGGCATTAGAGAATAGTAATAGAAAAAAATTAATGGGCCCAATAATAAGCCCAAGTGAGTTAATTTCGAGAAACATAGGATGAGGGGACTTGTTGGGTAATTAGGCCATTATTTAATGAGCGGCTAGAAACTTTTCCCATTATGTGGGAAAGTGCCGTGTGGTTATAAAGGGAGGGAGACTTGAAGCTCCATTGAGTTTTCCAAAATCTTGTTTTTCCTAGCATCCCAATATTTTTATTGTTGGAAATTGGAGCGACGTAGGATTGAGTTGATGGTTTCATTTTAATATTTTGGAGTCGTGAGGTAAAGATTTATCTTGGATTGTAAAGGTTAGAGGGGATGTTAGGGTTGAATAAGGTATGAAGAAGTCACATGATTTATATTTTATAATTTAATCGTTTTTGTTCTTTGGTTTAATGCTTGTCCATTCCAGGAAAAGAAATTGGGAACCATCAAAATCTAAAAGCAAAAGGAAAGGTTAGAGGTTGAAGAATGAGCCTTTCATCCATAACTTTTGTGTAAAGGTAATGAACTCTTGTTTTTTATGTTTCATGGGTTATAATTAGATAAAACGTGCAAAACACAAACCTTTCATAAGATAAGCATGAATGGAAGGGGTTATAAGACCCTAATAACATTTTAAGCTTTTGAAAAATTGAAAATCTAGGTTCAAGTACCGATACTGTTAGAACAATATCAGTACCCTAGAGATTTCTAAAGAATTTGGGCGAAAATATCAAGACAATACCGATATTGTGAGTTCTAGTATCGATATTGTTGGGTGAGTATCGATACTCTATGAAAATGTTTGAAAATTAAAGATTCTAGTAAGTCATTTTGGTATCGGTATTCGCCTTAGTACTGATATCCTTCCAATGTAGTATCGATACTCTCATGGGAGTACATATACTATTGAGCTGAAAATGAATTGCAAGACTATGTTGATAGAAAAAAAAAGGAGAAAAAGAAAAGAGAAGAAAAGTAAAAATAGTTTGATGATATATATATATATATATACACACATATATCAATTTGTGTGAATAATCATAATCATTTCGGGTGTCTCGTACGAGATTCCTGAAGGATTAGAGCGACTTGCACGGGAGCGCCTAATCATATGTATTTTGGGTGACTTGCACGGGAGTCCTAGAAAGTTAGAGTGTCTTGCACTGGAGCACCTAATCATGATCATTATGGGTGTCTCAGATGAGAACCCCAAAGGATTAGAGCGACACACATGAGAGCGCTTAATCGTATCTATTTCGGATGTCCCACACGGGAGTCCCGAAGGACTAGAGTGTCTCGCACGTAAACATCTAATCATAATTCTCGATAGAAATATTTGTATTATTCGAGAAATTGATTACGATGTTAATAATGTAACCCCCTCAGACCGATGCGGGTAACCTGATATGATTTGGAGTGTCATATTAGGGCCACTGGAGCGACTCAATGTAAAAATAGCAGAAAATTTAAAACTTTTGTTTAAACTTGTAACTTATAAAATGATTTATTAGTATGCAAAAGTAAAACAGATTTTCAGACTCGTATATAAAACAAAATACAATTACATGCCCCCTAATCAAATGTACCGTACTCTGCAAGCAACACCGAAAGAACTCCCTTACTGAAGTTGATAACTGCACTGGTACAATTCTTTTAACCTGTAATGGTGAGTAATAGAGTGAGCTTCGGAAAGCTCAATAATACATAACTACCAGATGATGCTGAAGAACATGCAGATACAAATAAACATATATTTCCTTATCGGTTCATACATCTATAGATCTTTACGTTGAGCGGAAACTAAACTGATATTTCAAGTAGTAACAGACAGTGAGCTTTCAGTTCAGAGAAATATTTCGGGTGACTGAGTTCAGGAGATCATAATAGATTATCTAGTGTGTTCCCACAAAACCAGTGAAAAGATACAGATCTTTTTAAAATATATTTTTAAAATTCAAAAACCATATTAATTCCCCCAACCGAACACGACCAAAATGTGTAGGTTCCCCAGAACCATACAACCCTGTCACGTCTAGTAAGGCCCTGAGCACAAAGCCAAAGAGCCTGCAAGTATTCTTCCTCCAACAATACCCCCAAATGAAACATATTCCGTCCATAAACGGATATATCAAAAATCAAAACATAATTCAGGTCAAGTATCATATCAGAATCCGGGTCAAGTATCAGATCAGAATCCAGGTCAAGTATCAAATCAGAATCCATGTCAGGTATCGTAACAGAATTCAAATCGGAAATCAGATAAAATATTCATGTGATTAGGGAACACACCAGAGTTTACAGATGTTATTAAGAGGTATTGGATAATCTTAGCAGGCAGATAAACACAGATCTTCAGTATACTGATAGAATGTCAGAATTTAGAATCACTATTGGAAGAGTTCAATAACTGATGTAATCATCAATTATTTAGAAAGATACTTGAGCTGATAAGGAAGAAATGAAGGTTGAGGACATTTACAGTCTGTGTCGATCTATCGGATTATCGAAATAACTCAAGCTGACAACTCCCATAACTAATGCATGTTGAACGGTTCAATATTTGTCCTTTTAGGTACCCACTCTTTAATAACTACAATTAATGTCCATAATTCATCTTTTGAGTCATCGCTGAATGGGTTTTCCAAGGGTCTTTATTTCATTTCCACGCTTCAACGATATAATAAAATGCTGACGTACTTGATTTGTAGTTCATGACCCATAAGAACACTACATCATGTAAGTTTATTAACGTTTCCAGACTCATCCAATCACTTATTTAATCCTTAGCCATTGAGGTTACTTATTTCATCTAACAGTCAAATATATTCCCGTTACTTCATGATTTTTCAGAGTAATTCGGACGTTTTCTGAATTTTGGATACATATTGTACTTTCATTCAGTTCGGTCCTCGTGGTTGATTTGTCAAACAAATATTCAATTCTTAGTACTGAATGTGATATAGAGTTGAGCTGAGCTGAATACTTTCAAAATTATCATCGAGCCAAACTTGAGAAGACGAACACACATTCAAGTAATATCTATGTCGTTCAGGTACTGACATATCATTAAGATTGATCAACTCACTTAAGTTGTGTTCCATAACTTTTAAAGGTAGTCCAACACCTATGCTTATTTGGACTCCTTAATTAATCCAAGACATTTACTTAGTATAGTCCATAAGGGTATTTTGGTCATTTTGGTGTTCAGTTTTATAACATTCATTACAGAGCTCGAGGATATCTATTTATTCATGAGCTTGGTGATATTCTTTGGTCATTTCCATTACAGGGGTATTTTGGTCATTCTACAGATCTGGTGTATTACAATCATTTCCTTCCATATGATCTTATTATTTAATTCAAACGTATCATATTTTCCAGACCTTTCGAACAATTCTGAAAAAAGAGCACCCTCATTAATTTATTCTTAACTCGGAGATTTTCAGGTCAATTGTCTTCTCAGAAGTTACCAACAGATTATCAGGAATTTTCTGTACAAAAGACATGATCTTAACATTTAAATCCGTAATTTATCGAGTTAAGTATGAATCCTCAAAGTATTTTCTCATTCAGGGTCAACTCAGACTATTTTTATCTCTCAAGGGCATTTTCGTAATTTCTTAACCAAATAACTTCGATATTACTCTTAACGAGAATAATATAATTTAGAGATCCTATGGTTAATTGCTTTCCTGAACATTCTTTGATCTTGAAATGATTTCCTTAACAGACTTCTAGCATAATGCACAAACCCTCTTGGGGTTAAAAACCAGTTATCCAAAATTTCTAAGCAAAACTAGCATTTCTTATGCACATCTGAAATTTTATCGGATCAATATGTCTTTTCAGAGTTATTAACTAACTTCCAGGGACAATTCTTGTCATCATACAACATAATAGTATTTTCGTAATTTTACCCTACCAGAGTATTCTCATAATTTTTCATCCAAGTACCTTTAACATTTAACCTTTGATGACATAAATTATATGTTACAAATTCATGCTAATTCCTTTATCACTAATCACAAAACTCATAATTTAATTCTAACAATCCATCAATTTCTTATATTAATTATCCGAACCATATTCAGTTACTGAATTTTTACCGCATTCATATCGAGTGTATGAATTAATTAAAAACCCAAATGAGACCAAACATGTTTATTAATGCATTTACCAATATCAATATGTTCCATAAAGCATGAAAATGTAGTAACATATTACCTCGATTTTCGTACAATACTGATCGACCATTAAATTCCATTCGAACACCCTCGATCCTTAATTCAACTTCCAATAATTTCTCAAATACATAACAATATAAATTTCATAAAAACCGGGGCTTAATTCCGAGAAACGGATCGAATCGGATGATAAATCAGTGAAAACAGCTTATCGGGTTCGAATTTGGCGAAATGGACTCCAAAAACGGATTCAGAACGTCAAAAAACATCAGAATAGGTATACTCGAAAAAAGTCAACGGCCGATCAACGCCGGTCAAAGTTATGGTCAAAGGTGGTCAACACCGGTCAACGGTCAACGGTGGTCAGTCGGGTCGGGTTGGGTCTGGTCAGACCGATCAAACCGATTTATTTATTTTTTTTCTGTCCACACGCGCACCCAACCTTCCCCACGCGCCCCTGCGCGTGGGGTGTCAAAAAATTCCTGGAAAAATTTCTAAAAATTATTTTAAGGCATTTTGAGACACTTACCAAGCTCGCTTCATAATTTTGAATGGTGGAGAGTTCGATTCCGAAACATAAAAAACTTTGACTTCCTCACCTCTCCACGCGTCGGCGACGATGGAGACATGGAGGACACCAGTGGACTCAGAATGATGCAAGAAACACGATGGCGTAAGAGGTGTCGAAAACGGGTGGCTGAATCAACGTTAATCGACGAAAAAACAACTAAAATAGAGTTAAAACCGACGATACTTCCGACTGAAATTAACGACGAATGATGACGGTTTACGATGAAAGATTTGAGGGGTTTTGTTCATCGGTCGACAACGAACACGATGATGGTTTCGATTCATCGAACGGAGGCCAGACGGTGAGTAGATAGGAGCTCAAAGGAGGGTCAAAAGGAGAGGAAAACTGGGAAAATTCTATGCAAAAACATGGGAAATGAGTTTATATTTTCAACATACAAAAAAAATGGTTAAATTATGAGTTTAGCCATTGAATTTATTATACTTCTTAAAATAGTCTGTCAACTTTGAAAATTTACAATTTAATCCTCAATTTCTTCCAAAATACCAATTAAATTCAATCCTTTAAAATTACTAAAATTTAGCCCCTAAATTAAAGTGTTACAAATAATGTGATAAGAATTTTGTTCAGAGCTTTAGTTCATTACTGGGCATAATAGCTCGTTATTTTTATTTTAATGATTTTCTTCTCAGCATCTCAGTTGTAGATATTAACCTAAGAATGTCATCGCAGTGGAACCCTGACGCTTGTTGTCATAGTACATTTCTAGATTCTTTTATTGGACTCGAAGTATCCATGTATGTGGTATGTACGTGTCTAAGTTTATCTTTTGAATTGTATATGGGGTTTGGAATTTGGGATTTACTCTATTGCTTTTGTATAACATTTAATATATGGAGTGTCTAAGTAATTATGTTTTTGTGGTTAGTCGAGTCTAGACCATGCGAAAGTCTGTACTAAATACCGTATAGTGACACTTTGACTCGTAGTGGGTCGTGTGTTACATCCTCGACTAATAATATGTTTCAAACTCGTTCACGTTAAAAAATGACGTAAATCTGAGTTATATGTTAATATGCCGACTGAAATATGACAAAAATATAATTATATAATCTCAAATGACTATCATATCACAGTCAACATGTTAATGTTAAACTCAGATAACCGTCGATTTTTTAATGAAAATGGACAAGTTTGGAACATATAAATAATCGGCCCCCTATTTTGTGACTTTTAATGGTAGAGGGATTCAACAAAACAACACCTAATAATTGAAAGATTATATTGTAATTTTTAATAATTTGAGGTATTAACAAAATAACATTTTATAGTCGTGAGATTATTTGTGTACCTTTAATTTTAATATTAATGAAAAAAATGCATTCTCCAAATATGATATATTTAGCATAAAGTGTCAAAAAAAAAATGTTGGTGTCGTAAGCAAATCATGCAATTTACTTTCAATACTAATTTTATTTTGAAAATTAATATCTTCTCATTCTTCTATTTATATATACATCAAATTTATTCTTATGTTTATGCCGTCCGACATATAAACTCTTCAATTAAGGTAAGATATTTCATAGAGCTGTAACTAGCAAGATAGATTAATTCAATTAATATTTAAATTGAATAGATCTGATTCGAATTTAAATTCAACTTTAATTCTTAACAAATTGAAGCGAACTACTTAATATTCGAGTCTAAAAATTTACAAGTAATTTAAAAATAATATATCAATATTTTAATTTTTTATATTAAATTATTAATAATATTAAGATTTATATGTTTTTAAAAAATATAATATAAGACTTTAATATAATTAAGGTTTGTGTTAAATTCAAGTTTCACTTTTCAAGTTTGAGCGGAGAATAAATTTTTAAATTGAATTAAATTTAATTTTAAATTTTTATAATCAAATCAAATTCAATAACATTCAAACGCGAGTCGACTGATTTACCATCATAGAAGTCCATGACTATAGGTTTTCTTATTACTTATATTCATGAAAAGATGCAGCAAGCTGAACTGTAATCAACTATCAAGTCTTTTTCAAAATAAAATAAAAAATCTAGAAACAGTTTAGTATAATTTTTAAAAAGTGAATTTTAAATATGCTGTAAAAATGAATTTTTAAAAGTATTTTTTTAATAAAAGTGGAGTTTAAAATTTAATTGTTTTATATTATTGTTAAAAAGTGAGTTTAAAAAGATAAAATATTCATTATAGACATTATATTGTAAATTAAAAATATAACATTTAAATTATGCTTACGCTTATATATGAATCATATCAATTTAAACTATAACAAATTCAAAAAAAATTATTATTATATATGAATTATATCAATTTAAACTATAATAAAAATATAAAAATACAAATAAAAAATATAACTATAATAAAAATATATTATTATATAAATCATTATCAATATTCTAATATATAAATAATTTTTTTTTTATTTTTAAATAATTAAAATAAATTATTAAAAACAATAAATTATTTTTTAAGGATGTTAGTATTAAATTATTAAAGTAAAATTTAAATACATAAATGAGTTTAGTTTATGCATTAGCAAGGGTAAAATTTAGTTTACTTCGAAACGTAATGTTGAAAATGAAAAATATAGAAATCCTAACTTCTACGGTTGGTTTGAAATTATCGTTTTTTACCTAATTTTTTAATAAATTTTTTACCCATTTAACATTGATTTTGCAGTTAAAACGATCTTTTTAACTGAAAATACTTTTAAAAACATTATTAACCGGACCCCAAATCAAGTTATCATCGAGTCCCACTAAGCCACCCCTCACTTAGATTCAACCCTAATCAATATTTCATTAGACGGCCCAATAAACACAAAACTGCATTGCCAATCAGACCAACCCAATAAACACAAAAATTCATTTGTTCGCACGCGCCAAGTTCAAACCCACACAAAATAAGTAGTGGGGGAGCTCCTTCACCACCCAATCGAATAATGGAGCTTAAATAATCTTTTAATTATTAAATTTATCAAAACTATAAATAAATGATAATACTGAATTATAATTAATTAATTAAATAATTTAACTGATGCATTTTGAATCCAAAATTCCAAATTAAATTATCTAGTTCCAAATCAGTTAATTTTTTATTAGAAAGAGGTAATTAGAAAATAAAATGTTTAAATATTTTTAATTAATTGACAATGAATATACAAACACCCTATAAATATAGATGTTAGAAATTAATTTTTTTTAAAAATAATATTTATTTAATTATTAAAATCAATGAATTTAATTTAGAATTAATCTAAAAAAATCAAAATTTTAATTAATTTTATAATTTGGTCCAGAACCTCAAACTTCGTGAATCATGTAAATTTGGTATTCCAAACTCCAAACCATAACCACCACACGGGCTCCATCATCTCTCCATGTATCCCGGCGCATTGTAGCTCCCTTTTAAACCCTAGGTTCGATTTAGCCTTCCCTACATTCCCCATAAAAACCTACTTCCTTTTACTAGATCTGCGTTGCTTTTCCACAAGCGTTTATCTCCCTCTTCTAAACAAACGATAAAGGAATATTTAACGGGTCGGATTCCGGGCCTTCCGACATTCTCGTGGATATGGAATCGAAGCCTTTGATGCAGGAGCAACTAACACTCCAGCCTAGATTAGCTTATTCTAATAATTGTTCTAAAATTTTAACTTTGCCCACTATTTTAACACTCGGCCGCGTCGCCGCAGTGCCGGTGCTGATTTTCAGTTCAGTTTCTTTTTCTCGAATTTCATAAAAAGCATTGTTTTAGCTGATTTTTTGTGAGTTGCGATTTTATATTTTTTTCTTAATCACTCGCTCGTTGAATTTAATTTGAAATTTCTAGTATTGATGATGATGATTTGAAAATGGCATTTCAAGTTTTGAGGCAATGCAATCATGATTTGTTGTTTCCTCCATTGTCTAGACCTTCAATTTTTTTTATCTGTTTAGTTTGGTTAAAAAACTTAGTCTCCAAGTTTTGTTTGTTTGTTTTCCTATGGGTTAATTGTATGTTTAGATCATATGTTTAAGACATAATATGCTTAGCCAGTATGTGTATGTTTATGTCAGCTGGTTTGTTTGCTCATTAATTATGTGTATGTCTGGTATTTTGTCTGTAATTTTGATGTCCCTTGGAGTCGACCTCTGATAATACTGATGAGTTTTGGCAATTATAGCTTTATTTTGTGTTTGATGATTCTGCTCATGTGAATTATGACAATCAATGACGATAGGTTGCAATGTAGTATGGCTTAGATGGTGTAAAGAAATGTATGGATTATTATTAGTTGTATGATCAGTGTACTTCCGAATTCTTTGTGGCAATTGTTAATTGCACGCCAATGCGAAAACTCCGTGTGCACTGAGACTAACAAAAAATGGTTTTCATTTTTCTTTTAGCCTTTTCTGTTGATAGTTGGTGGGGAAGGACTGCTACTACTAGTTTATTTTTGGCTGCTGCTATAACTGATTGGCTTGATGGGTACATTGCTCGAAAAGTATGCCTTCTGCCACTCTCCTTTTCAAAACTCTATGGAATCCTTTCTTTTTCCTCTCATTTTATAAGAGTGTAATTATTCTATACAATTTAACTGAGTAAAATCTTTATGATTTCTTTCAGATGAAGTTATGTTCTGCCCTTGGTGCCCTTTTGGATCCCGTCGCTGACAAGGTGAGTAGTTTTTTTATTTTCCGAACATTCAAGTTATTTATTAGATAGAGTTTAATGGCCAAAGTCATTGTAGTGACTTGTCTGAAGCAGTGAGCATTTCATCTGATCCCGTGCCTGTTTAATGTAGCTTATGGTTGCTGCTACACTGGTTTTACTATGTTCAAAACCTTTGAATGTTGCCATGTTTGGGCAAGCGCCATGGTTACTGAATGTACCGTCAATAGCCATTATAGGAAGGGAGGTAATATATACCATAGCTGATGATGTTCTATACATGTATGAATTAGTTATAAATATCTTACAAATTGTTTCTATTTTGCTTGTAGATAACTATGTCTGCTGTTAGGGAATGGGCTGCTTCTCAGAATAGTAAAATTTCAGAGGTATATTTCTCTCTCTTGGATGTCAAACAACTTTCTATTTTACTAATATCTTGAATTAGGAAATGATTGAGTTTTGCCTATAGCTTATTTCTTGAGTTTGACACGTGGATCAGGCTGTTGCTGTAAATAAGCTGGGGAAGTGGAAAACTGCCACACAGATGGCTGCACTAACCATACTTCTGGCTACACGAGATAACAGGTTTATTAAATTTCTTCCTTCATTGTCATGAAAATGATAAATGCCAAACAAGCCTGGTTGCAGTATCCGGCTGTTTACAATTTTCTGCTTTTCTCCCCCTTTATGCAGCTCCAGAGAAAGTGAGATCTTAGTTGCTTCTGGCGTTATTTTTCTTTATCTTTCAGCTGGGATCTCGGTGATGTCACAAGCCGTGTATTTGGAGAAGATGGGAAAAGTATTACTTAAGTAGTTATCTTTACCTGCTGGGTTGTAGCGGCTTGCATTTTTGTTACCGACTGTTTGTGGCTGATTTCTCTAGCTACTTCATGCCCTTTCTGACGAATATTTTTCACACATTGATGCTGCCATCTTTATTTCACTGGATTAACGATAAAGCTCTCGCCTTTTGAAGTTCACAAATATTGGAATTTCCTTTCGGATTGGGCTGTTTGGTGAGGGTAGTATCCATATATTCATGGGATTATGTCTTAAATTTCATGGAGGATGGTCATTGCTTTAGGCAAGTCGACTCCCAACATTAACACATTTTACTCTGTAATTTGCTACTGCAACTTGAAATTGAGGAACTCTCGCTAAGCTATTCAATTGTAAATGTTAATTGCTAGTGAAGTGGCTGCTCACAGTTATACACAAGTGATAAATAGTCAAAGCATGCTACGTATAATGCAATTGCTTGCCCTTTTGTATCTTATCCATTTATGAACTCAGTTTTATGATGATGAATAGATTATGAGATTGATGTTAGAGAATTCTCAAAGTTGTTGAATATTCTTCAATCCTATGTTACTTAGATTTGGGCGTGGAGATCTGAGGCAGGTACGTTTAACATTTTCCCAAGCTTTTGATTTATTTGGAGGGTTTTTGTAGGATCATATTCTGAAGCATTTTGAGAAAAATGAGAGTTAGAGCAACAAAACTTCAGTCAGCATGCAGCAGGCTTATACTTTCACAGGGCAAGAGCAGATTATAGTTTTGGCACCTGATGGAGGTTCTAGAGCAGAAGGTTTCTCCTTCAGATACATTTGGATGTGGTTCTCGTTCTCCCATAGTAAGTTGCGGCTGTGAGTGATTGTTCTTTAGGCATTAACCAATGCTTATGCTTTCAGGATTTAGTTAATTATTAGATATGGGTATACATCTGACACATATAAATTTTGTTTCTCTTGTTTGGGAGATCTTATCTTTATACTCGTTTGAAAGGGTGTTTCAGGGAAAAATGAACTCGAGTTTGAGTAACATAAGACTAATGTGATTTCTGGTGTAACTATTTTAATTTTGTTCGTTAAAAGTTTTGCCATACCTAACAGATAGGGAAGCATATGTATTCACAATGAGAGATTTTCCTGGTTAAAGATGATTCTCCATTGATTACTTAATCATTCATTTTCATCTGTTGTAACATGTCCATTATGCATTTTTTTATATGGGTGATGGGGTATTTAAACCGGACTATCTTCTCAAAAATTATAAAGCATGAGAATACTAGTGTGGTAGTGCCCACGTCTCGATTTCACGATAGGAAAAACAAAAACAGAGAATCTTCGTTTGTTTAAAGATGAGCCAAAAGAAATGAAGGGAAATGGAGGTGGGAATAACTCATCTGCAAACTGCCTCTATGCAGGATCCCGTTATATAGTCTATGAGCATGAAAGAACTATGGAGGTGAGAAACAACTAATCAGGAGCTTTTGAGATTGTACATCGGAGAAAAGCGAAGGCCCTTCAAAGTGAGCCTGGCCGTAGAGGATTGTTTTCCTTGTATTTGACCGTCATTCTCGCCGCTGTGCTGGTTGGTTTCCAGAACGCGCATTCTCATCTGTAGGATGGCGACAAGAGATAATAAAACAGCATTATTTGGATGTTTCATTACAACTTATACATATATATATCTCCTAATAAATAAAATTATACACACATATATTGTTTCAATTTTTTATTTTATTTTCTGGAAATAATTTTATTTTGAAATCCTATATAAATTATGAAAACAAGTTTGATAACTGAAAAAAATATGTTTCGAAAAAAATGAAAATGGTACAATTCATAAATAAAATTTTAGTATACACGATTGATTCTTAAAATATGTATAGTGATGATTTTATAAAATCTTTTTTTTTTAAATTCATTTGAGATTAATGGAAATAAAATTTATAAGGTAATTCGGGGTCCCCCCCTATTATCGTAAATATATCTAATATAAATTTGTTTTTTCTTTTTTAAGAAAAATCTCAAGTTTCAACCAAAGTTCACTGTTTTTAAAAGTAGACACAGGAGGAAGGCGAGAGTCGGCCACCGTCAATAGCTGTCCTCCGCCTGTACTTCAATTATATGCTTTGCTTTTTGTTCATACTTTCAAACTCTATTTTGACTCAAATTATCTACTTTTTGATTACCGAAATATTCATTCTTCTTGACTGATTGTTTTTTAGTATTCGATTCCAGTAACTTTCCTGAACCAAACAAATATGATAATTCCCAACACAAATATAAATATAAACATTTCAAGTATATCGCCTTACTTGTTTCATTTGTATACGTACTTCTTTGCTCATATTTTGAAACTTTTGAACAAACAGGTACAGGTTGTTAAGCTCATTAATGTCACTATGTGACATAATCTGTACCGTCTTTTCTTTGATTACATTTATTCATTGATTTTTGTTTACTGGGTTGTTGCCGATTTCTCAGCTCATCAACTTTCTCGTATACAATTCTCAGGTTAGCTTCTTCTTGGGGTATTTTTCTTCTTATTTTTTCAGTCTCTAGTTTCTGCCATTTTTAACTGTAATTGTGCTTGTCAGTTCCCGATATTGGAGTTTCTCTCATGGAGAATCCTGGGAATTTTAGATTGATTGTTGGGGTTTTATTGATATTTTTTTAGTTCATCTTTCACTAGGATTCAACCCTGTAGATGAGTTTTGCTAGACTGTGGATCCTCCAGAAATAGATCATTAGGTGATCGACAATTCGTCGCTGATAATTCAAACACTTCGTATAATCTTTCAACCCCACAGCATATTTTTGCCAATTCTAGTTCAAATTCCATCTCACTTTACTACGATTCATCACTGTATCAAACTGCTAGAATCTTCAATGGACCTTCCGATTACAGCTTTCCAATCAAAGAACAAGGGCGGCACTTGATTCGCCTTCATTTCTTTCCATTCGTATTTGGAAAGTACAACATGAGCAACGCAACATTCTCTGTTTAAGCACAAAACTTCAGCCTTACTAGAGAACCCAATCGGGGATTGTTTCAGTTGTTAAGGAATACTGCTTGAACATTACTTCTAATAGACTGGTTCTTAGTTTTATCCCTGATTCAGAGTCATTTGCCTTCATCAATGCCTTGGAAGTTTTCTCGATCCCTGAGAATCATTCCCGAAGAAGCCAGAACAATTGGTCGAAAAGACGAAAAGAGAAGCCTGAGAGAGGTCGCGTTGGAGATGGTTGCGAGGGTGGATATGGGGAATTCAATGGTGCTTCCACTAAATGATACCTTGTGGAGACTTTGGGTTTCAGATGATGAATATTTGATAGACAGGAACCTAGGATCATTTGTGTCAAATGTCTCGGCTGTTAATTTTACAGGAGGATTGGTGACCCAGGATATTGCTCCAGCTTCTGTATATGGCACTGCCACTCGTTTTAACCTTGATGACCCGAATCTTAATGCAAACTTGACATGGAGCTTTGATGTTGACCCGGGGTTCGATTATCTTGTCCGGCTTCATTTTTTAGATATCGCAAGTAATTCTTCTACTCAGCAAGCTGTCTTTGTTGAGATTTTCATCAATACACATTCAGCAGGTCAGCTTGATCTTGGTTCTCAGACATCACAAGTTTTAGGAGCCCCAAATTTCATATATGTCTGCACAAGGGCTCATGATAGTCATAAACTTAATGTAAGCGTCGGCTCGTCGAATATAATCAACTTCCCTAGTGTCATTCTCAATGGTTTGGAGATCATGAAAATAAATCATGCTGAGGGAGGTCTTCATGTTCCTGAGGTTGTCTCCTCGAGAACTTCCAAGATAGCACTTATAGTTAGTTTGACTGTTGGATTGTTTTTTTCATCGTTCTGGCTGCAGTTCTCATCCTTTTCTGCCGAAGAAGAAGAAAGCCAGATCCAGGGAATGAAGGACAAAATGATCATGTTGCAGGGAATGGAACTGCCATATTTTTTAGCTCGAAAATAGGCTATCGCTTCCCTTTCATGGCACTTGTAGAGGCCACTGATAATTTCAGTGAAAATTTGGTTATTGGGGTTGGTGGTTTTGGTAAGGTTTATAAAGGAGTATTGATGGGTGAAACTGAGGTTGCAGTCAAGAGGGGAACTCCTCAATCGAGTCAAGGTCTCACAGAATTCCGGAACGAGATCGAAATGCGATGGCAGATTCGGCACCGACATTTGGTATCATTGATTCGGTTACTGTGATGAACACAATGAGATGGTCATAATTTATGAGTACATGGAGAATGGGACACTCAAGAATCGTTTATATGGCTCCAGTTATCCATGCTTGAGTTGGAGACAGGCTTAAGATATGCATTTGATCAGCTAAAGGACTTCACTATCTTCATACCGGTTCAACTAAGTCAATAATTCACCGTGATGCCAAGTCTGCTAACATACTACTTGACAAGAATTTCATGGCTAAAGTTGCTGATTTTGGTTTATCAAAGACTGGCCCAGATATTGATCGAGCGCATGTGAGTACGGCAATGAAAGGAAGCTTTGGATATCTCGATCCGGAGTACTTGACAACACAACAACTGACAGAGAAATCAGATGTTTACTCTTTTGGGGTAGTTTTGCTTGAAGTCCTTTGCGGAAGGCCGGTTATCGATCCTTCCCTCCCGAGAGAAAAGGTGAATTTAGTTGACTGGGCATTGAAGTCTCGCAGCAATGGGAGATTGGAAGACATTGTAGAGCCTAGGCTTGGTGAAATAAAACCAGAGTCTTTAAACAAGTTTTGGGAGATAACTGAGAAATGCTTGGGGAAACATGGAATTTATAGGCCTTCAATGGGAGATATCCTATGGAACACGGATAACTACAAGGCAATGAACAAAAAACCACTCACGATGGTGAGCTTTCTTCTGAAATCAGCCATGGTGAACACTTGGAAACAAGCTTAGAGTTCATCCTAGCCGGTAGTGTAAGTGAACAATGACCACAGTTTTTGCTCAAATGTTAAGTGAGCAAACGAGGTAGATGAACATTGTATGCATGGTTCCATTGAGGGGCTGAATTTCATTTTCACTTCAGTTTTTCAATAAGCTTATCTATGGCTGCAAATTCTTCAGCAACAACTTTTTTTTATGTAAATTTTTTTGTTCTTTGTTGGGATTTACTCATTTGGATTTATCAGCTTTTTCATTGTTCTAAAAATGTCATGAAAAATCTGTCATGAAAAATCAGTCATCCGATTTTTGCATTTTTTGTCTGTTCACGGACTGTGCCTTACTGGTTTTTTTAGATTTCAAGTCGCATAAATACATAAAATTAAGTTATTTCCCACATACGGAAGCATTTCCTCCGACAAAGAAATCCCAGATTCAGTATAATATTTGACTCAGAAACTAGAGTACAACATAAATTTTATTTGCTTCATTGACATAGCCCACACAGGATTTAAAAGAAAGCAAAATCATCTGGTCTGAAAGAGACAATGACACTCTACATAAGATTCTCACGGAACAATTGTGATAATCTGGATGCCAAGCTTCGCTTTACTGCAGGAGAAACTCCATTCTTACCAATGATGGATTCCAACACTGCATTTCCAAGGTCTTTATTCTCTATCACTGCCTTCCCATTTTCTGGCACTAACCTATCTTTCATAAATCCAATCTGTTTTTTAGAACGATGAATTTGCCCCAAGTTAGGATCTTTTTAATCTCTTTATTTTTGCACCTAAATAAACCCTGTACTCATGGATGCACCTAAAATTCCAGGTTAGGGGAGGACAAACTTATAAAATTTAGGGGAGAAAACAAATTATCAACAGAAAATACAAAGAAATATATCTAAATTACATGAGGATCTGAAATTTTCAGGGGTGACCGCCCCCGCTAGCCCCTTTCGGTCCATATCCGCCTATACTTCCTTTGTACTAAGTAGACCCTTGTATACTGATCTTTATTTAAGGGCTTATTTGAGTACAAGGGTAAGGGTTTTATTCAAGTGTACCAAGAAATGAGCCAAAGATTTTCGTTAAAATTCTCCTAAATTCGAATGATATCGTCTATTTTTGAACATGTCATAACAATGTAAGCAAACAAATATTTAACAGGAAGATAGAATACTTGAATTCTAATCATTTGGCAATTCAGGGTAATCAATCACCCAATTATAATGACGAAAAAAAAGCAATGAATGTTTTTGGACTTACAGTTAGGGAACCACGAGGTGATATTGTGAAAAGAATGGAGGAGCCAGGTAGGAAGGTTTCATACTTGAAGGCCGCCATGATTTTTTCAATGGCTTTTGTTTCTGCATCAGCGTAGGTTCCATGAGATCTCAAGATGGCAACGCACTGCTCAGCTACTCTCTCAGAGTATTGTTGACCCGTTATTGGCATGATCGTTGTTACCTGTACGAACTTCTCAAAGTCACCTACATATTCAAATTGCAAACGCATACCCAAGACATTAGGATTGACGACAATATGGTTGGCAATGAGGCAATATAAAATCCGCCAAAAACATATAATTCTTCGTGGACCTGCTTTAGAAAATGAACAATGGCAATATAGTTGATATATCCCTCACATGTTGATTGAGTCTCAGCTCAATGTCACCATCGTAGGTTTCCTTTCCCTCACATTTTTAGGGAAATAATTGTTCAATCTTTTATCACTAGTTTATTAATCAAAACTTTATTTTACATTTCCCAAACGAAACAAACAAACAAAATTATGGATTTTACCTGTAATGATGTCTCTAAAAAACTCAACGGAATCTGCTAAGTCCGCGGCGTTCTTACCCTTCCACATACCAGCAAGGCAATCCACGGCCTTATCTTCCAAGTACACTCCGATCGCGGTGATCTTTATGAATGTCCCATGGATATCCAATCCTCTATCCCCTGGCGAACGTTACCACTGACACATTAACATAAGAAAAGATCCAACGGATTTCGAAACAGAATGCGGGGAACACTAACCTGCGCCGCCGAGGAAAAGAGTGTTCCTGGAACCCGGAGGCTTCACCTTTGGGGGGAAGGCGACGTTCTCCACTTCTAGTTCGGTGATGGACGCTGACGTAGACATTTTGCGTTAGTTTATTAAAGTTTTTTTTTTTTGGTTTATGGTTTGAGGGGTTGTAATTGGGAGAGGAACGGTTAGCTTTATATAGCTAATGGGAATAATACACGGTTAAAAAAAATATTATATTGATTTTGTTATTATTATTTTTAATAAATCAGTAAAAAATTATTGAAAAATTTATTATTTCTATCAATTTTGTTATTAGAATTGTAGATATGATATGTGCACCGGAGTGCTCATGTGCAAGCTCAACTTTCTACAAGGCTAAATATAATTTTCGGTATTTGTTTTTCAAAATCATATAATTTAGTATTTAATTTTTATTAGTGAAATGAAGTATTTAATTATTTTAGTGTAAATTATATTTCAAGTTATTCAATTATTTTAATTATTTTTATCAGTGAAATGAAGTATTTAATTATATTAATAATGCAATGAAATAGATCGGTTGGAAGGATGGTTTTATAAGATATATATTGGAATGGATGTGTCGAGTTAAATTGATTTAGATTTTATTTGAATTTGATTTGATTATTTTATCATTTTATTTATCATCTAGTCCGATTTAAGTATTTTATTATTCCACCTATTACTCCGCTTGATTCAAGTGTAGGGAGACTCCATCTGTTCTGAAATCTAACTCGATTTTTAGATCAAAACTCGCATCCAACCTAATACATACATGTCTCATTTTTATTAGGTAAAATATAAACCTAATTGGAGAAAAATATATAGAGTTTTGTATTATTATAATTTTTCACCTTAAACCTCACACATATATATCTCATTTTTATTTGGATCAAAACTCGCATCCAACCTAATATGAACCTAATAGTTTTTTTTACCTTAAACCTGAATCCAACTAGATCATAATTTTCAAATTAAAATTCGACCTGGCCCAACATAAATCCAAATTTTTATAAAGAATCTAATCTTATAGGATAGAGTCAAATCAAAATTAGTCGGGTCTAAATATGAAACTTATCCTTAGATATATATATATATATATATATATATATAGTATTTGATTTAAATTATTAAATTAAATATCAACAATTATATAAAAATATTTTTCTTGAATAGATAATTATATAAAAATATTAATCTCATAGAAGTATAATAATAACCCTTAACGTATCTAATTATCCAAATCATGCAAAATGTATGTATTACAACAAGCTTTAAAAAAATTCTAAAAAGAAGAGAATAACATGGAGCAAACCTTATCTGTTGGGATGAAATCTAATGGCAGAGAGTTAGAGAGCCAAAGAAAGGAAAAGAAAAGAAAATACCAAACATTTATCACAGCCTAATAAACTGGCAAATGAGGACCACCCCACACATGAATTGTGTGGGTTATAAATTATTTCTCTGTGTATGGTAAGGATGAGGCTATCTTCAAAGTTTTGATATTTTATGCTCGAGCCTCACATCTGTTTAAATTTAATTTTATGTTAATTCAAGTCTTATTATTCATTTATGAGGTTGGTCTAAATTCGTTTTAATTTCTACGGGTGTCTTTTAGGATTCATTGGGAAATTCTATAGATATTTTGGGATTTGGGTAATCTTGAGTTTTTCACTTTTAATTCAGTCTAATAGTTACTTGAGCAAACGTGACTTCTCTTCTCTGTTTTTCACTGTGTTATTATTGCTCACTTTCACTGTCTCGTGTTGTCCTTTTTCTGTTTGTCTCGGAGTTCTATATATTCTTATCAAACCCCATTTTCCAGGATTTCCAAAAGGCTCCATCTTTGAATTTTCCATGTATTTCTGAATCTGGGCTTTGCGTGTTTGTGTAATCTCTTGATTTCTTCATTCATGGCTGAGTCAAGGTTCATCGTTTTAGCCTTTCTGCTCTTAACTTGCTCTACTTGTTTTTCTTCTTCTTCTTCTAATGGGGATCAACACTCGGATAAAATCACTGAGTTACCCGGACAGCCGAGTAATGTCGACTTCAATCAATATTCAGGGTATGTGACTGTCAACGAAGACGCTGGAAGGGCATTATTTTACTGGTTGACTGAGTTACCACTGAACCGTACACCAGAAACAAGACCACTCGTTTTATGGCTCAATGGAGGACCTGGTTGCTCTTCAGTTGCTTATGGTGCAGATGAAGAGATTGGTCCTTTTCTTATTAGACCAGATGGAAAGACACTTTACTTCAATCCTTATGCCTGGAACAAGTGTAAGTCTTCATTTTTGTCTTCTGTTTTTGTTTTTATTTGAATTTCATCTAAGATTTGTTTCATTTCAATTGTTTTTTAGTGGTAAATATACTATTCCTTGAATCTCCAGCTGGTGTTGGTTTCTCATACACAAATACAACATCAGGTTTACACAAATACAACATCAGATTTATACAACTGTGGTGATAAGAGAACTGGTAATTTATTGTGTTTGCTCATCATTTTTATGTCAGTTTTGTTACTTTAGATTGTAAGAGAGTTGGTCTTGATATCTTTAGCTGTTTTTGGGGTCTGGGTATTGTAAATTCGCAGCTGAAGATGCATATGCTTTTCTGGTTAATTGGCTTGAAAGGTTTCCACAGTATAAGCATAGAGATTTCTACATTGCTGGAGAAAGTTATGTAGGTTTCACTTCGATCCCAGTTTGCTGTTCCGTTTGTGATATTTCGCTTGATTCGACGACGATTTATGTTTATTTTCAGGTCATTTATGTTCCTCAATTGGCTCAGCTTGTTTATGAAAGAAACAAAGGGGTTCAGAATCCTGCTCTCAATTTCAAAGGATTTATTGTGAGAATTTGAGTTGTTGGAGTTTCAGTTCTTGCTGGTAACCAACTCTTGTTTTTATGGGAAAATGACTTATCATTGGATCATATAGGTTGGAAATGCAGTTATTGATGACTTCCATGATTTTGTATACACATCCGACTACTGGTAGACTCATGGTTTAATATATGATTTGACCTATCGCAATTTGCAGGTCGCATGTGAGCTGGGATCAGCTTCACATCCCTCATCGGAATGCACTGCAGCTCTCGAAGTTGCAGAAAAGGAGCAAGGAAACATCGATCCGTATAGCATCTACACGCCACCCTACCGCAACTTTGAGACACAACTTCAGGGGTCACTATGTAAGTTTCCATTGATCTTTTCTTTCCCTCTATGAACACAATTCTGGGATTTTTTCACTTGTGTCTGTCATCTAGGACCAGACATAGTTCTGCATATTGTCCAGATGTATTACGAGCTTATCTTCACATTCAATCTTGTTTGTTTTCTAGTTTCTGTCAATAGTATGGCTTTAAATCATGATACATACGTAATTCATGAACCTAACTTGTTATGCACGTCGTCTTTAAAGCATTGAGTTTCAACTCATCAAGTTCTTTTCTTTTCCTCTGCACTAAAAGTTGTTTCTACATGCAGCCGTGGATCTTAAGAGCTTGCGATCCATGCACTGAGCAGTACACGAAAGTGTACTTTAATCGCCCCAAAGTTCAGAAGGCTCTTCATGCAAATTTAACCGGTATTCCTTATCAATGGGAAGATTGCAGGTGGGTGATTAATGGTGATTTCTTTTCGATTCGGTATACGTTATTTATGATAATGTTCATTTTACAGCGACATCGTATATGATAACTGGACGGATTCGCCTCTCTCTATGCTTCCTATATACCAAGAACTAATTGCCGGTGGTATTCGGATATGGGTATTCAGGTAAGTTGCTCTTCTTTTTCCTTGTTTTTTCATTGGATTTTGTTTTACCTGCAGTCCAAGTAAGGTAGGTTAACCTAAGTGCGGTGAGGTTTGGTTGAACTCTTTTTCTGCAGTGGAGACACTGATTCAGTGGTTCCGGTGACTGCAACTCGATACTCCATCGGTGCCCTGAAATGACCAACCATTAACAAGTGGCATCCCTGGTATGACAATGGCAAGATAAGTTCTGATAAACCCAGACACTCTTTCATATATATATATATATATATATATATGTGTGTTGATCTGATCAGAGTTACTTATTTTTGTGAATAAAGGTTGGTGGGCGGAGCCAAGAATACGAAGGGCTGACATTAATGTCGGTAACCGGAGCCGGTCATGAGGTTCCGCTCCATCGTCCTGGTCAAGGTTTCATTCTTTTCCGATCATTCTTGGAAGACAAGCCAATGCCGACATACTCGTATTCATAACTATTGCCCGCAATTGATAAGTGAAATAAATTAGACTTCTTCACAAATCGGGCTAGGAAAACAAAATAAAAAAAAATTAAGTAGTCCGATTAGACCTATTGATCTAAACCTAAATATTGCCGCTTGCCTTTTTCATGTAAGGGTAACAAGATGCTCTAAACTTTTTTAACTTGAAACTTCATGTGCAGGATTTACAAGAATAAAGCATGAAATAAAATGGTGGGATGAAACCATTATGAATTATATAAAACAATTCCGACTATTCAGTCTTTACGTAAATGATGACTCATTGAGCGGAAAATGCAACAAAAATAAATTTGATAAATGAAATTCACAATTCACAGTAAAATATATAACCAAATGGTGAGCCAGAGATTGCATATAAACTCTATAGTTGCAGAGGATGATGGTGGAGTTCCTAAGCAATCAAACATTGTTGGTGCCGTTTATTTGCGGATCTTCTGATTTCTTTACAGCAGCAGCAATTCTCTCCTCCAATGCTCTGACCCCCTTTTCTCTGCAAATATTCATGAAAATTTTCGTTTCAAATATATTGTATGCTAGATTCGTTTGATATTCATTACCATGGGGATTAAGTATCTTTGAACTTTCCAACAAAGTATGGCAGAATTAACATAAATGCGTACCTTCTTCTTGATGCCTCAATTGGGTCAGAATCAAGTAATGGCGAACCCTCCGAGGTATAGCCGTGAACATCTACGGGAGGTTCAGGTTTTCCACAAAGCATTAGGTGGAACTTCCACTTGTGAGCTTAAAGTGGCGTATCGTTTCACAAGCTAAAAACGAAAGCCAGATAACACCTGAGAAATTGAGGGAAGAATGTGGAGAACGCAAAATCTTCATTTGGATCACCCAGATGCTTTGCTTCCGGTTTTTTCTGCAGGTACCTGAGGTAATTCCAGCCCATGTATGTTCCGAATATCAAAGTCGGAAGATATGTATCTAGCTCTGGAGTGAAGAAACCCATGGCAATGGAAAACAACAGCATAAGTGATGGAAGCCACTGCATGGCATAGCATCATAAAGAGTGTGAAGGTCGAATTCAGAGCTAGAAAAAATAAAATCTATCCCGAACCGGATTCAAAGGTGCTTTTATTTTCAGCGGCGACAGCTCTTGGTCGGGTACAATTTGCTTGATCCCGACCAAGAACCCTGCCAGCACTCCATGGAAGCCAGAAAGTGGCATGTAACTGGTACAAAGACCAAAACCGAATCAGCAAATGAAAGGTAGAGACTTGGGAGACATACACAATGTGAAAAGAACAAGCGAAAGAAACATCCGATCGAGAAGAATGGTGGAAAAATAAGGAGCTCGATCGAATGAGGAAAGGACACACGGAGAAGTAATCAAAAGTAAATGGTTCTTAAACACATAAGGGGATCATGGTACCCACAGGTAATTCTACTGCCTTGTTATGTAGTACAAGGCAATAGCAGAAATGAAAACGCCGAAAGAAGTTAGAAAGTTAATTACAAATATGAACTTCAAGAACTCCTTAGAACCCCATATAGGCTCAAGCAAATTTCCCGGGAAAAGAAGACCAACAGTGCTGACAACCACCTGAACAAATCAGTGACAATTATACAGTAATAAAAATTAAGAAAAAGGAAAGGAAAATTAGACAAAATAAAACATGTTCATACCCCAAGAAATGATTGTTCGATGTAACCAGCAGTTATTAGGTTCCAACCAAAAGGAATCGTCCTGAAAAATAAGCTTCAATGCAATGACCATCGGAAATTGTTCAATAAATAAACAAGTTCTCCTACATGGGTATTTTCTAGCGGTCTGCATTTTCGAATGCCAGATATAATTCGATCCAAAATTTCGGATATCCGAAAATTTAAGTCATAAAAGTTGTGATCTAAAAGAATCACGTATTCAAATATCCGTATCCGAAAATAAAACTTAATTTGATAGAAAATTAAATTTAAATTTTACATTTTGTGATTTTATGTAAAATCTTATACACACCCACTATATTCTATATATAAATATGTTCAATATTCACCTACAATAAATAATCAAACATCTTAATTTTAAGTTAAACACTAAAGACATTCAAAATAAACGGATTTATTTTGAACTCGAAAAGCCCCATTTTTATTGAACTTTTATACAATCTAAAATTATAACTAAACAATATGTATATGATCCTATTATCCGTTATTTAGATATTTGATCTAAAATATCAGAAAAAAATAAAAATTGAATGTTTGAATTTTCGAATAAATCAATAGATAAACAAATTAGATCAGTTGAATGGAATATTTTTTTCACGCCCATACTATTCCCACTTTAGCAACCGAAACGAAGTAGTAGGTCCAAATCCAAACTTTGGCATAGCTTCGTAAACCCACTCAACATTCCACTTCCCTATAAACTCAAATTCAACAAAATTACAAATAAATAGATAATTAAAACTTTGGCATGTAAACTTTAAAGTTGTTTGATTAACTTTAAATACTTGGTCTTTGTTCTTTAAATCAAGGAATATTCTTATTCTTTTAAATAATAATTTGACTAATTTATCACATTTAATTTTCTCTTTTAGGGTTTAATAATTGATTAATTCTATAGTTTTTAAGGATGACAATATTTCATTATTCCGATTAAAACATAAGAAATAATTGTCTTAATTCCGATTAAGTGTTTATTTTCTTCTTTAATTGGAAATAGACAAATATTATGTCTCTCTCTAAAATTCTTTAATTAGATTTTAAATATTCTTATTTTTAGTGAATAAAAGGATCATCAATTAAATAAATATTTGAAATTCTTAATATTTAATATAGGGACAAATTTATAATTGAAGGTATTAATTTTGGGCGTTGTGGGTAATAATTCTTCACAAACGTAATTGACTCCCGAACCCAAAATCTTTAAATTGCAGGCTATATCTCGTCTTTTTAAAAAAATTTATTTAAAAATTGAGTATCCCTAATTTTCAACCTACCTGACCGTTGATGACGACTCCGAACGTTTCAAATCTTTTCTACAAATTTGATTTTCTAAATTTTTTCCCATCTTTGTCACTTAGAAAAAGTTGTCACGACGACGACGCTCATCACGATCTCCTCACTGTTCCGAGTATCCCTGCCTTCGTTCGACGCCGTGTTGGCCTCTCTATCGCGATCGAGGTAATTTTTTGAATTTAATTGTTTATCGCCGTCGAATCATTTGGCTCTTAGATTTTGTCCAAGCTTGCTGATAGATATACTCACTCAATTATTTGTAGGAATAGATGAAGCAATAGATGAAAAATACTACTGCAATTAGGGTTTGCTCTGTTTGGATGCAGGGAAAATCTAAAATAATTGTTCATACAGCGCCTGAAGTGGCAGGGGAAAAGGAGACATCAGCTTTCCCACGCTAACGGAATCTCAATCGCTCCTTCCACAAACTTAGAGTTCCACAATTTCGAATCATTCAAATCCAGGTATTTTTTATTGTATTTTTTATTTTGACTATGTTGCATTGTCTATAAAATTGATACTTGCGGAGCTTGCTTTAGTTCTCTTGAAAGAAAATCATGGAAAATATTTTTTCATGTTTGCTTCTTACAATTATTTTTTTCCTTTTTAGAGAATAATACACTTATTCTATTTTTCAAAAGACATCTTCTCTTAATAATCACCGCCTGCCTTTGTCGACTGTTGTTTTTGTAACCCCACTGACCGATAAGGGTAACCAGATCCAATCCGGGATGTCACATTTGGGCCACCGGAGCGACCCACTGTAATTATAGCGAAAAATTTAAAACTTTTTATCAGAACATGTAAACTTATAAAATCAGTTTTCACTATTTAAAAATAAAACAGATTTCCAAACTCGTATATAAATCAAAATACAATTACATGCCCCCTAATCACATGTACCATACTCTGCAACAACGCCGGACGAACTCCCTTACTGAAGTCGATAGATGCACTGGTACAATTCTTTTAACCTGAAAAGGTGAGTAATAGAGTGAGCTTTGGAAAGCTCAATAATACAGAACTACCAGATGATGCTGATGAACGTGCAGATACAGATAAATATATATTTCCTTATTGTTTCCGAACATTTACAGATTTTTATGCTGAGCAGAGATCCTACTGATATTTCAGGTGGTAACGGACAATGAGCTTTCAGTTCAGAGAAATATTTCGGATGACTGAGTTCAGGAGATCAGAATAGGTTATCTAGTGTGTTCCCATAAAACCAGTAAAAAGATACTGATCTTTTAAAACATATATATATATATATATATATATATATATATATACCCCCATCCAACAAGTCCAAATTGTGTAGGTTCCCCAGAACCATACACCCACCATCAAGTCTAGTAGGTCCTGAGCACACAGCCGAGGAACCGGTAAATAAGGCCCTGAACACACAGCCAAGGAGCCTCCAGGTATACTTCCTCCAACATTACCCCCAAGTAAATATGTCCGTCCGTAAACGGATATATCAAAAATCAAAACATAAATCAGGTCAAGTATCATATCAAACTCCAGGTCAAGTATCAGATCAGAATCCAAGTCAAGTATCATATCAGAATCTATGTCAGATATCAGATCAAAATCCATGTCAAGTATCATATCAGAATTCAAATCGAAAATCAGATAAAATATTCATGTGAGTAGGGAACACACCAGAATTTACAGATAGTATTCAAAGATATTGGATAATCTTAACAAGTAGAGGAATACAGATCTTCAGTATACCGATAGAATATCAGAATTCAGAATCACTATTGAAAGAGTTCAATGACTGACAGAATCATCAGTTATTCAGAATGTGACTTGAGTTGATAAGGAAGAAATGAAGGTTTAGGACATTTATATTCTATGTCGATTGATCGGATTATCAGACAACTCTTAGATGAATAGTTCCCAGAACTAATGCATGTCGATTGGTCAATTCATTGTTCTTCCAGGGTATTTACTCTTTAATACCACAATTCTTGTCCATAGACCATTTTCGGAATCATCGTTGAATAAATCTTCCAATGTCTTTATTTCATTTCCACACTTCCACAATATCATGAAATACTGACATACTTGATTAATTTGTTCATAACCCATTGTAATTGTACACTACGTAAACTCATCAGAGTTTCCAGACTTATCCAAATCACTTACTAAATCTTCAGTCATTGAGGTTACCTATTTTATTTAGCAGTCATCTCCATTCCAGTTACTTCAGGATTTTCCAGAGTAATTCAAACGTTCCTGAATTTCAGATACATATTATACTTTCGTTCAATTCAGTTTGGTATTCGTGGTTGATTTGTCGAACAAACATCTAATTCTTTGTACTGAATGTGATCCAGAGTTGAGCTAAGCTGAATACTTCCAAAATTTATCATCGAGTCAAACTTAAGAAGACAAACACACATTCCAGTAATATATATGCCATTCAGGTATTGACATAGCTTTAGGGTTGATCTACTCACTTAAATTATGTTCTGTTACTTTTAAAGGTAGGCCAATACCTATGCTTATTTGGATTCCTTAATTAATCCAACGTATTTACTTGGTATAGGTCATGAGGGTATTTTGGTAATTTTTTGTTCAGTTTTATTCCATTCATTTCAGAGCTCGAGGATATCCAATCATTCCTAAGCTTGAGGATATCCAATCATTCCTAAGCTTGGTGATATTCTTGGGTCATTTCCATTACAGGGGTATTTTTTTTGTCATTGTACAGACTCAGTGTACTTTAATTATTTCCTTCCGTCTGATCTTACTATTAAATTCAATCTTATCATTTATTTCAGTCTTTTCGAACAATTCTGACAACAGAACACCCCCGACAAATTGTTCTTCAGGTATTTATTCATAACTCGTATATTTCCGGGTCAAGTGCCTTCTCAGATTTTACAAATGGAATATCAGGAATTTTCCTGTACTAAGTCAGGATCTTAACAATCAAATCCGTACTTAATCGAGTTAAGTACAAATCCTCAAAGTATTTTCTCATTCAGGGTCAACTCGGACTATTTTACCTTTCAAGGGCATTTTCGTAATTTCTTAACCAGATGATTTCGATATTAGCTCTTAACGAAAATAATATAATTTAGAGATCCTATGATTAATTACTTTCTTGAATACTCTCTAATCTTGAAATGATTCCCTTAATAGACTTCTAGTATCCTTCACAAACTCTCCTAGGATTAAAACTGGTTATCCATAATTTCCAAATAAAACTAACATTTCTTATGCACATCAATATTTTTATCAGATTAATATGTCTGTAAAATCCTCTTATCTAACTTCTATATTCAAATCTTGTCTTTTTATAACATAAGGGTATTTTCATAATTTTACCCTACCGGAGTATTCTCATAATTTCTCATCCAAGTACCTTTAACATTTAACCTTTGATGAAATAAATTATAAGTTGCAGATACATGGCTGATTTCTTTATCACTAATCACAAACTTGTAATTTAATCTAATAATTCCTCAATCTCTTATTTTAGTCATTCGATCCGTAATCAGTTACATAATTTCTACCACATTATATCGAGTGTATAAATTATTCAACTCCACCAAAGTGACCAACATTATCTTGTTCATGCATTTATCAATATAAACATGTTCCATAAAGCATAAAGAAGTAGTAAAGTATTACCTCGATTTCTGTGCAATTCTGATCAACCATAAAAATTCCATTCGAATGCCTTTGATCTTCAATTCAACTTCCAATAATTCCTCAGATACATATCAACATAAATTATATCAGAAACGAAGCTTAATTACGATAAACGGATCAAATCGGGTGATAAATCAGTGAAAGACGGCTTACCGGGTTCGAATTTGGCGAAACGGACTTCGGATTCGGATTCAGGACGTCGAAAGCATAAAATATGACTTTTCAGAAATTTAAAATTCTCGATCAAAATCAAAGTCAACGGGTTTGACCGGCAATTTCGAGGCCTTCGGGTTCGAATTTCGAAAAACGGATAGCGGAATCAGATTTGGAACGTCAAAAAATGTCAGGATAGGTATACTCGGTCGAAGCCAAAGGTCGTTTAATGCCCGGTCAAAGCCGGTCAAAGTTTTAGTCAACAGTGGTCAACGCCGGTCAACGATCAACGGGTTAACAGTCAATAGGTCAACGGGTCGAGTCAACGGGTCGGGTCAACGGGTCGGGTCATGATCGGTCAACTATGCACCAAAACCGGTCATTTGAACCATCCCCACGCGTAGTGGCGGCGCGTGGGGGAGCGTGGGGCCCCTTTCGGCTGCCTAAATATCACGGAAAAAATTCTTAAAAATTATTTTGAGCGATTTCAATATACTTACAAAGCTCAGTTCAAATTTTTGAACGGCGGAGAGCTCGATTTCAACGAATCGGAAACTTTGACCGCTTCACCTCCTCACGTGCCGCCGTCGACGGAGACCAAGGATGACACCAGCAAACTCGGAACGATGCAACGAACACGATGGTACGGGAGGTGTCGTAAACGGATGACCCGATCGTCGTGAATCAATGAAAAACCAACTAAAACTGAGTTATTATCGACGATACTTCCGATTGAAATTCACGACGAACAGCGATGATTCACGACGAAAGGTTTGAGGGGTTTTGTTCCTCGGTTGACAACGAACACGATGGTGGTTTCGGCTTGTCGATCGAAGGTCGGACGGCGAGTAGATCGGAGTTCAAAGAGGGGTTGATGAAGAGGAAAATCTGGAAAAATTTCCAGAAAACATATGGGGGAGAGATTTATAATTCTCTCCAAAATAAAAATGGCTAAATCATGAGTTTAGCCACTGAATTTCCTACACTTCTTAAAACGGTCTGCAACTTTGAAATCTTATAATTTAATCCCCGATTTCTTCCAAAAATACCAATTAAAATTCATTAATTTATATTTTCTTAAATTTAGCCCCTAAATTGGGGTGTTACAATTCTCCCCTCCTTAAAAGAATTTCGTCCTCGAAATTCATTCATGTCACATAATTGCAGAAATGAAACTTCTATCAGTTCTTTTTTTTATATATATATCTTTCATGTAGCTCTTATAGAAATGCGAATCCTCCACTAATCCTTAACCAATTGAGTATACATTCTTATCAGAAATCTCTCTCATTACAAGTAAATAATCAAAACAATTTTATCCTTGTGGAATCAATTCAGCCTTAGTTACGAGAATAGGCTCATAAAGCAGTAATATATCCCAATTTCATTTCCAGATTCGAGTCAGAATTTCTCAGATGAATAACTCTCACATGGCTCGTGAGTTACTTCACACCGTTTAGACAGATGTTACTAGTATTCCTTTTTGTACAAGTATAGCCTTAACAGATAGAAATTTTGGTTTACTCGCTACAGATAGGGACTCATCTCTGGAGTTCCAGCTCAGAGAAATACGATTGCAGTCTAGGGACATGTATTGATCAGACATATTTTGACATTCGACCGGTCGGTCTATCTTGAAAATTTTTGACTCAAACCATAGATCTGATACCACTAAATGTAACCCTCACAGACCGATAAGGGTAACCAGATCCGATCCGGGGTGTCACATTTGGGCCACCGGAGCGACCCACTGTAATTATAGCAAAAAATTTAAAACATTTTATCAGAACATGTAAACTTATAAAATCAGTTTTCACTATTTAAAAATAAAACAGATTTCTAAACTCGTATATAAATCAAAATACAATTACATGCCCCCTAATCACATGTACCATACTCTGCAACAACACCGGACGAACTCCCTTACTGAAGTCGATAGATGCACTGGTACAATTCTTTTAACCTGAAAAGGTGAGTAATAGAGTGAGCTTTGGAAAGCTCAGTAATACAGAACTACCAGATGATGCTGATGAACGTGCAGATACAGATAAATATATATTTCCTTATTGTTTCCCAACATTTACAGATTTTTATGCTGAGCAGAGATCCTACTGATATTTCAGGTGGTAACGGACAATGAGCTTTCAGTTCAGAGAAATATTTCGGATGACTGAGTTCAGGAGATCATAATAGGTTATCTAGTGTGTTCCCATAAAACCAGTAAAAAGATACTGATCTTTTAAAACATATAAAAAAATATATATATACCCCCATCCAACAAGTCCAAATTGTGTAGGTTCCCCAGAACCATACACCCACCATCAAGTCCAGTAGGCCCTGAGCACACAGCCGAAGAACCGGTAAATAAGGCCCTGAGCACACAGCCGAGGAGCCTCCAGGTATACTTCCTCCAACATTACCCCCAAGTAAATATGTCCGTCCGTAAACGGATATATCAAAAATCAAAACATAAATCAAGTCAAGTATCATATCAAACTCCAGGTCAAGTATCAGATCAGAATCCAAGTCAAGTATCAGATCAGAATATATGTCAGATATCATATCAGAATCCATGTCAAGTATCAGATCAGAATTCAAATCGAAAATCAGATAAAATATTCATGTGAGTAGGGAACACACCAGAATTTATATATAGTATTCAAAGATATTGGATAATCTTAACAAGTAGAGGAATACGGATCTTCAGTATACCGATAGAATATCAGAATTCAGAATCACTATTGAAAGAGTTCAATGACTGACAGAATCATCAGTTATTCAGAATGTGACTTGAGCTGATAAGGAAGAAATGAAGGTTTAGGACATTTATATTATATGTCGATTGATCGGATTATCAGACAACTCTTAGATGAATAGTTCCCAGAACTAATGCCTGTTGATTGGTCAATTCATTGTTCTTCCAGTGTATTTACTCTTTAATACCACAATTCTTGTCCATAGACCATTTTCGGAATCATCGTTGAATAAATCTTCCAATGTCTTTATTTCATTTCCACACTTCCACAATATCATGAAATACTGACATACCTGATTAATTTGTTCATAACCCATTGTAATTGTACACTACGTAAACTCATCAGAGTTTCCAGACTTATCCAAATCACTTACTAAATCTTCAGTCATTGAGGTTACCTATTTTATTTAGCAGTCATCTCCATTCCAGTTACTTCAGGATTTTCCAGAGTAATTCAAACGTTCCTGAATTTCAGATACATATTATACTTTCGTTCAATTCAGTTTGGTATTCGTGGTTGATTTGTCGAACAAACATCTAATTCTTTGTACTGAATGTGATCCAGAGTTGAGCTAAGCTGAATACTTCTAAAATTTATCATCGAGTCAAACTTAAGAAGACAAACACACATTCCAGTAATATCTATGCCATTCAGGTATTGACATAGCTTTAGGGTTGATCTACTCACTTAAATTATGTTCCATTACTTTTAAAGATATGCCAATATCTATGCTTATTTGGATTACTTAATTAATCTAACGTATTTACTTGGTATAGGTCATGAGGGTATTTTGGTAATTTTGTATTTAGTTTTATTCCATTCATTTCAGAGCTCGAGGATATCCAATCATTCCTAAGCTTGAGGATATCCAATCATTCCTAAGCTTGGTGATATTCTTGGGTCATTTCCATTACAAGGGTATTTGTTTTGTCATTGTACAGATTCAGTGTACTTTAATTATTTCCTTCCGTCTGATCTTACTATTAAATTCAATCTTATCATTTATTTCAGTTCTTTCGAACAATTCTGACAACAGAACACCCCCGACAAATTGTTCTTCAGGTATTTATTCATAACTCGGATATTTTCGGGTCAAGTGCCTTCTCAGATTTTACAAATGGAATATCAGGAATTTTCCTATACTAAGTCAGGATCTTAACAATCAAATCCGTACTTAATCGAGTTAAGTACAAATCCTTAAAGTATTTTCTCATTCAGGGACAACTCGGACTATTTTACCTTTCAAGGGCATTTTCATAATTTCTTAACCAGATGATTTTGATATTAGCTCTTAACGAAAATAATATAATTTAGAGATCCTATGATTAATTACTTTCTTGAATACTCTCTGATCTTGAAATGATTCTCTTAATAGACTTCTAGTATCCTGCACAAACTCTCATAGGATTAAAACTGGTTATCCATAATTTCCAAATAAAACTAACATTTCTTATGCACATCAATATTTTTATCAGATCAATATGTCTGTAAAATCCTCTTATCTAACTTCTATATTCAAATCTTGTCTTTTTATAACATAAGGGTATTTTCATAATTTTACCCTACCGGTGTATTCTCATAATTTCTCATCCAAGTACCTTTAACATTTAACCTTTGATGAAATAAATTATAAGTTGCAGATACATGGCTGATTTCTTTATCACTAATCACAAACTTGTAATTTAATCTAACAATTCCTCAATCTCTTATTTTAGTCATTCGATCCGTAATCAGTTACAGAATTTCTACCACATCATATCGAGTGTATAAATTATTCAACTCCACCAAAGTGACCAACATTATCTTGTTCATGCATTTATCAATATAAACATGTTCCATAAAGCATAAAGAGGTAGTAAAGTATTACCTCGATTTCCGTACAATACTGATCGACCATAAAAATTCCATTCGAATGCCTTTGATCTTCAATTCAACTTCCAATAATTTCTCAGATACATATCAACATAAATTATATCAGAAACGGAGCTTAATTGCGATAAACGGATCGAATCGGGTGATAAATCAGTGAAAGACAGCTTACCGGGTTCGAATTTGGCAAAACGGACTTCGGATTCGGATTCAGGACGTCGAAATCATAAAATATGACTTTTCGGAAATTTGAAATTTTTGGTCAAAATCAAAGTCAACGGGTTTGACCGGCAATTTCGAGGCCTTCGGGTTCGAATTTCAAAAAACGGACAGCGGAATCGGATTTGGAACGTCGAAAAATGTCAGGATAGGTATACTCGGTCGAAGTCAAAGGTCGTTTAATGCCCGGTCAATGTCGGTCAAAGTTTTGGTCAACAGTGGTCAACGCCTGTTAACGGGTCGGGTCGGGTCGGGTCAACGGGTCGGGTAAACGGGTCGGGTCGGGTCGGGTCATGACCGGTCAACTATGCACTAAAACCGGTCAAACCGGTCATTTGGACCATCCCCACGTGTAGTGGCGGCGCGTGGGCCCCCTTCCGGCTGCCTAAAAATCACGAAAAAATTCTTAAAAATTATTTTGAGCTATTTCAAGATACTTACAAAGCTCGGTTCAAATTTTTGAACGGCAGAGAGCTCGATTTCAACGAATCGGAAACTTTGACCGCTTCACCTCCTCACGCGCCGCCATCGACGGAGACCAAGGATGACACCGGCGAACTCGGAACGATGCAACGAACACGATGGTGCGGGAGGTGTCGTAAACGGATGACCCGATCGTCGTGAATTAATGAAAAACCAACTAAAAACGAATTATTACCGACGATACTTCCGACTGAAATTCACGACGAACAGAGATGATTCACGATGAAAGGTTTGAGTGGTTTTGTTCTTCGGTTGACAACGAACACGATGGTGGTTTCGGCTTGTCGATCGGAGGTCGGAAGGCGAGTAGATCGGAGTTCAAAGAGGGGTTGATGAAGAGAAAAATCTGAAAAAATTTCCAGAAAACATACGGGGAGAGATTTATAATTCTCTCCAAAATAAAAATTACTAAATCATGGGTTTAGCCACTGAATTTCCTACACTTATTAAAATGGTCTGCTAACTTTGAAATCTTATAATTTAATCTCCGATTTCTTTCAAAAAAACCAATTAAATTCACCAATTTATATTTTCTTAAATTTAACCCCTAAATTGGGGTTTTACAGTTTTACATAAAAATTTATATTTCTTTTATTTTCTAATTTATGTTTTGACATTTTTTTCTGTTAAGCATAGAATTTCTTACTCTCAACGAGTTCCTCATCAAGCTTGGTACTTTCATCATTGGAATTCTATCCTTTCAACTATGATTCATCATTTGATAAACTTTTTTTTGTGGAGGAGCAATGAAGACTAAGAGATTATGCATGTAACATAGGTTGAACATGTGAGAGTTGAGAGGAATCTGATTGCAGAAGTTACCAGGTTGTAAACTTGAATGTTTGTAAACTTTGAATTATTTATGTCAACTATTTTTACTTAATTTGAGTCGTAATTAAATTTTAAGGTTGTTGTTATTGGATATTACTACATGATATTAAATTTGGGTAGTAAATAGCAGAAAATAACATTTGCAAAGCAGGTTTCATTTGCGGCATTTTAAGATAAAAAAAGCCACTAATGGACTACACAATGTGGCGTTTTCCATTAAAAACGCCACTAAATTACCTACCTATTGCGACGTTTGTAGGAAAAACGCCGCTAATGTATGAACCTATTGTGGCGTCAGTTTTAACTGGGTTTCTTGCTGTGCTTTTTTATATGCTGGGAAGGTTTTTTACGGCGCTTAAAAACACCACTATAATCCCATTCTACGAACATATATGTATAATATTTGGGTCCACTTTCATGTTATTTGAACTCATCAATTACATCGATAGTTAAACTAAATATTGTTATTTTTTGAGATTTTAGATTCGAGCAGTTATATCTATAGAATTTATATATTATAAATAACTAAAAAAAAATGGATAGATAATTATCCTTATAATCATTAATCACCACATACTTTTAAAAAATAATCAAACGAATAAATATTAATTGATAAGAATGATAAGTTTTTAATTAAATTGTTCAACGGTAAATTATGCTAATTGTCCCATTTTATTTTCGATCTGATTGATTTTAGCCATTAATTTTTTAATTAAGAGCGCTTGGTCACTTATGTTATCGATCTATTTGATTTAAGTCGTTAACCTCCGAAGTTGAGAATTTAAAAAAGTAAAATATCCACTTCACTTCTTCTTTGATTAAAAAAAATCACGTCAATTCTTCTTCTTCTTCCATCTGGTAAAACTGATCTTGGATGGGTTCTAGGTTCTTGTAAAACTGGTAAACGTTGCACAAGTTAAAATTCGATGTGATTGCCTCGGTTACAATTAAAAGCCTTTTAACATCCACTGCTACATTCCATAAAACATTTAGAAACCATTTGGTTGAGCTAACTGATTAAGTTTACATACTTTTCAGCTAGATCCTTGTGCTTGTCAGCATCCAGATTAGCTATCACAACATTATCTTCCATTTTAAATGTTGTTGCTACCTTTTCATCGGTCTGCAAAGACGAGATCAAAGGGTTAGAAACGAGATAATTTCGGTCAAAATAATCATATGCCTACTTCATTCAGCAAAGATATAGATGCTTACTGGAGCAAGGTGTTTGCAGTGGCCACACCTAGCAGAAAACCAACCCAGGACTCAACACGTTAAGTAAAAAAGATGCAAGCAAAAGAATATCGACAGCAAGATTTGATACACCATGAGGTCCTTAAACAGTGAATCTAAGATGGAATAGCTGCACTAGAAAAAGCTCTTAACCTTTTGGTTCTTTGCAAAATAATCATTTAAAAAAAAGAAGAAACAATCACATGCTTACCAATGTGCATAAAACTCAATCAACACATCTTTAGTCTCATCAAGGACAACCTGAGCAAAATTATCAGCATTTTAGCACTACAACATTGGATGGCAAAGTGACTATCTTCAGATTGGTCCTTGTAAAACAACACACAACCTTAGTAAATCTTTCGAGGTGGTGATTGGGCATCAATGGACATTTTCAACTTGTGAAACACAAAACTAATAGCTTAAGACGGATTTTTTCTGAAAAAAACAACCATAGCTAGAACTTGTGCAAAGAAAAGAAGAAGAAGAAAGAATAAGCGTCTGGTAAAAGTTGTTAACGTTGTACAAGTTGAGACTGGTAAAATCAGAATCCATCCAAGACCAATTCTGGTTTCTGATAAAACTTAGGGTAAAACTACAAAGATAGTGAGCTACTAAGCTCTGGGACATGGATTTCCTTTTGATATTTTTTGTTCATATTTCCTTCTCATCATACAATTATAAAGATATAAATGAATCACATAAAACGAAATTCCACCATAACCAAAAGCTTGAAAGCTTTATTCTAATCGTTAGTGCTTCACAAACTCTAACTCTCTTTACTTGTCTTTTAAGTCCTACTGCCTCTTCATGATCATCGCTTCTTTCATTCGTCATCTCTCTTCTTCTGGGCTGTAAATTTGGGTTTCAAACTGTTCTTTGGGGCCTCTGTATCTGTGCATTTCAGTGGAACATGTTAGTATGTTATACACTGATTAGCAAAAAAAGAGATGAAGAATAAAAGAATGAACCTTTGAAAGTAGTGGATACGATAGTATTGTGAGGAGAGAGAAAAGAGTGAGGCTGCTTGAAACAACCACAACTGATGTTGCTTCTATTACTGTGAGTATGGTTTAAAGGGACATGAAAAAGATGAAAATCGAAGAACTGAAAGACAATGGTATCAGCCGATGATGCTGCTCTCTTGGAGCTGCTGGTGGACGTGGATGCTTTAGCAGCTCCACTTTCCCAATATCAATCCCTTTTCATCTCCAACTCCATAAGCAAAATGGGGTTCAATGGAAAGAGAAGATGATAGTAGAGAACAGACAAAGAGAGATGGAGAGCAGAGTTAAAAAAGGGAGAGGGAGAAGGAGGAGAAGAAGAAGAACCTGGATGCATGTGAATTTAATGGGTTAACGAACATTAGAACCAATTGAAGACTTAATTTTTGAATCGATGACTAAAATCAATCACCTAAAATAAAAGAGATTATTCCCATAATTCATCTATTATTTAATTTGATCAATTTTTTAATTAATTAAATTTCTTAACATTTTTTAATTTTAATTCAAATTAACAATTCATACATAATGAATTGAACGAACGTGCATTGTATGCATTATAATGGAGAAGTCCAAATTGAAACTAAAACTTGGTTAAAAAGGTAATTCAAAGCATATTTAGTCCATAAATATGCAAGGAAGTAATGTAGCCACAAATATCTGGGGGCAGAATCTTGCATTTATTTATACACCACTCATTTATATCACTTCCTTTCTTCCATGGATAATACCAAGTGCATGACTTCATCTGCTTCACTGACACCCAAAGCTCCAATAAAAAACGCCCCAATAATCTCCAAGTCTGCAATTCTTCACCAAAGACAAGACACGGGTTGCATCAATCTCAGTATGTATGTGTGACTTCACCCTTTTGATTTTCACTTACCATTTCATTTAGATTTTCCTCTACACATGAACACCAGTTTCCTTGTACATGTTTTTTGAGGGATTGGTCTTGGCAGAAAGAAACATCCTCGTGTTCGCCTATGGCTGCAAAAGAAGAAAACCCCATGGATGAACCACAAAATTCACGTCACGAAAGAAGGAGAAAATGTTATAAAAGTGGAAGACAAGGCTGTCGATGGACATGGAAAAAAAGGAACCATAGCAGGGGAGGTTGCTCTTATTATTGACACCAGTATTGGTTCCGAGATTCTTGCTCTCCCTCAAAAGGCCTCTCCTGCTGTAAATTGCTTTCATTTTTCTCCTTTTCTGAGTAACTTTTTAGATAGAAATTGAATTTATAAGCTTCCTTTTTCACTGCAGAGCCTGGTTCCAAGTTCAATATCCTTGGTAGTCTGCTGGGCATTTTTGGTAATTGAAGCACTTTTGCTCATTGAAGTAAATATTGGTTTAAGGAGGAGGAAGAAGAGGGTGAATTGGAGGTGACTTCCATAAGGACAATGGCACAACAGACACTTGGAGATTGGGGTGGAAATTTGGCCACTATTTCCGATGTTTTCTTGGGTTACACTTCAATGATTGCTTATAGTTCTAAATCTGGGGACATCCTTTTCCATTTGATCAATCTTCCTGAACCAGTTTCTGGCTTCCTGTTCACTGCAATTTTCACCATTCTCATCTCTGTTGGTGGAACTCAAACCACTGATCAAGCTAACCAATGGCTCACTATTTCCATGATAGGTATGATTTAGGACAAATTTTTAAACTGTTGGACTGGGTTACTTGACATCTATGTATAGACATCATGTCTGAGGATATGATCTTCTAAGGACCTTCTAAATACAACTGAACATATTCGTATAGGACACTCATACCCAAGTTTTGAGTAACATTGATAATTTTATCATTGATGATGCTAACAGTTTTATTAATGACAATTGAAGGGGTAGCAGTGGTATTTGGAGGATGGTCAGGCCTGGAGGGAAATGGTGACTGGGGGAAGGTTCCAGCTACCATCCTGTTATGATATTTTCTTTGGTTTATCATGACATTGCACCGGGTCATAAAGAAAAAATCTCAATTGTTTTAAGTTGACGCTCAAGAGTTTCCAAGCATGGGGTTATAACGTTTCTTGGTTTATGATTTCATTACTTCTTGTTGCAGTTCTTTGTGCTTATTTAGGCAGTGACCTTACTCGATTAAGGGCTTCGGTTTTGCTAGGAAGCACCGTTCCGTTGTTGGCATTGTTTGTTTGGGATGCTATTGCACTTGGCCTCCCTACACAACCTGATCAAATTGTTGATCCTGTTGAGCTGCTTACGAGGTATGTCAAACACAGATTCCTATAGAATTGTTGTGGATGATTCATAGTCAGATGAATTTAATGATTTGGGAACATCCATGGCCGGCACCCTCCTCGGCTTCTCGGAGTTCTTTAAGGAGCAGCTTAAGGACCTGTCATGGAATTCTTCTTCGGCACAGGTTGCTCTAATTTATGTTGCTACGATTCTTCATATGTCGGAAGTATCGGTATAAAACACCCTTATTCGATGCATTTCCAGACATGAATACGAGAATATGATACTCAAAATACATGAGCTTGGTACTTAATCCTGTATCAGACATTCACTCTTTTAAATCTATGCAGATAACGCCATTGACAGAGGATGAGATACAGCAGGAACCAGACAAACCCTCAGCACAGACAAATTGGTGAGGGAGAAACAAAACCAGGTTCACAGCAATGGCAATGGTGGTCACTCCAACACTTTTAGTCTCAACAACAGTTCCAGATGCCTTCTCTGCTGTGCTACAGATATTGCTGTAAGTTCAAACTGAAGCCATATATGAATTCAGTAACAGTGTTAGGATGTAGAACTTCAAGCACTAAGTTTTACGAAGCATCGATGTAATCGAAAACCCGAGGTTAGCTTCATTATCGGTGTCTGGGACATCGATGCAGGGGCGTTACTGTATGATGATGCGGTATGGAGTTCTTCTGCCAGCAATGGCTTGGGCCATGGAAACCAGAGAAGGTGAGGGCTCTAATGAGAAGGTATTAACAATGTCTAAGCCTGCAATTCTGGGAGTTGGATTATTTGCCTGTGGTTTAGTTGTGGAGCAAATTCCACATGATTTCTTGGCATTGCAGTTATCTCAATGATTGGGTTAATTTGTATACTGTAAAAATAATAAAATCTAATAGAACTAATTCCTTATTGATCACTTTCCATCATAGCAGTCTCTACTTTAGCATCCACTTGCATTTCCTTTCAATCATATTAACTCGTTTCAAGTTTCATCTAATTGAACAAAGTGGAAGAAATATTGCTACATGGACAAACAAATTTCAATCATTTATATAAAGGTGTCAATGAATCCATTAAACCATAGTGAGCTGAGCTCAAGTTCCAGAAAACACTGAAGAGAAACAATTTCTTAGGGAGCACACAATAAACTTTATTTCAGAACAGGAAGATGATCAACCAAAACATGGCACAACAAAAATAACAAAAAACGATAAATAATGACATTAAATTGTTCCCAAGCATGAGCTCTGAGTTTCGACATAATCATACAGGAACTGATTGAAGGTTGTAGACAACTAAACCGTCATTCTTCATGGAGAATCCCTAGTTCCTCACAGTTGTCACATTTTTCAAAAGCATCCGTACAACATCATGAGATATCCTTGCAGCTTCATTCTTCAAGTGATTGATCTTTGCACCTGTTTCGATCTCGAGCCGTTTCACATTTTCCCCCGAGTCTCCACTGCTCTGTATGAAAATCCACAACATGGATAAGAATCAGAATTTTAATTAAACACACATAAATCCAGAAGATTTACAGAAATTATGTAACTATGAGATAAATTAGGCAAAAGATATATTCAGTAAAAGGATCGGTTGCTCATATATAGATTTTCAGCACATTGCTGTGTCAGTGAAACAGACTAGATGACAAAATTTACGAATTCATACCTCAGCTACCTTCTTCTGAAACTCATACTCTACTCGAGCACGATATTCGGCAATCTCTTTCTCTGCCTCTTCCTTGGCCTGTCTTAGTCTAGCCATTTTTGCTGAAGGAAAAAACAGAAGTGAGTTGACATTGAATCCTCCCCTCCCCCCCCCCCCCCCAAAAAAAAAAAGAAGAAGAAGAAGCAATGACTACTACTATTAGAACAGCAACCATGAAAGTCAAATCAACTTCTCGGCTATGTTAAGTTCACATCTGAGCATTCATCAAATGGAAGTAGCCTAATAAGCAAACAAAAATTATCACGTAGCTCAAAGTCACACATGCATGCAAGAGTTTATATGATTACATAGTTTAATCAGGTCTCTTTATCAAGTGAGGTCAAGCGTGCAAAATGTGTTCTATAAATCCCGAATGTAGCCTGTAGACAAATAAATGGAATCAACATAGAACTGACATCTTATCATTCTTAAACTAAAATTGCATCAATTCAAAACAATTAAGAAAAAATGAATAAATTTCTCAAAGTGGTGAGAGAAATATAGAAGACGAGACTAGTGCTACCATTTCTTGCAGCATTGACAATGTGCTGAGCCTCTTGTTCTGCATCTAGCAGCTGTTGGATACCATTCAGGCTCCTGTTGGCTTCCATATTTGCTGAATTCTGTTACAATTACTCCAGAATGTAAGTTTTTTTTTTTTGTGTTTGGGGGGGGGGGGGAGAAAATAGTACTTTAGTAATTGTATAGCTATAAACTGCAGTCACACCATAAACAGAACAAAATCCATTGGAACAACAGAAGGCCAAGTAATAACTTCGGTTCAATAGTGGTAAATCATGATAAGAGATTAACATGCCTTTGTTAGATCAATAATTAACATGAACACACAGACATTATAATACATGTCCCATACCGCCCTTTCAACGTCCCTAGCTCAAACGTCACAAAATTCAATTGCCATTATTAAATCCATAGCAAATTTAATATTCAAAGAGACTTCTAAGAATCCAAGGACCTTATTTTCACGCCTACCAATCAATTACATGTGTATTTTAAGACAGACATATAATGCACTTTCCTCGCCTAAAAACATAAACCCGTGGACAAGTGATTCCTAAATCCTAAGTGAAGTTCAACATCCAAATCTCATACATCAAATTCTTATGACTAGCATTATTCGATCACCAAGATAATTGACAACAATACCACCAATTGGAAAGTTAACTGTTTAAATCAATATCAGTAATCTCCTTAAAAAAAAATCTCAAAACCCCATTTTCAATTAGCTCAGCATCACTAAAAAGACCAGGACCATCACAAGAATTAAAACTCAGTTTCTAAGCAAAATAGTAACTAACCCATCAAATCTAAGTCCATAAAAAGCAGAGAAAAAACACTACACATAAAAGGAATTCACTAAAATAATATAAATCTAAGTGAATTACAATTATCAGTTGACTAATTAGTCAAATCAAAGTTTTTTTTATTCATAAAAAATGGTGAGCATTTAGATTTATATGATTTTCAAATTATTTAATACAATTGAATTATATAAAAATCAGTGATTTGGAGAATTAAACAATATCAACAGTACGAGAAAAATGATTGAACACATCAGGAAAATGTAAGAAAGAAGTAAGCAGAAAGATTGAAAGAGAAGACGTACCCTAGAGAAGCGGTGTTTGTGATTTGAGATTTAACCAGAAAATTTACGGGCAAATCAATAATGGATACTTATTTAAAAGAGTTCCAAGAGAAAAAAAAAATTGAATTCGTCAAATGACCGTTCTACCCTTATTTGTCTTTATAAGAAATATAAATTAATTTTATGAAAATTATAAAATACAATATTATATTTGTAAAACTCATTTTTGAAGCTTAAAGTGATAATATATGAAAAATATTACATAAATTAAAATTTTCAATTTTTTTTATAAATCTTAAGTCAATACAATATAATATATTTTTAAAGACTTATAGTGAATACAAGATAATATTTATTTAAAGACTTTAAATCGTTCGACAATGAACACTTATATCTTTATATATTCGATGCTCAAACCCGAAACCTTAAGAGATTATATTAAGCCTCTTAACCATTGAAACAGTTTAACTCATGCAAATTTTTCATTTTTATTTTTTCATATTTATATTCTTCTAGATTAATTATGTATAATACATTTTACTTAATTCATACTTTTTAAATTTAAATTAAATTTTTAAATTTGAAACTAATTATTTGTATATTAAAACATCAATAAATAAAAGATTGTACCATTTGTAAATTGTTGGAGAGCAAATACAAGGCCTTTTAGCATGGGATACCAAGCAAGAAGTTTCATTCTACCAAAAGTTGGAAGGACTATTTTGGCATTTTATAATAAAAAGTAGAACACAGATAGGATGCTGTAATTCTTGAAGTAGATGATAATTTAATTGTTTAGATTCAATGAGGCAAAGTTTATTGCTTCCTGTTTGTTTTGTTCAATTCTGCTGTACAAGGCTGGATTTCAGCGCCTGAAACAAATGCCGTTTGCTGCATCAGTTACCTTCCTCGTCGATGCAAGCTGAAGCTGAATGCGGTAATTCAAAACGTTAGGCGATAGTAACGAAACACGGCACGTAGAAACAAGAACAGATGTATATATACAAAGGAAGCAGGGAATGAAAGAGAAGGCATAGATAAACCGGGTATAAAGAGCTAGGAAAGCCGGCCATGGCATCCATCGATGTGAAACATGATTGAGTTGCGAAATTTGAATGCAATTCCAGAAACCATAAGGACATGGAACGGTAAAAATGTAAAATAAAGATCATCACTAGAAGTCGATATGCTTCCGTGGGAGCAAAACTTCACAGTATCTTTCGGGTTTCTTGTTTTTGGTTGCAGGAAAAACCGAGTTAACCGCTACTGGTTTTGAAAAGTTTGGTAACAGAACATATAGAAACAGGTTGCTTTTGCTGATACCTTTGATTCTCGCCGAAGCTCATTAAACAGAAACACAAAGGAAAACGAGAATTGGAAACTTGAATTATATATTTGATCATTGATATTTATACATTCTATCAATTTAATCACTATTTTAATTCGATTAAAAGTAATTTATTGTTGTTATCGTCAATTTCGTCATTGCTGGCTTCCCCTTTTACTAGTTCCAAAAATCGTATATTGCCTTACCCCATATTAATAATACATATATATATTACCAAAGAATTCCTTCCTGAATGTGTACAGAACTGTGAAGCAAATTAAACAACAGCAACAGAAACACGAAAACGCAAACTTTTGAATTCCACCGGTGGCAATGGCTACCGAGTATTTGCCTCCTCCATTGGATGCTACCGCAGAGCCACCAGATCTCTTTGATGGAACAACCAGGTTTCACTCTTTCCTTCTCTCGGTGCTTTTACAGTAGTCTACCTCTGGTTTTTTTAAACAGCTATCTGTTTTTGCTTGTGTTTAATGCTACATAATAAAGTTGACCCTTTTCTTCTTCTTTCTTTTGAAGGTTGTACATGACTTATACATGCCCTTTTGCACAGCGTGTGTGGATCGCCAGGAATTATAAGGTTGTCTAACTCCCTGGTTTTTGGTTTACACTATTCTTTCATGTTTTTTTTTTCCTGATTTGTAGATTAGTCTTCCTTTTCCCCAGTTTTTCAAGTAAATAATAGTTGTGAATTTGGTTGAGTTGCAGGGTTTGCAAGACAAGTAAAACAGACCTGCATGGTACAAGCAGAAAGTTTACTTCGTAAGCAAGGTGAAATCTGTTTGGGGTTGCAAGTTCCTTGGAGAAATTAAATATTAATGTAAATAACAAAACAAATACAAAATTTATATCAAATATTAAAGTAAATTACACCCACTAATCAAAGTTAAAAATGTATAAAACAATGTCGTATTTATGCTTCTAATATATAAAATATATTGTAATATTTCTCTAAGATTTGGGGTTGGTTGAGTGGTTTTTGCACGTCTTTATCCACTTTTTGGCCTTGGTTCCCTGCTTTGAATCTTCCCAACAACATATTATTACCTCCATTTGTCTTCCTTTAATCACCACCTTATTGGAGCTATATAAATTAGATTAAAAAACCTCTCTAACCTTTTAAAGGCACATGCCATTATATAATTAGATATTAAATGTATTTAATTAAATTAAAATAATTACTAAATTGAAAATGTATAAATATTAAAGACAAAATATATAATTATATTAATTTTATCAACTTACTCATTACTCCTCCGTCAAAATAAAATAAACAATAATTTAATTATCACTCATGCGATTTACTTTTTTTTAATAAATTATCGGTTACTTGTTGAATAGGTTATACCCCTCCCTCTCCCTCTCCCTCTCCCTCTCCCTCTCCCTCTCCCTCTCCCTAAATGCTCTAAAAAGAACACTAACAGTCGATCTTTAGAGAGAGTTATTTAATGCAGAATAAATAAATATTGAATATAATTTCGTAACTGATAAAAACTATTAAACTCTTAACTCATTGATATCGTATTTAATACAAAACTAAATACCAAGTAACAAAAAATAATTCAAATTTTGTTAATTATAAAATACATATAATCTAATTTATTGATTTTTTTATCGAATTCTAACATATTTACTGAATTAATCTGATTCTTACATACTTGCTGAATTAAACGGATCACCTAGATCAATTCAGTCGATTAGTCAAGCTCAATTCTTATTTGCATTAGAATCTTCAGTAAACTTGCACAATTCACAAGCTTAGCTATACATTAACATCTTAAAAGTAGGATCTGCAGTAAAACATCATATCCAGCAAACGATGTATTAAATATACAGACTAAGAAGAGGGATTATAAACTTTTACATTCTCAAACTTCTTCATCTGTAAACTCTTTGCTCTCCCACTGTAAACTAAAATGAAAGGAAAAAAAAAACGATGGAAGATCAAATTACCTTTTTCATGGAAATGCATAACCGAATTGCAAGAGTTGAAATGTTGGGGAATCGAGATGGAAGAAATGGAAGCCGTGAGTGATCTCCACCGAGTTCGGAGAAGGAAGGGGACGGAAGGAAGCAGCGGTGAGAAGGGATGAGAGAGCGTCAAGGAAGAAGAAGAGGACGGTAGTGATGGGTACCATTTTTTTTTTCACGCAAAGTTCATGTAACTCCTTGCTTTGAAAACATTTTACATTATCTATTATACAATATATTTGAATTTATTTACGTTAAAATAAAACATAAATATTATCATAAGGTTTTATTATAATATTAAAATAAATATGGGTCGATCTTAATATAATAATTATTTTATTATGTTGAGAAGAATAATATGATTTTATGGATTATGAACAGTTCATCTCTTTTGATTTGAATAGAAAATTATAGACAAACGGACGTCAACATTGAATATTAATTACAAGAAGATGAACAAGAACTCAAAGAAAGATGATTAAAAAAAGAAATTTATTTTTTTCTCGAAATACTTATATATCGACTCTCTATGTACGATGATATTAGATTTATAATTATGATTATTTTTATAACTCATTAGATAAATAACTATAATTATCGATAGATTCAAATTTTATCAACTTTCTTATGACAATGAATATGAAAATTTAAATAATTCAAGAGATATAACGTTTAGTTCGGAAGATATAGCATGCTTATTTTGCATGCTATCATGACTAATTCAAATTCTTTATTCTGGTACATTAATTTATGTTTTTATTTGGCAGATGTAAAGAAGCAGGTCTGGCAATTAATTTAGAGAAAAGAAGGGTGGAAATGATTGAATGGGTTAGCTTGCAGAGATGAGAAAAATGATGGTGGGGGCTTATCCAGTCATCGTGTGGAAGCGACAAACTTAGTGTTGGGATAAGTTAGGAAATAATAATGGAATGGGAATTGAAATGTTTTGTCTATTAGACATGTAAACCAACAACGAATGATTGAATATATATTTATGTTCGTTCGTTTAATTTTAATCAAATAAATAAATGAATGCAAACAACTAAGTGAACGGAATTTTTTATTCGTGTTCGTTCATGTTCCTTTGTTTAAATAATAAATGAACACAAATGAATGAACGTAAACGAACTAACATAAAATTATTTGGGTTTATATTTGATAAGAGCTTTTTTTTCAAATAATTTTAGGATTTCTATTTTCTTTAATTGATTTGAATATTTTTTTATTTGAGTTTAAAAATATTAATTAGTTTAAGGTTAAAATTTATTAAGTCTTAATATTTCGAACAAGTATGGAGAACATAAATAAACGAATATAAACGAACATATTATCGAACGTAAATGAACAAACAAGCATTTTGTCTGTGTTCGTTCATTTAATTAAACGAACATAAAATCTTGTTCATGTTCATTCGTTTAATAAATAAACGAATTTCCCGCTAAACGATTCACTTAACGTTTGGTTCGTTTACGGGCTATCTCTAATCCTTATCAACTTCTATTTGTGTGATGGTAACAAAATTTCATAAAACCAACAAATTCTATATTCATCGACTTCAAAAGGTAAGATAATTGTTTTTGGACAAATGTAGTTCAATAATTGTATCGGTTTGATACATCAATTGCATTGTATTGGGGCATTAGATGATGAATTTGGATGGGCTAACCTTAGCTATTTTGTTCACCATGTTATTGTTGTTAGAGCGTATAATAAACTGAGACCACTGAAAATGCTAAGCCTAACGATGTCGAAAGGCATACATTGGCCCAACTTAACCGTCTATCCTTCTTTCTTTTAGACATAATTAATTTGTTTGTCGCACAGATTGGCTCATCTTAAATATCCCACGTGGCTTGTAATCGTTTATGCCCAATTCAAAAGCAGCAAAAGGGTCTCATGCACTGGCCACAAGAAATTCATTATTCAATCGGATAGCTCTCAAGCTATCAATTTGTTGAATGCGAGGAACTCTTATTACAGCCACCTCCCCTTGGTTCGAGATATCACTGACCTTCAAAGTCAGGAGTGGGAGGTTCAATTCAAATGAATTTCCAGGTCTGAAAATAAAGTGGCGGATCAGCTTACCAAGATTGCCCCAACTGATCATTTTAACTTGATGGAGCTCAGCTCACCCCGACAGAGATCAGAGATCACTGATCTGCTAGCTCAAGACGCAACTTCAACTGGCTATTTGACCAAATTGACACGTCTTTAACGAATATTTACCTTTTTAACATCGTTTAATATATATTTTTCAAAATGACACCCTTTCGGTTGAGCTGGCGAAAGGCGCGTCCCCGAGGACGCGCTTTACCTGTGTTTTCGCTGAGTTGGATGCCACGTGTGGAAGGCGCATCCCCGGGGATGCGCCTTTCGCCAGCTCGACTGCCACGTATTTTGTTTAATAATAAATATTTTATTTTTATTATTATTATAAATTAATAATATATTATGTAAAGTGTTTCGATTATAATGTAAAGAATTATTAAATGTATTTTGTTAATGTGTGTTAAAGGTGGAGTAAATTATCTACATTAATATGATATAACAATATATGAAAACCAGTTTTGACTTTATTGTAGTTATAGGAAAAATGTATGAAATTATAATATTACACATATGGTTATATTATTATTTTTGATTTTGATTATCGATCTATTAATTTTATCGGTTAATTATTTAAATGTTATCAATCTAGTCATCTCTTATCAATATTTAACGAAAATATTGATGCATAAGTTAATAAATTAGTATAATTACATATTTAATCTTCAAGACTTACATATTTTATGAAATTAGTCTTATTGAAAATTTAATTTAATAAATTTAATCCTCCAATCAGAACATGAAATGTGTCATCGTATACATAAATTTTTTAATAACTTTTAATTTGTTTAATTTAATATTTTTCTCTACTTAGAAGGTGGAATTATTATTATATTTTAAAAAAAATTATAACTAATAATATTAATTATTATATTAAATAAATATATTAAAAATATTTATGTATTTAAAAGTTAAAAAAAAATATTTAGGTGTACATACATTGACAAATTATATAAATGCAATAACATTAAATTATTAGAAACAAAAACATTCATTTAAATACAATATTAATTACATTGATAAATATTAACATTAATTATAAAAAATATTACCATATCGCTAAAATGTCTGGAGATATAATCAATATCCAATCGCAACAGCATTTCGTTTTCCATTATAACTGTAGACAAAACAATATAATTAGTAAAAAAAATTAATAATTCTAAATAAATATTAATTATATAAATATTATTTTAATAAAAAAATAATATTTACATAAATATATTAATATAAAATATAATAACTATTTAAAAAATACTAACATAAAAATAAATTTCTTACTACTAATAACAAATTTAAAACTCAAATAGTTGGAAAATTTGAGTTATATAAGAGAGGAGAATATGATTTTGGTGTGAAGAATGAGGGAGGGTTGAGGGGGTTTATATAAGGGAGGAGGGGTAGTTAGGGAAAACGGATGGGGGTATTTAATGGAAGGCGCGTCTCCGGGGGTACGCTTTCCACACGTGACATCCAACTCAACGAAAACACGGGTAAAGCGCGTCCTCGGGTACGCACCTTTCGTCAACTCAACCGAAAATATACAACTTCGAGAAATATATATTAAACGATGCCAAAAAGATAAATATTCGTTAAAGGCGTAATAGCCACTTCAACTTGCCATGCTGTTGTGACAACGTTCTAGCCTTCGGTTCTAGGCTTCTTTTCTATTAAAAAAAGTTCAAACATATTTAAGCTTACATCAATAAGTATGAAAGCATTAAAGACGGACCTGTAGTGAAACAAGTGGAGGAGCTTCAAAATGCAATATACGGTGTTAATAAATATGAGAGGGACGGGAGAGGACCGACCATGAATCAGAAATTGGGGGCCTCCCAACAGTCACCAAACCAATAGAAACGTGTCATTTTCAACTGTATGTGTTAGATTGGGGAGAGGACTACACCCATCACCATGTTGGCATGTTGGGCTTTCAGAGTTGAAATTTTCTTAAACGTGCCCTACTATTTTGATTTTTCATGTGTTCATCACTCTCAAGTCTCAACTCATTTGCTTGAGCTTTTTTTTAAATAAAATAAAAAATTAATTTAATTATATTTATGCTTCATTTTTTTACACAATATTAACTATCAAAAGTTCATTACTCATAAACTAAAGGATACTACACTTTTGATTATGCTTGAAGTTATATTCTCTCATATGTTAAAATAATAATAATAATACCAATTTAACTAAGACTCAATTGGTATTAATATAATTAAACTTAGATTCAATTTATTTATAGCTTTCTTATATTTATATAGATAGAAGTATCTAACTCTAGCCGTCTCTCCTTTTCTTCATCTTAATTTTCTCTCGATATTTTTATGTCGTCTTCTTCTTTATTTTGATTTTTGTTTAGCCGACGGTGGCATTAATTTTAATATTAGTTGTCGACCGCCGGAGATTATTAGTTCTCTTGTTTTTTATACTATGTTCTTTATTTTCTTTTTTCTTGAGTCCTTTTAATTTTGAAAAAGAATATCTTTCCTTGTGACATGTTTTTCTCTGTTCTTGTGGTACGTGTTTTTTATGCTCTTGTGGCACGATACTTATGGATTTTGGTACGTTTTTCGCATATCTTTGCGGTCGTTTTGGTTCTCGCACAAAAATAATCACAACGTTTATTTTCTGATTGGTTTGTTCGGTGGTCACGTATAGTCGGATCCCCTCTTTTGATAAAAGGTTGTCTGTCGATGTAATTAAAATTGTGTAGCGAAAAAGCCTACCAGATTGTTTGGTTCGCTATCCACTTTTTTATCACTTCGTAAAGCGTTTCATTCGATATAAACAAATATTTTTTATGGAGGTTATTAGGTTTTGATGTCATTCTCAATAGAATGTTTTAATTTTCTTCGTATCTTTAGATTTAAAATTTTAGTTTTGTATGCGTATTTTAGTAATTATTGTCTCAAAAAAAATTTCTACGTATTGATGCTTTGTAATTTTGATTCTTTCTAATTTTAATGAAATCTGGTTACCAATCTTAAAAAAAAAATAGACATCTGTTTATTTTAGTCCATATTCCAAGAAAATCATTTTTTTTCAAGAGCTTTCATTGTGGTCCATATTCCAAACAGCAATCAATGCTGCACTGCATGCGTAGCCCTAATAATGGCAAAAACGAAGGCACGAACAAAACCATCACACTAAAGAAAGAAAGAAACAAGCAATACCCATCTTCCTTTAACCCTTACCCTTTTTTGACTTTTTACTTGCCGTCTTCTTCACTGATGTAGTAGTAATGTCCGATTTTTAATCTGTCGGTTCATCACCTCTAACCATACATCTCTCTTCACAACCTTCTATCCGTACAATTCATGCCAACCTCCCCTGACCATACATCCGAAAATTCGTTCGGAGAAATTCAAACCTGATTTGATTTACAAACAAAAAAAAGGTGGGTTGAAAGACAAGAAAAAGTAATGTGAAATAAATATAAAAAATTCAGGAATCACACGGATCAGAACCACAAGAAATGCAATAAATTACAAGAATGAACAGAGTAACATTTAGTAATATCCTAAGAGACTATATATACCTATCAATTGAGGGGATTGGATTTTTAGTTCAGATCAATCTAGATCCAAGTCTAATTGGGTTTTAAAATTTTCAGGTCATCCAAGTTTGCTAGTCGGGTTTTTGGATGAGTCGTTTTGGGCTACTTGATCAAATCATTTGCCCCTCAAGTTGGGTAGATTTTGGGTTGTTGACATTTTACAAATCAGATTTGATTCAGTTCGGATTCAGGTTAATCAGGTTAGGTTTCAGATTCGGGTCAGAATTGAAAGATCTAGTTCATTAGCTTTGACTAACAGAACAAAAAACAAGAACACCATACGTTGCCACAGGCTTTTTTGTACACAATTTGCATGTTTTAACATACCTGAACACCTGATGCAGAATATACATACGATTGGGGCAATGATGCTGTATGCTTTCCAGGTGAAGTTCTAGCAACTAATCCAGCCATTCAGGTCCTGGCTATGTGAACAAAAATGAAGAACTTGTCTGATTTTCAAGCAGAAAAGCCAGCTTCTAATGCTCTTAATATCGCAGCACTATCAAATCTGAAGTTTCTGAAACTCTTCCCGGGACCAGTGTCCATCTAGTTAGCATCAGATGTAAACCTAGTACATTGGCACTCCACAGTCATCGAGTTACTCCCAGTAGAACAATTTTTTGCTTTCCACACACAGATCCCTTGACAAGAATAAAACAGAACTCATCAGAAAACATGGGACAAAACAGGGCCATGGGTACCTATTAATGATATTTCCAGGAAACAAAAATACAGTAATTGAGGTATTAAAGATGGAGTGAAGCACTTGAAAGCAAACCAAATTAAAATGTGCAAGGCACTTCTATTTGTTCATTTTTTTAATTGATTTTTCATTACCCCGGATACTTGGCTACCTTTTATGAAATTTGTTCAATTTCAAAACTTGCACATTTTAGAGCCAATTCAAATGATTCAGTTTTACACAAATAGGTAATGATATGGATTCCCTTAACCATCTTTTTAGGTACCATTAACTCTATTGTTCCTCCAAATGACAAGAGAAACATGCAGTGATGAAATTACAGGTAGCAATTTACATATACAATGGCTCCATGTCCACTGATGAAGTTTAATGAAAGGTATAATAAGGGATTAGCAAGCTACCCTAGCTGTTGCTTTTGAGAGTTTAATGAACAGGTATGGAAAGCTAGTTATACGGTATACACTAATATAGAATTTACATTTCTTCCTCGTCCATGGTAATCACAAGTAGAAAAAAAAAAGATCATTCTGATTATACTTCAACTCTGTAGCGATTTGTATTAGCTAGTAGAGTCTTACTACCATCTCAAGAACAAAACAATACTGAATAGATTCATCTTGTTTGAATGAACAACAAAAAAAGATTCATCTTGTTTGCAAAAGGTTAAACCACTTGCAGAAAGGACTGTATTTCCAATCTGATTAAATAGGGATCAGTTTCCAGATGTTCAAACATAGTAGAGCTAATTACCATTAAATCATTGTACATATTCTCATTTAAGAAGGCAAAGAGCATCTATGAAAAAATAAGCTTGCTTCTCGAATAGCACATGCATGGTCTTCCTCGTCTTTGTTCTTTTTCCCATGTGGGATGCTCCAACTCTTCCCTTTCCATACCTTCACTAGGATGCGCTATTAATTGCAAACACAAAGCAAAGACACTGAATTCACTTCAACATATATGATAATCCTGAATTACAAGAAATAGCTTTGATTGAATTTTCCATAAGTGCATGTAGATGAAACAACACAAAATCTATGATAGATGTAACAAGAGATGTTGCGGAAGACGGTTATCGGATAGAGCAAAATCGCAACTGATAATTTGAGAAAATAAAAATGAAGATAAAGAAGACACAAAATTTACGTGGAAACCCCCTAAATAATATAGGGTAAAAACCACGGGCAACGGTAGAAGAATTTCACTATAAGAAAATAGGAATTACAACCTCTCTCGATCTACCAAGGAGAAAACAATGATAATTTTCTCTTGATAAAAAGGAGAAAACAACTCTCAAGAAACTCTCTAAATTCTCTCTAGTATTGGAAGAAAGCTAGAATGCTTTGGGATGGTTTTAAAGCTAAATGAGATAGGGTATTTATAGTTGAAGCTTAAGGACTAATTTGTAAATACCCTAAATTACAATGACTAAAATTTGTATTTTTCCCTTTCATTTTTTCAAAAAATTCCAGCTTGAATTCGGTGCAATAAATGCACCACTTTCACCGAAAGTTTCCCAATAATTTCCACTGAAATTAGCCTACAAATGTTGACTTTTCAACAATCTCCCACTTGAAGATTTGATTGAAACAATCATATCTTCACACCATTCTTTCTACCTTGTACCTTCATGTTGCTTACGTCTCTGACAGGCCACAAGAGGATCGACACCAGGTAAATTTATCAGCATTGATTGCCTTCGTCATGAAATCTGCTATGTTGTCTTTGGTATGGATCTTCTGCATATCTACCGTTCCTTCTTCCACCTTTTCACGAATGAAATGGTATTGAACTCGTATGTGCTTTGTCCTTGAATGAAATGTTGGATTCCTTGCTAGATGCAAGGCACTTTGACTGTCACAAAACAGTGAGACATACTCTTGATTGTGCCCAAGCTCCTCCAATAGCATCTTCAACCAAATTGTTTTTTTACTGGCTTGTGTAGCTGCTACATATTCTGCTTCTGTTGTGGATGTAGCCACAATTGACTGCAATTTTGAAACCCAACTTACAGCTCCACCAATAACTTTGAACACATATCCTGTTGTAGATTTGTTTTTATCCAAATCCCCTGCATAGTCAGAATCTACATACCCATTGATTAGAAAGTTTGATCCTCCGTAACATAATGCAATATTTGAGGTCCCTTTGATGTATCTCAAGATCCTCTTTATTATATTACAATGCTCTTTGCTTGGATTCGCCATGTACCGACTAACCACTCCCACTGCTTGTGTAATGTCTGGTCTTGTGCATATCATAGCGAGCATTAAACTTCCCACTGTCGATGCATACGACACTCGAGACATATTCATCCTCTCTTCTTCACTACTAGGACTCATACTGGAGGATAATTTGAAGTTAATAGGAAGAGGGGTAGAAATTGGCTTACAATCTTGCATATTGAATCGTGACAAGATCTTCTTCAAGTAATTATTTTGTGAAAGCCAAATCTTCCTATTACTTCTGTCTCGGTGAATTTGCATCCCTAGAATCTTGTTTGTTGATCCTAAGTCCTTCATTTCAAATTCCCTAGCCAGTTGTGCCTTCAATTCTTCAATATAATCTTTGTTGGGTCCTGCAACCAACATGTCATCCACATACAACAACAATATAACAAAATGATTATCACCAGACCTCTTGAAATAAGCACAAGGGTCAGCATTAAGTTTGTTGTATACAAGGCACATAATGAAGGAATCAAATCTCTTATACCAACACCTCGACGCCTGCTTTAGACCGTACATAGATTTGTTCAACCTGCAAACCAAGTTCTTCTTTTCTTTTTTCTTCAAAACCTTCAGGCTGGAGCATATAAATTTCTTCTTCAAGATTTCCATGAAGAAAAGCTGTTTTAACATCTAGCTGCTCTAGATGTAAGTCCAATATAGCACACATTGCCAAAACTACTTGAACTGTTGTTAGTCGAACCACATGAGAAATATTTCGTTAAAATCAATACCTTCTTTTTGAGCATATCCTTTGACCACCAGTCTTGCATGATACCTCTCAACTTGATGGTCACCATTTTGCTTGATTTTGAAGACCCATTTGTTATCAATTGACTTCCTTCCTTGTGGTAGTGGCACAAGGTCCCATATATTATTTTTATTAAGGGCTTCAATTTCTTCTTGCATCGCCATCATCCACAGTTAAGCAACTGAGCTGTTTATTGCCTCATGGTATGTTGATGGCTCACCGTCCTCTGTTAAAAGGCAGTATGCAATATTACCTTCTATAACATAATCTGAGTGCCAATTGGGACGTCTTCTCACACGATCTGATTGACGAGTTGTTGGAGCTTCAGAACTCTCTGGTTCTTGTTCATCATGTGCTGGTTCTACTTCAGAAGAATCTCATTGTTCAAACTCATTTTCCACATGTATCTGTGTAGTCTTTGACTTTTTAGCACTAACATCTTCTTCTTTTCTTTGTAGCTTATCTTCTACAAAGATAGCATCCCTGCTAATGATCACTTTGCGGGCAGTGGGATCTCACAAGCGATACCCCTTTACACCATCAGCATACCCCAAGAATTTGCATTTCCTGGATTTTGGATCCAACTTTGAGATTTCTTGTGAGTTGTACATCACGTACACAATACTTCCAAATACATGGAGTTTTGAATAATCAGCTAGTTTACCAGTCCACATCTCCATTGGCGTCTTCAGCTCTATTGCAGTTGATGAAGCTCGATTCACCAAATAACAGGCGGTATTGACTGCTTCTGCCCATAATGATTTTTCTAGGCCTGCATCCCTCAACATTGCTCTTGTTATTTCTAACAAGGTTCTGTTCATCCGCTCTGCCACTCCATTTTGTTGAGGAGTGTTCGCCACTGTGAACTGTCTTTTGATGCATTCTTTCATGCAAAAGTCATCAAATTCTTCGCTTGTGTATTCTCCTCCATTATCTGTTCTGAAACACATGATCTTATTTCCATAATCAAGTTCCACCCGCGCTTTGAAGTTTTTGAAAGTTGAAAAACACATCTGACTTCTTCTCAATAGGGTACACCCAGCATCTCCTAGAGTAGTCATCAATGAATGAGACAAAGTATTTTGCTTCGCCTAGGGATGTAACCGATGCTTGCCATACGTCAGAGTGAACCAATTCTAGAACACTTTTGCCTCTAGAATTTGACGTGTTGAATTTCAACCGGTGCTGCTTACTTGTTATACAATGCTCACATAAAGTAAGTGATACATTCGTTAAGCCTGGAAGTAGTTTTTTCTCCGCAATGGCTTTCATTCCTTGTTCTGACATGTGTCCAAGTTTCTGATGCCATAGCATTGCAGAATCTGAACTACATGAGGCAACAAAGGCTTCTACTTCTAGCAAAGTCTCTCCCTTCAGAATGTACAAGTTTGTTGCTATCTTTTCGCCTTTCAGCACCACAAACGCTCCACAAAACACCTTCATGATTCCTTTCTGTGTTTCAATCTTGCTTGCATTATTATCCAACAATCCGTAGGATAATAAATTTTTCTTCAGGCCTTTCACGTGTCACACATCTCGAACAAATTTAATTGTTCAATCATACATCTTCAATTTGATGGTTCTTACGCCAATGATCTCTAAGGCATGATCATTGCAACTATACACAGATCCTCCTGAGACAGGTTCATAATGATAGAACCATTCTCTTCTTGAGGTCATGTGATATGTTGCTCCCGAATCAATGAGTCATATATCTGCAAATCTTTTTCTGCCTTCCACGGTGGTTAACGCTTCACAACATAGAGCATCTCCATCATCTGAAGTGTTTGCGGTATTGCCTTGTGGGTTGGAGTTTTTATTTAGACTCCAATAATCCTTCTTCAAGTGACCCTTCTTTCTACAGTTGTAACACTTTAAATTCTTCTTGTTCCTCGACTTCGATCTACCATGTTTGTGACTGCTGCTTTGGTCACGTTCTATTGATCTCCCTCTCATCGTTGTCATCGTTGTCAATGCTTCTTCTTGTTGCAGATTTACTTGTCTGTCTTCCTTGTTCTTGCGCCAATTTTTTTTCTTGTAGAACATCAGTTGCAAAGTCATCGAAGACTAGACTGGTGACATTACTGTTTGTCAAGTTGATGATGAGTTGATCATACGAATCCGATAGACTTTGAAGTAGAAGTTCAGCACGTTCTTGTTCCCCTATTTTACAGCTTAAGGATGTAAGCTGAGAAAATAAAGTGTTCAGTGTATTTAAGTGCTCCGTCATTGAAGTAGATTCTGGCATACGGAGAGTGTACAATTTTCTCTTAAGGAAAATTTTATTGTGCAGCGATGTGGCCTCGTACAATTTGGTGAGATGATCCCATATCTCCTTAGTTGTCTTCTTCTCCTTGATGCTTGACAATACTTCATCTGCTAATGCTAGATGAAAGTTTTCCATAACATTCTCATCAATTTTGATCCATTTGTTGTCATCTGTGAAATCCACCGGTCTTTCACTGATAGCTGCTAGACAACCTTCTTTCCTCAGGATGGTCTTCATCTTTAATTTTCACAATGAGAAATTTCTCTCATTGAATTTTTCAATATCAAATTTCGTTGTCATAGCTTCTTTTACGGATAGCTCCCACTATTTCACTATCGTGAATAATTCTCTGGAACCTTTAAAAAATGGGTAATAACTTCTTATTTTCATATGTTGGAGGATCTATCTTTTGATGGCAACCACAAAGACAATAAGCAGATATTGCACACTCTAATCTGGCTCTAATACCAATTGTTGCGGAAGACGGCTATCGGATAGAGCAAAATCGCAACTGATAATTTGAGAAAATAAAAATGAAGATAAAGAAGACACAAAATTTACGTGGAAAACCCCTAAATAATATAGGGTAAAAACCACGGGAAACGGTAGAAGAATTTCACTATGAGAAAATAGGAATTACAACCTCTCTCGATCTACCAAGGAGAAAACAATGATAATTCTCTCTTAATAAAAAGGAGAAAACAACTCTAAAGAAACTCTCTAAATTCTCTCTAGTATTAGAAAAAAGCTAGAATGTTTTGAGATGGTTTTGAAGCTAAATGAGCTAGGGTATTTATAGTTGAAGCTTAAGGACTAATTTGTAAATACCCTAAATTACAATGACTAAAATTTGTATTTTCCCTTTCATTTTTTCAACAAATTCCAGCTTGAATTCGATGCAATAAATGCACCACTTTCACCGAAAGTTTCCCAATAATTTCCACCGAAATTAGCCTACAAATGTTGACTTTTCAACAAGAGAGTATGAATATGGAGGAAGAGAATGAAGACATAGGATAAAAAAGTAGGTGCAAAATTTACATTCTCAAGCATGAATCCATGAGTGTATACAGTGCATTAACAGAGCACAAAAGTACCGTGAAGTTACCTTGTCAATTTGGTAAAAACAGTGACATGACATGACATTGTCTCAAAAATGAAGAAGACGAAAAGACTTCCTGTTTTAACTAGCATAAGAAAGAGACACACCCGTTCATATGTTTCATCCAAAATAATTGCACCCGTTACAGGAACTCGAACCTTGTAATCAGTGAAATCCTTAAATAAATCATATGTATGTGCAACATGAGGCCTTAATGTTGGTGCACATGGCACCGAAATGTGTTGAAGAAAAAAAATAATTAATGAAGTCAAGAATTATAGGCACCGAATGGTAGGTGCAAAATTTGTTGATTTTTCAACAGTGGTAGAACCTCAATTTTAACCATTGTAATTTAAGGTATTTACAAATTAGTCCTTAAAGCTTCAACTATAAATACCCTAGCTCATTTAGCTTCAAAACCATCCCAAAACATTCTAGCTTTCTTCTAATACTAGAGAGATTAGAGAGTTTCTTGAGAGTTATTTTCTCCTTTTTATCAAGAGAGAATTATCATTGTTTTCTTCTTGGTAGATCGAGATAAGTTGTGATTCCTATTTTCTTATAGTGAAATTCTTATACCGTTGCCGTGGTTTTTACCCTATATTATTTAGGGGTTTTTCACGTAAATTTTGTGTCTCTTTTATCTTCATTTTTATTTTCTCAAATTATCAGTTGCGATTTTGCTCTATCTGATAGCCGTCTTCCACAACAATTGGTATCCGAGCCAGATTTGAGTGTGTAATATCTGCTTATTGTCTTTGTGGTTGCCACCAAAAGATGGATCCTCCAACATAAAAAAGTAAGAAGTTATTACCCATTCTTTGAAGGTTCCAGAGAACTATTCACGATAGTGAAATAGTGGGAGTTATCTGTAAAAGAAGCTATGGCAACGAAATTTGATATTGAAAAATTCAATGGGAGAAATTTCTCATTATGGAAATTGAAGATGAAGGTCATCATGAGGAAAGACGGTTGTCTAGCAGCTATCAGTGAAAGGCCGGTGGATTTCACATATGACAACAAATGGATCGAAATGGACAAGAATACTATGACAAACTTTCATCTTGCATTAGCAGATGAAGTATTGTCAAGCATCGAGGAGAAAAAGACAGCTAAGGAGATATATGATCATCTCACCAAACTGTACGATGCCACATCGATGCACAATAAAATTTTCCTTAAGAGAAAATTGTACACTCTCTGTATGCCAGAATCTACTTCAGTGACAGAGCACTTAAATACACTGAACACTTTATTTTCTCATCTTACATCTTTAAGCTGTAAAATATGAGAACAAAAACGTGCTGAACTTCTACTTCAAAGTCTACCGGATTTGTATGATCAACTCATCATCAACTTGACAAACATTAATGTCACCAGTCTAGTCTTCGATGACGTTGCAGCTACTGTTCTACAAGAAGAAAATCGGCGCAAGAAAAAAGAAGGCAGACAAGTAAATCTGCAACAAGCAGAAGCGTTAACAACGATGGCAACGATGAGAATGAGATCAACAGAACATGGCCAAAGCAGCAGTCACAAACATGATAGATCGAAGTCGAGAAGAAAGAAGAATTTAAAGTGCTACAACTGTGGAAAGAAGTGTCAATTGAAGAAGGATTGTTGGAGTCTAAATAAAAACTCCAATCCACAAGGCAATACCGCAAACACTTCAGATGATGGAGATGCTCTATGCTGTGAAGCGTCAACCATCGTGGAAGGCAGAAAAAGATTTACAGATATATGACTCATTGATTCAGGAGCAACATATCACATAACCTCAAGAAGAGAATGGTTCCATCATTATGAACATGTCTCAGGAAGATCTATGTATAGTTGCAATGATCATGCCTTAGAGATCATTGGCGTGGGAACCATCAAATTGAAGATGTACGATGGAACAATTAAAGTTGTTCGAGATGTGCGGCACGTGAAAGGCTTGAAGAAAAATTTATTATCCTATGGATTGTTTGATAATAATGCAAGCAATATTGAAACACGGAAAGGAATCATGAAGGTGTTCCATGGAGCGTTTATGGTGATGAAAGGCGAAAAGATAACTGCAAATTTGTACATGCTTAAGGGAGAAACTTTGCTAGAAGTAGAAGACTCTGTTGTCTCATGTAGTTCAGATTCTTTAATGCTATGGCATCAAAAATTTGGACACATTTCAATGAAAGTCCTTGTGGAGCAAAAGCTACTTCCAGGCTTAACTAAGGTATCACTTCCTTTGTGTGAGTATTGCATAACAAGTAAGCAGCACCGGTTTAAATTCAACACATCAAATTCCAAAGGAAAAGTGTTCTAGAATTGGTTCACTCTGACGTATGGCAAGCACCAGTTACATCCCTAGGTGAAGCAAAGTACTTTGTCTCATTTATTGATGACTACTCCAGGAGATGTTGGGTGTACCCCATTAAGAAGAAGTCAGATGTGTTTTCAACTTTCAAAAACTTCAAAGCGCGGGTGGAACTTGATTCTGGAAATAAGATCAAGTGTTTCAGAACAGATAATGGAGGAGAATACACAAGCGAAGAATTTGATGACTTTTGCAGGAAAGAAGGCATCAAAAGATAGTTTACAGTGGCGAACACTCCTCAACAAAATGGAGTGGCAGAGTGGATGAGCAGAACCTTGTTAGAAAGAACAAGAGCAATGTTGAGGGATGCAGGCCTAGAAAAATCATTCTGGGCAGAAGCAGTCAATACTGCCTGTTATTTGGTGAATCGAGCTCTATCAACTGCAATAGAGCTGAAGACACCAATGGAGATGTGGACTGGTAAACCAACTGATTATTCAAACCTCCATGTATTTGGAAGTGTTGTGTACGTGATGTACAACTCCCAAGAAATTTCAAAGTTGGATCCAAAATCCATGAAATGCAAATTCTTGGGGTATGTTGATGGTGTAAAGGGGTATCGCTTGTGGGATCCCACTGCCCGTAAAGTGATCATCAGCAGAGATGTTATCTTTGTAGAAGATAAACTAAAACGAAAAGAAGACGATGATAGCACTGAAAAGTCAGAGACTACGCAGATACATGTAGAAAAGGAGGTTAAACAAGGAGATTCTTTTGAAGTAGAACCAGCACATGATGAACAAGAACTAGAGAGTTCTGAAGCTCCAACAACTCGTCAATCAGATCGTGTGAGAAGACGTCCCAATTGTCACTCAGATTATGTTAGAGAATATAATATTGCATACTGCCTTTTAACAGAGGACGGTGAGCCATCAACATACCAGGAGGCAATAAACAACTCAGATGCTTCATTATGGATGATGGCGATGCAAGAAGAAATTGAAGCCCTTCATAAAAATAATACATGGGACTTTGTGCCACTACCACAAGGAAGGAAGCTAATTGGTAACAAATGGGTCTTTAAAATCAAGCGAAATGGTGACGATCAAGTTAAGAGGTATCGTGAAAGGCTGGTGGTCAAGGGATATGCTAAAAAAGAAGGTATTGATTTCAATGAAATCTTTTCTCATGTGGTTTGACTAACAACATTTCGAGCAGTTTTGGCAATGTGTGCTACATTGAACTTACATCTAGAGCAGTTAGATGTTAAAACAGCTTTTCTTCATGGAAATCTTGAAGAAGAGATTTATATGCTCCAGTTTGAAGGTTTTGAAGAATTCGAAAAGAAGAACTTGGTTTGCAGGTTGAACAAATCTCTATACGGTCTAAAGTAGGCGCCGAGGTGTTGGTATAAGATATTTGATTCCTTTATTATGTGCCTTGGATACAACAGACTTAATGCATACCCTTGTGCTTATTTCAAGAGGTCTGGTGATAACGATTTTGTTATATTGTTGTTGTATGTGGATGACATGTTGGTTGCAGGACCCAAAAAAAGATCATATTGACGAATTGAAGGCACAACTGGCTAGGGAATTTGAAATGAAGGACTTGGGATCAGTAAACAAGATTCTATGGATGCAAATTCACCGAGACAGACGTAATAGGAAGATTTGGCTTTCACAAAAGAATTACTTGAAGAAGATCTTATCACGATTCAACATGCAAGATTGTAAGCCAATTTTTACCCCTCTTCCTATTAACTTCAAATTATCCTCAAGTATGAGTCCTAGCAATGAAGAAGAGAGGATGAAGATGTCTCGAGTACCGTATACATCAGCAGTGGGAAGTTTAATGTTCGCTATGATATGCACAAGACCAGACATTGCACAAGCAGTGGGAGTGGTTAGTCGGTACATGGCGAATCCAGGCATAGAGCATTGGAATACAGTAAAGAGGATCCTGAAATACATCAAAGGGACCTCAAATATTGCATTATGTTACGGAGGATCAAACTTACTAATCAATGGGTATGTAGATTCTGAATATGCAGGGGATTTGGATAAAAGCAAATCTATAATAGGATATGTGTTCAAAGTTGTTGGTGGAGGTGTAAGTTGGGTTTCAAAATTACAGTCAGTTGTGGCTACATCCACAACAGAGGAAGAATATGTAGCAGCTACACAAGAGCAATTTGGTTGAAGATGCTATTGGAGGAGCTTGGGCACAATCAAGAGTATGTCTCTCTGTTTTGTGACAGTCAAAGCGCCTTGCATTTAGCAAGGAATCCAGCATTTCATTCAAGGACAAAGCACATACGAGTTCAGTACCATTTCATTCATGAAAAGGTGGAAGAAGGGACGGTAGATATACAGAATATCCACACCAAAGACAACATAGCAGATTTCATGATGAAAGCGATCAACGCTGATAAATTTACTTGTTGTCGATCCTCATGTGGTATGTCAGAAACGTAAGCAACATGATGGTACAAGGTAGAAAGAATGATGTGAAGATATGATTGTTCCAATCAAATCTTCAAGTGGGAGATTGTTGGTGCACATGGCACCGAAAGGTGTTGAAGAAAAAAAATAATGAATGAAGTCAAGAATTGTAGGCACCGAATGGTAGGTGCAGAATTTGTTGATTTTTCAACAATGGTAGAACCTCAATTTTAGCCATTATAATTTAGGGTATTTACAAATTAGTCCTTAAAGCTTCAATTATAAATACCCTAGCTCATTTAGCTTCAAAATCATCCCAAAGCATTCTAGCTTTCTTCTAATACTAGAGAGATTAGAGAGTTTCTTGAGAGTTATTTTCTTCTTTTTATCAAGAGAGAATTATCATTGTTTTCTCCTTGGTAGATCGAGAGAAGTTGTAATTCCTATTTTCTCATAGTAAAATTCTTCTACTATTGCCCGTGGTTTTTACCCTATATAATTTAGGGGTTTTCCACATAAATTTTGTCTCTTTTATCTTCATTTTTATTTTCTCAAATTATCAGTTGTGATTTTGCTCTATCCGATAGCCGTCTTCCGCAACACTTAATACGTCACAGATGTTAAACACTGGAACACGTTAAGGAAATAAAGAAACAAGAAAATGTATCATACTCATAACATTAAGTAATAGAGAGTACAGAAAATGCCATATAGATGTCCTCTAGAAGTAAACAAAAAATGTCAAGTCAAAAAGTAGCTTAAATTATGTTGCACTTGATAGTCTAGACTATAAAGTCTAACCTTCAGTTTGAGAGTAAAAACAAGATGGAACCAGAAGACATCTTTTTTAGGGACATAAGATGTCACATGTTCAAGGTCCAACTTCCTCTTTGAGAAAAAGGTTTTCCCCTTTTCGCAATGGTACAGGTTCTATGAAATGGAAGCCTAAAGTACTATTTATTTACAACAACAAAGTAAAATTTAGCATTTAAGCAAAAAAGCTACAAGGTCTCACATAAGGAAACGCGCGCGCGCGCACGATCTAAAAAATCAAGCAGGGTAAAATTTAAGTAACCATGATTGATAGATAAATGGCAGAAAGAACAGGGATTCTAGCAAAAAAACAAAGAATCAGGACCAAGGGAAATAATTACAGGCAAAAATAGGACAAAATCCCGGTCCTTCACCTTTAAGCTCAATGCGTAAGTCATTCTGCTTACTTACTATTGACATGTTTAATCATTAAGGATAGGTGTGAGTTGGTATCGGATAAGGTTGTTCTTGTTTTATTTGGTTGTTTGAGGGGAGTTTCTGAGAGGTTTTCTGGTTTTTCTTAATTTGGTGTCTGTATCTAAATTGGTGCGTTCTTTCTTCTAAGATGTATTGGTTTGATTATTTAATAAATCATGATATACTCTTTTCCTCCTTCCAATTTTCGATGACATACGGTCTAGTATGTTGATGATTATGAAGGAGATGTTTAACGAGGCCTCCAATTATTATAAAAAAATTAATCACCTTAGAAATATGCCCACAAAAAAATGTAATTGCATAACTGGTTTCAATTTGACAAGTAACTAGAGCCTGGATGTTTACATAAACCAAGCCGTGATAAAAGATAGATAACGCCAAACTTTATTATTATTATTATTATTATTTTGGGGGGAGAGGGAATACTTTCAAGTAAAAAGCTATGATAATAGTAGATGAAAAGTTTATTGAACAATTACAAATGAAAAATATCATAATGGAGTCGAAATTAAGTCTGAATATTTGATAAATCAGCCAGCAGTCTGGTGATAGCAACATATCGCTGCAATAAAGATGCATCAAATATAGGATACATAAAGAGGTGAACTCTTTCAGATTGAATGACTTCAGCGATGGATTTTTTTTTTCTGCTGTATTGTCCTCGTAAAACCAATGTGCGTACTCCACAAGGAAGAAAATTCTCTCAAATGACTGCTGGTCCTCTTTCGGCACATTTAAAACAAACCGACTGCACAACAATTATTAAAAGTAAGCTTTATGTAGAACTAGAGGGGGCAAAAAGGGCAGATACAAGGCAACTGTTTACAAAAGAGAGGGAGAACGCTTAGGTCATCAAAGGGCAATTATTGCCATGACAAGTTGACAACACATTTGAGGGGAAAATTAAAGGAAAAGTATCGAACAAAAGACCATCATCCAGTAATTGGATCAAATCGGTGAACTTTTATAAATTAACTTCCTAGCAACACAACCAATTTCCTCATCGCATTTTGCTGGTTTGATGAGAAAAGCCAACATGAGCAGCTGACACTTGTCAAAGAATCATTAGGGAAAAATTTTCAATTGTGAGATACTTGTGGCTGATACCTCATAAACATGATCTCAAGTCTAAAGATTCTTGAGCTTAAACAATACACTTTCTTGATTAATCAATCCATAATATAGATCCAGTATCTACAACTAATACAACAAAGAGTTGAACTTCCATACTCTATACTTAACTAGAAGGTGACAAAGCCTTTAGGCAAACCAGTCGCCACTAAGTTTCAATCTACGTATTAATCCATGCATCAGACCGTTAATATCACCAGTCACTCCCAGTCTTCAGGAAAAAAAATTCAATATCGATGATGAATCTAGCGACAATTAAAGCAGTTTTTTTTTAAAAAAAAAATCATGAATCATCACAACTGCAAGATAGGTGGCCACCAATACGTCATCATCTAAACAAAACTAGGGTCTAAACGCTACACTTCAACTGATCAATCCAAAATTAAAAAAAATATATATACACATGTTCAATAGATATTTCAAATAATAATGCCCTCCTTATCTCCATACCTTCCCACTACAAAAATGTGCAATATATAGCTAAACTGAATATTTGCATAAAAACTTATGCGCCTCCGCTAATCACACTAAAAAGTAAAAATCTTAAGCGAAACACACATCGCTTTCAATCGAGCAATATCAAATATCTTGAGTTAATAAGTTAACGCTCCTTTTTTCACCTAACAATCACACTACTTACTTCTTCTATGCCAAATCCTAAAACAATACACACGGAGACAAATTTAAAAGCCAAATGCTCGTGAAACAAGCAGAAAAGAGAGTGTAACCTGCAAAGATCATCGAGGAGCTCTTGAGGAGGAAGACCGTTCTTCAATGGCGGACTCGAGGATCGATGGAGGCCAGGCATAACTTTTTTTTTCTAGTGAAAATCAAACAAATAAAACTAAAATCGTAACAGCAACTATTTTTTACAGAATATTATGAAGAATCAACATTTTTTCCAAATTTTATTGTTTTTATTATATCGGAAAATCGAGATGGAAAGAGAAAATGAAGAGAGGTCCCGCCGGCCGGACCCGAAAACAGAACCGTTTCTCCGCCTCTCAAGATATGAGTTCAATTTTTTGTTGACTCTGGGCTTTATATATTCCGGTTTTATGAAGTTTGGGCTTTTATATAGCCCAAATTTGAGATTAATTACGATTATTTTAGGAGAAAATAAAGGTTGAAAAGGAATTTTTTTTAAAGATTTAAATTCGAATAATTGTACAGTAGAGTGTATTATAAAAATAATAAAATTAAATAAATAATATTATGTAAGTTACAATCATTCTAAACTATTAAATAATTCAAATAAAATGAAAAAATATTTTTAAATTATTTAAATTAGAATTTAAGTATAACATTAAATTTTCAACTCACTTTCTAATTATATTAGAATAGAAACAAAAAATATAAAAATAAATAAAAATAGGTATTATTTACTTAATAAAAAGTATATACAATACTCCTCAAATTCTAATTATATTAGATATTAAAATAGTAATAATAAAATAATTAGAATCATATAGTATGCGTAAATTCTAATAAATAGAATTCTATTTCTACTCGTTATGGTCACGATTAGATTATTAAACAGTACGCTCCGAGCTCCCAATCCGAACGTCCTGCTTTCGCTGTACTTGAAAAAACCTTGTCCTTTGACTCTCACAAAAAAAAAAAAGCTCTGCTTTGTCTGCACCAAATCTCCGTCGAGAGTAAATCCTCTACCCTTTTTTCTTTTAATCAAGATCTGTTGTTTCTTTCTCTGCATCAGATTTCTTTGATGGCATCTGTCTTCAAAGTTCAAACTACTTATTGCTCTCTTTTAAATTGGCCACATATTCATGTGATCTTATAGTTTCATTGACTTGGATTCATATAGAGTTTAAAGCTTTTAAATCTAGTTTTATTTAAATACCCCTTTCTTTCAGTGTTCTGCATCTGTTTATTTTTTGGTTTTTGAGATTGAAAGCCATGATCCCATGGATTTGAATTGATGGAGAATTTCAAATTGCACTCTGGATAAATAAGATTATAAGTGTGTGCGTGTGTACTATAGGTTTAGAGCGGAATTAGTTTGTCTATTATGAAAGGGAGCGATTTAGTTCTTGCACATTTAGTATTGAAGCAAATGGCTAATAAGGTTGAATGCTAAAAAGATGCTGACTTGAGTTTTATAGTAACGAGACTTTTTTTTTTGGATCTAAAATTCAACACTTTAAAAACTGACATTTTGATCATATTTTGAGCAGAATTATTGGTTAAAAAAATGCGAAAGCGGCCTCAAAGTTCATCAATTTTACCTGATACATCAGCCAATAAATCAAGTGATACCCCTGAAACTGATGAAGAAGCCAAATCGAGTCGCTCTATTCAGATAAAAACTCCAAGGAGGTCAGGATTCACGTTGCTGACATTGCTTGGGGTCATTGTATATGCTTCTTGGGCTGTTTACCAATACCAGTATGGGAGTTTGCCTGTGCCGCTTACTGCTGAGCAAGCAGGCAAAAGGGGCTTCTCAGAGGTTCAGGCAATGAAGCATGTTCAGGAACTGACTAAATTAGGCCCACATCCTATTGGTTCTGATGCTATTGAACTTGCTCTGCAGGTAGGGTCAACTACATCGCTTCATTAGCTTTTGACCTAATGGTAATAGGATTGTTCTCTTCAATCTTGACTATATTCTATTCTCTTTGCTGTTGTTGGATTCTTTGCTATTGTTACGCAAATAGGGAAGGATCTTACTTTTGGTTTTGATCATAACATTTCTTTTGTTTGAATAAAAATACAGCTTAGGTCCTTTTTTATGAATATTGTGATGCTGACAAAAAATAAACAACAATTAGATAACATTATCTTGTTGTTGCTATATTGTGCCTTAATAATGTTCTTACTTTGCATTTTTAGAGGGATTAACTTGCAGTTTTATGTTTTGGTTTATCCCTTATTTTATAATTTAAGCTGCACGGCTTTTTTCAGTCTGCAGTTAGGTTAAACATCTTTATTGATCTATATATTAAATTACAATGTCTGTTCTAGTAGTGATTCATTTCTTGTGCTATCATGTTGGAGATTTAACTTAATATGCTTTCAAAAACAGTATGTTTTGGCAGCGTCGGAAAATATTAAAAAAACAGCTCACTGGGAGGTTGATGTTGAAGTGGACTTTTTCCATGTTAATATTGGTGCAACTCGTCTCGGCAGTGGCATGTTTATGGACAGAACGATTGTCTATTCTGATCTGAATCACATTGTGTTGAGAATCTTGCCGAAATATGCACCTGAAGCAGGAGAAAATGCTATTTTGGTTTCTTCCCACATTGATACAGTTTTCTCAACGTATGGTTTCATCCTTCTCTGTTACTCTACTTCATGTTTGTTCAAATAAGTTTTGTTTTTGACCAAAATGTGCAAAATACTTACCCCATGGCATGTTGATGCTGCTTTAATTTGAATTCAGCTGTCTAGTGGTCTTAATAGTAAGTTCTTCTGATGTCCGTATCGTGTTTTATATGCTGCTAATGCACCACCATAACGTTCAGGTGATAAGAAGATTTTTTGGTTGGATACATTGTAATATCCAGTAAATGATATCATTTACATTTCAAATAAGTCAAGGAATAGAAAGACATCTAACTAATTGGTTTCCAAGAAAATACTAACTTTTTCTTTATGTTGACTAAAAAATTCAAAACGAGTAGTTTTGTTATCTGGTTTAAAAGATTGCAATCGTGAAAAATGCAATGTGACACCTTTCAGCTCATTTCTTAAAAATTTCAACAAGCTATGACTGCATTCTTTTCATGTGGGAACATCAGACATTCATAACATTGCCACTTTTTGTGTGACATCTTTGCCTATCTTTTATCAGCTTTGGTTATTCTGATGATTTTGCTCTTTGTAAAACATTTTTGTGCTACTTCAGGGAAGGGGCTGGTGATTGTAGCTCATGTGTTGCTGTTATGTTGGAACTTGCTCGGGGGATTTCTCAGTGGGCTCATGGATTTAAGAATGCTGTGATATTTTTGTTTAACACTGGAGAGGAGGAGGGTCTAAGTGGTGCTCATAGCTTTATAACACAGGTGAGAAGTGTTTTGAGGGCATTCATTTGAAACCTGAACTGTATTATTTTCTTCAAGATTAGCTTCTTGAAGGTGAATGGTTTTGTTTGGGTGGATGTAGTTGTTTATGTTTTCCTTCGTTCTTGATGATGGTTCTTTTATGTGTCTTATCAATTTTCTCTACAACACATATCTCAGGCATGAGAAATATGTCCAACGTGTTTAGGCACGAGGAATGTGCTTGGATTAACGTGCATGAATTTGGTTTATTTGTTATTGTCTAATGGTTTATGAAACAAGTTTCCAGTAGTGAAGTCGGATAGTTGCATAAATTCTAGTTAAGCATGTAAGTGAAAGATATATATTTGCTTCATGGAGTCAAGATCTAGTAGTATCACTGAGAAATGATGTAAGCAACTAAATTAGTGAAGAAGTTCAACCAGGGACAAGATTAGTGAAGGCATACATAGATCTGAAAATCTTAAAAGAGAAGTAAAGGTATTCATTTAGAGTGCTGCAAGTTCTGTTATTTACATTTAATGTTTTTGAATTTGCTGAAGAGCATAGATGATAAACTGTCTATATTGCTTTAGTAGATAGCTAGCATAACTCAAGTTCTGAAACATTCAATCTCAGATACTTTTTCATCTATGTATTCTTCTAAATTGTGGTTTTTTAAGTATTAGACACATGAATGAGGGTTTATTCTTATGCAGTATGTATTAGACACATGAATGAGTGTTTATTCTTACACGGTATTATTGCTCAATAGGTATGTATAGGCTATTATGCAGATCAAGCGCAGAAAGCAACAGAGTAACAGAATTTTTTAGTTAAGGGATTAACATTTATTTTGCTATCGCAGCATCCTTGGAGTTCTACCATTCGTATGGCTATTGATTTGGAAGCCATGGGTATTGGAGGAAAGTCTTCCATTTTCCAGGTATATATATCTCTGGAAAAAGTTTTGGTCCCCTCATTCACTTGTTGAAAGGGATTGGTAAATCCACCTAATCAGAAAAATGCTTACCTTGTTTGCTTATCATTAACTATATTTCCTGTTAACTTGTGTTCTGTTCTTTACTTGATAGGCTGGTCCTCATCCATTGGCTATTGAGACGTTTGCTTCAGTTGCAAAATACCCATCTGGTAATATCATATGGCAGGTGTGTTCTTCTCCCTTTGGGTGTGTGTACACGTGTTCAAATGTGCGTGCATATTTTTATATGCTTTTTATTTCACATCATGTTTTTCTTTGGTAGTTAAATTTGCTAAAGTTTGAAGGAAACCTGCAAATCTAAATGATACAATGTTGTAGGACCTTTATGCTTCTGGAATCATAAAATCTGCAACAGATTTCCAAGTGTACAGAGAGGTTGCTGGTCTTTCGGGGCTTGACTTTGCGTACACAGACCATGGTGCAGTATATCACACCAAGGTCTTCTTTCTGTTTCTTTGCTTCTTTGTTACTATTTGATTGGAAGTTTACATTTTGATATTAAATTATAGATGACGTGCAATCTATTATTACTCTGATCAAAGGAGTGAGTTACTAGGTCTTCTTTTCCGAGATAAGACAAGCTGCTTTATTTACATGCTAACCATGACACGTACATATCCACAATTTGATAGCTTAGCTGATACGGAAGGATAGAATCCCAATGTTTGTTTCTGGTTCTTGTCGTAGATCGTGTAGACAAGTGGAAGGGTTGCATGTTTCCATTGCTTTTTTTTTCAATTTTGAGGTTCCATTTGAATGTCAATAGTACATTCTTGGTCTTGGAAGCAATTCGTAGTCTATGAGACAATAGATGAAATCCTGGTGTAACTAAGTTATTAATTTAAAAGGGGGAAAACTGAATCATTTGAATCCTTTTTAAGTACTAATTAAGGAAAAAAAAGATATGGAGTAAAAATTGTCGACTCTAATTCTTTCTTATTTCAGAATGGTTAAATTTGAATATTTTGTGCAGAATGACAAATTGGAGCTATTAAAACCAGGATCTCTTCAACATCTTGGAGAAAACATGCTTGCTTTCCTGCTTCAGATTGCAAAATCCTCTCATCTTTCAAAAGCCAATGCAATGGTTGAAGACATACAATCTAGCCATGATACTGCCGTATATTATGACATTTTGGTACCTTCATAATCTCTGGCACATGGTTCTGTTTCGAAACCTTCTTTCTTTTTAATTTCCTACCTGCTTTTTTTCCCTCTTAAGTCATGTTATATGTTACCATGAAAATTTTTAAGGATGCTTTTGCTAAAACTTTGTTGATTTCAGGGGCAATATATGGTTACATACCGCCAGCGGTTTGCAAACATGCTTCTAAGTTCAGTGATAATTCAGTCACTTATGATATGGGTTACATCTTTGCTTATGGGTGGTTCTACAGCTGCTGTTTCTTTGGCCCTTTCATGTTTGAGCATTATCCTCATGTGGATATTTTCATTAAGTTTCTCTGCTCTTTCTGCATCAATTCTACCTCTGATATCTTCGTCACCGTTGCCATATCTTTCAATCCCATGGTTGGTTGTGGGGTTATTTGCTGCACCTGCTTTTCTCGGGGCTTTAACTGGTCAGCATTTGGGCTATCTTGTTTTGCAAAGATATTTATCAGATGTTTATGCCAAGAGAAAACAGCTGTCACCTGCTATCCAAGCTGATCTGGTCAAGTTAGAGGCTGAAAGATGGCTCTTTAAAGCTGGTTCTCTGCAGTGGCTAGTTCTCTTGATTATAGGAACTTACTATAAAGTTGGATCATCTTACATTGCTCTTGTTTGGCTTGTTCCACCAGCATTTGCATGTAAGCCGACATTTACTAGTTTGCCTTTTACGCTTTACTTTTTGTTACTTGGATGAATATGAGGTCTGTTTATGTTTAAGAACAATGTACATGTTCTGATTGCTGAATTGTGTCCCAGTGGAGTGGAAGCATGGTTGGCCTACTTAATGTTGATAACCCATGTGAAATTATTTTATCTTGTCTTTTATTCCTAGACAATATTTGGAATTCGGAATTCCCATACTGGTGGCATTTTTCTTTAGACTAATTTTCTTTACCATATTCCTCAGATGGCTTGTTGGAAGCAACATTAACCCCAGGACGGTTGCCGAAGCCTCTCAAACTTGCAACCCTGTGGATGGGATTGGCCATTCCGATTTTAGTTTCAGCGGGTCCATTCATTAAATTAGTTATCACAATGATTGGACTTAGTGTACGATTTGTCAGGTAAAAGTTATAAGATGATTCTTCGTTTGAATGTTTGTGCTTAAACAGTATGCCGGCTGACAGCATTTGTGGTATAGGCTGAATTGGCATAGATTGCTCTGTTTAAGCAGAAACATTTTCGATGTTGCTGCTCTCAACTCAAACTTCTTTATTTAGTTTTGGAATTAATATCTTTTACTTGATTTTGATATTTATAAAGGGTCTGCTGACCTGGCTTGTTTTATATGCTTATTTAGACATCCAGGCGGTTCTCCTGAGTGGCTGCCTAGTGTGGCACTTTCCGTTTTTATCGCAATTGTTATATGCCTAACTCTGGTGTATCTCCTTTCGTATGTTCATCTCTCAGGTATTCATCTATCACAAATTCAGGTGTTTAATTGTTACATAATGCTTTCTATGGTTTCCCATGGCATTGACATGCTTGTTAGTGATGACGAGATGTCAACACTGGGTTTTTATTGTTTAATGAATATCAAAACAATAAAATTGCAAATATATTAGCCATTATGTACGGTCATCACCCACATTTAAGGTTAAAATATACATCTTGTAAGCATAAAAGGGGGGGTTAACCATCAGTTCTCCCAGATTCAATTACTTATTTTTCTTATTGTCATATGTTTTAACCATCGCTTTAAAACTTTTCTCCCATGTCTCCACTTCATTTACGTGCAATAAATATGTATCAAAAAATTATTATTGAATTGCGTGTTTATTATCTTCTCGTTGTGTAGGTGCAAAAACATCTATGGTCCTTGCGACTTGTATTCTGTTTGCTCTGTCACTTGCTGTGGTATTTTCTGGTATAACTCCGCCATTCACCGAGGAAACTGCCAGAGTTGTGAATGTAAGTTCCAAACCTATAGTTCCGGCATCTAATTACATATGTTTAATGTCGTCTTAAGGTAACATCTGAAGCTTTTTATGGTTCCTAGGTGGTCCATGTTGTGGATACAACAGGAAGATTTGGAGAAAAGCCCAGCTCTTACATATCTCTGTTTTCCTTCACTCCTGGAGTGTTTACTGCGGAAGTTGAGGAAATTAGAGAGGGGTTTGTATGTAGTAGACACAAGGCCATTGATTATGTTACTTTTTCGGTCTCTTATGGCTGTTTGACCTTCGATGAAACCGAAGAGGGATGGGATGAATCTGATATTCCCACACTGAAAGTTGTTGAAGATGCAAATGGAGATAAGAGAATCACACGAGTGGCAATCGATACAAAGAGGTCCATTCGCTGGTTTCTTTCAATCAACACCAGGGAAATAGAAGATTTCACGTTTAAAGGTATTATGAAAGTTTTTTTATGTCTATCATTCATATTTTTGTTTGTTCATAATCTTAGCTTCGACCTCGAATGCAGTGGATTCGGAGGAGTTAGTTCCAGCGGATGGTAAGCGTGGCATAGATGGATGGCATACCATTCAAGCATCAGGAGGGAAGAATGCACCAACAAAGTTCGAACTCACACTCTTCTGGATTCAAAATTCGACACTGAATTCACACGAGATGTTGCAGTCGGAACGACCACTCTTGAATCTCAGAACCGATCTTCCCGGAGTTATGACACCAAAGGCTGAAGCAGTCCTTCAGAAGCTTCCGCCGTGGTTTACGTTGTTTGGGAAGTCCACATCTCCTCACACACACTCGTTTTTGAGTAGTCTTCCTGTTAATTTTTAGAATACCTGCATATTCAGATGTTGGACTTGGACCCATTAGCACTCTTGGTACTGCAAAAACTTGTACACGAGTAGGCAACCTAGCGTCATTTTCTATTTAAATCTATATGTATATGTATGATGTATAGGTTCCCAGCTAAAACTAATTGCGTTGAAATAATTAATATATTTATCATTTTATCACGCAAATTCTTCTATTGATTATAAGTTTTCTTTTATTCATAATTTCATTATTTTCTTTGAGCTTTACTTGAAAGCGATCTTGTATTAATTAAATCAAATGAGACTTCTCTGTTAAAATAACTGATGCAAGTAATTATTATTAGGTGAAAACTCACCACAATCATTTTTCCAGCAGAAAAAACACATAATCCCAGATTTTCACAGAGAAAGAAAGGCCATTCTCTCTATGTACACCCCCCAACAACACAAACCAAACTACAAAATAGCGTAGACTTCATTATTCTCCTTTTCTACTCCCAAAATATGTTTCTGTTTGCCTTCTTCCCCATGTTTTTTTATTCATTTATACATGTAAGACTTCTTGATCCTTCGACGAAATCACCTCCACAAACAAAATTTTGCAAAATATATGGGAAAACAACTTTGGAAAACTATTATCTCGGATTTGGTTGCGGTCCAAGGGACCATGACGGTTGGACAAGCCTTTGAGTCGATGGACTACCTAGTAACGTTGCCTGAGAGCGAGTAAGCATGTCGACCATTGATGGAGTTTGATAAGCTTGAATCAGACTTGAACCGTCAGTGGAGTCGCCTCTTGCGGTTGCTCTTTGCCACGAGTGTGAGCTCAGTCCCGATAGGATGTATGCTCTCCCGGATGCCTCATACACGTGCCTGCTTGCCATCCTTTCTTGCATCTCCTTGAGTTCAGCATCCAATGCAAAACAAAGTCGGTCATGAGCTTTGGCCGAAACGGTCTCGGACAACAATCTTCTACAGTTTTCAAGTATTGAAACAGCACTTGCTAGATCTCCCCGTTCAGCTGTCGTTCTCATGAGCTTTGGCCGAAACGGTCTCGGACAACAATCTTCTACAGTTTTCAAGTATTGAAACAGCACTTGCTAGATCTCCCCGTTCAGCTGTCGTTCTTGCCTCCGCCATTGCCTCGGCTGCTCTGAACCTGTTGCGTTGCCTGTCTACTTCGATCGAAACTACTTCCTGCCCAACTACTTCAAGCCTTTGAATCCTAACAACGTCACTCTCCAAAGTTGTCATTTCTTTAGTTAATGGATCCCTATAAACACAATTCACCTTTAGCAATGATGTTTCACATTCAGATGGCTCGGCTGGTACTTTAACCGACACCAAAAAATCCCTCTCTTCGTCAGCATAGAGATCTCCAACCTCAATAAATCCAGTTTTTCCATCAGCTGTCACATGGCTCGGGTAACTGCCTGCTTTAAGTGGACCGAGGCAGATACTTGGATTCATGCACTCCACGCCCACTTGCAGCTCTTGAACTACAACGCTTAAAAGACCACCAATGCATTGTGCAAATGCATCCTGGATTACAGCTTCATTTTCGATAAAAGAAAATGTCCCTCCAGAGATCTCTGAAATCGAATGCATTGATGATGCATCGTGATCGGCGCCAAACCCAAAAGCATGCACTGGAACATGGAATCCCGTGTTATCACTCCCATGCATAGACAGAGGGAGAAGCAGCTGGTAATTCGGTTGAGACTTGTTTGCACCAGCACCAGTCACGGTATAAGTATCCTGCCCATCCGACAAAAGTATTATGCTTGCAACTGGATTCTTTTCCCTTCGGTCTTCCATTACCTTGGCACCTTTTCTCAGGCCTTCAGCTATGTTGGTACCACCATTTGCGACCAGAGAGTTAACAGCATGGAGTGCCTGCTGCCGTCCTGTATCAGACATTAGACGAAGGGGGAAGAGGCGGCGAGCTGTTGAAGAGAAGGAAATGACCGAAAGTCTGTCATTGGAGCCAAGGTTCTGAATTACAAACCCCATTGCCCGTTTTAGCAATGCAAGCTTGGTGCCAGCCATGCTACCACTGATATCAAGCACGGTAACTAGGTCAACAGGAGCACGAGGATTTTGATAAAGTTGTGGCCAGCAGCTAGCATGATTTCTGTTCAGATTTTGATTTGCAGCTGAAGCAGCAGCTTTGAGATGAACAAGAACGGTGAAATCTTTGTAGGAACTGGACCTTCGTGCCGCCGAAACCTCGGGGTATGTTTTGATCTCTATTGCTCTAGGAGAAGAATTATCCAAGGCATTCATACTCTCAGCAACCACAAGTAGGTGATCCAACATTTCATCATCATTGAAAACACCTGGTTCAGGAGCCTGAAATAATGGTACAACATGTCGGCGACTTAAATCTCTATGAGGTGGAGGTAACCGGCGGACTACAGTCATCAAAGCATCATTTTGTGGCCAACCAGCAGGATTGGTTGCCGCCCTGCCAGGGGTAGGATTTAAACTAGGGTTCTGCATGGGGATTTCTTTCCATTTTGCTTTACAAACCGGACAAATTTGATTACCATGCTTCATGTTATAAGCAATGCAATGGAAATGGAATGAATGAGAGCACTCTGCCGTGAAAATAGCATGGCCAGCTCCTTGTTTCATCTTGGTCAAACATATCGAACATGTTTGCTGAAACAAAATATAACAAACAAAATTAGCATCTGAAACAAAGCTCATATATCATCAAACACCCACATGAGTTCAAGAGTAAAAGAGAATGAATCCCACAATGTATCGGTTAGAAAAAAAAATAGCATCGGCAATTATTTATAGCAGCAACAACACTCGACTGTGCCACTATACAAGCTCCAGGACAGCAATGGAAGAAATTAGGTATAATCCAAAAAGTTTAAAGGATAAATCATTATTCATCACAATCCTTTTAGCTATCTAAAAACTACGTTCCTCGAACTCAGTTGTGAGTGTCGGACAATATAAGCTCCAATTTTTCCACATCTTCATGTATTTAGAGAACCCTTGATCATATTCTCATACCCATATCCGAATAATCGTAGGACACTATGCTTCAAGAATACGGAAAGACAGAACAACGTAGGCTAAAAGGAAAAAAAAAGAAAGAAAAACTGTTGGGAATAATAAGGTTTAGGTGTGAATGAAATTTACTTGGGACAGACATAAAAGCAGCACAAAACAAAAAGGGGCACAAATCAATTAGGGGGAGTAATTAATCAGTCAGCAAAACTAAAAAGAAATCAATGTTAGGTATCCAAAAAATAAAGGGAAATGAAGCTAAGAATTAAAGAAGTAACTTTTGAGAAACTATCAAGAAACTATTCACCAGGTGAATCCAGAAAAAAATTGAAAGCCGCTTTCACGATGAAAAAGTATTTCAAATTATGCTTGTAGGCTTCTTTTTTAAATCTCTTTGATGACATTATTTGCTATAGAAAGGTTACAATTTTAACAGGCAAAATATGAGGCCATCGAGCAAAGCAGATTTTTCCTTTGTCACAAGGAGGGAAAATAAAGGTAAAAGTGACCCTGAAAGGGATTTTATGCACTAACCATGGAAAATTCCAAAGCTCAACTAGTTTAGGTCAATAAACCATCTTGATCATCAATAAATGTTAAAATATGACCGGAACACTGCAAGGAAAAAGTTGTGCTAGCCAGATAAATGAGAGAAGAATTTCAGAGAACAAAGTCGATGCAATTGCATCAGCAGCATATAAAAACGAAGACTCGAACAATCATTCATACAGAAAATACCACAAACATCAGGAAGATAACATTTGAGAAATTTCAGAGAGTTCACCCCTATCGCTTTCAAAGGGAAAATACATTAAGATAAGCTCAAAACAGATAAATTTTCATCCTGCAACCGATAGAGAATTCTGAATCCGATACCATGGTACAGATCTTGATCATTCAACTAGAAATATCAGCATCATTAGCCTCAACAAGTGAAATATTATAGTACTGCTAGTAACAATGGCAAATACATAACAATCATGGTCTCCTAGTTTGCTGCCTTTTGCATTCTATTTTCTCAAATAAATACGAAATCCATTACCAAAAACTATATAACCTTTTCTTTCCAACCCAAGCTATTTCCTAAGGAACCAGACAGAAACTACAACTGTCACTTCTCAAATTTATAAATCATTAGAATTTAGAAGCCAAACAATAGAAATCCCTACTAGCCTCAAAAGTTCATCTTTCCTCGTTTTCCCCAGCAACAAATAAGACAGGCCTAAAAGGTCCAAAACAGCCCTTATTTACAGAAGAAAGAAACAAAAGGATTTTCCAGGAACGTTGAAGAACTGATCCATGCCATTAAGGAAATTGTTGGTTTACAATTAAGGGGTAGAAATCTTAATAGATTAGATAGTGTTAATATTACTCTTTGTAATAATTGGGGTATTATTTGATTGCCGATATTTTTTGTATGTAGGGCAATCTTTGTATTTTTTGTAGCAGTTCCTGCTCTTTGATAATAAAAATGAATTATCCAAAAAAAAAATTCCAAAACACATAATACTAACAAAATGAAAACCCCTTTTTTAAATCTCCTTCACCCCTCCTCCCCAACAATTTATAATTAACTATACAACTTGGTATAAGAAAAACAAAAACAGATCCTCATTTATCACTAGCAAAAACAAAACATGGTTCAGACAGCTCAAAGAACATTAAGAAAGAAGAGAAGCAAACCTTGGATGATTTGCTTGAACTTCTAGGCAACCTCAAACCATGAGCAGAAAGCGACGGAGTCATTGGCCTAGAAGCTGCCATATTAGTCGAGTTTGAAGGAGATAACAAAGCAGCATCAGACAGCCTTTCACCGGAAGGAAGTGAACGATAATCACCATCATCTGAAGTTCTAGGTAAATAAGCACACAGATTCAAGCCCAAAGCCATCTTCGCTTTTCTCCATTTGCTACCCATTTTGACTCAAAATAAAGTGTTCTGAACTTAAAAACAAAAACACAAAGCTAAAAAAATGGATCTTGAAGTTGATTCTTATGTCAAGTTATCTTTCACAGAGTTTCTCTTTAGGAATGGGAAAGCAGATGGAGAAAGATAAAGGGTCCTTAAAGAAAAAAGTGGAAATTGAACACAAAAACCAAGAGAAACAAATATATAAAGAGAAGAGAGATTTTATGGAGTTTTTTCGTTTAAACTTTATGAAAAGCTGTAGGTTTTTTTTTTTAGAAGCTGAAATGTCAAAGCTAGAAACCAAGGGTTATTAGAAGAGGAGGATTACTCGGTTGCTTGTTGGCGTTGTTGGCCGCCATTGTAGAGGGAGAATAAATAGTTATGGGATGTATTGAGTTTTGAGAATTGTTTGACCTTTGTTGCTGTTGGGGCAGGCGAAAAAGCAGGTTTTGCTGCTTCAATAGTAAAAAGCAACTATAATATTATTTTGATTTAAAAAATTATGTCAAGAGTCCTAATTTATATTAGATTTAAATTTAACTCATTAAATACAGTTAATTTTCCCTTCAATTCAAGCCACTTTGACCATAACTTCGATTATTATTGTTTTTTTCTTCTAAAACTAAATTTCATAATTGCGAGTGGCAAGCGATCAAACGTTTGTCAGTCGACTTTACCAATTGGGAGAGACAGTGCATCACTCTCTTCTACTACCTACTTCTGCTCATTGTCCCTTTGCCAAAGATTCTTTTAATCAAATTTGCAGACATTTCAAACTGTGTTTGCGTATTTTTTATATTTCCAGATTGCTAAACTTATATTTTATATGTCTTTAAATATCTTTTTAAGAAATAATATTAATTATGAATAACATCAAAAAGCATCACATCTGAAAGTTTAATCATAAAACATTAGTAAAAAATACAGATAAAGCAAATTAAACTAACTTGTGAGTAACAGCATTTGCGAATCGATGAATGTCGACTGTAGGCAAGATGGAAACCGGCCATAGACATACATATCTAGATACGATGAGGTTAGTTCATGGACAACATTGAATGCATCACTTTCAACTCAAACGAAGTGATAAATCGTTTGATGTCTTTGAAGACACCAGATTTTGTCTTTTTGATATTATATAACATACTTATATTATATAATATATTTTATTTTATTACATATATCGTATTTACATATATATATATATATTTGTTTTGCAGTCTGTCGGGCCCAAATTCAAGATCACATATGGCCCGGCAAATACAAGAGGATCCAACAGAAGGCCCGGTTGGTGATCATCAGCTTCCATGTTGAACCCCAGCAGCCACGCATTCCTTGTTTCCAGCCGCTCGAGGACACCACAGCTTGCATGCCTCTCCAACGGTCCCCGAGTCATCCGGCGCAAGAGTCACAACCGTCATCAACAACCAAAGCAATAATCCAGCATTAGAGTTCCATTAGGATTCAAAAGTGTAATTTAAAAATAGGTTTTTTTTTTATTATAAATAGATGCAATCATCCATTGTAACGGGGGGATCCTACGAATACCAAAGATTACAAGGGGATTACACGAAACTAAAAATTTCGAGCAAAGTTATACCAATATTCAAAGCAATCCAAGTAGTTTTATTGAAAACTTCGAAGGCTACAGAGGTAAAAACCTTACCTTTTTTTTGTTTGATACGCTTGCATGTGGGAGTTGTTCGTGTTTTGTTTCCGTTTTGTGCTCGTTCCAAACCTCAAATACGCTAATAAAGCCAATGAACAGGGGTATAGGTCGGGATTTTCGAACCCAGATCTGGCCCCCGAGGCTTACTTTTTAAAGAAACGATTTTGGTTTTTTGAAACGAGGAGGTGAAGGGCTTTCGAAAAAATAAAATTTTAGGGTTTACCGCCGATGAACGACGGCCGGCACCGTTCAACGGCGGCCGGCGAGGCGGCGCGGGGTGGCCATTGGTCGATTTCTGGATTTCAGCGGTGGCCGTGTTCTTCAAATGAAGAACACGGTTGAATAAACGAGAGAAACTTTAGAGATAGGGGAGGGCTCGGTTTTAAGCTAAGGAGAAAATGAAGCATTTGGTAAATATTGGCTTATACATGACCCATGGGTCATTGAGATCCGCGAGTCGACCCGGTGGGTCTTTCTGACCCGCGCATTTTTGCTTCGAAGTGGGTTAATCTCAGTTTGGCCCCCCTATGTTTTTTAAAGGCTTTTTTGACCTAGAATCCATCTTAATTGGCATCTAATTTTATTTTCTCTCAATTTTGACACTCAACTAGCTTTTACTTCAATTTAATCTTATTTTTATTTTGTGTCATTTATTTGGTTTCATATACATTCTATATTTACGTATACTTCTTTTTTTTACTGATTCTTTTTTTAAATATTATATTTTATTATACATATTATATATATTAATTTTTTATCTATTTATTATATTCTCTATTATTGATCTTTTATCTTTTATGTTATATATATATTTTTGTTATTTTCTCATACTATATATATATTTATTTTTATTATTATATCTTTCTTATGTATATTTTTATTATATATTTTTACTTATTATTTATTATTCAATATTTGGTTATTATGTATATATTTATTCGTTTTTTTATCCTTTATTTATTGTTACTTTCATCCATTATTTATTTCACTTTCAATTTTTTTATTATTTCTTTATTTTATATTCATTATTATTTCCTTTGTTCGTTTATTTATTCATTTTCGTTTTTAATGTCTTATTTCAGGTAAAATAAGGTATCCGATCTACCTATTTTTTTAAATAAATGGTCGTGGCGACTCCAATCATTAATCCAAGTCGAAGCCCAATTCCGGGGCCCAACCGAAAGACGTTGCGACAGCTTGGCGACTCCGCTGGGGACACAGGTGTAGTCAGGCTAAGGTAATTTCCAGTTTGTCTTTTAAACGAAAAGGGTAAGTTTAAATTTTAAGGTAACATTTCGATCCTTTTTACTCACTTTTGATTATATTTTCGAGTAAATAGTTGGACTAATCGTTTTCTCATGATTTCAGCCTTCAAAGTTTTTTTTTCATCTAAGGCTCTATACCCGAGCTCCAAACCCTATTTTAAGTGAGGGTGAAAGCGACGCCTTCGTGTGAATTTATTCACCGTGCGGGCCTAGCAAGTAGCCTTCGGGATTCATATACCTTATGTCTTCGTGTGAATTTATTCACCGTGCGGGCATAAGGGAATGTGTCCCCTCGAGTTTAACTTAGTCCATACAAGCCTGTGATGGGTTTAGGACTAAGGGTCTGGCAAGCCCAAGGGGGCACCGACAAGGAGAACTCGGGTACCGTTTTTTTAAAACCTAAACCGGGAGACCATGAAGAATTAGAGCCTACCCCGAAACCACGTTCCAAAACTTAGGATTTTTTTACCATAACCATGTTTTTGTTGCGCTTTTTTCCTTCCGTCATTTTTTATTTGTATTCTTATTTTACTAACGTTTTTGCCTTTGTGTTTTTCTAGCATTTGCATCATTACAAGAGGCTATTGATCCCTAAAAAGCATTTGTTATACACAAAATAATTCGAATTAATGGACAAAGGTGTTGTAATACAGAGATTGAAAACGCTGAGGCACGACTATGGTCCGAGAAGGCTCAGAAAGAGAAGGGAGACAGTCTTCAGGGAAACTATGTGTCAGAACTGGTTAGTTATGCCGCTGTCAGCCTGAAACAGAATGTCCAAGAGCTGCGAAACATTTGGGACAGTTGGAAGAATGACAGAAAGCAGAAGTTCAGCCAACGATTGGTGATATCGCCCTCTTGCTCCATGTCAAGACTGATGAGCCCTTGCTCCGAGCATTAATTCAATTCTGGAACCCGGGATATAGTTGTTTCACCCTTTAACCAGGAAGACATGGTGCCTACTATCGAAGAGTATACTACTCTATTGCACTGCGAAAGCATCAAACTAGAGAGGCATATATTAAACATATCAAGAGTCAGCCCTTCAAGAACGGACTGGCCAAGATTGCAGGGTTGATGAAAAGTGGGTGACTGATCGACTCCGACAAAGGGCGGGGAAGGAATCGAGTGGATCCATATAAAGCAACTAATGAAAAACCACCCTGATGAGTGGAAGACTATAGACCTTTGCACTGGGTCTGTACGGTTTAATCATATTTCCGAAGGCTTTGGGGTGCATTGACGCTGCCGTGGTGGAATTATTTGAGCAACTTTCTAAACGAGTTAACCCAGCACCAGCCATCTTGGCTGAGACCTTTCGATCGCTCAACCATTGCCGAAGAACTGGCGGAGGAAGATTCACCGGGTGCATTCAGCTCCTTCAGGTCTGGATTCACAGCCACTTCTGGAAGACTGACGGGGTTGCCTACCGCCGTTTCAGCACCACCTATTCACCTCTAGGTGAATTTATTACCTTAAAATGGCATGAAGGCGCTTCAAAATAAAAATGGATGAAGGTCTTTACGCATCTTCAAGACCGAGATATTGTCTGGAGAGCCCCTTGGTTATTCCTCAGTGATGTTCTTTTTCGATGTGGTGACTCCGACACTGTGACCTTACTTGGACTTTGGGGAGCAGTCGGGTATGCTCCGCTATTAGCACTTAGACAATATGGAGCACGTCAGTTTGTCCCAGCAACATGCGGGTTGGCTAGGTCAGAGTTTGAGTATCACGGCGATAGCTATAAGAAGATGGTCAAAGAAGCAGCCGATTCGTGGAGAAAAGTATTCCGGATGGATGTTGTAGCTGCCAGAAGCATGCTCACTCCGGATTATGTGGAGTGGCGAAGATTAAGAAAGAATGACAACATCTCTGTGCCAGACTGTGATGACACCCGGACCATGGAAGAACATCTCAGGCATGTCCATTCTGAACTCGAGATAGCCAAGACCGAGTTTGAAGCAGTGAATAATGAGCTGAAGCAAAGGATAAAGGAACTTGAAGCTGAACATTATCAGTGGAAGCTTGATGCTGACTCTCAGAAAGATCGGGCAGAAAAATTGGAAAAAGAACAAAAAAGAGTCCGTTTTGAGCTCGAAGACTTGAGAAAGGGGTATCAAGATAAGGTCAAGGATAACTCCAAGTTGAAGGTAACCTCTGAATACTGGAAAGACGAAGCTCATAGCCTGAAAAGGAAGTTTGAGGGGCCTGATGAGAAAGCTTGGAAAGAACAAATGAAGACTGCCCAAAGACGCTTGGCAGATAGTCAATATCAGAACCAGCGCTTGAGAGTTCGGATAGCTGACTTAGAAAAAGACATGAGAAAGATCACAAGACAATAGCTGAGTTAGAAGCTATTATAGATGGGGTTCAAGAGGCAAGCAAACGAGCTTCAGATAGTGCCTTTCGACGGAGGATTACAATGGCGTTTCCGTTGGGAACAAGCACAGCGAAGGGTGAGGGCCCGAGACGCAACCATCCGAGATTTCCTGGATCAAGTGCAAAAAGCAGCCCGCCATCTTCACGGCCTAGCAAGGGAAACTGGTGTGGTTCGACAAGGCATCCTACCAGTGACAGAGGAAGGCAGAAGACTTATCAACCTACTGGAAGCTGTTCAGGGTCTAGAGGACTTAGTCCGAATGTACCTTTAATCTGTTTTTATGTCTCTTAAAAGATAAGACATTTTTGTCTGAACAAGGGTTATTTATAATAATGAACACTTTTCTGGATCAATGCCTCCAATTGCATACATCATGCATTGCATTTCTTGCATTTATATTTCATGTCTGTTTATTTTATGTTTTTTTCCATGTTTTTACATTCGTATTAACTAACAGAACATGTCTCAGACACCGAGCTTACCACCACAAGCATCAGATACACATCACCCGCACAATACTCGAGCAAAAAGAGACAAATGGAAGCCAGAATGGAGAAAATCGAAGCACATGGCAAGACTTCAAAAGGAACTAGAAGATAAGATGGCTCAGAACAGTGAAAGTACTCTTGAGTCCATCAAGAAAAATCAGGAGTCCTTGGTCGACCAAATCGTAGCCAAGTTGTCAAGTTGTACCTGCTGTGAAGATACAAACTTCTACAATCATCCCTGATGATCATCCGGATGATTATAATGTCCCAGACTTTGACGAGGAAGATAAGCTAAAAAGATGGAAGAAAAGATAAAAATATTAGAAGATCAAATAAAGATGGTCCAGGGAGACCATGATTATTATGGATGACGCAATGGAGCTGAGCCTAGTTCCAGACTTGGTGCTTCCACCAAAGTTTAAAATTCCTGAGTTTGAGAAGTTCGACGGAACAATTGCCCTTCAGCCCATATCACTATGTTCTGTCGAAAGATGACAGGATATGGCGGGAATGACCAACTCCTGATCCATTATTTTCAGGAGAGCTTGTCCGGTTCAGCTATTCGGTGGTACAACCAGCTTAGCCGAACTCATATCAAGACGTGGAAAGACTTAGCCAAGTCTTGCTTGGAGCAGTATAAGCATATCAATGATATGAGACCAGACCGGGTTATGTTACAAAGCCTAGAGAAGAAACACAATGAGAGTTTCCGACAGTACGCACAGAGATGGAGGGATTTATCTGTGCAAGTTCATCCACCTTTGGATGAAAAGGAAACTAGAAAGCTGTTTGTACAGACCCTGAGGGCACCTTACTTCGGGCATTTGGTAGCAATCACGTCGGGGAGTTTTTCAGATTTAGTCATGGCCGGCGAAATGATCGAGTTGGCCATTAAACAAGGAAAGATTGAGGAGACCCCAGTAAAAAGCCTCCCATGAAAACAAGGAGCGAGAGATCAACAATGTGAACACCTACAATGTCAACAAGGGGGTTACAATCTCAAGCTCAAATTCCACAGCAGCTGTACCATCCGGTACTTCTAGACAGAACCAGAGGGAACCAAGAAGAGAAAGGGAAAGGGAGCAGTTTGATCCCATCCCCATGACGTATAAAGAACTATACCAACAGCTCTTCGACACTCATGCAGTGTCGCCTTATCCTATGAATCCAATAAATCCCCCTTACCCAAAATGGTATGACGAGAGCGCTCACTGCGAATATCATGGCGGTGTGCAGGGCATTCGATTGAAAGTTGTCTCGCATTCAAGAGACTTGTGCAACGGATGAGAAACAAGAATTGGATCACTTTCAACTCTGGAGCACCAAATGTCGCCCAGAATCCCTTGCCCAATCATCAGGAGACAGGAATTAATGCTATTACTACTGAAGGGGGAAGGAGAATTAAATCAAGGGTTTCAGAAATTAAATCTCCTTTGGCTTGGGTATGGAGCCAAATGGTAAAGGCAGGATTTCTTGCACCATATCCAGATACGACAGAAAATGAAGATAGTATCCATTGTTGTTACCACAACAAAGAAGGGCATAAAGTGCAAGATTGCCCAGAGTTCAGATTGTTAGTCCAGCTCATGATGGATCGAAAGGAGCTGGAGTTTTACGAAGAAATTCAAGATTCTTTGGAAGCAGATGTTTGTGCCACCGGAGAATCATCAGATAGAAAATTTGGTAGGGGTAGTCCTTTGATAATTACCCCTAAGGCAAGCATGACAGTGACAACACCAGCCAAGGTGGTAATCTCCGCACCTCGGCCTTTTCAATATAAGGACAATCGGCAAGTGCCATGGAAGTACGAGTGTCAGGTGAGTACTTCAGGAGGAGGTAATAGTAAAGTGGGGGCAAAGACCACTGGGGCCATTCAAAGAAGATGTGCTAGTCGTCAATGAACCTATAAAGGAGGAAGAAGCTAAAGAGTTCCTCGAGATCTTGAAGCACAGCGAGTACAACATTGTAGAACAGCTCCACAACCTACCTACATGTACCTCAATGCTAGCACTATTTTTAAACTCGGAAGCACACCGAGAAACGTTGTTGAATGTCCTTAGTCAAATGTTCGTACCACAAGACATACCAGTCAGCAAGATGGATCGACTGGTGAACAATATTCAAGCTGATAATCTCATCTCGTTTTCAGATGATGAGATTCCATCCGGAGGAAGAGGCCGAACAAAGGCGTTACACATTACTACCTACTGTAAGAGGCACGCTTTACCAAGTGTCTTAATCGATAATGGTTCAGCCCTGAACGTGATGCCTTCAATTACATTGAAGAGGCTACCAATCGATACCTCTCATATAAGAACTTGTCAGAATGTGGTCCGAGCATTTGATGGGACCAAAAGAGAGGTAATCGGAAAGATCGAGGTACCATTGACCATCGGACCAGCCACCTATGATGTTGAGTTCCTTGTGATGGATATCATGCCGTCTTATAGCTGTCTTTTGGGAAGGCCATGGATTCATCAAGCAGGTGCAGTACCCTCCACGTTGCACCAAAAGGTTAAATTTGTTATTGACGGAGCCTTAGTAACTATCAACGCTGAGGAAGATATCGTGGCAAGCGTGACCACGGAGGCTCCATACATCGAAGTAGACGAGGAAGCGGTAGAATGTTCATTCCGCTCCTTGGAATTTGTGAATGCCACATTCGTGGCAGAAGGAAAGAGAATCCCAAGACCTCGACTCTCCAAATGCACAAGGATGGAGATCAAGCAAACCCTGGGCCGAGGCGCCAGAACCCAGGAAAGGTTTTGGGAAGTATTTGCAAGGGATGATCAATCCTGTCCTTCCTATCTCAAAATTAGACCAATTTGGGCTCGGTTTTCAGCCCAGTTATCATGAAAAGAGAAAGGAGATCCAAAAGAACCGGGAGAGAAGATTGGCCAGATTGACTGGGAACGAATTTCAATGGAAGCCCATGACATTCCCGCCGCTTTTCAGAACATTCAAGTCAGGTGGTTATGTTTGAGACCACCATATCCGAGTTAGAAACGGCTCTGGAAGATCTGAACGTTAATGCCGTGACCACAGAAGATGTTGACAACGGAGATAGATCCGGGATATGCCTTCTGCCACATGGGTTCGTGCCTAGCAGTTGGTCGGTGGAAGAACTACCTGTGGTTTACAAGAATCTTTCAGAGTAATATTCAAACTATCCCTATTTGCCTATACCCGGGGCAATAGGTGATCTTTTGTAAGGGTGAATAAATGTTTTGTTTAAGTTTATAAAGGATGCATTTTCTTCTCCATGGCAAACAAATTTTTTTTATTCATTATCTATCTCCTTCATTCCAGTACTTCATTTCCAGTTACTCTCAAAGTTAGTTCTTGACCGTTCCGTGTGGGATATTATCCTCTCACACACATCTTCCTCCTTTCAGGTTCCCAGATAACGATAATGTGGGCACTAATGACCCTGATCCGGAGGTGGATTTTGAATCAACCATTTGTCTTGGGGAATTTGAAGAATGCGATAATGAAGAAGAGTACAACTTGCCTACCGAATTGTTGAGAATGATAGAAAAAGAAGAAAAGCAAATACTGCCACATGAGGAGGCGATCGAAATCTTAAATTTGGGCACTGAGGAAGATCGAAAGGAGGTTAAAATCGGCACAACTCTTTCGACTGAAGCAAGAAAAAACCTGATAGCCTTACTTCAGGAGTACGAAGATGTGCTTGCTTGGTCGTATCAAGACATGCCGGGACTAGACACAGATATGGTAGTTCACAAACTGCCAATCAAACCAGAATTCAAACCTGTGCAGCAAAAACTGAGAAGAATGCGACCAGAAATGCTCCTTAAGATCAAGGAAGAAGTCAAGAAGCAATTTGATGCCGGTTTTCTCCAAGTGGCCAAATACCCTGAGTGGGTGGCCAACATAGTGCCTGTGCCGAAGAAGGACGGGAAAGTACGCATGTGTGTCGATTACCGGGACCTTAATAAGGCCAGTCCCAAGGACAACTTTCCTCTGCCACACATAGACACTCTGGTGGACAATACGGCCGGGAACGCCTACTTTTCATTCATGGATGGATTTTCGGGGTACAATCAGATCAAGATGCATCCCGAAGACATGGAGAAGACCACTTTCGTCACAATGTGGGGAACTTTCTGTTACAAAGTGATGCCTTTCGGATTAAAGAATGCTGGGGCAACATATCAGAGAGCTATGGTGACCCTGTTCCACGACATGATGCACAAGAAATCGAGGTTTATGTCGACGACATGATTGTCAAGGCACAGACCGAGAGTGAACATGTCAAGAATCTGAGGAAGCTCTTCCAGAGATTGAGAAAGTTCCAACTGAGACTAAACCCTAGCAAGTGTACCTTCGGGGTAACATCTGGAAAACTACTAGGCTTTATAGTCAGCAGGAGAGGCATACAGGTCAATCCTGATAAGGTTAAGGCTATCCAGAATCTACCTCCACCACGAACCCAAAAAGAAGTCCGAGGTTTTCTGGGCAGACTAAACTACATAGCTCGGTTCATCTCTCAGTTAACCGACAAATGTGACCCCATCTTTCGTCTCCTCCGAAAGAATAGCCCTGAGCATGGGATAAAAACTGTCAGACTGCATTTGAGAAGGTAAAAGAGTACTTGTCTCACACTCCTGTCCTGATGTCCCCTATCCCAGGAAAACCTCTGTTTTGTATCTCCCATATTTGAGAACTCCATGGGGTGTGTTCTGGGTCAACACGATGAGTCTGGGAAGAAGGAAAGAGCCATCTACTACTTAAGCAAGAAGTTCACCGATTGCGAGGTCCGATATCCTCCTATTGAGAAGGTTTGTTGTGCCCTGATATGGGCTACAAAAAGACTTCGACAATACATGTTGTATCACACCACTTGGCTGATTTCCAAGTTAGACCCACTAAAATACATGATGGGTGTACCTGCTCTATCCGGAAGGTTAGCCAGATGGCATATGCTTTTGTCTGAATTTAACATCGAATACGTGAGCCAAAAAGCGGTAAAAGGCAGCGCCATATCCGATTTTTTGGCAAGCAGAACTGATGAGAGCTATGAGCCGCTGGACTTTGATTTCCCAGACGAGGACTTAATGGCCATATCTTTAGAGGAAGCAAGCATTTCAACGAACGGTTCCTGGAGAATGCACTTCGATGGGGCATCAAACGCACTAGGACATGGCATCGGGGCAATTCTAGTCTCCCCAGAAGGGAGTCACTACCCATTTACCAGCAGACTGAACTTTGATTGTACCAATAACATGGCAGAATATGAAGCATGTGTCTTGGGAATTCGGGCTGCACTGGGGCAAATATAAGACTTTACGGGTGTATGGAGACTCAGCCTTAGTAATCTATCAGCTCCGAGGAGAGTGGGAAACCAAGGATATAAAGCTGTTAGAGTACCGAAAACTAGTGTTGGATCTGCTCGAAGAGTTCGACGAAGTCACCTTCCACTACGTGCCTAGAGAAGAAAATCAAATGGTTGACGCTCTAGCTACCTTGGCAGCCACATTCAAGGTTGGCGGGGAGTCTGAAATGATGCCAATTAACATGCAGTCGTATGAGTACCCAGCTCATTGTTACCAAATTGAAGAAGTGAAAGACACTAAGCCTTGGTACTACGACATTCTGCAGTATATCAAGCATCGGAGTTATCCAGAAAAAACCACTGAAATCGAGAAGAGAACCCTTAGAAGGTTGGCAGCTGGATATGTCCTTGACAGAGAGGTTTTATACAAGAAAAGCCATAACCAAGTTCTGTTAAGGTGCGTCGATGCTGAAGAGGCAAAAATGATAGTGGAAGAAGTACATGATGGGGTTTGTGGAGCACATGCAAATGGGCATATGATGTCAAGACAAATAATGAGATGCGGATATTTTTGGTCCACACTGGAAAGTGATTGCATCAACTATGCTAGGAGATGTCATAAATGTCAGATTTATGGAGACAAGATAAATGTTCCACCCCATCCGCTTCATGTAATGACGTCACCATGGCCTTTCTCTGTGTGGGGCATGGATGTTATCGGGCAAATCCATCCGAAGGCTTCGAATGGTCACCGTTTCATTCTCGTAGCAATTGACTATTTCACGAAATGGGTAGAGGCTGCGTCCTACGCCAGTGTCACTCAATCCACTATTTGCAAGTTTCTGAAGAAAGAAATTATATGTCGGTATGGTCTACCTGAAAGGATTATCACCGATAACGCAACAAACTTGAACAACAAGATGATGAGTGCTGCTTGCGAACAGTTCAACATAAAACATCACAATTCCACTGCTTACAGACCAAAGATGAACGGAGCAGTAGAAGCAGCAAACAAAAATATTAAGAAGATAGTGGAGAAAACAACTGAAACTTACAAAGACTGGCATGAGAAGTTGCCTTTTGCTTTGTTCGCTTATCGAACCTCGGTACGAACTTCGACTGGGGCAACTCCATTTTCACTAGCCTATGGAATGGAAGCAGTGCTACCCATTGAAGTCGAGATTCCGTCTCTCAGGGTCTTGTCAGAAGTCAAACTGGATGATGCAGAGTGGGCACAATCCAGGTATGATCAGCTTAATCTGATAGATGAAAAAAGACTGAAAGCCATTCATCATGGTCAAATCTATCAGAAACGAATGATCCGAGCACATGACAAAAAGGTGCGCCCGAGAATATTCCGTGAAGGGGATCTAGTGCTAAAAAGAATTTGGCCAGTCCAGAAAGATTTCCGAGGAAAATGGACGCCAAATTGGGAAGGACCTTATGTCGTGAAGAAGGCTTTCTCCGGAGGAGCCCTTATCCTGGCTGAAATGGACGGACCTGAGCTGCCACATCCCATTAACTCGGATGCAGTCAAGAAATACTTCGCTTAGGATGAAAACCCGAGAGGGCATCCTAAGTTTAAAAAAAAAAAAAAAACGTTTAGGGTGAAAACCCGAAAGGGCGCCCTAAATTGAAAAAAGAAAAAGAGGAAAAAAGAAGAGAAAATAAGGTGGGTTCAAGATGAAAACCCGCAAGAGGGCGTCTTGCAACCAATGATGAGTCCAAGTTGAAAACCCGGAAAGGGCGATTTGGATATTAACGGTGGAAGCATCCCGGCACATGAATCTTCTACGAACTCAACAAATCGAAGAAATGTTGCACTCTCCCAAACGTTGTCGCATTTTCAAAGATCCTTTGGCAAAGGCTGCATTCAAAGTCACCAAACGGCTTTTCAGCTCAGAAGTGCCCATGTTATTGAGATCTAAGACATTCATTTACACATCATTGTGTATTCGTCTTCTAGAATGTTTGCCATGTATTATTTGTTCTTCTCCTCCCTTATGAATAAAGACCATCTTTCCTCCAATTCCTTTCGAGCATCTTGAATTAGATTTAAACCTAATGGTTTATTTATTTTTTATGAAAGATAATCGCATATTACTGTACAAAGATTCATTGAAAAGTACAGGTACCCAGAAGCCGATCAAGGCTCATGCACATGCTTGAGATGGTTGAGGAGCATCTCCAAAAAAAAAAAAAAAAAAACCAGAATGTGCACATCAGATTCAGACATTTGAAGAATTCAAGATCAGAGATCGGAACTTCAAGCTTTCAAGAGTCAACAACGACAGGCCACCGGAGATCAAGATTTCTCTCCAGAGCCCAGAATAACATATGTTACCTACACATTTTAGGCATACCTAAAAGCATGACATCCATATAATCGCATATATGCATATCTTTGCAGGTTTTACCCAGAGTCAATTTCAACTTCACGACGAAGGATATTGGACTCCAGACAACGCATGTTCAACTTCACGACGAAGGGATCGCTGGTTGTCAACAAACATTTCTCAATTTCAGAGCCAATTTCAACTTCACAACGAAGGATATTGGACTCCAGACAACGCATGTTCAACTTCACGACGAAGGGACCGCTGGTTGTCGACAAATATCTCTCAATTTCAGAGCCAATTTCAACTTCACAACGAAGGATATTGGACTCCAGACAACGCAAGTTCAACTTCACGATGAAGGGACCGCTGGTTGTCACCAAACATTTCTCCAATTCAGAGCCAATTTCAACTTCACAATGAAGGATATTGGACTCCAGACAACGCAAGTTCAACTTCACGACGAAGGGACCGCTGGTTGTCACCAAACATTTCTCCAATTCAGAGCCAATTTCAACTTCACAACGAAGGATATTGGACTCCAGACAACGCAAGTTCAACTTCACGACGAAAGGACCGCTGGTTGTCACCAAACATTTCTCCAATTCAGAGCCAATCTCAACTTCACAACGAAGGATATTGGACTCCAGACAACGCAAGTTCAACTTCACGACGAATGGACCGCTGGTTGTCACCAAACATTTCTCCAATTCAGAGCCAATCTCAACTTCACAACGAAGGATATTGGACTCCAGGCAACGCAAGTTCAGCTTCACGATGAGGGGACCGTTGGTTGTCAATAAACAATTTTCCAGCTCCAGAACCAATTTCAACTTCACAGTAGAGGATATTGGACTCGGAACGATACTTGGATTTCAACTTCACGACGGAGGATATTCAAGTCAAGGCTCAACTTCACGACGAAGGGGCCATATACATATATGACTTCACAAATAGATGGACCCAACTTCACTACGAGGGAGTCATCTGTAACACCACAACACCAAAGTCTTTAGGTCAAGTTTCACTTTCACGATGAAGTATCTTGAGCCAGAAGACAATTCAGATGCCATTTGCCACAAGCTTTGAGCTCGTCCTCAACTTCACGATTTCAACATTGAGTTTCAACTCTACGACAGAGGATAGTCGATGTGGACGAAATCTGTGTCTTTTAATCTTTGCTCTATTTTTCGTTACACGATAAGGAGCAAAGAGGGGCAGCTGAAGACACCAGATTTTGTCTTTTTGATATTATATAACATACTTATATTATATAATATATTTTATTTTATTACATATATCGTATTTACATATATATATATATATATATATTTGTTTTGCAGTCTGTCGGGCCCAAATTCAAGATCACATATGGCCCGGCAAATACAAGAGGATCCAACAGAAGGCCCGGTTGGTGATCATCAGCTTCCATGTTGAACCCCAGCAGCCACGCATTCCTTGTTTCCAGCCGCTCGAGGACACCACAGCTTGCATGCCTCTCCAACGGTCCCCGAGTCATCCGGCGCAAGAGTCACAACCGTCATCAACAACCAAAGCAATAATCTAGCATTAGAGTTCCATTAGGATTCAAAAGTGTAATTTAAAAATAGGTTTTTTTTTTATTATAAATAGATGTAATCATCCATTGTAACGGGGGGATCCTACGAATACCAAAGATTACAAGGGGATTACACGAAACTAAAAATTTCGAGCAAAGTTATACCAATATTCAAAGCAATCCAAGTAGTTTTATTGAAAACTTCGAAGGCTACAGAGGTAAAAACCTTACCTTTTTTTTGTTTGATACGCTTGCATGTGGGAGTTGTTCGTGTTTTGTTTCTGTTTTGTGCTCGTTCCAAACCTCAAATACGCTAATAAAGCTAATGAACAGGGGTATAGGTCGGGATTTTTGAACCCAGATCTGGCCCCCGAGGCTTACTTTTTAAAGAAACGATTTTGGTTTTTTGAAACGAGGAGGTGAAGGGCTTTCGAAAAAATAAAATTTTAGGGTTTACCGCCGATGAACGACGGCCGGCACCGTTCAACGGCGGCCGGCGAGGCGGCGCGGGGTGGCCATTGGTCGATTTCTGGATTTCAGCGGTGGCCGTGTTCTTCAAATGAAGAACACGGTTGAATAAACGAGAGAAACTTTAGAGATAGGGGAGGGCTCGGTTTTAAGCTAAGGAGAAAATGAAGCATTTGGTAAATATTGGCTTATATACATGACCCATGGGTCATTTGAGATCCGCGAGTCGACCCGGTGGGTCTTTTCTGACCCGCGCATTTTTGCTTCGAAGTGGGTTAATCTCAGTTTTGGCCCCCCTATGTTTTTTAAAGGCTTTTTTGACCTAGAATCCATCTTAATTTGGCATCTAATTTTATTTTCTCTCAATTTTGACACTCAACTAGCTTTTACTTCAATTTAATCCTTGTATTTTTTTATTTTGTGTCATTTATTTGGTTTCATATACATTTCTATTATTTACGTATACTTCTTTATTTTTTACTTGATTCTTTTTTTAAATATAATATTTTATTATTACATATTATATATATATTTAATTTTTTATCTATTTATTATATTTCTCTATTATTGATCTTTTATCTTTTATGTTATATTATATTATATTTTTTGTTATTTCTCATTACATATATATATATTTATTTTATTATATATCTTTCTTATGTATATTTTTATTATATATTTTTACTTATTATTTTATTATTCAATATTTGGTTATTATGTATATATTTATTCGTTTTTTTTATCCTTTATTTATTGTTACTTTCATCTCATTTATTTATTTCACTTTCAATTTTTTTTTATTATTTCTTTATTTTATATTCATTATTATTTCCTTTGTTCGTTTTATTTTATTCATTTTCGTTTTTTAATGTCTTTATTTCTCTGAGGGGTGTTTAAATCAATCAAAGGTAAGTAATCGGATCGTTGTTTGTACCTTTTAAGTTAAACTTTCAATTTTCTTAATTAAAGATAACTGGAAATTACGTAGTACCGAAAGGGCAGTTCAAGGGTGCTAACCCTTCCTTAACTGTAACCGGCTCCCGAATCCGACACGTCTTTGGTAAAACGCAGATCAGGTAAGAAATAAGGTATCCGATCTACCTATTTTTTTTAAATAAATGGTCGGTGGCGACTCCAATCATTAATCCAAGTCGAAGCCCAATTCTGGGGCCCAACCGAAAGACGGTTGCGACAGTCTTTAAATAAAATTTTGAATTTAAATTTTATAATATAAAAAATGGATTTTTGTATGGATTGATATACAAATTAATATATCTGATCAAATTTAAATCTACTATGTTTAAATGGGTTAATTACATGATTAGTCATTTATGTTTGTGTTTTTTTTTCATTTTTTCTCTCATTAATTTCAAAATACACAATATATTATGACTTTCGTTTTTATTTAATTAAGATATAGTCACTTTCATTTTTATTTAATTAACATGTATTCACCACGGGTTAATTGTCGTTAACGATTAACATATTAGGTGACGTGATATTTGGGTATAATCAAACATTTGGTCTCTGTTTTTTACATATTCTCTCAATTTAGTCATACTTTTAATAAATTAAAATATATTTAATCCTCTAATTAAATGATGTCACATGATATATTATCACTTTTGTTTTTATTTAATTAAGATGTGACCACCACAAGTTAACTATTATTAACGATTAACATATTAAGCGACATGATATTTTGGTATAATCAGATATTTGGTCTTTGTCATTTACATATTCTCTCAATTTAGTCTTATTTTAATAAATTAAAATAAATTTAATCCTACAATCGAATGATGTTACGTGTCATTGGCCCTTTTGTTGAAAGAAAACAAAGCAAAGCAAATTGGAGCTAAAGAAATTTCAACCCAAGTCTCTTAGGAAATCAAGCATGTATCCAACTATTGAGCTGCTTAGTCTAAAATAAACAACATGATGTTTGTATCTTAGTGTACAAATACTTAACTTAAATTCATTATTAACATATTAAATATGTTTTATTATTAACTTAATTTAAAGATATTTTATTTTTGTTTAAAAACATATATATCATTATTATAGAAATTTTAAAAATATATTATTATTAAATATATTTATTTTTATCTTAATTTTAAAATATTTTAATTTAAAATATATACTTTAAATCAAAATAAAATAAAATATTTTCAACTTAAGTTAATAATAAAAATATATTTAATGGGTTGATATAAAAAAATAAATTTAATATATATATATATAATATTATAAATTTAAGTTAAGTATTTAAACACTAAGATACAAAAATATATACATCGTATTGTTTATTTTAGAACAAATATTGGTCTTGGTCTTGGCTTAATGGTTTGATACATATTTGGTTTCCCAAGTGACCAAAGTACCAATGACTTGTGACATCATTTGATTGGAGGATTAAACTTATTTTAATTTATTAAAAGTATGACTAAATTGAGAGAATATATAAATAATAATGACCAAATGTGTGATTATATTTAACGACAATTGACCACATCTTAATTAAATAAAAATGAAACATTTTTTGGAATCAATGAGAAAATGAGGTGGACAAAACAGAAACATAAGTGATCAATCATATAGTTAAAAGGTTAACGGAGGAGGATTTTTGATAATTGCAAAATAAAAGGTTAAGTTGCATTAGATAAAGTAAAAGATAAATTACGCGTTTAGTATCTAAATTATTAATTTTAATTTGTTTTAGTATTCAAACTTTTATTTTTTTTTCAAAATTATGCCTAGCGTTCAATTTTTGTTCCATTTTAGTACCTTACCATTAAAAACTTAGCGACACTGCATTTTTTATGGGTAAATTACATCATTCATCACTCAATTATCTTCTCACTCCTATTTTGATACTAAAGTTTAAAAATTTACAATTTAACTACTCAACTTAAAATTGCTCCCATTTTAATCACTATAATTTATTTTATTAAATTTTTGTGTGAAATGTCGTTTTTATTATTAATTTATTAATATATAATTAAAAATAAAATAAATTTGAAAGTTAGAGTGATTATATTACGAGTAATTTGAAAGTTAAGTAATTAAATTTTAAAAAATCGGACTTTAGTGACCAAAATAGGAGTGAGAAGAAAATTTAGTGATGAATGATGCAATTTAACTATAAAAAAAAGGTGTCATGTGTAAATCACCCATTAAATTTTTAGCGGCGCAAATCACCCGTTAATTTTTAACGGTGAGGTAATAAATGAAACAAAACTAAGTGTTAGGTATTTTGAAAAAAATTGAAAGTTTAGGTATTAAAATAAATCAAAAGTAATAGTTTAGGTACTAAACATGTAGTTTACCCTAAAAATTTATTATACAATAAAACAAAATATTCAATCGTTTAAATTAAATTAATATCAGATAATTCTCTTTTTCTATTACCAACATTATTCTATTTTTGAAACATAAATATAGTTATATATATATTTTTAAAAAGAACAACGACAAATTAGTCGTTTAAATTTAATTAATTTAATTATTGAATCAATAGATTAAAGGGTAAAGTATACAAATGATTTATCGATTATAGGACACTGCGTCGTTGAGTTGTTCGACTATTAAAAGTTACAAAATAGTCAATTAACTATATAACACTTCTTTTTTTGAGTCTATTGACTATTAAAAACTATAAAATGATAATCTGACTATCCATATGTTCCAAACTCATCATTTTCTGTTGAAAATTTGACGACTGTTTGAGCTGGAAGCTAACCTATTGTTTGTGATGTGATAAAATTATATTTTAATGATATCTACTAGTTTCGTTGTTGCTTTCAAACAATTACTCGATAATATAATATAAATAGAGATTCAATCCAAAAAAATACATCTCAAATAGTTTCGGTATCATATTTTATTATATATCCGTGAGCAAATTAACATCTAGCTCATATGATTGTTAATTTTTTAACGGAATATGACGAGTTTGAAACATATGAATAGTTAGATGGCTATTATTTTAACTTTTAATAGTCAGGGGTTCAACAAAATAATATCTTATAATTAGTGGATCATTCTATAACTTTTAAGAGTCGAATGACTTAACAAATCAACATCTTATAGTCAGGGTACTATTATTGTAACATAAATAGAGTTATATTTAAAAAAAGAACAACGAAAAAATTAATAGTTCAAATTTAATTAATTAAATTGTTGAATAAATAGATTAAAAATAAGGTTTTATATAAAAATAGATACCTAAACTATATCCAAAATTAATTTTTGATATTTAAAGATTTTTTTTAAACAGGTGTATAATATTTTCTCATTTATACTTTTATGCGATTGTCGTTAAAAAAATGTTAAATAAAATAATTAAGTGACATGTGTCATGTTTATATTTTTTATTTTTAAAAAAAATATTATTTAAAAATATTTCTTTAAAAAGTTATAAATACGACATGTGTCATTTAACGATTTTTTAAAGACGAACACCTAAAAGTATGAATGAAAAACATTATATATTTATTTTTAATAAAAAAAATCTTTAAGAACCAAAAATTAATTTTAAATATAAATTAGACAATTTTTATATTAAAACTAAAAGTATTAATAATTAACAAAATAATTGAATCATTAACTTGATTTAATTTGGTACAACAGCCATGTACATGATGATGGGAGATGGGTGGATGCGATGAATGATTGTTTTGGCCGTTGAGCAATGGTAGCTTTAAGTCAAAAGGGGACAGAAATGGTGGGCAATGTAATGATGGTAGATGATGATGTATTTTCCACGTGACATTATTCCATGTGAGCACACACGTGCACATCATCACCACTATTCTTCTTATTATTTATCTTCAACCATCTTATGTCAACTTTTATTTTATTTTTCTCCAATTCCAATATGTTTACTTTTTATTCATCGTAAACCAAAATTGAAATATTTTTACGGTCCATTTACTTTTAATTTGAAATTAGTGCAACTTGATATAAAATTCATTCACTTTTGATAATTTCTCAATAATTTAACATTTACAATTTTAAACAAGATTTTTTTATTTACTCTAGATACCAATAATTTATGGTTATCTATTTAAGTTTACTTCAACATATTTTTTTTAATTTAAAATTTAAAAAGTCATTTAATTAAACTCATTAAATGATATTTAATGAAAAAATTTATAAATAAATACTATTTTATAATTATCTTAGACTACTAAAAATTATCATATATATATATATATATATATATATATTATAGTAACCTTAATCACACAAACTATGTAAGGGGTATTATAGATACCAATCTACTTTTTTTAATTACAAATGAGAAAGTGCCTTTAGGTCATTACAATAAAGTGCGTGACTTTATATAGTCCAATCGACATGCAAAATATTTAAAATCATATCAAAAGAATTTCGAACCTCATGATAATTAAACATTTTTTTACTAAAAATATTAAGTCAATGGTAGCTATTATAGTCCAGGGTCAGGAAATATCTACGACTCAATTAAGATTTACATATAAATTTATAGATTGTACATCAAGAGTGACGGTGGTAAGATTCAAACTTAACATTATAAATTCAAATTCATGCATCTTAACTATTTATACCAATATTCGTTAGCATGATAATTAAACTAATAATGTTATAGAAATCGCCGCGAGTCTCTTTCGTGAAGTAATCATCATTTTTTAAGTATTCTATTGCGATCTTATAATAATATTCATTTTTAATTTAAATGAACATTTAAATATATTTTATATATAATATTACTTAAACTCGAATTACCTGAGAAGAATGTATTGTCCTTTAATATTAAATAACTTCTAAATTCTTATTCTCTTATAGGGGTGAGCAAAACTTAACGCGACTCGAAAAATCGATTTTTTTTTAATTTCAAGTTATTCGAGTCAACTCGAATTATAAATTGGGTTTTCGAGTTCGAGTCGAGTTGAAATTTTGAATTTTCGAGTTACTCGAAAAACCAAAAATTTGACCTAGTACCTTGAAAGTTTTACGATTTAGTCCATAAATTTATTATTTCTTTAATCCCTCCTTCATTTTAAGTCTATTTTTACCAAATTTGGATTACATACTCCTAAACCATAGTAGAATACATGTGTACTTTCAATTCCTCTTTTTGATAACAAATTTTTTATTTTTCAAATTAGTCCTTCAAATTTTCATAATATTCTCATTTCTTCAATTCGTCATTTATTTTAAGTCCATTTTTACCAAATATGAGCCACATGCTCCTAAACCATAGTAGAATACATGTGTACTTTCAATTCCTCTTTTGATAACAAATTTTTTCATTTTTCAATTTAGTCCTTCAATTTTTCATAATCTCCTTATTCCTTTAAGTTGTGATTTATTTTAAGTCATTTTTTACTAAATTTGAACCACAAGTTCATATACCACAATAGAATACAATAACTTTAATTGTTATTTTTTAACTAAAGATATATTATCTTTTTTATTTAGTCCCTAAACTTTGCATTTTACTCAATTTGATCTTTTGAATACAATTGTTTGCAAATTCTTTATTCTCATCAATTACTTGACTCATTTATACTCTCATCAATATTTTACCTTCAAAATGATTTCTTTAAAATATATTATTATGAATATATTTCATAATTTTAGATTGTATTTGATATATTAAATAACATTATAATATAAAAGAATAATATAATATATATATATATATATATTATAGTTAGATAAAGTAAAAAAAATTGGAACAAATCATTATCATAATACTATAAATAATTATAATAAAATAAGTACAGAAACTTAAATAACTAGACTCGAATCGAAAAAAAATTCAAATTAAATTCGAATTGTAAAATACGACTCATCAACTTGAATTACTATAAATTTTTTGACTCACCTCATTTTCACACTTTCAAAAGACAAACCTTTTTTAAAAGGAAAACAAAATGCTCATTTCCTTTTAAAATGGCTAAAAAAGTCACCCTCTTTTTATGACCACTGATTCCTCATACAATTACTAATTTATCCCCCAAAAAATGGAAAATTGAGAGGCTCCTTTCAATGAGTGGAGATCCATTTTAAAACACCTTTGTGAAGGTATCCCTTTACCATCCTCTAAATTTGCTACACTTTCTGGGGCAAGTCAACTACAAAAGCTCAAAGTCTTTCATTATTATTATTATTATTATTATATAAATAAAAACCCTAATCACAAAGGGAATTTCCCCTTTCATGGTGCCCCCCACTAAGGTGTAGTCATTAAAACAAAAATGGAATTTGAACTGTCTTGCACATATAAGAAAATATTGACACTATACTCACAATATATTTTTTAATTAATTACCGGTATCCAATCATTGATCGACTATTTTAAATTGGGTATTGCAGAGGTAAGGACGACTCTTCCAACCCATTTTGCTCTACTTGCAAACACCAAGATTTGAACCACTGACCTTACTTAAGAGATCTAGTGCCTCATCCCACTAAACCTACTGGTTGTTGGTTACTCACAATATCTTTCTTAATTATATACTGTCAATATAATTCGTTAGGGTCATCGGTTATTGACACTATTTGCTTTGATATAAATAAAATTAAAAATAATTAAATTTATAGTATATCATTACATGGTTTGACCCTCTTCCAAACAAATCATTCAATTCTTTAAAAATTTATATGAAAAATATTTATTTAAATAATCCACTGAAAATCTAATCTACTAAAAATCAGTATTTTTAGTGAGTTTTTATAACTAGAATTCAATATTTAATTTTTTACATATTTAAATTTTTAATTCATTAAATAAACGTTTATGAAATTGTAAATTTATAATTATGTCATGGTCTCAACCACAATTAACTATTATTAATACTAAATCAAATAACCAATTCAACTCAAATTAACCCATTAGAGTAAATATAAAACTTATTTTTGAGTTATGTTTATATGAATAAAGCATTAATCAATTATTTCAAAATTTAAAGGCTTTAGTTTTTCTAACATATCCATGGGGAACTAGAAAAATAACAGGGTTGAGGGGTTAGGTTAATCATGAAGCATGATGTCACATGCATTTGATCATCAACAAGTCAAACCTAATCCCATGCATTTAAAGGGGGTGTCCAATTTGTTAATGTAAAGCAAAAAATCATGTCTTTCAAAAATCTGCTGTCTTTTTCATTACATTGTCAGCTCATCCTTTGTTGTGAATGCATGGCATGCAAATGTCTTTTTATCTTTTTTTCATTTCAACTTTTTATTGCATGACAGCCCATCCTAGATGGATACTCTAAGATTAAGATTATTACTCCAGTTAGCGCAAATAACTCCTTTTATCAGGGTTTAATTTAAAAATAAATTAGATATTGCAAATAAAAATCAATAAAAAAATGATTACCTTTTGAATGATTACAGAAGTAAGTATTAAACTAACAAAAAGTTACGGTTCATCATTTGCAAATAGGGACGGATGAAAAATATTTTTTTAATGTGAACACATATATTAATCACATAAAATTTTAATAAAGGGTTGACATAACTAAAATTTCGAGGTGGACAAAACTATTAAAATAGGTAATTATTAGAAGAAAATTTGAATTTCAGGTTAATGGATCTGCCATTGGGTAGAACTGATCATATATTAAAATTAACATAAGTGAACTAATAAGTTAAAACAAAGTAAGGTTTAATCGGAAAACTTATAACTACAAGAGAATGTAACACTTTTATTAATACACAATACAATTGCAATATAACACACTTACCCTATTATTATTTTTCTCTACCTATAAGTTTTCTTACTCTAACACACTTTTTATATTATTCACTACTCTAGTAACAATGATAAATCTCATATCATATTTATAGATTTTAGTAGTCATTGGATTGTTGAGACATATTAATATTTTAGCTATTAATCTTATAAATATTGAGAATCTTTTATGGATAATTCTAGATGAAGTATTAAATATTACAAATATCTAAATTATTTTACGAATATTTTATATATATATTATTTTTATATTATTTTAGAATATTCTCAAGATATATCTCGTAAATGATAATTATATATTTATATAGTGGATTTCCAACATTGACATTTTTAATGATTAAAAAATAAAATATTTTATTTTTAATTAATTAATTTGTACAAATTACTTTTAATTTGATACTATTAATTCTTATTCATCGTTATGCAATCGTAAGCCCATAAAGTTTTTTTTTTCGTATTCATTATATATATGATATGACTTGATATTATATCCGGGTGTAGTCTCTCTATCTTAACTTGAGTTTTTTTTCCTACTTCCTCAGTCGGATGAGGCAACAATGTCGACCATGTATTGTATTCAAAACTGATTGGAGATGCCTTGTAGAAAACAAGTCGCCTATAATGAGAAGTTCTGCTGTGAGCCGTCTAAAATAAGGCTAATAAACAATATGATCGGTAAAAAAGGAACAAGTTAAAAGTTGAACACAAAATGTTATAAATTAGAACAAAAAAAGTTATCAGTCGGAGTAACATAAAATATTACACTAAAATGTTATTCATGATAAGAAAATGAGTTATAATCGATAAACGTTATGAATACTATTAACATTTTAGGTTTCACTTAAAAGGTTACCAGAGTTTAAGCTGATAGGACCTTATACATTCCCACTATAAGAAAATAAGTTAAAAATTGAAAATGTTATGAATATATATAAGAAGTACGGTTACGCCAAGAATGTAACGGTTCATTAAGAAATAGGTTGTGATCTATAATATTAATGTTTCTATTAATGAAATAGGTTGCGCTCAAGAATGTCATAGTTCACTAAAAAAATAAGTTGCAATCTAGAATATTAATATATTTATTGATAAAATGAGCTGCACCTAAAATGTTATCAGAATTTAAGCGAATGGGGCCTTAGATTTTCCTATGATAGCAAAACAAGTTAAAAGTTGAAATGTTATGAACTGTTATAGGAAACGGTTGTGCCCATGAATGCCATGGTTCACTAAGAAATAGGTTGTGATTTATAATGTTAATATGTTTATTAAAAAAAATAGGTTATGCCCATGTAGTAACAGAATTAAGTGGTAAATAAAATAATCAATCATTAACTAAATCAACTAAGGAAAAAAGGGAAAGCGCGAATTTTAATATGATCATCGGATACTCCCTATGGTTTCATGCTTGAGCAAACCATGTGAAATTTCATGAGATGTTTGTGTCGGTTTTCATTTGGAAAATCATAGAAGGTCGCCAGAAGATGGATTAGACCCGTCTTAAGTTCAAATGGTGTTTCACCATGTAAGAATACGATGCATAGTGGTTTTTGTACGATAAGTGTCGCAGTTAGTTATCAGATTATTTGATTAGCCATTGAAACTGGTTCTACTTGCTTAAAGTGTGTTTCGACATTGAAGGTTGCGTCTGAATTTGATTCTGGTTGTTGTTGAGGCTATTCTCTCCTTTCTCGAAGTTCTTATCCGTGTATTCTCTGAGCAAGTACTTTGATCTCAAGTTCGTAATCTGTTAACTCCTTTGGAAATCTCATGATCATAAATCGTTCGATAACTCTTTCTTTTTTTATCTACATATCGTAGAATGATAACCATTTACACTTTAATTGATATATCACAAGACTCATCAACTATAATAGCAAAAAAATCATTTTCAATATCATTAATAATTGCACAAGTAATCTCACTAGCAGCTGCACTAACAATATTTTTTGCATAATAGGTGCTACTAGCTGAAGATTGCCACGAGTATTTTTGAAAACTTTGTTAACAATTTAATTATGAGTAACAAGAAAATGCAAAAGTTCGAGAAAATTATATTGATTACAAGAATCATGAGACTCATCTTGTCCACGAAAAGTCAATATTTGTTGCAAAAAAAAATGAACACAATCAATTGTAGTTGTAAGATGAGTTTGGTATTCTTATTTGGCTTTATTAGATTGCTTTATAATGACAACTTCAACATGTTTCTTACTTATTAAAGCTTCACATTTTCTTAAAGCTACATTATGAGCACTATTATGACCTCTAACATGTAGTTGTAACTTGCTCTTATTAAATCCAACAACGACAAATGTATCACCTCCTCCTTGCTCTCATCTAGATTCAGGTCTCATAAAGTAACAATGTAAATAAAATGTTGCATCTTTGGATACACTATATTTTAACCGACTTATATGCTTTTCGAACCATTTAGGATTGAAACTTCATAATTTATCATTATACTTCTTAGGAAACTTGTGTTCTTTTGGTTGACAAAGACCTTTCAACAATAAGCCCTTCATGTTCTTAATGATCATTAAGATGATATTCTATGATCTTTGGTCTATTTTTGGGATTCCCCTTGAAGATTTTCTAAGTCGACTTCTAAAAATCTTTTTTTATCGAACATGAATTTTTTGTCGTTATTCTTCTTTTAAAATATTTTTTCATGCCTAAAGAAGAAAAATAAAAAATATTAGTTGAATTATAACATAAAAATGACACGTATAATATAAAATGATAAAGATGTATTATATACATTGTCATTTGTTTGTGAAGAATTCTTAAATTGATCAAGTAGTAACTTTATAACACAAATTAATTGCAATTCACAACTATTGTTAATTTATGTTTGAATTTACAATACTATTATTAATTTATAGTGTCAAACGTCCACCATTATTTTATTATGGGAAAACTATGCCAATAGTCCCCTTTGTGTTCGGTCTGACCGACTTTGGTCACCGATTTTTTAATTAAGTGCTCTTGGTCTCTTATGTTATCGATTTGTCCGATTTAAGTCCCTCGGACGTTAACCTCCGTTAACTCATTAATAGATGTGTGACATGACAATTTTAAAATAATAAAAAACCCACATTTACCAGTGTGCATTTCTTCTTTTTCCTCTCATCTCATTTATTCTCCTTTATCTATTATTTCTTCTTATTTGTGTTCGGTCTGACCGACTTTGGTCACCGGTTTTTTAATTAAGTGCTCTTGGTCCCTTATGTTATCGATCTGTCCGATTTAAGTCCCTTAGACGTTAACCTCCGTTAACTCATTAATAGATGTGTGACATGACAATTTTAAATTAATAAAAAAACCCACATTCACCAGTGTGCATTTCTTCTTCCTCCTCTAATCTCATTTATTCTCCTTTATCCATTATTTATTCTTCTTTGTGTTCGGTTTGACCGACTTTGGTCACCGATTTTTTAATTAAGTGCTCTTGGTCCCTTATGTTATCGATATGTCCGATTTAAGTCCTTCAGACGTTAACCTCCATTAACTCATTAACAGATGTGTGACATGATAATTTTAAAATAATAAAAAACCCATATTCACCAGTGTGCACCTTTTCTTCTTCCTCTCATATAATTTATTCTCTTTTATCCATTATTTCTTCTTCTTCTTCCTCTGCACATGGGAATAAAAATTAAAAATTTGGTTTTTAACTCATTTCTCTCAAAATTATATGAGATAGAAGCTCTAGAATCTCGGTGGTCGTCCGCATCTCACCATCGACGCTAGACATCACCGATAACCATATATCATCGCTCTCCACTTGTCTTTTTTTTTTCTTCTTCTTCTTCACATTAAACCACACATGTCTATTTCAATTCCACAAACTCATTTATATTTTTTAGTGTTTTACCTCATCCTCCATCCGATGTAAAAAATCCAACACAACCCTTGCCTTGGCTACAAGCTTCCATAGTAACCCATTTCACATCAACATTACCAGTCTCATTAGGAGTCCTTGATCATCGCCCCATGGTTGTAGCGCTCGAGTACTGGTTTAGTTGAGCCACCACCACCATTGATGATAACATGGTTGAGTAGGTTTTCATGTTATCTAATGATTGATTCGAGGACATTTCTACCTTCTCCTCCTCCATTGTTGCTTCTGCCATGCTCGAAGCTCCATCCACCAAGAACAATCAATTCCATAGGTTAAGCAGGAACATCCCCGAGGTCATCGTATATCTCAAGAACTCTCTCAATCTCGACACTTTCTCCAAGCGTAACCAGTCTTTTATTGCTTCTCTCGTCTCTTTTGGTTTCTCCAAGGCCGAGACTTTTTGGAAAGTGGTATGAGGTTTATTTTTTAGCTGTGGGTTATATTTTATTTGGCGGGTGATAACTCCGTAAAAAGACTATGTTTTATGTCTTTTTACTTAAGTTATTTTGTGTCTAAAAGCCATTTATCTTATCATTTTAGTTGCACTTAGGTCATATTTGCATGTGGTGGTTAAGTTTTTCCTAGGCAAGATTTATTTGGCTTAACTGATGCTGCTGAGGATGAAGGTTCTTTGTTGGCTGTGTTGATGCAGAAAATAACTAAGGAAAAATTTATTTGCTGAGAAAAAACAGTTTCCCGAGGCTAGAGGAACATAAGAAGACGATAGTGAGGAATAAACGTTTCTTACTGAGGTAAGATTTATCTTGCATATCCGACGTGGCTCAACAAATATTGATGTCATTTGTCCAGCTTCATCCTCATGTGCAATCATGCCCTCATCAAGGAAATTGACCACTTTTAGTTGCTATATCATTCATAAAATGGGTAAGTCAACGAGGGTATTTAGGGAATTTCCAAGGACACAAAACCCTAGCTCTCCAAAAAGAGAGTCAATCAATGAGATGATCTACCTTAGGCTTGGAGTAAGTGATTGCAACACCTTATTTTCCATCGTTCCTCCACTCGACCATCCTTGGTGCCCTCCATAGCTGGGCTTCATCGGAGCAGCGGTCAGGCCCTCGAAAGAGGTTGGCCGCTAGAGCAGGCATGGTGGCGGTCAGAATGTCACGACAGAGCTCTGTTTGGGAGTGTTCCTTCCTTTGTTCTTAATTTCCATTTCGCTTAAAGGGCTTGTACTAAATGTTTAACTTTGGATGATATTTTCTGCACCATGAACTGCTTTACTTTGATGAAACATTATTTGAATGTTAATGAATGATAAAGTTTGCTTATGCTTAATGTTGTTTTGTTCATTGTTATAATATTTCTCCTTGACATTGTAAGAGCTTTTGGGAGATTGTCTGGTGCCTCGGTAAAACATTCCTATACTTTGTAAGAAGTTTTGAGAGATTGCCATTTTTCTAGGAATAGATGCCTAATATCAAGAGAGTTAGGGTAGATCTACGTGAAGAAGGGGTAACTACTTGAGTAAGATAGGCAAAGACTGCAGTTTACACTGAGGGGTATTGCTACAACAACAGTTTGACAAACCAAGGGTTGTAGTTTACGCCGAGTAGTATTGTCGTAACAACCATCCTTGAATACTCTAGTAATTCTGTCGGGCAGCCTAAGCACAGCATACTTAATCATCCTTAGCATGAAATAACTTCTCGCCATAGCAAAACCAACATAAGTGCTCCGTAAGAAGTATGATTGTGTGAGCTTTTTCCTAAATATATTAAACTCGACGTTTCTATTTGCCTTGACATTTTTTTATCTGTTTACTCTTGCAAATTTTCCTTGCCTCGACTAAACTTTTCTACTCAATATACTTCACAATATTTCTTGCCTCAACAATACTTTCCATCTGTTTATATCCTCTGATACTAATTGTTATCTGTTTCGACAAGAATTTCAGGACTAGCTCGTGACATCTAGTTCTAGATGTAGCAAAACATCAAAAATTCCCACCAATCCCCGAGGAGACGATAACTCAACTTACTACTATATTACTTGCATCGATTGTGGACACTTGCACTAATTTGCTTGCCTTAACATATACATTCACAAGCGATCAACGGAAAGAAAAGGATTTCAAATAGTTTGTTTTGCATGATTTTATCTGTGGGAAGAAAGAAAGAAATAAAGAAAGTCAAACTGTCTGTCAAAGGGTTTGATTAAATAAAGAGTGTGAAGCGAAAAAATAGTGAAGTAGAAAAAATGGCAGCAGAGATATCATGGGATTTTAAGAAGAAGAAGAAACACATGAACTTTTTTGGAATTTTTTTTTATTTTTTAATAATTTTTCCACGTCACTTAAAGTAACTTATATGGATTTATTTATTATTTTTAAGTTGCTAACTCAAAATTTTGTTAATGGATTAAAAAAAGTTAACGGTAGAGGGATTTGAATCAGACAGATCGATAACGTTAGGAACCAAGAGCACTTAATTAAAAAATTGGTGACCAAAGTCGATCAGACCAGAAACAAAGGGGACTATTGACATAGTTTACCCTTTTATTATTTTATTGATTCAAATATATTATTTTAATTTTTGAAATGTATTTATTAATTAATGTTATGAAGTACATATTTGATTTAGTGATTCGATTATATTGATTTAGTTTTTGTAAATTTTAATTTTTTGATTTTGTATGCATACATACAAAAGTTCTTTGATTCATGTGGTCTCAGAAAATCTTTGATCACTCGCATCATGAAGTTGCTCACCGTACGAATTCACGGTCAGAGATATTCACCGTCACCAGAAAATCTCAATAAAGGTCACCATAAAATCTCAATAAAGGTTTGACATTTGCTTTAAATTTGCTCTATTTATTTTAGTTTATTCTGTTAGATCTTCTCTGTTTTTTTGTAGATTTTTAGTCTATTTTTTTTCTTCATATTATTAAATTGTGTTACAATTTTTTTTACAGATTATAATATTATCATGTTATTGAAGTTTTTTTAGATTAACCCCGTTGAAATATGAAAATAGATAATGATTTTGTCGTTTTTCGGTATTGGGTGCAAAGTGAATTTGGAGGGAGGTTGGGAGTTGATCGATTACCGGTTGCTATTGGGGTTAAGGGTACTTTTGTATATTAAATTTGAGTTGCATATTGGATTTGAATTTTAACTAAATAAATTTTTTGGTTTATTTTGATTCGAGCTTGATTAATGGATCTTTAAACCCAAACAAAAATAATGTTTATAATAGACATTTTTAGTTATTTTTTGAGCAGAAATAAATTCAGGGTGGGTACAAATTAATTTTAGGGTAGCACATATGTAAAAAACGAATACTTAATAAATTAATTTTAAATCCCATGATGGGCACGTGACCACCTGGAAAACATATAGTTCCATCACTGTTTACAAAGAGAGGGTATCTAAAAACAAATTATTTATTTTGGAAATAATTATTTGATATATTGTTCATAAAATTATGTATTTCTAATTATTATTTATCATAAATAAATAAATAAACACTTAATTTTCAACATGATTGCAGAATTAATTACTTTTATCAAATGATAATAGTTTCCATTTTAAATGCATTACTTGGAATTAATTAACCTAAAGAACCTTAGGGGCAGTCATTAAAGAAATTCAATTATTATGTGTAGTGGTTATTATGGAGTTCATTAACCCGTATATAAAACAAAAAACATAAAGCTTATTTGACCCTTCTTTTGTTTTGATTCATCCAACATTGTAAAACAAGGACACTTCTTGGTTATTCCTTGAATGTTACTTTTTTACCATTGAAACCCTAAATTATTCTAAAATATTTTAGCTCCAGCCAGACTCAAGAATTTGGCCACTTTCAGCTTTTAGAAATTTTGATTGTTTTTATATCATTGAGTCATCTTGATTTTGTTTTGAATATCTGTTAAGATTATTTCAATTTGAACGTCATTTAAGCTACATTTAAGTTATTTTGAACTAACGCTCAACTATGCATCTAAAATAGGCGGCATTTGATCAAAAACTCGATTTTTTATAAACTATACTTAATACCTAAATTTTTTTCTTTTGTTGTATTTTAGTACCTAAAAATTTTTTTCTTTTCAAAATCATACCTAATATTTTATCTTAATTTGATACCCTCTAAAAAATTAACAAAATTATTGACATGCCATTTTTTTTTATTTTTGCTCAAACATTATACGACATTTACCTTATTATAACGTATCAAGGTCACCGTTAAATTTTCAACGGTTAAATACCCAAATAAAAACTATATGTTAGGCATAACTTTAAAAAGAAAATAAAGCTAAAAAGCAAAAAAACAAGTAATAGTTTAGATATACCCTTCTTTTCTTACTACGGTACAAGATTATCAAATCACAACACAGAATTGTGCAGGATTCGTCTCTTAAAAGCATGTGTAACATTTCACTAATATTATTACGTTTCTTTTTTGAAAGTTGAAACCCTAATCTCAGTTCTCAGAACAATCGGTAAAAACCCTACACAGTTCATGACAAGATCATAAAATTTTTCAACAAGAATTTCATGTCCAAAAATTCAGGTATATTTACATATATGCAAGCCAAAGTTATCATTGAAAATCGGGACTCTACCTGTTTATTTAAGCATTTACAACCAAACTTATGCTTCACAACCTATGGCACCTATATCTACTTACGGAATGGATATGGGAAAAAATGGAAGCCATAATCTGATCTTGTTCCTCTGAAACGACCTCCGGCGAAGGTTTCTTTTTCGAGTTATAATAGTGCAGCAAATATACAATTAAAATATCGACAACGATCATCTTATTCTGCAGACTGGCAGAATTATGTTTATATATATATATATTGCAGAGAATAAGGGAATCAAGATGACGAATACTATAATCACCTTTTTATGTCGGGCTGTACAAACTGCATCTACTTGCAGTCGTTATGACAGCGGAGAAAAAGTGCCTTTTATGGTTATATATACGGATTATTCAGGAGGAGGTCAATGAGGATAGTAATCCTATGCGCCTTTCTGCAGTCGAGAAATTCGGGTTTTATAAGTTGGCATGAATAATATGGCTGGCAAAAATAATAATGTAGACTGAAACTTTGAGGAAAAAGAAAGGGATACATACCGCCAGTTGCAATAAGCTTCTCAACACGAGAAACGATATGTTTGCCGTAAGTGTACCTTTTCAGGGCATTTAAATGAACCTTGATTCTAGAAAGGATCAACTCAAGATTCTGATCATCGCAAGTTTCAAGAACTTTCTGCACGACATAGTTTCCGAATTGATCTTTCATCATAGCCTGTAGTCGTGCATTCAAAAGAAAAAAAAGTATAATTGAACTTCTTATTTATTACAAAAATTAAGCCTTTTAACATTACTTGATGCAACAACCGAAAAAAAGGTATACGAAAACAAGGCATACAGAAATATATCTGTATATCACATATATAATTGTTTGCAAGTGAAAAGGAAATTAGTTTTGCGACATACCTGCAATGGCTCATTTTCATCAGTAGAACCAAGCATCTCATTGACCAAAATTTGACGTTCCTCAGGCCCACCAAATGTCAAGCACTTCTCAACAACATTAGAAGCAAATTTCTGCAAACTCATCTTCACAATTTGTCCAGCAAACTTGCTGATAATAGCAGATCTCTCGTGTGGCTTACCATGTTCAAGAACATGCTATCAAACAAGGAAACATAATTAATATAATCCCAGCAAGCAACAGAAAACAATGGAAGAAATAACGTCTGATAATTACAAAGCAGTATAATGTGTAAAGACATTCAAAGAAAGATATGTTAATTACAACCTGATTCCCAAAACATACTACAATAGGCAATATATATGCAGTTATGCACAATCAAGTAAATGGTTAACTTGAGACAAAACAAAAGGGCAAACTTCATTCTCTGATGGCAGATAAATTAGATCAAGTTTCCCAAATGAAAAATAATAGATTCAAAATGAAGCTTAGATACCTGAATAACATAATTCCCATATTGATCTTGTGCTAGACTGCGTATAGATTGCATGATCTCTTCCATAATGATTTCTTGTGTTTTCACATCATTGCAATGTTCCAGAACCCTCTATAAGCATCAAGAGTAAAAATCAATAAAAATAAATGCTAAATTCCCACCAATGAAAGGTTATGATCAGTAAATTTCAAACCTGAATAACACGACAACCATAAGGGTGGGTAGAAAGTGCCACAACTTGGCCATAGAAAGCTGAAATTATAAATTGAATTCGATCCTGAGGAACACACTCGATAGACTTCTGTATAACATGATTACCATTCTGATCACGAACACATTTCATGACTGAACCGTCAAGTTCAGCTACCATTCTAGCCTGCTGGTCCACATCAACCACTTCCAAAGCCTACGGTCATCAAGTTTTTAGCAAGCCTTTCATAACCTCATAAACTCAAAAGGACATACAAGCAATTCACATTAGTTTTGTTCACCATCCTGATAAGACAGGACATCATCTCATACAATTGTCATAGAAAATTTTCAGACGTTAAGTCAAAATATATAGCCTTAAATAAGTAAAAATATTTTAAACAGTCACATGTATTGAAACTTATATCTATATCATCTTTTTACATTCAAATTCATCAGCAAAATGTTAATGCATCTGGTAACATACTAGGATTCTTCGGTATTCAAGTACCCCAAACAATAAAAAAAACCATGTATATTATAAACCGAATCATTAAAATGGTTCTATGCAGCATGCACAGTATACTAGGCCAAGGAATGTAAGCTAAAATTACTTCACCATAAGATGTAGGCCACGGCTATCAAGACTAAAAAATTAACTCCATTAAAGCATGATAATATTTTTTTTTCTTTTAAAAATGATGGGGAGTTACAGTCCATGCACCTTCTGAACCACTCTGCAACCATACATCTGAAGACTGAGAGCCAACACATGACCAGTAAGCTGACTGGCTAGCTCTGCTCTTTGACTTTCTGTACCATGCTCGAAAAACTACAAATCCAGCTCCAGAATTAGACCAATTGATTATAAATGCATAATCAGGATGATTCACTGATTTAAATTAGACCATCATGAAGCACATACTTTCTGTAAAACATAATTTCCAAAAGCATCAGTCATCAAAGCACGAGCATGAGGAATAATCTCAGGAAATATTTTAATCTTCTCTTTCTCCGTGGCAGTTTCCAATTTCTGTTGAATAAATCGACTACCATATTGGTCCGTACTGCATTGCAAAATAGAGTTAGATTCAGAAAATTACAAGCATCAGTGCACTTATAACATATGAGAAGGCCCCGTCATGTACCTGAATTCAACAACATGGTCAACAATATCTAAGAGTTCAAAAGACCTGGTCTTGTTGTTCTTAAATTCATCTAATAAAGATGATATGTATCTTCCATTTGCATTATTACTAATATCTGAGTGCCAACCCCCTACCGAGTTTCTCATGATTGAATTAAAATGTGCATTTCTATCATTCTGTATACTTCCAGAACCAATAGACGGGAGTACAGAATTTTCCAGTGGATTTCCAGTAAATGGCTTGCCAAGACTATATGAGGGATTCCCATAATAGCCATGATTCAGACCACCAGCTTTAGCCAAAAGTGACAGTTCATACTGTTGCTTCTGTTCGGCTAATATTGCTTCCAGATATGCTTTTTGAAGGCCATTCAAATCCCCCTGTAAAGTACCAGCATAGTTCCCAGCAAGCAGAGAACTAGAAGTAGCTGCAGCAAGTGTCCTATATTGAGAAGTTTTTTGCAGGTATTGGATATATCGAGGATCTATAAGTGGAAAAGGATCAGACCCTTGAATTCCAGCTCCACTTAAACTTCTTCTATCACCAGTACCAGTCAAAGAGGAACCTAAAAGAAAACATACAACGAAATATGTTAAAGAAAAATGTACAAAATGATAAGCGCCCAACAAAAAGGTAAAAGTTTCCAGAAGAGAAAAATACCTGCATCTAAATGGCTCTTAATCACTGAATTCAACTTCTGGTTAACATAATAAGTAGCAGGTAAGTGGCCAGTGAAATCTGTGTTTGCAAGATTCACATTGGAATGACCAACATCAGATCTTTCCGAAAGTCCAAGTCCTGAATGCTCTTTGGCATAAAGATCTGCGGAAGAGGATGTTCTTCTGGGAAGGCTGACTTGCCCATTGGAAATAATCTTAGAAGGAATAATATTCGGTGCAATCCCCTTTTTCCTAGTGGAGTCAACATAGTTTGTAGAAAATGGGAGCTTTTCTGCATTGGATTGGTCGATGTATTGCTGCTGCACATTCTGAATGGGCATGTTGAATGAAAAGTCCAGCTTCTTATCCAAATCAGCCTGACTATGAGATCGCATATGAGCATTCTTATCTACATTTCCAGTTTTCGACAAGCTCAATTCAGATAATGTGGCTGCAATTTCAGTAAGTTCAGGCGCAGCAGTTGAACGCCCATTTTGGACATTGGATCCGATGATATTTTTCTTTTCTGTGTGGCTGATCTTGCTTCCAACAGGAGGAAGTCCAGCACCAGGAGACTTCCCAACCAAATGCTGTTCAGGGGTTGTACTTATCGATAAGGATGCACCCACAGCAGATGGAAAAGAGTTGGAAGTAATTTTACCATGGCTCTGAACTCCAATCATACCTGGATGAGCCACTCCAGCAGGAAAGCCTTCCATTGACTCTGGTCCATTAAAAAATCCTGGTGGTCCGGAATCAGCAATGCTAGGTTCATCTAGCATTTCACCTAAAGCATTACGACTTGCTGGCCGTGAAAGGTGACCTGATAAGGTGGCAGGTCTATCAAGTCCATCCTGGAGAAAACTATCATGTCAGTTCCACTACAGAACATGTTAAATTAAATAAATGGTATTTCACTTAGTCGATGACCCATCTTCAATAGAATTAGGTTAGACAATGTGATCAATATCAAGATGTTTCAAGCATGAAAAATAGAAAAGAGCGAAGATATTAGGAGAAAAAAAGTGGATCGTTGAAAAAACAAACACAAGAACTTAAAGAAAATAACTATACATCATTATCCAAGACATGAAAATAATTGGATACATCCAAATATAAATGTTGCAGAGAAATTAAATGAAGGGCAAGCGAAAACAATGTAGGGTCTAGAAGCTGAAATTTGATACCCTTCTTTTCGTCGTACCACTTATTTTGATCATCATATAAAGGGCACAAGTTCTGATTGCATTGTTGTTTGTATCACACAGTTTCCATCAAAAGCCTTATAGCAAGAAAGACGAGCAAACAAGCAGAGAAGAGTTTCACAACAGATACACCAAACAAATAACATATATACTAAAGTATCCGTATATCTAGGGAATCCTGGAAGTTGTTTCATCTAGAAAATGTCTAAGAGTAAATAATATAGAGGTTAAAAGATAAGTCCAACAAAGAAAGAATTAAATGATAGGGAAAGGAAAAGTGAATTGCAGATGCTGGATTGAAGCTGAAACAATCTGAGAAAAAAGGAGAGTCTACAACCTAATTATAACCAAACATATCAGATATTCAGAGAACTTCATCCCAATGATTCAAAGGCATATTAAAAATAAATACAAAAATCTAGTTTCATCACAGCCACGAGGGCAAAATGAAAGAAAAAATACATTAAACAAATAAAAGGAAAGCACCTATCAGGAAATCCATATTGACGAGAATATCATAAAGAAAAAGTGACAAAACAACCCAAATCAATAAAAATTAAGAAGAATCATGTTACAACAAGGTTAAAAAAAACTGCAAGCTCATCAACTGCACTGGGGGCTACATCACCTGAAGAATGTCAGCAAAACTCTTCCTCCTTGCACCAAGCCCCGAACCAGAAAACCCAACCAAACTGTCTGAGCCTTTATCAAGCCAGTCAGCTGACATCTTCCTGGGAAAATTCCTTGCATTGGCACTCCTTAACTCAAGCAAATCACTTTTTCCTTGTTGAGCAGAAAGACCAGGCTGCATTGAAAATAGTGATGAACTATCGCCACCCTCATCAAACTTTTTATTTCTCCAGTCCCCGATGCTCCCAAGGGAAGACCCACCGGCCTGAAACCTTTGAGCTACACGCCAATCCTCTTTCGATAATAATGGTGGAGGCAGCCTCGGATTTATGTTTTCATGGGAGTAATAATATGAAAGATATGCAGGATGAGAGCGGATCTCATCTTCAGACATTCCATTATTGCAACTATTACTGCTAACACCAGTTATACCATTAATGTCTCGAAAATCAAGATCAGAAAAAATACTACCAACAGCACTCAGTGATCCCTCGACTGTGGGTGGAGCACTGCCACTCCTATATATATTAAGATCCCTTCCATGACCCACAAATTGTTGATTATGATGTGCTTGCAACATCAATTCTAGCTCAGTCAAACTATCTTCCAAATTCCCACTAGGTCTTTGTAAACCATTATCTATGGTCGGTAGCATATCTATGTTACTGCCGGTAACCATCCCAAAACCTGCATCCACAAAAAAGTTCAAATCATATATACACATAAACTAGCTATAATTTCAATAAGTCAATATAATCAAACCCCATCATTAAAACCTTAATATATATGTAGTTTTCTTCTCCATTTACAAATGAATTTTGTGTTTAAAGATACTATCAGATAACACAAAATGGTTGTGCTTCACACAGATATAATAGTTTTTTTCGCATTCCTTTTTAGTATTTTCTCAGCAACCGAAAAAAGCTCAACTGAAATTCAAAATTCAATACAAGAAGAAACGACTTTACAACTTTAAATAAAATAATCAGGACCATAGAAAAAAAAGCAATATCTTTAAATCCTAATCCCAGCAAATAAACAGAGTTCAATCCAACATTAGAACTCAATACCAAACAAACAGTTTTTTTTACCCTTCTTAAAAGGTCTCATCTTAAGCAACCACACCGACCATAAGAGCATTTCAATCGTAAAAACAAAGACAAGCAAATCTTTTTTTTTTTAGACAAATAAAGTCCCACAGTATTACCTCAGCTTCTAACCCTATAATTGAAGGAAAAGCACGTTAAAAAAAATCCCACAGCATTTTCCCATCAACCGGATAGCTTAGTAAGATTAAAATTTAACAAAAAGATTAAAAACAAAATTCACGCATTTCCAGCATCAATTACTAACGAAGCATCAAAATCAATCACCTACAAAATCCAACCCATAAAGCAATGAAAAAAATCAGCAAAATTATTTATTTCAATCATTGACGACGTGATAAAAGAGAAACTTGCCTGCTTGAAGATCAATACTCCTTTTCGTAGGATGAACTCGAAATTTTAAAACCAAAAACAAATATGGATCAAAACTATAGCCTGGAAATTAAATATTATTCAAAAAATAGGAAGACGAAAATGAAACATTTTAACGGAGGCGAAGAGGCAGGAGATCGCTAAGGTGCGTTTGGTTCACGGACTAGTAGGAATAAAAAAGATTATCATATAGATTTAATAGGAATGTAAGATTATAGTGTTTGGTTAAAGGAATAAAAGATTAATTAAATGTATATTTCATCAAATTGTCCTCGTTCTATATTTTTTAACAAGTAAAATTTTAAATATTTCAATAAAAATTATTTATATAAAAATTATATCTGTTGATAATATATTACTTGAGTATTTAAATATATCATGTATTATTTTAATTAATATTAATATTAAATTTTACATAATTTATGTAAAAATATATTAAAATTTTATATCAATACAACAACAACAACAAAACCCAATTCTCATATGCAATGGGGTAAGGGGGAAGTAGGGTAGTAGGCTGCCCCCAACGCCAGGTTGAGAGTAGCTTCCGTGGAAGACCTCCGGCAGTCAGAAAATTAAAAATATAGATAAAATGCAATGCATGTATAAATAAATACATAGTTGTACAGTATTCATATGCAGTCATTAATATCATTAATATCATATGCGCGTCTGTAATGGGCAGTAATCTTTGTATATAGACAGAAACATAAGAAACGACTAAATTTAAAAGTGGAGAGAAAGATACACAGAAGTCAAACGATAGCAAGGCCAGTTCTAAGCCTTCATAAATACCAATAACAGAAACGGATAAAAAGTAGAAGTTATGTAAATTACTACAAAGGCATTAAAAGAAGACAGAGATGATACACCCTAGAGATGTGACCCACACTACTCGACTATCCTAGTCTTAAGTCTCCATACTTTCCTATCAGAGGTCATGTTCTCGGTAAGGGCTAAATCCATCATATCAGATCTCGAGCAGTCTTCCCACTTCCGCCTTGGTTGTCCTCTCCTTCTGGCACCGTCGACTGTAATCGACTCTACCCTCCTGACCACATCAGATGGTAGTCGCCTAAGGACATGCCCAAACCACCGTAGTCTTCCTTCCCTCAATTTCTCGGAAACAGGCACCACCCCCAAGGACATCCTAATAGCAGAGTTTGTTGTCATATCCCACAGAGTCCTACCGCATGTCCACCGAAGCATTATCATTTCTGAGGCCTCTATCCTCCTTACATGATCCTTCTTGGTTGCCCAACATTCAGATAAAATTTTATATCAATATTTAATTAAATGTTTACATTGTGGAAATTAGCTTCGGTTCATACGTGACGCATTCACCGGGAGATTTCTTATATTTTTCAATCGACAAGGTTTACATTCTTCTATATACAATAATTTATCATAGATATTCATAATAATAAAAAGATGTAAATTATTTTTGTTATCTAAGATATAATATTTATTACTTGTAAGCCATATACTAAAAACAACTGTTGCAACAGAAATTAGCCACGATAATTTTGACAAGACTATCCAATATACCGAATAGCAAATATAAACTCATCCATACTGAATACAATTTTATAAGCTTACATTCTTCGTTTAACTTACATAACAAAAATAAGTATAACATTAACCATCAAAAGTTTGTACAATGTTCAGACTTACAAAAGATAATAGCCATGACATTCTAAACTTAATCATATATGTTGACTATATTATATACACAAAAAATTATAAAAAAAGAGCTCAATAAATTCACAATCTACTTGAAGCATTAGAGTATTCGAATTTGGCTCCTTCAACTGTTCAACCTTGATTCAACAATTACCAAGAGAAATTAATAGTTTTCAAAGTAGAATCCAAATAATTTGCGAGCAAAAATGTCGTTCTATACCCTATTCTGATTATATGGGTGAATGAGTTACTTACTGCATTGAGGGCTTCAAGAATAGCCTTGACGGTGTTGTGAGGATTCCTACAACCAATAACCTGGGAAGATTGTTCAGATTAGCAATACAAAGAGTTGAATTCTAAACACCATTCCCAATCACTTCTAAGTTGTTCCATCTCTCATGTATATGACATATATCTATATATGAGTACAAGAAATGAAACTCCAGGAATCATCTAAACACATGAACAAACTTGGGAAAATTAATAAAATATAATAGCGTCAAACATCTATCTATATCCAACATACACCCGAGTCCAACCAAAATGCAGAATCGATAACACTTTATTACCTTTGATTTGATATTCTTAAAGCCAACTAAAAGCAAGATGTTTTAAACTATTCTTCCAGATCTTATACCCGTTGTAGTTGGTACAGGCCAGAGATAGACCTACCAAAGCATAAAAAGATTAAAATAGTGAAAGCAGAGAAACTCTAGCATCAAAAGATGTGAACAATTAACTCAAGGGAAAGATCTAGAATAAAAATCGTGAAAAAAAAGAGAGAGTTATGCACACATTAGTTTTCTTATATGATGTTTGAATAGGATGACTATAGTGTGCTCCTCATGTCGTTCAATATAGTGAAGATTCTGAAAGCATTTCTCATATGCATGTTGGTAGGTTATATTTGTCAGTACATGTCACATAAATTCATTAATCTAGTGACATTAAAAGATGATTAATGATATTCACGAACATGTTCATTAGGGACAATATTGACGATATTAAACACCTTTCAAATTAAACTGATTTCACTACTCCAGCCCATAAATCATAGCATCATGGTAAGAAGTAACAATATAAAAAACAATCATAAGAAAATCCAAAAATCCTTAACATTAGCAAGACTGCCCCCAAGGAATTAGATAAAAGCCAGAACAAGGTTTATTTAAAAACATAGCAAAGAAAAAACTAAAATGTACAACTTTTGAACATACAAAACAAAACATTTACTTTAGAATAATTCTAGAGTAACATTGTACGATTTTGTTGTATAAAAAATCTAAAACGTAGATATCATGCAAAACATGCACATAAGGTCCTCTTTCAAAATATCCATATAAAAGAAAAAGAAAATGGATTCTTCTTCTTTATATTTTTTAATGTTGCCTTTTTTATTATTGTTTTTTTTTCTTTTTTGGGGGTGGGGGTGATTGTATTGTTTGTTAAAACCTCTAAAATTGCAATGTTTAGTTGAAACTTGAAACATAAATTGCTCCAACTCTAAAAATATCTTGAAATACCTATGATATCCATATCCATCACATTTTCCGATATGAATATAGAGATATGATCCTCTAATGAAATTTCAAATACATGGAAAACCTTTTTTTTAAAAATGAATATACCCATCTTGAACACATCCACACCTGACCCTCACATCTAAGCCCAGTTGCCAATTAACATAGGTGAAACTGTAGTGGATCAACCAGTGTTAAATTTTCTTATGCTTTACCCTTATTCCCACTTACATGGCTAATTTGTAACTACATACTACACCTTTTCCAAAATTAAAATGGAACTATGCTGGCATAGGATGTAAAACATGTTTGAACAGACAAGATTTACTAGCCAAGTATAAATTAAAAAGTTTAAATAAAAGCAGTGAAAAGCTACCTTTTGAAGTGCAATAGGGACTGCTTTGGATTTTGAATATCCAACAACACCATGATAGTTTCCACACGCCAACAAAGCGGCGTACTTGACCACTTGCCCTCCCTGGACAATATCAACTTCGGATGTGCTTCATGGAAATCAATTTAACGACAAAACAAATTCAAATGAAATAAAGGTCTATCAACCTCATATCAAAACCCTGCCATCATTCAACAAAAACCAAGTTAGTTACATGCAAGATGAAACTGTTTGAAAAATAAAAACTTGTAACTTGAAACGATACAATGCAAATATATATCATCAAATGAGTCATACTTGTAATGCTTAAAGTTGTATTAAAAATCAATGTACATACCCATAAAGGAGGGGAGTCAGAACGCAATGAAAAACAATGAATATGTCGATTCACATAATATAGAGAATATGATGAATAAATTTCTCAATGTTATAACCTATTTTAATGACTAAAGGGAGTCAAAGAGGAGAACTACAAATACCAGACCTGCCTATGAAAAACATGAATATGAATAATATATATATATATATATATATATAAGAAAATGTAAGAATAATATTAGCTTAGAATTCTGTTCCTCAACCATTTCAAAAATAACTGATTTGTTTGACCTTTGAAGCAAAATAAATGAAGGAGCTCTGGTATACACTTACCTTTTTGTAAAGAGGTCTTATTTTCTTTTTTGTCAAAGAATTTCTTTCATTCGCAAGGTTCTTTCCTTAGCAAGGTCTCTGATTTCCTCCTCTAGCAGTTTTCCCTTCCAGCTGAATGTATAATCCAACTCTACTAGATTCTCTTCCAGTTTCTTGTCAATAGCATTGATCTTCTTTGATAGTATGTTATCCTTTCATGTCATCAAATTCTTCTTTATCCTCATCCCTACTAGCTTTTCTTATTATTTTCTTCTCATTCTCCTCTTCAGCTTCTTCCTCACGATCAACAGAAGGACCAACTTGATAATCCTTCATAATTCCATAATTGGCAGGATTATTAGGATCGTAGGCTTCCTTCCATTGAAGGAGCCTCATTGCCCTATTCAATTTTGGCTTAAGGATAAATTTCTCCTTGCCTTCTGTAACTTTAAGTAGATTCATCAAGTCACCAATGGCCCTATATTCAGGGCGAAGTTTAAAATGCTTTTCCTCAAACTTATCAATTTTATTCATCCATTTAAAAGCATCATCTAGTGTCACTGTCAAATTCAAAAATGTAATTTAACAATGGACCAATTGATAAAATTTCATAAATATCACTTACAAATCAAAATTTTAGCTGCAATTAATGTATACATATCATTTTTGTGTTTTTTGTCGATATAAATTTTGAGACGTTCATGAATTCCTGTGGCAATGGAGTTTTTTTGTTTGAGTGTTTCATTTTTCTCGATAGAGTGTCAAATATTGTCAACTCTAGTGTGTTTGAGTGCAATAAGCATTCTACACAATCTGCACCCATATACATGTTATACTAGCATTAGTAAGCGTAAATAAGCAACGCAACAACTAAAACAAGGCTTGTTCATTTACTTGACTCGTAGAAGTTCTTTATAAACTGCTTATGCATCTTTTGTTTCCTCTCAAATTAGTTTTCCCACGTCTCCTAATTCCCCTCATCCTCGTTTTCAAAATTTGAATCCATGCGCTGCTCAAATGCTATACGAAAATTCTTTTCCTTTAACGCCCTCTTTTCAAGCTTCTCTATCAGTGGCATAACACCCATATAATCTTCTTTGTCCTCTTCATCAATATCCTTTTCATCCAAACCTTTTCTCTTCCTATCCTCTTTTTCTTGCTGCTTCTCGAGTTCTATTTCAGCAAATACATCAGCCAAAAGATCATCATCGCGTAGCTCGTCGGAAGAGAAGTCTCTAGAGAAATGCCATCTCGTAAAAGAAAGTGGAGATTTTGGCGTTTGATTGTAGCGGAAATAGGAAAAGTTTGAGATACTTCGGCGGAATGAGAAATGGGGTTTAATGGGGGGTTTTAGGGATACGATTTGAGTAATGGGTGTTCGGTAAAATATTCGTAGAGATTTCCCATGTAAAAGAAAGCAGAGTTTTATATGGGTATTGAAGGGACTGGAAAAGGAACCTAAATCATGAAGATGACTGTGATTTTTGTTGACATTTTTCTTTTCCATTAGCTTAACAAACGGGAAATATAAACAAACCTGGAAAAAGAAAAAATAAGAGAGAAAATATGAGATAAATTTTTGCGATCAGGTAGCTTTGAAAAAGAAACGAAGGAGACAGAGCAAGGATCAGTAGGATCGAAAACAGAAAATGCAATATAACAGAGTGAAGCAGAGGTAGCGAACCGAGCTAGAACTCCAAATCTGAACACCAAATCGAAGAAGAAGCATATTTTCTTTCAGCCAGAACCAAGCGAGGAGAAGAGTGTTTTAGACAACAGGGACCGGGAATAAGAAAATACCTAAGAGAAATGGGGGACTGATATTCCCGGGAAAACAGGAAAAAAAATACTACTGTTGGTGTTCATCCTTTACCTGCACCTGGGAATGTAGCCCATCCAAACATGGGTATCATTACCCGTAAAAAAATATTCCTCCCATGAATAAAATATGACGTGAACCAAACGGGACCTAAATGTTTATCTCACATTCTTCGAAAACGGCCATTTTCCCCTTTTTCATTTTGTTATGAAATTTTTAAACAATAATAAGTAAATAGAAAATGAACGATTTTAGTTATATTTTAGAATTTTATTTTATTTATCCTAATACTTAATTTAAAATAAATATTTATATTATATTTTTAAGTATTTAATTTTTTTTTATCATAGTAGATATTTAATTTAAAAGTTTATTTTATCACCACCTTAATACTTATTTGCATTAATTATTTGGGCTTTTGGTTAGGCCTGTAAATGAACTGAACGTTCAGCGAACCGTTCATGAACCGTGCGGCGGGAAGTTCGTTTATGTGCGTTTATTTATTAAATGAACGAACATGAACAAGATTTTTTGTTCGTTTAATTAAATGAACGAACATGAACATAGGTCTCGTTCGTTCATTTATGTTCGTGAACGTTCGGTTATGTTCGTTCGGTTATGTTCGTTTATGTTCGTTCGATTATGTTCGTTTATGTTCATTCATTTATGTTTAACCCAATCTTCTTAAATCAATTTTGGTGACTAATTTGTAAGTATCTTAAAAATATTAATTAATATGATATTCTGATGACCAACTCCATAATTAATCCAATTTTATTTGGAGATTAAATCCAATATGTTAACCTGTGAGGCACCTCGCACCTATATTCATTTCCCATTTTTTTTCCCAAACCCTAGTGTTCACTAGAGAGTGGAGACGATCGCTGAAAGCTTCAAAACAAGTTATATTATAGTGCAATATGAAGTTTTACATGTTTGTTTTCATCTCTTTCTCTGTTTTATTTGACTTAATAGTTAATATGTAAAGTTATTGCAGGTATCTTCACATCTAAAACTCAAGAAAACATCATACTTCTTTCTAGAAATAGATAGGAATATAAAGGTAACAATCGGAAGTATACGAGCATCAATAAAGAGAAAAATATATAGAATTTGCCAGAAAACAAAACAAAGGTTTCTATGCAATTTCTGAAAAAGAGTGTAATAGGAGAAAATGATTGTTCATATGTAATCATGGACCACTAAGATAAATGTTATAGCGTTAAATTAAAGTTGTGTGAATCATTTAATATCTTTAAAAGATCGATCGAAATATTTGATATCTTCAAACATTTCATCACTGTTAATCAACTCTTACGCTATTTATCACTGTAGATTTGGTTGATTTGCATTGTCGACTATTTTTCATGAAAGAACAATGGAAGGTAGGGTCTCCAACGTTTATGTTCGTTTATGTTCGTGTTCATTTATGTTCGTGTTCGTTTATGTTCGTGTTCGTTTATGTTCGTTTATTTATTAAATGAACGAACATGAACAAATTATATTCCTTAATAAACGAACATGAACAAAAAATATTTTGTTCGTTTATGTTCGTGTTCGTTTATGTTCGTCTATTTATTAAATGAACGAACAGGAACATACCTCCGTTCGTGTGCGTTCGGTTCGTTTACAGGCCTACTTTTGGTTAGTCAAGTCTGCACTACACCTTGATAAACAGCCCAGCCAATGGCAAATTGGAAATTAACGAAACATATTAGTGTCAAAAAAGGAACACAAACCATAGCTGGAAAATCTAGATAGGGTCGAGAGAATTCGAGCAACGCGGCAAGAGCAACCAGAATCTGCCACGTCATTTACTTAGCCTAGAAAATAATAATATAAAAATAAAAATATCTTACCAACAGAAATATTTAAATATCCGATACTCGATTGCTGAATTCTTCTGGTTCAGTTTCTTGAAAGGGAAGAGAAAACAGAGTTCTTCACAGAAAAAAATTAACACTTTCTCAGACTCAAAGATTACTAGAGAGAGAAAAAAGCACAAAAAATAAGGCTTTCGGTCTTCTTGATACTTCCGGTTATGTTCTTCATACAGGTTTGTTCTCATTTCCTTTCTGGGTTTTATGGTTTTAATTTCCGATTACAAATTTTCTTACTTGTTTCCCAAGAAAAAAAATAATTCTTTGTTACTCTTGTTAACTAGAAGTTAATTTCGATATTGAATTTGAATGAAATGCAGATTTCCATAGTTCTGAAGAAAGCAAAATATGGGTTTTTGTGAGAATCGAAATCCAAATGTGGGTACCCCCTCCGTTCACGGATTCTTGTAGAAAAAGGAAGAGGAGAGATGGTTTATCAGTAGCCGATACTCTGAAACAATGGAGTGAGAATTGGGAGACAAAACGAGCGCTTAAGGCCCCTGCAAAGGGCTCCAAAAAGGGGTGTATAAAAGGCAAAGGAGGCCCTCAGAACCAAGCTTGTATCTACAGAGGCGTTGGGCAAAGGACTTGGGGTAAATGGGTGGCTGAAATTCGAGCTCCTAATAAAGGGAAACGACTCTGGCTCGGTACTTTTCCCACAGCCTTGGAAGCTGCTTTAGCCTACGATCAAGCCGCCATGACCATGTATGGCGATAAAGCCATCTTAAATAATCCCCTTGTTTCGGTTACGAGTTCGGAGGCTACGTTGGTTACTCGTGCCAACTCCGACTCGATGACTGCATCGAGTTGCTCTGAAATCTACGGTGGAAATGTGGGCGGCGATGTGATGGATAATGCGACTACGACCGGAGATGTTGTTGATGCGAGCAATGGTGAAGACAAAGCGAAAGAGGAAGGGAAAGTAACAGAGGACGAGTCCATGGAAGAGATGGATTATAGTTGGCTTAATGGATGATGTCTCGTTGAATGACTTAGGGAATAGTGTATGGGGTGGTGGACCGTTTTTTAGCGAGGACGAGTGTTTTGATATAAACGAGCTTCTGGTTGACTTGTAGATTAACTTTCTTTTATACATATTTTTACACGTTATATAACAAGTGTAATGTATATTTAATTTAAATTTTGATTTATTCATGATTAATTCGAATTAGATATTTAAAAAACTGCTAAATTATTGTAATCATGGAAGTCCCTTTCTGAAGCTTTCATGGAGTTTCAAGATTGGAGCAATTTTGGAGAAATGATAAACTGGACCGATTGCTGCGTAGTCCTTAACTTTATTAAATTTTTTTTTTACTTTTTTCTATTTGGAAACATCCTTGAATAGAGTGGATATCTTTGAGGATATACCATTGAATGGAGGATGGAATAGTACATGAGATGCTGGATGCTATTCTAGTGAAGATGGGTGCTTTATAAAATGCTTCTTCCTTGACTCTTACGGTTAATATTTTCGTGGTAGTTTGTAGGACATGTCATGTCAAACGCCAGACAAACAATTGTCTATTTGTTTTAAATGTTGTTGAGAAAGAAGGCAATTTGAAGGTTGGTTTCATTGGTAAAGAAAGCTAAACCATTTCCCAGATCAAACCGTCACACTTTTCTGTTTCTTTAGTTAAGAGTTTACATGTAGAATCTATCAATTGTAAGGTTAGAAACTGGAGACTTCTTTAAACACACGTGCATGCTTACCAAAACTTTACATTGGAAGTCCATCAATTTTCTATTATAAGCATCGATGAATTGGAATAATTTCAGAGAGCTATTATGAACGGAAAAAGATAAAATAATCTAACATAATCTGTATGGCAAAAAAAAGGGGGGAGAAGAGACCTATTTAAGTGGAACGAGTATCTCGTATTCTCGTGTATTACACGGGCGAAAGACAGGTCAAGTTATAAATAAGATATTTAATTTTAAATATCTAACACTTATAATAAGCCGACCTTAGCTCAGATGGTAGAGCGGAGGACTGTAGTGGGTTTCCCTCATGGCCATCCTTAGGTCGCTGGTTCGAATCCGGCAGGTCGGATGTTCACTTTTTTTACTTTTTACTTTTATTTTCTCACCAAGGATGTGTATAATTTTTTTGATTCTCTCTTGGTTATTTCATTCACCGTCCGACTACTTTCAGTTACTACTAAATATTTTTATGAAATTTATTCTGTCTTCTTGAATGTGAATTTAATATCCATTTAATTAAAAATACCATTCACAAATTTAACGTTATTTAACTGTATATTTTCTAGTTTTTTTGCTAATTCTTTTTTAAAAAATTTCTTTTCAACACGATATTCGAAGAACATTTCTTTATTTTGTTGTTGGGTTCATACATTCCATACGTTGAATATTTCTTTTCAATTATTTCGCTTTTTGGTTTATAATTTTTACCTATTTCATTCTTCACCTTCATCAATAAATTTTATCTTTCGGCGATGGTTTGGATTTAAAATTTGAGTTTATTTTTCATATTTCACTATAATTTAAGTTTCATTTTGTTTATATTATAACTTGTTTACGACAATAAAAAGTATATTAATTTTGAAAGTAAATAAATACAGCTATGAAACGAGTTTGAGGTGGTGGGATAGTTATTCTATTCGAATAATTTTCATGAGCAAATTTACTTTTTAAGTGGAAACTTTGATCAACTACGTTGTATCACCTTTAAAATAATATTATAATAACAATAATATTTTCTGAATTAATATTGCATTTTTTTTTATTGAAACCAACTAGTTTTATTAAAAGTATGAAATATTCATAATTACAATGAAGATTTACGATCATAAACGTAAACTAAAATATAATTATGATATTTTCTTATAATCATTGACACAAAAACTAACTACCTAAATCACAAAGATAAAAAAAAAGAAAATGATAAAAAACTAACAAGAAAATTTGAAAAAAATAAGGATACGAACAAATCTGGCTACATTCGTAAACGAACCACAAAAGGGGGATGAAACTACTGAAATATCACTGACAAATCGTAAATCAAATCCACGAATGCAAAACGAGTATATCCACATCAATCTAAGGATCCAAAGTAGGGAAGATCAACATAATTACAAATAAGCGTCATCTTGATCAATCATGACGATTTCAAATCCAACCCTGAGAAAAAAGATAAACGAAAACAATGGTCAAACGACCAAAAACTATCAAAAGGCAAATAAAAACATGCCACAAAGACAGAGATAAACGTACCATAAAGACATAGATAACTTGTCACAAAGACAAAAACTTAATGGCATAAACTTCCTCGACTGGATCCATTTCCCACTCGTAGGTCTGCATCTTCTTTAGCCATATTCATTCTCTTTTGTAGTTCCTGTATAGTAGTACAAATATGAGAACCATAATCTGTATCTAATACCCAAGAAGTAGATGTTGACAAATTAAAATTAATAACATAAATACATGAAATAAACGTTCCGTTTGTTTTTGCCTTCTTGACCTCTTCAAGGTAAACGTGACATTTTCTCTTCCAGTGTCTGGTCTTGTCGTAAACATTTTCCTTCCTTGCTAACTCCCCTTTGAGTTTCAATGCATCTTTTCCTTTGGGTTTGGCCTTACTATTGCCCTTAGACTTTGCCACTATCTTTTTCTTTTCCTTTCCTTATCCTTGCCAAGTAACATGCCAAGTAACTGTGGAAAAATTTTGTTAATTTCATGTTACTTTCATGTTACTTTCAGCAATTCGTAACATGCCAAGTAACTGTGGAAAAATTTTGTTAATTTCATTCATGTTGAAATTAAGGACAAATTGGTTGAAGCTATCCGACAAATATTGCAGGATAACATCGGTAGGCAATTCATCTTTGAGAGGAAATCTCTGCTTTTCCAACGTTTGGATGTAGCCCATCATTTTGATGACACGAGCTCCTACAAGAGATCCCTCTACCATTTTGCATTGGAATAGAGTTTTAGAGGTCTCATACCTCTCTTGACGTGCTTGACCCTCATATATTTCCTTGAGATTTTGAATCATCTTATATGCAACCATGTCCTCATGTTGCTTCTGAAGCTAAGAAGTTATGGTGGCAAGCATTAGACATCCAACGTCTAACATATCATACATATGTTTCTTAAACTTGTCTTTGTCAGCTCTAGAAGCATTAGCTGCCGATTCATCAGGAACATCTTCAATGACATATTTCTTCCTTTCCTGTTTGAGAACAATTCTCAAATTACAGAACCAGTCAAGGAAGTTTATGCCATTAAGTTTCTCCTTCTCAAGGAGCGATTGCAATGATATTGTTGTTTGCCATTAAATCTACAACAATGGAAATATTTAAAGTAAGTAAATTTATCGAATTTAAAATTTATTCTTATTAAAAAACTAAAAAAGAAACAAAGAGAAAAACAGTCGGCGGTCGACAACTAGTATTAAAATCAGTGTTACTGTTGATTAAAGAAAATTAAAGAAGAAAAGGTTGATTTGATCTATAGAAAATGACATAAAGTGTAAATGAAAGAAAGAATGTATTACATTCTTTTCTAAAAAACTAATATCCTAAATTACATAATTATAGATTAATAGCATCACACATAATAGCTTGATGGATAAAATTTGGATAATCATGCTTCCTAAACAAATCATCCTCGTTCGCTAAACTATATCTAGCGATTAAATTAGCCACTTCGTTCCCTTCTCTTTCGATGTGGTGAAAATAACATTCTTCAAGTGTTCCCATCACCCTTTTCCCTTCATCAACTATACATCTTAACTGAGATCCATAGTCAACATCCTTGGTCAATAATTTGCTTAAAATCCTAACAGAGTCACTTTCTAATATAACCCGCCGGTACCCATTAACTACCTTGGAGTCTCACTTTTGCATAACAGGGTTACTACTACTACCTATAGGTACCTAATTGAGAGGATGAAACAACACCTATCGGGTTAGGCAGCCTGAACTTTATCTTCGGTCGGTCGCATTTCTCTTGCAAAATTTGTGTTGCAGGCAATTTTGTATTACGCAATGCAATCCTCGTGGCTCTCAAAAGGTGTTTGTGACACTTTAGAAAAACTTGCTTCGGTTAAATGGGATATAATTAAGTAACCAGTAGAGGATGGTGGGCTGGGCTTTAAAGATTTAGATCGTCAGAACAAGACATTCCTTATGAAAAATTGGAAGGCATTTGGTCGAGGATACTAATACACTGTGGGTTCAAGTCCTCAAGCATAAGTACAGTTGATGTGGTCATGTCCCTGAAAATATTAACCATCCGCGGTTTTTCTCGAAGCCTACGTGTATGCTCAGATTTAAATGTGGAGCTATGGGCGATCCATGATGCTTTAACTCATACCTGGAACTTAGGAATAAGAACAATTATGGTGGAAACGGATAGTGCGATGGCGGTGAAACTTATCAACTGAACATATACTAGAGATACAAAATACCATCGTTTTGTTGATTTGTGAGCTATTAATGTAACACTCTAAACGAGTATGACACACAGTCGGTCGATCAGAATGCCACACGGAACCACCAGAGTGGCTAACCAAAATTTTCTTTTAAGTTTTTCCATTTTAAAAGTGAATATTTATAATCACTCATACTAAAATAAATCAACTATAATTTAAATAAAATAGTTTACATTAGGAGCTCCCAAAATAATATTTAAATCATACAAACCATAGTTTAAAATGAGTTGCGACTCATACAAAAATATATAAATCGGGGTTTATAATTGTATATGCCCTCTAAAGGTGAACTCGAGACGTACACTGCACTATCGGGGTCTGGATCACTACTGTAAAAAAGTCTTTGGACTGCTCTTCGACTAACCTACGTAAGGAAACAAAATTTCAAACGCTGAGCTAACTAGCCCTATGCCACACTAACAGCTAAGCCATACTAAAAGTGTTCATGTCATGCTCAAGCTAACTGATAATTATAATAGTGAGTATATTCGTATACTGCACTCTCTACTCTATGGTAGACATCATGGCGCGGTTGAGGGTTCTGCATCTCGGAGCTCACACACCCCTCTAGTCTACCAAGACTGGTTGCCTGAAATCTCTGCATCGGTCAACCCTCTAACTAGCCCACTCCTTGAGTGTAGGACCTTGCGCCCAAGCTAGTTATGCCTCCCGCACTACCAAAGGATATATCCGGACTGAATCTATACTTTCGATAATGCTAGCATCTTCTAAAGGAACTCAGGTGTCTTGATAATTTCTCGAGCATCACTCAAGGCTATTTTTTTTTGTCATCCTAATTGATCTTGTTTCTAAGTGTAATATTAATATCATTAATATTCTCGCTTGTTGTCTTATTTGATGATAAAAAGAAGTGTTGGGGTACCTCGAGCTAATTCCCTTAAAAACTGACATTTTTGCCCAAACAGACGGAAAGTATCGATACTCCTGCAAAAGTTTCGATACTTCGATACTTTATATAAGTATCAATACTTTTAAACATTTTGTTCTGCCCATTTTCAAAACTTTATGGGAGTTTCGAAACTATGACTCAAAGTTTCGATACTCTTGAAAGAGTATCGATACTCTTGCCTAGAAACTCACGAATTTGCCCAAAACGAAGAACTAGTATCGATACTATCCCAATAATATTGATATTTTACCTGCATAAATCATAAAACATATACTCAAATGTTATAATTCAATCCCAAAGACCTTAGTGAGATCCCCAAACATGCTTAAAGTTTTATTTGATAAACAAGGGTCATAATAGAGGCTTTAAACACATTTATAACTCTAAAACAAGAATTTCACCATGAAAATGCTTATCATGCTCAACTCAACCATTTAAACTATTTTGAACTTCTAATGACTCACTAAGAGTATAGAAGAGTTGTAAAGGTGTTACCTTATTCCTTGGATGGCTAGAAACTTTCTCAACTCACTAAAAATTCAACTTTTCTTTTCCTTTAGCTCTTGAGCCATCTCCTATCTCCTTCACTAAACAAAATGAGAAAATGGATTACCAATCTATCTAGGGGTTGTATAACATCTAAACAAACTCACTATAACTCAAAACTTAGTTAGAATCCATAGATTCCCACAAATCTCTCAAGACCCATTTTTGGTTATATGGATAAAAACTAGTGAAAGGGAGTTCAAAATGAAGCTAGAAGGATGAGGTTAATAATCTTACCTTGGATGGATCCAACTAGACTTGAATTCCTTTGAGATTCTTACTTAAAGAAGATAGAAGAGAGAAATATGAGAAGATAGGAAGAGTGTTTGGTGAGTTGTGTAAGGGCGTTTGTTCACGTTGAAAACATAAAATAAGGAGGGATTTCAGCTTCTAAATAACTATGGGTAAACTACACTTTTAGTCCCTTTACTTTTATTATCATGATTTACTCATCTCCAACAACAACTCTCTTGGGCCCTAACTCAAGTTCACAAACATCAAACTTGGTCCAACTATAATATAAGGTCAAATGGCTCAATTTTGGACTTCGAGTTGACCCGAACTACTAACCCGAGATTCGGGGCTTTACAATTAAACATGAATTGGATTTCGACAGTTCACCGTATATGTCGAGAGGTGAATAGAGTGGCCGACAAACTTGCATCCATGGCTAGGGGACAACCGTTTGGGGTGATGTTTCATCAAGACATTCCTTGTGAAGTTGTTCCTTTAGCTACTGAGGAACAAGACTCAACGAACTAATCTTAGGTTTATTTTGTATTACCTAAAAAAGGTTTTAATATGTATATATTTTAAAGTATTCAAGAGAGTGTTATGAATATTATTAATGTGGTTATCTAAATCACCTTTCATCTATCTAAACTCTTGATTTTATCTCTCTCAATCTTTCACTTTTATTCTTCTTGTAATCGTTTAGGATTTAAATTCTGTAAACAATGGCTATGTATAAATTTAATATATATATATAAACAATTAAAAAATAAATTCATTTCTCTCATATTATTTATCCCTATTTATCTCTTATTATTTCTCTTAAATTTATAGTTTTATAAAAATATTAAATTTATATTATTTTGATTTTGATACACTATAATATTTGTGTATTTGCATTTTTCTCGTACTATATCATGTTGTATTGTTTATTTTTTGGTCAAATAATACTCGTTTTTAATATTGTCCTATATATATATATATATATATATATATATATATGGTCTACTTATATTTAGTGTAAAATTTTTAGTTTTACATTTTTTTAGGAACATTGAATGACGGAAAATTAAAGAATAAGAGGAAATTAAAGGTCGATATTAATTCATTATTCTTCCAATGAATATCTTTTCATTTCGTACCGTTAATCTCAACATTTAATTTTATCTCATCTAACCGTCCAAAAAAATTATAATTTTTTTTAAATTATACATTATATAATTAGATCATAACTCTCTCTCTCTATATATATATATATTCTGAAAAATTCTGTCATTTGTTGTACTTTTGTCTGATCTTGAAACTCAAAAATAGAAGGGCTCAAGACTTGTTTCCAATTCGAGAATGTCTGATTTTTTTTTCTTTCACTCCCTTTCTCTTTCGGCAACAAAGATCTGAGAAGACCTTTTCGTTTTGCTAAAGAAATACTTTTATAAGCATTAATATCTAATTTATTAATCAATGGAATGTTATAATATATATTATAAAATATATTTTTAAGTTTATTTATTTATTTATAATTTTAAAATTTAAACTCATGATTTTATCTAAATTAATATTACATTTATTCCGGTTAAACTAATTCATAGATAATAAAATATCATCTATACTATATATTTGTCTAATATACTAAAACAGAGAATACAATTTAATCCTTTTAATTAATAATCTTTTAAAATATTAAAAATATTTATGTTCCACTCATATATATATATATATATATCCGACAATTACTCTCATTGCATAAACTCATCTCTGTGTTAATTATGATAGCGTGGGTTTAACATTAATTAAGTTTCTTCAATGTTTGGGGTTAAAGAAAATATCATAATTTTCACAAATGATTTTGTTCCTTTATCAATAACCATGCAACAAGCATCTCTTTTTCATAATAAAATAAAATAAACGTGATTAGTTACGTGGCGGTAAATCAAGGATTATGTGTAAAAATGAAAAGGTTAAAGTATGTTATTAGTTCATATATTTTTCATAAATTTAAGATTTAGTTTTTATATAAGAATTTAATCTCTTTGTTTTTTTATATATAAAATTGAAGTCTAATTATTAATGACCTTTGTAATGGACTTCAACTTAATAAACAATTGTAACTAGGTTAACAATTGGATTTAAATTTTAAATTAAAAAAATCTGAGTAAAATGACTAAATTTAAATATAGTATGAGTACACTAAATTGTAACATTTTTTTTATTGCCCTTTCGGTTCCAAGGTTTTAACTTGACTACTCTGGACCGACTCACGTCACACACCTGATTTTGATGGGTGAGTCTCCTAACAGGGATTTTCTACATACACAAATATTCAAACTCGAGATCTTGCTTAAGCGATATCAAGATGCTTACCATTTGAACCAACCCCTCTTGATAAATTGAAACATATTTTCACCAAAATGAAATCATTATTCCATTTTTTATTGTAATAAAAATTTTAATTCTTGAAAAATAAACAATATTATTTCTCTTAAAAAGAGGCCCGGTTACATTTATAAAATATAATTAAAATTATAAAAATCGTAATATTGTTGTGTGTATATATATATATATATATATATATATATATATATATATATATATTTACTGTATACTTTTTAAAAATAATTATTTTAGCAGCCATTATTTCATAGATTAAGTATGTCTTACTCAAACATGCATAATGGACCCAAAGTTTCATCAACTCCAGTCAATGCTAGAGCTTGTCTACAGATTCGACCTATATAAATATTTATTTTTTAATTCCAATTTACAATGGAAAGATAAAAACAAATTATTGTAGTATATAAAAGGAATGGATGAATAAATCTCAAAATTTTTTAATGAAAATAAATAAATAAACTAAAAAGATCAAATTATTTTCTATTTTACGGTTTATTTGATGAAATTAATATTAGTTTCGATATGGAATGTGAAAATCACTATGAATAGCTTTAATTGAATCAAAATGGACTGAGATGAATTTCAGAGGTTGAAAGTGATGGGAAATTTAAAAAAAAAAAATTGTGGGCCACATTTAATTATCTTCGATTACAATTGTTTAAAAATACTTAATTAGGAACAATACATATGTCAATCATTCATTAATTTCACTTCGTTGAAGTTAACGCTCATTTTATGGAGATTTTGAAAATTGTATTAACATTTATATATTTTAAAATTGAATTTGGTTTATGTCCCCATTACTTGTTGAGTTAGCTTTCTCATTTTCTATATTTGCTGACGTGGTATATAGTTACACATTAGCATTAATTTTATTTAAGAATATATATATATATATATAACTTTTAAATTAGCTAACTTAAATTCATAATTTTATTTAAAATTTTGTATTTTTATTCCTAAATTATTTGATAACAATTATCTAAATCTAAATCCACTAAAAATTAGATAGTTCAAGTTCAACAGAGTCATATTCAAATATTGATTTTTTTTATATTCACATTTGTATAAGTTGAAAAGATTCTTAATTATTTGGTAATAAACGTGTATACATTCTTGCAGATGTCATGTTTGAACTTGAGACCTCAAGAGAAAACATCAATTTTTTTAACTATTGAGGTCGTTTAGTTCGTGCTCAAGAATATTTTTTTAATTAACTATTGGTATTCAATCTATTGACTGAATAATCCAAATTAAATTTTATACATGCCCATTATAAGGTGATCATCCTAACCTAATTTATTATATCTGTAATCGTCTGAATTCAAACCTATTATCTTGCTCAAGAAATCAAAAACATATTTTTAATATATGAATTTAATTAAATGTTTACTTTGAAAAAGTAATAAAGAGATTATTAACTCAAGATAATTTATTTTTAAATATTTTCAATAAGAGTTTTCTTTACCCTTTAGTCAAAGGCAAACAAAAAATAAAAATATATAATATATTTGATGAACTACGATAAAAAATGTCAATATGTACACATGACATCACCACATATTTGATACTAACATTAAGGCACACTAAATTAAAATGATCAAACTAAAATAATCGTATTAAATTTATAAGAAAATACATAGTAAATGGGCAATTTTATAAAAATACGATCATCAACTTCCAAATTATTATCAATTTTAAAACATTAGTTTGAAACAATTAACACAATAATTTTTTTTATAAAAAAAGTATACATGTAGAGTGCGAAACATAAAATACATAATATATCTTTATCTTATTGAATTATTGACATAATGAAAAAAAACTTACAATTATGAAGCTTAGAATACAATTAAAATGTTAGGCAATCAGTTTACAATTAATATAAGAAAATAAAATCTTGGACATGGTTTTTTTTAATTACTAATTTATCCCTTTAATTGAAAGTTTGTTTTTTTACTTTTTTTATTTAGATTAAAAAAGAACGATTTTTTTATTGTAAAATTAAAACTTAGTTAATTTTGAAAGGTATTATACTTCAAATATATATTTATAAAAAAATCCACAAATAATTTCAGATAATAATAGGTGTTTCATTTAATTATATTTTAAAATTTTATACTTTAAAAAATATTTATCACTGATTCAATAGTACTTATAGATTTTTTTTTTAAATATTGGTTAATAATTTTTAGTAATGACGGATTCATTAAATAGTGAGGATGGACACTAAAATTTGATTTTTTAACAATTATTTATTTTATTAATTGTACTTACCTTAAAATTTTATATATATATATATATATATATATATATATATATATATGCTTACTCTAATTTTTTAAAATTCGTAATTAATTTTTTTCCAAATTAATTTGGCATGAAACATAACAATTGATGGTTGACTTGTGGTGCCTGAAAGTAGTTTGAATTGTCAATAAAAATCCTAGGTAAAACATAAACTTTTGTCTCAACATGAAATTAAAAACTCCATAAAAAGACAAATTTAATATAAATAAATCAATTTTATTTTCAAATACATGAAACCAATGATCTATTATCCAAAGAGACAAGACAATGGGATATGCACAAAGCACATTGCAGCATTACCGCTTTCTATCACTTTCTCGAGAAAAAATCATCTCCGAAAATTTCAAATCTAATAAATTGTGGCAGATCCCAAAGCCGCCTTAATTACTTCAAAAGTTTCCCACATGCCAAACGCCCCCCAAAAACAACCCATACAAATCAAGGAAGATCAACCATCTCCAACCAGACAACTAAACAAAATAATAATAATAATAATTTCTATTCTATTCATCACTAACCATGATTTTAAAAACTGGATTAAAAGATAACATACACTCTTACAATATATATGTTAGAGAAAATAAACACATATCCCTTAGTTTTTTTCCTTCTTAAAAAAGGTTTCGGATTCAATTTTGAAAGAAGAAGATGCAATACAATATATATCCATAAATTCAAATTGGAAACTAAAGCAATATAAATGAAATTATTTAACATGTCTAGATCGGATCCATAAAACCAAACCGAACAAAAAGTTGTCTGAATATTACAGACTTATATGAACTTTTTTTAAATCAAGCGATAGATTCGCGTGTAATTTCAATTCAATACATACAAAAAGAAATTAAAAAAAAATACATGTAAAAAACCCAAAAATAAACAAAATATATATAAAATAAATTCATGTACGTGGGCACCTTCTTTTAGAGACGGGATCATGGAAACCAGATTCGAAAAACGCATCGACTTCATCTCTGTTAAGGATATCGAAGAACTGGAATTCAGACAGCTTCCGTTTACACGACACATATGTTTTCCTATGTTTCCTAGGTGCTCCCGGACATGAAAAAACCGCCGGAATCTTGTTTTCTTCCGATGTGGGCGTTGAACACTCGCTGGCAGTGTTGTTGCTATTGTTTTCTTGCTGAATTTCGAGTCCAGTTTGATCGGAAGATTGAATGTTGAGTTTGGGTAATTTTGCTTTAGCCAAGTCATGGAGTAATCCAAGATCTGTAGACATAATTGTTGAAAAAACCAGAAAGAGAGAGAGGAAGAAGAAGAAGAAGACGTGAAAATGAAGGAAAGAGAAAGGCTGAGGGATTAGAGAGTGTGGGATCCTTTTATATTCTTCTCCTAAGGATTTACCGTTTATTTTTTCAAATCTCTTTTTATTTTATTTTAATAACAATGATGTTGAATTTTCTTTTGGGAGTGGAAAACTTTGAGTTTAAGCTGCCTTGAGTTGGTCGCTTTCTTAGGCTTTTTTACTTCATTTTCTTTTAGCTTTGTTGCTTGTGCAGCTATGAAGAGGAAGATTTTAAAACAATACTAAGCTCATTCTCTTAAAAAAATTCAATAAATGCATCAAATTCTTTTTTACCAACAAAATTCTAGGCTATAAATTCATTAAAAGAAAAGGCTTAACCTTATATCTATACGCCTCACGTATTTCACGATGAGTACTATATTCTTTATGAGGTGTTCTCATGAATTTGTGTCTAATCCCTATATGTATTTTCTTATTATTATTGTTCTGATTTTTAACCACATAAATTACAAATTGTGAAACACATAATAGATAAATTAGTAGGTTAAGTTTTCAAATTCAAGTAATTAAAGTTATCAATTTCAAATAGAATGAAAGCATCATAATATTAAATTTGAATACGTAAATATTATAATAACATGCACATTCAATATGAGGTAATGGATTCATATAAAAAAGACAACTGTTATATAATAAGCTATAATAAGGATACGAAACTATATGTTAAAATTTTGAAGATACAATGGCGATGAATTTGAATAAAATGAAGAAAAAACAACTTTTGTATTGTAAATTTGATTAATTATATTACAATTAAAATATAATTCTTATTATTTAAAATTTTTCTAAGAAAAAAGAAAATATCGAGTTTTGAAATGATAAATAGCGTTTAAAATTTTTATTTCATTTTGAGTTTAATTTATAAAAGGTAAACAACTTGCAATTTCGTTTTCAATCAATCAAGAGTTCAAAAGAGTTTGAAATTAGAAGCGAAATTCAAATTTATGATATTTTGAGTTGGCTCAATAAACTCAACCTTAATGATGTTTCAGGTTTTTTTTTTTGACAAATTAATGATGGTTCAGTTAAAATATGCTCTTCGAGGTTGTGTTTTTATTTTCCAGCAACCTTGCAAGAAAATCCTTAAACGGACACGTGTCAACCTATCATAACGGCTAACGTATGAGTCTAGACACAGACAATAAAACCCCACTTTTTTTTTTCTTTTTTTTATTATTTTGTTTCGCTTTAGGGGATTCCAATTCTAACGTAGGAACGTAAAACTTACGTCGAAGACAAAAGTTGATAACTATACCATCCTCTGTACTTACCCACGCTCTTTCATGGAGCGTGTTCTTCAACTTTTTTTATTTTTTATGGCTTAATATCAAAATAAGTGTCCAAACTATATCATTTTTTCAAAATAGGTGTATAATCTATTTTTTTGACACAACCAAGTGTCTAATGTTACAAATGTTACCCATTTAGGTGTCCAGGCTGTTAACGACACTAATTTCTCCCGTTAAATGACACATGTCACAATTTGGTGATTTTAATTTTTTTAAATATTAAAAATATTATGACATTTATAAAAAAACACTAACTTTTCTTATATTATAAAATAACCCCAAAATCTCAAATCTTAACATTAATATGCCGCTGCCGCACCGCCACTGACATAGTCTCTGTCATCCTCCTACTCATTCGTCGTCGTAGTTTCTGTCGACTGGCCGTTGAAATTGTGTGGGATCACGATTTTCATCCGTGGGTTCGAAGGGTATAAAACGTTGATTCATTGTCGATCGGTCACGATTTCATAGGGTTTTCAAAGTTTTGAGTTTATTTCAAAATTTGTGTTTTCTTTTTTTAAAATATATAATTTTAATTTTAAATAAAATATTTAAAATTACCAGGTTGTGACACGTATCATTTAACGAGGAAATTAACACCATTGACTGCCTGAGCATCTAAATATGTAACGTTTGTGACATTAGGTATTGAGATGAATCAAAAAAATAGTTTAAGCACCTATTTGAGAAAATATGTATAGTTTGGGTACTTATTTTGATATTAATCTTTTTTATCTTAAAATATTTTCTTCCCTTTTCTTTTTAAAAATTTATGAAAAACCTTATTTTTGTTTCGTGTTTGATATTAGAATTCGGAAGTCATGTATATTTTTAATAGTTTTTTAATAGTTTCGGGTGATTATAAGGTAATATTTATTTATATTTTTTTTGAAATATTATAAATATACCCTTAAGACGTAATTATTTAAACTCATGAAAAAACAACACTTTTTTTAATGAATAAGACCATCCAATAAGTTCATGAATTAATTAATGATCGAAATTAAGAATTAAAATAAGTTATTTGTTACTCCATTTGAAGTTAAGTAATTTTTTTTAACTTTCTTTATTTAATATAATATGTAGTTACAAAATATAGATTGAATTTTAATTTAGTTGATACAGATTGTAAATTTTAATATGTTTAAATTCAGTTATATTTAATTTAAGGGTTTAATAAAATTATAGATGGTTTAAATACTTTATAAAAAAACATTAGATTATTATTTCAAACCATCGCATCTATATTTAATAGGAGCGGAACGAGAAAAATTATTTTGAGGTGTTAAATGTGTATGGAATATTTTTACGTTTAAGAGCGTCAATATTATTTTAAAATTGTGTTAGTTTTGATTTTAAAAATATTTTTATATCAAGTTTATATTAAAAATGTTTTTTTAAAATGACACCCCTTATTATATGCCAATTTAATTTTCCTGATGGAATTCGTAAGGTTTACAATGAAATTATATCATTATTGATAAATCCACCTTACTTCTTTAAAACTCTTAATCATCATTTAAATCCATAATAGGAAACCGATAGATATAAAACAGTACTGTCCATCATTTTCCCGACTTTTTGTGTGTAAAAAGAAAAGAAAAAAACACTCACTAACATGAAATTTAGTTCATAATTTCTTAAGCAATTGATAATGAAGTGAGATATCTAAAAATTATAATAATTTTTTGATAGATTAGAATAATGGAAAATTTTAAAATATCTGGTCCGTTAAAGCAAAGGGATATCTGGGATGCAATCCGAAACAAAGGGGATAAAGTATCCTGACACAAGCCAATCTAGTTCCCAATGCACATTCCAAAATACAGCTTGATCACTTGGATGGCACTGCTAAACAAACTCCCTACTAGAGACAGATTACTTAAAATGGGAATTAACTCTAAAGATACTTGTGTTAACTGCAACACCGGGCAGGAGACAAGAAGCCATATTTTTTCTCAATGTCCTTTTGCTGTTCGACTTTGGAATTCAATATTGTTGCTCAACGGTTTGAAGAATGCTCTATTAACATGGGACAGTATGGTCGCTCGGGCTACCTCAACATGGAAAGGTAAATCACTTCTCACCACTATCTTGAAGATCTCTTGGACTGCATATATTTACTTTTTGTGGGAAGAAAGGAACCGCAGAATTTTTCAAGGTCGACATAGAACTATCGAAGACATGCTGAAGGTCGTTAAAGAAGCAATGGGAATCCAACTAAAGGGTGGAAATATTAATAGAATTGATAGTACCAATGAAAACCTTTGTAATGCTTGGGGAATTGTCTAACCAATCTGATTTCGTTTTACAAGTAGGTTGTTCTTAGTCCATTTTGTTAAAGATTGGTTGTTTGTTTTGTAACAATTCTTTGTTCCTTGGATAATAAAAATTTTGATTTATCAAAAAAAAATTAAATATAATTATAGGACCGGAGATAAAGGAGTAGGTTTTTTTAAATTATGGTGGCTCCTCTGTCTGTATAGCATAGGATGCCATATTAGAGCCTGGAATACTCTTATCTGACCCGATCTCTTGCCTCATTGTTTTAATGGGATTTATTTATTGGATTTGGTTTCACCAAATACCAACTCATAGTCACCAAAGAAAATGAATCTTTCCACGTGAAATCTGTCTGTTTCTGCTGAGTCCAAATCATCATCACCTGCATGTTTTTCACCGCTTAAACCCCTTTGCTTTTCCATCTCTCTTTTTAAAAAGGATTTATTTATTGGATTATATTCCCCTATAATAAACAAACAAAACCCTTCTTTAATCCAATACTAACCCACTTTAAAATCTGCTGAGCTAGTCATTTTTTAATAATGCACGTCGCTTTTACTGGTTTTCTTAGTAATTTTGTTTTTCTAAAACAATCATTTTTACCTAGAATTCTGGGGAATATGTATATTTTTATTATACAAAACCCTAATGATGTGAAAGTCAATGGATGAAAACTCTTTTATGAGGTTCTGTGTGAACTGATAAAACCAGACAACAACGTTCCAAACATTCAACTTTATTCCTTGTGTCAAATCTTGTTTAAGAATTCATCTTTTTTTTCCCAAGCTTTTTCTTTCTTTTTTATATTCTTTTCTTCTTCCTTTCTCCAAGGAGATTTCACAACAAGCCTTGTTTTAAGGTTCCTTCCGATGTAATCTTTATCGTTAATTAGTAATAATAAATGAATAAATTAATAAACTATGGAAGAGTATTAAAGGAAATATTTCTATACTTTGAAGTGTTAAACGGAGCGTCTCTTTAGAGGTTTTAGATTCGAACGAGGGCATCCCAATCCGTTTATATTGTTCTTTCATGTCTTTAACCTGCATCTTATATGTGTTGGTAACCAGATGAAAACTGATTTTTATGAGATTTTTGAATTACACATAATCCCAGTCCAACGGCAAAGACCAAAACTAATGAAAATGGTTAAATGGAAAAACCAAGAATCGGTTGATGTAAATTACAGCAGCTTTTATGAACGGGCATGGACTGTTGCAACGCTGTAACATTTATGGATTTTGGTTTCCGTTTTTTAACTGTATCTGTCCCGTTAGTTTAAATATAATATTAGATTAGTTTGCTAAATATATATATAAGGTTCGATAATCAATTATATGATATAAGAAAATTCACTCAACCCTCAAAAATAAAATTCACTTAAACATTGGATGATATAAATAAAAATAACAAATTTATATAAACATATTTTTAATAGTTTGAAATTATTATAAAGAAATATATGTTCGGAATTCCTTTTAACTTATTGACAACACACACAACTTGCAAGCATAACTACTCGAACCTAGGATCTCTAGAAAAATAATAGTCTCTTTTATTACCAAAGTCACTTAATGAGTTCATCATAAATATAATTATGACGTGTACTTGTATAATAAAATGAAATCTTAATATAAAATTTTAAACTTGTTATGCTATAAACTTATATAAATAACAAGTTAAGAACACATTAGTTTAACCTAAAACAAAGTCAATCGCTTTCTCCAATAAGCCAAGTAGTATTTGTTTATTAGGGGTCATAAGAGCAGAGAGGCAAATAAAGTATCAAGTGAAGTAAATATCACCTACAAATGGTGATTTACAATTTGCTCCCATAAGACACCAAAAAATGTCAAAGAATGCATGTCAGAGCATCTTACTCGTGTTAAATTATTAGCAAATATCAACAACAAACATGGTGCATATGCTTGCCGTTCATATTGGTCATGTTACATGATAAGCAACGTTAATGTTTCGTATACGAAATCAGTTCCACTGGTCATATCTACAAGATTCCCATTAATAATTTGCTCCCTTTTTGTATTAAGATCCCATGCAAAGCCCACCATTAATAATGTCTCTTCAAAGAAATAAATATATAAAAAAATAGGCTTGAAAATCTAATGTTTTGCGTTCCAAATGATGTTCCCACAATCAGCAATGAGTGATTCGAGATCAAGTAACAAAAATAAGGTATTAGGTGCAGCTACTTGGGCTCCGTTTGTTTGGAGTAATTAATTCACGTCCCGGAAAACTCTTTTCCCTTTTTCTGATGTTTGGTCGGAGAAAATCAAAGGGAAAAAAAAATGAATTGAAACACAGTAAAACAATTTATCGAAATTTTTTTGGTGAGTCATTTTACCAAAACTTCTCATGCAATTTTTTCTTTTTCCCCAAATCTTTTACCCTAGACTTACCCAGCTTGCCATCGTCACCTTCTCATCACCAATTCTTCCCATCAGCTCACTTCACATGTCTAATTATTTTTCTCTTATCAATTTTTTATTGTCGCTGTTACTTCGTGATGAGAATTTAATATTATATATTTTTATTATTATTTACCTCTCATTTATGGCTTGGATATTATTGATTTATCTTTATTTTTAGTTTATTTTGGATAGGAGCTTCATTGGATTAATTAGCCTAAAAACTAGTAAATTTCGATGGTCCATTTAGCATCTTATAGAAGACAAGAAGAACTTCCTTGAATATTTAATTTGGAATTTACTTCGTACAAGGTTATCCAGAGGATGAAGAAGAATTCAACCATAAGACTTAAATATTTCTCTTTTCTGATACACCTTTTTAATTTAGGATTTTAAGTTTAATTATTTTATTTAAGAATTAGTTATTTTATTAGAACTCTTATTAGAATTTTTAGTTTGATTATTTTAGAAATTAGTTATTTTATTTGCTTAAAACTATCTGGTTATAAATACCCCTTAGGTTCAACAGTTGAAACTCAGATTGAAATTTATTTTCCTTAGTTACTTATTAAAGTTCTAATTTTCTTTCATTTCCATATTTCATTCTTTATTTTCTTTCATTATTTTCTTTTCACAATGCTAAGCATGATCCAATCCATGCTTGGCTAAACTTCTACTTAGCCAAAGTTTTTTGCGAAACTAAATTCCATTCGTGAGAATTGAATCTTGATCTTTATACCTTGAGATCGTATTCTTGATTCTTTGGAAATTGTGAGTGGCAATCAGTCATTCTTTTAAAAGTTATTACATTTTCAACTCAAAAGGTGCACGTTGATTTGAATATTGTTTTGCTTGAAGTTTGGAAGGCGGATTAGTTGGACGTAATTCAGCTTCTTGTGAACAAACTTAGAGGTGGTCCGTTAAGGGAAATCAAGATCGAGTTCGATTCTTGGTGAGACACTTTAACTTAAGTCAGACTTTTCCAGAATTTAAAGTTAGTTTGGATCTAACGGCAATAGATGTGACTAGACCAACAAAGATCAGATTTCGAAGATAGACTTGAAAATTTCGATTAACTAGAGAGAAAAGTTAGTTGTAGGGCCCGAGCCCTGTTGATTGTAACCAACATACATCACGAAGGGAAAATTTTATTTCAATGATCGGTCGAAATTGAGGCCATATCATCTTTATTGAATTCTTCTACTTTATCTACTTTATTTATTTTCTCATTACTTTTTTGCAGTATTTATTTATTTATTTATTTATTTATTTATTTTCATTAATTTTAAATCCCCTTTTTGTTTTCTTGAAGCTGATTCAATACGAGAAACAACATTATCAAACTTCCTTAGTCCCTGTGGATCGACCTTACTTCTCTATACTACTTTATTTATTTGAGAATTAAGAATTATTTTTGTTTGGCAAATTTAACGCTTGTCAAATTGGCGTCGTTGTCGTGGACTTCGACAAATTTACTAATATTGTTTCTTATTTTGAGTTATGACCAGGAAAAATCCAACCGAACTAGTAGGTTGAGTACCTGAGATTGAAGCACTAGCCCGAAGAGTACACACACGTATACTACGAGAAAGGCGACAACAACAACAATAATCAAAACAATTCGAACTTAATCCAGAGATCCCCTTTAACGCAGAAACATTTTCTAACTTTGAAGAAGACTTCGAAAAACCAATTCCAATGGATCAACAAACAATCCTAGAAATAGCTGCGGCACCTACCAAACCAAAAATGTTATACATCGCATTCCCTTATGGATAAACATTGTTTGAGCTCAAGACAGGTTAACTCATGTTTTTCCTATATTCCATTGATTACCAAGGGAAAATCCACATAAGCATCTCACCGAATTTCACGTGGTTTGATTCAACATGAAACCATATGGAGTATCTGAGGATCAAATTAAACTTTGCACTTTACCGTTTTCCTTAGTCGATTTGGCTAAGAATTGGTTCTTTTATTTACCACTAAATTATGTTACTACGTGGACTGATATGACTCGACTATTTCTTGAAAGGTTCTTTCCTACAACGAAAGCAAATGAATTAAGGAGAAACATCTTAGGAGTTTTCCAAAAAGCTAATGAGTCACTATATGATTATTGGGAACGGTTCAAGAAGGTCTGTCCTAGCGCCCGTAGCACAGATTAACTAAACAAACTCTTCTCTAGTACTTCTATGATCTCTAGTACTTCTATGAAGGCTTACTTCCTAAGGAGATGAAGATGATTGATGCATCAAGTGGAGGAACTCTCGTCAACATTACTCCTTTTCTACTATGGCTGCTAACTTTCAACAGTTTCGCCCATTCAGTGAACCCTTACGATGGGTTTATGAGATAAATACTCATTTTCTAGAGTATAAAGTGATAAGTTAACTAATGTGGTTCAATCTCTCATTGCAGGTAAAATAGGACCAACAAGGTTATGTGGAATCTGCATGATGTTGAATCATCCCACATACTGTTGTCCAATGTTTTAAGAAGATACTACGACTCATGTGGATGCAGTGAGAAATTTTCTGGGACCTCCCCAGAGACCTCACAATCCTCACGCCAAAACCTATAATCCGTAATGGAGAGATCATCTGAATTTTAACTATGGAAAGAATTTGAGACCGAATCAAACATATCAATCGAGACCACCTCCACCTCAGTAGTACTGTAACACCCCCAACCCGTATTCGACTCAGATACGAGTCCGAAGTGTCGCATTAACTTTTCAAATCATATACTTTTACAAAATCATAAAAAATTCAACTTATATTTAAAAAATAGCTTAATTTATATAAGTTAAACCAATAAGTTTACAAATCCAATCAGAGTATGTCCGACTTAAATCTTTAGTTACATGCCAACTATACTCAATATAACAAAATATCTATATACAATTCCATTCTTTTATGATCTGATATTTGGAAAGGAGAAGCTAACATGTCTTGCCTATCCTTGCTCCTTTTCTCAGAACCTACGTGTGAAACATTCGTACGCTAAGTCGTTGAATTAGTGAGGCATATAAAATGTACAATAGAAACTTAAATAATTAATAATACAAGAACATTTCATATCATCATATCATACAAAATCATATAATATTTCATATAACAAAATACATACATACACATATCTCATCATTAACATCATCAACCTTCTTATAGTTATCAATATTATTATCATTAATCCCTCTTATCATCTAATATTGTACTTAACATTTATACATATCATAACATACATTTCACACAGCAAAACACATAACATCACATAAAATTTATTTATGTTATCTCTTTTAATAACCCATGTACACTTGTGAGAACTAAATATATGTGAGTGCATTGAGGTTGTGCACAAATACTGTCACCACAACTCGTATAATTTGTACTGAGTGCCATATAAAATTATCCCGAAGGACCACATATATGTCCCAAAGGACCGCGTAGAATTATCCCGATGACAACATAGAATTGTCCCTAAGGACCACATATATGTTCCAAATGACCAAATATATGTCCCGAATTACTACATATATGTTCCAAAGGATCACATATATGTCTCGAAGGATCGCGTAGAACCCTCGACTCTTGGTATGTTAATTATACCCTCAGCTCTCATATCACATAACATGAGCTTTACCATTTATCATAATTCTCATGACTTATATCACATAAGCATATAATCTCATAGCTTCTTATCACATATTTCATGTAACATTCTTATATGATCACTTAGATCATTGTCTTATAACACATATCACGTAGGTTCACTTACACGTAGAACATTTTCATATGATTCATACTCACATGTCATATGGCTTATATCTTGTTCTTATATCTTCTCATAGACATATATTCACATATTACATAGAATAACATATAATCTTATTCATGTAATTGTCGAAACGATTTTTTTCTTAAAGGTGAAAAAAGGTGAGATTTTGAAAACCACATTAATTTTTAATTTATCTCTTTCAATTGATTTTTAATTTAAAAACAAATGTGATTGAAAAACCTTTCGTTTCGAAAAAAATCGGATTTCCTTTATGATCGAAAAAATACAGTTCAAAGAGTCGCCACCAATCTTTGATTAGGGTGTGATTGGGCACCAAAAAATGTTTGTTATTTTAAATAAAAATTAATTTTAATTAAAACAACAAATTAGGGTCTGCGTTACCAAAATCCAAGTTCGGGAGTCGGTTACGTGCGGGGAAGGATTAGCACCCCCACAACGCCCTAAATCGGTACCTAGCCGATTAATTAACGTCTTTGCAATAAACTTTACAAATTCAAATTTAATTTAATTTTTGATCTCATAAAACAAAGATGTAAATTTAAAAACATTCAAAAGCACTCAAATAAATTAAATTAAAATTACCGAGTCGTTTTAGAAAGATAAAGAATGTTCGATTATTTACAAATATCGAGACCAGATCTTAAAGATATAACAACCTTTTCTCGATATATTTAAATAAACGAACATTTTTTTTCTCTCGTTCCCAAATTTTAGGTGGCGAATCAATTTTTTTGTTTCACTTTCGGGATACACTTTTATTTTAAAATCATTAAAAGCGGACCTCAAATCAGTTATGACTGCCCACTTCAACAATTTTAAATTAAATGGGTATTACCCTTAGTCCGATTATGTAATAGGTCGAGTTATGCGCGTGAGGGTATCATGCGAATCGTGTAGAAAAAAAATGTCATGTCAAAATTGATTAAACAAAATTAAAAATATCATACAATGTGACACGCAAAAATTATATACATATGTTTTAATTAAAAATCATAAATTATGCATATTGACATATTATGTACAAATATGACTCAAATATAAAAACAAAAATATAACATGCTAAACTAAAAATTTAAAAAGTATATATACATAAATGTAATGACTAAATTTAAACGTACATAAAATTAAACATACTAATAAATAAAAAAAAATTAAAACAATGACTTAAATAAAAACAAGCATAAATATAAGGGACTTAAACCTAAATAATTCATGAAAATTAAAACTAAAATTGAAATATGAAAATAACTAAATCGGGTCAAATTTAAAAAAAAAGAAATCAAAATCAAGCCCTACATGTGACTAAATTATAAACATGAGCTAAACCTAGGAGGATCAAAAGCTAATTTACCCCTAAAGTTATAGTGACTAAATTCTAATTTACTTGAAAAATTTAATATATAACTTAACAAAAAAAAAACTTAAGTAACTTTACTAAATCAAACATTTTCGCCGCTCCTATTTGTCTTTTAATTCAATTTATGCATTGCCTTGAGGTTTTGAACAGAGGAGTATTGGCTCTCTGCTCTGGGCAAACTTTGACCACTGCATTAACTTTCCCTATCCAATCTCCTCACCTTCTCGCTTGTCACCGAAACCCATAACCAGAAAATATCCAAGACCCACACTCCGGTTGCCTTCTTTGGTGATTTGGTTCCTCTGTTTATTTTTTGCTAATCTCCCCTTGTCCGTTTCCAGTCGTTAATCCCCTCTGTATATATAAAAAAAACTGCTAAAAACCAACATTAACCTCTCTGTTTTCCTCTGTAATCAACTGTCGTCCATTGGGCTTGAATTGGGCCTGGAACTGGTTCAAGGTCGGGTTAGGTTGTGATTGTTTCGAGTCTGCTTCGACTCGGCCCCGGATAAAAACGAGCATCTACAGCTGCCCCTCTTTGTTCATTGTCGTGCAACGAGAATAGAGGAAAGATCAAAAGATGGTGCGTTTTTGTCCAGTTCTATCTTCGCTTTGAAACTTGATGAGGGATATGCTCACTCTTCTTTGAACAATATTCAACCAGTGGGTTCGCTCCCTCTTGCTTCAAGGAGTAGAACTCGAACAATCTTCTGCTTATGGGTTCGCTCCCTCTTGCTTCAAGGAATAGAACTCAAAATATCTTCTTCCTATGGGTTCACTCCCTCTTGCTTCAAGGAGTAGAACTCGAACAATCTTCATAAAACGGGTCCGCTCCCTATCCGTTCAGGGAGTATAAGACTCGATCTTCAATAAACGTGTCCGCTCCCTATTCCTTCAGAGAGTATAGGACTCAAACAATCTTCAACGAACTTGTCTGCTCCCTATTCCTTCAGAGAGTATAGGACTCAATTTTCAACGAACTTGTCCGCTCCCTATTCCTTCAGAGAGTATAGGACTCAATTTTCAACGAACTTGTCCGCTCCCTATTCCTTCAGAGAGTATAGGACTCAATTTTCAATGAACTTGTCCGCTCCCTATTCATTCAAAGAGTATAGGACTCAATCTTCAACAAACGAGTTTGCTTCACTACTCTTTCGTGAAGGCTTATAGATTTAATTGCTTCACTACTCTTTCGTGAAGGCTTAAAATTTACTTATTTTGAAAGTCAAACCTCTATCATGAAAACTTGTCTGAAAGCCATTGGATATTTGATTCTGCTTTGACTCAATTTTCGTATGAACATCATTCTTGTCAAAATATCAAGACTCGTTATCTTCATCTCGATGCTTCAATATCTTCAATCTTCAACTATCATTGGGAAACCTGCAAATGCTTAAGTCATCATGCAATTATGAGTGTCATGATCCTATTCATGCCTAAATGTATGCAAATATGCAATTTGATGCACTTTCTTCTTCGAAGGAACTCTATCTCCTTTGATCTCGATGGAACTCGACTTCATCTTGGGCATAGAACGTTTGACCAATTCACCCCAGTTGACAATCTCAATTCCATATCTCTCACCTTAACATGACCTTGGCTCCTTTCTTTCTTGAAACCCGCCAGTATCCATGACCAACTTCTCGACCAATGATAACCTCCTTGGGTCATCTTTTAATGGCTGAGATTTTCTTTGAATTTGAGGATTTTAGTTTCCCATGGCTACACAAGCTTACATGTTTAAACCATTGTCAACTTCAGAATACCTGCATTTTCCAAAACCTTTTGCACAATAATACAAAATGATCTCATGTACTTCAAGTTAAGCTATATGTTTTAATCTTTCAAAATAAGATGTTTGCAAAAGGGAAATTATCAAGAAAAGGCATCTCTTTATTTATATAAATACATAGAATTTTAGGCAACTAAATGGCAAACTTTTAACTAGAAACAATAAAAGAACAAAAGAGTAGGCGTCTTCAAATATCAATAATGCAAATGCTTTTGAACTGGCACGCCGTTAGAATGTCTCGAGCGTAGCTTCTGTCAAAAGGATTTCCACAATTGTGATGCTTAAGAGTATGAAGCTACTTCTAAACTCCCAAATCTCTATCATTAGATGCCCTAAACCATTATTGAATCTCATGTGCATTCAATTTCTCTTGGTTATTTCAATCGAGACTCACTAATCTTTAGTCTCATCCCTGATCACCAACTGTCATTGTTACTATCCATATCAGGAGCTCTTTCCACTTCCAAAATTGACTCAGAACCTCCACCATACACGAATTCTGAATTTCAAATTCAACTCAAGTCGCCCTTTGCGGGTTTTTAACTTGAGACCTCCTTTGGTTCCAAGACGCCCTTTTCAGGTTTTAATCTTGAACCCTCCTTTTATTACTCTCTTTTTTTCATTTTTCTTTTTTTTTCATTTTTCTTTTTTTCATTTTTCATTTTTTCTTCATTTTTCATTTTTCATTTTTTTTTTTTTTTTTCATTTTTCTTTTTTCATTTTTCTCATTTTTCTCTTTTATTTCTTCTTCAAGCAAAATATCTCTTAACAGCGTCGGAATTCACTGGATATGGTAATTCTGATCCGTCCATTTCAGTTATGACTAGAGCTCCCCCAGAAAAGGCCTTCTTGACAACATAAGGTCCTTCCCAATTGGGCATCCATTTTCCTCTGAAATCCTTCTGAATAGGCAAAATCCTTTTAAGCACCAAATCTCCCTCATGGAATTCTCGAAGGCAAACTTTCTTACCATGTGCCCGTATCATACGTTTTTGGTGCATCTGACCATGACAAATAGCTTTCAATCTCTTTTCTTCAATCAAATTCAACTGGTCATACCTAGCTTGGACCCATTCTGCCTCATCAAGCTTTACCTCTGACAAAATCTGAAGTGAGGGAATTTCCACCTCAATGGGTAAGACAGCTTCCATCCCATAAACCAAAGAAAATGGTGTTGCCCCAGTTGAAGTCCGTACTGAAGTTCGATAAGCAAATAGAGCAAAGGGCAACTTCTCATGCCAATCCTTATAGGTCTCAGTCATTTTCTCTATGAGCCTTTTGATGTTCTTATTGGCCGCCTCTACTGCCCCATTCATCTTTGGGCGATAAGTGGTGGAATTATGATGCTTTATTTTGAACTGTTTACAGACCGAGTCCATCATCTTATTATTTAAATTCAACGCATTATCGGAGATAATCCTCTCTGGTAAACCATATCTACAAATGATCTCCTTCTTCAAAAATTTGCATATTGTAGACTAGGTAACATTTGCGTAAGAAGCCGCTTCTACCCACTTGGTGAAATAATCTATGGCTACCAGAATGAAGCGATGACCATTTGAAGCTTTGGGCGAAATTTGTCCAATAACATCCATGCCCCACATTGAGAATGGCCACGGAGCTGTCATTACATGCAACGGATGAGGAGGAGTATGTATCATATCTCCATAAATCTGACACTTGTGACATTTTCGGGCATAATTGATACAGTCTGTTTCCATAGTTGACCAATAATACCCAAATCTCATAATCTGCCTAGCCATAGCATGCCCATTAGCATGGGTACCACATATTCCCTCATGCACTTCTTCAAGAATCAATTTGGCCTCTTTCGCGTCCACACATCTTAACAAGACCTGATCCAGACTTTTCTTGTATAGAGTCTCACCATCAAGCACATACCTTGATGCCATTCTTCTAATGGTTCTCTTATCATTCTCAGTGGCCTGTTCTGGATAACTCTGATACCTTATATATTGCAAGATATCATAAGACCAAGGGTTTCCATCTTCTTCCTCTTCGATATTAAAACAATGGGTTGGATACTCATAAGCTTTTATTTCAATGGGCATCATATTTGAATGCTCGTTCATCTTAAACGCTGCTGCCAGTGTGGCTAAGGCATCTGCCATCTGATTCTCTTCTCTGGGGAGATAATTGAAAGTTATTTCTTCAAATTCTTCAACAAGCTCCATAACCAACTTACGGTATTCTACAAGCTTGGGATCTTTTGTCTCCCATTCTTCTCTGAGCTGGTATATTACCAAAGCTGAATCACCATACACTTTGAGCATTTTTACTTTGCAATCAACGGCAGCTCTAAGACCCAGAACACAAGCTTCATACTCGGCCATATTGTTTGTACAATCAAAATTAAGCCGACTGGTGAAAGGATAATGCTCTCCCTCTGGTGAGACCAAAATTGCCCCGATTCCATGTCCCAAGGCATTTGAAGCACCATCAAAGTTCAACTTCCAATATTTGCTAGTGGATGCCACTGCTTCTTCTACCGAAATAGCCATTAAATCTTCATCTGGGAAATCAAAGCTCAACGACTCATATTCTTCCGAAGCCCTGCTTGCAATGAATTCCGCTATAGCACTTCCTTTAATTGCCGTCTGGTTTACATACTGGATGTCAAACTCGGATAATAAGATCTACCAACGAGCTAATCTTCCAGATAATGCAGGCACACCCATTAGATATTTCAAGGGATAAAGCTTGGATATAAGCCAAGTAGTATGATACAACATATATTGCCTAAGCCTTCGGGTAGCCCATACTAAAGCGCAACACAACTTTTCAATGGGTGAGTATCTTGTCTCACATTCAGTGAACTTCTTGCTGAGATAATAGATAACCCTTTCTTTCTTCTCAGTTTTTGTTTTACCCGGTTTACATTCAGGCTTTATTGGCAGTTTGTGAACAACCAACTCTGTATCTAAACCCGGCATATCTTCGTATGACCAAGCAAACACATTCTTGTATTCTTGAAGCAATTCTATCAAATCATATCGACCTCCAACTGACAGAGTGGTACCAATCTTTATTTCTCTCTTATCTTCATCTGTCCCCAAATTCAAAATCTCAGTAGGCTCTTTATGAGGTAGAATCTGCTTATCTTCATTCTCCACCATTTTCAGCAATTCAGAAGGTAATTCACATCCCTCATCATCATCACAATCTTAGATTTCCCCTTGACATATAGGCTTCTCGAAATCAATCTCCGGGTCAGAGTCATTGGCATTCATATTATTGATATCTGAGCTCCTGAAAAAAATAATGAAAGAGAAGATATATATACATATATACATATGGGAGGATCTTTTCCCATATAAATAAATAAAAAGAAATAAATACATACATATATACAACAAAGAATGAATGAATGAAATGCATGGGAGAATGTTTGTCATTTGGAACTAACAGAATGCATCCTTTATTGAAAGCAAGAAAAAACAAACAGCTTAACCCTTTACATAAAATCACCTATTGCCCCAGGGTATGAACAACAGGGAGAAAGTTCCAGTGCATTACTCTGTAACAGATTTGTAAACTACAGGCAGTTCTTCCGCGGTCCAATTGTTCAACACGAAGCCCGGTGGTGCAGGATAAATGCCCATAGCTCTCATTTCCTCGGATTCATCATCAGTTATAACATTAATGCCTAAATCTCCCAAGGCATTCTCACCCATCGTCTCAGTGTTTCTTGAATTCCCTTGAAACATATGCTCCCCAGACATGAAAATGCTACTCAACGGCGGGAAGGTCATGGGTTCCCAGCTAAGGTCTTCACCAGCCAATCTGGCCTTTCTGATTTCTTGGCCCTTCTTAATTCCCCTCATCTTATCCCTCGAAGTTGGCTGATATCCCAAACCAAATCGATCTTTTTTAGTAATAGGGCATATGGGATTCACCGGTCCTTGCAACTGTCGGCCTAAACCCTTTCCAACTTTTGCTCCTCTTCCAAGAGTCAATTTAAGCCCCATCTTGGTACAGTTTGACAATCGAGGCTTTGGTATCTTCTTGCCTTCGGCCACAAACGTAGCATTGACAAACTCCAACGATCTGAAAGAACACTCGACGGCTTGCTCATCAACTTCAATATACGGAGCAGTAGTAGAAACAAAAGCAATAATGTCCTTTTCAGCATGAATACATACCAACCTTCCATCAATCACAAATTTCAGTCTCTGGTGTAATGTGGACGGAACTGTACCGGCCTGATGAATCCAAGGCCTTCCCAACAAACAATTGTACGTAGGCATAATGTCCATTATGAGAAATTCTACTTCATAAGTTTCTGGACCAATATTCAGAGGAACATCAATCTTACCCAATACTTCTCTTTTAGTCCCATCGAAAGCTCGAACCACACTTTGACAGGTTCTCATAAGTGTACTATCTAATGGAAGCTTCTTTAGAGTCACTAAAGGCATCACATTCAAAGCTGAACCATTATCAACTAAGACCCGGGACAACACATGCCCTTTACATTTAACTGTAATGTGCAAACCTTCTGACTACCCATCATCCCAGAAGGGATTTCATCCTCAGAAAAAGATAAAAAAATTATCAGCTTGTACATTGGAAACTAAATGATTCAACTTTTTAATGGGCAACTCTTTTGGAACAAAAGTCTGGTTCAAAAACTTTAACAGAGCATTCCTATGGGCCTCTGAACTCAAAAGTAATGATAAAACAGAAATACGGGCATGCAACTTGTGTAACTGTTCCACAACACTGTATTCACTGTGTTTCAGAAACTTCAAAAATTCTACCGCTTCACTCTCGGTTACTGGTTCATTGATAACAGGCTTATCCTCTTCTATCTGCACATCAACTTTTTTCCCCTTATCAACTACAACCTTCTTCTCAGACTCTTTAGGTGGATTAAGAGAATAACACCTACCACTTCTAGTAAAGCGTCCCACCTCATCTATTTCCTCATTCTCTTTTGTTACATCTCCCATCTGGCAATCATATCTCCAAGGCACTTGTTTATTATCCCGATATGGGAATGGAGATGGAGGTGTAATAACCACTTTCGGGGCTACCTTCTCAGCAACTCAATTTTTGGGAGTAATAATTAGGGGACAACTGGCATTGTATACCCCTTTAGACGATCCTTCTGAAGCGCAAACTTCCGCTTCCTCTTCTTCAGCAATCTCTCTAAAGAACTCAATTTCTTTACTGTCCATCATGTCTTGTATAAAAGATAGGAAGTCAGGACATTGCTGAATATTGTGTCCCTCACTGTTATGATACAGACATACCTCTCCACTGTTAAACTGTTCACCCATCAAACTGGGCTTCAACAATCCTACCTTGACCATCTGGCACCACACCCAACTCATGGGTGATACCACCTCACCAACATTCCTTACAATTCTCTTTCCTTTCTCTTCAGTAATCGCATTAACTCCTGCCCCTGCATGGCTTGGCAACAGATTTTGAGCTATATTTGGCTGCTCACTGTCACCAAAGTTGATGACATTCCTCGTTCTCAAAGCTTGGACAACCTTCTTAAAAGCAGTACAATTCTCAATGGAATGCCCAGGGTTCCCTGCATGGTACTCACACTGAGCACTAGCATCATACCATTTGGGAAAAGGAGGTTGCATTGGTGTCACGTGATACGGCGAAACCACATGTCGATCATACAAAATCTGAAACAATTCCTTATAAGTCATCGGAATTGGATCAAATTGAGGCCTCTCTCTCCTTTGGTCCCTTACCCCTTGTCTATTGTCATTTTGTGTTGATGACCCTGCTCCTTGAGGACGGGAAACAGTGATGTTATTAGAATCGTACTGCCTCACATTACTGACTTCGTTTTCCTTTTTCCTCGTTGGTGGCCTCTTACTAGACTCTCCTCCCTCGAGCTTCCCACTCTTAACAGCCATTTCAATCATTTCTCCCGCCGTAACTACATCAGAAAAACTTCGATAAGGATTACCGATAAGATGCGAGAAAAAAGGAGCCTTTAAGGTGTTGACAAAAGCATATTTGTTTCTTCCTCTTCCAATGGCGGGTGGACTTGCACTGCTACATCTCTCCATCTTTGAGAATATTGTCTAAAACTCTCGTTAGACTTCTTTTCCATTCCTTGCAACATCATCCTGTTGGGCCTAACATCCTTCACATGTTTTTATTGCTCAAGAAAGGATTTAGCCAAGTCTTTCCACGATTTAATATTAGCTCTACTCAGCTAGTTATACCATCGGATTGCCGAGCCAGTTAAGCTTTCCTGAAAGCAGTGTATCAACAATTGATCGTCCCCTATGTATCTGGTCATCTTCCTACAAAACATTGTGATATGTGCAGAGGGGCACCTGGTACCATCAAACTTTTCAAAGTCAGGAACTTTAAACTTTGGAGGCAAGACCAGATCAGGAACTAGACTTAACTCCTTTGCGTCGAATCCATAGACATTGGTATATTCCTTCATGGCTCTGACCTCTCTTTCTAACTGCTTCTATTTCTCTTCCAACAGATTGTTTTGGTCCTTCTTGGCTTCTTCATCAAGGTCCGGAACTTGATGATATTGATGTTCTTCCTGATACGAACTAGATCCAGGCTGTACGTTAACAGAAGCACCGACTGGATTAATGTGCACCTTCCCGACATGAACAGGGGTCACTTGAACATTCTGAGATTGTTCTGGGGTTAACCCTGGATGATGAAGTGGGTCTTCAGTTACACCTTCTGGCATAGGGCTTTTCCCATGTTCTGGATTTCTTCCATCCAACATACTCGCAAACTTGGCAAACATCTCCTTTTGGGCATTCATCATATCTTCTTGCATTTTCTTGATATTATCTTGTAACTCCGACTGAGCCTTCTCAATTTGGGCAAGTTTGTCTTCCATAACTTTCTTCCTGGTTCTGTAGATATGCTTGGGATTTTCCAGTATTACTCTGTCACAGAGTCATTTTGTTATCGCTGATATTTATTAATGAATATAAAATATATGATTATGAATGAATAAAATGCGATGCAAAAATTAAATGCATTAAAAATGCATATGCAAAATGCAGGGTGTTGATCCTGGAACGACTCCTTAGAACAACTCTTTATATTAGAACGACGTTCAATTACAAAGTTGAAACATATCACAAATAAATTTGCACCATCTCTCCTATTTCTTGTACGTGTGCTAGTAACTCTACAATCTTCTGATTTTCTTCAGCCTCTGGATCCAGTTCTTCAGTTACATCAGCAGCTTCCTCAGATAGAATGACCAAATATTGAGTTATTCCTCGCGCGTGTTCTAAGTAACAAGCAATAAAGTCCTCTCTTTGCTTAACTCTCGCCTGAGCTCGCTCCCATCGAAAACGCCATTGTATATCCCCCTCATAGGGAACTATCGATAACTCACTTGCTTGCCTCTGAAACTCTTGAACCATGGCTTCAAGCTCGCTCACTTGTCTCTTCAAACTTTCAACCTCCCCACGGCTCGAGCTACCTTCCCCGCTTCGGTATCGTCGTAATGCAGTCTCTAAACTTGAAATTTTCCCCTTCAACTTCTCATTCTGGGCTTGACTCTCTTGTAACCGCTGCTCTAAAGAATCATTTTCCTTCGATAAAATCTTAACTTGGTGCCTGCTTTGCTTGAGCTCTTCTTGACTCTCTCTGGCTACTCTTTTGAGGCTCGCCACCTCTTGCCTCAATTCGACAGACTTACTCGAGCTAGAACCTACTTGAGCTTTTACCATTCGCTGATAAGTTGACCGAAGATCGTCAAAGTCTAGCCGAAGTTGCTTCTCTACTTTTTCAATTCGATCTGCTCTACTCTTCTGAATGTCAATCTCCAATCCTTTTTGATACACTTCATCTTCTAGCTTCTGCAAAGTCATTCTCCATTGTCTCCGTTCTGCTTCGAAATCGCGCGTGGCTAACTCTAATGGAGATGGCACCACTCTCAACTGTTCCTCCACCGGCTGAATATTTTCAGGATTCACCATCGGGATATTGTCATTTACTCGACCGCTTCTCCACTGCTCGTACTCTTGAGACAACTCGAGATCATAGGTAAACAAATTCACGCGACGAGTTTGCTTCCAGGCCTCAGCAACCCCTTTAACTTTACCCTTATACTGATCTCCTTTGAATGCAAAATCCGACCCTACCAAGTCCCATGTGGTTGGAATGAATTGCCTTGACCCATACTGTCTGGAAACTAGTAGCGGTGCATACCCAACAGAACCCCATATACCTGGCAAAGGAACCCAATCTCGCTCTCCACATCGGTAAAGTATATCCGAAGAAGTATTCCACGAAGCTCACCACAAAATATCTCCATCTCTGATATCCTTGAAGATGACCATCCATTTTTCTTCAGTGAAACCCCCAGGCCACTCTTTAGAAAGAAAATCTTTCAAAGGCGAAAACCCCTCTAGAAACACTCGTCCTGGTGCTCTTTCAACATGTTTAAAATGATTCAGAATCCACACTAGCAGCAAAGGCGCACATCCTATAAAGCTTCCTTCTCCCTCGCGCCTACAAGAACTCAAAGACCAGAACGTCTCAGCTAGAATAGCTAGAACAGGATCCATGTGCTTGTCTAATCTTTCAAACAGGTCAACAACTGATACGTCTACATATCCTAGCACTTTTGGAAAAATAACAAGCCCATAAATCCCTAAAGCAAACAAGTCAAGCTTCTTTCTCTTATCAGGATGATGAGCAATTACTTCTTTCAGAGCAGCCCAAGAGATGCACTCACTGTCTCCCTTCTTCTTAATGTTTCTGACTACCCAATCTTCACTCATTCCGGTCATCAATAGTAATTTTTTCTTAAATGAAGGAGTGACTGGCAACTTGGTATATATTCTATCTATCTGGGACCTCGGACAACGGACCAATGCTTGATACTCCTCTATTGTTGGTGTCAGATCTACTCTACCAAATGTGAAACAGCTATAAGCCGGGTTCCAGAACTGTGCCAATGCTCTAAACAGATTTCGGTCAATAGAAACATCCAGAAGATAAGGAATATCACCGTACAACTGATAAAACATCTCCTTATCGGCTACTGTCCATCTTCCCCATATCTCCTTTAGCTCACTTAGATCATTCTGATGCACGTTGATGTGAGTATAACCAAATAACTCCGACACGTATCCAGGCATCACGATGTCCCCATTGGTCAGTTGGGACTGTTCCGACCACCTCAAAACATCTGCATTGTCTTCAACATCTTTCTGAGCCGTTCGTTCCATATTACTGGCCTTCTATATGGACATCGATCCCAAATCAACACCATGTAATGGACAATGCAATGCAAAACAGAAAAGAAACAAGGAAAAAACAACAAAAGATCGGTTAGTAAACATGAAGCAATTAATTCAGGATAATAATTTGTTCAAAAATCCTACCCACATATGTTGACTACCCCATCATGCTTTATCAGATCCTACCCAATATGATATCTACCCCCCATGCTTTGTTATCCACAAAAAGAAATCCTAACCTCATGATATCTAATTCGCATGCTTATTCAGAAAATAAACCTAACCGCATGATATCTAGTTCGCATGCTTGTTCGAAAAATAAACCTAACCGCATGATATCTAGTTCGCAAGCATTTATTCGAAAAATGAAAATAAATGACTCAAAAAAGCTTTTCCTTGTGTACCCTCCTCACGGGATTCTTAAGATTCGGGTTTGGTTCAACCTAAGTTCAGGCTCTACGTTCACTATATGCTGGGTTAGGTTCTAAAGTAATAGGTTCTCGAATTGTCCTTGTCGGTGCCCCATTGGCCTGCCGAACCCTCAATCCTGGCCCATCACAGGCTTTAGGGGATCGAGTTCAATTTCGAGGGAACACACCTCCTTATGTCCATGCGGAGGTGATTACCATCACGAGGACCATAAGGCGTGAGCTCCAGGAGCGATCCACTATCCCATGCGGAGGTGAAAACCACACGAGGGCATAGTCTCTCACTCCTACTTAAATAGGACGGAGCGGGGTTTTAGCTCATGTTATGACAATGCAGCTGTGCAGTGTGTGAGGAAAAGCGAAAAAACAAACAATAAAAACACTCAAAATCAATTCCCAAAACACACAATTATTCTGAAATCATTAGCAAACAGATCAGTACAACTATTTAATTGTCAATCAAATTAAATTAAAGAAATCAAAATACAAACAAAACTTATTAAAAACCAAACAAGGGATCAAAAATAAAATTAAAACGAATTTGTAATTTTCAATTGCAAAGACAATTAATTAATCGACTATCGGCTTGACTCTCTAAAAAAAAGGTCCCCGGCGGAGTCGCCAAGCTGTCGAAACGATTTTTTTCTTAAAGGTGAAAAAAAGGTGAGATTTTGAAAACCACATTAATTTTTAATTTATCTCTTTCAATTGATTTTTAATTTAAAAACAAATGTGATTGAAAAACCTTTCGTTTCGAAAAAAATTCGGATTTCCTTTATGATCGAAAAAATACAGTTCAAAGAGTCGCCACCAATCTTTGATTAGGGTGCGATTGGGCACCAAAAAATGTTTGTTATTTTAAATAAAAATTAATTTTAATTAAAACAACAAATTAGGGTCTGCGTTACCAAAATCCAAGTTCGGGAGTCGGTTACGTGCGGGGAAGGATTAGTACCCCCACAACGCCCTAAATCGGTACCTAGCCGATTAATTAACGTCTTTGCAATAAACTTTACAAATTCAAATTTAATTTAATTTTTTATCTCATAAAACAAAGATGTAAATTTAAAAACATTCAAAAGCACTCAAATAAATTAAATTAAAATTACCGAGTCGTTTTAGAAAGATAAAGAATGTTCGATTATTTACAAATATCGAGACCAGATCTTAAAGATATAACAACCTTTTCTCGATATATTTAAATAAACGAACATTTTTTTTCTCTCGTTCCCAAATTTTAGGTGGCGAATCAATTTTTTTGTTTCACTTTCGGGATACACTTTTATTTTAAAATCATTAAAAGCGGACCTCAAATCAGTTATGACTGCCCACTTCAACAATTTTAAATTAAATGGGTATTACCCTTAGTCCGATTAGATCGAGTTATGCGCGTGAGGGTATCATGCGAATCGTGTAGAAAAAAAATGTCATGTCAAAATTGATTAAACAAAATTAAAAATATCATACAATGTGACATGCAAAAATTATATACATATGTTTTAATTAAAAATCATAAATTATGCATATTGACATATTATGTACAAATATGACTCAAATATAAAAACAAAAATATAACATGCTAAACTAAAAATTTAAAAAGTATATATACATAAATGTAATGACTAAATTTAAACGTACATAAAATTAAACATACTAATAAAAAAAATTAAAACAATGACTTAAATAAAAACAAGCATAAATATAAGGGACTTAAACCTAAATAATTCATGAAAATTAAAACTAAAATTGAAATATGAAAATAACTAAATCGGGTCAAATTTAAAAAAAAAAGAAATCAAAATCAAGCCCTACATGTGACTAAATTATAAACATGAGCTAAACCTAGGAGGATCAAAAGCTAATTTACCCCTAAAGTTATAGTGACTAAATTCTAATTTACTTGAAAATTTTAATATATAACTTAACAAAAAAAACTTAAGTAACTTTACTAAATCAAACATTTTCGCCGCTCCTATTTGTCTTTTAATTCAATTTATGCATTGCCTTGAGGTTTTGAACAGAGGAGTATTGGCTCTCTGCTCTGGGCAAACTTTGACCACTGCATTAACTTTCCCTATCCAATCTCCTCACCTTCTCGCTTGTCACCGAAACCCATAACCAGAAAACAGCCAAGACCCACACTCTGATTGCCTTCTTTGGTGATTTGGTGAGACTAAGACCCGAGCCTAATAACCCCAAAATGTTCAAATAACTTCCCAGAATCCCGATCCGGTATTGACATCACCAAACACTCATAAATGGCCCCTAGATCTCCTTGACTTCTCGGCTATTCACTCTCTCCAACGACCTTTATCTTCTCTCGTGCTATGCTCAACCGTTCAACAATGGTGTGATGCTCAAACATTACAGTAAGTTTAAACCTTATTTATTTCTATTTTATTTTTTTGAAACCCCGATAGATGATAACCCATGACCCAAAAAATGACATGCAAGGACTCAAATCACTCATGGTAATCCTACCCAACTTCGACGATCTATCACCTCGACAGTGGAACTCTAGAGTCTATGATCCATTCAATTTCAATAACAAAGCTATACCGAAGGTATCTACTTCTATTTTCAGATTTTTGGATTTGCACTTAAAAAATAATAATAATAATTAAAACAATTGAAGAACAGATAAAAAATTAATGTAAATAACAACGAAGAAAAACCTTGTATGAATTGAATTTCTCTTTGTATTGCTCTGGTTCACCGAAAGGAAGGAATTCCTCTTTGATCTTCAAATGGAAAAAAAACAATACAATATTTTTTCTGTTTGTTACTATTTTCTGTAAAGAGAAACGATAAGGAAGGTTTTTTTTTATTCTACTCTCGGTTCCTTGCTGATATCCCTCTTCTCTTTTTTCTGTGTGTTTGTGATCTCCTTCTTGCGGTTAATTTTTTGTTGTTGTTGTGTGATGCTTCCTAGTTTTCCTCTGTTTATTTTTTGCTAATCTCCCCTTGTCCGTTTCCAGTCGTTAATCCCCTCTGTATATATAAAAAAAACTGCTAAAAACCAACATTAACCTCTCTGTTTTCCTCTGTAATCAACTGTCGTCCATTGGGCTTGAATTGGGCCTGGAACTGGTTCAAGGTCGGGTTAGGTTGTGATTGTTTTGAGTCTGCTTCGACTCGGCCCGGATAAAAACGAGCATCTACAGTAATCATGTACACATTTTCATATAGTCCTTATATCAATGTCATATAGCTTATCTCATAGTTTTACATTTAATCACATAAATCAATTATATCAGTTAACATAAATCTAATTCATATAACTTATACATTGTTATCATATATTTACCTATATCATTATCACACAAGATAATATATAACACATAATTACCACAAAGACATGTATTCATGTAATATCATGTAGCACATAAAATAACATATGATACATATAACCATATTCGAGTACTCAGGTATACAAAAGAATCATATCAAGCACCTACTAATATTCATAGATTCATGTACTCTAATATGGAAAATAGACTCGTTGCAAGTCTTATTTCCATAAAATATTATATACTTAATAATATGCACTCACATTGGCCTCACTAGTCAATTCAAACACCTAAGAATCTTGTACACTCGTATAACTTCGAATCATCTTGGACTTGTCTTCGATCGATATCTACACAATTATTCGACTTATATGAATATCAGAGTTCGAATTGCTTATAAATAATCAATATAACTTAAGCTGAAAGAAATATTTAATTTAGTATTTTAGGCTCAATAGTATCTGTACTCTCACTATAGTACCGATACTACTCTTCTATGATATCGATACCCCCTCGGTATCGATACCATTTTGACATTATGGAATAATAACTTGATAATGATATTGATACTATACCCTTGGTATCGATAATTCTTAAAGATTTCATCCGTTTTTTACTATATGGTATCGATACTTATTCATACAGTATCGATACCCAGACCAACTTCACACATATTTTTACCTTGAAGTATCGGTACTGTTCATCCAATACCGATACCCCTTGACCAGAATACACTTCTTTAACCCGAAAATTTACCAAAACAACTCCATACCTTGAACTCCTTTCATTACTTTAAACTTAACTATACTCACTCAAACCTTCTTTTATCACTTTAACACATCTAAACATATAATATCTCATTAGAACACTTGAAACTAAAAATCTTACCAATTATTCAACTTTGTTATTCATTCTCTTTAACCTTTTTAATCTCTTATTCTAACTGATGACAAGTCAAATATGACTTCTAAATTCATTTACAAACTCTCTTTTCACAATTCACTTAAAATCTCTTTATATTTAATCATTCATAACTTATCTATCTTTGAGTTTTAAGCAACCTTAAGCTTCCAAGAATCAAAACCAACTTTAAAATGAAAAAAATAACCAACTTAAGACTAACTTACCTTTAACCAAGCACTCACGGTAGAAGAAAAAGAAAAAGAAAAAGAAAAAGAAGAAGAAGAAGAAGAAGAAGAAGAGAAATAAACACATTTTCCAGATACTTCTTCCTTTCCCCCTCTTTTACTTAAATATCTTGTAAGAAATGAATTAAAAAATCATTTCTTACCTAAAGACCATTTTGCCATTCCTTCATTAAATCTTTGCTAATTCATCATACATAAAGAAATTCCAATTAAATCCTTAACTTTTTAATTTTTCTAATTTGATCACAAAAGTTTTAAAATCTTACAAATTGATCACTAACCCGCTGTTTGGGATGTTACGAGCATAACCTCCAAATTCATCATTAGAATTGATTGTGGAGTGACTGACGATATCTCAGAAGAAGTTTTAGAACCGAACCGAAGCACACTTACAAGAACTGGACAAACAAATGAGTCAACTGGCTCAATCCGTGAGGTGATTGGAGTCTCAAGGGAAGTTACCATCGCAGACAAAACCTAATATGAGGTAAAATGCCAATGCCATGACCATTCGAAGTGGCATTATCATTGAGACTGAGCCACTTAAAGCAGTTGACGTAAGAACCCAAGAAAAAATAAATAGTAAAAAACGTTACTGTCATCTCCTATGTTATCCACTACATCATCTTCCGCACCATCTCTCTATGTCGTTCCACCTTCTTTTCCGTCGAGACTAGTTATGTGTGACAAACAAGTCGAGGAGAAAAAGATACTTGATGTTTTTCGGAAGGTCGAGATTAATATACCCCTCCTTGATGTTATCAAAAAATTTCCATGTTATGCCATATTTTTTAAGGATCTTTGCATGAACAAAAGAAAGCTTATCGGGAATGAAAAGGTAAACTTATTATTATACTATGTCATGTCACACTTTCCGTTAACTTTCTGTTAAAGCTTAATAATTTATGACAAAAAAAATAACATTAGATACAATTTTACAAAAGAAAAAAACTAGATAATAAAAAACATGAAAATAGATGTATCAAATGCACATCATTAAACATTTAGGAGGTTTTCATTTTAATCATTGAAATAAAAAAACTTCTATTTTAGTCACCATCTATATAAGCCCAACAATTGGGTTAAGCAATAAAGTTGTTTAATCTTGACAAAATATAATATTTAAGTTAAAAAGTGATTAGAAAAATAAGAAAAAAAAGATTACATGAGATTTCATATTGGATAAAACCTAAGCCCTTAAAGAAGGGTATGCAACACCTAATCACTAGGTTAAAATTGTTGTGGTTTGTTAAAAAAACATTTCAATTAAAATTTAATGGATAAATAAATTGAGCGACTTAATTAGTAAAAGTAAATGTATCATTCTCCCCGACAACGTATCATTTCTAGACTTTGCCACATTTACTTTGTATGCTTTGTTTTCTCTTTGATTCTGAACTTTATGTTTTCAATCCGCAATTCTGAAAATTATTACATTGTTATTGTTTTTTTAATTTATTTTTATATAATCGTCGATACCTAATCTATTGACGATATAATTCATTGTAGAAACAACCTCTCAACTCAACCTACCTATTTATGATATCATAATTCAAACCTTAGATGTTTAAGGAACTTAACGCCTTATTTCACAATACAATTGTTCTCCCATATGTCTTCTCTTCATTCTTTAGTTTGATTATTGGGGGAAAATACACCAGTTCTACAACAAAAATTGAATCAGGTCGAATAAAATCAACAAAATGAAAACACAAACCTCTTTCGAGCTTCCAAATCAAAATACAACAGTTAACATACTTATAATCGAAAATCACAAGGTAAAACAAAAGGAAAAGAAACAATAAAATACAAACCTCTATATAGTTTTTTTATAACCATCGGTTTCTGATTTATTAATAGACTAATTCGGATCGAGTATTGCAGAGGCAATGACGATCCTCCCAACACAGTTTGCTCCATTCGCAAACATCAGGATTCGAATACCTGGCCTTTGTTTAAGGGATCCAATTTGCTCCATTCGCAAACGTCAAGATTCGAACCTCTAGCCTTTGTTTAAGGGACCTCAATATAGCTTGAGCATTCATCATTTGCAGTGCCAACGAAAAACCCGAAGCATTGCATGATTTAGGGCTTTTTGTAGACGTTTTGTGCTTAAGCTCGAAATCCCTTGAAATAAGAAGAGAACAAATCTTAACAACTGGATCAATGTTTAACAAGAACACGCTCACCAAAATTTAAAGGGAGAAACATGCGTTGTATATACGATGCTACCTGGGAGCATGGTTTTCAGAACCGGACCAGTTAGTGAACCGGTCATGCTACCGGTTCACTGGTTCAACCGGTCGAATCGGTCCGACCGGTCAGAAGAATCGGACGACGTCATAATTATTTAAAAAATTAAATAAAAATACCAAAAATATTTAATAAAAAATATTTTTTTTATATCACAAGTCATATTCAAAGCAAGTCATAACATATATAAGTTAAAAACTATAAAATCAAGTGAAACAAAATGATTCAAATTAACTAAAACATAATATTTAAGGTAAAACATATTAAATAATAAATATAATTATATAACTATAATTAAAAAATAAATTTGGGGTTAAAAATCATAACAAAATGATATTGTTTGGTTTAATTTTTTTTTAAAACAATCTCACATGGCTAAGAAACATAGAAGAGCATCCCAAAAGTCTAAATAGTAAAAATATGAGAACAAAACAATCTCACATTGCTAAGAAACATAGAAGCGCATCACAACTAACTTCTATAAATAATAGAGGTAATTTGACATTCAAAATTATGGAGCCTTTTGGTGAGCATTGAGTGAACTATTCTTTCACTTCAATCAAGCTCGAATTTTAGGCTTCAATCGAGCTTCTAATTTTTTTTGAGTTCAAGCCTTTTTGAGTTCAAGTTTTAATATTATATTTCGAGTTTGAGTTGAACTTGATAATTTTTAGCTTGTGAGTTTGAGTTGAGTTGTACTTTTAAAGTTTTCAAGTTCGAGTCGAGCTCAGTAATACTCGAGTTCGACTTGGCTCGTTTAACAAACGACGTTGTTTGGTTTAATTTTTTTTTAAATCCCGTTTTTTTCCGGTTTTCAGCCGGTCCGATTCGAACGGTTCAGGGGTTCTGGCCAGTTCACTAATAGCGGTTCAACCGGTTTATATTGAACCGGACTAAGTAACGATTCCCGGTTGAACCGGCCGGTCCGGTCCGATTTTCAAAACAGAGCCTGGGAGAGATTTTAAAAACAAGGTAAAGTACATAATGCTCACTAAACTAAGTAAAAATAACCATTTTGACCACTAAAATTCTAACTTATTGAACTATTACAAAATGATAATAAAAACTTATCGTATTATTATAAAATAGTCCTTAGATCAGAACTTATCACTATTTTATAGTGTGCACAAATCATTTTCTAACAAATCGATAAGTTTAATAATCATTTTGTAATTTATAAAATTTTAGTGATAAAAAGATCATTGTTGCTTAGTTAAGTGACCATTTGTTTACTACCCTTAAAAAATAAAATATCCATTCTATTCTATACAATATTTAAATTTAGGGTTATTATTTGATACACAACCTCATTTTTACTCCTAAATCCTAAACCCTAAACTCTACACCTAAACCCAAAATCATACAATTTAAATTATAAGCCCTAATATCTAAACCAAACTTTAAACAATAAATAGTACCATTAAATCCTAAAATAAGCGTGAAGTGCGCTATAAGAAAAATGCACCACTTCGTGGGAAAAGCTCTTATGGTTTCCTCTCCACATCCCCAAGCATAGTTTAATTGTTTGGATGGCCTTCCTTGATAAGCTGTCTACCAAAGAAAGACTGCATCAAATGAGACTTATCAATGACTGCAATTGTAATTTCTGTGGTGCTGTTATGGAAACTCGAAACCATTTGTTCTTTGATTGCCCAACTGTTGCTTCTCTATGGGCAGCAGTCTTCTCCCTAAATGGTTTGAATGGTTTACACAATCACCTCTTGTCATGGAATGAATTCTTAGCTTGGGCCTCTATATTTTGGAAAGGTAAATCGCTGATCACTTATATCTTGAAGATTGCTTCCACCGCTCTAATTTACATCTTATGGGAGGAAAGAAACAAAAAGATTTTCCAAGATAAATCTAGGACTTTTGAAGAACTGCTACAAGCTATAAAGGAAATAGTTGGTTTGCAATTAAGGGGTAGAAACCTTAATAGATTTGATAGTGTAAATATTACTTTATGTAACAATTGGGGTATTGGTTGATTGTTGTTTATTTTTGTATGTAGGACAATCCCTGTATTCTTAACACTGATTTTTTGTAGCAGGTTATGCTATTTTGGGTAATAAAAATCAAATTATAAAAAAAAATGCACCACTTTCATCCAACTATATAAGCGTCAGTTACGCTACAGGAAGAATGCATCTCTATCTATTTCTTTTATAAGCTTAAGCATCAGCCCATGTCGATATCATTTACCCGAATGGTTTTTTATCGATGTTCTTTCCGTCTCCATTTCTATATTTTTGAGTCAAATCAGCAAATTATCCTTAAACTAGAATGAACATATCATATTGTACGGCATGTCTGAATCACATAAGCTGACTTGACTCAATAATTTGGAAATGGAGATGGTCATATTGACCAGAAGCATTCATTTAAAGCCGACGAATCCTCCTTTGAAGATTGATCGGTATTCATTTCTTCTATACTGTTAGCATAACAATACCAACAAATGCACCTATCCATTAGGTCGGATTATCTGTCCAATCGAGTTGAGTTTTGGCATAACAAATCCTGCATGAATTGCAATCTTATAGTAAAAAAAAAATCATTTTAATTTGCTTGTAATATATATAAAAGTTAATTTGGTTCAGACTTGGATAAGACAAGTAAAAAGAAAGAACACATTGGATAAGAAAAATACAATATAATAATTCATTTACTGGCGAGGCAGCAAAACTAAGGACTTGTCGGGGTATCAATTGAAGTTTAAGGGCTTGTTTGGATGTAAAAAAGGTACAAGGATCTGTTTAAATAGAAGTTCAAAGGTTTATTTGGATACTAATTAAAATTTAAGGGCTTATTTGAACTAAAAAAGCATAAGTGTTTATTTAAATAATTTGACACAGTTACTTTTCCCTCTTACTTTTCTCTGTTGGAAAAATGGCAACTTAAACCCTAAAATTACATACAATTAGGAGTGCTCATATCCGAATATCCGTATTTTTTTAATACTCAAAATATTAGGCTTCTAACCCATGAAATTAGAATCAGAGGTCAACAAATCAAATATTTCGAATAGGATATTTTTAAATACAGCGACTGATACACTAAGATAAATCAAATATTTCAAATAGAATACTTTTAAATACAGGGACTGGTACACTAAGACAAGCGTATCCCTATCGTTTTAAAAAAATTGTAAATATATTAGTTTAATGTGTTAAAAGAGAGAGGAAAGGTTAAAGAAATTTGTATTCGAGTTTTAAATTTTTAGACACCATTTCTAGATTTTTAGATCCATCATGGTTAAAAATTTATTTTAATATTCTTCAAAAATTACATGTGACTTCCTATAATATTGAAAATTTTATTTATTAGGCATTAGATGGTTACATGTATTTTGAATTTTTTTAAAAATATTTTATACAATTTTCCGTTCGTCCTGCCTGCTATGAAAAAAACGGAGAATATACTACGTAACATCATGCAAGCATTGAAAATGCTTTTCATAAAATGTTTTTTTATTGTGGGCGCCCCCTTTCTTTTTGTTTGTGGCAGCCCGTACATGAAAAAGAAAATAGACCGTCCGGTTTGGCTCGGGCTTTTATAACGTACTCGGGTCATGGGGACCAAAACCACCACGTGTTTCTCTTAAAAAATACTTTATTTATTTTTTTTGGCTTAAATGCCCCCACTGCCTCCATCAACCATATATCATTTGTATGAAGTTTTCCTTTTCAAATATTTTTTTAAAACTTTTTAACCCTTCAACTATAAATTATTATTGAGTTTATTCCAAATCGTTAATATCTTTAAAAATAAAATCATAAATCAATTAAAATATGTCACGCCAACTCTTAATTTTAAATATTTTTATCTAAATAAATAGAAATTAATTTAAAAATAAAATATACAATATGTCAAAATTACCCTTCCTTTCTTCCTCTCCATCGTTCACCTTTCCCCAACACCAATTTCTTTTACGCTCTCCATCACTCCTTCCAATTCAGTGACAAAAACTTGGATTGAGGAAACACCCCAATGATTGAGGCAATTATCGCGAAAGATAGACGGTGGGTTGATTCACCAGATTGATTCGAGATCTCAGTCGTTAACCCTACTCTTTGTCACCGATTTCGCTCGCTTTATCCTCTCTTCATTTGAAACCATGGTGACTTGGACTCTGTTTTCTCAGCAGCTTTTATATTTTCTTTTCTATGTAGCAACTAGAGAAAACAAATGAGAAGAATGTCAATTACTTGAAATCCACCTCAACAGAGCTTTCCAATTGGGTCTTCCCAATTTCTTTTCCAGATTCCAAATTCATATACAGCACTGAAAGTTGAAGAAGAATTAAGAAAACTGAAAAACTCGTCATTTTTCTCGGCCAATAAACATAAACAAAAGAGCAGAAAAAACTAAAAATTCGAAGAAAGAAAAGAGTTGTATAGAAAAAAATGAAAACAAAATAGACTCGATCAACGGCCAAAAATCAAAAAATTGTTACATACACATCAAAGGGCTAGGTCTCGATGTAATCACATCCTCTCTCTTTCTTTCTGCCTCTATTTTTCCAGCTTCAATACTATGCATTTTTATTTGGTTTTGCATTTTCGTTTGTCAAAACTGTACATTTGTTGGACAGGAAGTTGAAAAATGGTCTGATTTTCTTAAAGGGGAATGAGATGAATAGGAAGGAGAAGAGGTATGTGACATTAACGGAGTTGGAAGGAGTGATAGAGATGGTAAAAGAAATCGGGGAGAGATTGTGGTATAAAGTGGAGAAAGGGAAAATGGGGTGTTGGCGGGGAGAAGGACGGTGGAGGGGGAATGGTGAAAGATGAAGAAATGAGTGCTTTCTTGTTGGTGGAGAAAGACGGGTAATTTCTATAGTTTACTTATTTTATTAATTAATTTTTATTTATTTAAATAAATAAAATAAAAATTAAGTGGTGACGTAAAATGTGTTGATTGATCCGTGAATTTTTTTTTAAGCGATGTTGAAGATTTAGAGTAAACATAGTAACTATTTATAGTTGAGGGAACACTGGGACATTTAAGCCTATGTAAAATAACTAAAACAACCTTAACCATTTTTTTCATTTTACTAATTTTTTGTATGGTCTTTTATAGCCATCAACGCTCCAGTTTATTAACAAGAGAAAATCGCCTCAGTGACCAAAAAAAAGTTATAATATACGATTTTAACCAACTTTTTTTGGATTTGCCAAAATGACCAACAAAATCGCAACGCGAAATAAAAAATCGCAACGCGATCCCCAGAATCGCAAATCAGTTTCCAGAATCGCAAATCAGTTTCCAAAATCGCAACGCGATTCTTGAAAATCGCGATGCGATAGTACAAATTCGCATTGCGATTTTCCATAATCGCAACGCGAATATGAAAATCGCAACGCGAACACATAAATCGCAACGCGTATCCGTAAATCGCAACGTGTATCCGTAAATCGCAACGCGTATGGGTAAATCGCAATGCGTATCCGTATATCGCAACGCGTATCCGTAAATCGCAACGATAATACATAAAATCGCAACGCGTATCCGTAAATCGCAACGCGATATTTAAAGCGCCATTATAATCGCTACGCGTATTTTATTTTCAAATTACAAAAAGAATATTAAGACAAAATCCCGTAATCGCAACTCATAACCTAAAACCTAAAATCACAACTCAGTCCCATCTCCATCTCTCACTCTCTACGGCGAAGAAATCCGTCCCCATCTCCGAAGATTTCCGTCCCCATCTCCGGCGAAATCCCTCACAACCATTCACGGTCAGAAATCCCTCACAATATTCAGAAATGGAAAATCAACCTCCGAGGGTTAGTTTTTTTAATTATTTTTATTTTGAAATGTTTGCATTATTGTAGGTTTTTCATATTGAAACTGATGATAAGTTTACTGGTCATTTCAATAATAGATTAACCATTTCACTTAGATTTCATTTCGCGTTACGATTCTGTCGTTGCGATTTTCATTTCGCGTTGCTATTCTCTCGTTGCGATTTTCAAGTTAGTATTTGTCTTTGTCTTTGTTCTGTCTTTTGGTTGAAGTAATGCAATCCATTCAAGTTTCAATTTGCAGAAGAGTCGCAACGAGATAAATGAAAATCGCAACGAGAGAATGACTGTCGCAACGAGAGAATCGCAACGCGAAATGAAAATCGCAACGAGAGAATCGCAACGCGAAACCAAAATCGCATTGCGATTTTCATTTCGCGTTGCGATTCTCTCGTTGCGATTTTCATTTCGCGTTGCGATTCTCTCGTTGCGATTGTCATCTCGCGTTGCGATTCTCTCGTTGCGATTTTCATTTCAACCAAAAGACAAACAGTGTTGCAAATTTTAGTTTCAAGAATAAACTACTACTTTTTATGTTTATTGTTTTTGGTATATCTTCACAGTGTAGTTTTTGGTATATCTAACTTGGTATGTTTATTGTTTTTGTAGAAATTTTTTTCGGCTCAATTGACCTTGAGAAATAAAGTCAGCCTGGCCACTACAATTGCAAAGAAGCTTTCACCTGCTCAAAGACAATTGTTTGAGGAAACCTGCTTCGGGCCATGGCTGAGAGTACAGCATCCGGGTGGAGATGCTAATTTGACCCATTTGTGGCTTCAGACCATGACATCAAATCTACCCGACAGTATACAACGTGGTGAGGAAGAGATATGGTTTCATTTTCCACCAGCGTATACTTGCTTTGGGCGGAAGGAGTTCTGCTTAATCACTGGTCTACGATTCGGACACGATGATGTAGGCCGGTACACTCGTCATATCGCCCGCCCATCATGGTTATCCCGGTTTTTCCGGATGAGTCAATGGAGAAGCCGAACCTACATGTTGACGACCTGAAGAAATTATTTAATAAGAAAGCTGGTTTCACTCGGATGGAAGACGTCGATGTTGTCCGAGTATGCCTTCTACTACTTGTGTATGCCGGCTTTTTAGGCAGAGAGGCCAGACAACCTATTCATCGGGAGCTAATAATATTGGTAGAGGACCTGAATGCATGGAATCTGTTTCCGTGGGGTTCGTATATATGGAAAGCTACCTGGACTAAGTTGTCGTCTGCCTTTGATGACCGCAAAAGTTTGCGGGGCGATGGGTCCAAATACACTTTGTCAGGCTTTGTTTGGGCCTTTAAGGTAAGAATTTCTATATATGTTTCTAAAATTATAATTAATTATTTAACAATTACTAATTTTGTTATTATATTGTTTGTAGATTTGGATATTCGAGGCTTTCCCCAGCATGCGTGCATATGCAATAAAAACGTCAAATGATATTCCCAGGGCTATTTCCTGGAAGAGGAAAACTCTGTTGGATTGGGAAGACTTAATACCATATGCCACAATAAATAATGTAAGTTAACACAAATACTTTCATATAATATAAACAAGTTATTAATAGTAGACGTTTAACTTTGTTTGAGTTTTTATATTTTAGGAGGCCAACATTCCATTACAAAGACTGACACCCACGGAGGAAGAGCTTGCCACTGATTGGTGGCAAGCTAGTCAGAATTTTTTTGATGGCACGGATGATGAGCAGCATCCACTTCCTCCAATTCGAGAGCCATCACCTCACCTAGAGCCATCACCCGATCGAACCGACTATACACCTCTAGAACGAGAGCCATCACCTATCCCGTCACATCATCGAGCCTCTTCTCCACTATCACCTCATGATAGGCGACCGGCAAAGATGCCACGACTCCTATCTCCCTGTTCCCCACCTCCACCTCAACGGGATGAGTCAAGGGAGTTACGTGATGAGGTCAATGCCTTGCGTGAGGAGATCGGTACTCTACGCGATAACGATGGTGCATGGCGTGTGGAGGTGTCAACTTTACGTGGTGAGGTTGCCGCTCTACGTGAGATGATAGTATCGTTGCAGAATGAGGTTCATACTCTACGCAACGAGGTAAGTTTAAGATTTTCCATATTTAACTTAATGATAAATTTACTCGTAATTTCACTTAGATTAGCCATTTCACTTAGATTGCTTAGTAAATTTATTCGGTTGCTGCCAATTCTGCTAAACTGTGTATTCTTTAACACTATGAAATAGTATTTGTCTTTGTTTTGTCTTTTGGTTGAAAGTAAATTTGTTCGGTTGCTTCCAATTCTGCTAAACTGTGTATTCTTTAACACTGTGAAATATATTTGTCTTTGTTTTGTCTTTTGGTTGAAAGTAAATTTGTTCGGTTGCTGCCAATTCTGCTAAACTGTGTATTCTTTAACACTGTGAATAGTATTTGTCTTTGTTTTGTCTTTTGGTTGAAAGTAAATTTGTTCGGTTGCTGCCAATTCTGCTAAACTGTGTATTCTTTAACACTGTGAAATAGTATTTGTCTTTGTTTTGTCTTTTGGTTGAAAGTAAATTTGTTCGGTTGCTGCCAATTCTGCTAAACTGTGTATTCTTTAACACTGTGAAATAGTATTTGTCTTTGTTTTGTCTTTTGGTTGAAAGTTTCAATTTGCAGAAGAAGAAATAGTTTACTTTCGCAACACGAAACTTAAAATCGCAACGCGAAACCAAAATCGCAACGCGAAATGAAAATCGCAACGACAGAATCGCAACGCGAAACCAAAATCGCAACGACAAGATCGCAACGCGAAACCAAAATCGCATTGCGATTTTCATTTCGCGTTGCGATTCTTTCGTTGCGATTTTCATTTCGCATTGCGATTCTGTCGTTGCGATTTTCATTTCGCGTTGCGATTTTGGTTTCGCGTTGCGATTTTAAGTTTCGTGTTGCGAAAGTAAACTATTTCTTCTTCTGCAAATTGAAACTTGAATGGATTGCATTACTTCAACCAATAGACAAAACAAAGACAAATACTAACTTCAGGGTATTAGTTTGAAACATATTTTTCTTTGTTATATGATGCATTTTGTGAACTATGATAGAATAATGACTTGGGTGAATACAATGCAAGTTTGAAACATATTTGTCTTTGTTTTCACTGTTTAAATATCATGTCTGTTTATTTACTGATTTTTGTATTTAATTATTTAGCGGCCCGATAGAGTGGATGCTTTACGTCGGGTTATGCTTGCACGACGGAGTTCACGCATCAGACAGCGTGCACGTGCTATTAAGTCTCCGTACACCCCAATAGTGCGAAGACACCGCAAGAAGAAGCCCGACTCGCCTGTCATCCCTCAAGAGTCCACTCCTATCGTTGAAGAGGCCCCCCATATCATTCCTCGAGAGTCCCCTCCCACCGTTCAAGAGGCCACTGTCATCATTGAAGAGATCCCTCCCACCATTCAAGAGCCCGATTCACATGGCGTCATATGTAGGCTTCTTGAGAAACCCTCTGACGTGCCGGACATGATGGATTCAAGTTGGCTCTCGTATGAGTTACCGGCCAGTACCATACCGGTATCTGAAGAGGAGAGGGAACAACTACCGGACACAATTTTGGATAACACCCTTTGGGCTAAGACCGCAGTTGATTTTTATCTACATGAGCGGAGCAAGGGGTGTTTCACTGACATATGCAAGCTCACCGATGATATCTTTTTGTTGCTTGAACGGCCTTGGTGGGGCGTATTATTAGGGGTCGAAGACAATGGCTATTTCGATGGGGGGGTAAGTCTTATATTTTTCTTATATTTCAATTTGATTAATTTTTTTTAAAATTTATGTAAGTCACTAATATATGTCTTTTTTTGTAAAACAGCATATCGATGCGTGGGTGACACGTCTTCTAATAATAAGAAAACTTAAGAAAAATAAAAATATACGATATACAATAATGCCGACGTCTTTTCACGCCGTTCACTTGAAGAATGCACGAGATGAATCATTTGATTTGGGCAATGGACAAGCTAAACTTTATCCTGCATGGTGGGAGGTCGATAAGGTTAGTATTTATTTTAGATTGAGTTTAAAGGTTTTATGAAATAAGTGCGCAAATGAATGAATTATTACTTATGATTGCAGGTGTTTATCCCTGTTTTGGAACGTAAACATTGGATTCTCGTCGAGCTTCAGCTCCCATCCCTTAAGACAATAGTGTATGACAGCATGATAAATTACATATCATTGGCTGATTTAAGAGATGTTATTAAGGGATGGAGCTCTCATTTGGCTAAATTCTTGGATGCGATCAATTATTGGACTCGTTCTGGAAACAAGAAGCCAAAGAAGCTCAATATTACAGTTATTAGAGACGAGACCGCGCCACAACAAACGAGCGGAGCCAGAGGAGATTGTGGTCCTCTCGTATGCTTGGCGTTGGAGCGTTTGACGACGGGAAGCATCAAGTATCTACCTCCCACCGATAGAGATAAAGCTGCAGTAGGCTTGTGGTTTCGGCATTATATGGCTAAATCGATATATACGAGACGCTGCCTACCTGCATCCGCGTTATAAAAATGTCCATAAACAATTGGTAAGTTTATATACTTTTGGTTTGAAAATGTTTGGTTAAGTAACTAGAATTCAATAATTTGCTGTTTGTAGGTTTTAGATGTGTAGAAAGTGTTGTTTGAACAAATGTTTGGTTTCTGCAGGTTAATCTCAGAAGTGAACTGCGTGAAAATGATGTCGAGCTGCAAAAGTTGATTCAATAGTTTAATTGATTGTTTTTTGATTGTTTAATTGATTTGTAAAAGTTGATTCAATAGTAGATGATCGGAAATAAGAATTATTGCTTATTTTTTGATTGTTTAATTGATTTGTAAAAGATGATTTGTAAAAGTTGATTTGTGTAATTGATGCGAACATAATTCTTATTTGTGCTTGTTTAATTGATTGAAATGTAATGGTTGATTTTGTTGATTTCAATCTGCATTATGTTGAAGGCAAAAATGACTATCGCAATGCGAAATGAAAATCGCAATGTGAAATGAAAATCGCAACGAGAGAATCGCAATGCGAAATGAAAATCGCAATGCGGAAATGAAAATCGCAATGCGTTTATAATTTCGCATTGCGATTATCTCGTTGCGATTTTCATTTCGCATTGCGATTTTCATTTCGCATTGCGATTCTTTCGTTGCGATTTTCATTTCGCATTGCGATTCTTTCGTTGCGATTTTCATTTCGCATTGCGATTTTAATTTCGCATTGCGATTCTGTCGTTGCGATTTTCATTTCGCATTGCGATTCTCTCGTTGCGATTTTCATTTCGCATTGCGATTCTCTCGTTGCGATTTTCATTTCCGCATTGCGATTTTCATGTTGGGATTTTCATTTCACGTTGCGATTGTATTTTCCGTGTTGCGATAGTCAAATGCATGCCTAATAGTGATAACAACTGAATAACAAGAGTTGGTTAAGTCAAAATGGTTGGCCTGAGTCATTAATTCAACTGAAAATGTTAAAAGTTCACACATAAAATCCACATAATACAACGTTTGCATTTAAAAATCACCTAAGTTAACAGTCTCAAAAGGTGAAGCCAATCGTGATTGGGATTTTAAAGATGATTGCCTTTTGCTTGACACCATATGAGCTTTGGATTTTGATGAGGATCCATATTTTGGTAGAGGAAAAGATTATTTTGATGGCACTGGTGATCCACATGTCAACCTTGTATGACCACTTTCCTTGCACCGACTACATGTCGATCTCTTCTTCTCTTCACCCTTAGACGGTATACGATCGTGACTTTTTGGTCGGCCAGGTAGCCTTCTGTCCATGGCTGGTGGCAAAACTGTTTGTAAGTCATCTGGTATGTCCCACTCAGAAGGATGTGGAATAGGGTAGACAATCTCGGCATAAGTCTGTCGATAAACTTCTGTAGTGTAGCAATCCATAGCGTATGCGCTTGAATCATCTTGGTTTAAATGAAGAGCAACTTTTATAACATGGCCACACGGATAACCAGATGTTTGCCATTTCATACAACTACACGTCTTTGCATTTAGATCGACTAGCCCATTTAAGTTATTATCCAGTACTTGAAACAAAGTGTTTGAACATGGTTCAACTCTCCATGACGTTGACTTCACAACACGTTTCGTTATCTTTTTTTCAGTCCATGGTGTAACACGATGTTCCAATGTTCCTGTAAATTTAAATAAACAATACTTAGTAAAATATATAAATATGATAAGTTACGAATTCAAAGAAATAATACCTGCATGGTTTCTTTTCTTGTAGTACCACTGTTGAATAGAGGCTCGAAAAAACTCCATTAACATAGTAATGGGTAATTTCCGGGAATGACGACTTAGAGCGTTGATTGATTCTGCACTATTAGACGTCATGAAACCATATCTTGCTCCAAGTTGATGTACTCTTGACCATCTTTCAAACCCGACATCTTCTAGTGTTTGAGCACACTGAGGCAAAACACGTCTTAAACAATTTATATGCTTATTGAAATCCACTTCCCGATAAGCTTTTACAGCCTTCCAGTATGTCCATTTGTGCTTTTTTATACCAGCAGACCTTGATTTTAGATTTCTATACAAATGAACACCACAAAGTCCATGAAAAGCATCTGGGAAACACCTTCTAACAGCGTTGTCAATTGAGTTTGCCCTATCGGATATGATTGTCAGATTGCTAATAGGACCTATGCAATCCCTAAGATGCCCCATAAACCATGTCCATGAATCAGAGGTTTCAGATTTGCCAACCCCGTAAGCTATTGGCAATATCCCATTGTTAGCATCCATGGCTACTGCTAATAAGTTTACTCCAAGGTATCGACCTTTCAAATGTGCTCCGTCAACTATAATAACTGGGCGCATGCAAGTAATAAACGAACGAATCTACAAAATAATATACACAAGAAATATAATCATTTAAATGTGAAATGCATGTAACTAACAAAAATGAGTCAACAAAATTATATTGATTTACTAACCGTAGCACCAATGGCGATAAACAGCAACTCAAAGCGTCCATCTCTATCTGTTTTGATATGAGTTACCGACCCAGGATTTTTCAGCTTTAAATTGTGACAATAAGCCGGCAGTTGGGCAAACGATGCTTCTGGCGACCCCCTCAACAATTCCAAGGCATAACATTTGGCTCTCCAAGCTTGAGAATATGATATACTAATCTTGAACCGAGCATTCATGTCAGTCATAATTTCATGTCCCCGATATACCCTGCCATTCAAAAACATTAACTCAGCCAGAAAACCACCCAACACCTTTTTGTTTGCCTGTCTATGGTGAGGAAAAACTTGGGTTCTTGAACATGTATGTTTATCAATAAAAGTCCTAACTTGAAACATTTTGCAATCTTTTATTCTCTTTGCAATCATACGCCACGTACAGTTTTTGTCAATCATACACCTTGTTTCGAAACGATCTTTGCTTGATTTGTTAACTTTTAGTTGATAGCCATCTTCCACACATTTCGTATATAAAGCTATCTTCAAGTCTTCCTTTGTATCAAAACAATCATCTTTCTTGATACGAATAACTTTTGTGTAACAATCAACTGCTTTCTTTATCAACTCTTCTTCCGGTATCTGAAGTAATTCTGGCATATTCCAGTTATACGCCCGTGGCATTTTCTTTTCTTCGGGGACTTTTTCTTCTTCTTTTTCTTCTTCAGGATTATATGAATTACAGAATGGATGTTCAACATGTTCATTCACAGTCGTAACTTCCTCCTCATTATCATCAACATTACATTCTTCGGCAACGGCTGTTTCATCATCAAAATTCGGGTATTGACCAATATCAATATCATTACACGCATGGTCTGTTTCTTCTTCTGAAACATCATCAAAATCCGTGTATTGACCAATATCAAAGTCCGGATATTGACCAAGACCAAATTTCGAATACTGACTAGTACTCACAATTTTTTCTGTTGGCTCATCATCGTCTAACTGGTCAATACGAAAACCGGAATTTGGTGCTGAAAGTTGATTGGGATTTGAATTAGAGAAAGGTTGTGGGTTTTGAGAAAAACTTAGTTGATTACTACCCGCTACTGACCCAACAATACTACTTCTAGGTTCAACAACATACAATGTAACATCATCTTGTGAAACACTAATGTAAGCAATGAATCGTTCAACATATTCATTGTCGGTTAACAAATAAACTTTACCATTTCTCTGATAAGATAGCCTAAATCCACTTAGGGGCTCTAAATTCAATTTATTTGAAACACGTAGCATTAGAGTTTCATAAGTTAACTTTTGTAAAGACAATTTTAGTTGAAGATTCATGGGTAAAGGCATATATTGTAAAACACCATGAACATTATCCCATGACCCTCCAAAACACAAATCTATCCAAACATGATCAACATTAGATGATTTCATGGTTGTAAATTAATTTACTAAACAGACGAGCTGCGAAACTAAAACCTGTTGCCGGATTGGGAAGGATGTCGTTGGATATAGGAACGGATGTCGCCGGAGAGAGTGATAGATGGAGATGGAATGAGTTGCGATTTAGGGATTTAGTTTATGATTTCAGTGTTATATACCCAAAATTTCAGTGTTGTGATTTACAGATTCTCGTTGCGATTTACGGATTATCGTTGCGATTTACAGATTCTCGTTGCGATTTACGGATTATCGTTGCGATTTACGGATACGCGTTGCGATTTACGGATTATCGTTGCGATTTACGGATACGCGTTGCGATTTACGGATACGCATTGCGATTTACGTATACGCGTTGCGATTTACGGATACACGTTGCGGTTTACGGATACGCGTTGCGATTTACGGATACGCGTTGCGATATACGGATACGCATTGCGATTTACCCATACGCGTTGCGATTTACGGATACACGTTGCGATTTACGGATACGCGTTGCGATTTATGTGTTCGCGTTGCGATTTTCATATTCGCGTTGCGATTATGGAAAATCGCAATGCGAATTTGTACTATCGCATCGCGATTTTCAAGAATCGCGTTGCGATTTTGGAAACTGATTTGCGATTCTGGGGATCGCGTTGCGATTTTTATTTCGCGTTGCGAATTTGTTGGTCATTTTGGCAAATCCAAAAAAAGTTGGTTAAAATCGTATATTATAACTTTTTTTTGGTCACTGAGGCAATTTTCTCTATTAACAAATACCATAACTCACTGACATGAAAACATCCCCAGAGTTAAAATCAATGAATTTTTCACATGCTGCCGTTTCAGATAACTAGATTTGCCTTTAAAGAATTCTGCCTAAATTCAAATCCTTTTCACTATCTAATGAACTTATAATTCAAATTTAAATGTTTCTTTAAAACAAAAACCACGAGAAATTAATTTATTTCGCTTACCATATTCAATTTTAAAAGTTCCTTCAGGACAATAAAATTGCCACATTTTTTCAGTTTTTATTTCAATTTTCATTTCATTTTTTAGAGAAAAAAAAAGAACTTCCTAACTCACTGACACAAACTTCTAAGTAATAAATACATTGGGAGTGCTCACTTTCTAAAACACTAAAGTGAGTGCCCACAGTAGTAGCTTATTTTCATATATTATAAATTATGCTTTCTTTCTTTTATTTTCTTTTTTCTCTTTCTCTTCTCATCTCCCCTTGTTTTAGCAATAGACACTACTGATTTTTCTGGCATTGGCTATGATCTGAAAACAAAGCTGACCCAGAACAATAAATCGGTAAGACAAGCTACATATACAATATTTTTCGACATTGATTTACTGATTAACTCGGTTCATGTACATTGGTGTAAACTCAATTCGGCTGTTATTCCTTTAATACCATCAAGAATCTTTGGAGATATTTACAATATCTTTTTGCTAACAAATCCTCACTTAATTCTACGAATAATACAACTGTTTCGTTTACAGGAATTTAATTACATGTCTTTTTTGCTTTATCTAGTTTCTATTTTTTGTTCACGGTTTCCTTATTTTCCAGCACAGAAATGGTATAGTTTCCTTTTATTAGTTGAGAGAAATGGCTTTCTAAATCATATTTATATCACACATGTTGATTTGCTATACTGATTTTCTACCTGAGAATTGTTGTTTGCTTTTCTTTTTTAATTTTCTTCAGGTTTTTCTGGGTGTTTTATGTTGAGGATGTTAGGTGGAGATTTGGTGATTCGGGAGGATGAGTTGAAGCAAAGGGTAGGATTTTTCCCTGAGAAAATTGGAATTTTGGTGATCTTCGTGGGAAATTTTCAGGAATTGGTATTTGTTTGAAGCAAGGTATTTTTTTATAAAAATAGGAAGAACTGGCAGAAAGAGCTGGTTGCTGGGTTTTGCACTAGAATCTGAGATGAATTTTGGTGAAGAAATTTCAATTCCACAAGGAAAAGAATTCCAGTTTATGAGTTCTTGGATACCGGTAACCCCACAAAAGCCGATCTCTCCAGGATCAAACCTGATCCAAATGAATGGGCATGGGAACCAGTTTGGACAAGAAAATTGGCAGGAATTTGCTGCATTTCCTAAGGGATATTTTCAAGATATCCTAAATAACAATGAAGTTTCTCAAAGTTTCGACCAGGATCAACATTTTGGCAGTCTAAATTTGGCAAAGAATAACAGAATGATCAATAACATTGCAGGTTCTTATGGACAGGTTCTTCAGAATGGAAACACGGAATGGAACAATCATACCCGGGAAAGTCTTCTGACAACCGGAAATGCCACAAATGGTTTTGCCTCTGCAAACCAAACTGCAAGCATAGGCAGCAGGAGCACAGTGTCAATCTCAAATTTGCATTCTCGAGAAGATAACTGGAGATATTCTAGCTCACATCAATCCTCAAGTTCAGACTTCATAAGCAATATCAACAACTTCCTCCAGATGCCGCAATGTAAGTTGTTAAATCTGTTTAGAAAGGGAAAATTATGCAACTAAGATATCGTTTGAATGTCCTTATTTTCCAGAAACAAATATATTGATAAAGAAACGAACATGTCAAGCTAATTGATTTTACTACAACTATAGTAGTTTGTATGTAACTAATAGTTAACAGTTATCATGCATAGGATAACTTTTCAGAACTTAGTTGAGAAATTAGAAATCTCTCATTATTACAGAATCTCATTATTTATGAAGCTACTAGAATTAAGCAACTTTATGAACTAATGCAGCCCGTTAAAATGCGCTGGAAACCGGAAAATGCGTCACAACTACATTGGTACAACCAAATTTTTTTATAAAGGGTAACTTTCTTACAGATGGATTTCCAATACCTTCAATGCCAGAGTGCAATTTAAACTCACCAAGGACAGAAGTCGGTGCAGACTCTCGTTTCACCACCTCATTTCAATCCATGTTAGAAGCACTAAATCAAACTGAGAAGATGGAGAACAAGCAGATCTCCACAGCACCAACTTCTGCATCACATGAAAGCTCGAATTGTGAGAAGGAAAGACAGGCAAATTTAATTGCACACAATGAAAATGGTGTTTCTCAAAAGAACTGTGAGCTCTTACAGAATGTTGTCGATTCCTCATCTGCTGTCGTTGGCACTCCAATGGACAAAAAGGACTCTGAAAGGGGAAGTACCCGAGGCATAGATCTGAATAAGACGCCTCAGCAAAAACCACCTAAACGAAGAAAACACAGACCCAAGGTAATTGTGGAAGGAGAACCCAAAAGTACTCCGAAGTCTGACGCTGCAGCTAATGTTAACTCCAAGAACAACCCAAGTGAGAAGAGGAAGTATGTGCGCAAAGGCCTGGTGGAATCTGCAACTGAACATGCAGATTCAACAAAGGAAGCTGGCTCAACTGCTGGAACTCCGGAGAAGAGGAAGCATGTATGGAAGAGAAGCCTGAAAGGATCTGCCAATGAACTGATAGATTCGGCACACATATCTGCTCAAGGAGCTGGGATAACTGCAACAGGGAAGCACATGCACGAGGGCAACCAGAAAGAATCAAAGACTTTGCAAGGAGATTGTACAAGGGGCTCTGATCCTAGTGCTCAAGCAACTCAACAAGTAGATTGTATAAAGGAGCTTGATCCTACTTCAGTGCCTGCTCAAAGATCCTGCAGAAGAGTATTGGATTTTGATTTAGAAAACACTGGAAATGGAAGTCCGACCGATATACTTAGTCACCAAGCAAAGCTAGAGGGAATTAAGTCCTTTGAATCTCGAGCCATGGGATTTTCCGATGTTGGATATAGTGAGTCTAGAACAAAACTCACTACACAGACTACTCAACAGAGTGGATTGGCAGTAGAAAACCAGCAACTACAAACTGAATACAGTCACCCCTCTTTCTTGAAGAAAATGTTGCCAATTGATTACATGTCCATGCCATGTACAGCTGCTACAGCCTCCCAACTTCAAGCAAAGGAGATAATGGAGAATGTAACAGTCATGACAAGAAACGTAAACAATTACAATGCTAATTTGAGCCAACAAAGCTATGGAAATGGGTATGCATCCACACAGCCAGCCATCCAATTTGTTTCACAAAGGAGAAGCAATTGGAAAAATATTCATGGGACCAAGGAACTCATGTTCGAGAGACGCCCTCAATCAGTAGCGGCAGTTTTGTCCAACTCTAATGAAGGTAGGGGATTCAAGAGAGATCACTATCATGCCATTGAGCAGCGACAATTCAGCAGAGCAGGTTCACTGAGTTCATTGCTATCCCAAGGGATGTTTGAAGAGGATGAAGGTTATACAAATTGCAGCAGTAATGGGGCAGCTTTTCTACTGGCTTCTAAAAGAAGGATGATGGAGGATGAAACCCGTGCATATATTTATGGAATCAAGTGTCCAGCGTCACATTCTGTAGGACTACTTCAAACAAAAGGCACAAATGGTGTTAATGCAGGACAATTTATATCACTGAGAGATTGTGGAAAATCTAACCCCCATTTTCAAAGTGATAACATAGACAGCAGAAAAAGTGGTGCGTTCAGTGAATTCACAGGAGACAGGTGTGTTAACTCTACAGCTAGAGATCTAACCTCTTCAAAGAAAAATATTTTTTCCCAACTGCTTTCAGGCATAGAAAAAGTAGGAAACACAAAAGAGTTAGCTCTAGTCCAAAACTTGGTCACAATCAAGAACTACAATCTTCTTCTACCAACTACCTCTGAAAAGGTCCCTGCACCTCAATTTGGCTTGGTCGGCAAAAGATCCCATACCAATCTTTCAGAAAATAAGAAAAGAGAGCCTGGTCTACCTAGAAGAGTTCCATCCAGAACTGGACAGATGATGCACAAAAAGGAAGAAGTGTATGAGAACCGGCAGCAATCCATAAAAGCAAGTGGTATTAACAAATCTTAACCCTTTCATCAACTGTTCTCGGTAAAATGTTCTACTCACCATCATAAATCAACTGCTCTTGGTAAAATATGCAGGACCATCAAAAAAACAGGCAACTCTCAATCCGGTGGAGGAGATAATAAAGAAATTCAAGGACCTCACTCTCAAAGAAAGGAACAGCAAACCTAAGGCAGAACTGCAGAATGCACTTGTTGTATACAACGGACCTGGAACAATTTTCCCATATGAGGGGTTTGAATTTATCAAGAAAAGCAAAGTGCGACCTAGAGTGGACCTTGATCCAGAGACAAATAGGGTATGGAATTTGTTGATGGGGAAGGAGGGAAAAGACATTGAGGACACAGATAAGGAGAAGGAAAATCGATGGGAAGAAGAAAGGAGAGTTTTTCATGGCAGAGTTGATTCATTTATAGCCCGAATGCATCTTGTACAAGGTACAGCCTGCTAACGTTTGGCCCCAATATTCTGTAGTACAAAGACTTCTGCATCTGCTTTCTAGACTAACATGTCACCCTGGACCTTCTGATCATATAATTACAGAATAAAAGGCAGTAAGTATGTTTTTGTATAATTGGAGGATAAGAAACACTGATATGCCCGCATAAACAAGATATAACAGCATTAGAAAAAAATGACATGATAAAAAGATATTACCAGCCATATCTAGTACGAAATTGCCAAGCTAGCATAATATTCACTGCTCTAAAACTACTAGAATTTTTTTCCTTCTAAAATTACTTCATGGCAAGTCCATATAGTTGACATGAACTTGTCTAGGATCTTCAAGATAAGTATGAAATTGAGAAGAATGCATATCAAAAGTTAACATATGCTTTTAGGAGAGAAAGGATTTGAGAGAAGAAATATGCCCCCCCAACCCACTAAGCCTATCAATAAAAATTGCAGTTCACTCGAATAAGATAGGCACTTCCAATAATTGAACTGCCATAATAGAATATTAAAGATTTATTCTGCAGCTTCAGACTAACATTTTCTGCCCCGTTAACCAACGTTCTGACAGAATTTGGAATTTTAGAGCCTAGCCCATATGCAAAAAATTGTATCAATCAAAATTACTTGAATATTCAGCATAAACACTTTACTTGAGTCTTGTAGACTGCAGCAAGTATGCTGACCAAAGTGTCATGAAATCTTGCAGGAGATAGGCACTTCTCAAAATGGAAGGGATCTGTGGTGGATTCTGTAATAGGAGTCTTCCTTACCCAAAATGTTTCGGATCACCTTTCAAGGTAAGTTAGTTTGGTCATACTGAAAGTACAAATTAACATGAAAACTAAAATTATAACTAAACATTTTTATCTCTTTCCTACCGTGCAGCTCTGCCTTCATGTCTCTTGCAGCAAAATTTCCTTTGAAGTCATCAAGCAAGACAGACTGCAATGCAGATGAGGCAAAAATACTAATCGAAGAACAAGAAATCTGTGAACTGAATCCAGATGAAACCATCAAATGGCATGAAATGCCATTTAGTCATCAGTATGACAACCAAAGCTCCAGAACTCCTATCATGTCAACAGACTACCCAAGGAACAGCGAGTATTTAGTTATAGAGAGAACAAGTTTCACTGGAACATATAGTCAGAGCTTGGAGGAAGATGTGCTGTCATCGCAAAATTCTTTTGATTCCTCAGTTATTCAAGCAAACAGAGGAATCAGAACCTACTCAGGCTCCAACTCAGAAACAGAAGATCCTACAATGAGATGCAAGTTCCTCAACATTCATGGTTCAACTCTTGACCAGATAGAGAACAATGCCTCTTTTGATGAATTTTACCATTGTGCAAATGGGAGCTCACCGTTTCATGAAGGATTAAAATATAAACAGTCAGAAGTTACAGAAGAGGGGCAGACATCAAGATTGAAAAGAACAGAAAATCTCAAACGGTCTTCCTCATTCAATCAAGATAGCTATTTTAGAAGCCAACTACAGGTGAAATCGTTGGGAGCAAGTAGCCATCCACTACACATAACTTTGGAGTCTGAAACATGGGAAGAAGACAGCCTTGAACCTTTCAGTGAAGAGTGCATGTCTTCCTGGGCTTCAAATGCTGGGTTCAACAAGCCAAAACAATCAGACCATAGTGGAGGTAAAATCATGGTCCAACACAATCGACAACCAGTAAATCAAAATATGGCCACAACAGTCTTGAATACCTTATCGGGTGAGCACTTAGTGCAGCAACGAGTTCATAATAGAAGTAATCAGCTTTGCAACAATAATCAAGAAAACAGGAAGACCTTCCAATCAGAATGTGCATCAGTTACAATGCCTCCAACAACTGATATAATGACTAAGATGCAGAAAAGTACCTCATTGTCTGCTGCAGATGCCCTCAAATTCACGGAAAGACCTGATGTTGAAAGAATGACTGATTTGGCTAATGGTAAAGCTATAGAAAGCAGAGAGGTTCAATCAAATGAAAAGGAGCCGGTGCATTCTTCTGACAATCAGCATGGAGATAACATCAGCTTAAAGCCCAAAAGAAGAAAGGCTCAGGAAGAGAAAAATAATGCTACTGACTGGGACCAGTTAAGGAAACATGTGCAGGTCAATGGTTTACAGAAAGAAAGAAGCAACGATACTATGGATTCCCTTGATTACAAAGCAATGAGAAATGTTAGTGTTGATGAGATTTCTAACACCATCAAAGAAAGAGGGATGAACAACATGCTGGCAGAACGAATCAAGGCATGTGAAACAAATTTAATTTCTAAGGCATTGATCTTAAATAGGAGCAGTCATTGTGAAAGCTTTACTGCATATTTAAAAGTACTAGAAAAAATTTGCAGGACTTCTTGGACCGACTGGTTAGAGACCATGAAAGCATTGATCTGGAATGGTTAAGAGATGTTCCCCCTGGTAAAGCAAAGTAAGCCATCTCGAAGTTCACTGTTAATCCTTTAACATTACAGTTATCATCTTCATAGATAACAAAACTCTTCATGGCATCAACTAATCCAGAGTGAATAACCACTTTTTTATATATATAAGAATAGAAGGTCTCATTGAAACCCCCTGATTTCCTGTATCTTTGAAGTTAATGTTCATGGCATCAGAAAATTGCTTATGTTGTAGGGATTATCTTCTAAGCATACGAGGATTGGGGCTGAAAAGTGTGGAGTGTGTTAGGCTTTTAACCCTTCACCATCTTGCTTTTCCAGTAAGACTCAAACAAAATTTACTTATAATTCTAGTTTGACAAGATCAACAAAACCACTCATCCAATTTCCAACATTTACAATTTCTGAAGGTTGACACAAATGTTGGACGAATAGCTGTTAGGTTAGGATGGGTTCCTCTACAACCGCTGCCTGAGTCACTACAGCTGCATCTCTTAGAATTGTGAGTATTAGACATTAGGCATTTAACGGGCCAACCTCATTTTTTTTCTGATTGCCTCATTGCTCACAGATGCTAACGAGTTCCTCTTAGGTATCCAATACTGGAGTCAATTCAAAAATATTTGTGGCCAAGATTATGCAAGCTTGACCAGAAAACATTGTAACCTCAAAACCTTTAGATAAATGTCTATTCATAAAAAATTTACTGATTTATGCACTACTGATACAGGTATGAACTACATTATCAGATGATTACATTTGGAAAGGTATTTCATTAGGTTAAATTTTACATCAATGCTTCAAAAATTAAAATCATATTTTGAAGTGAAGCCTTTAAAGAGCATCATTATGCTCATGCACTAACATGTTTTGTAGGTTTTTTGCACAAAGAGTAAACCAAATTGCAATGCATGTCCAATGAGAGGGGAGTGCAGACACTTTGCAAGTGCTTTTGCAAGGTTAGTGTCCAACCTATTTCCAGCTTGTCTTTATAATGAATGCCATAATAACCCAGGCAGCTAGAAACAGGCACTGCTCACCAGCATGCATCTAAATTTTCATACACAAGCATCAATATCAGAACCAAGCCTTTAAAGTTTTCTTTGCTCGGTTACTGATTAATAATCATTTACTGATGTTTATACTTTTGTTGTCTGCATGAGCCCATATATATGAAAAACTCATCAACCTGGAAACATGCCAAGCAATTAGCTTCAACTTCTATTGACATCCACCATTTATCTTTGTTACTTAAGGCAATATAGGTCTTAAAGCATTCAAGTAAAACAACCACCATAAATTTACTATTCAATTTGGTATTCACAAATTCATTTCAACAGACATCTACCGAGATCTAAAATCACATAGATACTTAACATGGCCATGAATTGTGTCATAGGCATCCCCGTTGATGTGGAAAATATTGATTGTCTTAAACAAAGGGAAAAAAAAGGACCTGTCTTAAACCTATGAGATTCCCAATAGTGTAGATGCTTCTTTCCCCTAGGTTTAAATTTGGCACACAAACCGGGCAGGGAACCCATGACTTCAAAAAACAAACACAAAGTAAGGTGACAACAAGCTTTCAAGGAATAGTGATGAAAAAATAAGTGAATATTGTTTCAAGTCTTCATAAAACGCAACACATTCACCTTCAATACCAAAAGAAGACAACTTAGGAGGATTTAATGAAAAAATTAAATTAACAGAAAGGTCAGATACTCTTAAAGCCACCTACCTTGGCCTCCAAAAACCTGAGCTCTATGTTTCAAGCTTGTGTCAACTTTCTTCCATGCAGTGCAAGGCTCACACTACCAGGGCCTGAAGAGAAAAGTATAACAAGTACAATTGCTCCAATGATGCCTGAGAGAAATCCTAACGGAACTTTAAATCAAATTCCATTACCTCCACCCGTGCATAACTTGCTTAAAGTAGCGCATAATGGTGGCAACAATGAACCTATCATTGAAGAGCCGGAAACACCAGAACCAGAGCACATAGAAGTAACACAGAGTGATATTGAAGATGCATTCTATGAGGATCCTGATGAAATTCCCACAATAAAACTGAACATGGAAGAGTTCACAGCGAACCTACAGCATTACATGCAGGAGAATATGGAACTCCAAGAAGGAGACTTGTCAAAGGCTTTAGTAGCTTTGAATCCTGAAGCTGCTTCTATCCCCACTCCAAAACTGAAGAATGTGAGCAGGCTACGAACAGAGCATTATGTGTAAGTGGATATTTCCCTCATCATTGTATAACTGAAGTACCAAATACCAACCTATGATCACGGATAAACCTGTTAATATAATGGTCAGAGGGCAAAATTAACCCAACCAATACCAGTAGAATACACTCTAGATAAAATGTGCTCGTGATACCTATCTTTCTGCTCTAAAAATTGGACTATAGTTATACTTGGACATTGCTTTGAAAAATATATTTGCGAGTGTACAGGGAAAAACATTTAGACCACAGAATTTTGATGCTAATTAATCAGTAATTTATAGTAGCTACAGAGTACAAATAATACATCACAATCTGATACATAGCTGCAATGATGCAGATATGAGCTTCCAGATACGCATCCTCTCTTGAAACAGGTAAGTTATTCGTAATATGTTGAAATTTTGTGACTTCAATGCATAACATACTATTCTAATTTCCATATTTACAATATTTATAGATGGAAAAACGGGAACCTGGTGATCCTAGTCCCTATCTTCTAGCTATATGGACACCGGGTAAGAACAAAACTCAGAACGTCAACCTATATAAAGAAGGCTGAGAGATAGTCACAACGCAGCTCATGCCATTTATGAAATACTTTTGTAAATAGTATACAATGTTAAGATCACACCATATATCACCATTGTGTTAATAGGATATGTCATCATAGTTAGAGTTCAAACTACACATTGACTAGTGTTAGTGGGAACTGGGAAATATATTGTTTGAACTACAAACTAACTAGATGGGCTTCTATAAACATGCATTTAATAGGTGAAACTGCTCACTCAATTCACTCACCAGAACAAAGTTGCGGATCCCAAGAACAAGGAAGATTGTGCAGCGAGAAGACCTGTTTTGCTTGCAATAGTGTAAGAGAAGCTAATGCCGAGACAGTCCGAGGAACCATCTTGGTGAGCAAGATTTACACATAAATGTTCTGGAAGCAAACCCAACTACCTCCAAGATTCCTAACTAATGTTGGCATTGCAATGTGTACAGATACCATGTAGAAGTGCAATGAGAGGAAGCTTTCCCCTAAATGGGACGTATTTTCAAGTTAATGAGGTAATCTTGTCCAAGCTATTTCCAAATCTAATTCTTAGAAGACTCCGAAGTCAAAAGAAAGGGGTAAAACATGATCCAGGAATCCAGAACATGGAACTATATCCTAGACAAGATATAGATTATCTTACAGTATCCAAGAACCAACATTTTATTGATTCCTACATCCCTAACACATAATTTATTTGATAATAAGATGCTTATAAAATTAATCTGTTATTACCACACAGGTCTTTGCAGATCATGAATCAAGCCTCAACCCAATCAACGTTCCAAGGGAATGGATTTGGAATTTACCAAGACGAACTGTATACTTTGGAACATCTGTGTCATCAATATTCAAAGGTAAGAAACTACCACCCATCAAGCTTTTGAACATTAAAATTATTGTCCTGGTTCAGTAATAAAGTAAAAGGATACTTACAGAACTAATCTTTGTCTACTAGGACTTTCAACTGAGGGAATTCAGTACTGCTTTTGGAAAGGTATGAAATCTCACTTTTCATTATTTATCATATATGCATGCAACAAACATCAGCTTCTCATTGGACACACATAAAGAGATGGGACAAAAACTGTTTATTTTTACAATAAGATCATAAGCTAACCAAAATTTTCAACAAGAAAAACAGGTTGCCTTTTTTTCGTCTTCTTTACCATTTTTAACACCTAAAAATGTTTTAAAAAGTGTCCATGCATGCATTTAGAATAAAAAGTGTCCATGCATGCATTTAGAATACAGCTATTTTAAAACATCCCTAGTTCAAAGTCCTTCCAGAAACATTGAATTAATATGCAAAGAAATTCAGTTGAACCACATTTCACTCTTTTAAGAACTAGCAATGAATGATGATTACGCATGTATTGAAGATTTGTCATGCTTTCACCCATGCTCCTTTAACTGACTCAAATTATTTGCAGGATTTGTTTGTGTAAGGGGATTTGACCAAAAAACGCGAGCACCACGGCCGCTTATGGCTAGGTTGCACTTTCCTGCAAGCAAGCTGGTCAAGATGAAGAGTGAAAACAAGAAATGAACCAGTCATGATACAGAGATGATTGTTACCCAGAGGTACAAACCAATGTCAATGAGTCAATCCATAAAGGGAACTACAATAGCCAACTAGCATCTTCCCATAAAGGAAACAGAAATTTGCAGGGTAGAAGAGACGAATTTTTTTTACTAACAAATTGTTGTACACAATTGATCTTTATCTAACATGAGATGCATCCACCCATGTTAGGATTTTTTAGTGAAATTTTGAAGCCCATGATAGGTGGGGTCAATGTAGTCTGTCATATTATCAAAACTTTGATTGTTATTAATTTATGCTCTAAAGAGAGCCATTTTTCAATAAATAACCAGCAATATTTTTTCCTACTCATGCTCCAATCCATAATACAGTATAGACTTGGCAATTTGTGTATACATGTCGTTATTTTCCATGTCATAATCATATTTAAGGTGTTACATACTCTTAAAATATTTGACATGTTAGACTTTGTGTTATATAAATTATGACAATCATGTTCATATGATTTTTTTCACATTGTTTTCATGCCCATATTACAATAGTTTAAATAACAAAACCTTTATGATGAAACATGAATGTAAAACATTTGAGAACAATTTAATCTTACTGCCTTGAGCTTGAATGCCAAAACAACATTGTCTTCGAGAGCTTCTCTGTATTAAAATTTGAAATGATGATCAAAAATCAAATTAGACATGGTAAAAATTGATCTAAAGAAACTCGAGGAAGCTTGTATGCAAATATAAAAAGAACACTGGAAAAAAACATAAAAATTTCTTTTGCCTCATCTTCAAATTTCCTCTATTTGATCAACAAATAAAGCAGGATTCAACTCATTACAATATATCATACAACATTATAAAAACAAAAGGAATCTTAGATATTAAACTCAGAGGATCTACTTTCTTTTCTTCTTCGTTTTTCTGGTGCATTTTATGAGCATCAAAACACGGATTAAACTTAAGGCAAAAGGAATGCATTTGAAAGATATTAAAATTTCACTGGAAAAAAAGTAAAAAGGGATCTTACAATTTATAATCTTCCATCCGCTTTCTTCCAATTTTGCTTCCATTTTCTCAGAAATCAAACAACAATTTTATCACTATACACGGTTTAAAAGATCATGGAAACAGAATGAACCATAGATTTTGTTTAAAATTCCTCCAATATCTCATCAAACGAACAACGATGAACAAATTATTTAGGGCAAAGAAAACAATATTTGATCGAAAATAACCTCGAAACATATACCAGAAAAGATTAAATTAAAAATTAAGAAGAATAAAAGAATACCTTAATTGATGTCGTATGATATTGATAGTTATAAGAGTGAGAGAAGAAAATAGTAGATGAACCAATGGAGGGCAGATTCCAGATAATAATAATAACAATACTAATAATTACCATTATTTATTATCATGGCTTTTTTAGGTTTTTATTTTTTTAGGAATTTTCTTTTCATCGATATTTTTCGGATGGTTTTCATTTGCCGCCATTTGTTCCCCTCTCTCCTCTGCCTCCTGTAAAACCATCTTTGCTGACTGCTGTAGTGACGCATGAATTGCTGGAACATTATATAACCGTCTTATGTGGTGAACACGTGTACCGTTTTAATCAAGCCCAGGTGAATTGGGTCAGGCCTACGCGTCTATATTTGAATTAGGCCTACGTTACCGTCAAGAAATGCTTTACTTTTAGGGCCAAACAGCTTAACTGGGCGCTGGTTTTCTATAATTTGGTCTATGATTCAGGAAGTCCCACATAAAACCCTAAGTCCAAACAATTCTTTACTATCATTGCAACCGCCTCCTTTAAAAACCAAAAACCCTAACTTACTCTTTCTCTCCGCATTCTCCTCAAGCAACTTTGACGCAGCTGCCATTTTTTATTTGCTCTCAGGTATGTTGAACGCTCTCTTCTTTTTATCAGGTTGTAAATCTTGAAACTTGTCCTTTTCTGTTTTTGGAATGTTGTTATTGTTCTTGGTTCGATTATTTTTTAAAAAGAACGAGACTCTAATGGCTTATAGGAGTGCAGGAGGATACAATATCCATTTTTTCTGATGTTCCCTAAAATCTGGGTTTGTTTGGAACCGAGTGATTCTTCGGTTCGTACGTTTCGGGTTTGCATTGCTTACGGTCATGTAATATGTTGGGAGATTGTCTGACTTTGGTTTTATTGTAAAATATTTTGATTGAATATGATTCAGAAATGGATGCAATAACTGTTTCTTATTTCATCTGAAAAATCAGAAGCAGGAGCAGCTTGTATTTGAAAAATGGTGAGGGTGAGCGTTTTGAATGATGCACTCAAGAGCATGTACAATGCAGAGAAGAGGGGGAAACGGCAAGTGATGATCAGGCCGTCCTCTAAAGTTATCATCAAGTTCCTTTTGGTGATGCAAAAGCATGGTTTGTTTCTCCTATAATATGTCTTTTAGCTTTCATTCTAGTTTTAATAGTTTATGCTAGGATTTAGGTTTGTTTGATTTAAGTACATTGCTTTGAATGATATTACAGGTTACATTGGAGAGTTTGAATACGTAGATGATCATAGATCTGGTAAAATCGTGGTTGAACTGAATGGAAGGCTGAACAAGTGCGGTGTTATCAGTCCTCGTTTCGATATTGGAGTGAAGGAGATAGAGGGCTGGACTGCTCGTTTACTTCCTTCGAGACAGGTTAGCTAAGAAATTTCTTGATCGTTTAATCTCTTTTATTTAGTTTTTGATGATAATGTTTTCACAAGAACTATTAGTTAGTAGTATTTTCTAAGCACTAGAAATTTTTGTTTGGAAAATAAATGACAATTGACTAATGGATATTATTATTTGGTCTTCTTAGTAAGAAGCTCCGACTGTGATTCAAAATTTGACATTAACTTTTAAAGCATGAGCTTGATTAGATATAAAAATCAAATTGCTTGAGCTAGCTAGACTCTGCTCATTTACAGATTAGCTGGAATTACATGTACTTCAAACTTGATTATAGATATTTTTAAAAAGCTTGACTAGATTTGACATTTTTATCGGTTTCACCGTTGCAGTTTGGCTACATTGTGCTCACCACATCTGCTGGAATTATGGATCACGAAGAAGCCAGAAGGAAGAATGTTGGTGGAAAAGTACTTGGCTTCTTTTATTGAGAGACCCAATTTCTAAGAAATTTTATCTATTTTCGATTGAACTCCTATCGAGATGGTGGCTATCACTTAGTAGTTTGTCAGTCATATCATGTTTTGTTTACTTTGTTTGGGATTATGAATTGTTTGGTTTTCGGATTTTATTTGATAATAGTTGAAAGAGTATTTTATATCTGTGCGGTTCATTTAACTTTTCTTTTGATGAACTAGATGTCTAACCTTTCTTTGTGATTGTACTGTTCTAAAGCACATATAATCAAGTCTTGGAGCATGCACAGAGAAATTAGACTTGTCCATGGATTGGAGTTTCATTTGAATATTTTAAATCTTTTACTCGAGTTTGGTTTGATTTACTTGCTAGTTCTATTATGAACTTATAAGTTGATCCGAATATGATTTTTATTTTGTTTAAGTTCGTTGTATTGGTTCGATCTGTTGGGTTTGTTTGGTAAAACTCAGGCTCATTATGCTTGAGAAACGAATTCAGTCTTTTTCGAGCAATAGTGGATATTTGGTATTTCTTTTTGACTCTCGACATTGTTTTTGTTTATAAATAAGAGGAATTTTCATTATGATTGTGAAATTTATAGAAATGAAACTCGTACTCTTTTCTTATAATGCACACTCTAAAACATTAGTAATTTATTTGGGAGATAATTTTAAGGGTAAATTATGCAATTGGACACTAATGTTTGGGTAAATGTTTGATTTTTAAAAGTTGCAAATCGGTCACTAATGTTGTCGTTTATTATAAAATGGTAACGTCGCAGTCAATAATGTTATCGTTTATTATAAAATGATCGCTCGACGTTAACAACCATTACTGTGGGTGACGGAAAGTTTATGTGGCACGTTAATATGATTTTTTTGTAACTTTTTGTTCATTATTTTGATTAATTTTTCCATATGTGTATTTATAGTTCATTATTTGTTTTAATAAATAATAAATATATTATATTGATTAAATCCATATTTAAGCTCAAAACCATTAAGAATTAGGAATTAGTTATTTTTTAACCACACTATATTCGTTAAATTATCAATAAATTAAATTTTAACCCAAATAAACAATATTTCAATTATAACCAAATTAATATAATTAAAAAATTATTAAAAAATCAGTTAATTCGGTTAATCGACTGAAATAGTCGAATTTTGCTCGATTCAATCAGTATTTTTAAAAAAAAGTTTGGTTCGGTTAACGATTAAAGAAAAAAATTCATTTAATTTGATTAATGGTAATTCGATACAGTCGGTAATTGAATTAACCGTTTGAACACCCGTATAAGTATTATTTCTCCTTCCTCTTTACTTCCACTTTTGCTAACAAATAATTCATCTTCAACTGTTGCATTTTCAACTCAAATTAGGTTCCTTTTCAATTTTTGGCGCATAATGAGCTCTGCTTCAGAATCCCGATCACAGTGTGTTTCTTCCTCAAATTTGTTCCGGGTTCCGGGACTAGACCCCATTAAAATGGACAACATTGCGGAGAAGACCTTCGAAAGGTACTCATCTACCATAGTGAAGATAAATGGAAAAGAGGGTTCCCTTGTTTGGTTTAGGAATGATCTGATGGTACTAGACAACGAGCCTTTATTCAAGGTTTCTTCGGAGGCTATTTTGCCTGTTAATTTCCCACATTCTCGTCTCTTTCAGACCACCTATTGTTAATAAAAAAACACGTACATTAATCCGATAATGATATAAAAAATTATAATACATAAATATCATTATAAAATATTAAAAGTACAAAATGATAAAGAAAAAGAACGAGTTTACTCTTATCTTGAGATTGTTATCCGAAATAACAATTTGAGACAAAATCAATCCTAAGAAAATAAACAAAAAATGTTAAACTTCTTAGAAGATAAGATAAAAATAAATGGAAATCAAATACTCCTTTTATTTTGATCTATCGATCGGAATCAGTTGAGGCATGTCGCTATACAGTTTTTTTAAGACAGATTTTTGGCTACTCCTTTGGTGCTCGAGTTCGTTAGTCGTCTCTCTCCCAGGATACAACAATTAATGATCAGTTACACTAGCACATCTGCACATATCATGAACGATCATTGCCTTCGACTATAACCGGAAAAACTAAGGAAGATAAAAACTTTTTCAAGATAAGAGAAATTCTTGAAAACTGAGTTGTGAGATATGTTAAGATGTAAAAAATCTAACAGGTTTACTTACTATTTATAGGAATTTTCAAGAGAGATTTAATCTAACCAAATTTCTTTTAATATTCAACATTAAACATATAACAACATATTTTAATTTGAAATATTCAAAAAATAAAACTCCTTCTACCATTCAAACTTAAATAGATATTATTTTAATTTGAAATATACAAAAATATATAATTATATTTAATATTCAAAGTTAAAAATATAACAAATATATTTTTAAATTGACAAATTCAAAGAGAATTATCCTACTAATATTCAAATTAAATAATATATTTAATTTGCAATGGTCAAAAGGTAAACTCCCTTTGCTATTCAAACTTAAACAAATATTATTTTTAATTTAAAATATACAAAAGTATAAAATTATCTTTTAATATTCATAATTAAAAGTATAACCAATACATTTTTAAAATAACTTATTAAAAGAGTAATTATCCTACTAATATTCAAATTAAAAATTATCTTTTAATTTGCAATAGTCAAAAGGACTATTTATTTAATATAAATATTAAATCTATCAATTAAATTCACCATTTTTTCCAACAATCCCCCACATGAATGAAATTGATGATTTAATCAAAAACATTTTAGCACAATGTGGTGATAGCCTATACGATTGATAATTGCATAGGATATGTAGTTATCCTCCTTTGAACCTTCCCTTGTGACAATATATTTACTTTACTGGTTAAACAATAGATGCGATGTCCTTGAACTATTTTGCCGTTTGTGTAAACGATGACATACTTCACACAACTACCCCTCTGAAAAGAATTTAGTTCTCATGGGTATGTCCTTAAAGCCATGGGCATCTGGATGGTTTGCAAGAGTTTGAAAGAACTATGCACAATAGTCTCCTTGAAGCGATCCCACTTCACTCTCACATAGGTGACTTATGTTGATCGGCTCACCGAAGCACACAATGGTCATTAAGAGCTTTTTGCTTAGCCTATACCACTTTGATCACTGTTTACATCATAAGAGTGGACTTGGGATAAGAAACCCCCACAGTGATCGTACACAGGTTATGCAATTAGGTTGTCCCTTTAAACCTAGATCTTGGGATCTCCAATCAACAAGGTAGGTTTTCCTTCACATAACACCTTTAAATTCCATAGGCTTTAGTCAAATTCCTTTAGATGTTTTCTCAACTTGATCTCGATTTAACCTTTAGGTTAGCAGATCTATAATGTTATCCTTTGATCTTACAAAATCAACAGAGATAACTCAATTTGAGATCAATTGTCTATGGTATTAATTCGACGACGCATATGTCTTGAATTAGCATTATACTTGTTAGTCATAGTATAAACATATTGTGGGCACATGTTTAAGCCATTTAAGAATATCCTTCAAGAAATTCCAAAACAATTCAACTTATTCTCCAGACTTATCTAGAGCTTTAAACTCATATTTCACTATGAATCTGATTATAACCATTTTCTTAAGGATTTCCATGATACTTTTTATTTCCAATGTGAAACATATTCACTTGAGTCGTTGATATTTTAAATATCAAATTCCAAAAAGCATTGTTCTATCCTTCTAAGATAGTATAGTCAAAGAAAATACAATCCATTGTTTAGGATTTATTTTCATTTGTTTTGGTAATATAACAATTACCTTCTCAAGACACCCCCACATTTTCAAGTGTTGTATGACACATATTTTGAAACTTTTCGTAACTCATATGATGTCTTGTCATTTTCCTGGGGACCTTATTTAAAAGATAATTTGACAGAACAAAATCTCCCCCAAATGTTCTATGACAACTCATAATTTCTTACTATTTCGTTCATTGTTCAATTCTTTCGCTTCACTAATCCATTTATTTTAGGAGAATATAGTGATGTCACTTCATGAGTAATATCATGTTATGCACACTTCTTACTATCTTAATATATTTATTAAGTTGATTTTCAACTTCATGTTTATAGAAAATAATTTTTTCTATAACTTGGTTTTGCTCTTTTAGAAAATACACACAGCAATACTTTTGGTATCATCAAATGAGATATTTTGTTCATAGAATTTTACAAGTTTCTCATCGTGGCTCACTATCACCGACAACCACGATTTCGTTTAACACACGAAACTAAAATTAGTAATAATTCCAACAATAAACCAAAATTAAATTTTGATTTATTCTATCAACAAAATTTAGTCATGAACTAAAATTTTGAAATAAATCAGTACGACATAATTAAAATCTCAATTGATTTCAAAAATGAAATCAAAGATTCCAATAAATAGAAAATTAATTATTTTTAATTTTGTTATCAGACAAAAAAATTCTGAAATAAAATAAGTAACATAGTTACTTTCATGACAATTTAAGCTATATAGATTTGTCCACTTTGAGATTTTAGTAAACCCGTTAAGATGACATAATAAATCTCAAAACATATTTGTTCGTTGAGGGCTAAAATTTTAGACCACTTGATTGTCCTAATTATAACTTCGCCATAGCATTTTATTTTCTATTGTTCATTATTCATTGCTTGAGGACAAGCAATAACTTAAGTTTGAGGGTGTTACAACTCCGTAAAAAGATTATATTTTACATCTTTTTACTTAAGTTATTGTTTGTCTAAAAGCCATTGTCATCCAATTTTAGTTGCATTTAGGACATTTTATGCGTGTGGTGGAAAAGTTTTACCTCAACTAGTTTTCTTTATAAAATTGATGCTGCTGATGAGAAGTATTGTGTGTTGGATGTGATGATGCAAGTGATAGGAAGTGACCGAGAAGGAAATTATTTTCCGAGACAAATTTTGTGCAAGGGCTAAAGGAACTAAAGATGATATTTGTCACGACGAGTTTTATCTTGCAAATCTGACGCAGTACGAGACAAAATTGCTGACGTCGCACGGGTAATTATCTAATACACCTCACGTGAACCTCTGCCCCGGCCAAGGATTTGGAGCCACTACCAGCTGCCATATCATTCACGAAATAGGCATGAATTCAAGGGTAGTTGGGGAAATATCAATGGCACTAAACCCTAGAAATTCCTCACTATAAATAGCATATTATGCCCACCATTTAAGAGATTCCACTCTCACCTACCCTAAAAAGTTTTGGAAAATGCAACTGTAACACCTTCTTCTCCTCTCATCCTTCCTTGGTGTCCTCTATAGTCGGGCTTCGTCGGAGTAGCGGTTAGGCCTTAGAGAGAGGCTAGTGCGCTGGAGCAGTCATAGTGATGGTCTACTGTTACGACAATAACTCTGTTTTTTGGAGTTTTCTTCTCCTTGTTCTTCATTTCTTATCTTTTAAGGGCTTGTACTTAATGAATATTTGGGGATGATTTTAGCCATACCATTAACTATTTTATTTGGTGTTTGAGATGTTTGGATGATACCTTATTTTATGTTTAATGGATGATTAAGTATATTTATGTCTATTGTTGTTTTGTTCATTGTTTTAGTCTTATGCCTTAGCATTGTAAGAGTTTTTAAGAGTTTGTCTGGTGTTTTGGCATAATATTCCTAATCTTTATAGGAGTTGTTGAGAAATAGTCATTTTTCTAAGAGTTGGTACATAATATCGATAGAGTTAGGTTAGATCTACGTGAACAAGGGAACTAATATGAGATGGCGAGGTTTTAATCTAACTTAAAGATAATGAGAGGGTTTCAAGCGACTAAAAGAAATATTACTCAATCGATAGGCTAGGGTCACTGTTTACGCTGAGAAGTATTATCATGGCAATATTTATATCAGGTTCCTTACTAGAGATAGCTTAGGAACACTTTAATAATTTCCATCGGGCAACATAGGTACAACATACTTAGTTCATCCTAGGCATAGAATAATTTCTCGCAGTAGTAAATCCAACCCAAATGCTCAGTTAGAAGTCAGATTGTGTGAGGTTGTTAGTCTATATTCATAACTCAAAAAAAATTCACCTTAACAACTTTTATTTACTTACTCTTGCAATTAATTTTTACCTTAGCAATTTTTTATTTGTTTACTCTAGCATATTTTTCTTGTCACGGCAAAAATTATCTGCTCATTTCACTTCACACAATTCTTGCCTCAGCCAATTTTTTCCATCTGTTCATACCACATGCCATAACACATTTCTCATTTGTTTATACCATTAGATTTAGGTGTTTAGGATTAGTTACTGACATATATTCCTAGCTAAAACAATCTTTAAAGAATTCCCCCAATCCATGTGAGACGATACTCACTCATTATTGTATTACTTGCATCGATTGTGTATACTTGCACAGATTTGCATGCCACAGCGCATGCATTTACACGCGATCACCCATGCACTCACTTTGTTGTTGTATGTATGCATATTAATGTTGACCCATACTCATATGTTGTTGATTGTTATAGCCTGCATACTATGCACAACATATACAATTGTGAGTTGAAGTATCTTCCAAAAGATACTTATTGGCCACCAATATTTTCTAAAGAATGATGTCAAATCCACAATTACGAAAGAAGTTGAAGGGTCGACCTGAATCTAGTCAAATTCATGTTGATATGGATGATCCTCAATGAGAGCAAGGTTTACCAAGGCTTTGTGGGCAACGTACAGGTGAATGCTACAACAGAAACCATTGTCTAAATCTTCCTAAATATCGAGCGGGCCAATAAAATCTTTGTAATTATGTTCCTATGTTGTTTGTTGTACCTTTTTTTGATAATTTATGAGCATCATTAACCATCTAGATTTTGCACTTTTCATACATAATTTACAAACTACTAATAAATAACTTTTAACTAAACATAAATTCATATGTATATTTAAAATATGTTTTTCAACATAAAAAACAAATTTTCGTCTTCTTCTTCTTCTCAATTTCTACACTATTTTTTTTCATTCCTCTCTATAAGTGTAAGTCATTTGCTACGTCGGATCGGTAAGTCTTCATACTTCTCATTCTCCGCATCCTCCCCATCCTCATCGATTTTCATGTCCTTATTATCTTCTTCAAGTTTCCTTCTCTCCTCATGTTAATCAAGTATCGACTTCATTGCTTCCTCTACCCACTACTCATACGAAGACGAGCTCAAATCCGAATCATCGATGTTTAAGTTAATCATACCTAAATATATCATTCGAAAATTTTTCATAATATTCTTCCCACAAATGCATGATTACATTCTCATATACACTCTATAAACTCATCCTACTTCTATCTATAATGAAATTTTTCCCAAAATAGCCGTTGGAACTCGTCATACCCACATGACAAGTTCCATCATTTCAAAAATTAATGTTGTTAGCCAACGACTACTTATTTTAAACCCAAAGGAACTCGTCACCTCGGTATGACGAGTTCCCTAGTTTTATTTTATTTTTTTGGATAAAACACTCCAAATTAAAAATATTATTTTAATGGAACTCGTCACGTTGACATGATTAATTTCACGAAAAATAATTAAATATTAATCAGTTGAATAAAATATAATTTTGAGTGAAACTTGTCACCTCGACGTGACAAGTTCTTTTGAAACTATAGCAAGTGTCGTAAAAGCCAAAATAAACTTCAATATGTCTGATTGGGCTAATTAATAAAATCGTTTTCCCTATTGGTCCAAAAAACCCTTTTACCGTGTTTATAATTTGGGCCATAGATCGTTGAGATCAATGACCAAATGGTTCAAATCATATTTGAATTGGACAAGCCCAAAAGTGGAAGACCACAAACATTAGGGCTCTTCTGGATCTGGCCTAGCCTAGGTTTAAGAGACTCGAAATATTCAATGTAATTTGCTTAAGGAGGTCGAAACTTAAGGAGGAAAAGTTAATCTCACGTGAATCAACATGAAATCGCCGGCTTCAGCCTCATGGAAAGCCCCTCTGAAGTTCAGGATGTAAGCTCTGTGCTCATAATTCTTCTTTGTATCTAGGGTTTATGTGTTGAGTCTTTGTTTATCAGGATTAAAAGCCTGGTTTGCTAATTCTGATCCAAAAATTGAAGGCCGGCAGCGGAGAATTTAGTACCCATTAGGCTGGATATCGAAGTCGATGGTCAGCGGTATAAAGACGCTTTCACTTGGAACCCTTATGGTACGTATCAACCCTTTTTAAGTGTCGTTTCTCATGAATGGAAGAAATTTCGAGAAACTTCTTATGCTGTCTTTGAAAACATTAATTTGGAAATTTTGATTTAGATTTCATTTGTTATATGAGTTGCGGGAAAATGCATACGTTAGGTGCGAATTAATGAAAATATTTGAAAGTACGAAAACATAAATTTCAAATTCATAAATAGTGATTACATTTTCATGCGTTTTGTTACATGATTATACTATTTTTTGAATTCAAATTTATTATTCGAAATCCAAGTTCTTAACACAACCTTAATTTAGTTTGCTAATGGAAGTGGTACGTATTCTCGTGTGTGCATGTCTATTTCCAAAAGATCCCGATTCAGAGGTGGTGATGTTTGCAAAAAGGACTGTAAAAGACTTGAAGCTTGCCCCTGGTTTCCTTCCTCAAATCGTTCAGTTCATTCAGGTAATTATAATGGTTTTCTTCCTATCGTTTCAATCCTCAAAATTAAAAAAAAAATGTGCACTTTAAAGCCAATTTGTTGATGTACTTATCGTTCTCCTATTCTTCACTTTGCTTGTTATTTTTTAGTCACAGCTTGCCACCTTTCGATCATATGCAGGCCAAGACATGTATGTTGGGGACAAGATTGTTCCAATTAAGGTTTCTTTCATAAGTAAACTGCCAACAAGATTTATATAAATATTACATTTTCTATTTAATGTTTTTCTAACACCTTTTTATCCATCACATGGATTTCATCAGCTTGATCTTCGAGTCGATCATACGGTTATTCGGGATCAGTTTTTATGGGTAAGAATTGAAAAATGACTATCATATCATCATTATATGCATGTTCTTGTGCGTTCTCATGCTTGTTCATCATTTATCTTTTGTAAGCTATGCAATTTTTTCTCAATGAGATGTTTAAATTCTATTATCTTGACTTCTTGTAGGACTTGAACAACTTTGATAGTGACCCTGAAGAATTTGCTAGAACTCTTTGCAAAGATGTAGGCATTGAAGACCCTGAAGTTGGGGTAAGCTATTCATTTTATAAGCACGATCATAAAATATTCTTCTACCCTGTTTCATTCTCTTTTTGTGCCTTAAAAACATATCTTATGTATATGATTACTTTATTCTTTGCAGCCAGCAATTGCCTTAGCAATCAGAGAGCAACTTTATGAGGTAGCTATCATATGTTCTACCTTATCTTCGTAGTAGCTATCAAGTGTTTCTACATTATCTTCTTAGTCATTGATGTAACTATTGTATGGTCTGGCGGTTATTGCATCGTGGTAATGGTATGTATTTTAGATTGCGATTCAAAATGTTACTTCAGCAAGAGAGAACAGAATAAACAAAAAGGGTCGTCGAGCAGCTGAACATTTCCCTATCAGGTTTGTGTTGTTTCCTTACAATATGAAGCCTCAATTTTTTTGAGCATTTTGATGACATTACTCTCTCTTTTTGCTCTCACAGTAAACCTAGTGGTGCTGCATTGGACTTGATGAAGTTATTCAGATCAAGTGTTGTTCGGTATGCTCGCTTTCATGAAGAAAAATGTATTTAGTCTTGAAAATTTGTTATGGTCCATTTGGAAACTGTATTTAAGGGGTGGGGTTTGGATTTCTATATCCAATTTCATTGTTTGCGAATGGTTTTATTTTGATTTGGGTCAAATTTAAAAGGTCCACTATGATTCCAACATAATTCTTCTGCTATGTTTTTTAAAAGTCAATACAAACAGGATTCTCTTACATGCCCCCATATTAGAATTTAGAAAACATATTACATAGTTTGATAAAGGCTCTCTATTTTTTAAAAGTCAACACAAACAGGTTCACTAGAATTCCAACATACACTCTTGTTCGAGCTCTTATCTGCTTGCTCTGTCACTTGAGAAAGTTCTAAAGAAAGATGCTTATGGTTAGCCTTTTTGTTTCTGGTGTTTCAGGAAAAGAAAGGAGTGGGATTATTATAAACCCGTTCTCGACCTTCTATCTAATGAAGACGTAGATGCTCTTGAAGCCAAAGAAGAGAGGAGTGGTTGATAGATAAACGTAGTATGTATAAATGATTAACTATCAACATTTGTATTTTGTTGCTTGGTCTTCGTGATTCAACCTGCTTTGTATAAAATTTGGTTGAATTCTTCCACAATTTCATCTACCTCTTCATCTCCCATCATTTCAATATGTTTACTCATTTCTCTAGCTCTCCTTATATTCTCCCCTTCCTTCCCTCCCACCACCTGTTTAATCACTTTACCTATCTCTTCCCTTTCAAGGTTCCCATCCTTGCCTCTCTTCACCTCCACGCCAACTCCAACATCATCTACAACCCTAGCATTCTATGGCTGGTCAAGATGCATAGGCATTGCTATGATTGGAACTCCAAATTTCAACCTTTCCATTATCGAACTCCATCCGCAGTGACTCACAAATCCCCCTATGCTCAAGTGTTGCAGTATTCTCGCCTGCGGTGCCCAACCTTCTACCACCACTCCTGTCCTGCCGATCCTTTCAAGATATCCTTCGGGTAATGCCACTACGAGCTTGGGTTTCCAACAGGGAATCTGATAACCCAAATGAAGTTTACCTCACTAAGCTCAAGCCCTTCGGCTATGGCTTCCCTTTCTTTCTTAGAAAGAAAGCACTCGCTCCCGAATTAAACGAACACGGTGGAGCCTTTTCTCTTCATGGTAAGCCATTCTATCAATTCTTTTTCGTTCTCATGGTGTTCTTCAATGGTGTCTTGAAACAGTGGACCTGTTGGGATTATCCTCTTGTTTACTAGGATTGAAAGGTAGTCCATGTATTTCCCTTCAGGCTCCCTAAAAGTCTTAACCAAAACGATGTTGGAAGATTGTTGAAAGCACTGAAGAATCCTATCTTTATCTTTGCAATCACCTGCACTATTCTCAAGCAACTTGCCGAAGGTCCCTGTCGAATAATTGTTCAAATAAATTTCAGGAAAGGGAAACCCCTCAACATTAGTGTTGTTCAATGCATGAAAGACAAAAGAAGCCATTGCTGCAGAGGAACAAAAGAAATGTATAGTGACCAGATCAGGGTTTAGGGCTTCCAATAACTTGGAAAACCCATTGCTGGAAATGTAAAGGGCTTTCTTCAGTGTTCATTAGATGGGGAGGCAACCCATTGGTGGTGTGGTAGTGAGAAGGAAGCTCAGGCAACAATGGGAGCTTGAGCTCAATGAACTCAATCGAAAGTGAGTGTTTGAGAGAAATCTTGGGCTTGATGGAGTTGAGGTTTACCGCAGTGGACCAAAAGTAAATGTACAAGTTTTTGTTGACGAGCCTCTTGGCTAGCTCTAAGAAGGGTGAAATATGGCCATGGGCTAACCATGGGAACATCGATACTCGAATTCTCGTATCCATCTTACTTTGCACCTCTTTGTTGCTCACTATGTTTTGATCATTTATATTGATGAAAGGGCATAACATATAATCATCCAACAAACGATTTTTAAACTGTGGGCAAAGAGTTTATGCAAGGAGATTCAAATTTTTTAAAAAAAAATTATTTAAACTATATAAAAATTTAAAAATTTTAAGGGTATAATTGTACTCGAATACTTCTCAAAGCATTCTTGATTATAGATGAAAATGAAAATTGTGGAACAACCTATAATCATCCAACACAAGATTTTTAAACTGTGGGCAAAGAGTTTATGCAAGGAGATTCAAATTTTAAAAAAAATTATTTAAACTATATAAGAATTTAAAAATTTTAAGGGTATAATCATCCAACACAAGATTTTTAAACTGTGGGCAAAGAGTTTATGCAAGGAGATTCAAATTTTTAAAAAAAATTATTTAAACTATATAAGAATTTAAAAATTTTAAGGGTATAATTGTACTCGAATACTTCTCAAAGCATTGTTGATTATAGATGAAAATGAAAATTGTGGAACAACCAGGTAAGGTGCTAGAAAGGAGGGGAAAAGCGTGGATGCATAATTGTTAGGCTTTAGTCAACACGTACCTAAGTATTGTCTCCGGGAGCTTCCACGATTCATATATTTTGTTTTCCGTAACGTAAGTAATTTGGATTTCGATTCATTTACTTTTGTTTTTTTTAATATTTTTATTACTTAAATAAAATAATTGATATTTATGATTTAAGAATTGAATAAGAGATTGATATATTATCAGACTATTCACTTATCTTTTTATCCTTAAATCATAAAATAATTAAATATTATCTCACGTTTTTATGTATATTATACCAATAATTCAGTCTATTTTGATATATAGACTTTTTTTACCATCCATAATAATTTTGTAAATTGATAACTTCCTAAACGTAATTTTTGGACTTGAATGTATTTAATATCAGTAGTTTGATATTTTTTTAAATATTATATATTTAAAAAATTAAAATATCAATTTTACTGTGTAAAACACATCTGATTGAATAAAAGTTTCACAGAAAGTTTAAAAGTTAGAATGATACGATGAGAGTGAGTCACACTATCATATATTAATTATTTTTGTATTAAGTTAAAAGAAATTATAAAGTAATATATGTTTTTAAGTACTCTTAATCATTTGACAATGAATGTTCAATCAATCTTGTAATCGTTGATATTAGAACTCATAACCTATACGAAAAACATCGATTCTTTTAATCATTGAGATAATTTTAGTTCGTACATATATGAATTATTATTGTATTTTTTAAAATGTATATATATATATTATTGTATTATAATATGTCTCCTTTAATTGATGGGAGGTTATAAAATAACTTTTTGTAGATGATACTTTTTATTAATAAAATTTTAAAAAGATAGAAGATATATAAATCATGACATAAAAATAAGATTATAAGGATGATTGGTGGTTCACCTTATTAAAATAAGATTAAGATTCATGTTGTTTAATTCTTATATTGCTTCGGTGTTAAAATAGAGAAAAATTAGATGTACGTTGCTGGAAGAAAGTTTCAACACAAATTGTAGTGTAAAACTTTTGTCGTAGATCAAAAATATGATATAGAATTAACTACTTGAGTCGATGGAAGGTTATAAAATGACTCTTCCTAAAAGTAGGGATGATTGTCATTTGTCACTATAAATTGATTAAATATTAGGGTAAACTATACCATTGACATCTAACTATTTAACCCTTTTACTTTTGTCACCGATCTTTTAATTTTGTCAATCAGACCACCTAACTATTTAATTATTGTCAATTAAACCACTTACCGTTAACAATTGATGAAAATATTGGTGTATCAGTTAAAAAATTGGCATAACTATACATTTAGTTCTTAATATTTATATGTTATATTAATTTAGTCCTAATTTAAATTTAATTTATTAAATTAATCATTCAATCATGATCTAACATGTGTCGACACAAGATCATTGTAACACCCTAATTTAGGGGCTAAAAATTAAGAAATTATAAAGTGGTGGATTTAATTGGTATTTTGAAAGAAACAGTGGGTTAAATTGTAAAATATTAAAGTTGGCATACCGTTTTATGAAGTACAGAAAGTTTAGTGGCTAAATTCTTGATTTAACCATTTTTAAATATGAGATGTTATAAACCCCAATTCCCGTATATTTTCTGGAAATTTTTCCAGTTTTCCCTCTCCCTCAACCCAACTTTCAACTCCGATCTACTCGCCGTCCAACCTCCGATCGACAAGCCGAAACCACCATCGTGTTCGTTGTTAACCGTGGAACAAAACCCCTCAAACTTTTCATCGTGAATCATCGCCGTTCGTCGTGAATTTCAGTCGGAAGTATCGTCGGTAATAACTCAGTTTTAGTTGGTTTTTCATCGATTCACGACGATTGGGTCATCCGTTTACGACACCTCCCGTACCATCGTGTTCGTTGCATCGTTCCGAGTTCGCCGGTGTCATCCTTGGTCTCCGTCGACGGCGGCGCACGTGGAGGTGAAGCGGTCAAAGTTTCCGATTCGTTGAAATCGGGCTCTCTGTTGTTCAAAAAATTGAATCGAGCTTTGTAAGTATCTCGAAATCGCTTAAAATAATTTTTAGGAATTTTTACGGGAATTTTCCGATATCAGAGCACTGTTCACGCTTCCCCACGCGCCGCCACTGCGCGTGGGGAAAGAAAAATGACCGGTTTGACCGGTTTTGGTGCATAGTTGACCGGTTTGACCGGTCATAACCCAACCCGACCCGTTTACCCGACCCGACCTGTTGACCCGACCCCTTGACTCGTTGACCGTTGACCAACGTTGACCACTGTTGACAAAAACTTTGATCGGCTTTGACCGGGCATTAAACGACCTTTGACTTTGACCGAGCATACCTATCCTGATATTTTTCGACGTTCCAAATCTGATTCCGCAATCCGTTTTTCGAAATTCGAATTCGAAGGCCTCGAAATTGTCAGTCAAACCCGTTGAGTTTGATTTTGACCGAAAATTCCAAATTTATGAAAAGTCATATTTTATGCTTTTGACGTCCTGAATCCGAATCCGAAGTCCGTTTTGCCAAATTCGAACCCGGTAAGCTATCTTGCACTGATTTATCACCCGATTCGATCCGTTTATCGCAATTAAGCTCAGTTTCTGATATAATTTATGTTGATATGTATCTGAGGAATTATTGGAAGTTGAATTGAAGATCAAAGGCGTGCGAATGGAATTTTTATGGTCGATCAGTATTGCATGAAAATCGAGATAATACTTTACTACCTCTTTATGCTTTATGAAACATGTTTATATTGATAAATGCATGAACAAGATAATGTTGGTCACTTTGGTGGAGTTGAATAATTTATACACTCGATATGATGTGGTAGAAATTCTGTAAATAATTACGGATCGAATGACTAATATAAGAGATTGAGGAATTGTTAGATTAAATTACAAGTTTGTGATTAGTGATAAAGAAATCAGCCCTGTATCGCAACTTATAATTATTTCATCAAAGGTTAAATGTTAAAGGTACTTGGATGAGAAATTATGAGAATACTCTGGTAGGGTAAAATTACGAAAATACCCTTATGTTATAAAAAGACAAGATTTGAATATGGAAGTTAGATAAGAGGATTTTACAGACATATTGATCTGATAAAAATATTGATGTGCATAAGGAATGTTAGTTTTATTTGGAAATTATGGATAACCGATTTTAATCTTATGAGAGTTTGTAAAGGATACTAGAAGTTTGTTAAGAGAACCGTTTCAAGATCAAAGAGTATTCAAGAAAGCAATTAATCATAGGATCTCTAACTTATATTATTTTCGTTAAGAGCAAATATCGAAATTATCTGGTTAAGAAATTACGAAATTCGAACCCGAAGGCCTCGAAATTGTCAGTCAAACCCGTTGACTTTGTTTTTGACCGAAAATTCCAAATTTATGAAAAGTCATATTTTATGCTTTTGACGTCCTGAATCCGAATCCGAAGTCCGTTTTGCCAAATTCGAACCCGGTAAGCTATCTTGCACTGATTTATCACCCGATTCGGTCCGTTTATCGCAATTAAGCTCTGTTTCTGATATAATTTATGTTGATATGTATCTGAGGAATTATTGGAAGTTGAATTGAAGATCAAAGGCGTGCGAATGGAATTTTTATGGTCGATCAGTATTGCACAAAAATCGAGATAATACTTTACTACCTCTTTATGCTTTATGAAACATGTTTTATATTGATAAATGCATGAACAAGATAATGTTGGTCACTTTGGTGGAGTTGAATAATTTATACACTCGATATGATGTGGTAGAAATTCTGTAAATAATTACGGATCGAATGACTAATATAAGAGATTGAGGAATTGTTAGATTAAATTACAAGTTTGTGATTAGTGATAAAGAAATCAGCCCTGTATCTGCAACTTATAATTTATTTCATCAAAGGTTAAATGTTAAAGGTACTTGGATGAGAAATTATGAGAATACTCTGGTAGGGTAAAATTACGAAAATACCCTTATGTTATAAAAAGACAAGATTTGAATATGGAAGTTAGATAAGAGGATTTTACAGACATATTGATCTGATAAAAATATTGATGTGCATAAGGAATGTTAGTTTTATTTGGAAATTATGGATAACCAATTTTAATCTTATGAGAGTTTGTGAAGGATACTAGAAGTTTGTTAAGAGAACCGTTTCAAGATCAGAGAGTATTCAAGAAAGCAATTAATCATAGGATCTCTAACTTATATTATTTTCGTTAAGAGCAAATATCGAAATTATCTGGTTAAGAAATTATGGAAATGCCCTTAAGAGGTAGAATAGTCTGAGTTGACTCTGAATGAGAAAATACTTAGGGGATTCGTACTTAACTCGATTAAGTACGGATTTAATTGTTAAGATCCTGACTTAGTGCAGGAAAATTTCGGATATTCCGTTTGTAAAATCTGAGAAGACACTTGACCCATAAATATTCGAATAATGAGTAAATACTTGAAGAATAATTTATCGGGGGTATTCTGCTGTTAGAATTGTTCGAAAGGACTGAAGTAAATGATAAGATTGAATTAAATAATAAGACCGGATGGCAGGAAAATATTGAAATACCATAGATCTGTAAAATGACCAAAATACCCCTGTAATGGAAATGATCCAAGAATACCACCAAGCTCAAGAATAATTGGATATCTTCGAGCTCTGAAATAAATGGGATAAAAATGAATACCAAAATTACCAAAATACCCTTGTGTCCTATTCTAAGCAAATGTATTGGATTAATTAAGGAATCCAAATAAGAATAGGTGTTGAACTACCTTTAAAAGTTATGGAACACAGCTTAAGTGAGTCGATCAACCTTAATGATATGTCAGTACCTGAACGGCATAAATATTACTTGAATGCTGTTTGTCTTCTCAAGTTTGGCTCGATGATAATTTTGGAAGTATTCAGCTCAGCTTAACTCTAGATCGCGTTAAGCACTAAGAATTGGATATTTGTCCGACAAATCAACCACGAAGATCGAACTGAACAGAAGTACAATATGTATCTGAAATTTAGAGACGTCCAAATTAATCTGGAAAACTCTGAAGTAATTGGAATGGATTTGACTACTAAGTGAAATAAGTAACCTCAATGACTAAGATTTTAATAAGTGATTTGGATGAGTCTGGAAACGTTAATGAACATACACGATGTATTGTTCTTCTGGATCATGAACTACAAATCAAACATGTCAGTATTTCATGATATAGTGGAAGCGTAAAAATGAAATAAAGACATTGGAAGATCTATTCAGTGATAATTCCGAAGATGATCTATGAATAAGAATTTTTGGTATTAAAGTGTAAATACCCTAGAAGGACACGAAATGACCAGTCGATAAGTATTAGTTCTGGGAACTATTCATCTAAGAGTTGTTCGATAATGCGATCAATCGACATAGATTGTTAAGGTTCTGAATCTTCGTTGTTAAGTTGTTCAATTATCCACTCAATTGATATGGATGTAAAAGATCCTGAATACCCTTCTGATTACGTACAACTTCTGAAAACTGTCCGAATAAGATATGATCCTGATAATTCACATTCTGAATAACTGATGATTCCGATAGTTATTGAAATATTCCTATAGTGATCCTAAATACCGACATTCTATCGGTAAACTGAAGATATGTGTTTCTCTGCCTTATAAGATTATCTAGTCCCTCTAAATAATGTCAATAAACTCTGGTGTGTTCCCTACTCACATGAATATTTTATCTGATTTTCGATTTGAATTCTGATCTGATACTTGACATGGATTCTGATCTGATATCTGACATGGATTCTGATCTGATACTTGACTTGGATTCTGATCTGTTACTTGACCTGATTTCTGATATGATACTTGACATGATTTATGTTTTGATTTTTGATATATCCGTTTACGGACGAAAAATGTTTTAATTGGGGGGTATTGTTGAAGGAAGAAGTTTCGCAGGTTCCTCGGCTTTGTGCTCAGGGCCTTATATGATGTGTTGGGTTGGGTGTATGGTTCTGGGGAACCTACACATTATGATGTGTTGGGATGGGGGTATATATATATATGTTTTAAAAAGATCTGAAAAGTTATATGGTTTTTGGGAACACACTAGATAACCTATTTTGATCTCCTGAACTCAGTTATCCGAAATATTTGTCTGAATTGAAAGCTCATTGTCCGTTACCATCTGAAATATCAGTAGGATCTCTGCTCAGCATAAAAATCTATAAATGTTCGGAAATAATAAGGATATGTATGTTTATCTGTATCTGTACGTTCTTCAGTATCATCTGGTAGTTCTGTATTACTGAGCTTTTCGAAGCTCACTCTATTGCTCACCTTTTCAGGTTAAAAGAATTGTACCAGTGCAGTTATCGACATCAGTAAGGGAATTCTTCCGGCGTTGTTTCCAGAGAATGGTACATATGATTAGGGGGCATGTAATTGTATTTTGTTTTATATATGAGTCCAAAAGTCTGTTTTATTTTTAAATAGTGACAAATGATTTTATAAGTTTACATGTTATGGTAAAAAGTTTTAAATTTTCCGCTATTTTTACAGTGGGTCGCTCTGGTGGCCCAAATGTGACACCCAGATTGGATCTGGTTACCCTTATCGGTCTGTGGGGGTTACAATCATGACATGTGTTGTTAGTGACATGTGTCAATATATGATTGGATGATAGTTTTTAATTAATTTTAATTTATTTAATTAAATAATTTTTATCCAATCAGGAGGTAACACATGTCATCAATTGTTAATTACTTACATCAAACTGTATTTATCCTTTTAGAACTTGGTAATGGTAAAAGAAAATACAAGTAAAAATAAATTAAAATTAGAATTTAGATAAAATTATAAAATAAAAGAGCACATACATAATTTAAAAATAATAATATTTTATTTATATCTAAATACGTTATATATATTTTTGAATTGTATTTAATGGAATATTTACAATAAAAATAAATATTATATTTTAAAACAAAAGTTAATATTTTTATATTTTAAAATTAAATTGAACATTATATTAAATTTAAGATTTCTAATAGTATTTTTATATTTTAAAGTTTACACGTACCATCAACTAATTAGTATTAAAAATATTAAAAAATTAAATTTAATAATATTATTTTTATGTTAAAATATAAAAATGAAATAATAAAAAATATATTAAAATATTAAGAATTTTAATTATTTATGTACTTTTTAATTTTATAATTTGTCTAGGCTCTAATTCTTATTTACTATATTTTCTTTTATCATTACCAAGCTTTAAAAGGATAAATACAAATTTTTTTTGGCCATTAAACCATTGGGGACATTAGGTGCATTGGTTAAGGTGCTTATCATGTCTCCCTCTGGATGCAAGTTCAATTTCAATTTTTTAACTAACACGTCAGCATTTCCGTCAATTGTTAACAGTTAGTGGTTTAATTGACAATAACTAAATAGTTAGGTGGTATGTTTGACAAAATTAAAAAATCGGTGACAAAAGTAAAATGACTAAATAGTTAGGTGGTCAATGGTATATGGTACTCTAATTTAAACATGTCATAAGTGTCTCATGATATTATTTGATTTGAGGGTTAAATTAATATATTAAATACAAGATTAAATTAATAAAATATATAAGTAATAGAGATTAAATATGTAATTATACCAAAATATTTAATTGCCACTTCACTTTATCCTCTAAACAATAATGAAAAATGGTTTAATTGATAACAATTAAATAATTAGGTGGTCTGATTGACAAAACTTAAAAGATAGGTGGTAAAAATATAAGGATCAAATAATTGGAACGATAGGTGGTCTGATTGTGATTATTTGATTAAACAATTGGAACGATGAAGATTGTTTGCTCTTTTTTCTCCATTTCTTTTAATTGTTGTTTATGACAATTTGTGTGTTGGATATCTCCATCTCAAGCCTAATGGATTGTGATGATGAAAATAGGAACACGGACTTCAATTTAGGAAGGAAAAAAAAACTGGCCCAAATACAACCCTTACTCGTGAATTGCATTCACAAAATCAAATCTGTGATTAATATTTAAATACGGCCATCTCCCGATTAATTTGAACAAAAAGCAAATGTCATTAGATGAGTCATAGAATCAGGTCTAATAATATAGGATTCCCCTATCTAGTGTGATTGAATACGCTTGAGCAAACCTGTCATTCCTAAATGAAGACTGAAGACCAATGTTACTCGGACGTAAGTATCAGATATTGCCGCGGGTCACCTTAGAAGCTCATACTTCCATACCTAAATTCAAAAATGGGCCAGCCACAGGTGGCTCAAGGAAAATGAAGAGTCAACAACATAGGGGAAGACTTGATCATACAACGATGCAGAACAATTGACCAATTCATAACATATGCCAATACAAGGACTTCCTTTTATAACAACAACGAGAAGGAAAACAGGAACATGACGTAAACTAACCTGTACAGTGGCCATTGGTATATTCATTAGCAACTCAATCGGTTTTCCAATTGTTTGACCAGGTCCTCTTTCTTCATTGTCGAGTATTTCTTTAGCTTCTGTGATCTTGCAATGGCCCTCAAATCGCACAACTTCATTTTCATCAAGCTATTTGCATCAGAGGGCAGGGGTGCCATACCTTTTATACCACTGGGATTATCGATCGAAGCCTCTGATTCAGCAAAATCAGTCTTTGCAGCATCGTTCCTATGTAGGTCCCCATGCAACTTTGGGATGTTCATTTGAACACATGAACCTCTGATCTCGACAAAAAATGGCACATTAGAAAGCTTTTTACATCTCTTTTGTGGCAGTGACATCATATTCTGGCTAGCAACTGGCATCATGCTTGGCTCCTCAGCTTTGCGTTGACTATGCTGAACTGTTTTCTTAATGATTTTCCCAGTCAGCGAGTAGCTTAAAGTATGGTTGTTAGCCCTCTCGCCTTTCAGAAAAGGGGATGAGTTTGAAACATTTTGCTTTGAATTTAAACCAGGTTCTTCAACATTAGAGGGGGTCGACTCCGCTTTCATCTCTACAGTCTTTATCATTCCTCTTTGTAGCCTCATGTGCAAGTTTGCAACCAGTTTGCCATCACTAGAAAAAATTTCAGGCATCTGAACTTCCTCCATTTGTGGTTTTTCCTCCATATGATGGGAGGTTTTATCCTCTCCACTTCCATCCTGCAGTTCTGCGAGTGAGGTTAAGGCCGAATGTTCATTGTAACTCAGAGCAGCTTCTTTTCGCATCACAACGGGCAAAGAGTCTTTTCTCTTCTCATCTCCCTTGAATAATGAATTTGAAAACTGATTCTTGTTAGTTGACACTACTTTAAACTCTTTGATGCATTGTTTGAGTGCAGATTTCACAGCGAAGTCGCATAGCTTTTGCTCCGTATCACATGTTAGATTTTCTACCTGTGTGAAAGCACCTAAACTAGAATTAGAATACACCATGTCTCAAATTATTGGGACTAATAGTTCTAACCAGGCTGCTTGCAGAAAATGTCATTATAAGCTCATTGATAGGCAGTAGTTTAAGTTAGATTCAAATAAATGACTCAAAGTGGTATCTGGAATACTCCTACGAAAATACCAGCTTGCTAAAGCCTAAGATTTTTCCCCTTAAAATTGACAAGTACATAAATACAAATATTCCATAAGAGAAAGAGCTTATTGTACCTTATCTGCTTTCTGAATATTTCCTTTGTGTTCAGGATTCAAAAATGAATTTGACATATTACTTTTTCCGATAGTAGTTGTATTACATCCTTGCATTTCACATCCATTAACTTTCAGATCATGTGCGCATATTTTCATCTCATCAGAGTGGCCAGCTGTCTGTTTTTGAGTTATCGAGCCCAAACCTTTGGCAATAGTATTTTCAGTCAGCTCAACCTGAAACAAGAACCTAGGTTAGGACAGACCACAACAGCCACCTTACGTGAGAAAGGTTGTAACAGACTCACCCACTCTTGTACCTTCACAAAGCATGTTAAGCATCCAATTTAAAACTGACAGTGGAGAGGCTCAAATTGACAAGAAATCCAAGACTTCATAGGATAGTTTCATTGAACACTCCGTCTCATGTGTAGCTCAATAAGGGCTTTGTACAACCTCACATGGGATTAGGTATGAAAAACAAAACATATTCGAGATCTGATACCATGTTCAGCATTGAACCTAGAACTATTTGGTAGCAGGTAGAGAGACCCAACATGAGTATAAGGCCACAAGAAACCCAAAACTTAGTAGATGTGAGATGACATTACTTTGTTAATATCACTTAACAAGGGTATCTAAAGACGCACCCAATTTTGGCTCTAACATTTATCAGAGAGCTGGTCAAACCTTCACTTTATTGCTAAGATCTGCTGTCATCCCCATGGACCCAAAACTTAATAGATGTGGGACAACATCACTTAACAAAAGATATCTAAAGATGCATCACATTTTGTTTCATACATGAATTAGATAGCTGGCCATACCTTTACTTTATTGCTAAGATCTGCTGTTATACCCGTTGAATCTGTTGATGAATCTGGGATTAACATATCTGGGGCAGATATAGAAGTGTGCATTGTTGCTTCCTCACTCGGGGGCAGATATAGAAGTGTGCATTGTTGCTTCCTCACTCGAGGCTTCCAAACTAGAAGAATTTAACTTATTCTTCTTGTTCAGGTAGCCAGCTGAATGCTTTGAAGCATCCAGATCTGAGTTATTCACACACTGTGCAGGTGCATCCTGTTGAAGAGAAGCATATTTAATTTAATTTATATGCAACACAGAAAATTATATATATAAGTGAAAAAGAAAGAGTGATTGATATGATGTCATGCTTAGAGTTAAGATGGGTAGAAAGCTGCAAAAGAGCATTTCATTACAAATTCTCTGTAGTTTAAATCACAATTAAGTCGGTTTTTTCTCCCTGGATATCATAAATGCAAAGTTATTCAGTTGATTGTAACATGTGATAACTCATTAGGTCTAACTTAGCTTTTTTTAACACCCTAGACTGGTACGACACACAATCGACCGATTTAAGGTGCTACACGAAACCACCGAAGTGGCTAACCAACTTTAAACTTAACTTTCTCATGCTTTAAAATGACCATTATAACCAACCATAAAATAAACTGAATTACAATAAAAATCATTTTACTGAGGAGCTCCAAAATAAAATATTTACAATTCAAAAAATATTACAGACCAACTTGACTGAATCTATGACTCAATTGGACAACAATGTTTACAAATATACATGCCCAATAAAAACGCTGAGACGTACATATGATCTGCACTAGACTGGTCTGGACCTTGGTCTATCTACTGCTTCCCAACTGCTTGATCTACTAACCTGCCCACGGAAACATCCGAAGGTTATCTCAGCGCCACACTAACAGCTAAAACATACTAATCGCAATTCACTGAAAGGCTTAAACATTCAAGTCTACTGCTTTTCTATCTAGTCTACTGATCTGTTCTGTACTGCTTTAGTGAGTATATTTGTATACTCACTTTCTACTCTATGGTAGACATCATGGTGCGGCTGAGGTACACACCCCTCTAGTTTACCGAGAATGTAGCCCCCGAAATCTCTGCATCGGACACCACACTCTTGACTAGCCCACTCCTTGAGTATTGGACCTTGCGCCCAAACTAGTCAGCTTAAAGTGCCTTGCGCACTCCCTAAGGATATATTCGGACTGAATCTATACTTTCGACTCTGATATCTTTTCTAAAGGAACTCGGGTGTCCTGGGCGTTTTACCGAGTATTCAAACAAGGCTAGTATTATTTGATCTTACACTATTCTTGGTTCTACGTTTGAATTAAACTTTTCTTATCGTTCTCATTTGTAGTCTTATTTGATGATAAAAAGAAGTGTTGAGGTACCTCGAGTCTAACTCCCTTAAAAACTGTTTTTTTTCCCAAAACAGATTGAAAGTGTCGATACTAGCCCAAGACTATTGATACTCCTGCAAAAGTTTTGATACTTTATATAAGTACCGATACTTTTAAACATTCAGTTCGCCCAGTTTCGAAACTTTCTGGAGTTTCGAAACTATGACCCAAAGTTTTGATACTCTTGAAAGAGTATCGATACTCTTGCCCAGAAACTCACGAATCTACCCAAAACGAAGAATAAGTATCGATACTATCCCTATAGTACCGATATTCTACCTGAAGAAGTCATAAAACAAGTACTAAAAACTCTATTTCTCAATCCCAAAGACCTTAGTGAGGTCCTCAAACATGCTTAAAGTTTTTATTTGATCAACAAGGGTCATAATAGAGGCCTATTAACATGCTTATAACATCAAATGAACAATATACCATGGAAATTACTAAACATGCTTTAATCTTAAACTATCTAACACATCTTAACTTTCCATGATCTACACTTGGTATGAGAAAGCTATAAGTGTGTTACCTTATTGCCTTGGCTGCTAAAACATCTCTTGAATCAACTAGGATTCAACCTATCTTCAAGAAAAACCAATTTTGAAAACAAATTCTAAAACTCACAAAATGGATCTTGAAACAAAGCTTGAAGGATGGAGAGAAACATTCTTACCTTGGCTACAACAAACTAAGCTTGAATCCTTAAAATTTTTCACTTAAGAAAGGAAGAAGAAAAGAGAAAATGATGAAGAAGAAGAGAGGAGTGTGTTTGGTGAGAAGATGGTGGAGTGGTTCACGTAAACATGATATAAAAAGGGGAGGGTTTTCAGCTTTAAAACAATAAGGGAAAAATTGCACTATCAACCCCTCTACTTTCTCTTACATAAAACACTAATCACCTATCACCCAATTTTTTTTGCCCAACACGAGCCCACTAACATAAAACTGGTTTAGCTATTTTATAAGGTCCTTTTGGGCTCAACTTTGGGTCTAGGGTTGACCCGAACTACTAACCCAGGAGTCGGGGTGCTACACTTTTAGTGTAGACAAGCTCAAACAGCCTAATTGTTATCTACATATATAAGTTGTGCAAAAAATTTAAAAAAAAGAAAGAAAGAAGCTACATGTAGGTAAATAAACTGCCCTTTTTTACTTTTGAAGGTTCAAATGCATCAAAAATTTTCACTTCAGTTATTAAGTCAGATACATTTAAAAGACTACTAGCAATTGCAGGAGAGCATTTAAACCACAGTTAATCAAACCTTTTTCGACAATGTTTTTCCTTTATTAATCAGACCTTGCTAAATGATATTGAATTTGATTGCTTGACCAAAAAGAGAGCGAGTGAAATACCTTAACCTTAGTCCTGTTTAAGCCATTCGTTCTCTTCCGAGCAGACTGGGGAGAAAAATACTGGATTGCATTTTTGTCCTTAATAGTATGATCAATTTCTTTGTGTTCCTTGATAGTTTCTAAATCAAGCATGGTTCCAATGCTCTTCTCATCAAATTGACCAGCTGCTGGCAACAGGGAGTTCAGCATCATATCCTTGACCTCAGCATTGGCTAGCTGCTAACGGAATATAAATTAGGGCAGGAAGAGGAGGAAGTAAAGCAGGCTGTATTTTAAAAAGTACAGCTAGTACACAAAAGGAAATTAAGATTGTCAAACATAACTTATGGGAAATATCACCATGTGCATCTGCAATGAAATTAAAGCTAATTTTTTTTCACTCATCTTTTTCAGTTTTATATTCTCTCCTTTACCATAAATAGGCACTATATCATTTCTCTTCAGATTTCTCAATCCCATATTTGAAGATTTTCTCAACTAAAATATTTATACCACTTATGATTAGTACAACAAGTATATGCAGTGGTGTCAACCTCCGAATTTTGTCCCCTTAAAGACATTCTCAATCAATATCCTCACAAAACCTAAGCAATAGCACCGAAGGAAAGACACCAAGTTGTTCCGCGATTCAGAGTTCCCAAGTATGATAATGTTGGATACATTTATACCATTTTAGCCACAACTATAAGCATGAAATTTCTACGGATCTCCAGAAGTGTGGGTAACTTGAATCAAACATGCAGGTCCATGCAAAATATTCAACATAACAAAAGCAACAAGTGTTCGAAGGTGAACTATATCACCCACAGAAATCTTGTTTAAATCCAGAAAAATGTTGTTACATACTAATGATAGCTTGAAAATATCAAATAACGAGCAGTTGAGCACTAAATCTCTTAAAGAGCTTGCATGAAGAATTCAAACAAATAAATCAACATTGGGGCTATGAAAGATCCAGCATCCGCCACCATGTTAGAAAAAGAGAGACAGATACAGATGAAAAACATTCAAAGAGGCACAAAGCCCGATGCAAAGTAAGGAGACATGGCAAGTTGTCATATTAATATAACAATTACCATTAATACAGTCCTTAGTAACTGTACTGCAATGGTATTTAATTATTTCATCTTCAATGACAGCCCAAAAGTCAGAGTTCTCTTTGTATTTATGTGGAGAGTAAATGGATCCTTGACCATGGACATTAAAGCATGCAAGGATAAAGCTTCATGTAACTTACTAACTTACCTGTTTCTGAATTATTTGCTTTCTTCACTTCAAGCTCCGTAGATGGATTTAATGGAGTAAAATTTTCTTTGGCAGTAACATTAAGTCCATTCTTTCCCTGCTTCGCAATGGAACATGGATATGAAGAGATTGATTTTTGGTCCTTACGCAAGACAACTGACTTGTCTGGAGAACCAGACCTTGAATGCAAGACAAAATCCTGAGATTGCTCATTCTTGAAAGGAAAACTCTTTCTTAGTTCATGAAATAATCCATAAAATATGCAAATATTAGAAGGGAAACTAATAAGTAAATGATGGGAAACTACAGGACCTCCAAAGAAAACCAATCTGCTGACAACAAGGAGTTGACTGAGCTTATCAAGTTCCATGGCATGCAAAAGCATTCCACCAAATAAATTCACTCAAGTCTGTTAAAGGTTATTAATTCTCTTTCCATCCAAAATGATTAAGGGTAGTAGAAAAATCCAACATGATTACAACTCTGTGGCATCTAGACGGTACTAAACCTACATTTAGAACAAACATGAACCAACACAGGCACCAACAATAGACTGAAGCATTAGGTGAAAATAGCTTAAATTGCAGAAGCACGAAACATATATACTACACAAATTTGGTTGAAATTGCAGAGTTAAGGGAGAAAATTGGTAAAATCAACATGAGGACACACTCTTCTGGTGCCGTCCCTTCAAATTTCAGAGTTGAATCATGTTCATGGCACGTTAGAATAAGAACATGAAAAATATCCAAGAGTCAAACCTGCTCATTTTCCTAATGACAGAAGCTTTGGAGCAGGGCCTTCACTATTTCATGCAACTTCTCAGCAGGTTCCGTATGCATCAATAAGTAAACCTCAATGTCATTTTCATCCTTGCTCCTCAATTTCTTTATTGAAATATCAAGGCAGTTGATCTTTGATCTCAAGGCATTGCAGCAAAAGTCATGCCAATCTTCATGTTCATCCCAGACCAGTTCACTTTGAAGCAACACCAAATCTTTTTCAAGTTCATCAATATCCTCAGCACTTGAACACAAGATTTCTCGTTCAATGCATTTTCTTCAATCATATCTGCAAAAAACCAACACATTGCATAACCATGGTAACAACAAAAGCAAAGAAACCCGATACCAATCAAAAGTACAACAAAAATAGGACCATCATTATACCGATGCCATAACCGAAGTAAAAGTCATACTGCCATTCTGGTTGTATGCAATAGCTGCTTTCTTCTGCAGATCACCAATGTACAGTCAAATCACACTAAAAAGACAATGATCAAATAGGAATGCATGCATGTAACCGCTAATTCAAGAAATAAGAAAGCACCTCCAGGGAATGATGGGCCCCAGAGGTCACACGCCATCAATGGTATATCCTGAAATGCAAACAATACAACATTAGGGTTCTTGCAAAAACAAAAGAAAGCACAATTACGATTCACTACACAATAAAAATTGAAGGGTCATTAGTTGCTCCTATCGCTAATTGGAAAGCAGTTAAAGCGGTCTAGGAGCCTCTAACGAGGTCCTTAAATTCGCACCAATAAATCCAATATCCATTTCCTGGTAACAATCAAGATAATCCAACATGAAGAAAGGAAAAATAAAATAAAATCATAGCAAAGTAAACATGATTAACAAGGTACTATAAAGAACGTTAGCATAAGCAAAATTATCCGCATATACATTAACATATAATTAATTATATAATAAACAACAAGAAATTATTAACTAAAATTAACTCTTTCAAACCAAGAAAAAGAAAGCTCAGTTTTGATTCCCTTAACTAGTTTATATTCAATCACTTTCACTTAAACTGTTTTCAATCAAAGAGTTTAGGTAATGACTAAGAAACATCAAAACTAAAACAAAAAATAACTTCTTACCACCCCACCAACCCACTCCCCCAATTTTCATCAAACTAACAAAATATTTATAAAAGAAACTCAAGGCTGAAACAAAACTAGGAAACTAAATAATATATAAAACAAGGTAAGAGTCCCAAACAAAAAAATCGAGAAAAAAGGCCAAAAAAACAGAAATGTAGCTTTTTACCCTCTCTTTTTTCTCGAATGCCAAACAGTACCTTAAAGAACAAATCTCAATGAGGAAACGAAGAAACAATTTAGCTTCCCCCTGATTAAGCCCTACAAAGAAAAATCCAACATTTTCTATAATTTCGAGATCTCGAAACAAAGCATAGAAAGAGAGAGTTAGTGGGTGAGCTTAGTGAGCAAGGTGTTTTGTGTGCGTATGCACGTGTTAATGAAGGAGAAAATACTGAGACTGAAAGCGACGAACGTATCTTTTGACGATGATGCCTTGGGATGAGAATTTCTACCGTGCGACACATTAATATATAATTAAAAAAAGGATTATTGTGGAAATCTAGGAATATTTCGAGGGTGAAAATGGAATCATAAATACAGGTGGCAAGGAAAGGCCACTTGTGTCAGATCACACGTAGGACGCGTAGGAAGTTGTGGGCCCACCCAAAAGATTGCCCGTTTGTCTTCTCTTAGCCCTATTTGGCATAGTTGGCTGCACGTAGGGATGACAATTCAACCCGAATCCGACGGGTTTCGACCCGACCCGATCGGGTCGGATTTTTTAAAAAAAAATTCGGGTTCGGGTCGGGTCGGATTTTTTTTAAATATATTGTTCGGGTCGGGTCGGGTCGGGTTTAGGGTGAAAAAATCCGACCTGACCCGATCCGAAAAATATATATAATTTTATCCTATATATTTAGGGATAATTACAATAATGTCCCTCCATATATAATTTTTTTCAATTAAGTCACTGTTTTCATTGAATAAAATTTTTTTATTATTATTCGGGTCGGGTCGGGTTTCTAAGTCATATATTCGGGTCGGGTCGGGTCGGGTGAAACCTTAATTTCGTCGGGTCGGGTCGGGTCACGGGTGAAAAACCCTTTCTTCTCGGGTCGGGCGACCCATTGCCATCCCTAGCTGCACGTGTGCCGTTGACCCGTCAAATTTTTTAAAAGCACATCTTACGGTAATGAAACGCCTCTATTTCGTTGGGTCCTCACGCTTTATTGTGAATAATGTCCCGCTACTACCGTTCCTACTCTATTATTTGTGTAGCCTCTTACTTTGGACGGCAAGAATGTAAATAAGGGGCTGTTTGTTTATTTTTTAATAAAATCATTTAATGCTGAATATTGAATCGTTCAGTATTTAGTGCGTTTGTTTCGCACCTCTAAATGACTCAGTCATGACTGATTCAGCAAAACAGTGTTGAATGATTCAACAAAGAAGTATATTCTGAATGATTCAGAGTCATTATCAAACATCATGTCACATTCAGAGCTAATTCATACAGAACCTCTGAATCATTCAACATTTGAATTATTCAACGCTTAATCATTCTAAAGTAAACAAGCAGCCCCTAAGATGAATTAAGTTTGAGTATTATTGAATTTGATTCAATTAGAATTATTTAGTATTGTTGAATTGGATTTAAATCAAAAACTTTGAAGTTCAATTCTACTTGATTTTAAAGTTTGTAAACTCAAAATTAACAAATTGAATTTAAATTGAAATAAAAATTAAAAATTAAGACTTGAATAAACTTAAATTAGAAATAATTTCAAATTTGATTTGATTGTACCTCGAGTTGAACCTTATTGTATATAAAAATTTATATTATCTAATATATTGTCTATTTGACTATTTGCAAAGATGGTATATGATTCAACCAAGTAATGCGTCCGTCTCTCATCAATAAAGGTGTGGGTAAAATGGTAAATGGTTGGAAAAGACGTCCATTTTGCAATGTACGAAACTTTAGTACCTGCCTCCTTTGGAATTTTTACAGTGAAGACTGCAGGCAATGACTTAGACTTTACCATATATTTATGCCACGTGTTGACAAAATTTACACTAGTTTTTTTAAGGTCTAAAAAGGCCTTTAAAAATTAATTCAACCTTTTACGAAAAATATACACCCACTTTAGCACTCAGTTGAATTCTTTGGTTAACAAATAAATTAATTAGTATTCTTTTATCGAAAATAATGGTAGATCGATTTAATCATTAACAAAATGGTAAAGTAATGAATTAATACAAAAATAAGTGTTCAAATTTTATCTCAAAATATGTATCCATGAGTAGTCGTGCAATAGAAAAAGAAAAGCAATCAGAACTAGCGCCAGTAGCTATAAACACAGGTCCACAAGTATGACAACCACCATCGGAAGAGTGGTACAAAGTAAACACGGATGGAACCCGGAAATCAATGGCTTCATTAGCAATTAAGGAACAGTCACAAATTTATCTTCCCGGGATGAAAGTAAATTGAGATTGACCAATTAGCCCTCCTATGCACAACCTTAACCTTCTAGACAAAACTTTAGATAGTATTTTGTAAAGGCCCCCTACCAAACTGATTGGTCTATAATCCTCAATACCAACCGGATTCTGCTTTTTCGGAATTAAAGTAATGGAAGAATGATTGACACATTTCCCTAACTTCTTTCCATCGTAAAAATCCTCGAAAAACTTATGGGTATCTCATTTCAACACCGGCCAAAATTTCTTGAAAAATCTCATATTCAATCCATCCGGACCCGGAGCTTTGTTACTATCCGAAGACTCTATTGCCTCCCAAACTTCCCCCTCCGAAAAATTCTCCTCCAAATTTTCAACTTGATCGTCCGAGAGCCTATTGAAATTCAATTCCAGCTTCTCAACTTCAACCGTCGGAATGGCATTGTAAGCGTTCTTGAAATAATAAAAAACAACAGTTTTTATCTTCCTCAGCTCCTCAATCAAATTACCACTCACATCCAAAGAATTAAGAGCATTAATCATCCCTCTATTTGTAGCACATTGATGAAAATATCTTGAATTCCGATCTCCATCCATAATCCACTGCACCCTTGATTTTTGGAACCAAACTAATTCTTCTTTTTTATACAATGACCATAATTCACTTTTTTCTTTTGCAATTTTCGCCATAGAAATGAATGAATTCCTTTGTTGTAGTTGAATTTCTTGATTCGAGATTAGCCTCTCTTTGTTGTCTATCAAGCTTTGTAGTTGCATTCTGCTTTCATTAAACCAATTCCTGATTTCCATCTTTGTTTCTCTAAGTACCTGCTCAATGCTCAGCCCCTTCCTACTCTTAACTTCAGAAATTTTCTTTTCCATTGCTTCCTTGAATCCCTCATCCTCCATGATATAATTAAACAGTCTAAAGGGTTTTGGACCCCAATTCAGCTTACTGGATTCCAAAGCCACAATATTATGGTCTGAAATTGATTTAGATAATAACAACTGAACAACATCCGAGAATAATCCTAAAAATTCATCCGAAACAAGAAACATATTCAGCCTCACGAACTTAGGGTCTTCCCTATTATTACCCCAAGTGAAACTCCCTCCCACCAAAGGCAGATCCATCAGACTTGCTTGAAACATAAATTCCCTGAACCACGCAATTGAATTTTCATTCAGAGATTTCCCCAACTTCTCTTCATGTGATAAATGAGCATTAAAATCTCCAGCAACACATACTGGGCATCCCAATGTAGAAATAAAACAAGTTAACTCCTCACAAAAAGCCTCTTTATCAACTTTAACAGAAGGTCCGTAGACATTAATAAAACAAAACACATCTTGTTTGTCCTTTATTATACCCTTCAACACTGTAAACCTTGGAGAAATCTTCACCAACTGAGGTAAAAACCAGTCCTCATCCCAAAGAGTAGCCAATCCCCCAGATGCTCCCACTGCCGGAGACTCCACTAGCCCACCTAGATATTTACCCCCCAACTTCCTCCTCATACCTATATTAACCACCTCCAATTTCGTTTCTTGCAAAAAAAGAAACGACAGTTTCTTATCTACAACTATCTTCCTCACTGCCCTAGCCTTTTCCTTTCTACCTAAACCCCTAATATTCCAAGTGACACAAGATACTCGACCCATAAAAAATAGATAAAAACCTTCAACCAACTAAGGGTTAATACCTACCCCTCTCCCTTCTAGCCGAATCGGACTCCAAAAACTTCTCAGCAAAATCCTTCTTTCCCCCTTAAAGTTAACACCTAATATTTGACTAACCTGCCAAGTTAATTCCATTTCATCTTTATCCATTGAAAATTTAACTGCTGAGAAACCCTTCTCCGATTCACCTCTCTTATTCTTCTTATTAGATCTGCTATAAACTCTGTCACAGAAGATGGTAGCAGCACTATGAGACCGAACACGATTTGTTGGAGGGGAAGAAGAATACCTCCTTGTAGGAACTTTACTAACTTGTACCCCATTAGATCCAAACTGAACTGCTGTAAAATCCATCTCTGAACCCTCCAAAATAGTCTGCTGAGGATCTCCACATTCCCCCTATTACTAACTAACTCAACAGGCTTGTAACCACCCCTATTTGAATTTGGACTTCCCTGAACGGGCCCATTATCTTCTTCCCTACCCATAGTACCATTAAGCCCATTAACATGGTCAACATTATCATGCCCCAAGGAGACCTCACCCCTGTTAACCACCCATTCTCTCTCTTCTGTACCAGCCCCCAACCTTCTCTGTTGTCCTTGGACATCACCCAGAATTGTCTTCTCTGCACATAAGTCAACTGCCACTAAATTTTGAAAAACCCTTTTCCTTCCAACCACCCATAAAAAATTGTGCGCTCCCCTTGTGAGGAGTCCAAGACCCATGCTTGAACACTATTTTGAATATCTGACAACGCCTGTTTACCCACCCTCCCTTCCTGCACTTCGATGTCTTCCCCATTACTCTCTTCCGGCATATTATACTCCTCATTATTTACTGTTTCATCATCTTCAACCACATCATCTAACTCCGAAAAAAAATCTTCACTTCCTTCCACCTTAATCTTAATCATGAACGATCTCCCATACGTATTAATAGTGACATATGGAGGAATATCAAAAGGACTTTCAACTCTCAATAGCATATGAGCAACTCTACAATCCACTCTTTTAGCAGTTTGTTCCTGTATCTTAACTAGTTTGCCCCATCTTAACGCCAAGCTTGTGAAGAAATGAACTGACCAACAGTTTAGAGGAACACCAATCATAGAAACTGCACAATAAGGTAATGCCACACCCTCTTCATCCATAACGTCCTCTAACCTTTCAAACCAAAAGGACAAATTCTCCCACTTGTTTACCATCGTTGCAACTTTCTCCTCAGCAGTCTGGAAAACTACCAGACAGGCATTCTTTGCATAATCCCATTTAACCACTTTGACATTGATTCCCTCATATCCTAACGCCCTCTGCACAAACTCAATTTCAAATAATGGCTTACAAATACCAGTTAGAGACGTTTTTTTTAAGCCATGACCTATCCTTCATTGGAATAAATACTTCCAACGGCTTCTTCACCTACATCTTAGCTCCAAAACTCCCCACTTTCTGGCTCTCAACTTCTTTTACTCCCACAACTGTATCCTTATATAACCTTTCATTGTAAAACTTATTCATCATCTCCTTCTTTCCAGTACCTGCAACTAAAGATGATGGTAATTTCCTGAGCATCTCATCTCCACCAGCAACTGTAGATCTCGCCATACTAGTACGCTTGAGGCTCGTTGAAGTACTTCTCTTCTGATACTTAGCAATCGACACTGATATTTTCCTCCCATCGAGCGAGACATTATTCATCTTTCCAATTGCAAAATGCACAAAAGCAAAAGTACTTTCCTTGTAATAAGGTTTCCTATTAACAAATGGAATGAACACCTTAATAACCTTGCCATAATGACTAAAACGATCTCATAATGCACTTCTTTGCACTTGCCTACTAAGATTATCCACAAATGCAACTCACTCTCTCTCTACCTTTCTCACTCATTTTTCAAAAATAATTCAATATCCTTGCCTGATGAAATTAACCCAAAGAGGCTCCTTTGAAAAGAAAAGATTTTTTTTGGGGAAATAAGTGAATTTCCAATTAACCACTGCTAAGAATTATTCCTGACCATCTTTAACATATCATTCCCTCTTTTTAAAAGCTTTAATACAACAAATAATGTAAAAATAAAAAAGGAAAACTAGAACACAGAATTTGATGTTCATTCATTTTCTTATCGTTAAATGCTTATTGCTCAACCACTTATAAATGGAAAGGCAAAAATCTAGGCACCATAATGTCCCTCCCATCCTACTTTTTACTCAAAATATTTCAGAATTTTTAGGGCATTATATTCAGGCCTTCTATGCCACGGTAAATTCCTAAGGTTTACCTACTTCTTTAAGTCCTATTGCTAGCTGATACAGTTTAAGGATAAACAGTTCCTATAAAACTGAAACGCAACATCGTTACAGGTTAAAGATAGTCAAATGATTAGTAAAATAATAAATATATAAATCAATAATGTGTAATTTCTATTAACTTTTCCCTTAGTTATTAATAATGATACAGATCTACTTACATCTTCAAAGCCTATTCAATCACACGCAATTGCCAACAATTTTGCGTAGTAACCAATACGGTGTCTTGCCCAGACATCAACCCTAACCTTATTCTTTTTCTTCAACAGAAAGTGACCAGGAGCAGGAGAAGCTTCTTTCTATTGGTGAACACACAGGATTGGAGGTTTAAATTTATAATTTCTTATTCATGCATAGATTGGGACTCTGAAAAGAGCTGTGGCAGCTATGTTAACGTTTATAAGTATTTCATGCTTCCAACACATGCACGTGATTGGGTTTTAAATTTTTTAACTCCTTTCTGCTCATGCACGGGAAAGGGAGCAACAACAATTATGGTAATGTTTGTATGTATTTGAGGCTTTCAAGTCGTGCACAAGACTGAAGATTTGAGTTACATATTTATTCTTTATTTCTAGTTGGCACATTTCACAAAGTTTTCAATATTAACACTAAAGGCACACTGTTCCAAACAAGTTCTGATTAAGTCTGCCATGCTATGATTTTAACTTCGTTTCGATTTAGTATTGCCGCTGACATGATATAGTTTAGCACATCAACCCTTTATTGGGTAAAGCAATGCCAGATTATATCAATAATATACATACACATTAATACTAAAATAATAGAGTATTCAATTATATGCCATACTTGCATATCACTAGAGTCTATAGTAATACACCAAAACACCAAATGGTTGAAATTATATCTACAGTGAAAGAGGTAGCATACCTTGATGGTAGCCACAAGACCCAGCCTGAAATATAAAATTATACAAATAAGTGACATTTCATGATAAATTACTATCTCAAGCATAGAATTTTCCTTCATCAAAGAGGGAAAGGGGAAAGTGAATAAATACGCAAATCTTTACAAAACAAAATAGTATCCGGAAAGTGAATAAATACGCAAATCTTCATCAAAGCGTTCATTAAAGACTATTCACGAAGTAATCACGATCACATAGATTAAAACATCAATGCTTCTAAGAAGTGAAATCTTAATATCCAATACCAGTTTGATTCTACCTAAGAAAATAAAAATTGAAAATCATAACACTTTTCAAGTAGATACTAAATTTCCCAGAATCAGCCCTCAAACTCTGTACAAAACTTGCTCTCGTTCCCGTATAAACAAGAATACAAGCTGACAATAATTGCCTCATAAATTGTTTTCACCAGTAATTGAACCATCCCTTTTCTCAAATGGCAACCCAAATCAGAAAACATGTCAAAATTCCTAAAAATATGAAGCATTTCCATTAATAAATTTCCAGAAACAATGAACGCTGCAAGGCCCAAACTAAAATCAAATAGAACTCTACTAATTTCACAAAAGATCAGTAATACTAACATCAATTTCCTTCATTATTTTCCTAAAAAATTGTGACCATCCAAATAAACTCAGTAATACCAACCAAAAACAAAAATAAAATAAAATAAAATAAAAGACTAATTTAATTACCTATCAGACATGGTAGCAATTGTATTAAAAGCGAGAATCAACCCCCGATCTGGATTCGACCCACGATTCTGCCAGCGGCCCAACGATGACGAAAGGAACTCTCCAGAAGCGTCGTTGGGCTTAGCGATAACGGTGGATAAACCGCCATCAGCCAAAAGCGGATTAGAGGGACCGCCAACACGGTTGGGATCGTTATCGCCGGACTCATTGGTGAAGGTTCTCCACTCTGATGTCTCGTCGATCGAATGCGATTCTAACATCAACCCGCACTCCGAACACACCGTATCACCGGCCGAATGATCGAAAACAACCTCTGTATTCCGCTTGCAGTCCGAACAAAAGGCGTCTGCCATTCCTGGAGCAGTTAACTGTATTTATCTCTCTCTTTTTCGGACTTTTTTTGGCTTATATTCTGTTTTTTCTAATTAATTCGAAGATGCAAATTGAAATTAAAATCTATTTTTTAATACTTGGATTTTTATTTTGCAAGTTGGTTTGTTTCAGGGGACGCTTTAAAGAGGAGTGATGTATTTATTTATAGATATTTCTATATGCGTTTCATATTTTAAATTCTCATAAAATATGAAAAATGGTCAAATTCGCTTTGGGTCCCAAATTGCTTAAATTTGGCATATTTTAGTCTCCGTCTTCATGATACCATAAGTTTTTTTTTTTTACAAAGAAAATATAAGAAACTAATGGTGTCATCCCTCCAAACTTGCTTGTCCACTTAGAGGAAAGCTTCCATGAACTAAGGAGGTTCTTGCCAAGTTGAAAAACATGTTTGCAACTTATAGCCATAACGTGCGAGGGTATTTGTAGAGCCATTCGTTTGTCGGGAGATTGTTAAACTTGACTGTCCAACTGTGATCGATCATATCCTGGATTCTTCATATGAGGGTTGAACTATTGCTCGGGTTTTTGGAGGTGACTAACTTAACTGCCTTAGCGTTGTCTATTTCTACAATGATACATCTAGCTTTGTGTTCCCAAGCTACACGGAGACCGTCCATCAACCCCTAAAGTTCAACATTCAGGATAGAGCAACAGTCGATATTCCTGTTGTACCCCGTTATCCAGTCTCCATTATGGTTGCGAAGAATATCACCACTCGTAATTTTCATGGATTACGATTTAACCGAGTTATCCGTGTTTAGTTTAAAGGATCTGATTATAGGCGGTGACCAGGCTTTGGCCCTAGACATGCAACTGCTATTATGCACTGTGATTTTCAATCTAGTATGAATAAGTCTGGCCCAAACATATGCATTATGCATAATTTCTGCTGAAGACCAGCTCACGCCATTGAATACTAGATTACATCTTTATTTCCATATTCGCCACAACATGATGTAAAACACATGAGCCCACTTGCAATTTCTATTGTTAGTAATTACAATGTTTTTAAAATTAAAGATCAACCGATCCAACATATGGAGGGTGAAGAAACTCCCTTTAAAATGGGTTAGAACAATTTACAGCCAAAGGCTTTTCGTAGATGGACAATCTCTAAGCGTGTGAATGGCAATTTTCTTCTCTGCCATCGCAAACCAGACAGATGGGATCGGAGGAAAGACCTCTTCTAGTTCTCTCTAAATTAGTTAAGGGTTGATTCCTTAAGATGATCCATATGAAGTTTCTAACACTTTGAGGTCCTTCAAAGCTCCAAGCCAAATTCCACACGGTGTTATGTTGGTCCAGGCTTCACGGTGGAGAATATAATAAGCATTTTTGACTGTGCACTTACCCGACGATTCCCACAGCCAGGTGAGATGATCGACTTCCTTGTCATTGGTTGGGGGAAACCGTAGAAATATCTTTTATAATAACCTCATCCAAAACATTATTCAGTTTATCCAAATCCCAATTACCCTCCCCATTAGTAAACTCGTTAATCGTAGTATCAGGAATGCTCCTAAGGTCTCCGTTAACCCTTTTCATGATCGATTGCTTCCCCACAATCCAAGTATTTACCCAAAACTTGGTATTTTAATGTTGCCGAGAGATCAACAAACATTGTCCCGAATGATTGACCAGACCTTGGATAGGGACCTCCAAACAAATGAGCAGTTGCTAGTATTAAAATATGTGGCAAGATAATCACTAACCTTGTACTTAGCACAATTTAACCTACAGAGCTTCAGGATTAGTAAGGAGATTATAACCAAGTTTAACAAGAAAAACTTCATTTTGGGTTCGAAGGGATTGCAATCCCAGACCCCACAAGATATTGGTTGGCAACACGAAACCCAACTAACAAGAGCCATCTTAGAATGATCATCGGTACCAACCCATATGAAACGACGGGTAATTTTCTCAATTTCATCACACACACCCTTGGGAATAGCCAATTTCTGCATGATGTAGTTGGGGATTGCCAACAACGTGGATTTGGAAAGTGTGATACAACCAGCCAGAGATAATTTTAAAGCCACCCAATTACTCAATTTAGATATGACCTTGTCAACAATAAATTGGAACATGTTTTTAGTGATCCAGTTGTGAAAGAGAGGCTTACCCAAGTAGGTACCAAGGTTGAAAGAGCGTTGAAAGCCCAGTTTAAAGGAGAGATCATTGGTTAGGCTCTTAAGAAAATTATTAGAAAAGAAAACTTTTGTCTTGTTAGAATTGACTTTATGTCTTGAAATCTGCTAAATTGATCAAGAACAACCCTAGTGAGGATTGCTTGCCTACTGGCCACCTTACAGAATAAAAGGAGATCATCCACGATGTACAAATGGGATAACTTGGGACCTCTCCTAGAAAGAATCATAGACTCCCATAAGTCTATATTCTAAGCATACCGAATACTTTGACCCAACTATTCCATGCAAATGACGAAAAGATAAGGAGACAACGGACAATTGTAACGCCCCTAATCCCAAGTTAGTAGTTTGGGTCAACCAGAAGCCCAAAGTTAAGAATTGAACCTTATAGTATAGTAGGACCAAGTTTTTTGTTTGTGGGCTTGAGTTAGGGCCCAAGATAATAATTGTTTAGGGATGAGTAAATCATGAAAATAAAAGTAAAATGGACTAAAAGAGTAGTTTACCCATAGTCATTTTGAAAGCTGAAAATCCCTTTTTATTTTATGTTTTCAACGTGAACCAACCCCCTTACACAACTTACCAAACACTCTTCATATCTTCTCATCTTTCTCTCTTCTTCTATCTTCTATAAGTAAGAATCTCAAAGGAATTCAAGCCCACTTGGATCAATCCAAGGTAAGATTATTAAACCTCAACCTTCTAGCTTCAATTTGAGCTCTCTTTCATTATTTTTCATGCATAGAACCAAAAATGGGTCTTGATAGATTTGTGGGAATTTATAGATTCTAGCTAAGTTTTGAGTTATAGGGAGCTTGTTTAGATGTTATTCAACCCCTAGATGGATTGGTAATCAATTTTCTCATTTTGTTTAGTGAAGAAGATAGGAGAAAGCTCAAGAGCTAAAGGAAAAGAAAAGTTGAATCTTGAGTGAGTTGAGAAAGTTTTTAGCCATCCAAAAAGCAAGGTAACACTTTTACAACTCTTCTATCTCTTAGCGAGTCATTAGAAATTCAAGATAGTTTAAATATCTGTGTTAAGCATGATAAGCATTTTCATGGTGAAATTCTTGTTTTTCATTTATAAATGTGTTTAAAGTCTTTATTATGACACTTGTTGATCAAATAAAACTTTAAAGCATGTTTGGGGACCTCACTAGAGTCTTTGGGATTTAAATATAGCATTTTTTATGTGTTTTATGACTTATGTAGGTAGAGTATTGATACTATAGTAATAATATCAATATTTGTTCTTCGTTTTGGGAAAATTTGTGAGTTTTTGGGCAAAAGTATTGATACTCTTTCAAGAGTATCGAAACTTTGGATAATAGTTTCGAAACTCTCATAAAGTTTCAAAACTGGGCAGAACAAAATGTTTAAAAGTATCGGTACTTATATAAAGTATCAAAACTTTTGTAGGAGTATCAATACTATTGGGCTAGTATCGATATTTTCAGTCCGTTTTGGGCAAAAATGTCAGTTTTTAAGGGAATTAAACTCAAGGTACCCCAACACTTCATTTTATCATCAAATAAGACTACAAGTGAGAATATTAATATTACACTTAGAAACAAGATCAATTAGGATGACATAAAATAGCCTTGGATGATGTTCGGGAAAAGATCAGGACACCCGAGTTCCTTTAGAAAATGCTAGCATTATCAAAAGTATAGATTCAGTCCGAATATATCCTTAGGTAGTGCACGAGGCACTTAAAGCTAATTAGTTTGTGCGCAAGGTCTGACACTCAAGGAATGGGCTAGTCGATGGGTTGATCGATGTAGAGATTCCGGGCAACCAGCCTCGGTAGACTAGAGGGGTGTGTGAGCTCTGAGATGCAGAACCCTTAACTGTACCATAATGTCTACCATAGAGTAGAGAGTGCAGTATAAAAGTATACTCACTATTGCAGTTATCAGTTAGTTTGAGCATGACATGAACACTTTTAGTATGACTTAATTGTTAGTGTGGCACTAGGCTGGTTAGCTCAATGTTTGTAATTTTTTTCCTTACGCAGGTTAGTCGATGAGCAATCCGAGGACTTTTTGACAACAGTGATCTAGACCCATATAGTGTAGAGTACGTCTCAAGTTCATCTTTAGAGGACATGTATAATTGTAAACCTTGAATTGTATATTTTTGTACGAGTCGTAACTCATTTTAAACTATAGTCTGTATGATTTAAATATTAATTCAGGAGATCCTAATGTAAACTATTTTATTTAAGTTGTAGTTGATTTATTTTAGCATGAGTGGTTACAAATGGTCATTTTTAAAAACAGAAAAATTTAAAAGAAAATTTTGGTTAGCCACTTCGGTAGTTCCGTGTGGCATTCTAATCGGTCAATTGTGTGTTGTACTGGTTTAGGGTGTTACAACAAGCTTGTTTATACCTCTGGTAGGTTTAAATTCCAAGTAGAGCGAACCATTCCAGATATTCTAAAAGCTAGAGGAGGTGATAACATGCATGATAACACGATGTATTCGAGGAGGACACCCATATCCTCAAGGGAATCAGAAATAAACTTACAATCAAAGCGGTCATAGGCTTTTTCCAGATCCACCTTGATCGTCATCTAGTAAGTTCTTCATTTATTCTTTCTCATGGAGTGAATGACCTCTTGAGCAACTAGGATATTGTCATTTATGCTATTGCCAGCAATAAAGCTGGATTAATTTTGCGCAATGATCTTCGGGAAAAGACCTTTGAATCTATTAGCAATACTTTTCATGACTAGCTTATAGAGGATGAAGCAAAGGTTTGATAGATCGAAAATCAACGAAAGATTACAAAACCTTCTTCTTAGGGATGAGGATAACCATAGCTTTAATAACCTCCTTATCAAAAGGCTTACCTTCAAAGATCAGGGTTTTAAAAAACAGTCCGCGACCGCGATTTCGACCGCGATATAGCGGTTTCGCCGCTGTCTGAGTTACCCGCGATGGCCGCAATCATGGTAAATCCGAAATAATCGAAAACGCGACCGTGACCGCGATTTGAAACCCTGTCAAAGATATCCTTGACCTAAGCATAGATAGAATGGCTAATGGAATTCCATTGGTTTTGATAAATAAATAAAAAAGCGTTCATTCCATCCACTCCAGGGGAATTGAGGGGGCCTATTCCAAAAATGGCGGTTCTAATTTCTTCATTAGTAAACGAAGCATCCAAAAAATTGAAGTTTGACTCAGATATAGGAGGGAACACCTGCCTAACCGGAAAAGATCCCGCGCAAATGTCTTTATCCCGATATAAATTGGAGAAGAAACGAGTGGCTTCATTTCGAAGAGTCTCCTCATCATAGCACAATTCCCTATTTTCTAGACGAAGAGCTTGAATATGGTAAGCTCTCTGACGAATCAGGGTCCAACTTCAGAAATAATTGGTGTTCCGGTCTCCCTCAAGCAGGCATGTGTCATAGGCTTTCTGTTTCCACATCAGCTCTTCATGGTCGAAGACCTCTTCAAGTTTAATCCAGATTCTCAATTCTTCATCACATTGTTGGGGAGTTCTATTTCTATCAAGAGAAGTTTGGATAAACCTCAACTGCTTCTTAAGCCTCTATTTTTACTGCACAATATAACCTAAGACATCTTTATTCCAAACTTTTAGAAAATTAGTAAAGTCACGCTCAAATTTTTTAACGTCTCCATTAAAGCACTAGTTATCCTGCACAAACTGGTTAAAATTGGGGTGCTTAGTCCATCCCTTCATCTAATGGTTTCCTTTGAGTTTGAGAATGACAATTCAAGGTATGGAGAAGGATGGGACGGTGGTCTGACTTAATTCGGGTAAGATGATGGATCGTTGAACTCGGCGTAAGCTTGAGCCAAGTATCATTGACAATCATTCTATCATGTTCCAACACACAACCACGAGTCCAAGTAAATTGGGGTCCCTTAAAACCGAGGTCTTTAAGACTATGCACCTCCATGAAGTTACAAAAATGTTTACACACAGTGTCACTCCTAGTTCCCCCTTTCTTATCTGCACAATGAAGGATTGCGTTAAAATACCAACTAAGAGCAATGACCTACCATGGGTATTAATATTACTCATATCTCTCCAGAGAGTAATCCTTTTGCTAGAATTAGGGTTACCATAAACAACAGTAAATAAAAAGGAAGAGTTTTGAGAACTCCTTGAGATATAGGCATGAATATAATGTGTTGGATATATGAACTGCAAAACTACACCGTTAGCACTGACTGGAAATATAAACAGTAATTAAAAGGAACAAATACGTAAACCGTGTCGTGGCAAAAACCACTGCCTTAGAAACGAATTCGCCCCGATGTGTGTAATTGCTGCAGTAGGTGGACCATCCCCCGAGGTTAACACGGTTGCTCCGAATTCCGTACACCCGAAATCGGAGTGGACTGCTGGTGGTATTGCTCTTCTGATTGGAAATCACTCAGAGAGAACTCACAGAGAGAACTGTAGAAAACACTTTTGTAAGTGAATTGTGAATGTTTAAGAGTGAGTTGAGAAGCTGAATATAGCTCTCTGTTTATAGGCTAGAAATAAGGTTAATATCGTCCATAAAATTTCAGGATTAAATCTCTTCTTTTGTAACAGCTGAAACGTCTAGATGAACCTGACTAAAAAATAATCCAGGTTTATTGCATCATTATTCAGCTGTTATAACTCCTTAAATTATATCATGTAACCCCTGGAATTAAATCAAATAACTCATGTAACTCCTGATATTAACAGCTTGTCTCCTCTGTACAAAGCTGGAAATCAGTCCAGATACATCTTAACATTTTTTATTTAATTTAGGAAAAAGTTGTTTAATTTCTGATAACTCATAAATCAGCTGTTATCATTTGAAATTTAAACAGTCCTCAACACCCTATAAATATCAGTTGAAATCTTTCACATTTTCCATTTGTTTTTTTCAAAGAGAAATTCCTCAAGAATTTTCTCTAAAAAGATAGTATCCGCGCGGACGTGTCGAAGACACGTATTACCACGACCATGACCACAAGCCGAGCAGAGCCGAGCCGTACCGAGACGAGACGAGACGGATGGCAGCGGCGGCAGTGCGCGAGAGTCCCCCTTGTTCTCTATCACTCAACAAGGAAGTGGGAAAGCCAAGCCTTAAATACCATTCCCAATAGTGTTTCCAATACTGTGTGGGATTGAGCATTGCCAACATACTGTGGATGAGCAGCGATGATGTCAACCGAAATCGGGGAGTTCTAGAGTAACCAAATACCACACACACAAAAAACCCCAGTAGCTTCAACCCTGAAAGACTTTTCAAAACAGAGTACCTTTCATCCCTAGCTTATTATCGAACATATGATTAATTTTTGAATTAAAGAATTCTCCATTAAGGTTTACCTGGGTCGAAGCTTGCATCATATTCCTTGGAGTCGATGGATTTACTTCTTTAGGAACGACATCCAAGGTATTTTGAGCACCATGAGTGGTTGAAGACGATGAAGGGGGATCGTGTATGATTTGCATGTACGTAGCACTAACGTCTTGCTTGGTCTCACCAAAGTACCTTCCATCCCTAGCGTATTATCGAACATATGATTAATTTTTGAATTAAAGAATTCTCCATTAAGGTTTACCTGGGTCGAAACTTGCATCATATTCCTTGGAGTCGATGGATTTACTTCTTTAGGAACGACATCCAAGGTATTTTGAGCACCATGAGTGGTTGAAGACGATGAAGGGGGATCGTGTATTATTTTCATGTGCGTGGCACTAACGTCAGCTTGGTCTGCATGGGTATGATCGTATATGAGTTGGACCCCAGGATAACTTCAGTAGCAACAGGTGCAGGACTTTTTTTAACTGGGCCCATTATGGGTGATTTCTGTTCTCTTGATTTCAGCCTTGGGATAAACTGTGCGATATTCAAACTTCTATTATCTTAGCCAAAACACCAATTACAGATTTCCTGCCTTCACCCACTTTTGAAATAGCTTCCACGGCTTCATTGACAACTCCTTGATTACGGTCCTAATTTTCGGTCTCATTATCATCAATGATTAGAGAAACAAATTCGGACCCTTGGGATTTACTTTTCTTATGAATGAGTTTATTACCGTTGTCGCTTCAGATAGGATTACGTTGGCGCCCGGCGTTCCATCATCATCCAGGGGCCACAAGGGTGATTTTTCGATTGGTTACGGTTCTCCATAATGTCGGTAACCGATTTATTCCTAGAGGTGCAGTCATGTCCTTCGACACTAGTTACAAGCCTGGTCATTACAGTATCAGCTACCAGCTCTTTGTCCATGGCCAGTTTGGTAAACATGCATGCTTCCTATGAGTGACCAAATCTTCCGCACGTGGAACAGATTGAAGGAATATTTTTGTAAACAACATTCTGAACCTTATCACCTACTATGATACAGGGATGAAGGGTTGGTTCATATCAATGAACACTGCCATTCTCGCGATGCGACGTCTGTTGCTTGTGTCTTTTTGTAAATTCACTTAAACATGAATTCCGAAAAACTTGGAAATCAAATCCACGCCGTGACGGTGAGCGGAAAAACTTCCGAAGTACTAAAGCTTCTTGAACATGGTTAGGCCTTTAGATAGCTTTCACAGACGATCCACAGTCTTTCAGTCAAGACTCTCTCATAGTCCTCGTCGTTTTGAAATTTAGCTAGAAAATATCCATTTTTTAGGTCCATAAGGGTGAAGGATTAGGATGGCTTCCAGATCGCGAATGCTTTATTTGACAGTGCGTTTAATCCAATATTCTTGCCGAGAAGTTTGAGCACCACAGTTCTCGCCATACTTGCCTCCATCAGCTTGTAAGCACGCTCGGAGAATTGGATTGTCGGAATACCCTCTCAAGATCCAGTTATAAAGTCTTCATCGTTAAGATCAAGATCATCGTCATCCTCTTCCTGGTTCATATTGGAGGTATTATCCCCGGCTGGTTTACCAGAAAGAACTATGTATAAGATGAAGTCTTCTGTTCTGGGTTACTCCAGGATCTGACAACCCGAGATAAGTTTCTAGAGGTGCAGCTGGATCCCTGGTTGGTTCTATCGATATTTATTTTTGATTGCATCTCCTTTAAGAATTTTTAATATAGTTGGTTAGTTTAAATATTTATAAATTTTATAATTAATCAAAATAGTGGACATAATTAACTATTCTAATTAAAATATTATCATAATTTTTTAAAGTATTTCTTCTAAGTTTTAACACATACGAAAAATTTATGCTTCATGAATTTATTAAGTGATCTCAGTGGTTAAAAAAAGTATTAATCTCTTTAAAAGTTTTGATTCGAGTTACTACATCTACATTATGTATTGTCAATGGATAAAATTCTATAATAGACATATATTACCTTATAATCACTATACTATTAAAAAAATATGTTTTTTTATAAGATTTGGAGGCCTCGTTAAAAACCCCCTTCATAATCATCAACATACTAAACTGTATGTCAACGAAAATTGAAAGAAGGAAAAGAGTACCTCATGAATTATTAAAAAAAACAAACCAGTACACCTTAGAGTAACATATCAATATAGATACAGACACCAAATCAAGAAAAAACCAGAAACCTCTAAGAAACCCCTCAAACAACCAAATAAAACAAGGACAACCCTATCTGATACCAATTTACACCTATCTTGAACCTCAAATAACTAAAAACCAAAATAACCGAAAGCAACACCCAAATCCATTAATGTGAAAAAAGACAACCGACTCCAAGAGGGGAACCATCTACATATTTGGAGAAGCAACACAATCTAATCAATTAAAACTCCTTCAAAAACCGCTAACAGACCAAAGCCCAAGCTTCCTCTGAGACACTTAAGCAACCTCAGCCTTTTGCTTGCTCTTTTTAGATTCGCAAGGTCTTTTTTTCTTCCCGGGCTTTGGGCCCTTCCCAAGACCCGCTCCCTTTAACCGGATTGAATCATCTATTGCCCCATTAGAAACCAATAGACCCATACTAAGACCATCTTCCAGGGCATGAGACTCCACAACATTTTGATCTGATCGATCGAGGGCATCATGTAAGGAAGACTCCAAAACTGAATCTAGCCTTGAAGCCAAACCAATCTCACCACCGTTGGTTCCACCGCCACGTATTTCTTTCCCAATCTGATTTGACAAATTTTTCCATCGATCCAAGTGGAAAGGAACCCAGTGTAGCCTAAGGGGAACTTTGACCGGGAGGATGAGCTTCAATTTGAGTATTAGAGTGTGCCAAAGTAGCCATGCTCGACTTGGAATTCTTGGATTTGTCATTATCAAAGCCAACAATGTATTCTTCTTCTTCTTTCTCGGGAATCCAAGGAATAGGCTTGAATCTCGGATCGATCTCGCGAATCAGGACTTTAAACGATTGGCATTCAACCTTCAATCCTACTACCTTGTTAATTCTAGAGATGGTATTTATGAAAATTTGGATTTTTGTCCGATCAAAGGACGAAAGATATTGGGATTTTTCGTCTATAGAAATAATTTCCCCCCACTTTGTTGTTATGTTTGTAAAGGTATCCCAGCTCCAAGCATGAAAATGAATCCCTTCACAAACCAACCAAATACGCTGACTCTCCACCACCAAGTTATTGACCATGATTCAAACCTGTCGAACCACACTGCCAGAGACTCCGAATTCTCGACCTTCATTATGTTCATTATCACCGAGTTTTCAAAACACAGTAAGACAATATTTCCAGTAGCTCTCATCAACGAAAAACCAATAAGGCCTTTTTCATGCATCTGTCTAGCTAGGTTCGAAATGGAAAAGAGTTTCTGCACCAACACACAAGGCAATTTCCAACACTCGTAGTTTATCTTCATCAACCACCCCTTCTATCGAGGATAGGTTACTCCTCTTGTCAGCCACTTTCCTATCCTTCCGTTGAAAGGATGAAGTAGTTCTTTTCCAGAAGGATTGTTTGGGATTATATTTTTCCATCGAAACACCAATCTTGCAACCAAAAATGAAAGAACCATCCATCCTAAAAATTGCTTTCTTGGCTTCTTCTAGTGAAGCAAATCTGATAAAGCCAAAACGAACCCCTTACAGATTTTTTAGAAGGGATGAAATCATTAATCACCTTTCCATGGATACAAAAAAGAGAGTTAAGCTTTTTCCAGTCAAGATTCTCAGGAATATTTTCAACAAAGAGCGTACAACACCCAACCCTAATCTCCTTTTTAGATGATATATAATTCTCCTTCCCCCACAAATTATTGTCATTCCTCCAGACATTGTGTCATTTTTCCATCACTGTTTTTGGTTCCAGGTTATTCACAGCATAAGTATCTTGGGTTATGGTCGGAAGAAGGCGGAAACCCAAAAAAATCATGAATGAGAAGATGAATCAACAATCACAGATCTGACCTGAACATATCAATTTCAACTTTGAGTACTCTATTAGTGTGATTCTTCGCGTCGTTGTCGGAGAAGAAGAAGCGTCGCCGAAAATCTAAAAAGTCAAAGGGCCTCGACATAGATCTACTATGTTGTAGGCTCTCTCTCATGAAATGAAGCCTAGATCCTTGTTGTTGGCGTCAAGGCGAGCATACCTTGAAGTTTTGGTGGTCAACGACCACCGGAGGTGACAGCCGGTACGGCGGCTGACGACGGGTTGACGATTGTGCGACCAACGAAACTCCCAGCCTAGAGAGAAGGGAGAGGGAATCGGGGTAGAAAGAGAAGATATGTCATTCTTAGATCGCCTGGATTCTAGAGAGAAGCGGGCTTTTGAAATGTTTTAACACCGTTCTGACTGGATGGGAATTTTCGTTTTCGTTTTTAGTAGGATTCAAACCATGAAATGAAACCAAAAGATTTTATGTGATAATATATAGGAGTAATTAAACCTCAATTATTTCAAAATTAATACGCTAACTTCGCGCGATCTATAGAGGGGGAGAAATGATGTAAAAAAATATCGTGTTTTCATATTCATACCCAACTCGAGGTTCATATTTTAATTTTGTAATTTGATTTAAGAAACGATATGTCCTTAATACATATCATTAATACAATTAAAGAAAAGGCTAAATTATAACATTGATCACTTAACTATTTAATCTTTTTACTTTTTACCACCGATCTTTTAATTTTGTCAATCAAACCATATAATATGTAATTGTATTCAATCACGCCACTTATAGTTAGGGTGTTCAAAACTAGGTACCCAAATTGTTCGAGTATCAAAATGTCTACCCTTGACCCGACAGGTAATGGGTACCCGCTGGTTTAAATAATAGGGTAACCGGTTCCTATTTGTCAAATAAAAAAATCTACTCTAGTTTTTCATAAGTCTTCACCATCATAGCCTAGTGTATCTCTTAAATGGTATTCTAGTTTACACTTTACAGCACTGATATATTGTAGTTAAAGACGAATCAACATAATTTAAGTACCTACATGAAAGACGAATCAGTACTGGTATAATTCCTATAATTCGATATAGTATAAATTTTAGCTTGAGCCATGTATTAGTTAAAGACGAACTATATTAAATATTGAAATAGATTAAAAAATTAAAAACCACGACCACTTATGATTCCTTAACGATCTCGTTGTTGCCTGCTTGACGAATGACTGTGAGGGACGATGAGACCGTGCGTAAGTCGTAAAGGCCGAGGGATAGGGGTTACAAAATGAAATTGCGGTTGGGAATTGCCTGCTACTGTTTTGAATAAGAATAAAACATCGTTGAATATTGAATTTTAATAAAATAACATACAAAAATTAAAAGGTACTGGATACCAAATCGATGGATACCCGATTTAAAGATTTTTTTACCCGAAAACCCGAAAAAAATAATAGGTCGGATGCCCAACCTGCAACTTCTGGTATTTTCATAAAAAAATATCCGATATTTTTTTTACGGAATCAACGGGTCAAGTAATCCAGATAGGGTAATTTTTAACACCCCTATTTGCCGTTAATATCTAACTATAGCATTGCCGTTATTCATTCACCATATCCAATAAAATTAACTACCAAAAGGTAATGAAATATTTTTTTGAATATATATAGTTAATATTAAAAGAATTAAATATATGAAAACGTTTATTAGCTTTGGCTTTTCAAATCAGCCAACAAAATAGAATAAAAAAATCAAAATAAAGGAGCTCCCAGTGTTCCTTATGTTCCCATGCAAACAAAAATATGGGGAAAATGTGTTCACAATTACTTTCAAAATCCTGTCAAACAATGCAAAAGCTTTGTAAAATGATTGTTCTTTACCTTTCAATTGTTTCCTTCTCTAGTTCATATGATTATAACATTGCCTGCTTATGATATTTGCATTTGCCCTAAAAGTCAAATGCAAAATATAAATCTCAGGAATTGGATGCAAAATGATTGAATATAGTCTCCAGAGTTGATTGGCTGATACTGTACTCAGCTATGCCCGATTCATTCCTGATGTAAAAAAAAAATTCTGGTTTCAGTGGAAAATTCACCCCCCCCCAAAAAAAATATATATGAACACGAAAATGACAAGGCATGGTTGAAATAAACCGAATTCGTGATTTTACTGGCTGCTGATTTTCAGTTTTCAATGGTTCCAGCCAGTGCTGTAACTTCTCTGGTTTAAGCTATATATGTTGAGCTGCCGGACCAACTGGTTTCAGTTGAACCGACCAATCCTATCCGATTTTTCCAACCATAGGAGATGGAGAAAAGAAATGGCAGTTTAAGAGATGCTTACCTGTTTCTCTCCAAGTGCCCAAAAACATCCGCCAATGAGAGACCTTCTCTGTATGGTAACTGCAACAACAAAAATATCGAATCAGTTACTGTCGCTAAACTGAATCACAAAGCACCATATGTTACTCGAAATCGAGCATGTCTTTAATACAAGTATAATCCTTTCTTTTACTTCTTAAAAAATATCAAACAGGTGGAATTTCATTTAAAATTCATCAAAAAACTAAGGGCGTTTTCTTTAGCTTACATAGCTGAAAGTAACTATGAATTTTACCTGATATTTAACACTTAATCCATTACACCCATGGAAAGTTGCACCAGGAAATGAAGTGTGTATAAATGAATCAATGGCTGAAAACTTCTCACGAGCTAGCCACCACTCAGAAAATATTGGCAATGGTATACCACCTACATAACCTTGAATAGTAAGTCAAAATTGCGGTAAGAAAGAAAAAATAAATAATTGAGGACTAAAGCACGATAAAAAAATGTCTCGTTTCATGCTGAGTTTCTATGAAATGCAAGTTCATAATAGTGACAAGAAACAGCATCAACAAAATTATTTTTGATTCAGCAGTGAATGGATATTAAAATAACATCGGTAGATGACTTATACCATCCCGAATCAACTGCTCTGACAACTGTTCACCAAAAAGCCCATCGGAGATTGGTCTTGAAGAAAGAAGAGTCTTTACTCTGTCTTCATTTCCGAGCCAACGTCCAACAACAACTATCATCTCCTTCGACAAGCTAATTTCTGCAACTGATGCATTTTCTGATGTACTGGAGTCGACGCCCCCAATACAGACTTCAAGATCGTTTAGTAGGCTTCTAGGATGGGAGGGAATGTCAAAAAGCATTTCTTGAATAATGTGGCAAAGATTTTCCATATCAGCAGAGTTCACTTCGGTGGGTTTAATCTGATTGAAGGTAAGAATTTATTGCATTACAAGTGTACATGTCTTTCAACACTGATTATCGAACATTACTAAATCAAAGAATGACATCATATTTAACTACATACCTCCAGCTCAAGATGATTTCCAAACCTTGTTTTTAAGTGCTGGGGACTTCCGATGCACCTTAGCCTGCCTCCAACCTAAATGGAAAATGGTTTACAATAAGTGAATAAAGTGAATGCCAACAAGTTTCATAAGTTTTAGGATGCGAGGACTGGTACCATTATCCCAATTCTGGTACATAAAGCTTGAGCTTCATTCATGCTATGGGTCGTAAGGATCACAGCTGTCTTTCCTTGTCTGGTCGATAGGCGGGATATTACTTCCCACATGAATCTTTTTGCAATAGGGTCCATACCTAAAATAACCAATAATTACTAACTGCTAGTAAACAAAAAGAAAGCTCTAAATATAACATCATGCACTTCTCGCATCATTCCATCTTAGATAACAATTAGCTAGAATTTTTTCACACGGCACTCTTAAACAATAGACAACAGGCTAGAAACTGCCATCAAAGGCCATATCCCTGTGCCGATCCAAGCATTGCTTTACCTAAACTCAAACATGCAGCGTGTAAGCAACTAACCTTTTTTTCGTAGACCACCAAGCAACTAAAGTTAATGCATTGAGAATTTGAGATTAAAATTTCATATGAGCTTTAGAATAAAAGCATGAATAAATTTTGTGAAGAAACACCATACAACCACTTGAGTAAAACCAAACCAACATGCTTACAACATGTCAAGGGAGCCAAGCCACAGTCAAAGATCGATCAGAAGATCTATAAGCAATTTTATAACATTTCCAAAGACAGATATTATTTTCTATCATTCATTAAAGGAAAAAAGAAGGCACATAACAATAGAGCTGCAAGAAAAACATTTTTCAAGTCCTTGCAAGAATGCGTGATTTAATACAACCTATGCATACCTGTGGATGGTTCATCAAGAATGACAATTGGAGGATCTCCAATCATTGCAATTGCAACAGACAATTTACGCTTGTTACCTCCACTAAGGGTGTATGATGGTTTGTTAGCATGCTTTAGTAAGTCAAACTCTGCCAACTTTTCCATAACAACCTGCCAAAATAGTTGCATGCATCAGGGCATTTTGTGGTCATTACTGCATCAAATTAATATATTGATGCTAATGTATTAAATGGAATCATGCATGTCGGTTATGTTACTTATAAAGCCTCTCAAATTACAGTACCATGTTGAATGCTTCAAATCAAACTAGAACCCTTCTTCTTTTTTTTGACCAAATAGAACCCTTCTACTATATTGATAAGGAGAAAAATTATTAGAATAACTACAATAGATACACATACATCATTCATTTGGTAGTCTGAAACTCCCTTTATCCTTGCATAAAGTTCAAGGTGCTCTTGCACTGTAAGATGTTCTAATAAAGCATCAAACTGAGGGCAGTACCCAATCTGCAGGTGATCCATTAAATAGTAGAAAATAGTTAAATTCTTTCTGCTAGACTATCCAAACTTCTAGATCAAACATAAGAGTAAAATAAACAAAAGAATCTAATATACATGACGACGGACAGCCTTTGGATTTGAAGATATATCTTTGCCAAAAATGAAAGCAGTTCCTTCAGTTGGAGATTCTTCTCCTGTATGGGGGAAGGAAAAGGAAAATTGCAAGGTTCAGACGGACCAAAATCTTACAATCATACAATATCTACACAGTGTGAAGTTCTCAATAAGGTTCACGGAACAGATATTATATAAAGGAGCGCAGTTTAAGAGAAAGAAATATTGCAATTAAATTATTAACAATTATAGAGGCTTAATCGTTCTTCATGAATTCAATTATTGCACAATATTACATAATGGAGTGTTCTGAAGATAAAATATTGTCTAAGCTGGACAAGTGCAGCATACCAGTTAGCATGGACAAAGTGGTAGTTTTCCCGGCTCCATTGGTTCCTAGAAAGCCAAAACATTCTCCAGCTTGAACGGAGAAAGTTAACGAATCTACAGCTACTTTTGCATGGTGCTGGTTTCCTCCAGGATACACCTGAGATTGGTTGATAAATGTTGTTACTAAACAATAATAAGAGTATAAGAAGGACATGAATAAAATCAAGGCCAGTAGAATACCTTCCGAAGATTACGCAAGAAAATAATGGCATTGTCAATGGAACCAGAAAGTACCCGATGTCTTTCTGTTTTTACATCTCTGTCTTCATCAAGGAGAACAGATGTTCCAGAGGAAGTTTTCAGAAAAGGTTCTAAAACAGAATCATCACCCTGATATTGTTTTTTCCTCCACCACTTCATTAGTCTTGCAGGAGTCAATTTACAAGTAGGCAAGAGTTCAAGGCCAAGAGTCAGAAGAAAGTAACCAATAGCCTGCCACAGAGAGAAAACTGAATGAGATCCTAATCAACCCATCATAAAGGAAAATGGCCTGTCACAGCAAGGAACATGTAAGTTTTATTTGAAAATTCATCTTAAAGGAAAATGAAGATAAAGCAATTGGCTAGTTCTACGAGCAATTCATAGGAGAAGTGAAAAGAATATTCTAATCATAATAAAATGGGATACAAAAAGAGAACTATGACTCTCCACGTGCAGCTCTCAAAACTGTATTCACACCAAGGACTTTCACTCTGGCACCAATACAAATGATATGCATAATAGCAGAAAATAATCAAGCCAGAAGAGTGAGAAAGATAATAACCTCAACTCCAAGATAACAAATTGAAGCTCCAGTTACATTCCAATCAAAAATCCCATCACTAGATTTATCTTTCATCCCTTGCCGAAGAAGGGCCAATGAAGCAAGCCCATCGGCAAAGCAGAACCCAGGGGATAATCTGAAGAAATTCTGGAGAAATACATAACTTAGTCAAGTTCACCAATCTAGCAAGCAAAATTGCAGCATATTGAACAAGTTATGTGAGAGACATGTATAGTTTAGGTTCTATATCAGTTATTTGACCAATTTCAGAAATATTTCAGACATTTGAAAGATATTAGTAGTGTTTATTCTCTGCAAATGTCAGTAGATAATGTTTTGTAAGATAATAGAATTGCGAGATAAATAAAGGCATGGGAACAGTCTGTGTCATGCTGGAGTATTTAGAACCAAGTCCAACTTAAAACACATAATCAAGTTCTTACAAATGTCTGAAATTGTCTTTAATAAGTTAGCTGGTACAACATATTTCTTTTCTCAATTTACATTAGGTAAAGCACACATCATATTCTTGAGGAAAGGAGAAAGAGGAAAAGGGGGAGGGAAGAGAGGAAAGGGTTGAAAGCATGTGAGAATCCAAAATTTGAAGTATGAAAAGATACCCTTATTATCCTTCAAATAGGTCTTTCACCTTACCCAAAAAATTCCGCTAGACTAACACTTGAAACTAATGAATTATTGTTGACATGAGCAAAGAATGCCCAAAATGAAGAAAAAAAAAATAGATGGAAAATCATTGACCTTGAAAAGCCTGACAGAGTGAATTTCCATCCTAGAAAAGGTATTACTTCAGCTTCATAAATTTATTATTTTTACACTAAAATAGTGACACTATCTAAACTTAAAAGTCAGAACGCAGCCCACTAGCTGGATGTGAGGTTATAATAATCATGTCAGTTCTGACGATAGAAAAGAAAAAGTTGAAAGAAGTTTGCATTTGTTTGCTCTGAAACAGAGACCGCCATGGCAACCGACAATGTAATTACATGATAAATACTGAGCTCAAAGAAACAAACCTTCATAAAAGAATTTGCAGTTGCAGTTGTTTTTATAAGCCCCATAATAAATGAAATAACCATGAGAATGAGTCCTGTGAAAAAGTGGATCAGGAGAACCACATTCTGTCCACGCAAGACAAACACATATAATTTATGTCACTAACAAATTTAGTCTTAAATGCTGATGATATAACAATGAGAAAAGAATGTTACCCAACCTGAGCCATCGAGTGTTCGGAGAAGAAGAATGTAAGGCAATATGTTGATGATGCAATTGCCAGACCATACTCCAGAAACATGATGACTGTTGGCAAGAAACCTCTTCCAATGAATTGATCAAGACCTATGACCCAATTAAATTTTAGTAAAAGCTTCAAACAACATGAAACAAGATAAACCTGCAAGAAGTGGTGATTTAACACAGGGTAAAAGATGGATAACTCATTAAGGCATGTTGCATATCTCATGAGTCATGCAACAAGTGTCAGGTGTCACAAGGTTGGATTAAAACCTATATCTCTCTATACACAACCATACTAGCATTTCCTTTTTGTCGGTAGAAAACTTTTTATACTTATCTTTTTTAGGATTATTTATTTCCAACAAATTATCTTATGAATAATAGACCAACATCTCTGAGAAACTATTGCACATGATGTCCACATTCAATACTTCCACGTCCCTAGGAAGTGTTATCGAACTCCAGAAAATACAAAGTGAAATTACAATACATGTTGGAATTCCTACTATTAAGGACAAAATATTTACCTTATTTTTAGGAGTTTACCTTTTTAGATAGACAATAATCTAAAGTTACCGATTCTTAGGAAGTTACTGATTTTTAGGGATCATTCCTTATTTGTACTGATTTCTTTTCTTTTTTTTTCTTTAAAAGCTGTAAACTATTTTTTTAAAGAGGAGGAGGCCTCGTTAAAAAACCCCTTAATGATTAATGGAGCACCAAAAGGTGCTCATTAATCAGCGGAAGGAGGAAAAGAGTGCCTCAGAATTCATTAATAACAGAAAAGATACTTAACATTTAAATACACCCAATATCACCCCCTTACATTGAACAACCCGAAAAACAGAAAATAAACTACCCAAACAAAAACATCCAAACTAGCCAATACCAGCCTTAGCTAAGCCATCAACTTCAATATTTGTTGTCTTAGCTACCCATCGAATTACACCCTCCAAAGCTCTTAACCTATCAGCAATGTCCTTAACAATTGAAACATACACATCAAGACATCTATCTAAATTCTTAACTCATTCCACTGACAACTTACTATCACTTTCAATAATCAAACGTTTCTTAAAACACCCTCGAATAGAATCAAAGAAAGTTAAGCCCTTCTTAATTGCCTTGAGCTCCATCAAAGAAGGCAGACCCAGGCCAGAAGCCTCATGAAAAGAGCCTAGCACCGTACGAACATCATCTCTTAAGATTCCACCTATTCCACTTTTCTTCCAATCACCACTGATTGATGCATCCACATTCATTTTGAGGAAGCCCTTTGGAGGAGGAGACCAAGGCAACTGATTGACAATCGGATTTATGGAAGACAAGCATAAATCCCCAAGGGAGGGATCACTAATGAGAGTCTCTAGAAATGGAGACATCATTGAACTTAGCTAAGAACCAAGAAGCAAGCCTGAATCTTGCTGTGAAAAATAAATCGACCTGATCTAACATTCCCCCTTCAAACACAATGGCATTCCTGCATTTCCAAATTGTCCAAAGAACGAACGCCTGGAATAAAGGACCAAATAAAAGAATGAGACACCAAATTTGCCCAAGCTAAAAGAAAACTTTGTGCATTTTCATGAAAAACCGAAGTGATTCTCCAAAACTTCAGGAACCTGTTCCATAATGTCCACGCGACAGAGCAGGAGAAGGATAAATGAGAGGATGATTCCTTCTTCGTCTTACATAATGGGCATAAAACGTCCACAATTCCCGGAACCCCTCTCTTAAGTAATTCTGTCATTACTGCCAATTTCTGAAGCACAACCTGCCACATAAAAGACTCCACTCTTGGAGGCACCAATCCCCTCCAAAGGGTGTTCTTCCAAAATGGATCAACCTCCGAACCAGAAGAGCACAACTTAACACAAGAGTTGGTAGAGTAGACACCAACCCCATTTCCTCTCCAGATCAGACCATCCCTCGAAACTTCCGACAGACTAAATTTAATGATGATAGACAACAAATCAGACCATTGTTCCAGTTCCCAGTCGCTCAAGTTTCTCCTCAACTGTACATGCCAAAACCAACCTGCTGATCGATACTCACCAAACTCTATTAAATTGCCATTCTGGTTTGGAGATAAGGCGAACAGTATAGGGAAAACAACTTTGAGAGGAGAATCTAACGCCCAATTTTCCTGCCAAAACCGAATGTTCTTGCCATTTCCCACTTGGACTTTAAACAGGTTGTGAAACTTGGAACCAAAAAAGTCTTCTTTGAAATGATTATTCACCACTGATTTCTAAAGCCAAGAAGCTTGAGTTGGAATATTACTATTAAACAATAATAAAGTCAAGTCCTGATTGTATTTGCTGCAAATCATCTTCCTCCATACGAACTCCGTGTCATTAGCAAACCTCCAAGACCATTTTCCTAAGAGAGCTCTATTCATAACATTGAGGTCCAACACACCCAGACCACCATTATTTTTGGTTTTACACATTGTCGACCAATTAACCCAATGAATTTTATTCTTCTCTATTCCTCCTTCCCATAAAAATTTTGGCATAATGGAATTAAGTTTTGCACCAAGTGGCAGCCCAAGAGAATCAGAAGGGAATCTTCCAAATGAGCAGCCAATAGCCCTCGCCCACTCATTTATCTCCTTTTCGCTAGTGTTTATGCCAAATAATCTGCTTTTATTGAGGTTCAGTTGAAGACCAAACATGACTTCAAAAACTCTTAAAACTCTCTTAATATTTAATATTTGCATCTTCGAGGCATTACAGAAAATGATAAGATCATCTGAAAATTGCAGATGCGATAAATTAAAACCACCCTCATTTCTACCTATAACCAAACCACATAACAGACCCGAAGAAGCCGCCTTAAGAAGCAATAAGTTGAGAAGCTCCCCAATCAAGTTAAACAACAGTGGGGATAGGGAGCAACCCTGTCTAAGACCCCTTTCCATTGGAAATTCCTCAGAAGGAACCCCATTTACCAAAACTAACACCGAGGCGGTTGTAACACATTTTCTCATTCAACTGCATCATTTGGTTTCGAACCCCATCTTCTCCATCACTTTAAAGAGAATTGGCCAATCTATTGTGTCATAGGCCTTCCTAAAATCCACCTTGAACACAACCCTTCAGTTCTTTTTTCCTCCAAAAATCAATTTCTTCATTAGCAATAAAAGAGCAATCCATGATTTGACGGCCCGGAATGAAAGCAAATTGCGAAGAACTGATGATATCATTGATGTAACATCTCAATCTCCTCGAAAGACACTTCGAAAAAATCTTATACATCCCTCCTACTAAGCTGATACGTCTGTAATCATCTAAGCCACAAATGTTGGAACCCGGGATAAGAGTTATGAAAGTATGATTAATTCCATCCTCCCAATCTTTCCCCAAGAAAAAATTGTGAAACAATTTCGGAATATCTTCTTTTAGGGAGGACCAAAACCTTTTGAAAAACCCCATATTCAACCCATCAGGCCCGGGAGCTTTCTTGCTATCACATGAGTTTAAAGCCTCCCAAATTTCTTCCTCCGAAAACTACTTTTCTAAAAGTAGGCTTTGCTCCAAGGAAATCTTCCACTTCCAATGTTGAACGATAATTATAAACTTCGAAAAAGTGGTCTCGGACACTTGCCTTGATAAGAACCGAATCTTTGATGATCTCACCTTTAATGTTAAGAGTATTCAAGGAATTCATCCTCTTCCTAAAGCACAGTTATGGAAAAATCTTGAATTACGGTCACCGTCTTTTCACCCATTTCGCTCTTGAATTTTGGAACCAAATTTGCTCCTCGATTTTATAAAGCCTCCATAATTCAGTCCTCAAAGAAATCAATTCTGCAGCATTTCCACTTCCCCTCAAATCTTGTCCCTGCTTAAAATCCTTCTCTAACTTATGAATTTTTCCTTCTAAGTCAAGAATCAAAGCACCTGGAAACTGGTCTCTATTTCCAGACCAATTTTTAATAGCAACTTTCAAACTTCTTAGAATACTCAAAATCCCAATTCTTTTTTTACTTTTCTTGCAATCTTTAATAGCCGATAACACCAGCTCCTCAAAACCATCCTCATTCATCAAATAATTGAAAAGCCTGAAAGGTTTCTTGCCCCAATTTACTCCACCATTCTCAAGGATAATTGCATTATGATCAGAAATAGACTTAGGAAGTAAAGATTGGATGATTTCAGGGAATGCTGTCATAAAATTAGCATCTACCAAGAACCTGTTCAGTCTAACAAAAGTAGGAAATATACAAGTAAACTATCAACAGAAAAATAGAACAACCTTTTCTTCCTAAGTTTGTTCAATACATCATAATTGATGTTTAACAACTTTTGTTAACTAATAGGAAATAGACAAATTTCAGAAAATTTAATTACTATCTTGGGTATCTAGCAACTCCCAAAGCATTTGGAGGCTCCATATAATCAATGAATACATGAAGGCCAATAAAAATCAATAAAATGAGCATTATCCATGCATTGATGTTTACATGGGAACAACTTAATTAGGAATGTAAGCGTAGGGACATACCGAACACATAGAAGAGAATTATGGCAAAAGTTGAAGGAAATAAAGAACTGATGAAGTCCCATATGTATGTTGAAACCCAATATGAAATTACAGAAACCTGAGAAAAAAATATTTTATCACGAAATACATGTGCTGCTTAAATTAATTTAAATAGATTACTGGGTTAAGTAAAACATACTCCGCTGATCAGTTGTTGGTGCTTAGCTTTAACTTCTCGTTCCTGTATCACATAAGACATCGGAAATCAGGGACAAACCTTTTCCCCACAAATATGCAAATTTTCAGTGGACAAGACTGCTGGTATAAGCTACAATATCAATTGTCTATGGTACATATAGAGATAGGTGAATCTGTCAGAAAACTAAACAATTTCATCTAGAGACAAAAGAACCTTTTAGTGGCTATAAATATAATTGAAAGGAATTGGAGGGATGGAATACTATGGCAGGAATACTTGACATTTCTCCTATGGATCAAGAAAATCAAACTGGGAACCTCAAACTATATTTGATGAGTATGGGCTATCGAATGCACAACCTATGGTCCTGAATCCTGGAAACACTTGCATTAGCCAAATGTTGCTTACCCTATCAAGTCTATGTTTAAAACAAAATTTCAGCCAAAAGTAAGGAAATTTGATTAATGGACTTTGGTCTGACCAAACCACATAAAATCAGTTACGATTCATACCATGAAGACATAGTAGGCAGAAGAGGTTCTCCATGGAGCTGGTACAGATATCAGGTACCAAAAAAGGAAAACTCAATACAGTAGGAACTTGAAGCGTTAGAAAAGCATAAACAGACAAGAATAAATTTATACAGAATTTTCCCTCCTTTTCAGTCCTATTCTTGTTGAATCGGGGGTCATTCAAACGGTTTAGCTTGGTTTCTGGATTCAGAATGAAGCGGTAAGGGTCGGCTTATTATAGAGACGAATTCAAAAGTTGCAGTCAAATGGATTAAGTTTCCAGAAGCTTGTCCTAATGTGTTCTCACAGCTGGTTAAGGAAATTGTCAGTGGTGTAATGGAATATAAGGTTGCTGTTAGATCAGTTAGAAGGGTTGTAAATTGGGAGGCTGACACCTTGGCTAAATCAGGTATAGGGTAATTGTTTTGGTTTCTTTTGTTTGGGTTATTGTATAGGGTGGGTTGTGAGTAAGATGGTGGGTGTTGTTGTAGTAGTCTGTTGTAGAAGGTGTAATCTCTTTTTGGAATAAAACTCTTAGGCACTCTTTTCCTCTTTTCGATGTCCGTCGAGGTACCTATGTACAGCGACGGTTATGAAGGGGTTTTTTAATGAGGCCTATTTTTTTATCAAAAAAAGAGGGGTAGGGGATGTTGAGAAAACATGAGAATGGTGCAGCAAACTGCATATTTTTTATATGTCTGCACCCATGGTTCACTATCTATTTGAATAGAATGATGAAAAAGAAAGTTTTCTTCTCCTGTGGTTCAATTCTACTTTCTTAACTCGTTCTAAATAAAAAGTATTTAAGGAATTAGAAAGAAAACACAGAATATAGAATTAGGAGTCAGGTCAAAACTTGGGAAATCAATCAAGTGGTTTCATGCAGCCATATCAAGATATCAGTCTAAAGAAAACAAAATAATCTGGAAAGAATTGACTAGAAAACTTTTATGTAAAACATACAAACTTAGCACTCCAAATGAAGTTCCATCACCAATGAGCAAGTGGATTGTTTTCTATGAGTATGGAATAATAAGACGAAAGTTCCTACTTCTCTAATCACCAAAGAAGACTGAGCAAATAAAAGGCAGGGACTAACTGAATTTTCAACAAAGGAAAGCAACTTTTTCATTCCACATTTACAATTAACCGCTTTTTATTGAGAATTGCCCTGTGATGCTGCAACCTAGTATGATACCTTTACAAGGGGAACAGCAAATGAAGCAGGAATGAATGAGAAGGCTATGTTAATAATAATTGCAGCAGAGAATGCATCCAGATCCTGCAAAATTCAGATGATATATCAAAGTGAATATCTGGCAAGTGTGGTTAAAATAAATGAAGTAGAAAATCAATAAGTGTGACAACATCGCTTAGAAATTAAAGTACTGGTTTAAAAAGTGCAAACAAATACATTTGAGAGCAAATTATTTATTTATTTTTGGTGTTTTATGCAACTTGCAAGCATGCATGTAAATAATCTGCTTGGATGCAAAGTCCACATCACATGCACTACTTAGAACGAACTTGTATAAGAGCATCAAGGGTACAGAATGGCCCAGGGTATGCCATTCCTATCCATAAAAACACTTACTGGTAGCTTCCCTCCAATCTAGCCCAAGTGATAGCCCCTCCTCCCCATTCACTCCCTTGTTAGAACCATCGTGTGCTTTGTTTTGATAATTTAATCTTTAATTTGAAGTGTATACATGCATATTAGAAAATTTTTGAACATTTTTTAAAAGCTTTGTCATCCCTCCTCACCTTCTCTCGCATAGATATTCCTCGTACCATTTTATCAAAATATTAAGATGGCATAAAAGAAATTATTAAAATCTTCTTATAAATTTTTCTTTTCAAAAGGCGAGAATGTCAAATTTTATAATGACATCCATCCTAAAACAAAATAGAAACATCAGACTCGTATACAGATCTATATTATGTTTAAACTTTAAAAACCTAGGATAGCTTAGTCACCGTGGAACATATTTTCTCAGAAATTAACAACAAATATCATAGGGTGTAAACATACGTCAAAATTGCAACCGTGAGTTTACATATTTATTATAAATAGCATGAGTTATTATGATAAGTAGCTGGCATGTTAATATTAATTGTGGGAGAAAAACTTACATGACGCTGTAAACGCTGGCTTTTTGTCATTGGAAGAGGATGATTACGTGCTTGAATTGTCATATTTTTATCATTGGTAGCAAGCCTAAGAATTGCAGAGTTCAACAAGTTGATAAAGGTTGGAGCAGCATGCTGACAAGTAGAATTGTGTAATACGGTATACCCCAAACTCCCATCATCATACTGCTCATCCATCACAACTGCCCCATACCTACCCGGACAAACATAAAAAATAAAAAACATTAAAAAAGTAACATACATGCATAAAGTAAACAATTCGAATTCCAGTTGCCTTTCATCATACTTAGAATACTCAAGCATATGAAAGAAACCACAGGAAACAAAAATTTTAGGCACATTTTTCAACATAAGATAGAGTAGGCTGAAATTAGAGAAAAATACAAACAAATTAAATAATCTCTTACATAAAGAAAATGAGAAAGGCATCTGAACACAAATTGAAGATAATGCTGATTCCAAAATGACTTATCAATGAGTATGATAAGATATTTAATTATTTAAGTTAAATCAGTTAAAACTTTAAATCACTTAGACAAAACAAGCAGAAAAATTATGAAAAGATAACCCAGCTCAAAAGTCTTCATCGAACTACATAGGCTTGATTAAATGAGTTCGTTTCTATGTTCCTAAGCCTACAATGTAACTCCGCTCCCTCAACCCTGCAATAATATACACTAGAAGTAACTGTTAGATAATTCCTACTCATTTGTTATCCACCTTCCCAGCTAATTTCTTCATCCATTCTCAAACACTTAACTATCCATATAAAGTAAAACCTAACATCCCTGTTTTCACCAACTTAATAACAGAACACACTTACAAGTTACAACTGTAACTTAATAATTCCGATTCAAGGATGCTCAAGGGCAGCAGCAGGGTTCGTTTTCCGAAAGGATTGGGGGGGTCCTCCTATTCTTGTAGAGTTATTGGCTATCAAAAGAGGGCTTCTGTATATTGAGGAGAAAGTTTTGGTTTCATTTCCAAGGGTCATCCTTGAATCGGATTCCCTTAATGCTCTGAAATGGATTAAAAATCAGGCTGTATGCACTCCTATGTTCCAGTCATTGGTGAAAGACATTGCTGCCTTAGTGGACAGTAGAGGTGTAGTTGTTAGGCATATTTTGAGAGCTGCTAATTGGGAAGCGGATAAATTCGCTAAAGAAGGAATAGGATGAATATTAGGGTATTGACTCGGCTGTACGACTATTGAGTTGGTTATTTATGTTCTTGGTTTGGTTTTTAAGTCTTATTTTGTAACAGAACTTCTTAGGATATGGCTATGTATTATTCTGGTATTAATGAATTATTAGGCACTCTTTTCCTCCTTCCTATGCCCTTCATGTTATTGTTGTAACATGGAGGTTAAGAAGGGGGGTTTTAACGAGGCCCATCTGTTTTCTATCAAAAAAAAAAGTTACAACTGTATTTATAACCAGTATCTGTATCCCCGTCTCATACATATCCATACACCAAGAATTAAATCTTGATCATTATTGTTGTATATCTCCATACCACACCTTAAAGAATTAATACCTAGGCATAACTGTAACCAGTTACCACATAGTTATACTACCAAAAGTTTTTTGCATCAACAGGCATTAAAATGCATCCATCAAACGCTTTTAGAAGCATTTTTGAAATATTATTAAATGGATACAGTACCAAGCAAAACGGTATTTAACCACAACTGGAAATTAAAAATAAACAAACAGGCAGATGCACTACAACTATGAGGAATTGAAACACATGGGCTCAAAATATAACAAACATTCCAGACCAATTAAATCAAAAGGTTTAATTGTTTAACAAGTATAAAAAAGGCTGGAGCGTGTGCTGATGAGGCTTGAAAATAAATCTACAGCTATGCAAATAGGCACAATCTTAAAACAGATCAAGCAATAATATATGCTCTTATTAAGGATTACTAGCCACAAATACGGATAAAACTGAAAAAATACAGAAAAAAATGTCGAAAATATGATAACAAAAGGTTTTAGAGGGCATAACCTTGGAAATAGTTAAATATTTCTCACACGGTACAACATGATTATTTTCAAATGAGGCATCTTCGGCCTCCAGGCTCCAGAACAGTAAAAAAGAACAGTAAAAAAAATAACAATTTAGTGATTAATGAAGATCTACCTTGACTGGTATGATTCATTAAAGCTAGACATTAGATATTCACTCATTGAAAGTAAAATAGGTCCTAGAGTTGGCCCTGCTGCCTCAACAGCATCAGCTAAAGCCCTGTCTGAATCAGGAAATCTGTATGAAGTTGGCATAAATTTTTTAATCCACCCTCCTTCAATATAATTTTCTACCTGCAGTTGATAACTTTTTTAGAAAGAAATCTTATCTCTAGTACTGTCACCAATCAGAACAAGCATGATACAAAGAATCAAGACTTAAGCAGTGTACTACTGTGCTCGTGCTAGTGAAATCAGAAAATAGAACTCACAAAAACAAAAGTAAAAGAATAACAAACCTCTTTTGCAATATGCGGGGATAGATCAAAAGGAATTGGACCACCACCACCGGAACCACTTAAAAGAGGATTAAAATGTGAAGTGGTGAAAGTCACAGACTGCTGATTAGGATGTGGCTTAAGCTTGAGAAAGAGAAGACCAAAAAGCAAGAAGATCACAGGAATCAAAAGCTGGAAAACAATTGTTTTGCGGTCTCTTCGAGCAGAAACAGCCCTCTTTATGAGCAACGCCTTAGAATGTTGCCAAAATATTGACCTTGAAATCATGCAACAGCCGCAGCATTGCATACTTAAGAAGTGTATAAAACTTAGAAATATAGAAACAAATAAACCACAAAATCTGGTCAGCATGGAGGATATGCCCTCAATAATTTTTTTATAACTTCCCGAAAGCTTAGTGGATGAAATTCTTTTGGGAACTTGCTCATGAGAAGGCACAGAATCGGGAAAAACAAAAGTATTTCCCTCTACAACAGGTTCTGCTTCATCAAAGTCGCACCCTGCTACTCTCAAAAACACTTCCTCCAAGGTTGTAACAGATATTCCATAACTTTCAATACCAGAATAATTGTTATCCTCACTAATGCTTGTTTCCGAGTAAGAAACTGGTCTTCCTATACAACTCTCAATTTCCCTAAACATGCTTTCAAAGACTGATGAGGATGCCAGAGGAAGCTTGAAGGAAATTTCAGTTCCAACCTGGAAGACAATTAACGATACTACATTACACAATATAGAACATTTACATTCTCAGATCTGCTTTCACCACAACTACAAACATGGATAATGAATACTAAATTATGGATCACTTTCACTTTCTCCATAATTATATCTAGCTATAGTTTCCTCCTATTTCTTCATCTTTTACATTTTTTTTCTGGTAAAAGATGAACTAGCATTACAGAAACTTCATGTTTAATATATTTTCATGAAAAAGAAAGATATACTGCAAGAATGTTAATTATATCCAAGTCTGAGCGATTGAATATGTTACTTATGCAAAAACTATAAGCAGCACTTTATGAAAAATATCCCCTATATACTTGTGTAATTAGTTTTGCACCCTGCCTTTCTTTATATGTAATAAAGCCATGCCATCACATACATTCAATAAAAAACAAAATAGTAAACAATAATCAAACCTATTTCTATCAACTCCCAAAGGATTCAAACTTATTGAGGAAAAGGATACCAGCTAAAAGATTGAAAAAAATATAAAATAGTTAACCCATTAACCATTAGAGGCATTGACAGATTGGATATTACTATTAAAGATGAATGCTCCTCAGATTTTAACATTAATTAAATTAACCCAAACACAATTAAGTATAAAAGTACATGCATACCTCGCTAACACATGTAGCTGATGGAACATAACGATAAACAATATCAGCAGCAATAGAAGCAGTTGGTGCAGACTGAGAGGGCAATGAACAGTCAAACCACCAAGTATAAGTGAAAATACATAAAAGCAATCATTCAACAAAATCATAGGAGAAATAATTAGACATAGAAGCCAACCTTCACTAATGTAAGAGTATAACCAACCCCATACTGATGCTTCAAAAATAGGGAACTGTTGCAAAATAGGCATTAGAAATTATGGAAGCGGTGTTAAAATATTTCACAGAAAATAAAAAATAACTAACATATTTATGATATTTTTAGCCTATAATCAAGTGTAAAATCCAACATTATGAAAGATGACTGTCCATGCATTAAGGGTGAGAAAAACAAGAGTAAAAAAGATAGAGAAATTAAAGAAATCATTTTTTTTCATTTTTATTTGGGTTGCAAGAAATCCCCCGAGTCTTTAGTACCCTTCACCTAGATGACTTGTAAAGAGTCTGAACAGGTTTGCAGGAGTCCCAAACTCCTACACACTAGTAATTTCAAATCCTTCTCAAAAGCAAAAGCACAAAATATATCTCTGCTATTTACTTTCGGGAGACGAGATTCATAACGCCTGAATTCTGATTTCAAGGAAAACTTTTCAAACAAATTGATCTTATGGAGAAATATTTTAGTTAACAAAAATCCACCTTCCACAACATTTCAAAGAACCATCAGCCATGATGGCTATCCGATCTCCCAATTCATCAGCCTCGTCCATTGAGTGTGTTGTTAGCAATATTATTCTTCCCTTCTTTATTTTTTTTATTAACTGCCAGGTCAAACGCATTGAATACGGATCCATTCCACTAGTAGGTTCATCAAGAATAATAACCTGTAACAAGAATAGAAGAAAAACAAGAATTAACAATGACAACTTCCAGAATCAAGAAATACTAGATGTGACCTCTAACATTTCCACACCTTACTATTTCCTATCAATGCAATTCCAAGAGATAATTTCCTCTTCATACCACCAGATAGTGCCCGCACAACAGTGTTCAGTTTATCTGCTAAACCAACCTGATCATAAAAGTAGAAGTTAAAACATGTAACCAATCAAGGGACAGTCAGAGAGAGAGAGAGAGAGAAAGAGAGCAACATGTCACATGGACTCAAGATTGAGTCAAAGAAGCATATCAGACCTTTTTTTTCTCTTAAAAGATATCTAAAACAAATTTCTCAAACGGTTCAATTAAATTTTGCAGAAAACATATTTAGAAAATAAAAATTGATTGACTCAGATCCTATTCAAATTAGATGGTTCATTTTTAGCAAGCCCCAGAGTGCAAAAATACACAGTGAATATAAGTTCCCCTGGTACCTTCACTTCAATTAATACCTCTGATGCATATAGAATCAGAGCCCAACAGAATTGCAATAAAAAAACTACTATTCTCACCAGATAAGAGAAAAGTTAATAAATAAAGGCAGAAAAATCTAGCTTTGAAGTTGGAATATTAAGGCTACAAAAAACTCAACGCAAATAGGCTAATCCCCAAAAATCCATAGTCCAAAACACCCCAAATTTATAGAGCTAAAACAACCTGAGCTAATTGACCTAAAAAGTCGGTTGCACTGGAATACTTATATTTGAAAGCACGGATTTGGATTTTAAGAGAATTAAAGAAATAATTCATAACATGTTGATTTTCTTCATATGCACAAATTTAATGATTTCCTATATCTCTCTTTAGTGGTAGATTTTATGGAATTGTTGCAATTTATCTACTCATACCTCATCAAATACAGTCTCAACTTTCATGTTTTCATGCATCGCTTTATAGATTTTCAAAATAACAGATCCCATTCGCTGTTTTTAAAAATGTAACTAAAGATTCAGAATGTCGAGCAAAATATGAACACAAATCCAGTACGGCAGACAGGAACTCACTTCATCAACCATTTCAGTTACAGCACTCTCTAAACCATCCTCCTTAACACCCTTCAATATGGCAAACATTTCCAGATGCTCTCTGACCTGAAAATGGGAATCAAATCAATCTTTTTTACATCAGATCACCATAATTCCCAACCAGAAACTCGAAAAGAATGTAGAGACATCAGCCAGCTGAAACAAAATTTGGAAATCTAGTTTTTATAAAAAAGAAAAGAAATCAGGAAATATTGGCAACAGGATTAGAGTAAGTTTAGAACAGATTAATCTATAGTACAAAAATTAAGCATGCTAACTTCCACAGACAGGATAAGAAGAAGGCCTAAAAAAACTGTAGTAAGGGAGGGTAACCATTTCATTTAGGACAAAACTACAAAATACATGGGGGGAAATTTCCAGCATAGATGTCATATATCTATAAACCTACATGCTCAACTCTACACTTTTCTTAAAATACTTGTGTTGAGCATTCAACACCTCAGTGGAAACTGATGGTCATCAATAGTCCAACTACAAGTGAACATTTAGGAAAAAGAATTAGTGGGCACATGCATATGTTGCATTTACTTATGGATGTCCCTACTGCACATCGAGAAACATGAAGTAGTATCTTACAAAGAATAATGATCACCAAGTTACTTGAATATTTCTAGTGCCATCTAATAAGTAATGAGAAAAATATGTATCAGAACAGATAAAAGAGTTTGAGGTGAACCTGCATCCAAACCTACGAACTAGACAGTTTGTTCCTAGAGACATGATAAAAAGGATATAACATGGAAAGGAAACAATGTGAGAAAGAAAATATCAAATAGATGTACATTACAATAGCCTCCTAGAGGCTAAGCTTAGTTATCAACCCTACTATACAAAAATGCCCTTGAAATAACATTTTTTATGCATGAAGAACCAATATATTTAACACTTCCAGTGTGCAATGCTCAATATAAAACATAAAACAATTGAATTAAACAAAAAATATTACATATTTCAATACATAAAAATAAAAAACTAAAAGATGCTTCTTGCTTACAGTCAATTCAGGGAAAAGGATATCATGTTGTGGGCAGACCCCCAACTCCTTATGTATCTCTTTCTACAGGACAAACACAAATAATAACATTAGAAATAGAATCATTTTGTATAGCAAAACAAACAAAAGATATTATTGTAGGAATTATAGAAATGAGCTGTCAAGAGATTCTGTAATTATTTTCTGTTTTTCAAATCCCTTATTTCAAGGGATTACATCTCCTATGATTAGTATCTTTCCTAACTTAGAGTTTCCTAGTTTAGAGGCATAATTTGTGTATAAATATGTAATATGTTTCTATTGAAAGTATGCAAGAATAAAATAACAGACTTGACTGTTTCCAACAGTATGTTTTCAACTATACAGTCTGTTTTCTTTCTATAGTCTGATTTCTACATGGTATCAGGTTAGAGCGATCAATCCGATTTCCGCTTCTCTTTAAATCAATTCCTGTTCAACTCTATTTTTTTTCATGGCTAATCGGGATCCCTCAGCATCCGAAATCACTTCCCAAACCAGCCCATCTCAATCTGTTTTTTCAGATTTCAGATTTTCAGTGCAGCAGAGGCAAAATCGCCTCTAGTGTGGACATTGTAAGAAACCAGGCCATATGATAGACCAATGTTAGAAGCTGCACGGAAAACCAGTCGACTAGCAGCCCACACGGTCCAGGTTTCAAAAGGAGGCCCATATTCCCTCTCAAGATGATTCCTCAAGCAGTTTTAGCAAGAAACAAATAGAGGAGCTGCAGCAGATTTTGAGCAGTATGACAGCCAAGCCTACCAATGTGACTTATACTGCTATGGATGGAAATAATCCATATGCTTTCTCGGTACAATGGATAATAGACTCGGGTGCATCAAATCATATGACAGGAAATATTGACCTCTTGGAGGAATATAATGAAAGCAGCTTACCAGCTTCTATCAAAATAGAAGATGGCTCTCTCACTACAGTCAAAGGGAGTGGTTCTGTTACATTAAACAAAAATCTAATACTTCATAATGTCCTCTATGTTCCTAGACTTGCATGCAATCTGCTGTCAGTCAGCAAATTAATTAAAGATTCTGGTTGTAATGTTGTGTTTAGTACTGGTGGTTGCATTTTTCAGGCACAGGACTCGAAGAGGGTGATTGGCAGTGCTAGGCTAGGCAAAGGATTGTACACCCTTAGAGGTAAAACATCTCATAATCATGCCTTATCCAGTGCTCTTAGGAAACCAATTTTATCTTCGGATCTCAATACCGATAAAATTATGTTATGGCACTCTGGATTAGGTCATCCTAATTTTTACTCTTTCCAAAATGTTACCGAACTTATTTATAAATAAAGATCCATCCTTGTTTTCCTATGAAATTTATCAAATAGCCAAACACACCAGAAAACCATATATTGCAGACAAATTCGAACCAACACCACCTTTTTCCATCATCCATAATGACATTTGGGGACCTTCTCCTGTCAAAAGTATTTATGGGTATAAGTAGTTTGTCTTTTATAGATGATTACTCTAGGACAACATGGGTATTCTTAATGAAAGAAAAGTCTGAGGTTGAGTCTCTTTTTAAAAGTTTTTATCAAAAAGTTGAAACTCAATTTGACACAAAAATAAAAATTCTGAGGAGTGACAATGGGAGTGAGTATTTGAATAAAACTCTTGGGTATTTCTTTAAGGAAAAAGGCATTGTTCATTTTACGTCTTGTGTCAACACACCTAAACAAAACGGGTAGCAGAAAGGAAAAATAGACATCTTCTAGAGGTTATTAGGTCTCTTCTGTTTGCTGCTAATGCTCCTAAGTATCTTTGGGGGGAAGCTCTTCTTACAGCCACGTACCTCATCAATAGAATGCCAAGTAAGACTTTAGATTTCAAAATTCCTACTAAGGTTCTATTTCAACTTTTTCCCCATTTTAAACTCAAGTCTTTCTTCTCGGGTGTTTGGGTGTACAGCCTTTGTTCATATCCACAACAGAGGGAAATTAGATCCTAGGTCCATAAAGTGTGTGTTCTTGGGCTATTCTTCGAGTCAGAAGGGTTACAAGTGTTACTCACCTTCCACAAAAAAGACATGTCTCATTTGATGTTACATTTTTTGAAAACCAACCTTATTTTTCGGAAACAGAAATTCAGGGGGAGAGTTACAAGGAATTTCAGTCTGTTCAAACCAATATTTCTTTACAGACTATCCTTTCTTTACCTATTACTGTCTCTCCAAAGCCTGCTAGCACAGTTCCAGTTCCTAGTGAGGGTGATGGGAATAACCTAAATAACTCTGATGAACTACCTTTCTTTTTACCTCAGAACTCTAGTCCGTGCAAAACCCCTTCCACCACTATAAAAAATGCACCTAACAATGACCCTGAAACCATAACTCCCCATCCGAAACAACTCAGTGTTTACTCAAGAAGAAGGAAAGATGTTGCTGAAGAAATCAGTCAGCCTAGCATTCGCCAAGAACCAGATTCGGATCCTGTTGCATCTGAAACAGAAGGTAATGATGGTTACCAAGAGGCTACTACTGTTGATCTTGATGACTTTCCTATTGTTATTAGGAAGTGGGTAAGAAAATGAACTGCTCATCCCATAAATAAGTATGTTGCATATGGGAAATTATAGCCTAATTTCAGGGCCTTCACTGTCGGCATTAACAGTGTGAAAATCCCAAGAAATGTGACAAAAGCATTTCAATCTCCTGAGTGGAAAAATGTTGTGGAAGAGGAGATAAAAGCGTTGCAAAAGAATAAGACATGGAGTTTGACAGATTTGCCAGAAGGAAAGAGAGCTGTTGGATGTAGGTGGATATTCACAGTCAAATATCATTCGGATGGGAGTGTGGAAAGATACAAGGCAATGATGGTTGCTAAAGGTTTTTCTCAGTCCTATGGCATCGACTACCAGGAGACTTTTGCACCGGTTGCAAAATTGAATACCGTCAGAATATTGTTATCAGTAGCTGTTAACATGGACTGGAAATTGCATCAACTGGACATAAAGAATGCTTTTCTGAATGGGAACCTTGAAGAAGAAGTATACATGGAGGTCCCCCCCGGATTAGAAGGAAAGGTCACTAAGAAAACTGTGTGCAAGCTCAATAAATCCTTATATGGCTTAAAACAGTCTCCCAGGGCTTGGTTTGATCGATTTGCTAAGGCTATGACACAAAATGGTTTCAAACAGAGCCAAGCAAATCACACATTATTCAGAAAAATTACACCGAGTGGTAAGATAACCCTCCTAATTGTCTATGTAGATGATATGATTATAACTGACAGTGATATAGAAGAAATAAAAAAGCTAAAGATGAATCTTGCAAAGGAGTTTGAAACCAAGGATTTAGGGAGTATGAGGTATTTCCTGGGTATGGAAGTTGCAAGGTCCGAAGAAGGGCTGGTCATAAACCAGCGTAAGTATGTTTTGGATCTTCTTGCAGAAACATGGATGCTCGACTGCAAACCAGTTGAAACTCCAATGGAGCCAGGCTTGAAATTTTGCAAGGACCGAACTGGAAATCCAGTAAACAAGGAAACCTACCAAAGGTTAGTTGGGAAGTTGATCTACCTTTCACTGACCAGGCCTGATATTGCATACTCAGTGAGCATTGTCAGCCAACATATGAGTGATCCTCGAGAAGAACATTTGGAAGCTGTTAACAGAATTCTAAGGTTCTTGAAGTTTACCCCAAGAGCTGGATTTATATTTAGAAAAAATCAAGACAGAACAGTGAAGGTTTATACGAATGCAAGTTGGGGAGGTGAATTAACTGATAGAAGGTCAGTTAGTGGCTATTGTGCTTACGTTTGGGGTAATTTGGTGACTTGGAGAAGTAAGAAACAAGTTGTTGTCTCTCGAAGTAGTGCTGAGTCAGAGTTTAGAGCAATGACTCTCGGAATATGTAAAGGAATGTGGATTAAAAGACTGCTCACAGAAATGGACTTAGATGACAAGAAGAATTTTGAGATTTTTAGTGACAGTCAATCAGCTATGAGTATAGCAAAAAACCCAGTGCAACATGATAGAACGAAACACATTGAGATAGACAGACATTTTATTTACGAGAAGGTCAACAATGGAGTTGCACAACTACAGTACATTCCGACGAAGAAACAACTTGCAGATATCTTCACCAAAGCCCTTCCACGAGTGACTTTTGATGAGTTGTCATTCAAACTGGGTATATACAACATATATACACCAGTTTGATGGGGAGTGTAGGAATTATAGAAATGAGCTGTCAAGAGATTCTGTAATTATTTTCTGTTTTTCAAATCCCTTATTTCAAGGGATTACATCTCCTAGGATTAGTATCTTTCCTAACTTAGAGTTTCCTAGTTTAGAGGCATAATTTGTATATAAATATGTAATATGTTTTTATTGAAAGTATGCAAGAATAAAATAACAGACTGTTTCCTACAGTCTGTTTTCAACTATACAATCTGTTTTCTTTCTATAGTATGATTTCTACAATTATTGGTAAAAGAAAAATGAAGCAGAATAAAGAGAAAATAAATAACTCTACAATAAGATATAATCAATTTAAAACTTATTAACAATAAGTCAATAACTTGTCATAGCTGATGCACTATATGTCATAAATATGCAAAAAAACTCAAGCTACTTGAGACAAAATCAATTTTCATGCATTCACTAAACATAAAGGAATGAAGTGCATAAATGGGATCCAACCACATATGCATTTTGGAAAAGAGAGTCATTCTTATGCATAAGTGAGCCTAAATATTACATATCTAAAAATCTTATGAAGATGACACTATATGTATCAGCTTAAATTTGTACAAATAAAGAAAGTGGATAATAAATGGATCTAAAACCTCCTAACATACTTGAGTGACAGTCGACCCTGTTCATTATGAACATCTGATGGGACTCTCAACAAGTTAGGTCTAAAATCCAAATTTGACAATAAAAATCACTAGGTGAAATTTTTTACCCTTCAAAAATCACTAGGTGTTGACTTGGAATATTGCCAGTATAACTAACTAATACACCATAATGTAGCATTTACAAGCCCCCGTGCCACTAAGGACAACTATAAACAGATCAGAAGCATGCAGTACAGACCACAAAAGAGCTATAGGAGACAAATCCCCTTTCCAATTATAAATCTTTAAGGCAAACAACATAAACATGTTGAAAAAAGAAAGTGGAAACACCACGAAAAATATGACATACCATATCTGTTAGAATACTTTTTCCAAATATCAAGGCATCTCCAGAAGTTGGGGGAAGAAGGCCAACAAGCATGGATATTGTAGTACTTTTACCAGCTCCATTGTGTCCTTTAAAATAACAGCATAAAATCAATAGAATCGACATCATGAAATACAACATGGAGATTTCAAAATGCTTTCGAGTCTATATATATGGAAAATATTTCTTATCAATGCTACCCAAAGGAATGCTAAACATAAGAATTATACAGAAGAAAGATCTTATGCAAAGAAAAAAACATAAAATATCCCTATAAACTACTCCGTAATGCAGCAAATGAGCTGATCTCTCACGACCTAGTTCTCTTATCATGTAGAAACTCGGTTAACCTTTTGACATATTTCAATGAAATTAGTCCAACCCCATCAACTGCAATTTATGGATATAACAAATATAAATGAAATCCCATGTTTGAATATCACAATAGGGGGGCAGATCCCACCACTGCCAGACAATAATTTGAATGACCATGACCCTAGCAAATCCTTCAAGACCTTACAAGAAGAACAAAATTTAGGATATTGGAATTCCAACAATTAATTCCAAAACTTATCAACAAGATTGCAGTTTAGGATTGAGAAGAGAAGGATGCGACAGATACTGAGAAATGAAAGTTAGCATACTCACCAAGAAGGACTAGGATCTGGTTTTCATACAAGGTCAGCTGTAAGGAGTTAACAGCACAGCACTTCCCTTTCTTAGTGGCATACGTCTTATGCAGGTCCTTTATTTGGATACATCTGCGTGTCTAGCATTATATATAGGGGGTAACCAATTAAACTGGACAAAATAAGAAAGCATACTAATTTCAGTACATGTACCTGCCATCGATCTCTTGTTGCTTCATTTCCAAACTTATAGCTTCCAAAGCCGGTCCAAAGGTATCCTTTCTAGGAAAGATACTTTTCCTTTTGGAGATTGTATCATTAATTTTTAGTTCATAACTGGAAATTTGATGTTTTACGGTAATTTCCTTTTTCCAAAAGCATTTTTGGAATATAAAGTTCCAAGGATAACGAACTCCATTTTCACTCGGAAGAACCTGATCCAATAATCATTTCAACACATTTCACCATGCACAAAATATTCTAGAAGAGGTAGACAAGACTAAAGGTGTTCACTGCCGGACCAATTCGGGTATTGGTGGGGCTTATGCATGGGATTAACACACTTCATGATTGTCCAAACCCAGCCTAGCCCGAAATATGAGCATCAAATTTAACCCAAGCCCTCCTGTATTTGTAAATGGCAAACACAAGCCCATTTTCAGCCCACCTATATTATTTTTTGTATTTTTTCCAAAAATAATTATTCTATTTTAATTTAATATTAAATGATTTTATATTATTTTCCCTTCTATTAAATGAATTTTTTACTCTTTTACACGTGGACAACTTAACATGTTTTTTAATGTTCACATTATAGTATTACATATTATTTATAAATTTAATTTTTATGTGATATAATCATTTAATATATAAAAATAAAATAATACAATATATTTTTTTTTAAAAGAGGGAGGTCTCATTAAAAATAACCCTTCATAACCACCGAAATACTGATGTATTTCAATGGACATTGGAAGGAGAAAATCTCCAAATTACATAGACCCAAGTAATATCAGAGAACAAGCCTAAAACAGTAGCACTATTCCAAAAAACCCAGAAAGATAATACAATCAATGCACAAACCCTAACTTTGTTAACTTATCAACCTCACAATTCACACATCTCAAAACATGCTTCATAATAACATTCCTGTCAACTACCATAGACACTATTTCCTTAACCAAGGACTCAAACATAGGGGAACAAGACCCAAGATTACCGATCCATTTCAAGGCTTGAGCAATCACTTTCCAAAATTAGTCGACCTCTTGAGCCCCACTCGGACTTCTCAAAGAAGGATAATCTTGCTTTGATAGCCAGCAACTCAGTCAGGAAAGGTGGGCCAGGTCCTACAATTTATGAAAACGTTCCCAACACATTACCCTCGGCATCCCGTAATAAACCCCCTATACCCCCTTTAGACCACAATTTATCCATTGCACCATCAACATTAATTTTGTAGAAACCCTGGGGTGGAGGTTTCCAAGACAAGGGAACAGAGGGGAGCTTCTTATAATTCAACCAAGGAAGGATTCCCCACAAGACAATCAAAGGAAATACCAACCGTAGGAAATTTCGCCAAGAACCAAGCAGACACCCTGTATCTCACTAGGAAGAAAAAGTGAAGTGAATCAAGTTTCCCTTCTTTAAAAACGATTTCATTTCTACATTTCCAAACCGACCATAGAATCTCCCCTGGGATAGGGACCAAATGATCTATCGAGGGATAATATCCATCCACGCGGACAATAGAGCTATCGGGTTTTCTGGCATAACAAAAGACAAATCTCAGTCGTAGAAAGTTAGACCATAAACCCCAAACGACTCCACAAGAGACAAACAGATGTGGGATAGTTTCTGAGGATAAACCACATAGAGCGCAAAGGTTATCCACGATCCCTGAAACGCCACTTTTGATCAACTCAATCTTCATTGCCACTTCTGATGACAGAACTTCCATATGAACGTTTCCACTCGAGGAGGGGCAACCCCGAGCCGCACAAATTTCTTCCAATGCGAAACAACTTCACCTCTTTCATTCAATAACCTGATACAGGATTTAACAGAATAGGCTTCATCTCCAGATCCTCTCCAAATGCAACAGTCTTCATACCCACCAGGATAATTTGAAAGTAGTAGGTTAAGTTCTAGCCACTGCTCTAATTCCACGAGATTCCTCATCATTTGGATATCCCACCCCCAACCCGAGCAACTCTGACTTCTAAACTCTGCAATTTTCCAATCTTTATTAACCGAAAGAGCAAATAATCTCGGGAGTCGAACTTTCAGAGAGGAATTGCCTAACCAAACATCATGCCAGAGCAAGATGGCCTCTCCGTTTCCCACTTTTAAGGCAACGTGATCCCTAAAGCAAGCTCCAAAGTCGTCACTTACCATGCAATTCTTAACCACCCCTTTCCAAATCCAAGAGGCTTGAGATGATATTGGAATATCCACCAAGATAGCCTTCAAATTAAAAATCATGAGAGAGAAAGGTAGAGAGAGAGAGAATGAGAGTTTGAAGGGTTTTGTTCGTCCGGGCAGAAGTAGATCAGTGTCTGGAGGAGTATCGTGGGTAGTATTCGTGGATAATCTTAGTAGGTGAGTGCATAGAAGTGCATTATGGGATCGTTTTAGTCATCATGGCAAGGTGATTAAGGTGTTCATTCCGTATGATAATAGAAGACCTAAATACAAGGATAATACGTTTGCTTTTGTGCATTTTGAAAGCAAAGAGGATTTGCATAATGTAACTGAAAGGATGAACAATGTCTTGTTCGATAGGAGGAGAATATCGGTGTCGATTGCGAAGTATCAGAAGAAAAATATTTCGAGGAACTTTAAGCGTACGAATGTGGCGGGGGCTAGAGATGCAGGCGCAGAGGAGTCGTTAAGGAATAAATCATTATCTCCAATTGCAGATTCTGGGAAGAAGGAGTTGATGAACAAGTTTTACGATGGGAGGACGTATAAAGATATGGTTGTGGGAGTGAAAGAAGTTAAGGGTCAGAAAGTAGGGAGTGTTGGAGCTAAGATGGAGGCGAAAAAGCCGTTGGAAGTTTTTATTCCAATGGAGGATAGGACATGGCTTAGATCGTCTTTAACAGGTATTTGCAAGGCGATAATTGAAGTTGACTTTGTGCAGACGGCATTAAGATCTGAGGGAATCAATGTCAAGGTGGTAAAATGGGGTTATGCAAAAAAAGCCTGTTTAATAGTTTTCCAGACAGTGGAGGAGAAAGTTGCAACGATGGAAGACAAGTGGGAGGCTTTGTCCTTTTGGTTCGAGAGGTTGGAGCCCGTTATGGAAGAGAAGGGTATTCCTTTACCTTACTGTGCAGTTTCTATGATTGGGTTCAGTTGCCCAATCTCTCTCCGGTGTTTTTTAGAATTTTAATTAATGAAATTGAGTCTTATGTAATGTCCAGGGGTTTGATAATGAAGTTAATTCCTAGGAGTTGTAATTGGGAAGCCGATAAGTTAGCTAAGGCAGGGATTGGCTGAGAACAAGCTGTTTTGTAAAGGTTTTATAATGTATTTTTCTGTTATTAATGAAATGAGGTACTCTTTTCCTCCTTCCGCTGTTTGACCCTTTCCTTTTCGAAAGGGTCAATTACGAAGGGGTTTTTTAATGAGACCTCCAACTTCTATAAAAAAAATAACAATTGTTGGAACTATCAGTTTGATTTGATGATAACAAAGCACTTTTAAGTGGTACTGGCTTACTCTGTGATTTGAGCAAGGGTTAAACTCATCAATTAAATATTTTATTCAGGTAATGTAGCAAGATCAGAAAAATATAGTTTAATACTATTCATTAAAAGGTTTGATTAGATTACTGGTAACAAAGAATTTCTCCATTAGAAGTGCTTCTGACACAACCATCCTAATTTTAAAACGGAGCTACAATTCAGTTGTTAGGGCGATTGTTTAGGAAATCAGTAACTCAGACTTGGGAATGTCAAGGTAAAGGAAGTCGGTTTAGAAGAAGCCCAAACATTCACCCTTATTATGTCTTTAATCTATTTTTTACTTCATATTTGGCTTATCCATGTAGTTTAGTTTGTGAAGTTGCAATCTTTAATTAGATTCAGTCAAGACAACTATACCGGCCTTGTTGTTGCCGTTATTTGAAAACAAAGAATTATCAGAGCACATTCAAGGTGCAAAGCAAGAAGGTCATTTTAGAACAAGGTTTTAACTCTGTTATCAGCAGAAGTATAACTAAAAAAATTCCTTTTACAAGGAGCAATTCTCACACTTTTTCTCCATTATATGCATCATTACCCCATTTAAACAAACAATTTTCTAATATAAGAGTTGACAATTAAAACCACTTCAATCAAAAGAGAAAAGAAAAATTGGGTGTTTTAAGAGTTACCTTATCTAGGTAGAGACCAACAACGCAGTACACCAATGTATCAAACAACATCATTAAGAGGCAAACCAAAAAGTTCACTCCAGATGAGCCCTGCAGCAATGGTAAATTAAGAAAAGATGAAAATGAAAATGTATCAAAAGAAGATTTATAGAGCAAAAAATGCCTCATATAGAACATACCCGCCATATGTTGCTCCAACGAAGCCCTACATGGGCACGTTCATAGTCAGCAAAGTTAATAGATCCAAGAGCAAAGGCCGTAGGTGAGAGAAAAGAGGCAATGACCTTCAATAACCTGTAGTAGAAAATGAACTGAAATGAGAAAAAAAAACTGAAACAAACCACAGAGCATAAGGTGTGTTCATTGCACAAGTACTTACATTGCAACTGCCTCATCATTGACAGTGTAATAAGGAAAGAAGGCTCCAAGAAAAGAAAGAGTTCCAACTGCAACGGCAGTCTTTGCTCGTGTAAAGAACGTAGAGATCAAAAATGATAGCATAATCGCGCTGAGTCCAAATACAAAGAAGTACACGAACACTACTGTCTTATCGCTATACTTGAAAAGGTTATCCATGGTACAAATTGTAATGATCCCAGATGAAATGGCAAACTGCAAATGGAATCAAATTATTTTAACATGAGAATCCCAGAAGTAATAATTCCCAAGACGGCTCACCAGCCACAATGGCAATTTTGCTTGGATAAATCCGAACTTAGAAACCAAAAGAAACAAGTTCTTAAATCATGAAACTGATGATATTAATCAAAATTTCTATGTATCTTCTGGATCTCTAGTAAGTTAGGCGTGATTTATAAAAGAAAAAACCGAACTTACAATTCCATAGCATAACTCGACCACAAAAACATACTCAATACATGGCTGCTCAAAATCATTAAAAGAGCAAATAAATTCTTCCCACTTTTTCAACCTATATGTGCCGTAGCAGAATATATTCCAAGGCACTTCCCACTGCTACCGCTTTCTTCCTTTTCTAATCAACCACTTAGAATCATTGCTGAAGCAAGAGTAACCACATCAAGAGCAACTACCAAAACCAGCTATATGTTTACTTATTACAGAATTATAGTAAAAATTTTGCAATCCATACCATTTACCATCTTCACAAGACAGATACAATACTACAAAGACGCCAACTATCCTGCAAGTTACAAAACAAAATAGTAGCAGAAAACTAGGATACTCCATCTAGGTTTAAGGGGCAGGGAGGAAGCAGGATCTCTATTTTAGAAATGAAGTCTACTATTGTGATGAAAAATATGAAAGTAAGAACAGAGTCCATGACATATTATGCTCTCATCATTGAAGCAACACTGTTACCTTGAATTAAACATCCGAAACTGTGAAAATACACAATTAACCAACATTTTTAAACATCTTTAATAAAAGATTAAAAAGAGGATAACACACAAACCTTCATGAATTGCACATTAAAAAAGAATTCAAATTTAGATGTATGTGTTATGGATTGAAGAGAAATAGAGAAGATTACGAGAATAGAGATGATAGAAGAAGAGAGAATTTAGAGAAAAGGAAAGTTCATCATTCATTTCATAAGGGAAATGTTGATTACACAGCAGGTATTTATTTAGTTACTAGCTAGTACGGGAAATCTAACAATTCCAGCTGGCATTCTGTACTAACAGAATGCTTAACCAACTGCTTCTTATCCTTCTTTTGGTGCTGCAGGTATTGGGCCATCTTGATAGGGCCACTCCATCTCGTCTGGTACTCCTTAGTCTGCTCCAACCCATCAGATAAGTGAGACACATGACTCCCTCGTGCTTCAGACCCTTTTCTGATTTCAATTCCCAAATTACTCTCCTCAATCCCTAACCCTCGTTCCTCTATTCCCAAATCCTCCTCGTTCCTTCGTTCTTCCTCTTCTCCTCCGACCATGACAATACCCACCCCTCGAGACGAGCCTTGTCCCCAAGGATCAAACGCAGTAAATTGTCCCTTTAGAGTCGAATAATCCTCCCCAGTGTCATACTCTTCATCGAGATTCTCCCAGCGACCCAAAAGTTGAGTCACAGTTTTGCCATTTTTGTTTACAATCCTTCTGCCCATAATCTTTAAGGGTTTAATTTGTAACAGCCCTTTTTCATCAACTGTTGGAGGCTTGGTGACAGCAGTGGATGAATCGCCTATGAACTTCTTCAAGAGGCTCACATGGAATACTGGATGCAAGCGAGAGGAATCTGGTAAGTCCAACCGATAGGCTATTGTTCCTATTTTTTCCAGAATTCCATAAGGTCCATAAAATTTCACTGCTAACTTCAATTTCCTTCGCAGGGCAATGGATGTCTGCCTGTAGAGCTGCAAATTTAGGTATACTTCTTCTTCGAATTGAAACTATCTTTCACTTCGATTTATATCAGCATGTTGTTTAATTCTGTTTTGCAACATATCTGGGACCTTATACACTGTTAATTCTAAACACCATAGCAGAGTAGGTGGTTTATCTGGATTCACACTCACTTCATACAACACCGCATCATTGTTTTGTGAAACTATGCTCTTTCGTATATCTTTTAGCCTCTCATTTCTTCGTTTCAAGGTAACAAGTTGCCCAACTCGAATATCATCAAAATGGAGGGGTAGAAACCCAATAGCTAGGCATGGTCCTTGGATTGGCAGCTTAATAGACCCAAACTTAGACCCCACATACTTCTTATATTTGCCCCAAACCCATTGTTGGGTTTCAACTGTTAGAATCACTGCCACAACAGTTAGTTCAGCACCTTCTATTTCCCTTCCGATAAGAGCAATTATCTCCACCAGTTGAAGTTTAAGGAAAAAATTTCCAATTGGTTCAAACATTCTAAGTTCTCCAACAACCAAATCTAATCGAACTGATGTGTACCCAAATAAAAAACGACTGTTATAATCTGCAACAGTAACCTCATAAGTTTTAGCATTAACCACATTGACAAGAATAAATTTTCTGTCAATAATTTCTCTATACCAACTAAGGAGAGTTGATCCTTCATAGCCACTAAAATATTCTTCCACCCTAGAGTATATCCTTAAATCCATAATATTCCGACGTAATACACCCACATAGTCCAATAGATGAGTAAGCATATTCCCAATAGGTTGAGTTTCATTTGTAAGCTCCCAATCCCCGTAGTTCTCCACAACCTTCTTTGTTTTCTTCTTTTTCTCAATGTTTTCATCTTGACCAGACTTTTTAGCTTCAACTGGGTCCCCATCAACTTTGACCTCTTTATTGATTCCCTTTTCCTGCCATGTATAAATTTGGAAAGAAACAATTTGTGAATAATTCTTCACAAGCTTTTGAGGCCATTCTGGAGTTGTCTCCTCCCAAATAGAATAGGAGCTTTCATTTACTTCTCCTTCCCGTACATATGATTTCGGACTCTTTGTTGAAACAACTACCTTGTCAGAAACCAAATATGCTGAATAGAAATCAACTCCAAACTGACTGATCAAATTGTTGTTTGTACCAACATCTTTGTTTTCCTTCACAGCCTTCAAGAACTTAGCAGTTCCACCCTGTTTAATTGTTCCAAGACAATCAACAAGTTCTTGTTTTATCATACCCAAGCCTGAATCAATAATTGTTATTATCCCACTGTCTTTATCAATTTGGATACGGATGTCAAGATCAACAACTTCCTTTAAAAGCTGAAAATCAGTAACATTTAGATACTCTAACTTGTCCCCATAAAACTCAACGAATTTGCCAACAACACCATGCTTCCTCAGTATTTGTGTCACGGTTATAATCAAGTTAGTAGATGTCACACCATTTCTTAATTTTCCAAATAACTTTAATCCAACAACACCAAGTAAAACCATGCTCATAGGCTGACCAAGCATGGCTGCCTCAGCTTCAATACCACCAACTCCCCAACCAGCTACTCCAAGACCATCTATCATAGTTGTATGGGAATCAATTCCAACCACATTATCGGGCCCGATATATTCAAGATTAACTTGATGCACAATACTAGAACCAGGAGGAACAACAAGCATTTTATGAAAGCCAGTAGATCCCAACTTAAGGAAAAAAAATCTTTCCTTGTTACTCTGAAACTCAAGTTCCATGTTTGCTTGCACTGCATTTTCTGATCTGGTTACATCAACTTGAATTGAATGGTCAATGACAATATCTACAGTAACCATAGGATTAATTGTATCACTGTCAAGTTTGTGCATTGCATTAGCATACAAGCAAGGTCAACCTCAGCAAGCACTCCAGTGAAATCGTGGAAGTTTTCGCAGTTACGAACCGCATATTCAAGCAAGATTCTAATAGAGTATGGCAGTTTATCAATCCTTGGATCATTCAGGGCAGGCAAGCTGTAGAACCTTCCAAACTCGCCACCACCTGGTTTGGAAAGACTTGTCAACACTGCCTTAAAGGAATGTTCTGTAGCAGATTTTTGGCACTGTAGAATTTGAGTTTTATAGTGGTCCATCCTCCATCTCGTATCATAATAAGGGACGATTCTCTTTCTTAGTGCATCTGGAATCTCCATTTGATTTTGAAGTTGCTGTGCAAATTCCAACCTAATCCATTTTTTTGTTCTGTTCATGTAGAGGTTTATCCCCTCGACATTGAACTCACATTTGATGAATTTATCAACACCACCTGTGAAAACTTGTCTTAACATTTTGTCATTACTGCCATGATCTATCCAATGCTGAAACGTTAGCTTAGACATTTTTTCAAACAGTTTATGCCCTCTATTGTGAAGTATCCTAATATCCTTGGCTGTGAACTCATTAATGGAGTCACCATGTGCTGGTTTAGATTTTAGGATTTCAGATTCACTGATCTTATATGAAAATCGAGATTCATTCATCCCTGTCACTAACATAGGTTTCTTCCCATCAGTCTTAGGAAGGTTAGGAATATTTACCTGTTTATTCTCTGAACTGATTTGTTCTTGTAGTTGAGTAAAGCAGTCCCCATTCATTTGCTTTTGCTCACACTTTTTATCCTTCAAAATCTGTAAGATCTGCTCCACATATCTCTGATTTGTTTCCAGTTTAGATTCCAACGTATTCAATCGGCTTTCCTGCTTTTTCCACCATTTAGGTGGATTAGAATCATCTTGGCCTTGCTTCACCAACGCAGCCAAGTCTTCAATTTGTTTTTGAAGTACAGAAAAATCAGTTTCAGCCATATTCTGGTTTGTCTTTGTCACACCCACTGAAAAATTGCCAGGAATTGAGGCTCTAGATACCAATTGTTATGGATTGAAGAGAAATAGAGAAGATTACGAGAATAGAGATGATAGAAGAAGAGAGAATTTAGAGAAAAGGAAAGTTCATCATTCATTTCATAAGGGAAATGTTGATTACACAGCAGGTATTTATTTAGTTACTAGCTAGTACGGGAAATCTAACAATTCCAGCTGGCATTCTGTACTAACAGAATGCTTAACCAATTGCTTCTTATCCTTCTTTTGGTGCTGCAGGTATTGGGCCATCTTGATAGGGCCACTCCATCTCGTCTGGTACTCCTTAGTCTGCTCCAACCCATCAGATAAGTGAGACACATGACTCCCTCGTGCTTCAGACCCTTTTCTGATTTCAATTCCCAAATTACTCTCCTCAATCCCTAACCCTCGTTCCTCTATTCCCAAATCCTCCTCGTTCCTTCGTTCTTCCTCTTCTCCTCCGACCATGACAGTATGCTACTTCATATTGCACACTGAAGGTAGCATACACTACAAACAGATGGAAACCAGCAAAAGCATAAGAATTCTTTTGCTAATTCAGACAAGTGAAATTTTCATAACATCACAGTAACCAAAATTAGTTAACACCAGTTTTAGTCCAAGAGGCAGTCACAGATATGGTGTTGCAGGCCTTATGGATTTTACATTTCCCATTAAAAACCAAAAACATTTTTCCCTTCAATATGACCAACTACTTTTGTGCCACTTAACATGCTACAATTAGTATCAATTTTGATTGAATATTTGAATTATGTGCAGGAAAGTTAACACTTTATCTTATCTCAAAATGAATGATTTGCTTACTCAATAAAACAGCATTCGGTCCCTATCAACAGAACTTAATACATTTCTAACCAAATTGATTGAATCAAGAAAATTTTCAAACAGAAATTATAAAGGAAAAAAAGGCCTCAAGCTCTGTCCAAAGTACAAAGAACGGGAAAAAACATGATTATTCACTAGATGTCCAAACCCAAAAACTAACCTGAAAAGCATACGTAATGAACCAAGAGAGATGGAATATCCCATCTTTCAATCCCATCATAAAAAGCCCTTCTCTTATCTTCTGCTCCTGAAATTTTGGAAGAGGAAATGATTTAGATATTATGAAAATAAAAATAAAGAATATTTTCTATATCAAATGTCACAAACTGAAGACAAATAGAAGCAAAAAAAAGTACGCATAAAAGTATAGATATGTGAAAATTATCACTGCAATAGTCATTATCAACCTTCTCAAACACAGTATAGCTGATCAGACGAGAGATTGGATAGAGAAATCCCAACAAATACCTGTTCATCCCAAAGGCAGGGCCACAATAAACAATATATCATGTTAGCCAATGGAGATAAACTTTTTAAAGTAAAATTAATAAAGATGATCACAGAGACAATAATGTAAAGAGGCACATACAACAAGCCCAAGACGCTCTTTATGATGGATTGGAACTCATCATCTGTGTATTCTCGAGTTGGGAAGGGAGCTATTCTTATATTTGAAGGGCTAAACTGTGTCCACGGTAACCCTGGAGATGATGTTACATTGGTTGAGCGCAATGGTGTTAATTCTATATTTTGACTAGAAATGCCAGTTTCTGTTTGCTGAGCAGCAAATATGATGAATGAATCTAACACCTGCTGAAGCTGTAGAAAATAAAAAAGTATCAACAACCATAGCAACGCATACTTCATCAAATTTGAGATGATAATTGAAGTACATGACCATCCTTTCACAATGAAGAGAATATTGATAGAAAAAAATGAAAATGAATAAATGAGACAAAATCAAAGAACTCAGATGATGTATTGGGGGGAGAAGAAGCCCATATTTTTGCACACAAAAAAAGGAAACATATGACAATGTATATATATGCACATTGGAAAACACTATTCTCTCATTTGAAATTATGTTGCTGAAAATTGAAGCAAAAAAACCCATCATTCATTATTCATCAACTCTAACGAAAAGCATAAACTGAGGAATAGAATACGAAAAAAAAAAAGTCATGAACCAAAAGAAACAAATGTGAAATTAGAAACATTGTCTGGAAGGATCTATTGGTTCATACAGTCAAAAATCCACTGAAGCTGTACTGCATTGTTGATAGGATATTAACACCCAATTCCAAGTCATTGAGATAAGGGCCATTAGTGTCCATGATAGTTTTAACATCAGGAAACCCAGAGAAGGCCCATGTGTGATTGAGGCGAATGCTATAATCAAACAACTGAGGACCTTGATGATGAAATACCACTGCTCCTTTAATTTTTGGATTTGAGCAATTCCTAGACCAAGATAAACTCAAATCAAGTCAAATAGTGCAATTACCTACCATTCTAAGAAATCCCATAAAATTAAGCATTTTCTTGCATGATAAAAAGATATTTTAGATTATTAACAGCATCCCATGTAAGCAAATATGAAGAACAAAATAATTAACTATGAAAAAAGAGTACAAGAAAAGATCAACGACAACAGAACACTAAAAACACCTCATAAGTCATACCCATGATATAGAATGAGTAACTATAAAGGTTTTTTCTACATAATCTTTTTTAACAAGATAATTAAGAATGTTATTTAGGCCCCAAGAATTTACAAGGATTATTGGAAAAGAAACGGGCCAACACATACCTAAGGATTTCTATAATTCTCAGGATATGAATGAAAAAAATCTGTAAACCATTTACGTTCTAATTTTTACCTAAATTCAAGTTAATTTTGAGTAAAATTATAGAATCATTAATTATTGATTTGAAAGACCTTCAAACTTCTTGGAGAAGTGTTCTCCTACAGTATAAATAACCAAATAGCATGTTCCCGGTTTATTTCTTTTAAACTGTTCACGTTAACACTGACGCACATAATAACTATCAGCAAAATGCCCTCTAATCAAACCAAGGTAAAAAGAGCGTGACTCACGAGAAATCACAAGTATCATACAGATCTGACTGTATATATGTATCCAGCTCGAGCTCATCTTTGTATATTTTAGAAACTAGCTGCAGCCATCAAACCAAGTTACTGGAGAGTAAGTGATAAAAAAATGCAAAAAAAAAAAGGAAAGATGCTAATCACAATAAATATAGAAATCCAGAAAAACAAGGATTGTGACTCCCATGCAACAGTTAAATTATAACTTGGCAACAAGGAAGAATCAAAAATTGATAATTAAATGTGTTTCCCATATTCATATCAGCTAGATGAATGAAAAACAAAGTCAAAAACAAATTACAAAGAATAATAAGAATAAGAATGAAAAATAGATAATCGGAGAATACCTGCAATAAGGGAAACTTGATGGAAATTAAGTTAATCATCTGCCTTGTTTGTTCAGTATCAGGTGCAAAGGCTAAATACTCTCTTTTGGCCAACAATAGTTCCAAAACTTGTTGGAAATTAGGGGATATACCTTTGCCTACCTCCACAAACATATCTTTCCTTATGTATCTAAACCAATTCAATACCAATCAGCTCATCATCCATTCTAAAAAAAAAACTAAATTTTCATAAACTTCATGGGAAAACAACAAAATTTAAGAACATAAAGCTTTACTTACGGTTGAGCTGGATGAATTTGAGTATCAACACGAGTTCGTATACCGATTAACAATAAAATTACGACCGTGGGGAGTAAAATCTGCAACAAACCACAAAAAAATCAATAAAAAGAGGAGAAGAAAAATTTGAAGAATTAGATTAAGAAATCAGAAAATGAGGGGAAAAAACGAAGTGAAACCTCAGCAGCAGTGATATAAGGGTGTCGAATCTTAAGAAGCCAGTTTTTTCGAAGCATAGCTTTGAGTTGTCGCTTAGAACTCCCCATTCTTACAGCTTCTTCTTTTTTTAATTAAGGAAACAGAAACTCAAGAACAAAACCCACGAAACAGTCGAAATTATAAAAGATGAAAGTGAAGAAATGAGAGGGAAGTAATGGTGGTGGAAAGTGGCGGAGACGGAGGTGGAGGTGGCGAAACTGCAAGGTTTACTTTTTCGTTAAGTGGGGACCACTGTCGACATTTTGGAAATTGAAAAGGAAGCAATGTAAAAGTAAGAAGAGGAAACCGTTGGGGGATTGTGAAGGGAAATACCGACTATTAAATTGTAATTATTTTTATTTGTTATTTATTATTTAATTGGTTAATTTCCATTGATGCACTCAAACAATCATCTAGATTTAAATTAATCCTTAAACTTTAAATATTTCAATCAAATCCTTAAAGTATCAGTATCATATCAATTAAATCATTTATTTGGTCTAATTATTATTAGTTTAGACTTCAATCAACTCAAATCTGATGTAGATCATATTTAAAATATACAGATCAAATTTTAAATACATATGTTTATCAAATTAACAGTTCAATTTATCATATTAAAAAAGTAACCTTCGATTTTATTCATATTTTTTAGTATGCTTGATCCGAGTAATATAAACAATAGATCACATAGTTTAAATCTGTTTCATATTTGAATAAATTAACATTTAATACTTATATGAATACTATTCACATGATATTGGTATTCTACAGATTAAATTAAAAATATAAGATTTACAAACTAATTTAAAAAATAGATAGTTTTAGTGGGATGTGATGCAATTAACCCTCGCTTAAAGGTAAAATATTAGAATCTAATATTTTCTGTTAACCGGCCAGGCGTCTAGCAGTGCGGTTGGAAAAATCTAAGGCATCGGGTTTCAAGGTTGGGGCCCAGGCTATGCCACCTGGTACAGGTTGGCCACTTTGGCGCCTTTGAAAGGGAGACGTTTCCAATGTGTTTTTCTCGTCAGCAACGCGCGTGCGATAGAGATTGAAACACAAGTGGGTTTGTTGGATGAGGCGTTTCTCTCCCCGAATATTACTATTAATTTGTTACAAATTTAAGAAAATTTAAAGTCGTTATAAATTTAAATTAGTTTGTTATATATTTGAAAAATAAACTTACTATAAAATTAAATGATTTGTTATATGTTTAGAAATATTAAAATTTATAAATTTGAGAAAATTTTAATTATTATAAATTTAAATACAACTTAAATATGATAAATTAAAATATTTCTAAATAATAAAAATGAGAAAAAAATAAATCATTTATGAGTCTCACAATGTGATAATTTTTCGGTTTTATATATTATTTCTTTATGGTAATTGTTTTTTAATAGGATTGTCGTCGTCTATATTTCTATCATCTTGATTACATTATCTTTAAAATTACCAGTATCAATGTGTGTTAATATAATGGTTTTATCTATCGATGCAACTACAAATACAATTGACTTGTATTAACAAACATAAAAATATATGATCAATAAGTTACTTCATGTTATTACATCGATTCTTAGTTCATAGTATTTTTAATAAAAAAATATATATTAGTATAGGTCTTGTCTTCAAGTTTAATTTAAATATTTAAAAGAATATTATTGATATGTCCATTCAAGCGTTGTAGTGATTTTCTTAGTCACATTCATATATATTATATGAATTGATTATAATTGTAATTATAGAAAACGTATTATAAATTATTGTTTAATATATAGATTTTGTAAAATTTATTTTACATAAATTATATATTTTAATCTTAAATTATAAAGTTTGTACCCCAAATTTTAAATCATATGTTTTAAATATTAAATTATAAAATAAGATAATAATCCGAGTACTCGTATACTAATTTTAATAACAAATTGATATAAATAATAAAATTTAATAGAATAAGATCAATATATTTTTGGAAATTAAAATTACGATTCAGTCCTATCCATAAATTTAACACTAAAAACACAAAAAGGCAATGTAATGACGAGAAATTGCCGATTTTCTCGTGAGTTGTTGTGGAATAAAAAAAGTGCGGTCGGAGTCTCTCTGTACTTTTCAATTGAGAGAATAGTTCTTTTCAACACAACGGGGTTCATGAATACGTGTCACGTTTCTATTGGATGAAAGGCTTTAGAGTCCGATTTTTCTTTTATTTTAAAATTTGCGTGGGACCCCTCTCGAATAACGTTTAGGTTAAGCAGTTATGAAGAAAAAACAATTGGTCGCCGGCTGTGGCACGGACTTTCGGTGAAACCAATACAACTAGTAGTAGTCACTTTATTGAAATGTCGATGTTAAATTAGGATATTCCAAAGCACTTCGGCATTTATTCCAAAATTTTATTTCATTTGGTCATAATCTATCACTAGTCCCTGCATTATACATAAATTGATGATTTAGTCACTGTTTTTATTTTGTTAATTTAGTTATTGTACTTTTTAATATTGACTTAAAAGACATAGGGATGATATGAACAAGTATTAGAGAATGTGATCAAATTGAAAGCCATAAATTAAAGTAGTAATCTACACATAATAAAATTATTAATAATAAGTTTGGCTTATCAAATTTAATTGTTATTAATTAAGATCAAAATTTTTAATATATATATAAACGTTTTGATATAAATACTAAATTCACAACTTATATTGCATTGATTAATGGGAGAATTCGAACTTTCGTTTTTCATTTTAGTTTAAAATAATATATAAGGCTAAAATATAGTTATCAAATTATCCTAAAATAATCTTCTTGAGCATTGAATTCTCAAAAATTATAAAATAAATTTTATATTTTAAATTTTATTACAAGAAGGTATCACACCTTTTATTGAGGGATAATATGATAAATTAAAATTAATGGATAATATCTCATATGGCCCTTCGTATGTAGTTGAAATTTCATTTTGGTACTTTTTAAAATTCTTTCGCAATAATTATAGTTTATTTTTTAAAATTTAAAGTTTTGATAAAATATTTTATAGATCATAAAATTAAGTAATTTGACCTATAATTTTATTATTTATTCAATTTATTCTTCGTTTTAAGTTAATTCTAAATTAAATTTGAACTACATACTCTTTAATCATTGTAGAGTAGAGTATTTGTGCAACTTCAATTCCTTTTTTTACAACAAAATCACAAAATATTTTGACTTCAAAACAATACATTTTCATGTTTATTGCAAATATTTCCCCATGGGATAATGCATCATTACCAATATTGTCATTTTCCCCTTAAATGGTGAGAATGTCATTCTCACCTACTTATTAGATAATGAACAATTATCACTATTTTAGACTAAAATGCCCTTAAAATGTCCTTAGAATAAAAAAAATTAAATAATATGATATTCAAATGTCATTTGTTGTTTGTAATCAAATTATTGTAACTGGGGATAATATTTTTTAAGTATGGGTACTTGCATAAACTGATATATAGTGCAAGGAATAAATGAAAATAATATCACGTTTTCCTATTTTATTTTTATATAAAAATAGTTTTTTTATCTTATTAATTTGCAAACGGATGTTCATCATATAAACCTAACCTTTTTGTTGTAATAGTTTTCTTTTTTTTAATAAATTTAATATTCATTATAATTAACATCATATCAAAAACAATATAATATAGTTTTATATAATTTAAAAATATATTAAATTATTTGGGCGAATGCTTTATAAAAGGAAAATGTACAACATAGAAATATTAGAAAGAAATTAACACGTTGTCTAGAAAAATATTTTTTAAAAATAACATGAAAGTTTTTAAATATAAGATTAGTATATGATATTCAAGTAATTTAAAAAAAATATTTAATATTGTACTAAAAGGAGTGAAAGACCAACTACGATAGCAATTCATGTAAGAAAAGTATCATGGAAGCAAAAAAAATTGATACAAAGACTTTTAAATATTATTTAATAGAAAATTCTACAACGCTCGACGAGCACCGTTAAGCATCACTAATGATAAGCATCATTAATTTAATTTATAAACTAGTTACAAATTTAAAGGTAAATTAGTTAAATTTAAATATTTATTATATTATTTTTCATAATCTTTTTTGGGTAAACTATAACAGTGACCACTTAACTATTGTCCCTTTTCATTTTGATCGTCATTTAAAAAAAAGCAATCATGTCATTAAACTATTTAAATGCGTTCAATCAAACCATTTGTCATTAACAATTAATGAAAGTACTGACGTGACAGTTAATAAATTATATACAATTACATACTTAGTCCTTATTACTTACATGATCTATCAAATTGGTTATATTTTGAAATTAATTCAATATTTAACGAAAGTAATGATGTGGTGTTAATAAAATTGGTATAATTACACATTCAATCCTCAATATTTATGCATCTATCAATTTGGTCATAAATTTAATTCAATTTAATATTTTTAATTTCCAATTAGGTAGTGACACATGGCACTACGTGGTTGTAAGATATTTTTCGATTTTAATTTATTTAATTTAATATTATATCCGCCAATTAGATGGTAAAATATGTCACTACTTTAATAAAAGGAAAATGGGTTAATGAAAGAAAATCTGTCTATAAGTATCAAACTTGGGACAAATTATGGGGGGGAGGGGAAGTGAGTCAAAATACTAGGGTGGGGACTCAAACCAAGTATACCATGCAAAGGTGTAAGTAATTTAACTACTACGCCAAATTATATATCTTAGCACATGTTACAACTTGTTTTATATATTCTTAAATATCGTTAATGGTAGGAGTAATTGAATACAAGATTTGAAAATAAAAAAATTATATTTTTATAATTTTTTAATTAATTTCTTCTTTTTTAAAATAATCTATAATTTTTTCTGTTTGAGTTGTTCTCCATAAATTATCTGTGTGTAGCGCAATAAATAAGATAACTATTTAATTCTATACTCGAACACTTTTGTAACTTAATATATATAAGAAAAACAAAACAAAAAAAATATTATATATAAACGATAAGCATGTTATTTAATATTACAATCGGGGGTAGAAACAATGTTCATGGATACTACTCGAGAGCTAAAACATCCATATACAGTCTCAATGATGATACAAACTGATAATAGTCTTAATAGATTCACATCTTAAATTTATTAAAAAATAAATTATATTATATTTTTTTAATAAAAACTTAAATTATTTATTAATTTAAAAATAATTAATTTAATGATTATGTATACAATTAGAAAAATAATTTGGCCTAGTGGTTAAATTGCTTACACCTTTGCCTAATCTCTTTGTTCAAGTCTCCAGACTAGCAGTGTGACTTCTTTTTTCTATCATCAATAGCTATAGAATATATAACATTTGTTGTAAAATATCACCAACGGTTATTGCAGGCTGAATGGTCCACACATGTGTCACCACTTAATAGGAGGATAAAATATTAAATTAAATAAATTAAAATTTAAAAATATCCTCCAATCACGTAGTGACATTTGTCACCACCTAATTATAAATTAAATTTATTGAATCAAATTAAATTTATGACCAAATTGATAGAACCTATAAATATTGAGGATCAAATATATAATTATACCAATTTTATTAACTGTCATATCAACACTTCTGTCAAATGTTAACGATAAATGGTCTAATTGAATGTATTTAAATAGTTAGATGACATGATTGATAAAATTTAAAAAATGATTGTCAAAATAAAAAAAGACTATAGTTAGGTGTCATTGGTATAGTTTACCTTTTATTTTAACTAGTTTACCTTTAAATTTTTTAATTAATTTACAATTATACATTCAATCATTTAGTATTTTAGATTTTTTTATAATTAATGATGCTCATCGTTAATGGTGCTCAGCGGTGCTCGTTGACTTAACAGATTCCTCTTTGTTTAGTATATAACTTTTTAATAATTTAGATTGTGCAACGAAAATAATTCATGATTTTTTTTGTAAATATTTATAATCTTATATCAAAAACTCAAATTATTAAAAATATCTAAAATATAATTTAATAAAATATATATTAAAACAATCTTATATTTTCAATTGAATAATATAATTTTATACTTTCTAAAATAATTTAAATATAAGAATATAATATTTTTAATAATATTATATTATAAAAATATTTTAAAAATAATATTATATTATGTGAACCGAATAAATGGGTAAAACATCATATGATGCGAACGACAAAGAATAACATTAAAAAAATAATCAAAACTTTTAGAATAACAATGATTAGCTATAAGGTTGCATTATATTTTAATAACTCCATTTATTTATACAATAACATATATCATCTTATCTTATCTGTTTAAGATTGTTTTATAGGAATAAAACTATAAATATAAAATTATCCATATTATATACTAAAATTTAATTGAATTGTTATTATAAATTAATTAAATATAAACTACATTAAAAGTTTATGAAAGAAATTAAATTTTATAAATTAATTAATAATTTCAAGATTAATTTTATTATTTAACTTTCTCACACATTATTTTTAACCGACAATCTTATTATTTAAAATCAAATGTGTCGTAACCGTTTTTCGATGGGACAATTCATTATTGTTTTAAAAACAGTTGCGACTTTAATTTTGAAAAATGGGTGATTTGGAATTAATTTGAATTAAATTGGATAGAGTCGCCATCGGCCTTTGGGTTAGGTAGGTCAAATACCTAAAAACGTCTTTTAAAAATAATTTTAAGAAAAATCATTTTTTAAGACAAAAACTGGTCTGCGTTTACTAAATATTTGATTAAAACTGGTTCGGGAGTCGATTACGCGTGGGGAAGGATTAGCACCCCCACAGCGCCCAAAATTGGTACTGTTTCGCTTACACATTGTCGTAATTGGTGAAAATCCTGAATCGAATATAAAGTTAAAATATGATCCTTTTATCGAATATTGATTAATTTGCTTCAATAATATTAATTAGAGGAAATCCCTTTTCAATTGATGATAATAAACTTAAAATACCAACATAGTAAAAATAAAAACTTAAAGATTGAATAACAAAAATATAAATTTAAAAATACCAAAATATTACAAACAAAAATTTAAGGTTCTAAAATAATAAAATAAATAATTAAAAACTAAAACATTAAAAAATAGAAAATTAAGGGTCTAAAATAGCAAAAAAACATACACTTAAAAAATAGAAAAATAATAGCTTTAATGACTAAAATAGTAAAAATTAACATTTAAGAGACTAAAATGGTATTAATAGAAATTAGAGAAACCTAATAAGTATTAAATAAAAAATAAACTAAAAAATGATAAGGACTAAATGAATAATAAGCCTAAACATTAATAGCTATAATGATGACTAAAATGAATTTAATCACTAATTAAGGTGCAAAACAAAGTATTTATCCTAAACTTATTAATAAATAAATAATAATCTAAATAAAATATGAATTAATTTTATCAAAAATGAAACAACAAAAACGTAGTATGATGACTAAAATAAATAATACACAAAATCAATAATTAAAATCTAAATATTTAGACATATAAAATATTAATACATATAGGATTAAAATGAAATATGAAACATATTTATAACCCAAAATGAAAAAAAATAAATTTATTAATATAATCTGATTACAATTATAATAACCCTATAAGGACTTAAATCTCGACTTTCCCTGGAAATGTGTAAATCACGTAAAGAACAACTAGTGGTTGAACTAACACCACCATTTTCTTAACAAAACAAAAAAATATTATTGGAGCCCAATTGGAATCCATGACAGTGCCGCATGGTTATGTTGACTATGCATTAATTATTTGAAATACAAAGCAAAGTGAATTACTGACAATTATCAACTTTATGGATATTTTAAAAGTTAAAACCTCCCACCAAATCCCATGTGGGATGAATAAACAATTAATTCTCACATGTTATCCAATTAGATTTTCAGAAAATTATTTTTAAACCCTAAAAGTTTGAAGAATACAGCAATAAGGAAACTCAAAACGGCAACATTTTGACTCAAATATATATATGTTATTCAAAGGCTAAAAATACACATTTTTCCTCATTTGCTTCTTCTATTTCAAAATAAAGGAGAGAGAGAACAAATAATTCTCTCAACTCTTCATCAAAGGATTCATCAGTCTGCCGCCGCCGGTGGATTACACGGTGGTCCACGGTGGCCGACGCGGCGACGCACAACGGCGTAGGGACCAAATGGTCCCAAAAGCTTCCCCTTTCTCTCCACTCTCTATATATCAGACCGATTTAGTCTAAAACTACACCCAATTTTATAGATCTAAATTTTTGTACCTTTCGAAAGCTTTGGAGATAGGCGATCATTGGTGCTCCCGACCGATTTTGGACTCCTTGTAAGTTTCTCTTCTCTGCTTCTTGCTTTTTATTTTCTTTCTTTCTCCTTGATGAGTGTTTTTTCCCCTCCCCGAATGGTTCTGGTTTTTTTTTTCTTTCTGATCCGTGTTTTTTCTTTTGTTGTTCAAACACCCTTTAATTTATGCTTGATATTCTCACCAAATCTTCATGGCTGCATCTTGATTTTCTTCGTATTTGGTAAGATACTGACTAATTTAGGTGAAATCATTAATTTGCTTGACTTTAGCTGATTGAAGCAGGTAATCTATCACTGTAGATGATTTGTGCAAATCAATACGTCGGTGTTGACTCAATGACTTGGTGATGGCTCAGCTCATGTCTGGGAGTTGGTCTGCTGCTGATGGATTACTGAGTGGATCCGGTTCTTGGGCTTGAACTGGGTTGTATCTTATAATTAGGCCACATTTGGCCTGCACAAAAATATAAACACACTTAATAATACTAAAATTAATAATAATAATTTAATAATATTTTTTTAACCCTGACAAAAAAAAAATAGGTGTCTACAGCTGCCCCTCTTTGTACATTCTTGTGTAAACAAGAATAGGGCAAAGACGAAAAAGATAACCATTTTTTTTATTCTTCCTTTGTCGTTAGATTAAACAAATTCTTCTCCTCATGAACTTCTCCTTTAGGACGAGTTCTTCTCATTATGAACTCTTCAGGAAATGTTGGTTCACCTCCATCTGTGGTGAATTTGAAAGGAACAAGTTCTTCTCATTATGAACTTTCTCCTTTATGATGAGTTCTTCTCATTATGAACTCTTCATTGGAAATGTCGATCCCTCAAGCGAGGCATCACTGATTCGAAATGTCGTGAATCAAGTGATAGGTCAAAAAAGCTCTTCTCATTATGAACTTCTTCTCCCTCTATCGGATGAGTTCTTTTCATTATGAACTCTCCATTGAAAATATTGATGCGAAGTTGAACAAGTTCTTGTCATTATGAACTTCTTCTCTCTCATTGGATGAGTTCTTCTTATTATGAACTCTCCATTGGAAATGTTGATCCATCTCTTTCTGTGATGGACTTGAAAGAAACAAGTTCTTCTCATTATGAACTTTCTCCTTTAGGATGAGTTCTTCTCATTATGAACTCTTCTGAAAATATCAATCCCTCAAGCTAGGTGTCACTAATTCGAAATGTCATGAATCGAGTGATAGGTCGAACAAGCTCTTCTCATTATGAACTTCTTCTCCCTCTTTCGGACGAGTTATTCTCATTATGAGCTCTCCATTGAAAATGTTGATGCGAAGTTGAACAAGTTCTTCTCATTATGAACTTCTTCTTCCTCGTTTGATGAGTTCTTCTCATTATGAACTCTTCACTGGAAATGTTGATCCCTCAAGCGAGGTGTCACTGATTCGAAATGTTATGAATCGAGTGATAGGTCGAACAAGGTCTTCTCATTATGAACTTCTTCTCCCTCTGTCGGATGAGTTCTTCTCATTATGAACTCTCCATTGGAAATATTGATCCTTCAAGCAAGGTGTCACTGATTCAAAATGTCGTGAATCGAGTGATAGGTCGAACAAGCTCTTCTCATTATGAACTTCTTCTCCCTCTGTCGGATGAGTTCTTCTCATTATGAACTCTCCATTGGAAATGCTGGTTCACCTCCTTCTGCGATGAATCTTAATTGTTATTGACTTTCTCTGAATTTCTGTCAAAACATTCAAAGCATTTCAATGAATATGAATGAATGAGCATGCTCCTATTCATAGATGCTTACTGATGTATGCATGATGTTATTTTAATATTATGAACTTTGTGGTCCTGCAAATCTTCATTTTAAATGTGTCACTTGTCCTTTCGTTTGCACTCCACATTTTGCTTGGGCTATTTTATGCAAATTCTCCTTTCTCTTGTTCCCATGCAAATCCTTTTATGTTTCTTTTTTAACTGCTCATCTTTATCAGCGTACCAAAATATCAGTGTTTTCAATGTGCTTTCTTTTCTCAACTCATATGCATTTTCTTTGGCCATGTCTTACCCTAATCTTTTCGATCATTAGGGTTAGAATCTCTACTATGGAAGTATTTATTCAGAGTAATACCAAAAATCTTTTTATTTTTTAATGCCATGTCAATCTACTTATAAGAAGAATGAATAAAATTGGAACTTGAAATAACAAACTTCGAATTTACTGACAAGAAATTGAATTTACAAAGTTATGGCAATCACATGAATAATGGAAATTTAAAACCATAAGTCAAATGTCCTTATGGATCATTAGCACGAATGTTCCTGAATCAATCCACTTGATATAACTATTGAGTTGAGCTTCTGTCTGGAGGACTTCGAGAATTGCCAAAATGTCTATAGATGTGAAGCTTCTCTCAAAATATCAGACCCTCAAGAAGATTTAGTTGTCTGATGCCTAATCTCAAAATGCTTTTGAGCCGCCTTTTCAGGTTTTCAACTCAAAGTCTTCCTTTGGTTTCAAAATGTCCTTTGCGGATTTTCATCTCAAACCCTCCTTTTTCTCTTTTAATTTTTTCATTTATTTTTTCATTTTTCATTTTTTTTTCTTTTTCATTTTTTCATTTTTCATCTTTTTATTTGTTCCCCTTTTTTTTCTTCAAGCATAGTACTTCTTGACAGAGTCTGAGTTTAATGGATTTCTCAATTTTTCTCCATCCATCTCTGCCAAGATCAACGCTCCCCCAGAGAAGGCCTTATTGACAACATATGGACCTTCCCAATTAGGCATCCATTTCCCTCGGAAATCTTTATGAATTGGCAGGATCTTTTTTAGCACTAGATCACCCTCTCGAAATTCTCTTGGATGAACTTTCTTATCATGAGCTCTCATCATCCGTTTCTGATACATCTGACCATGGCAAATAGCTTTTAATCTCTTTTCTTCAATGAGATTCAATTGGTCAAACCGAGCCTGAACCCATTCAGCTTCATCCAATTTCACCTCTTTCAAAATTCGAAGTGATGGGATTTCTACTTCCACTGGCAAGACTGCTTCCATTCCATATACTAAAGAGAAAGGTGTTGCCCCTGTCGAAGTCTGCACTATAGTTCGATATGCATACAAGGCAAAAGGTAATTTATCATGCCAATCTCTGTAAGTATCAGTGGTCTTTGTGATAATCCTTTTAATATTTTTATTTGCTGCTTCCACTGCTCCATTCATCATTGGACGGTAGGTCACTGAATTAGAATGTTTTATCTTGAACTGAGTACAAAGTTCTACCATCATCTTGTTATTCAAATTAGTGGCATTATCTGTGACAATTCTTTCTGGCAATCCATACCGACAAATTATCTCTTTCTTTATGAATTTGCAAACTGTAGATCTCGTGATATTTGCATACGAGGCAGCCTCAACCCACTTAGTAAAGTAATCAATTGCCACAAATATGAAACGATGTCCATTCGAAGCCTTTGGTGTAATTGTCCCAATGACATCCATTCCCCACATAGAAAACGGCCATGGTGTGGTCATCACTTGCAAAGGTGACGGAGATGTATGGATCTTATCCCCATAGATTTGACATTTGTGACATTTTCTTGCATAATCAACACAGTCTGAATGCATAGTGGCCCAATAGTATCCATATCTCATGATCTTCCTGGCCATAGAAAGCCCATTTGCATGTGTTCCACATATCCCTTCATGCACTTCTTCAAGTATACCTTTTGCTTCTCGGGCATCCACACATCTCATCAAAACTTGATCACTACCTTTTTTGTACAGAACTTCCCCATCTAATACATATCCGGCAGCCATTCTCCTTATTGTCTTTTTATCGATCTCAGACGCACATTGTGGGTAAGTTTGATGCTTAATGTATTGCAAAATATCATAATACCATGGACGACCATCTACCTCTTCTTCGATATCATAACAGTGTGCCGGGGTATTATACATTTGCATATTAATTGGCATCATGTCAACTCTTCTATTTGCTTGGAACATTGCAGCAAGTGTGGCCAAAGCATCAGCCATTTGATTATCTTCTCGAGGGAGATAATTGAAAGTGACATCTTCAAATTCTTTTACCAATTCAAGGATCAATCTTCGGTATTCCACTAACTTTAGATCCTTCGTCTCCCATTCTCCTCGCAATTGATACACCACTAGTGAGGAGTCTCCATATACTTGGAGCACTTTGATTTTTCTTTCTATAGCTGCTCTTAACCCCATGACACAAGCCTCATACTCTGCCATATTATTGGTGCAAAAGAACTCCAATCTGCTTGTAAAAGGATAATAGACATTTTCTGGGGAAATCAGTACTGCTCCAATTCCTTGTCCTAAAGCATTATATGCTCCATCAAAATACAACCTCCAAGATTTATCATCTGAATTTGTTTCCTCCTTGGTTGTGATGCACATCAGATCCTCGTCTGGAAAATTAAAATTTAAGGACTCATAATCATTTGAGGCACGACTTGCAAGGAAATCTGCTATGGCACTCCCTTTGATTGCTTTTTGGTTCACATATACAATGTCAAATTCTGATAACAACATCTGTCATCTAGCCAATCTACCAGCTAAAGCTGGTGATTCCATTAAAAATTTCAAAGGGTCAAGCTTAGATATCAACCAAGTAGTATGGTATAACATGTATTGCCTGAGCCTTCGAGTAGTCCATACCAAAGCACAACATAGCTTTTGAATTGGCGGGTATCGACTCTCACAATCAGTGAACTTTTTGCTTAGATAATAGATAGCTCTCTCTTTCTTTCCAGATTCGTCATGTTGCCCCAATACACATCCCATTGAATTTTCAAAGACCGTTAGATAAAGGATCAATGGTTTACCAGGGACTGGTGATACCAGAATTGGAGTTTTAGACAAATATCCCTTGATTATCTCCAAAGCCTTTTGGCACTCGTTGTTCCAAACTTCGGGGTTGTTCTTTCGAAGCAATTTGAAAACTGGGTCACATTTTCAGTTAATTGTGAAATGAATCGAGATATATAATTTAACCTTCCTAAGAATCCTCGAACTTCTTTCTGTGTACGAGGCGGTGGAAGATCTTGAATGGCCTTTACTTTATCTGGATCAATCTCAATTCCTTTTTGACTAACCACGAAACCCAAGAGTTTCCCTGACGTTACCCCGAATGTGCATTTAGTTGGATTGAGTTTCAATTGATATTTCCTCAACCTTTGGAAAAGCTTCCTCAAGTTTTGAATGTGTTCACCTTCAGTCCTGGACTTGGCAATCATGTCATCCACATACACTTCAATTTCTTTGTGCATCATGTCATGGAAAAGAGTCACCATAGCTCTTTGGTAAGTTGCCCCAGCATTTTTCAAACCAAATGGCATCACTTTATAGCAAAATATGCCTCACATAGTCACAAATGTAGTTTTTTCCATGTCTTCAATGTTCATTTTTATTTGGTTATACCCCGAGAAGCCATCCATAAAAGAAAACCACGAATGACCATCAGTGTTATCCACTAAAGTATCTATATGAGGCAATGGAAAATTGTCCTTCGGGCTTGCTTTATTAAGATCTCTGTAATCCACACACATGCGAACTTTACCATTTTTCTTTGGCACAGGGACTATGTTGGCAACCCATTCTGGATACTTTGCCGCTTGAAGAAACCCTGCATCATCTGTTTCATCACTTCCTCTTTAATTTTCAACAACATTTCTGGCTTCATTCTTCTGAGCTTTTGCTGAACTGGCTTACACTCAGGCTTTATCGGAAGATTGTGCACTACTATATCTGTACTCAGCCCTGGCATATCTTGGTAAGACCATGCAAAGATGTCCTTGAATTCTCGAAGAAGATCTATCAAGTCTTGTCTTATCTCAGCAGAAAGTGTGCTGCCGATTTTTACTTCTCTCTTATCATCATTAGTTCCCAAGTTTATAACCTCAGTTTCTTCCTGGTGAGGTAAAATATGTTTGTCCTCATTTTCTACCAGTCTTAATAGTTCGTTAGGAACATCACATTCTACCTCATCTTGACACTCATTGATTTCTTCCAGACATATGGGTTGCTCAATGTTTATCTCAGTATTAAATTCATAAACATTCATGCTATTGATATGGTGACACCTGCAAAGGGAAAAATTGAATCGAATATATATTTGGAAGGAGGCCAAAATTTATGAAATGAATGTAAAGAATAAAGAATGAAAATATAAAATAATGATGGTCATTTAAGAAACAAAAGATTGTCTTTTATTGAAAGCAAGTAGAGTTAACATAGCTGCCCTTATGAAAATTCCTTAATACTTGCGGGCACAAGTATAAGGATTAGTACTGGGTATTACTCTGAATTAATCTTAAAAACTATAGGGAGATCCTCTGCAATCCAATTTTTCAGTGTTTCCCCTGGGAAACAAGGACGGATTCCAGCCAAATATCTTCCTGCTTTATCATCCCCAGTTATCATGTTAATGACCAAACCCTCCATAGCTTCATTGAACAAGTTGTTGTCTTTCATCTGCTTTTCTTCGTCAAGCTCTCTGGTTAACTGTTGCTCTATATCAAACACTCCTCCAAACTTGAAAGAGCTCATCAGAGGAGGAAAAGACATATGCTCCCATGGAATATCCTCTCCTTTTAGTCTAGCTCTTCTTATTTCACCTCTCTTTTTCATTTCTTTCTTTCTTTGCTGAAAATCAGGCTTAAATCCTAGCCCAAAGCGATCTCTCTTCATCATGACAAATTTGGGATATAAAGTCCCTTGCAGGCATCTACCAAGACCCCCTTCCTATCTTGGCTCCTTTTCCTAGAGTCTCTCGCACAATCATCTTAGTACAATCAGATAAACGTGGGTGAGGAATCTTGTTTCCTTCAGCAACAAAAGTAGCATTGACAAATTCTAAGGCTCTGAAGGAACACTCTAGAGCATTCTCATCCGTCTCAATATATGGGGCGTTAGTCGTCACAGAAGCAATAATTTCTTCCTCTGCCCCAATACTAATCAACTGACCATCTGACACTAATTTCAATTTTTTGGTGTAAGGACGAAGGGACTGCCCCTGCAGAATGAATCCATGGCCTCCCAAGCAAGCAATTATATGAAGGGTTGATGTCCATCACCACAAAATCAATATTGTAGACAGTTGGTCCAATCAACAGTGGTACCTCTATCTTTCCAAGCACATCCCGCTGAGTTCCATCAAAGGCTCTGACAATGTTTTGGTAGGCCCTCATATGTGAGTTGTCCATTGGTAACCTTCGTAATGTGGCCATAGGCATAACATTAAGTGCAGACCCATTGTCAATCAAAACACCTGGTAAGACATGACCATGACAGTGAGTTGTGATATTGAGGGTTTTTACCGATCCCATTCCTCCATCAGGAATTTCATCATCAGTGAAAGTTATGTAATTGTCAGCAGCTATGTGCCCTACAATTCGATCCAACTTGTTCACTGGTATATCCTCAGGCACAAACGTTTGATTGAGCACTCTCAGTAAAGCATTCCGATGTACCTCTGAATTTATTAACAAATCCAGAATCGAAATCCGTGCTTGTTGCTTGTGTAGCTGCTCAACTACACTATATTCACTATGTTTTAGAAACTTCAAGAATTCTTGAGCTTGTGTTTCTGTTACCGGCTTATTGATCATTGGTGGGGGTTCATCGTTGAATATCTTCTGCGGTACCACTACAACTTTTCCTTTTTCTTTCACTTTGTCTTCTTCTTTCGATATCTCGGGAGAATAGCACCTCCCACTTCTTGTGAAGTGACCAACTTCATTCACTATTTCAGTTATCAAGTTGCCTCCTGGTGCTTCACCTTCAACTACCTTTATTTTCTCTAGCGAACCAGATTCCCTTATTAATGAAACATTGGCAGTGTAGTTCCAAGGCACCTTGCGGGTGTCTTTAAATGGGAATGGTGAAGGAGCTGTGATTATAACTTTTGGTGTTGACGACCCAGAATTCATTGTTGATGGTTTCACAGTAATGACCACTGGCTTACTTGTTCTGTGAACGGGCTCAAAATTTTCTGTCATGAAGACATCTTCTTCTCTTTTTTCTTTATCTTCCTCAAAGAACTCTACCTCCTTATGATCCATCAATCTTTGTAATAACCCCCTGAATTCAGGGCAAAGCTAAATTTCATGTCCTTCTTCTTGGTGATATTTGCAATAGTGTCCACACTCATTGGTCTTCGGCTTAGGATCTTGTCGAATCATGCCAGCCTGACAGAGTTGTTGGAATACCCAACTGAAGGGAGATTTAATTTCATGAACGTCTTTCTTTGCCTTCCTCCTATTCTCCTTCTGGATTGCATTTATCCTTTTGCCTCCATGATTCGGTAGTGGGTGTTTTTTTACATCTGTTGAGTCAAACTGTAATCCTCCTGTGTTAATCAGATTTTGCACTATCTTTTTGAAGGCAAAACAATTCTCAATAGAATGGCCAGCAATTTCATCGTGGAAATCACAATGTGTATTTGCGTCATACCAATGAGGGTACGGTGGTTGAAGAGGAGTCAAACGGTAGGGGCGTACCACATCTGCTTTTAATAATGAAGCGTATATCTCTGAATAGGGTACGGGTAGTGGTGTGAATGATACTTTTTCTCTCTCCTTGCGAGGTCCCTTGAAATCATTTCTGACGGTGTTCATGTCATTCTTCTCCGCCTTTGATTGTGTTATTGTGACACTATTTGCAGTATTCTTGTGGTATACACTTGCAACTTCATTCTCCTTTTTCCGGTATACGGGTTTTTTTGAGCTAGACCCTTCAGCTACTTCAATCTTGCCACTTTTTATAGCATTTTCGATGAGCTCACCAGAGATGATCAAATCAGCAAAATTTTTGGTGGCATTTCCAAGCAAGTGCCCCAAGTATGGAGCTTTCAAAGTGTTGACAAAAATTACAGTAGCTTCCTTTTCGAGTAAAGGGGGTTGGAACTGGGCAGCAATATCACGCCACCTTTGGGCATATTGTCGGAAAGTCTCATTACTTCTTTTTTCCATATTCTGAAGAGTCCACCGATCAGGAGCTATATCTGTAACATGGTGATACTGTTCTAGGAATGCTTTTGCCAAGTCCTTCCATGATTTGATGTGAACTCTAGTTAATTGGTTATACCACTTGGCGGCAGAACCTGTTAAACTGTCTTGAAAACAGTGAATCAATAATTTTTCATCATTCACATGGCCAGCCATCCTCCGGCAAAACATAGTAATATGAGAGGAAGGGCAAGTGAATCCATTGTATTTTTCGAATTCAGGAACCTTGAACTTTATAGGGATGATCAAGTCTGGGACCAAACTCAGCTCTCTGGCATCAGACCCATAGAACGGTTCAATCATTTCTACTGATTTTACCATTTCTTCCAATTTCTTCAACTGTTGAGTTATTTGTTCATTGGCTTTTTCCTTTTCAACTAACTCATTTAGATCTGGAGTTAAGTGTTCAGTAACAGGTTGATAATTGTTTGGGAATGCAGATCCCATGTGGTGTTGCTGATTCTCATTGCTGACATATACATGAGGTCGTGCTTCTTGAGGTACCGAAGGGTGAGCAGAGATGTGTACAGGTGTGAAACCAGGAGGAGGACCAGATTCTGGTGTAAACCTTGGTAGGTGTTGGGGATCAGAAGTAAATCCCGCAGGATGTGATGCCCCTGGTTCAAACCCTGGAGGATATGATAAATCTTGCTCGGATGATGTTTTTTGGCCATCCGCGATCCTTCTACCTATAGCATGTTTCTTAAACATTTCTTCCATCCTTTGTAGTAGACCAGTTTGCGAATTTGTTATCTCTGCTTCCATCTTATTTAATCTCTCTCTCATTTCTTCTTGAGCTTGTTTTTGTTCTTGCTCAAGTTGAATCATTCTAGCTTCCATTTTCTTAGTTGTATTCCGAGTACCGTACGGGTGTGAGTTGAGTGCCAGAATAACTACAATGATTGAAAATTATATTTTACATTATTTGGGTGTTTTAATGAATGAATGCATGTATTAATGCAAAATATTTAAAATAAATGCAATGCAGAATGAATGTATGTAAAATGTATTGATCTCAAAAAGTTAATTATCATAGAACAACTTCCATTGGAACACAAAGTTTTTATTACACAATAGTTCACTTCTACAGATATGGCCTAGCCATCCGATTAAGTTCGACAACTTCTTTAATCAACCAAGACATCTTCTTCCCAAACTCAGAAACCGGATTGATGTGATGCTCGATGACCTTTGCTTCGACAGCTAATTCCCCAATGTATCTGGCAACTTCACTCATCTGTATTATAGCCTCGACTACCATGTTGCTTCTATCTGCACTCTGTTCTTCATAGAAATCATTCGATGTTTGCCACTGTTCAATAGTTCCTTGGAGATTTCCTTCTAGCTCAGTGATTCGTACTTGACAACTCTGCAGTGTGCTTTCCAGGATTCGAATTCGATTTCGCAGTAAGGCATTCTCTTCATAACTTTCCTGAAGGTTACTTGGTCCCATGATAATCCTTCCTCGGAACAAGGATTCTTCGAGTTGCAGGATATAATCACTGAATTTTGTGATTTTAGCCCGACATTGAGCCATATCCTCTTCAAGTCTTGTTTTTGTTTCCTGCATCCTTCGATTAAGACTCTGTATTTGTACATTTTTATCTCCACACCTTTTTATCCAGCTGTTGATTGTCTCTTGTCTTGCTTTGAGCCTAGTATTGAAGTGTTTCTTTTGTAGTTCCCACCTATTTCTTTTAATATCAAATTCTTCAATTTTTTGTCCTCTAATATCAAGTTCGACAAGCATATTATTTATTTCAGTTTCAAATCCCCTGATCGTGATAGTCTTCTTAGCTTCTAGCTCTTTGACTCGATCTTTCTCCCTTTTTAGTTCTTCCATAGCTTTGCGACTCTCGGCCTTGTATCTTATGATCCGCTCCCTCTTATCAAGCTCAAGCTCTTCTATTTTTTCTTTCCCTTTCTCCAAGCTCTTGAGTAGACGATCGTTTTTTTCCTTCAGATCTCTATTTCGATGTTTCTTTGCGTTTAACTTTTTGGTTAACTGGGCTGATGCTCTACTTGACCCAATTGTTATCCTAGATTTTTGCAGCTTGTAGTAACCCTTCTTCAGATTTTTCAACTCCGAATCTACTTTTTCTTTTCTCTTTCTTAGCATTGCAAATTGTGCGGCATGAAAGTCAACATCAATACTCAACATGAATTTGTCTTGTCGAATCTCTTCTAGTTCTTTCGACCAACCTTCTTTCTCAGCTTCGAATTCTGCTCTTAAGATCTCTATCTCCGATGGGACTATCTGAATTCGTTCCTCCATAGTTATATCCTTACTTTGGTCAGGTAGAGGAATATTTTCATTCTTTCTTATAGACCTCCATTCCTCATAATTTGGCGTCAACATTACCTTGGCTGCATCGGCTCTAGTACAGAAAGTCTTCTTCCATCCTCTAACTGCATTCGAGATGTTTTTCTTGTAATTGTTCCCGTAGAATACAAACTCAGATGAGTGCAATCCAGCAGTGACTGGGATAAATTGATGGCCACCATATTGCCTCATAACCAAAAGTGGTGCGTACCCAATTGCTCCCCATAAACCGAGCAACATCACCCAATTATAGTCACCGCACTTATATAGGAACTCACTTTGTATTTGCCAAGGGGCACGCCAAACGATATCCTTGTCTTGTATATTCTTAAGGGCATCTATCCACATGTCTTTAGTGACTCCTTTTGGCCAATCTTTCTCTATAAATTCTCTCAAAGGCGAGTAACTTGTACTAAACCGATGATATGAAATTTTTTCAATTTCCAGAAGTGGCTACGGATCCAGACATATAGTAATTGCGCGCATCCTGAAAATCGACCACCTCCAAGCCTTCGACAAGCATTCAAGGATCGAAAAGTCTCTGCTAAAATTACAGGAGCAGGGTTGACCTTTTTTTGTAATTGCTCGAATAAATCCACAACTGCAGCCTCAATAAATCCCAAGGCCTTCGGGAAAATGACTAAGCCATAAATACCCAGTGCAAAGAGGTCAAATCGCACCTTCTCGTCAGGATGACTTTGAATGATTCCTTTAATAGCAATCCAAGAAATGCCTTCACTTTCACCTTTTTGTTTGGTACGAGCAACCACCCATTCCTCACGCACTCCTGCGATTTTGGCTAATTTGATTCTGAAGGGTTGAGTTTTGATGGACTTGGAATAAATCCGATTCTCTTGAGCATCCTCTATGTGCAACAAGGCAATATATTCTTCGATGGTAGGAACCATGTCTTCTTTATTGAAAGTGAAACAGTTGTACCCTGGATTCCAAAATTGAATCAAGGCTCGGATCAACTCATCATCTATATCAATATATAACAGATAGGAAATATCCCCATAACACTGGTAAAACTGCCGCTTCTTACTCGACTCCCATTTTTCCCAAATGTCTCGTAAGTCCTGGATGTTATTTCTTTTAAGAGAAACGGAAGCATAACCCGCTAAATCTGACATGTGATCAGCTAGCAAACTGTCCCCTTCCAATCTTTGCAATGCTTCAGCCCACTGTCGTACCTCGGAGTTTTGAACTACTTGATTTAAATACTTTTCGTCCATTATTGAAAGCTTTCCAATTTGACTATTAACTAAAGATCAACACCCTTAATCTTGAATGATGCAATGCAGATAACAAAAAAACACAAAAAAATGAAAATGAATTAGTACAAGTAAGAAAATTGAATACAAATAAAAATGTCATTTAAAGATGAATATAACACCTACCCCGTCATGATATCTACCCAAACATGTTATATACCCACAATAATTTTTCAAGAAATTAATCCTAACCACATGGTATCTAGTTCGCATGCTGTTATTAAACAATATTTAAAGCAAAAAAAAAGAAAAAGTTCAGAAACGCTCCTCCTTTGTGTACACCTATTTTGGGTACCTACTGACAGACATAGGTTCGATATATCTATACCTCAGGTGATCGTTCTACGGTTCACTATATGCGTGGTTGCGTTTCTAACAGAAAAAGGTACTCGAATTGTCCTTGATGTTAGTGCCCCCTTGGGCTGCCAAACCCTCAATCCTCACCCATTATAGGCTTAAACGGATCGAGTTCAATTCGAGAGGATACATTCCCTTATGTATATGCGGAGAATAAATTCTCACGAAAACATAAGGTATATGAATCCCGAAGGTTACTTGCTAGGCCTGCACGGAGAATAAATTCCCACGAAGGCGTCGCTTTCGCCCCCACTTAGAAAGGTTCGGAGCTCGGGTATAGAGCTTATGTTATGCAAATGCTCGTGACGTGTGTGAGGAGGAACATTCAACCCTGTGACTCAAAAGGAAAATGACACCATTCGACAAAACTTTGGACAAATCTGAAAACAAAGATAAAAATGTTAGTAAGACAATAATAAAATGAAGCAATTAAAAACTTCAATAAAAGGATCAAAAGTTAACTAAAGACTCGAACTCATAATTTCTACCAAACGACAATGTGTAAGCGACTTACAGACTGACTCTCTAAAAAATTCTGGTCCCCAGCGGAGTCGCCAAGCTGTCGTAACCGTTTTTCGATGGGACAATTCATTATTGTTTTAAAAACAGTTGCGACTTTAATTTTGAAAAATGGGTGATTTGGAATTAATTTGAATTAAATTGGATAGAGTCGCCATCGACCTTTGGGTTAGGTAGGTCAAATACCTAAAAACGTCTTTTAAAAATAATTTTAAGAAAAATCATTTTTTAAGACAAAAACTGGTCTGCGTTTACTAAATATTTGATTAAAACTGGTTCGGGAGTCGATTACGCGTGGGGAAGGATTAGCACCCCCACACCGCCCAAAATTGGTACTGTTTCGTTTACACATTGTCGTAATTGGTGAAAATCCTGAATCGAATATAAAGTTAAAATATGATCCTTTTATCGAATATTGATTAATTTGCTTCAATAATATTAATTAGAGGAAATCCCTTTTCAATTGATGATAATAAACTTAAAATACCAACATAGTAAAATAAAAACTTAAAGATTGAATAACAAAAATATAAATTTAAAATACCAAAATATTACAAACAAAAATTTAAGGTTCTAAATATAAAATAAAAATTAAAAACTAAAACATTAAAAATAGAAAATTAAGGGTCTAAAATAGCAAAAAACATACACTTAAAAATAGAAAATAATAGCTTTAATGACTAAAATAGTAAAAATTAACATTTAAGAGACTAAAATGGTATTAATAGAAATTAGAGAAACCTAATAGTATTAAATAAAAATAAACTAAAAAATGATAAGGACTAAATGAATAATAAGCCTAAACATTAATAGCTATAATGATGACTAAAATGAATTTAATCACTAATTAAGGTGCAAACAAAGTATTTATCCTAAACTTATTAATAAATAAATAATAATCTAAATAAAATATGAATTAATTTTATCAAAAATGAAACAACAAAAACGTAGTATGATGACTAAAATAAATAATACACAAAATCAATAATTAAAATCTAAATATTTAGACATATAAAATATTAATACATATAGGATTAAAATGAAATATGAAACATATTTATACCCAAAATGAAAAAAATAAATTTATTAATATAATCTGATTACAATTATAATAACCCTATAAGAACTTAATCTCGACTTTCCCTGGAAATGTGTAAATCACGTAAAGAACACTAGTGGTTGAACTAACACCACCATTTTCTTAACAAAACAAAAAATATTATTGGAGCCCAATTGGAATCCATGACAGTGCCGCATGGTTATGTTGACTATGCATTAATTATTTGAAATACAAAGCAAGTGAATTACTGACAATTATCAACTTTATGGATATTTTAAAAGTTAAAACCTCCCACCAAATCCCATGTGGGATGAATAACAATTAATTCTCACATGTTATCCAATTAGATTTTCAGAAAATTATTTTAAACCCTAAAAGTTTGAAGAATACAGTAATAAGGAAACTCAAAAACGGCAGCATTTGACTCAATATATATATGTTATTCAAAGGCTAAAATACACATTTTTCCTCATTTGCTTCTTCTATTTCAAAATAAAGGAGAGAGAGAACAAATAATTCTCTCAACTCTTCATCAAAGGATTCATCAGTCTGCCGCCGCCGGTGGATTACACGGTGGTCCACGGTGGCCGACGCGGCGACGCACAACGGCGTAGGACCAAATGGTCCCAAAAGCTTCCCCTTTCTCTCCACTCTCTATATATCAGACCGATTTAGTCTAAAACTACACCCAATTTTATAGATCTAAATTTTTGTACCTTTCGAAAGCTTTGGAGATAGGCGATCGTTGGTGCTCCCGACCGATTTTGGACTCCTTGTAAGTTTCTCTTCTCTGCTTCTTGCTTTTTATTTTCTTTCTTCTCCTTGATGAGTGTTTTTTTTCCCCTCCCCGAATGGTTCTGGTTTTTTTTTCTTTCTGATCCTGTTTTTTTCTTTTGTTGTTCAAACACCCTTTAATTTATGCTTGATATTCTCGCCAAATCTTCATGGCTGCATCTTGATTTTCTTCGTATTTGGTAAGATACTGACTAATTTAGGTGAAATCATTAATTTGCTTGACTTTAGCTGATTGAAGCAGGTAATCTATCACTGTAGATGATTTGTGCAAATTAATACGTCGGTGTTGGCTCAATGACTTGGTGATGGCTCAGCTCATGTCTGGGAGTTGGTCTGCTGCTGATGGATTACTGAGTGGATCGGTTCTTGGGCTTGAACTGGGTTTATCTTATATGGGCCACATTTGGCCTGCACAAAAATAAACACACATAATACTAAAATTAATAATAATAATTTAATATAATTTAATAATATTTTTTTTAACCCTGACAAAAAAAATGGGTGTCTACAAAATGTTTTTGAACTTGTTGAATGGCCTTAGTTATAAAAAAATTATTGTTTTTCTATAGGTGTTTGATTCGACAAATAGCGTTTATAGAATATGTGTGCATTCATTGTTAATTTATTAAAAAAATATGAATATATACTATAATCACCCTACTAAAAATGATTTTTTAACTATAAATTATAGATTTTGCGGTTAGTTGTGACACCATTTTTTAAAATTAAAAAGATCTTTTTAGCTAAAAATGCGTTTAAAAAATCACGCCAAACATGGTCTTAATCATAAATTATTTTTTTAATATATTATAAATATTAAGAATGTCAATGTTCTCTTAATTATTAATATTATTGGCATCAAGTGTCCAAGTATCAATGTCAAACAAGCAATTACAAAGACAGAAAAAGAGGCCGCCGACCCAAGTTGACCCATCATAGTTATTCCGGATATGGTTGTAAAGGAGTCTAGCAGAGCTCGAATCGACTCGAAAACTTTAAAATAGAGTTCGACTCAATTCGAAAATTCACGAGCATAAATTTTTCAAGTTTGACTCAAATTAATGAAAAAAATCTTAAACTTAACTCGATTGGTCTATCACGAATGACTCACGATCTGTCTCGTCTCATTCACAATCCTAGTTCCGACCACCATTAGCTTCTTTCTCAATTATTAATATCATTTAAATCATCTTAAAATTAAAACACTTTTTTTATTAACTCTAAAATTTTATAATTTAATTTTTATATTAATATCAAATTCTTGACTTCGTCAATTCAGATACTGTCTTCAGAATATTTTTCAAAATAAACGTCCATAATTTTACTTGGAATAAAATAGTTTAGTCCACTTGTAGATATATATGATTGAAAGTAATACACAAATTATTTAATATATCTGTTTATCTACACATAAAATGGATTAACTACATTGATTCAGTGTGATATATTGTTAGTTCATAAAGTCGTATGTACTAAAACGTTATGGAAACAAATTAAGGTGCTAAAATAAAATCAAGTATGAGATTTAGTTTCACAGCAAAGTGATATGAAGTTAATATCTTGTAAATGAGTTTACAAGGTCAAATGATTTAATTAAAAAATATAAAATTTGAATTATTGTTCCAGGTTTTTCTCAATAATATGAGTCAGATTATAGATAAACATTTAGTTCGATGATAAATATCACAAATTTAAGTATTATTAACATTGACTGCCAATAAATCTTGAAAGTTGCTTAAATAAATTTCAAGAATACCTTCTTACGTGAAGAACTTGACAATTACATTTAGGGTAAACTACGCCAATGTTCAACAATGTTAAGGTAAGTGTTCGTTTTTATCACTTGTCATAACCATTTTAAAAAAATTAAATTTAAAAATAATTATTACTTTATTTTGGAAGATTTGGATTTTTTGGTATAGTTTGAAATTTGGAGTCGACATCGATCTTTGGGTTAGGTAGGTCGAATACATAAAAAGCGTCTTTTAATTTTTTAAAAAAATAGACAAAAATTGGTATGTGTTTACCAAATATTCATTTTAAAGGATTCGATAGTCATCTACGCGTGAAGAATGATTACCACCCCAAAGAGGTCAAAATCGGTACCTCTCGATTATATGTTGTCTAAGTAGTGGAACTTTATATATTCGAATCCAAAATTTAAATTACGATCCTTTTTTATTTCGATGAATTTGAAAATGAGTGAATTAATTTTTTTTAAAAAATATTTGAGTCGATGAAAATGAGTTAATTCACTCGATTTTATTTAATAAGGATGTCCACTTTACTACATGAATTAACGAAAATTAAAATTCAGTCATGTTGGACGTAATTTCATTAATCCATGATGCAAGATAACATTGTCTTTAATTATTTTAGAACATGAGAAAACAAATGCATGACATATGAATGTAGCAGTAATAAATCTCATGTACAGTATGAAGGAGATTTCGAATACGATATAACTAATAAAAAATAATAAATAAACAAGACACACTCAATATTTATTTATTAGAATTTAAAATTTGATAGAATATCTTTCACTTGTGCGTCTTAAGGAAAGGTAATTCAAATTTTTTTATGTTTTCCCATAGATTACCCTTTGTTCGAGACGTTCCTGATAAAAAAAATATAGTTTGATTTTTATTAAAATAGTTCTATTATAAAAGTATAAGTGTTTATAAAAAAAGGATATATATATATAGTGTCAAAATATATTAGACAAATACATATATTAAAAATAAAATAATAAAAAAGCACAGGGACTAAATTAAGAGAATCCAAATTCGAAGACTGCATTATTGGAAATATAAAACAACAAGGGTTAAACATGAACCAAACCCTGACAAAAACACATTACAATATGACAGTGACTAAAGTGATCTCAAAGCAAAATGTTAAGTTTCAAAAATATATATATATATACACGTAACATAATGTAAAGGCAACTGAAACATATACTGCACGTAAATCAAGACACCTTAATCAAATATGTAAACATAATTCATATAAGGTATAATAATATATAATACAACACTCGATAAAAAAAATGGAAACGATGCAGGAATAAAGGGGTAAGATAAAATTAACACAAAAAACAAATGGAAAAGCTCAATTCACATTTGAGGAAAAAAATTAAAAGTTATCAAAAATAAAATGCACGAATTAATATAAATTGATAATATTTTTTAGGACTAAAGTAAAGATTGAGAAATAAAAGATGAAACCACCACGACAATGACATCATCAACATTATTCTTTGCAACGTTCAATTGTGGTTTGTTCACGTTCTGGCGATTAGAACGGTGTTGAAACTGATAGGCTTTGTGGCTGACTAGTCCGTACACATAACACTCGAAGGACTTTCCTTCGACTTTGACCTTCCCTGGTTTCTTGAAGTTGGTGTTATTATGATATTTCATCTTCTTTTATTGATTTTCTCTTTTAAAGTTTGCGGTCTTTTTAAACTTAGACCCTGAGGCAACACCAGACTCAACCAAGTTAGTTTTAAAAGATAATTGACTAATAGAGTTAGTAACATTATCCTTTAATCGGTTAGCCTCCTCTATCTTCATATGGTTCACCAACTCCTCAAGCGAAATGTCACTCTTTTTATGTTTGAGAGAGTTACGGTAATCGGACTAGGCAACTTCTCGATCAGAACGTTGGCTTGTAGAACTTTACACATCTTCATTCCCTCAGCAATGATGTCAGAGACTAGTTTCTCGTAATCATGGATTTGATTCATGATCGGCTTGTCGTCGGTCATTTGGAATCTCAACCACTCACCAACGATGTATTTCTTGATGCCTGTATCATCAGCGCTATACTTCTTCTCCAACGTGTTCCAAATCATATTGGTGCTTCTTTCTTTGAGGAACATGTCAAACAACTTGTTAGACATGTGACTTAAAAGATGGCCTCGCATCGTCTTGTTGTCTTTCTCGTACTTTATTACAGCAGCTACGACATCAGCAGTAGCAACGAAAGTAGAGATGACATCATGTGTGGCCTCATCAGCAGTAGTATCAGCTGGGGTAGTGACCGGAGTAGGTGGCGATGGCTTCAGTAGAACGTAGTCGAGATCAAGCTGCTCGAAGAAAATAAGAATCCGCTGGGACCACCTTCGGTAATTTGAACCATCTAAGGCATCGAGTTTGGAAAGATCAGGGATCAACTTACTCAGTGGTGTTTTGCAGTAAGAAATTTGTTTTTAAACTGTTGGAAATAAAGACTGCAAAATGAGACGTTAGACATTGACTGGATAGTATCTGCGTGGACGTTAGCAGTTTCATAATTTGTTTCTAAATTCTTAAATGAGAGGATAGTATCCGCACAGACGTGTCTTAGACACGTATTGCCACGAGCCACGAGACAAGACGAACGGCAGTGGCAGCGCACGAGATTTCCCTTTGTTATCTATCACCCAACAAAGGATGGAAGAATGAACACTATAAATATCCAAGCCAAATGGTATTTCCTACTCAATGTGAGATAGTGTTTTTCCACATTACCAACATAACCTTTTACCCTAATATCTATTTATAGGGATATATATTTGATTACATTAGAAAACTAAATAAAGTAGAAATCTACTTTAATAAAGTTATATACTTTTAATTAAACTAAGATTTTTATTTTTTTAAATTTAAATATTAATTAATTTATGTCATTTTTAATTCGAGTCAAACTCTAATAGACAATAATCTCATCACATAATATTAAACTGGAATGTAAGAGATCTTTTTGAAGACCTTTGCATGGTTCTTAATACTTCACGGTCTACACATCAATTTTTTCCCCTTCAAATTGTCATATGTTATCTTTGGTTCATCGCCTCTGCTTTTTTTTTTCTTCTTACGATTAAAATTTTTATAATAATTTTCTCAATAAAAAGCCATATGTTTTATGTTTCTTTTTGTATTACACCGTACATTAAAAGTAAGAGAAAATAACATCAGTGACAAAAAATGTCTTATAATATACGATTTTAACCAACTATTTTTGGATTTGCCAAAATGACCAACAAAATCGCAATGCGAAATAAAAATCGCAACGCGATCTCCAGAATCGCAAATCAGTTCCCAGAATCGCAACGCGATTATGAAGAATCGCAATGCAATAGTACAAATTCGCATTGCGGTTTTCCAGAATCGCAACGCGAATATGAAAATCGCAACGCGAACATATAAATCGCAACGCGATTCTGACTATCGCAACGAGTATCCGTAAAATCGCAACGCGTATCCGTAAATCGCAACGAGAATACGTAAATCGCAATGTGTATCCGTAAATCGCAACGACAATACATAAAATCGCAACGCGTATCCGTAAATCGCAACGCGATTTTTAAAGCGCCATTATAATCGCTACGCGTATTTTATTTTCAAATTCCAAACACGAATATTAATTATCGGAACATTGAACCGTCCACAGTATATCCCGTAATCGCAACTCATAACCTAAAACCTAAAAAAATCACAACTCAGTCCCATCTCCATCTCTCACTCTCTACGGCGAAATCCGTCCCCATCTCCGAAGATTTCCGTCCCCATCTCCTGCGAAATCCCTCACAACCATTCACGGTCAGAAATCTCTCACAATCATTCAGAAATGGAAAATCAACCTCCGAGGGTTAGTTTTTTTAATTATTTTTATTTTGAAATTTTTGCATTATTTTAGGTTTTTCATATTGAAATTGATGATAAGTTTACTGATAATTTCAATAATAGATTAACCATTTCACTTAGATTTCTTATTAAATTCATTCGATTGCTGTCAATACTGCTAAACTGTTTAGTCTTTAACCCTGTGAAGTTAGTATTTGTCTTTGTTTTGTCTTTTGGTTGAAGTAATGCAATCCATTAAAGTTTCAATTTGCAGAAGAAGAATAGTTTCTAAACTTAAAATCGCAACATGAAAATAAAAATCGTAACACGAAAATGACTATCGCAACGCGAAATGAAAATCGCAACGCGAAACCAAAATCGCATTGCGATTTTCATTTCGCGTTGCGATAGTCATTTCCGCGTTGCGATTTTCATTTCAACCAAAAGACAAAACAGTGTTGCAAATTTTAGTTTCAAGAATAAAGTACTACTTTTTATGTTTATTGTTTTTGGTATATCTTCACAGTGTAGTTTTTGGTATATCTAACTTGGTATGTTTATTGTTTTTGTAGAAATTTTTTTCGGCTTCATTGACATTAAGGAATAAAGTTAGCCTAGCCACTACAATTGCTTCGAAGCTTTCACCTGCACAAAGAAATTGTTTGAGGAAACATGCTTCGGGCCATGGCTGAGAGTACAGCATCCGGGTGGAGATGCTAATTTGACCCATTTGTGGCTTCAAACCATGACTAGCGATCTACCCGACAGTATACAATGTGGTGAGGAAGAGGTATGGTTTCATTTTCCACCGGCGTATACTTGTTTTGGGCAGAAGGAGTTCTGCTTAATCACTGGTCTACGATTCGGACACGATGATGTAGGTCGGTACACTCGTCATATCACCCGTCCATCATGGTTATCCCGGGTTTTTCCTGATGAGTCAATAGAGAAGCCGAACTTACACGTCGAAGACCTGAAGAAATTGTTTAATAAGAAAGATGGTTTTACTCAGATGAATGACGTCGATGTTGTCCGAGTATGCCTTCTAGTACTTTTGTATGCCAGCTTTTTAGGCAGAGAGGCCAGACAACCTATTCCTCAGGAGCTAATATTATTGGTAGAGGACCTAAATGCATGTAATCTGTTTCTGTGGGGTTCGTATATATGGAAAGCTACCTGGACTAAGTTGTCATCTGCCTTTGATGACCGCAAAAGTTTGCGTGGCGATGGGTCAAAATACACTTTGTCAGGCTTTGTTTGGGCCTTTAAGGTAAGAATTTCTATATAATGTTTTCAAAATTATAATTAATTATTTAACAATTACTAATGTTTGTTATTATATTATTTGTAGATTTTGATATTCGAGGCTTTCCCCAACATGCGGACATATGCATTAAAAACTTCAAATGATATTCCTAGGGCTATTTCCTGGAAGAGGAAACGTCTGTTGGATTGGGAAGACTTAATACCATATGGGACAATAAATAATGTAAGTTAACACAAATACTATCATATATAAACAAGTTATTAATAGTAGACGTTTAACTTTGTTTGAGTTTTTATATTTTTAGGAGGCAAACACTCCATTACAGAGACTGACACCCACGGAGGCTGAGCTTGCCACTGATTGGTGGCAAGCTAGTCAGCGTTTTTTTGATGGCACGAATGATGAGCAGCCTCCACTTCCTCCACTTCGAGAGCCATCACCTCACCCAGAGCCATCACCTGATCGACCCGACTATACACCTCTACAACGAGAGCCATCACCTCATGATAGGTGACCGGCAAAGATGCCACGACTTCTATCTCCCTGTTCTCCACCTCCACCTCCACGGGATGAGTCAAGGGAGTTACGTGATGAGGTCAATGCCTTGCGTGAGGAGATCGGTACTCTACGCGATAACGATGGTGCATGGCGTGTGGAGGTGTCTACTTTACGTGGTGAGGTTGCCGCTCTACGTGAGATGGTGGTATCGTTGTAGAATGAGGTTCATACTCTACGCAACGAGGTAAGTTTAAGATTTTCCATATTTAACTTGATGATAAATTTACTCGTAATTTCACTTAGATTAACCATTTCACTTAGATTGCTTAGTAAATTTATTCGATTGTTGCCAATACTGCTAAACTGTTTATTCTTTAACACTGTGAAGTTAGTATTTATCTTTTGTTTTGTCTTTTGGTTTAAGTAAATTTATTCGATTGCTGCCAATTCTACTAAACTGTGTATTCTTTAACACTGTGAAGTTAGTATTTGTCTTTGTTTTGTCTTTTGGTTGAAAGTAAATTTGTTCGGTTGCTGCCAATTATGCTAAACTGTGTATTCTTTAACACTGTGAAGTTAGTATTTGTCTTTGTTTTGTCTTTTGGTTGAAAGTAAATTTGTTCGGTTGCTGTCAATTCTGCTAAACTGTGTATTCTTTAATACTCTGAAGTTAGTATTTGTCTTTGTTTTGTCTTTTGGTTGAAGTAATGCAATCCATTTAAGTTTCAATTTGCAGAAGAAGAAATAGTTTACTTTCGCAACACGAAACTTAAAATCGCAACGTGAAAATGACTATCGCAACGCGAAATAAATTCGCAACGAGAATCGCAACGCGAAATGAAAATCGCAACGCGAAACCAAAATCGCAACGCGAAACTATAATCGCGTTGCGATTTTCATTTCGCATTGCGATTCTCTCGTTGCGATTTTCATTTCGCGTTGCGATTTTCATTTCGCGTTGCGATAGTCATTTTTCACGTTGCGATTTTAAGTTCCAGAAACTATTCTTCTTCTGCAAATTGAAACTTGAATGAATTGCATTACTTCAACCAATAGACAAAGACAAATACTAACTTGACAGTGTTGCAAGTTTGAAACATATTTGTCTTTGTTATCTAATGCGTTTTGTGAACTATGATAGAATAATGACTTGAGTGAATACAATGCAAGTTTGAAACATATTTGTCTTTGTTTTCACTGTTTAAATACCATGTCTGTTTATTTACTGATTTTTTTATTTAATTATTTAGCGGCCCGATAAGGTGGATGCTTTACGTCTGGTTTTTCTTGCACGACGGAGTTCACGCATCAGACGGCGTGCACGTGCTATTAAGTCTCCGTACACCCCAATAGTGCGAAGACACCGCAAGAAGAAGCCAGACTCGCCTGTCATCCCTCAAGAGTCCACTCATATCGTTGAAGAGGCCCCTATCATTCCTCGAGAGTCCCCTCCCACCGTTCAAGAGGCCACTGTCATCGTTGAAGAGGTCCCTCTCACAATTCAAGAGCTCGATTCACATGGTGTCATATGTAAGATTCTTGAGAAACCCTCTGACGTGCCGGACATGATGGATGAGAGTTGGCTCTCGTATGAGTTATCGGCCAGTACCATTCCGGTATCTGAAGTGGAGAGAAGATAACTACCGGACACAATTCTGGATAACACCCTTTGGGCTAAGACCGCAGTTGATTTTTATCTACATGAGCGGAGCCAGGGGTGTTTCACTGACATATGCAAGCTCAACGATGATATCTATTTGTTGCTTGATCGGTCTTGGTGGGGCGTATTATTAGGGGTCGAAGACAATGGCTATTTCGATGGAGGGGTAAGTCTTATATTTTTCTTATATTTCAATTTGATTATTTTTTTTTAAATTTATGTAAGTCACTAATATATGTCTTTTTTTGTAAAACAGCATATCGATGCGTGGGTGTCATGTCTTCTAATAATTAGGAAACTTAAGAAAAATAAAATAAATACACGATATACAGTTATGCCGACGTCTTTTAACGCCGTTCACTTGAAGAATCAACGAGATGAATCATTTGCGTTGGGCAATGGACAAGCTAAACTTTATCCTGCATGGTGGGAGGTCGATAAGGTTAGTATTTATTTTAGATTGAGTTTAAAGGTATTAATAAATAAGTGCGCAAATGAATGAATTATACTTATGATTGCAGGTGTTTATCCCTGTTTTGGAAAGTAAACATTGGCTTCTCGTCGAGCTTCAGCTCCTATCCCTTAAGGCAATAGTATATGAAACCATGATAAATTACATATCATTGGCTGATTTAAGAGATATTATTAAGGGATTGAGCTCTCATTTGGCTAAATTCTTGGATGCGATAAATTATTGGACTCGTTCTGGAAACAAGAAGCCAAATAAGCTCAATATTACAGTTAGCAGAGACGAGACCGCACCACAACAAACGAAGGAAACCAGAGGGGATTGTGGTCCTCTTGTATGCATGTGCTTGGAGCATTTGACGACAGGAAGTACACATTTTCTACCTCCCACCGATAGAGATAGAGGTGCAGTAGGCTTGTGATTTCGGCATTTTATGGCTAGAGCGATATATGCGAGATGCTGCCTACATGCATCCGCATTATGAAAGTGTCCATAAACAATTGGTAAGTTTATAGGCTTTTGGTTTGAAAATGTTTGGTTAAGTACCTAGAATTCAATAATTTGCTGTTTATAGGTTTTAGATGTGTAGAAAGTGTTGTTTGAGCAAATGTTTGGTTTCTGCAGGTTAATCTCAGAAGTGAGCTGCGTGAAAATGATGTATGGCTGCAAAAGTTGATTCAATAGTAGATGAGGAAATAAGAATTATTGCTTATTTTTTGATTGTTTAATTGATTTGTAAAAGATGATTTGTAAAAGTTGATTTGTTTAATTAATGTGAACATAATTCTTATTTGTGCTTGTTTAATTGATTGAAATGTAATGGTTGATTTTGTTGATTTCAATCTGCATTATGTTGAAGGCAAAAATGACTATCGCAATTCGCGTTGCGATTTTCATTTCGCATTGCGATTCCCTCGTTGCGATTTTCATTTCGCATTGCGATTCTCTCGTTGCGATTTTCATTTCGCATTGCGATAGTCATTTCCGCGTTGCGATTTTCACGTTGCGATTTTCATTTCGTATTGCGATTCTCTCATTGCGATAGTAATTTTCGCGTTGCGATAGACATTAAGATGATTGCGAACGTCATTTCTGTGTTGCGATAGTCAAATGAATGCCTAATAAGTGATAACAACTGAACAGATCATAGCAATTTTCAAACTCAAGTTACTAATACATGCCTAACTGAAAATGTTAAAAGTTCACACATAAAATCCACATAATACAACGTTTGCATTTAAAAATCACCTAAGTTAACAGTCCCAAAAGGTGAAGCCGGTTGTGATTGGGATTTTAAAGATGATTGCGATTTTAATTGCCTTTTGCTTGACATCATATGAGCTTTGGATTTTGATGAGGATCCATATTTTGGTAGAGGAAAAGATGATTGTGATGGCACTGGTGATCCACATGTCAACCTTGTATGACCACTTTCCTTGCACCGACTACATGTCGATCTCTTATTCTCTTCACCCTTAGACGGTATACGATCGTGACTTTTTGGTCGGCCAGGTAGCCTTCTGTCCATGGCTGGTGGCAAAACTGTTTGTAAGTCATCTGGTATGTCTCACTCAGAAGGATGTGGAATAGAGTAGACAATCTCGCCATAAGTCGGTCGATATACTTCTGTAGTGTAGCAATCCATAGCGTATACGCTTGAATCATCTTGGTTTAGATGAAGAGAAACTTTTATAACATGGCCACACGGATAACCAGATGTTTGCCATTTCATACAACTACACGTCTTTGCATTTAGATCGACAAGCCTATTTAAGTTATTATCCAGTACTTCAAACAAAGTGTTTGAATATGGTTCAACTCTCCATGACGTTGACTTCACAACACGTTTCGTTATCTTTTTTTCTGTACATGGTGTAACACGATGTTCCAATGTTCCTGTAAATTTAAATAAATAATACTTAGTAAAATATATGATAAGTTACGAATTTAAAGAAATAATACCTGCATGGTTTCTTTTCTTGTAGTACCACTATTGAATAGAGGCTCGAAAAAACTCCATTAACATAGTAATGGGTAATTTTCGGGAATGACGACTTAGAGCGTTGATTGATTCTGCACTATTAGACGTCATGAAACCATATTTTGCTCCAAGTTGATGTACTCTTGACCATCTTTCAAACCCGACATCTTCTAGTGTTTGAGCACACTGAGGCAAAACACGTCTTAAACAGTTTATATGCTTTTAAAATCCACTTCCCGATAAGCTTTTACAGCCTTCCAGTATGTCCATTTGTGATTTTTTATACCAGCAGACCTTGATTTTAGATTTCTATACAAATAAACACCACAAAGTCCATGAAAAGCATCTGGGAAACACATTCTAACAGCGTTGTCAATTGAGTTTGCCCTATTGGATATGATTGTCAGATTGCTAATAGGACCTATGCAATCCCTAAGATGCCCCATAAACCATGTCCATGAATCAGATGTTTCAGATTTGCCAACCTCGTAAGCTATTGGCAGTATCCCATTGTTAGCATCCATGGCTACTGCTAATAAGTTTACTCCAAGGTATCGACCTTTTAAATGTGCTCCGTCAACTATAATAACTGGGCGCATGCAATTAATAAACGAACGAATCTACAAAATCATATACACAAGAAATATAATCATTTAAATGTGAAATGCATGTACTAACAAAATGAGTCAACAAAATTATATTGATTTACTAACCGCAGCACCAATGGTGATAAATAGCAACTCAAAGCGTCCATCTCTATCTGTTTTGATATGAGTTACAGACCCAGGATTTTTCAGCTTTAAATTGTGACAATAAGCCGGCAGTTGGGCAAACGATGCTTCTGGCGACCCCTTCAACAATTCCAAGGCATAACATTTGGCTCTCCAAGCTTGAGAATATAAGATACTAATCTTGAACCAAGCATTCATGTCAGTCATAATTTCATGTCCCCGATATACCCTACCATTCAAAAACATTAACTCAGCCATAAAACCACCCAACACCTTTTTGTTTGCCTGTCTATGGTGAGGAAAAACTTAGGTTCTTGAACATGTATGTTTATCAATAAAAGTCCTAACTTGAAACATTTCGCAATCTTTTATCCTCTTTGCAATCATATGCCACATACAATTTTTGTCAATCATACACCTTGTTTCGAAACGATCTTTGCTTGATTTGTTAACTTTTAGTTGATAGCCATCTTCCACACATTTCGTATACAAAGCCATCTTAAAGTCTTCCTTTGTATCAAAACAATCATCTTTCTTGATACGAATAATTTTTGTGTAACAATCAACTGCTATCTTTACCAACTCTTCTTCCGGTATCTGAAGTAATTCTGGCATATTCCAGTTATACTCCCGTGGCATTTCTTCGGGACTTTTCTTTGGGGATTTATTCTTCTTCTTTTTTTCTTCTTCAGTGTTATATGAATTACAGAATGGATGTTCAACATGTTCATTTACAGTCGTAACTTCCTCCTCATTATCATCAACAACTTCCTCGGCAACGGCTGTTTCATCATCAAAATTCGGGTATTGACCAATATCAAAATCATTACACGCAATGTCTGTTTCTTTTTCTGAAAAATCGTCAAAATCCGAGTATTAACCAAGATCAAAGTCCGGGTATTGACCAAGATCAAATTTTGAATACTGACTAGTACTCACAATTTTTTCTGTTGGCTCATCATCGTCTAACTGGTCAATACGAAAACCGAAATTTGGTGCTGAAAGTTGATTGTGATTTGGATTAGGGAAAGGTTGTGGGTTTTGAGATTGTGTTTGGTATTGGAAATGTGGTGAAACAATATTTGCTTGGTGATGAAATTGTGGTGGAACCATTAAATTTTGAGCACCATAAACTGGGGTTGAAAAACTTAGTTGATTATTACCCGCTACTGACCCAACTTCACTACTTCTAGGTTCAACAACATACAATGTAACATCATCACTTGAAACACTAATGTAAGCAATGAATCGTTCAACATCTTCATTGTCGGTTAACAAATAAACTTTATCATTTCTCTGATAAGATAGCCTAAATCCACTTAGGGGTTCTAAATTCAATTTATTTGCAACACGTAACATTAGAGTTTCATAAGTTAACTTTTTTAATGACAGTTTTAGTTGAAGATTCATGGGTAAAGGCATATATTGTAAAACACCATGAACATTCTCCCATGACCCTCCAAAACACAAATCTATCCAAACATGATCAACATTAGATGATTTCATTATTGTAAATTAATTTACTAAACAAACGAGCTGCGAAACTAAAACCTGTTGCCGGATGGGGAAGGATGTCGTTGGATATAGAAACAGATGTTGCCGGAGAGAGTGATAGATGGAGATGGAATGAGTTGCGATTTAGGGATTTAGGTTATGAGTTGCTGCTGCTGCGTAGTTATATACCCAAAACATTTGTGTTGCGAAATTAAAACCTGTTGCGAATTCAGAAATCGAGTTGCGAATTTGAAATTCAGTATTGCGATAGTCAGAATCTCGTTGCGATTTACAGATTCGCATTGCGATTTACGTATTCGCATTGCGATTTACAGATACGCATTGCGATTTACGTATTCTCGTTGCGATTTATAGATACGCGTTGCGATTTACGGATACGCATTGTGATTTTACGTATTGTCGTTGCGATTTACGGATACGCGTTGCGATTTTACGGATACTCGTTGCGATAGTCAGAATCGCGTTGCGATTTTCATAATCGCGTTGCGATTATGAGAACTGATTTGCGATTCTGGAGATCGCGTTGCGATTTTAATTTCGCATTGCGATTTTGTTTGTCATTTTGGCAAATCCAAAAAAAGTTGGTTAAAATCGTATATTATAAGGCATTTTTGGTCACTGAGGTTATTTTCTCTAAAAGTAAATATAACATAAAATTTGAAATACAAATAATATAATTAATTATTTTATGAACTAATTAATATGCATAGGTTGTAACAGCCCATTTTTTGAAGTCAAATAATAAAAATGATTGAAATAAAAAAATATTTATAAAATATTTAAATAAATAAATAAATAATCCAATAATTAAAGTACATTTACGAAATTCCCATAGCTCCAATATTTTACAAAACACCATTTACATTATCCAACAAATCAGCCCAATATAAATCATAGCGAAGCTCAAAGACCCAATTGATTTAAGCCTAAACGTAAAGCTGAAACCCTAACAGCCATTGGATCTAGATAATAATCCAGAGGATGAATAAATTAATGAATTTAAATGTATAAAAAAAATTAATGAATTTGTCATGAATAAATTAATCTAAAAGATGAATTAAGGGAAAAGATAAAGTACACTGCAAGCCACTCATTTTTTAGTATTATTATAAATATATTATTTTATTTTTAAAAGTTTCAAATAAATCATTCAATGAATCGTTTGTCACATACATGTTAATGGGTCATTAAAAATAAAAGAAATGTTAAAAGGTATAGCTAGGAACATATTTTAATGATTTTACTTATTGGATAAATTACACCACAAATCAATTATAATTAGTTAAATTACAATTGGGGCACATGATTTAAAAAAGTTAGCAAGCAATACACTCAATTTATTGAAAAAGAAAATCCATTTCGACTTTTGAGCTTCTCGAATATTGAAGGCTCCATTCATTGATCTAAACGATGGAGAGACTGCCATTTGTGAGAAGGAGAACATATCCTAAGACGACATGTATTGAATTCAAAAAGTTCGAAAGTTTTAGAGTAATTTCATGACTTTTAAAAATGATTTTCGAATTGAATAGAGAGATCGAAGTAAATCTTATAATGAAATTTGGGATTCATCAACCACCGTATACAATGACCCGACACGATAGAATATGACTTGCTTCTTACAATCAACCAATTAAATGACTTGATTATAAATCTCTAAAACCTAATATTTGTAGTTAACAAAAGATTCTACACCCGAAAGTTGTATGGTATTTAACAAGCCAATGATATTTGTTATTATTGATTAATTGAGTGATTAATTTGTAGCCTTTTAAAACTACATGACTTATTTCATAATCTTATTATAATTTAGCTACTTTATAGTGTAATTTCAACATTGCCAAATGATTTAGGCGACAACGAAATGACAGGTGAATCAAAATAGTAAAAGCATTTAATCATTGACAGATAACATGCTCTTGCTGATGCACTTGTTTTGCAAACGCATCAGTAATTACGAAAATGGTAACAAATTTCCTAAAATAATGCTTACGTTTCGTAAAACGTACACAACATAAAAACAAATCTGTTTAAAATTATTTTTTAAAAAAATAATATTTCATTTAATTATTAACGTCACAATTTTAATATTATTTATTTCTAAAAGATAAATTTAAAAAGTAAAATTAGATATAAACAAAAAAACACAAAAGAGCAATGCATGATTTAAAAAATGGGAAAATCCTCTGAAATCTCGAGTGTCGATCCTAGACTCCCCAAAAAACAAAGGAGAAGAGATGAAGAACCGCCTGATCCATCTGCCATGGCTCGTGAAGGTGCTCCTTCTCTGATGGAATGTGATGGCTCCCCACCTACTTTATCCTACAAGGACATCGTGTCAAAGGCCACTGCTTCTCAACCTGAATCAAAAGGCGTTGACTTAGAGGATGATGATATCGAACTTCTTGAAGACGACATTGCTCTTGGCTCCTCCAATGGCATTCCAACCATAGATTTTTCAGATCGAGTTCAATCTCTTGCTGTCAAAAGCATGGATCTAACGCTCGTAGTCAAAGTCCTTGGACGAAGAGTTGGATATAACACCTTTCATAATCGCATTTACGGTATTTGGAATCCCTCTCACCCTCTGAAATTAATTGATATTGAGAATGATTTTTTCCTTGTGAAATTTAGCGATCATGGAGATTATCTTAAGGTGCTCACATAAGGACCTTGGACCATTTTTGGCCACTACATCACTGTGGAACCATGGTCTATAGACTTTCAACCGACCCAAGCTTATCCTAGTCGCTTAATGGCATGGATCCGATTACCTGGACTCCCCATCACTCTTTATAAAAGAAGCATCATCGAAGCTATTGGAAACTAGGTTGGTTATGTTGTTAAAATTGATTTCCAAACGGATAATGGTTGCAGGGGACGTTTTGCTAGACTAGCTATTAGCCTCAATCTTCATCGGCCACTGATATCCAAACTTCTCATCAATGGTCGACTCCAAATCATTGAATATGAATTACTACCTACTGTTTGCTTTCACTGCGGCATATATGGCCATCATAAAGATATGTGTCCGAAGCTTCAAGAGCATAGAAATGATCAACCAGTGAATGAGGCTCCTCCACCCCCACCACCGCCCCCGGCTAACGAGAACCCAGCTTCGGATGAAGCGTTCGGACCTTGGATGCTGGTGGAACGGAAAAAACGAAATTCCAGGAACCTAAAATCTGAAAATCAGACTACACAGGATTCTGGCCCCATTATTGCCAAATCCAATCCCATATTTGAAGCAATTCCTAACAATCAGGAATTACAGACAAATTCTATAGTAACCGAAGAAGAATCTGTTAGGCCACCTTCTGTGCCGCAATCATCTCCTGTAATTGCTCCACTGTCTGCCTCAAGGAATACTCATTCAGGAAAAAATAACTCTAAGGGGAAGACCTTAGTTCACCCCAAAAAGGTGACAGTTGTCTCACATGCTACTAAGAAGCAGGCCAACATTGGAGTTAAAGCCACCAAACCTCGTGCACTCGTAAAAAACCCCATACACTGTTTACGTACCACAGTGAGTGCAGCTTCTTCCTCCAAAATGCACGTTCGAGCTTCGGTGAAAACCTTGATCCGAACAAACACCAAGCTATAACATTAACATATGGGGATAATCCAAGTATTCCAGCCGAAGTTCTAGCTCCCTCTATAGCTAGAAAGGGTAATGATGCTATGGTCGAATAATGGGCTATCCTGTCTACCTTCCCTTAATTACTTTATTTATGTATCTCAACATTTTTATATGGAATGCCCAAGGCTGTGGTAACCAGAATTTTATTCGCGTTGCACGTCAGTACATACGTGACCATTCTCCAGACGTTGTGAGCTTTGTTGAAACCCGAATAAGTAATCATACTGCTGACAAAGTTATTGCCAAACTCAATTTTCCTAACTCTTTCAGAGTTGAAGCTGATGGATTTTATGGAGGCATTTGGGTCTGTTGGTATGATCATATTCAAGTTGATGTTCTATTCAGACATTTTTAATTCGTTCACTGTCGGATCCAAAGTAAGTCCAACAACCATTCTGCTCTTGTTACCTTCGTTTACGCAAGTCCGAATCCTGCTAAAAGAAAGGCGCTATGGTCGTATCTTAAACTTCTCTCTGGCCATATTAATGAGCCTTGGGCTGTCTTAGGTGATTTCAAAGCTACTTTATCCCCAAATGACCATAAAGGATGTGTCACCATCCCTTCCTCGGATCAAGACTTTAGCAAAGCAGTTTTTAACTCAGGACTACATGATATGGGATACCAAGGACCAGACTTCACCTGGTATAGAAGATCCTGTGCAGTTCGTCTTGATCGCTGCTTATGCAATGATAAATGGCTTCTATCCTATCCCGATACGCTGGTTTATCATCTCATTCGGATGAAGTCCGATCACAGGCCTCTTTTGCTAACTATTGGTAAAAATCCTAATAGACTGCAACAACGCCTCTTCCGTTACTTTGCTGGTTGGACCCTTCACAAAGACTTTCATAAGTTTGTGAATGATAATTGGGATTCCTCTCTCTCAATAATGGATGTTATCTCCAAGTTTACTGTCGCTGCTAATAATTGAAATAACTCTATTTTTGGTCAGCTCTCACATCGGAAGCACAATGTTATGGCTCGACTCAAGGGCATCCAACGCTATCTCGATAAAAATCGAAGTTCCTACCTGTCCAGGCTCGAGACTAAACTTCAAACTAAGCTGGAATTAATCCTCGATCAGGAAGAAATCATATAGAAACAAAAATCTCGATCGGACTGGATTAACTTTGGCGATAGGAATACGGCTTACTTCCATAAAAAAGCCATTATTAACAAAAGGATTAACCGAATTTACTCTCTCCAAATTTCCACTGGTGATTGGTGTTCAGACACGAATGTTCTTCGGCAAGAAGCCAATGCTTACTTCCAGAAATTATTTTCCCTTGATGATGAGGTGAATGAAACTTTTCCCATCTCTGGTCTATTCCCTATCCTTCCTACTGAAGATTTGCAAAATCTATACTCTATTCCAACTCCCATGGAAATAAAGGAAGTCTTATTTGCTATGGCTCCTCTCAAATCCCCGGGAGTAGATGGGTTACATTCACATTTCTATCAAAAACATTGGGACATTATTGGCGCTTCGGTTTTCTCTACGATCCAAGATATTTTCTCCGGAAGCAACATTGAGCCTTCCTTGAACAAAACAATTCTTGCTCTCATTCCTAAAGTTCCAAGTCCTTCTAGTTTCAAAGACTTTCGACCCATCAGCCTTTGCACTGTTTTATATAAGCTGATCACCAAGATCATTATCAGACGCCTTCAACACAATATGCCTAAACTTGTTGCTCCTAACCAAACAAGTTTTATTCAGGGTCGTAGCATCTCAAAGAATGTCATCATTAACCAGGAAGTCATTCACTCCATGAAACATAAGAAAGATAAATATGGATGGATGACTATTAAGGTGGACTTGGAGAAGGTATTTGATCATTTACGTTGGGACTTTATAGCTGATACTCTGTATGAAGCAGGCTTTCCCCCTACAATCACCGACTCATATTGCTTTGTATATCATCCTCTACGATGCAAATCCAATTCAATGGAGACCTTAGTTTTGAATTTCAACCGCAACGTGGAGTTCGGCAAGGGGATCCAATCTCTCCTTACCTTTTCGTTCTTACTATGGAAAGACTAGGTCACCGTATTCAGCTTGCTTCTGAAAGAGGTGATTGGAAATTGTTCAAGCTTGTACGGGGTGGCCTTCCTATCAGTCATCTATTCTTTGCGGATAACCTAATCCTATATGCCAAGGCAACTACTGATCAAGCAATATTGATTGACAATATTCTAGCAGAATTTGGCCACTATTCTGGTCACAAAGTAAACAAACTAAAATCTCATATTTACTTCTCGCCAAATACTAGTGCTGACTCAGCAAATTCAGTATGTTCTCATCTTGGCATCAAGCAAGTCTCTAACTTGGGTGTTTATCTCGGAATGTCGGTGATGCATAAGCGTGCCACTTGTGAATTCTATGCCTTTATAGTTGACAAAATTAAATCGAAGCTCCAATGGTGGTCGGCTCGATCCCTCTCTTTTACTGGTCGGGTTACTCTTGCTAAATCCGTTCTTATGGCCATTCCCACACCTATTCATGCAAACTTGTTGGTTCCCTTCCAAAGTTTGTCACGACATTGAAAAAATCGTTCGACACTTCATATGGACTTCTAACGACCAATCTCGTGGCATTCCTATTGTTAGTTGGGACACCTTATCTCAACCTAGACACAATGGAGGTCTCGGTATCAGGAGGTTACATCAACATAATTCGGCCTTCCTAATGAAGCTTTGTTTTGCAGTTGCTTCGAACACAGAGACATACTTCATAAAATTACTTCGACAAAAATATAAGGTGACATCTATGTGCCCACCTTCCATCATGCGGCTGAATTGCTCTCATTTGTGGAGGTCTCTATCCAAGGTATATGATAATTTCCATAGTTTCATCTCTTGGTCCGTAGGTGATGGTGCTTCTACAAGATTTTGGCACGATAATTGGCTGCCGAAACTTGGACGTCTCTCTAACTGGAAGCAAGAGAGCATCACTATTGAAGACAACTTGATGGTTTGTGATGTTTCCCAATCAAACAGTAGCTGGAACTGGAACTTCATTTGGCAGACTCTTCAGCCTTCCACATTCCAACATATTTTGAATATCCAGCCCCCTAATCCCAATGCTGTCACTGATAGTTGTTCCTGGTTTCACGGCAAGAATGGTGAATTCTCCGTGAAATCCGCTTATAACCTTATTACTAAAGAACTTTGGAATCCTAGAGACGTTAAATGGATTAAGCTCTGTCGTCTTCCTATCCCGGAGCGTATCAAGCACTTTCTTTGGATTTCCTATCGAGATCGATTACTAACGAATGTCAATTGATGTGCGCGTAACCTTATCGATGATCCTCTATGTCAAATATGCGGATCAGCTAATGAAACTTTGTTGCATGTGTTGCGAGATTGCAAACAAACTGCTTCTCTTTGGCAATTGATCATTCGATAGCAGCAACTTCAGGATTTCTTCACTCTAGGAACTAATGAATGGCTTATGATGAATCTTGATTCCAATCGACTTTTTGCAGGTTCAAAAATCCCTTGGAAAACTTTATTTGCTTCCATAGCGTGGCAGATCTGGAAGCGAAGAAATTCATCCATATTCTCCAATCTGTCCCTCTCTAATGATCAATTACTCAACCACAACAAAAACTGGGCTAATTATTTCATCACTACGACGTCTGGTTTCTCGACCGGTACTGCTTTTCCTCGCCCGGAACTTATTCAATGGCGACCAGCGCCTGCTGGCTGGTTTACGCTCAACACGGATGGTGCAGTTCATCATACTTCCTCTCTAGGATCGGCAGGTGGCATCATCCGGAACAAGGATGGAGATTGGATCGTCAGATTTAATAAAGCGATTGGTATTTCCTCCCCATTTCAAGCTGAACTCTGGGAGATTCTTAAAGGACTTCAATTAGCGTGGTCCCAATGACTCGAGCACCTCCAATGCCAAACGGACTGTGCGAAAGCTCTAACACTTGTAACTTCTTCAACAGCCGCATCCAACCCAGTGCCTATTGTCAGATCTATCACGAGCCTTATTTCAAAACAATGGAAGGTTGATTTCATTCTCATACGTCGTGAAGCCAACGCTGCATCAGACTTCCTTGCAAAATCTATCGTCGTTTCAAATGATCAACCATGCATATACATTGAACCTCCCTAGGAGATAATACCTCATCTTGCTCGAGACCTTCATGGTCCTGCTTTTACTCGCTCCTAGTATTTCATTGTAATAGTCTTCCTTTAATTCAAAAAAAAAGTAAAATTAAAAGTTATTTTTAATAAGTAACTTCTTTCGAAAGTCTTTTAATAAGGAAATATATTCAATAATAAAAAGATAATAATAAATTTCAATTAAAACAAAAAAGGGAAGGATTTTCATACATGTGAGTAACTGTTAAGAAATGCTTCAAAAAGAGTATTGTAATACACTCATCTTACATACTTATGTACATTCATATGCTGAATATCTACATATATTATAATAAGTTAATGTTTTTATTAAATAAATATATATTATTATAACATTGTAATATAATATTACAAAATAACTAAAAGCTACAATTATGAAGTGTTTAATGGTTTAACACAACTATACAATTATTTTATTATTCTATTTAGAATTATTTATTAAATAATTTTAATAAATATATTTTCCTCTTATTCACATCGTATGTATGGCGTGATCTATATATTATTAATGAATTAAAAAGTTAAAATTTTGATACTTTTTTCGTGCTTAAATTTAAATTTTAAAATTTAAATTTTGATGTAAATTTATAAACCTTTATAATATTATTAGTTAGTCTGAATAAGTAACATAATTGTTAATGTTATTTTTTTAGAAACATTTTTAACACACACATGTACATATATGTTAGCATGAATAATTGAAACAATTAATTTATAAGAAAAAGATCACATAAGCATTCTGCCGGTGCTAATTATTTATATTGATTAATGATATTATAGAATTTAAAAAAATAATGAAATTAAAATATTATGGTTAATTTAAAATTCAGTACGTTAAGAGAACTAAAACCATAAATTAATCTAAAATTAATAATGAAAAATAAACTTTAGAGGTAAACTGTTGATAAACCACTTAATAATTTCACATGCATTCTAGTATATATTTTAAGTTTTTTTAATAATCATAAATAATTTTACATAATATATAAAACTAAATTAATTCTTAAATTAAATCCAACCATTAAATAATTTTTTTACCATAATCGAGTACTTAGATAGTAATTTATTACATGTAACAGAATTCTTTATCAAAATGTTTATAAAAACAATAAAAACATTATTATTAAGTATAAAATTATTTAATGAGTTTAGATGTTAAATTGTTTAAATAGCATTTAAAATATAAAATTTATTTAAAAAAAAGTTGAATTGAGTTTGTTAGTTGCAAAGTAGATCACATTATTTTCCACCAAACAAAAAGCAGGGCATTCAGCAAAAGGGTAAGCGACGGAGAGCAATTTAGGCTGAGCCACGCATACCATTGCCTTGGGCTCCCCCTTTTGTCCTTGTGAAAACAATCCCACTTCCACTTCCACTTGAAGCCAAACAAAGATAGATGGGTTTGGCAGCAGTTAAAGGAGGATCCAATACCAGCAACGGCAACAAAGAAAGCAAAGGAATGAGTTTACTCTTGGTGTTCTTCCATGGCGGAGGAGACCAAAACAAAATCACCACCAATTCCTCCTTTGATAACCAAAACACTACCACACCCAGAAGATTCATTAAAAGAACAAGCACTTCCACTCTCCTTTCCTCCAAAGCTCAGTCCACCATTTCGATTTGCCTTCTCTTACTCTTACTCACTCTTCTACTCTTTACTCTCTCTACTTTTGAACCTTCCCCCACCATCAAAAACCCTCGTCGAATCTTGTCCCAGAATACCCAATTTACTCCTCCTCCTTTTAAAAGCTTCTTTCCGATGTGGGATTATAAGTCACTGAATGTCAAGCAAAAACCCAGTGTTTTTCCCTCTTCGTTCGCTTTGCAGAGAATGGGAACTTTGTATAGACGTGGGACGAAAGCCATGAACGATCTTATAGTCAGCCATGTTGTTGAAGATTTTACTGAAGATGAACTCAGGCTTTTCTTAAGAGTCTTGCATAGGTCTGGTATCACTTCAAAAGCCGACATTGTTTTTCTTTTTGCTTCTCCTTTTCTATCTTCGAGATTCAGCTTTGTTATACATGAAGAGAACGAGTCGTTCTTGAAACTCATTCAACACCACGTAGAGTCTAATAACAAGGGGTCCCGTGACTCGGTGCTCGGTTTTGACTCGACCCAGTTTTGGAAATATGGGAAGAAAGATGTTGGGGAGACGGAGACTATTTGGGGAAAGAAGGGGAGCCGAGGGAATTCTTGCAATTCGACTGCAGCTGAAAGCGAGTCAACGCGTTTGACTTACGGCTCGGTTGTGGGATTCGATGTGAACGAGTTGGATCCAGAGAACTCGCTGGCTGGGTTTTTAGATCACGTTTCGATGAGTTTCAGAAGATGGGCATGTTATCCAATGTTATTAGGAAGAATCAGGCGAAATTTTAAGCATATAATGTTGTTGGATGTTAAAAGCTTGTTGCTACTGAGTGACCCACTCGACAGTGTCAGGAATCGGAGTCCCGAGTCTGTTTATTTACTAACAAAGGAAAGCGGCTCCGGCAAGCATGGCAAGAGGAACTCGGATAAAACTAAGTCTCACTCTCAAATAAACTCAGCGATTTTGATGGGCGGGGCTAGAGGAATTCGGAGGTTAGCCAATGCAATGTTGACGGAGATCGTTAGAGCTGCAATGCAGCATAAGAAGAAGAAGAAGGATTCGATATCCGAGTCAGAAATCTTGAGTCAACTCGTCGGCACTGGACATGTATTGAAGAATGTTGATTTGATCACATCGACCGAGTCAATTCAGGAAGCGAGCTCACTCACGGGTTCGAAGTTCAACTCAGCTGGATCAGATTATTCAATAATCCAACGCGGTAATAGTAATCATGATCTTAATTCCGTAATTATGCAGCTAATATGTTTACGTGAAACAAATTCTTATGTTTATAGGGATTGTTAGTGAAAAATATATGTTGTAGCCTTTAGAAAATAAATATATATATTACTTTATGTTTTAAAATGTATATAATTTTAGATTATAGGGATTTATTTAAGAACAAATAAAGAATGATCAAGCTTCTACCTTTTTGTTGTCAACATTTTCTAATTGTGAATTCATTCGGTGTGTTATTACGTATCGTGTTTAAAACTATAATTAATAAAATCATATATATTTTTGAAACAAATATAAATCATATATTTTAAATTCAATCAAAGTGTTTAAATGATATTAAATAAATTTGGATCAATTTTTTCTCTAGATTTCAAGATTTTGTAAAACTGTAGGGATTATGTTATATATATAAAAACTAAAACTTAAGATCTACTTAAATAAAATCAAATTGATTATCAAATTACTTACTATTTGAATTTATATTTATACACGCTGAATTCATAATATAAATTATATTTATATTACTCCTATAAATTTGGTATATATAATTTGTAGTAATAATGAAAGATGTATGGTTGAAACTGTCTGGTCGGTATGAGACAAGAAATAAAGGGTTAAAAATATTTTATTTTAGGAATTTTCGCGCAGCTGATTGAATAGCGGCTTCTAGAATCATACTAGCAAGCAACGGTGTCGTTTTCATTCACGTTGTCATATGCATCGTAAATTTGTTCACAAAAGAAAGAAAAAGAATCCCCACACAGGTCAGCGAGGAGTAAAACTTTTCTTATAATTTAATTGATTAATTGGATTTTAAATGTGTTTATAAATGTTATAAAATATTATTTTAATTCTAATAGATATTAATTTTCAAGGAAAAAATCGTTTGTTCTCATGAAAATTTGTATTTATGTTTTATATCTTGTATAATATAATATATACATGATTTAATTTAATTATTTTTATATGAAAATACCAGCGTACAATAAGCAATCATTGTACTATACAATTTCCACACTAAATGAGGGGTCAACAACGACAATGATACTTTTCATTGTTTTATTTTACTGATTTGATCCCATGATGAAAATTCTTTATTTCCCCCACATTATCCCAAAGTAAACAGAATTAAAGAAGAAAAAAACTTTATCGTACAGCTTTTATAGGCAATCGTATTTCCTATATAAATCTCAAAAGAATATTTATAATGCACATTATGTTCCCAAACACACAATTTCTTACGTACACACATGAAAGCAAATTGATTTGGATAGTATTATGATATGAATTTTCCATACAACATATCTATTTATTCTCATATATTGTTTGTAGTATATATTTGTTCAACTATTATATCTTAAAGAGAATAATGATAAAGTATAGAATTCAAACTATATTATAAAAAATATTTTTAACCACATGCCAGGGATTGGTATTCCCAATCAGATTTCTTCCTTTTTTTTTAACAATATCAATGTGACAATTAAAAGTTGGAATTCATAAATACTGGATTTCTAGTTAAAAGAGAGTTCTGACATTAAATCTTCGCCGCCTGCACTGACTTACGGCGAAGAAGTTACTAGGAAGGAGAGAAGAAGGTGCAGCATTTGAAATAATAATAATAATAGGTTTGCTAAAAAGGAACGGAGACATTGAGCGTCACATACAGGTGAAATTACCAAAAGCCAATCGCACCGACACCCTTTAGCCTGACACGTGTCCCATTCACACATGAAAATTTATACCCAGCTTTTCGGGTTAATCTCATGGCCAGTACTGTTTATACCCATCGTGTCATGTCTGAATTATTAATTAGATTTAACATACTTATATGTAAATACGCATGTCTGGATTATTAATTAGATTAAAATTTATTTTTACATTTAATCATAAAGTATTAAAAGATTAAAGATAAATATATATATATATATATTAATATCAAGTGCACTAAAATTTAGAACACATTAAAATTTTAACTAAATTATGAAAAAGCGATTGAAAATAGAAAGTTGAAGTGTTTATATGGATGGACTACCATGTTGAGATGTTACCGTGTGTGCACAATTGGGATGGGGGGGGGGGCACAAAGAGAGAGAGAAAATTCAAAGCTCAAGTACGGAAATTGCTGCTCTAGGGGATTTAATGTACCAATGCTAGCTGTAAAATTGCAAATATTACAGAATATAAAAAGAAGGGAAATGATCTCCCTTAAAAACGTGAAATTCTGGTTTATAGGATACTCCATGTTTTTTTGGACCACACCATTCATTCATGTTAAGCCGAACCTTGTTTTAGGTGAATTATATTTGCTGTCTGTCCTTGTAGTTTAATTGCTAATACAGTACAAGAGACTATCTAGTACGGGCAACAGACCAACACTCATATCTTGGCATTGGACATACACTCTACTTTAGGTATAATAATTTATATAAATTCACTTATAACAAAATAAACGATTCACAACTGGATATTTTAAAAATATCATTTTATGTTATGTTTTTCTAATAATAATAAAACAATGTGAATGAAGTTTGAATAATGAAATTATAATATTAAATCGAATTCAAACAAATATATTAGATATTGATACTCCAAAAATGTGAACGGTTCACTCGTAGGGGCTACTTAGGATTACAGGCTCACATGAGAAAGCAAATGAATATTAGGATAACATTATTATTATTATTATTACAGGATTAATTCACAAGACATCCTTGTACCCTACAAAAAAAACCCCAAGACATCCCTAAATCATGTGCAAATTTAAATTTTATTTTAATTAAATTATCAAGTTAAAGTATAGTTTAATCATGTTATTATATTAATTTAAGGGTAAAATACATAAATGGTCCTGTGACTATATAATATTGTTTTATTAAGTTAATTGACTATTAAAAGCTACAAACTGATTTTCTGGCTATGAAATGTTAATTTGTTAAGTATTCGACTATTAAAAGTTATAAATTGGTCATCCGACTATTGATCATTTTCTAAACTCGTAATTTTTTCGTTAAAAATTGATGATTGTCTAAGCTCGATGTTAACATAATAAATGAATATGATAGTCGTTCATTCTTTTGAGATTCTAAGATTATATTTTATCATATCACAATTAACAGATTAATGTTTAACTCAGAATATAGTCAAATTTTAACGAAAAATGACGAGTTTGGAACATAATGAATAGTCGAGTGGTCATTTTATAACTTTTAATAGTTGAGAGACTCAATGAAGCAACACTCTATAGTTAAAGAATCATTTTATAACTTTTAATAGTTAAAAAAACTTAATAAAATAATATCTTATAGTCGGATGAACATTTATATACTTTACTCTTAATTTAAATGTCATTCACCATTACTCGTTATTTATATTATTAAATGTTAATCTAATGTACTAAGTTTTTTTAAACATAAGATAGTTGATAAATATCTTTTAAATATGTCAAATTTAATTAATTAATCTTTCAAGTTTAACTTATAACTTAAGAATATATAGCAAAGTTAATCATAAAATTATTAACATACTAAATGTTAATTTTTTGTGATTTTTTAAATTTGGATATTACAACATACATAAAAACAATACATGTTTTTCATTCAAAAAATCTAGTTTTCTCTTATTGGTGTGCTGCTCGTCTCTTTTCTTTTTTTTTTTATCTTTATTGATCGACGATGACACTAATTTAAATGTTGATTGTCGATCATCGATATTCTTTAGTCTTTTTCTTTTCTCATATCATATCTCTATTTTTTTTAGTTTTTGATTTTCAATAAGTGTTCTTGTATGATGTGTAACGCCCTGAATCCCGGGTTAGTAGTTCGGGTCAATCCGAAGCCCAAAGTTGAACCATTGGATCTTATTATATTTGTTAGACCAAGTTGTTGTCAGTGGGCTTAAGTTAGGACCCAAGAGAGTTAATGAAGGGAGATGAGTAATTTATGATAACAAACATAAAGGGAATAAAAGTGTATTTTACCCATAGCTATTTTGGAAGCTGAAAATCCCTAATTATATTATGTTTTCACAGTGAACAACCCCCTTACACAACTCACCAAACACTCTTCCTATCTTCTCATCTTTCTCTCTTCTTTTATCTTTCTTTAAGTAAGAATCTCAAAGAAATTCAAGCCTAGTTGGATCCATCCAAGGTAAGATTATTAAACCTTATCCTTCTATATTCATTTTGAGCTCCATTTCACTAGTTTTTATCCATAGAACCAAAAACGGGTATTGAGAGATTTGTGGGAATCTATAAATTCTAACTAAGTTTTGAGTTATAGGGAGTTTGTTTAGATGTTATTCAACCCCTTGATGGATTGATAATCCATTTTCTCATTTTGTTTAGTGAAGGAGATAGGAGAAAGCTCAAGAGCTAAAGGAAAGGAAAAGTTGAATCTTGATTGAGTTGAGAAAGTTTCTAGCCATCCAAGAAGCAAGGTAACACCTTTACAACTCTTACATACTCCTACTGAGTCATTAGAAATTCAAAATAGTTTAAATGGTTGAGTTGAACATGATAAGCATTTTCATGGTGAAATTCTTGTTTTAGAGTTACAAAATGGGTTTAAAGCCTCTATTATGACCCTTGTTGATCAAATAAAACTTTAAGCATGTTTGGGGACCTCACTAAGGTCTTTGGGATTCAATTATAGCATTTTAGTATGTATTATACGATTTCTGCAGGTAAAGTATCGATACTATTGGGATAGTATCGATACTAGTTCTTCGTTTTGGGGAAATTCATGAGGTTCTGGGCAAAAGTATCGATACTCTTTCAATAGTATCAAAACTTTAGGTCATAGTTTTGAAACTCCCACAAATTTTCGAAACAAGGCAGAACAGAATGTTTAAAATATCGATACTTATATAAAGTATCGAAACTTTTGCAGTAGTATCGATACTATTGGGTTAGTATCGATACTTTCAATCTATTTTAGGCAAAAATGTCAGTTTTTAAGGGAATTAGACTCGAGGTACCCAACACTTCTTTTTATTGTCAAATATGACTGCAAGTGAGAATATTAATGATACTAATTACACTTAGAAACAAGATTTATTAGGATGACATAAAAATAGCCTTGGATGATGCTCAGGAAACGACCAGGACACCCGAGTTCCTTTAGAAAATGCTAGCTTATCGAAAGTATAGATTCAATTCAGATATATCCTTAGGTATGGCGAAGTCCCTTCTGACTAACTATGTTTGTCGAGGCCTTAACACTCTTTAGAAGAAATGGTGGGATAGTTGTATGGTTTCCGATGCAGAGAATTCTGGGGTCATATCTAGAGTAGACTAGAAGGATGTGTAGCTCCGAGATGCAAAACCCTTAGTCGCACCATGATGTATACCATAGTGTATAGAGTGAGTATTCAATAATACTCACTAAAGCATTTTTAAAGCAGGCTAGCTTGGGCGCAAGGTCCAACACTCAAAGAGTGGGCTAATAGAACAAAATATATTGTAGAACAGATAGTAGTAGACTTGGTAGGCTGAGCATGTCATGAACGCTTTTAGTATGACTTAGTTGTTACTGTGGCGCTGGGCTAATTAGCTCAGCGTTTGAAATTTGTTTCCTTAAATAGGTTAGTCGATGAGCAGTCCGATGACTTTTTGACAGCAGTGATTCAAACCCAGTTAGTGCATAGTACGTCTCGAGTTCATCTTTAGAAGGCATGTATATTTGTAAACCCCTATTTGTATATTTTTGTATGAGTTGTAACTCATTTTAAACTATGGTTTGTATGATTTAAACATTATTTTGGGAGCTCCTAATGTAAACTATTTTATTTAAATTGTAGTTGATTATTTTAGCATGAGTGATAACAAATGGTAATTTTAAAAGAAAAAAAATAGTTAGCCACTCCGGTGGTTCCGTGTGACATTCTGATCGGTCGACTTTGTGTCGTACTGATTTAGGGTGTTACATGACATGTTTTCATCTATCTCTATGATATGTTTTCTTCTGCTTTTATGACATGTTTTCTTATGCCTTTTGGCATGTTTTATGTTGTTTGGTCATTTTTTATTTATCTTTTCTAAGAGCCAATTTGACATCGCCACGACTGATCAAGATGTTGCTTATTTGATATCTTGTTGATCTTCCCTGCTTTGGACCCTCATATTGGATTTGAATACCTGATTTGCGTTCATAGATAGCTTTTCACGTCGCTCGAGTCTGATTTGAGATTTGTCGATGTTCTTTCAATAGCTTGACCCCTTTTTTTGGTTCATTTGCCGATGCAATCATATATGTTTGTATCTATCTTTGTTCGAGTTTTTTTAGTTAGATTTTTAATATTTTCTTGTATGATCCTTATGTGATATTAAATTACTAGTTTGTTTCAATGATTATAAGAAATTGTCCTAATTATGTGACTAAATTTACTATTAAGATTATAAATGTTTATTGTAATTTGGGATAATTTCTATTTAAAATAAAATTAATTGATTCTATAAAAAAATTGTGATTTTTTTATTAATCTAAGATAAGTATAAAACAATATCTGTTTAAAGATAACTCTCAATCTCTTTGCAATAATGCTGACACAATTCCTTTACCAATTTGCGATTTTTTTTATGTTCAAGATTCAAGGTTAACCATCTCATTAAGGTGATTTCAAATTTAATTTAATTTTTTATTGAAAGCATATTACGCGCATGTTGGTGCTCCTTGTTTTAACTATTAAAGTATCATTTGCACATTAGAGGCCTAATTACATGCTATGTGACAACTCATTTCCCTTTTATATTAGGGTTGATGAAAAATTGATTGTTGATTAATCTTCAATTCTTTTATGTCTGGCTCCATATGTTCCACTTAAATTAAACCAAGGAAATTATGTCAAAATTTGACATGGTTTAAAGTAATAATTATTAAACGTAGACAAAAAAATATGTTTAAAAGTACAATCTTAGTTCGATTTAAGTTTTATAAATTATTATTTATATAATATCGTTTTATGTTTACTTACATATCATATAAATAACAGAATATATATTTATTTGAAGATATTCGTCATCGTTGGTAATAAACGCTTTTGTTTCTTTTAAACTCCGGTTTGATGATGACTCTTGTTCTTTGATTTTTCTGCTTTCATTTTGTTTTTCATTAATAATATTTAATAAAAAAGGGTTAAATCTTCTAACACCCGATTTATTATACATGACTGATAGTTTTATGTGCATACCATACTCTTAAATATCACTAGATCCGTAATTATTGGAAACAAATTTCATTAGCCATGCCATCTGTCTTCTCATATTTGCTTTAGCTGCATTCTCATATAAATTTAATAATTGTATTTTTATTACTAATTATTCAAATTTAGATATAGTGTTAAATTGTTGCATAATTATATAATATATTAATATTCTATACATTATACGTTGAAACTTAAATTCTAAAACTATAAATACCTTTTTTGAAAATAATTATAAAGATCAATTTAATTATATTTTATCTATTTATTTTTATAGTGTGAGTATACTACACTTGTATATTCTTCAGCTTCAAAATTATTAATCTAATTCAACTTGATTAAGGGTTATGCGACCAATATTTTTTTTCAGCAAAATCGACTTTAGAATCTTAGGTCGAGACACATGATGGAATAATTTTTATTTTATTTAAAGTGGAGGATTACATCAAATAAAATAATAGCCGAAATAAAATGTATTTTTTTATGTTAAATAAGGGTGTAGTGGAGGAGACCAAGGAATTTGCATGTGAAATGATGATTACTATTAATGTATTAAATAATAAACTCAGAATTTTTCCAATACCAAAAAAAAAAATCTCAACTGAAGTAAAAAGCATATATAGTTTAAACATTTATTTTATAATAAAGACCTATCAAGGATTAATGTTCAATTAAGTTAAGTGATTAACCAAAAAAATGAGATGGAATATATTGCAAACAAAGCAAAGAATGTTGTTGACCTGCAAAAAATAACATATATGGTAATGGTAATCCATGCAACATTACACGTACGTTAATCAGAAAGGAAAAACAGACAAAAATGGTATTCCAGGCGGAATTGGTAGTAAGACTGCAATGGAAGCACTTAAATCACTTGCATGAAGCTCTAGAATAGATCGACTTCCTTCTTCTTAGAGTCTTGCTTCCACTTTGGCATTTTGGAAAATGCTTCTTTCGTCATCCCGAACACCGTCTCGAATTCCTCGGCGGACAAATAAGCCTGACAAGTCGTATACAAAAGGTTAAGAACACCGATATGATTTCGATCGAGTGAGCTTTGAAACATTGATTGCGGGACAAACCTCTCTACGTTTGAAGTCGATTTCGGTTACAGGATTTTCGGACTTGGACTTCAGTTGATCGTAACTGTATGTACATTTTTCACCCACATCCTCACCGGGGTTGTGTTCCGAATCATCCCCATTGTTTTCGCCTGTCTCGGCTACAGCTATCTCTTGAGAATCAGGTACTTCGGAAGGATCCAGTTGGCCTTTTTGCCTCAGCTGTACAAATCAGATTCAGTGTATTATATGCAATAACAGTATGCGTATTTTACTACGACACTTGTGCACGTGGGTACTTACAAGGAGGGCTGGTTACTGCAGGAGTGTTGCTAGTGGATCCGTCGGGCGTCTTTATCTCTGCCATAAGCACAGAGGAGAGAGCAGCTACAGCTGCTGCTCGTTGCGATCCCTGACCTGTGCTGGCAGGCTTTGGAGCTGAGGTTTTGGTTTCTGATGATGGATTAAATGCAGTGGTTAAGGCAGCTAAAGCTTCAGCTCTTTGCCTAGGTCCTTGACTTCCATCACCAGATTTATCCTGCGCTAATAAGCAATCTAAATGAATCCTTTGAATTCTCAAAATACACATCACTTCTTCCATGATCATTGTGTGAAAACAACAACACATTATGATATGAAGCTTGAGGAAATGTCTGCGAAAACAAAAGGAATAGATAATTGGGCACATCCGGTGACATACAACAAAAGGGTCAAATGGACTACCTCTGCATAACTAATCTTCGAACCAATCGGAAAGAGGGGAAACAAAATGCATTATCAAGCTGATGTTAACTGAAAAGAGGGGAAAACAGAAATACTTTTCTGAAATGAAAGCCCTCGACTCTCATTGAACTTTCCATTCGATTTTTACAATCCAAGTTTATCCTTATGCTAAACAGAAACTTAGTATACCAAAAAGAAATTACCTCTGCATGGGTGGTAGTCCCAAAGAGCAATGCCACCTTCTTCTGGAACGAGTTTCCTAGCAGCTGTGTTCCATAGATAACATGTAAGCATAAATATCAAACAGATGCAATGCGTGCAATACACATGAAAGGATGAACCATATCATACAAAGAACAGTAACTCTTAGAGAAAACAACAGGGCACTTCATAAAATTTTCGGTGCATGCATACAATTAACAGTAACTGATTCTTTTTCGCCACACTATGAGTGCCAACAACAGGGTAATGGTTGTTTCATCCAAAATACAGGATGCTCTAAATGGGTCGATCCCTATAGTTCAGTTTTTGGAAGTATTAAATGGTACTTTCCTTAAAACAAGTGCACCATGCTAATCAATTCTCTGAACCATATACCATAACTATCCTAGTTTTGACCCTTTCGGTGCAGACAAGAAATTCTTGAATCCGGGGTTACAGGTATAATTATCTCATAGAGGCTCTCCAAACATGCACTCAAACATTTCCTCATCTAGAACACAATTTCATTGATTAAAAGCATATGGATTGCATTTCATCTATGTTCATCGGTTCATCCGATTTTATGTAGATAAAATGAGAGTATAACTTCAATTTTGCTGCTGAAAATGAGAGCGATCTAGCATTAATTGAAGTGACACCAAGATAAAGTATAAAAATCAAGTCAAGGAACGTACAATAGCTCGATGAGAATCCCACGAAAAGAATACAGTGAAGAAGCAGGGTTCATTTCCTTCACCAACTTTGAAAAGTGCAACCTTTGGAGACAAACCCTCTAGAGATACTGCCCTGTCAATGTATTTCTGCATGGAATTTTCTAAAATGAACAACGAACATATAAAAAGGATAATGCGACGAAGAACTCGAAGTTTATGCATTACCTGTCCAATTTCGAATGCACTTCGTTTTTCTTTGGTGTCGACACATTGACCGACCCAAACAAACACTTCAGCATGTGTGTCTAGTACCAGAATATCTTCAGTCAAGAGATCATCTTGAGAGAAATTGTAAATTTCCTCAACCTGCATAATCGAATGTAAAATTACATATAGAGGACATTGGATATATTAAGAACAAGTTTTCAATTACAGAAGGAAAAACTCACCTCAAGCTTTCCTGACGCATCCTCACCGAAAAATATTGAACCATGGAAAAACAGTTAGAATGGTAAGAAACTACATTAATAACAGAGGGCCAAGCAAATCACATTTTTGGTTAAGAAATACACCTTTATTAAGAGAGACAGTGAAAAGGTGGGGATCCCTGACAGTCTCATCAGGTTCTTTTTTGGTGGAGGAATAACTTTCTTTCTCCCCAAGTGCAGACCAGAAGGCAGAAACCTCTGCTCCTTCTTTACAATGTTTCCGAGTAACTCCCGGCTGAATGCAAATATGATTCGATGATCAATTCGCATGAGGGAAGGAAATTTTCAAAGGACTATAACCATTAGATAAGAATTAAAGCACACCATGCTTGATGCAACATAGGCATATGTTCCTGTGGTGACATTCTTCAGTATTATTGATTAATTGGTCAACTCAAATTATTGGAACTTAGATTTTAAACTGTAACTATATCAAGTTATTACCAAGCTTCTCAATAAACCTATGTTCTTTAATCTTGTGTAACAAGAAATCCAAAAGTAAATAACTTTCCGTATGGTATACCTTTAAAGATTCAGCAACTTTCGCTGCCAATTCCTGGTGTTCTTTAGAGCTTTGAGTTCCGTACCAAGTAAAAATTGTTGAAGATCCAGATTGCAGGAGGAAACACTCAGTGGAATTTAACGATGTTGCCACCTAAAAAATGGTTACAAAGCCAAGAATACAGACATCCAGCCGTATACATGTTAGGTTACAAAAGGAATAGGTAGTCATACAGCACACATCATAACGAAAAACAGCGGGAATTCAGACATCACAACACATTTGATGTCCGGTAAAAGTAGCTCGTACCTCACTACAAGTAAAATAATGGAGAGATTATTAAAATTTCAACTTGGAAAACGTGTTGCATCAAATAAGATTGTACAGTCAATGGCGGCAACAGGAAATGTTTGGGTCTAAAAATACTAGGATGCAATACAAAATTAAAGTACTTGTTTGCATGTATGTTTTTTTTGTTGGAAAAATACATTTTCACTCATTGGAAAATCAAATCAACCAAAGAAAGCTTAAAAGGAAAAAGTGACAAAATAACCAACTAATGCATACCGCGTTAACTTGCAGTGCTTTACTATCCTGCACAGAAGTTCCAGCTATCTGAAACAGAGCAACGGAATCTTCTGTGTATGTTTCATCACTCAAGCCTTTGCCTTCTATACTCTTTTTGTAACCAGCGCTTAGACCACCCTAGATGGGAATCAGCCATATGAAAATTGATATCTTCCAATTTCAAAACAAAAGTTCCTCATGCAATGAAACATTGATAATGAGATTCTAAAAGTTTGAGGTCAACTTTCATACCTTAAGGACCACTATAGGTTGAAAAAGTGCAATGAATTGTGGTGGCTCTTTACCTTCAAATATACGACCCTGCAAGAAGAATCTATTAGAAACACAAGCATTACAGTAACAGTAATCAGCCAAAGGTAATATGATACCTGAACAGGCCTCCCCTTCAGTGAGTTAAATGTTGAATTAGCCAACTCGGAAGCCGTCTTTCGGTCCTCCTGAATTAAGAAACATATATACTTTTAGAAAACGGAATTTTTTAAGTAGTGACAACTGTCAGTGGAGCGAAGTGCATCAAGTTAACATGTGACTACATAAGCACAACTTTCCTCTTTGAAAGCAAATAATGGGTGGAAGCCATGAATGCAAAAATAATGAAAAGAGGGGATTTAGATTCAATGCAGTCGAATGAATTAGATACTGTCACCACTAAATGAGCTAGAAAGCAATTCTTGAAAATCAACATTTACAATGAAAGTGCAACGTATTGCAGACGAACAACTGAAAAGGTATATCATTTAAATTATCTTCTACTCAACTATGAGCAATGTAAATTACCTCAACGCTATCCTTTCCAATCCACCAGCAAAGAAAGAAATCTTCTTTCCTCTCACCTGAGTGGTATGTATAAAGCACAATGTAGCAGTCTCCACTATAGAATTTACCAGTATACTCTTTTTCCAGCAGCGTCTTGGCACCATCATTGACGCGCCATACCTGAAAAACAAGAAACACCGTTGTCATTTAGATTTTTGTTTGTAAGTCATATATCAATAACCAACTAAAACTATTAACATGACCTCCATCTTTCCACCGCCTTCAAGCAAAGGAACTTTTTCTAGTACAGGAGCAGTTTTAGCCACCACCGCCTTGACAGCAACTTTTTGTTGCTTCAGCAAAGCTGACAGTAAAAGAGTGGTATTCAAATAATGTAAACCACAAAATATAAGTGTCGATTTTAGATTCTTAAGTGATCCCTACCAGATACTTTTCCTTTTCCATCCTCACCACCAGGAGCTGTAGATGGAGCCGGCCAAGATTCAAAGTGGGACTTGAATGAATTGGTTTCATAACCTTGGCTGAGACGGGTTATGCGTGTTGATTTTGGTCTATTGAGGCTATCAACAAAGCCCTGGAGATAAAAGGCTGGGAATGAGAATTCATATTCTTGACATACATAAAGAAACCACTACCAGGACTCTAGCTCTACCTCGGCGACTTGATTGGCGGCTTTTCTCTCCTCTACCTGTGTCATCCGTCCAAACCAAACAAAAACCTCAGAACCACAGTCTAGTATAAAGCATTTGTTGTTTTCCAAGAGGCTTCTCTTTAGTTCACCTTCTATGAGCGTTGCCTTATCATTAGTTATGCTACAGGAACCAGTGATTCCAAATTATTAGTTAACAAAAACATAGACCTTTAAAAAAAATAGTAACATAAACTAATACTAACTCGAAATGATTTCAATCAGGAGTGTCTACTCACTTAAAATTCTCCTAAAGATATGGTCTATAGAAAACAAGTATCTAACCTAAGAAAAGTTCATCTATATTAACCATGATAATGGTGACCATAAGGACACTCTCAAACCTAACAATTAAAATAAACTTAATATGTATGTTATTATTGCCTATACTCACGAAGGCCTTTTAATGTTCTAACTATCATCTTCTCTCATTTTTCCCCAAAAAAAGAAGCAATTAATATAGAGTGTATATATTAAATTATTCTGGCCTTAATCTATAATGCTGCCTTATGATATTAATACTAGTCATAACATTCTCGAAAACACATTAAAGAATTTGATTTTAGATTTCTTGCACATAAAGATAATCGATATGGATTCCAAAGAACATCTACAAACATTTGGCATTGAACAGATTGGATAAAACTAAAGAATATATTTACAGTTTGAAATGAAAGCTGACAGTTTTAGAGTAGGCAACTTTTCAAATAACAAGGCTTCACACTTCCATTGGTTGAGAAAACAGGGTAAAAAATACTAGCCGGATTAGGATAGTTTGGTTTTAAGGATTGTTATACTGAAGGAAATATATTAAAAAGCGCTAGAGAAATATGAGGAAGCTTAAGGAATTCAATATCATAAAAAGAGTTACGAGTGTTGATCAGTCTTTGAGACCTCTAAACAGTTTCTAAGCACTAGCAGATTTACTTAATTTATATGACAATTTCCCTTGGGCAAGAAGTTGGGTCTACAACCCTATAGTAATCTGGTTACAATCACAACAAAACTGAAGTATCCTTACCAACATACATATGGAATACATAGAGAGTCAAAATTTTTAGAATATACAATTACCTGTAAAGTTTAGCCGGAGTAGTCTCGGGAATAATATCATCTTCATGGCTAACCTTCTTACCTAATGGAGCAAAACCACCAAACAGGACCCAGAACTCGCCGGAGTCAGACTCGGTATCCAATTTCCCATCATCTGTAAGGGTGATTACCATTTAAAAAAGTGGCAGCTTTAGATAGAGTAAGATAAGTAAACCTTGCACGAAATTCAAATAATACTTGCAGAGAAATAGAAAAGATGGAAACACATCATCATCAATCAACACTGTAAATGCATCTTCCGTACCAACAATTGCAACATTGCACACCCCATCATGATACTTTTCCTTTAGGAACTGGATAACTTCTAACGCCTTGGCCCTTTCCTGAATATTAGAGTTTGCACCATTGAACTGATAAATCTTTTTCTCTGTGTCCAGGATAAATACATCATCGTGATTCAGTGAAGACCGAGCAAAAGGAACCTGCAAGAGAATAATCCAAAATGGTATTTCCCTCATCCACAAAAGCCCCATTGAATAATTTATTACTAGTTCATGAAACTTTTTCTTTCTTTCTTCTTTGTATCCATACTAATCAAACTTATGTAAATATCATTAGATACCTGCTTCAATTTGACAACTCGTTTTCCTTTGCAGACATACAACCGTGTTTCAAACACTTCTTCCTCTGGTTTTTTGAATCCAGAAGCAACACCACCCTCCAATGGTACAATGCAAGGCTTAAAGTATGACAAAAATTTGTCAGTTTCATGGCCTTGAAGTTCCCTGTGCTGCACAGCACGGCCTCCTAGCGCTGCATCTAGCTCAACAGTTTTGATAGCAGCTGTTCCAGCTTCATCCTGCATACGACAACATTACCTCGACATGCTGTTTTAGTTCATTTGAAGGAACATTTAAATCATTAACAAAATAAGATAAGAAGATGCAGCAAAATCACACCTGACTGGTATCTTTCCCAATCCAGAAGTGTATGTCATACATATAAGAGCCACTCTTGCTATGTGAAGTCTACAAAAGTACATATAAAAAATCGAATAAAGCAGTGGTTCACTAGAAATGTATGTTATGTGGGTGGTAAAGGAGGGACAGGTGATTCTGTACATTTAAGACAACGTAAGAATCTCCCATGTAGAATTTTCCATAGTCGGACTTTGGCAACGGAACCGGCTGAAAATTCTCAATACGCCAGATTTCAAGCCCACTACAAAATGTCAAGTCCAACAGCCTTAACCCAAACAAAATATCAGGACATATATGGAACATAAGAACAGATTCAAAAAGAAGAAAAGATAATATGGCCTTATCTTCTTCTTTTTTTCACTTTTTCCTTTTTTCATTTGGTAATTGGAAAAGGCTTAGTGATTAATTTCAGTTCTCTTATGATCAAAAGACCAAAATATATCCGTATACTTGTATAAAATAATTAAAGACATATATATAAGGCCTTTGTTTTAAGGATACGCTTTCTGACCAACTCCCTGAAATGCAGGATCCAGAGCTTTTGCAGCGGCAGTCATGTTCTGCATCAAAATCCAACCTTTAGCAGTCTTTAAGTTGCAAAAAAACTTACTGGAGAAAATACAGGCATCAAATGATGGAAGGGAAAATTAAGTTACATTACAAAATAATAATAATAATAATTCAGGGAAAAAGCTAAAATTAGTTTGGTTCGTATAACAGCTCGTCTTTTCACAGTCTTCAGCAATAAGCCAATGTACGAAACAGTTACATGCTATCCTGATCCAAAAAAAGAAAGATAATCGAATTGGATGAGCCAAACAATCGCTCAGAACTTGAATAAAAGCTAATGCCTTCTTTAATCTCTAATGCTCACTGGTCACTGCTCAGTGGTTACAAGTTCTAACAAACAAATTAAATCATATCCCGTAGATGATGATGATATTAAATCTTCCCACACTTACGATAGAGTGTTTAAAAACGAAATATTTAACAAGCAGAAAACAGAGAAACATTATGATGGAACAATCCGAAAAATTGATATCAACATCATGCACATTCAGTTCCAAAAAACAATTAAGGAAAAAAAGAAGAAGAAACAAAACCCATTAAAACCGAGACAATATCAAGCGTAACCAGATCAACAAACATCAAAACAAACACGAAAAAAATGATATCCAGGTGATATATAACCCCCAAAAGGAAATGATCAAGGCAATGGCATTTTCCTTGATCAGAGCTGAGAAATAAAAAAACAAGCAGATGATGATCAAAGAAGAAGAAGACGAGAAGGGTACCTCTACGGTGCCAGGTCAGAGATACCTCTCTAAGAGTATAAGGACGAGAAGGGAAAGAGCTAAGAAGAGCTGACAAATCAAACGATAAGAAGGGAAATATAAGATGACAGTGATTTCTATATGCCTCTTTGTTACTGAAACTTTTTTGAGATTTACGAAATGAATGAATGAATGGAGAGGAAAGGAAAAACAGTTATATTAGCGAGTTTTGGGGCAAAGTAGTCGTTATAAAAAATGATCCGGTAACGATGGCTACGGCGCCATGTTATTTTGCGGCCTTTTCTTTCTCTTTTGCTTCCATTTTTTTTTATTTTTTTACTAATTTATTTTGCACTCTAAATTTCCCATAAAATAATTAAGAATTTCTTAATTTTATCATTCTATTGAAGTAAATATTTACACTCGATAAATTTTGAACTTCTTAAAGTTAATCTTTAATTTTAAGTTATATTTAAATTTGACATTTATAAATTATGAATGTTAAGTATTGATAATAATATTGTAGGACTGTACTCAACCTGAGGAAACAGTTTCTTTAAGATTTTGTCAAAGTGAAACTCTATGCGGTCAGCAAAAGCTGCAACAACAATAATGTTTAACACGGAAAAATCATTGTACTGATGGCGCATGCTTTTGGGGTTTTTCTGGCATACATTAGCGGGCCTAATGGAAGCTGAAAATCCTACCGTTTCGCTGATCTCTTCCCCGATTCTCCACCGCTTTCATCCGTTTTTCTCACCTTTTTCTAGTATTCATCCTTTTCCTTATCCTTTTCTGTTCTCTGATGGATTGGAGAAAACTGTTCTCTTGTTCTGCTAGCCAACGCCTGCGATATTTTCCCCCAAATGTAAAAGACGGGACTCCTATAGTTCATCCATCGCCTGAAGTCTTTGAAGAAGGAATTGCTGAGTGGAAGACTTATCTCGTTGGGCAAGTGCTCGGGGCTACTCCAAATTTTCAATCTCTTCAGAAAATTGTTGATAGTTTGTGGAAAATACCCTTACGAGGAGCCAAAATCCAGGTTAGCTATGCTGGACCCAATCTTTACCTGTTTTCATTTGAATCTGATTCTGATCGTGAATGGGTATTGGAAAATGGCCTTTGGCATATCTATAACAAGCCCTTAATCCTTAGGAACTGGGAACCTAACTTGAGAAAGCTTCAATTTGATTTATCTAGAATTCCTCTGTGGGTTCATCTGTATAATGTCCCCCTCGAATTATTCTCTAGTGAAGGCCTAAGTTACGTCGCTTGTGCAATTGGCTTCCACCTCTCTATGGATTATATAACAGCTCCAAAGTCTCTTTGGAATTTGCTAAGGTTTATGGCGAAATTGGGGCTACAGACGTGATTTCTAAGCAAATAAATGTCATGCTGAACAATGGTCAATCTACCTCCATATTTGTTGAAGTTCCCTGGTCTCATCCCTGCTGTAAATCCTGTAATTCTTTCGGTCATAGTGCTAAAGGTTGCAAGGCTTTCCCCAATACCTCTCAATCTATCCAAATTTGGAGGAAAAATGATACTCATTCTTCTTCTCAAACTCTTACAAAAGAGGATAATAAGGACACTACGACTACAAAGTCTGCTTCTATCAACTCAGAGGAAACTCATGTTAAAGAAGTTTTTTCAAGTGATTTACCTGCTTCTGTCTCACGTTCATCTGAAAATATCACTGCTACTCAGGATATTCCGCATTCACAGGGAAATTCGCGTTCCCCCCCCCACAGTAACTACTTCTGTTACCCAAGCTGTAATTGATCCTATTGTTCCAGCTCTCCAAAGTCTTGATGACAGTTCTCTTCCTTCTGCTCATTCACCTTCCAAAAAAAGAAGAGGCATACCACCTACAAACAAAGCCTCCAAACCTCTTGCAGCCTCTTCTAATAGGTTTGAGATTCTCACATCGTTCAAAGAAGTTTATGATCAGCAGTGCAAGCAACCTAGGAAAAAAGCTTATGGAGTTGCAGTTCAGATCAAAGAACTCAAAACTAAAAAGAAGTCCAATCTTGATAAGTCCAAAAGCTCCGTTGAAAGTAAAGGAGGGGAACAAATTCCCTCATCCCAATCCTAATGATTATCCCTTTTTAGAATATTAGAGGATTGAATAATCCTCTTAAACAAGGTAAGGTCCTTAGAAGGGTTATCCTTAATAAAGTGGACATTTTCTGTTTGCTGGAAACCCGAGTTAAGGTGGATAAATCTGCTGACATCTTAGCCTCCACCTTTGTGAATTGGAATAGCTTCTCTAACTATGAATATGCTGTTAATGGTAGGATATGGCTTCTGTGTAGGAAAGATCTTAACATTTCTTTATGCCATGTCTCTGATCAAAGCATCACTGTCAAATGCTTGTTCAATAACAATCATTTCTTAATTACTGCTATTTATGGTTGCAATGATGGTATTTCGAGAAGAAATCTTTGGCATAATCTTCGAAACATTCATTCTTCTTCTTGCAATCTTCCATGGATCCTGGGAGGAGATTTCAATGCACTCTTTTCCCTCACGAATCTTCTTCTCACGAGCAATTAGGTATGGTTACAACTTCGGAGATGATTGAATTCCAAGAAATCTATCATGATCTTCAACTCCAAGACCATCCATTTTTCGGTCCTACTTACTCTTGGAGTAACAAGCAAAAGGAGAATTTTCTTGCTCGTAAACTTGATAGAGTCCTCACCAACCCTTTATGGTATGAAGTTTTTCCCCTCTCGTTTGTGGAATTCTTGGCTCCTAGACCTTCTGACCATTGTATGGCTTTGGTTTCTCTTCATAAAGAGGTTCATGCTAACAAACCAAAGCCTTTTAAATTCTTTAACTACTGGACTCTTCATCACAATTTCCTTAATATTGTTAGTCATTCTTGGTCCATTCCTATCCAAGGAAATCCTATGAAGAAGCTTTTTCTCAAGCTTAAATGCCTTAAAGCTACTCTCAAAACTCTCAACAATGACTGTTATAGTGACTTATCTTCTCGGGTTTGCCTTAAGAGAGTGGAGTTTGAGAAACAACAAATTCTCACTTTAAGAGGAGTTGAGCTTATCGATAAGGAGATTTAATTGCAAAATGAACTCAACTCCTTAAAGGAAGCAGAGGAAATGTTCCTAAAGCAAAAAGCAAAAATTCACTGGCTTAAGGAGAGAGATAAATGCACCAGATTTTTTCACTCTGTAATTGCAAACAAGAGGAAAAAGACATCATTCGAGTTTTGGTTGATGAAAACGGAATAAGGCTAGAGACTTTTGATGATATGTCCACTGAAGTAGTTAATTTTTACAAAAGACTCCTAGGCTCCACTGACCCCAATGTCAAAGAATACCCTATCAATATTCTTAGAGACCTCATGCTTCCAATTCCTAATTCTGAAGACTATGATGGTCTCACAAAGGAAGTCACTTACGAGGAGATCAAGGAGGCAAATTTCAGCCAAGGTAACAATAAGGCTCCCGGCCCTGATGGTTACACTTCTATTTTCTTCAAAAAAGCTTGGCAAGTTGTAAGAAATGATGTGATTGAAGCTATTAATTTTTTCTTCCATGAAGCTTACATTTACCCAGCTTTTAATGCCACTACCATTGTCCTGGTTCCTAAGATTCTTAATCTCAATAAAGTTTCAGACTTTCGTCCTATTTCATGATGCTCAGTTATTTATAAGGTCATCACTAAGCTCATTGTTAATAGGTTGACCCACCTGCTTCCGAAGTTTATTACCTCTAATCAATCTGCTTTTGTTAAAGGAAGAAGTATCATCGACAACACCCTTCTTGCCCAAGAAATTGTGAAAGGATATGGGAGGAACTCTATTTCATCTAGATGTGCTCTCAAAATAGATCTTCAAAAAGCATTTGATTCTGTTCATTAGAGCTTCATCCTTTTCATTCTTAAGGCTCTGGATTTTTCAATCATTCTCATTCAATGGATTGAGGCTTGCTACTCTGCTGCCACTTATTCTATTGCTTTAAATGGTATCCTGACTGGATATTTTAAGGGTGCAAAGGGACTTAAACAAGGTGACCCTCTTTCCCCTATTTTGTTCATTATGATGATGAATATCCTCTCTAAATTACTCAATAATGCTGCTGTTAAAAGGATCCTTAGCTTCCACCCTAAATGCAAGCAAATCGGTCTTACTCACTTAATCTTTGTTGATGATTTGCTAATTTTCTGCAAAGGTAATCTTGATTCTGTCATGGGAGTCATCACTGTTCTTGACTACTTCTATGAAATTTCTGGCCTCAAACTCAATGTTGCTAAATGTGAAATCTTTACTGCTGACATTTCGGTTCATTCTCTTAACACTATTATTAATTTTTCTGGATTTAAGCATGGAACACTCCCGGTTAGGTACCTGGGGATACCTCTGGTCACAAGGAAACTTAATGTTAAGGACTGCCAGCCTATCATCGATAAGATCAAGCTCAAACTCCACCAATGGTCTAGGCTGAAGCTGAGTTTTGCTGGTAGACTCGAGCTAATTAAAATTGTCCTCTTTAGTGTTGCTAACTATTGGTGTAGGCAGTTGAACCTACCTCAATCTGTTATCAACAAAATTGAACAAATCTGTTCGAGATACTTCTGGAAAGGTTCTGACATTCCAGCAGCGGGAGCAAGAGTAAGCTGGGACAGAATTTGTAAACCTAAATCTGAAGGAGGTCTTGGTCTTAAAGACATTAAGTCGTGGAACAAATCTTGCATGCTGATTCTTATTAAGAGACTACTTGTAGGGGAGGGTTCATTTTGGGTTTATGGATTCACACATATTTAATCAAGAATCATGATTTTTGGGTTATGGAAGTCCCATTGAATACTAGCTGGCTTCAAAGGAAATTCATGAATTTTCGTACAATCGCTCGGCCTATCCTTGAATATGGAGCTATGTCTATCAAGCAAATCTGGGATAATATTCGACTGAAAAACAACAAAGTTCCATGGCAGCATCTAATTTGGCTTTCGTTTCACGTTCCAAAACACAGTTTAATCTCTTGGATGGTTATTCTGGACTGCCTCCCTACAAATGATAGGTTACAATGATTTGGAATTGTTGTCAACGATCAATGCATTCTCTATTTTGCAACAAAGGAATCCAGAGACCACCTTTTTGCAGAATGTAATTTTACTGCTACTATATGGAAATCACTACTTCTGCTTGCAGGCATTCAAAATCCTCTTCTTAATTGGTCTGATCTGCTTTGTTGGGCTATTAAGACATGGAAAGGGAAATCTTTAATTACTAGTATCTTGAAGCTTTCTTGGTGCTCACTTAACTACACCATTTGGGAAGAAAGGAACCGACGGATTTTTAGACAAACCAACAGATCGGAAAACCAGATTCTAGATACAATCAAACAGATTGTAGGAATTCAGCTTAGTAATAGGAATGTTAACATATTAGATAGAACCAATCTTTCTCTTTGCAACTTATGGGGGATAGATTGATTTTTGTTGTATCTAGGATCCCCTTCATTTGTTCTTGATGAATGTTTTGTAGCAGTTTTATGCTATTCTTTGGGTAATAAAATTCTATTTATCCAAAAATAATAATAATATTGTAATCTTGAATAGAGCTTTGAATACGATCTTTTCATTTATATAGTTAAATATTGTTATTTCTTGAGAATTGGGGTTCGAGCACCATAAATATCAGGCATACAAACGTTCAATGTTAGAAGGTTGAAAATTATTTTTAAACAGATATTATCTTGTACTTACTTCAGATTAATAAAAAAATGTTACTTTAGATAAGCTTATGAACATGTAAAGTGTTCCCATTTTTGTTTGATTTTTATTGTCTATATTTTTAATTTTTTATAAATATTTTTAATCTTTCTAAATGTAAATAAAATATTTAAACACATTTTTTAAAACAACTTTGCTGTTATTAGACATTTTCACCTTCCGATTATTATAATATAAGAGTGAGATGTTAATTTTATGAGTAAACTACATATTTAATCATCCACTTATTCATGCATTTTGTTTTGGTAATTTAATTATGTTTTTCTAAATCATTACTCAACGTTACATTACATTTATGTTTTTGTTATCCGCCCTTAGATTCAACCGTTGATTTAACATAAATGGTTATGACATGATATAATAACATTTTTAGTCTCTAAAACCTACATATTCTATTAAATTAATCCTAATTTGAACTAATTAAAAAATTTATCAATTTGATCCAACACAAAATTCCAAAATCTCTCTTCAAAATCCCAATCTTCCCCAAAACCCATTCTCAACATCGTCATCGCCCGTTTGCTCAACCATCGCCATCATCTCTCCACATCGACCGCCCGTGTGATGAAGATGACATTGATGAAGCCTTATAGCCACCTTGTAACGTAGAAATACGATGCTTCACCCCTCTTGTTCTCCAGTTACATTGGCCCAGCTGAAGCATGTCATACTTGGCAATTTCGAATTTCTAGGATTAACAAAACAAGGCAAACATCATCTAAACTATGCTTTACTTGGTAGTTGCTAAAAAGAGGGTGGATAGCGTTAAAGTCCATGTCTAAGAAAGACTTGGTAGAGGTAAAAACTTTATTTAAACCGTAAAGCTTTTTTAAGAAATAAAATTAATTCTTCAGTTGTAAACAAAAAAGTAGGTGCAAATGAAAGACACTGCATGTTACAAGAAAAGTAAGGAAATGACCATTCTCAAGAACTGAAGTTTCAGATTAGTAGACATCAGGGCCTTTTGAGAAGGGTGCCGGAACAGTGAATCCAAAGGTTTTGATGCTACAACAAATGAGAGAGACCAAAATCGTCTACACGAAAGAGAGAAAAGAAAAGCTAAATTCTACATATTTCTTTTCATCCACAAACATCCTAATTCCTAAAGGAGCTTCTAGCCTCTCATAAGACCTCTTCACACTGGTTAGGTTCAAAAACAACAAAATAAAATGGAGCTAAGTTAGTATCCTTTCCATGGGTCTCATCCCGTCTGAGAAGACCGCCATTCGTCGTAGTGTAATTTCGATTATAGCAAAACTCAGGCCTGTAGTTTTAGAACTCTGCCTATTTTAACACACAAATTAACTCACAAAAATATATGATTAAAAAAAGACTCGCACCACACATTCATATTTGAAAATGCAAATCTAAAATGACATAGACTTGCACATTCAGTTCTATCAATTCATTATTTTTCAAACCTAAGATATTAAAATCACAGACACAAGGTATTCTCCGTTTCTCTCCAATGTATAACAATTCTATGAAAACCGACTGGAAAATAACTGTGTTTTCCCAGGGCAAGCGTCCTTAAGTCTTGTCTTTTTTTTAACAAGGGATGAGCCTTGATACTACAGTTTCATTTGACCAAAGCCTCCTTTGAATGAACCATACAGAGGTTGAGATCTTTTAAAACTGAAGATATCATCAATTTGAATTGTATTTGGTTGAACTGCTTCACATTTCTGCGAGTTGAAATCGGACAAATGTTGGTTCCCATATACTTGCACACTAAGTGTTTTCTTTCGAGTTGCGCCGACTTTTATATTTTCATTGAAGAACTCAATCAGCTCTTGTTGCGTGTGTTTCTTTAATGCTGCAATCTGTTGGAAACAGATGGTAAAGATGAACCATTTAAGATCAAAGTAGATGAATTTCCTTTTCAATGACTAGAAAATATCAGATCGATGGGCATACCTCAGCTTCTCTCCTATCAAATTTGAGAGTCCCTTCAAGGATCTCTCGCCAGTAAAATTGAGATTCTTCCCTTAAATTCTTGTGCTTCTCAAGCTTCATATCGATCAAGGCATTTACATTGCTCTGTGTAAAATTTTGGAAGTTTATGATTAGAGGACAAATTCTCACTCAAATGTTGCTAAAATATTATTGGAATTAGTTTTAAATCCCTTCACCTACTAAATGCATGAAGGAACTCAACTAAGATATTCAGTAGTCAAAAGGATTTTCTAATGGCTATGCAGCTGACTGTCACCTACGATAGTTATACATGCATATATATATATATATATATATATATATATATATATATATATATATATATATATATAAATCCAAAAAACTGTTCAAAATCAAAATTTCAAGCAATCAACTATATTGGAATTCTAATAAAAGCCATAACAAGGAGCACAACACTACAGAAAGCATTTCAATAAAAGCTCTTGCCTATTATTAGATAAGAAATTATCTTATAGCATGTACGAGAATGTTTCATGGTGGCTAGGCCAAAGAAAACCCAGGTCTTACACAGAATTGAATTAAGATTTGAATAATCAATCAGCGAAAGAATCAATTGAAGTTGGATCTCCAAAGTCCCAATAGGGTCCTCCTGCATCAGCCGAATTGTTGGCAGTTAAAAAGGAATTATTGTTTTTAATAGATTCCAACTGGTGCAATAAAGGGCGGTTGATATTAGAATGTGATTGTCTCTCTGTTGTGCATTGGTTTAAAAACCAGAAATGCTGTCCTATTTCGATGGGCCTTGTTTTGCAAGAGATTGTCTCTCTAGTTAGGGATAGGGATGTAATTGTTAGGCATATTAGCAGAGGGTCTAATTGGGAGGCGGACTGCTAAAGATGAAATTAGTTTATTGGGGGTAGTGTGTAGGAACGGGAGTTTGCTCCTGTGGGGTTTCTTTTGTATGCATGTTAGTGGGAATCGTATGGTGTATGACGTTGACCTTAATGTACTATGGTTCTGATATTTAATAAAATTTTGATACACTCTTTTCCTCCTTCTAATGTCATATGAAATATTTTATATTTTATAGGGTATTAAGAGGATTTTTAATGAGGTCTTTCATTTTTATCAAAAAAAAAAATCTCCAGAGTCCGAAGCATGTTTAGTGAACGATAGCTGGAATTTCTTGAACTAGAATCAAATAAGTTTACAGGAAAGAAGAAAAAGGAAGAAAGGAGATAATTAAGACTCAATCAAATATTATACCACGAAACACTACTTTAAAACCCTAATATCTTTTTATATAAAAAAAAAAACCCTTATCTCTCAATTAAACCCAGAAAAAAACTGAACGGAACAAGACAAAGGGCATTTCAGATATACACCAAATAACAAATATCCGTAGAGGCCAAAGTTGAATTACGCTGACGACTTGAATGAGAAACTTTGTTGTTGAAACATAAAAGTTCATTTAACAAAGATAATGATGCCCTATAATCTCCCAAACTACCTTAGACTGTCATTCAGGTTCAAAATAAACTCCCCATCTTAACTTAAATTCATCATTCGTCATTTCATACGGTTTAGTCGAGAACATTTTAAGGATGCCTCAACTCTTGAATCAATATGTTCAGGGCCCAGTTAAGAGAGATCGTAGTCTTAAGTTAAATGAACAAGACAAGAGGTACATACAAAAGAAAGAACCTGCTTTTCACCTTTACTGTAGACTGGATAATGAACTGCACCCTACGGATTCCGGAATCATTCCTAATGATATAATTAAAGGCTCTCAAAATTTGAGAGCCATGGAATCCCAAGTCATATAAACAACATGATTTTCAGAACCAGATCAGTTAGCGAATCGGTCATGCTACCGGTTTATTGGTTTAACCGGTTGAATCGGTTCGACCGGTTGAAAGAATCGGACGATGTCATAATTATTTAAAAAATTAAATAAAAATATAAAAAATATTTAATAAAAAATAATTTTTTATATCACAAGTCATATTCAAAGCAAGTAATAACATATATAAGTTAAAAATCATAAAATTAAGTAAAACAAAATGATTCAAATTAACTACAATATAATATTTAAGATAAAACATATTAAATAATAAATATAATTATATAACTATAATTAAAAAATAAATTTGGGGTTAAAAAAATCATAACAAAATGATATTGTTTGTTTAATTTTTTTTTTAAAAAACAATCTCACATGGCTAAAAAACATAGAAGCGCATCCCAAAAGTCTAAAGAGTAAAAATATGAGAACAAAACAATCTCACATTGCTAAGAAACATAGAAGCGCATCACAACTAACTTCTATAAATAATAGAGGTAGTTTGACATTCAAAATCATGGAGCCTTTTGGTGAGCATTGAGTGAACTATTTTTTCACTTCAATCAAGCTCGAATTTTAGGCTTCAATCGAACTTCTAATTTTTTTTGAGTTCAAGCTTTTTTGAGTTCAAGTTTCAATATTATATTTCGAGTTTGAGTTAAACTTGATGATTTTTAGCTTGTGAGTTTGAGTTGAGCTTACTTTTAAAGTTTTCAAGTTCGAGTCGATCTCAGCAATACTCGAGTTCGATTTGGCTCGTTTAACAAACGACGTTGTTTGGTTTAATTTTTTTAAAAAAAAAAAAACAAAAATCCCGATTTTCCCCGGTTTTTTCCGGTTTTCAACCGGTCTAGTTCGAACGGTTTAACGGTTCTGGCCGATTCACTAATAGCGGTTCAACCAGTTTAGATTGAACCGGACTAAACAACAATTACCGGTTAAACCGGCCGGTCCGTTCCGATTTTCAAAACAGAGATAAACAGAGTCAAGAAGCATGCGTTGGAAGTGCACATCAGGTTTACTTGAGGTCGCACAACCCTTTCTATCATCATCAGACAAAGTGGCATTAAAATCGCCAATAATGAGCCAAGGTTCGGATAAAACAGGAGCGATCAGCCGAAGATAATTCCATAAAGTCTTGCGCTTGCTAGATAATGGACTAGCATAGATAGCAGTTGCAATGAAGGAAAAACCAGAAGAGTTATCAGTCACCTGACAAAGGATAAACTGAAAATGAGAAAACAAAATTTCAATCCGGAATATGTCATTCCAACATAACTAAATACCACACGAGAAACCCATAGCCTTAACTCGATAAGAATTTGGAAATCTCAGATTAGGAATGACTTTATCGGTTGTAATACCATTGATTCTTGTTTCAGCGAAAACAAAAATGTACGGGCGATTTTCCGCATGTATTGCTTAGCAACTCATAAGAAGTTTGAATTCCTACATCCTTGGGTATTCCACACAATGAATTGGAAATCCATAAAAAATATAGAGGGGAAGGACGGTCATTCGACTATAGTCGATGAATCATCAGCCTGTAATAAAGCAACATCGACAATCGGTGTTGTCGTTATGCTAGTGTCTGGAGGCTTACCATGGGAAACACTTCTAACATTTTCTTTTGAAAAGGGATTTAGAGGCAGCTAGGGATTGAGGTTTGCATCGATAGCAACAACAGAATATTTTTTCGGATTCAAAACAACACTCGGTTTTCGGACTGAAGGGTCCATGGACGAGCTCGCGTGTTGAGCACCAACACCACGATTCAATATTATATTTGAAGAGATCGGTTGAAGAGGCACGGAGAGGGCTTTCCTGGAAGACGGAGCTTCTTTCTCTTTTTGTTTCACCTTATTTTGCAGGGGTGTGATACGTATGCCTTGAGGTGCAGCAGCGGTTTTACCAGGTTTTCTTCGGTGGCATTGTCTTTTGAACTGGCGCGTTAACTGGTGTCTCATCGATTTGGAGTGTACCCGTAGCAGAACGCTCAACAACAGTTTTAGCATCAAGAGGTGTCTCAACATCCGTTACAAGTGGGCTAAAAGGGGAGCTTTCAATACGAATGGTATCATCACCAACAGTTTTTTTTTTTGAAACTTTCTTGAGGCTTTTGTTGACAACCTTCGACCATCATCCAAGCTCCAAAAGCCTCGTTTGGGACAGGCAAGGTTTTGGGTGGTGCAGTCGGTTGAGGTACGGAGGAACTAGGGCGTCGGGGTTCACGGTAGTAGTTGGAGCAACCGTGACAAGCCTCGTTTGGGACAGGCAAGGTTTTGGGTGGTGCAGTCTGTTGAGGTACGGAGGAACTAGGGCCTCGGGGTTCACGGTAGTCGTTGGAGCAACCGTGACAAGAGTAAGGCAGAGATCTTTTACGTGTCCGTAAATTCCGCATTCAAAACACTGTAGGAAGAGACTCATACTCCACGATTTGAGTTCTTCCATTGATTTCGATTTTCAACACGAGGTTTGCGTAACCGCCATACGCGAAAAACGTCGGTGATGGTTTTTTCCCATATCATATTTTTTTTTATTTTAGGTTGACCACCAGTTTTAAAGTCAAGTCAAATATTTAGTTTTGATACGTAAATTCTTTCGGTGGAGATTTTTTACATATACAAATATTTAAATCTAAAACTTTAAATGACTGATTATCACTTAAATATTAATATCCAAATTGAAATGATAGACGTAAAACAAACAACATAACGAAATTTTGAGAAATGGATAATTTTATTGAAGGAAAAGTGGCTACAAAGCACAGTACCCGATTACATATCACCGCTAGACTGGACAGTCATGAAACTAGACAATGATGCTAATGACCTGAACTAACTTGGACTTGAATTTCTACGACCCATCTGTACATCTCCTCCGAAGGAACCGGCAGAGTTAGTGTCACCAATCCAGTGGCCAAGTCGTAGACGAAGAGCGTCTCGGCATTGTTCACACTGCACTTCGATGGACGCTGAGATGAGTAAGCACCGAACCTCCCGCAACCCTGGACTTTGAGGCTGATCATTGCGGTTGGACTCCGGTTGTCACTGAGAGAAGATGTCAACTCCGAGGAAACCTCACCATCGAAGAACTCGGATTTCTCATCGGATGTCACATGTACTTCATACTGCTCCACGGCACCGCTGCCGTTGAACATGTCAAGTAGGCCAATTGGTGCAAATGAAATGTTGTTGGTAATATCCTGCACCATAGGAAAACGCAGTCAATAAGTCACCATACTCGAATTACATACAGAAGCCTAAAGAGAAGGAAAGAAACTAACCTTGACCGGACAGAAATGGAATAATTCATACTCGAGAACCTTGAGCGTTACCGGCACCGAAGCGCCTTTAGGTAACCTTACCACCTCTCCTGCAATTAGAAATGCATTGTTTAACATTATAAGTTGTAAATGCAAATCCCGAAATATATCGACAGTGCAAGGGAGCCGCTACCAGGACAACTAGGATGAAATAAATACCTGATCTATGAGCATAAACCACAGTCTCCCCGTTCCAGTCCGCACCAGCAATCTGAGTGATTGAATCAACATCGTTGGCACAAACAGAACCTGTAAGGGTATCAGGTGATGCATCGTGAATGCGGGTTTTCTTGGAGATCTTGCACCAACCAGCACCTTGGCAGTTGAAAACACCCACCACACCGGAACACTTGTTGACATTCCACATCTTGAGCAAGCTGAAAAGTAGAATTCTCTGTTGGTAAAACTACACAAATAAAAGACACAACGTACATTAAGCAATGAGAAAGTATGTTACAGACCTGATCCCATCTCTAGCCGGATCAACAAACAGACAATCAACAGTAGGCCTGCCGGGCAGTTGGGCACGGAGAACCGATCCATCAGGAAGGACTAATTTCTTCAAGAGCTCAAAGTTGTGGTTTCCAGGCATATCGCTACACAGAACAACATAAAATGCACATTAGAAAATTATTACAGCGTCATTAGCATTAGTAAAAAATAAAAATTAACTTCAGCATCACACACCTGACATAGATAGCACATCCGCCAATAGCGCGAGCAGCTGCATGATAGTCTGCAGCTGGGTGTAAGCTCTGCAAACCAGAGATTTTTTTATTAGTACCACATGACCCCTCTTGTTTTTTAACCTTTCTATAGTGAATACAACAATAACTTCAATTAAAGATGGAAATAGATAAAAAAAAAAACTTCACTTATTTTGACTTACGTGGAACATATCCCAATCAGGTTGCATAAATTCTCCGAGAAAAAGAGTGTTGTAAGCCACAGCTGAAATGTGGATAGTGTGTGAAGCAGGGTCGTGAGGATAAAAGTCATCAGATGCCCTAACAACAGAGGTCTGTTTGGTACTGTAGATTCCATCGGTGTTATGACACATGCAAGCTATGCATCCATTGTCAGGGAAGTTTCGAGTGATTGAGGCTTCAAGGGCCTGTACATAACTGCGGGTAAGAGATACTCTACCACCGTGTCCGGCACCAAGGGTCTCAATTATGTTTTGCACATCAACCTTCACTCCATCAACTCCACATGAAGCCAGATAAGCATGAAGCTCATTGTAGAAGTTGAAAACCTTCTTCGGATGCACCAAACCAAGGCCATGAACAGCAAGGCTGTCCATAACTATGTCTGGCTGGTTGCCCATCACACCAGGGGACTGAATAGGATATGCCAATGCTGTATCATAATGTTCCATACCAGCAGCAGCGGGTTTGACTCCGCCCCAATAGCCAGCCAAGGCATGCCACACATATACATTCCTAAGCCCAAAGTAAGCCAAAATGTTACTTGTGATGGAAATCAACATGATTTAGGGACAAATATACTACTAGTAGCCACCACATGCTATTTTGATTCAAGATCAATACAGGATGAATGACCAAGTGGCAGGGTTTAACTTTTTCATTTCTCTGATGCACAAGTATGTATTCCAATGAGTGTCATTAAACATCAAGATCCAGAAAAATTTGGACCACTTACTTTACATTATGATTCTGCTTGGCTTCGTCTACAACAAGTTTTAGGCCAGAGATCTGTTCATTGTTTTGGCCATTCTTTTGGAACTTTGCATTCTCTTTAATCCCAGTCAACCTACTCGCAAACCTGCAACAAACAATTGAGCATCATATCTATATCCAACTTCAGGTAATAAGTTTCTAAATGTGCAAGACCTTCATCCAAAAAAGAAAATAGAAATAATCGACTGAAGGCGGAAGAGCTTAAAATGTTACGGAAAAAGGAGAGAAAACATTCCATCTACAGAGTTGGTTTCAGTCCATGCATATGTATATGTATATGCGTGAGAGAGAACTTACTGTGCCCCTTCTTGTACAACACAATCAGGCTCCTTGGGCTTACTTTCAATCTGCTGCCAGCCATCATCTATGATCAAAAATCGAGGTGGAGTCCCTCCCTCTGATAGACTGCAATTAAAAGACAGAATTTAGTGATGACATCTATTACCATTGCAGAAGTTCCCATCCATCCGCAATTTATCAATTGCTCAAATTGCTATACTTTTCTACTACCTTTTGAGGCCTTCCTTAACACCCTCTGCAGTGACATCGGTGTAGAAAGCATCCCATGTGCACCAGCCAAACCAATCAAGAAATGAAGGCAACTATTCACAACCAACACAATAATATTAGAAAGGATTCAAAAAGACAATCATAGTTTTTCCACAAACCAATTTAGAATTGTAATAAGAATGCTATAAATATTAAATGGAAGGGGAGGTAAACTTCAATGCAAGTAATTATACCTTCTTCTTCTCTCGATGATGAAAAGTTTGCATGTGTTTCTCCATAGCCCTGGTTGGTTCATGAAAGAGCTCATTAATAAACCACAAGAAACACGATATATTTAGGAAATTAAACAAAAATCTTGATATATGATCACTGATCATAAGTTATCCATAATTTCCAGAGAGAAAACTTGTTCTTCTCTTTACAGGGAATTATTTTTAAAAAATCAATTACACATCAAGGATAAAAGAATGTGGAAAAAAATGCATGAAGAAGCAAATCTACTCACTTTACAGCCTGGTTGATAACTTCAAATGGATTGGTCCCAGCATGCATGTAGACAAGGTAAAGGCCTTGGTTTGTTTCAACAGTGTTATCACCTGCAAAACCAAATCACACCAAAAAGAACATCGTTTCGGTTCTTTGGAACTCCATCCGTTCAACCTATTCTCTTCGCAAGAATGCTATGTATGCCATTTATCTTGATTTATTGGGATGGCGGTCATTCGTGCTTTTCTCTACCCTGGTTGTTCACACTAATGACAACTCCACCCCATGATTGATGATTTCATATGGTTTGCTTCCTTCATTTATGGCCGATAACTAAAGGTTTGCCTCATGCAATACATAATGGATAGGACGTATATGGCAGACGCCACAAGGGGGGCCAGAAGCTACTCACCACTCTCGAGGCATATCTCAAGCTCATTCTTGTCATTGCCTTGAAGAACAGCACGGAACTGGCCTTCAAGGAGTGGAAGGAAAACAGTGTAGATTGTTGGAGCATTAGGATCATCTTCTTCCTTGCTCTCTACGAGCATGAATTGAGTCTCCAAAGGAACATCTTTCCCACATGTTCCCATTCTCTGAGTCATCCACCATAGTTTGAATCGGAAACAGCACACAAATCGGAGACCCCTGTTACAGGAAAAAGTAAGAACAAATCATGACTTTGGATACCCATCCAAGCCAAAATCATTTTAGAACATCCTCAAGTACCATGTGTACATTTCAGCAAAACAACAGTTAATCCAACAAACATGACCGTTAAAAGTAATTTAAAATATATTTAAGCGCGAGTATATATTGGAACCAATACTTGAAAATAGTTATGAAACTATATATTCTAATTCATAGCATATTCATATAATTTGTTTATTTGCAAGTTAATTGGGAAACATTTTTTTAATTGACCCAAATGAACCTTTTTCTAAACATGCACATAGATCAAAAGGGTGAAAATAAGCTAAAAGGTTGAGGTGGAATCTTAAGGCAACAATCAGTAACAAAAGAAGTTTGATGCTGTTAGTAATAAAAATAGGAACCATCTATCTACCGTTGTTTGCTAATATTACTTTTGTAAAATGATTAGCTAGATCTGAAACTCTTTAAGTTCATAAACAAATGAAATTTCAATGATTAGTTAGATCTCAAACTCGTAAGTCCAAAAACAAATGTTATTTATTAGGAAGAAATGTTCATACGAATGCAATCACCAATTCATAAACAGGAAATCACCAAAACAACAGCATTTACATTAATAAAAAGAGGATATGAACGTCAAAACCGGAGGACAATAAAGTTTGAAATAGGAGAAAGTGCTTACTCTAAAACACCAATAGGGAAGACATGAAGGCTTTTGCTATCCGAAGCAGTAGCACCAATGAAAGAACCGGCAACAAGTCCGAAACTGGATCCCGGTGTCAGAACGATGTTGTCTGGCATTCCAGTGAGGATGGTCTTCCCATGAACCACAAGGTTCCCATCGTTGATGGAAATTCTTGGTGTAACAGTCATTGTTGATGATGAGCACCTGATAACTGTCTAACAACACAATAAACAACATCATTGACAACTCAAATAACATATATAAAAACAAAAGTAACATGTTCACGTTAGCTAGGAAACAGAAATTCAGTCAAACTAATAAAGAATCATGGAGCACAAAAACAAGATTAAGGACCACCCTTTTGCAGATTAAGAATGCTGCGAAATAAATGAAAAAATGGGTAAGGGAGGGTCTAAAATTATAACCTATGGGTTTAAAATATCCTGGAAAATTTAGGCTATTAGAAGGAACATTTCCAGTGCCATGAGTTTTCGTTGAAGGAAGAAACCACCCCAATTGCATCACTGGTGTTGTCCTTAACATTCTCTCACCTAACCGCTTAATAAACATTGAGTTTTGAGCGCAGCCAAACTTATAAAGAATGAGGTTAAAAAAAATTCATTTTTTTTACTTGTTGAGACAAAAAATACCACAACACTTTCCTTCACCCTGTATATTTCTGTTATTTGTTTATTAGGATAAAATATTACTCATTGGAGAAACGCCTAGGATAATTAGGTACGAAAATAAAGGAATTATTTATTCATACATTATTGTGGAGTGTTTAAACTAACTCCAGTTCGTCGCTAAATTGGATTTTTTTCCTTTATACCTACTATTTTGAAAGCCATCAATGAAAAAAAAAACGAAAATAAAGCTCTTAATGTTAATGATTTTATTTAAGAAAAATAAAAGAAAAAAGTGTTTTCTGAGAGCTACAAAGAAAAGAGCAAGTTTGGACGGATGCACGAGAAAAGCAGCTTTAATAAACTCAAAAAACTTCATGATTAATACAGCAGCAGCAGCAGGAGGGAGGAAACGGATATTTTTAATTTAACAGAGATTTATATAAAAGTTTGAAACGACGACGAATTTTGAAATAAACAGGGATATATCAAAATTTATAGAAGCCATCGAAAGAGGAATATATCGTCGTGATCTAACTCTTATATCGATGAGATTTATATACTATGTTCTTCGCCCAGCGCAGATCTACAACGTTAATCACTGATCTTGGCTTTAACTCCATCCTCAATTGTTGGAACCAAGCAGAAAGCTTAGCAAATCCGTAAAAATCTCAACATTAATAGACAAAAAGTTCAAAAACAAAAACTCCAAATCACTTCTATTTGATGATCATGATTACCCCCGAAGCCAGCAACTAAGTCACCAAAGAGGGTTAAAAAAACAATTTATTCAATAAAGAATCCACCGTAAACTACAATTTAATCAACAAATCCATCAAAGTCTCAAAATCATATAAAAATAAATTCAGAAAAGGAAGAATCAGATCATAGGAACTCCAAAATCCAAATCAGATCTCTCATGATCACCAATGGAACCAGCAACAAAGTCACCGAAGATGAAAAACGAATTACTCAAACTACAGTTCATGGCTTGGAACCCCTAATGAACTCACCGGTAGCCGGTCTTTATGCCGTCGAGAGGGCTAAAAGCTCGAAACTCTTGTTTACTTCAAAGCTAAGGAAAGTAGAGAAAAACTAAGCAGATGTGCACTCCAACAAAGGGAATGCCTCTTTCTCTATAATCGAAAGGCCGAAGGCGCCAATGACGGCTGTTTTCCTCACTCAGACAATGGATGCGAGTATTGATGGGGAGAAGGTGGGGTTTATATAGGAACAATTTGTGGAGTTAAACATCGAGCAACTTCAATTTATTGGACCGTCCCACAAATCGCCAGGTGGGATTTCCAACTTGTTGGTAGAAATAAAATAATAAACAAAAATGGAGATATTTTCTTTCATCGTCAACAGTTGCTGTCTGCACCGTAAATTTAAAGAGAAAGCTTCGCGATTAGGGGGTAAACGAGTCTTGATGAGTTTAAGTATTGTTGAGATCGATTTGATTCGAAAATTTTGAAATAGAGTTTAATTTGGTTTGAAAATTCGTGAGTTTAAAATTTTTAAACTCGACTCGAAATCGAAATACTGAACTGAAGCTTGTGAGCAGTTCGAAATGAAAAAAGTCTTAAACTTAACTCGATTGAAGCTTCAAACTCGAACTCGAACCTTAAATACATAAAAATCTTATTGTATTTTAAAAAATCAATACATAAATATTAATATTATTAATAGTTTATTTTTTAAAAATAAAATCTTAATATATTATATTTTTGAGTTGTTTACGAGTTTTTTCTAATCGAATATCAAATAATTCGTTTTAACTCGTTAAGAACTCGAATCAAACTCGAGCCTAAATCAAATTCATTCAATCTAATTATTTATTAAACCTTAATTAAATCAATCTCGAATAAATAATGATTTGCCTTATCTTATTTACTGTCGTAATCGAGATTACATTGCATGCATGCATTGTAAGAAACATCGGGAAAAAAGGGGCATTGGAAATTGAAAGAATTCAGTATTCTCAGGCAGGCCGCCCTTCTATCCACACGGTTTTCAAGTTGCATACCCCTTTTTTTCTATTTTATTATTTCAAATTATTTAAATTTATATGTTTTTATTATTTGTGCACTGAATTTGAAAGTCGTGATTATTTTTATTACCAAGTAAAGAGCTCTTATATTTTCAGAGTAAATATAAAGAATCTTTGGTGGTAGATTTATCTATTAAAATTAAACGTGTAATTCAGATTGATTCGAATTAGTCAATAAGAAAATTTGAGAATCAAAAGACTAAAAGAATATATACAAAATAACAATATAAATATTTTTTAATCAATTGATCAAAATAATGGATCTTTCATGTCATTATTAATTTTTGGAATATAATGCATATATATAATTAGATATGAAGGGATCAAATTGGAAAAAAATTAGAAGCTAATGTTGATTATCTAAATTATTATTTATTATTATCAATTTATTATTTTTAGATTAAAAATAATTTTATCATCAGATTAATTTAATATTTTCGTAAAAGAACTAAAATAAAAATTTACAATTCAAGCGCATTGCAAATGTTGATTATCTAATTTGTTATATTTTTGTAAATAATGCATTCTAATTTCGATGTTCAAATTAATTATGTACTATTTTATTTTATTTTTCATTAAATTCAAATATTTTAAAATTTTTGAATATCCAATAAGTAAACTGAAAGATTGTAATGTGATGTATTTCAATTAGAAATGTCAGAATATATACATTGTACATTGAGTATTCTAAGCCTAGAAATTAGGAACTAATTAGCAAAGAATAAGGCAGAATATTCACAAGATTATCGCCTTTACAAAAATAGGAGATATGTACAACTATAGAATATATTTATCAGATATTCTAACACACCCCCTCAGTCGAAGCGGGAGGTTCACGAACGCTGAGACTGTCTCGAAAATCTTCAAATAAAATACGAGGTAGGCCTTTCGTAAAAATATCTGCAATCTGATAACGGGAAGGAACATGTAGGACTCGTACTTTGCCTTTAGCGACCTTTTCCCTGACAAAATGAATGTCCATCTCAATATGTTTGGTACGCTGATGTTGTACCGGGTTTCCTGATAAATATATGGTACTCACATTGTCACAATAAACCATAGTAGCTTTATGAATAAGACATTGAAGCTCAAGTAATAAATTTCGGATCCAACAAGAATCAGAAACTACATTAGCTACTCATCGGTACTCTACCTTAACACTGGAGCGTGACAAAAGTTGGTTGTCTTTTGGACGACCAAGATATTAAATTGTCACCTATAAAGACACAATAGCCGGAAGTAGAATGTCTAGTATCCGGGCATCCTCCCCAATCTGCATCAGTATAATAAATGAGCTTGTGAATTAAGGATTTATACAGATGTAGACCATAAGACAATGTGCCCTGCAAGTAGCGTAGAATACGCTTAAGAGCACTCATATGCTTGTTCATGGGATCATTCATATGAAGACAAATCTACTGAACTGCATAAGTCAGGTCGAGTAAAAGTAAGATACTGTAAAGCACCGGACAAACTGCGGTACTTGGTGGGATCCTCATAAGGTGAATCCTTCGAAGCACTGAGTTTTGGTTTGGTGTCAACAGGAGTGGGAGAAGAGTTGCAATTAGCCATACCAGCTCTTTGAATGATATCTGTTGCGTACTGTTGCTGAGATAAAAACATACCATTAGCATTGCGCGATACAACAATCCACAAAAAGAAACTGAGAGGACCCAAGTCCTTCATAGCAAATTCAGTACCCAAGAGAGCCATAAAGGGCTTTCTCAATCGATCAGATAAAGCTGTAAGAATGATATCATCAATATATAACAAAATATATGCCATATCAGAGCATTGATTGTAGATAAACAAAGAATTATATGATTTACTATTAGAAAACCCAATAGTGGCAACAAAATCTGTAAATCGCTAATACCAGGCTCGCGGAGCCTGTTTAAGGCCATAGAGTGATTTCTTTAGTAAACACACATGATCAGGGCGACTTTTATCGTGAAAACCCATAGGCTGATGCATATATACTGTTTCGTTGAGATAACCATGTAAGAAAGCATTCTTGACATCTAACTGGTGAATATGCCAAGATTTCGAAATAGCAATGCTAAGAACAGTACGAATAGTAGCCAGTTTGACAACTGGACTAAAAGTCTCATCAAAATCAACCCCTTGCTACTGAGTTTTCCCATCACCTACAAGACGAGCTTTATACCGCTCAAAAGAACCATCAGATTGTCTTTTATGTCGAAAAATCCACATAGACATGATTACATTTACATCTGGTGGCCTAGGTACCAATTCCCATGTTTTATTAGCAATAAGAGCATTAAATTCATCTAATATTACCTCTTTCCAATTTGGGTCACGAATAGCACTAATAGGGTTCTTAGGTAATGGAGAAATATTAGTGGTAGTCATGACCGAGAAATTAGAAAAATATTTTGTGTTTGGTTTGTAGATGTCATTTTCAGCTCTTGTTGTCATTTGATGAGGGGTGGGACCTGATAACGGGGTGGGAATGAATGTAGGCTGGTGGTCTGGGATGGGGAGGGCAACAGTACCGGGTGAGAGATTCGGCCCAGAAGAAGAAGGCCCAGCTTAAGAGTGAGTAGGCGAAGATGGGCTGAGAGGAGTAGGCCCAACAGAGGGTGTGGGTTGTAGTGGATTTGACGCCACATGCCCAGGAGAAGAGGTTGGGTCAGCTTGGTGCTCTAAATTAGGAGTTGGAATGCTTTGGTGAGCCAAGTGATGTAAGATTGGATTATAATCCAGAAAATCATAGTCGTTTTTGTGAGGTGAGTGAAGCTTAGATAAAGGAAATTCGTGTTCAACAAATTTGACATGACGACAAATAATTATCTTTCCACTTGACATGTTATAGCATTTTGAACCTATATGATTTGGGGTGGGACCAATATAGACACAAAGAGTGGACCTTTCTTGTAATTTATGAATAGAGGTGGATGGGAAGAGAGGAAAACATAGACAACCAAAGACACGTAATTTCGAGTATATGGAATCACATTGGTATAGAACTTGAGTTGGAGACTTAAATCCTAGAACTTTGGTTGAAATGATGTTTAGGAGATATGTGGCCATCTCTAAAGCATGATGCCAAAAGGAAAGCGGTAAAGAAGCATGAGCAAGTAAGGTCCGGATTATATTGTTTATGGATTTTAAGTGGCGTTCGGCTTTTCCATTTTGAGGTGATGTATGAGGACAAGAAAGACGGAAGAGCATGCATGGTTATTAAAAAACTCTTTTAAAGTGCCATTAACATATTCCGTGCCATTGTCACATTGAAAGGTCTTAATATCACGAGTAAATTGTGACCGTATTAGACTATGAAATGATTGGAACAAGTGTTTGACTTGAGATTTCTTAGCAATAGGAAACGTCCACAAGAATACTGTAATCATCAAGAAAAATAACATAATATCATCGGCCAGATGTACTCATGACAGGCAAAGTCCAAAGATCACTATGAATAATATCAAAAGGAGAAGCAATGTGCGACATAGAATCATAAAACGGTAACTTAGAAAGTTTCCCAAGAGGGCAAGATGAACAAAAAGTTTTACAAGCCTTATTACAATCAATAAAATTTTTACTTCTAAGAGACCTAAAAACAGCATCACCGAGATGTCCTAGACGGTTATGCCAAATATCAGCTGAAATAGTAGTAAAAGCTAAATTATTGACTGGAAGAGTGGCTTGATTAATGGAGAATAGAGGATAAAGGTCACCGGTACTGTCACATCTCACTATTCTGGCTACAGTCTGTAAGTCATTAACGGAAAAACCAAGGGGATCAAATTCTACGGAAACTGAATTATCTTTGGTGAATTTACGGACATATATTAAATTTTTAATCAATTTAGGAGCATGTAACACATTGTTCAAGTGAAACGGGGGGTAAGGGCGAGGCAAAATAGTACTACCATAACCAACAATTGGAACTAGATGTTCACTACCCATAACAATGTTATTATGTTTAATGCTCGAATTGAAATAAGAAGAAAATATACCTTGATCCGAAGTCATGTGAGATGTAGAGCCGTGTCCATGTAGAAATTTCCATCCGCCTAAGAGTGGGATAGAGCATTCATCACTGCCTCGATGTCCGTAGGAGCGTAGCTACTATATGGAGATACTGGACTGAACGGAGCTGTTGCAGTATAGGCTTAAGGACGTGAGCCTAGTAGTCCAGGCCCAGTAGGACGTGACCCAGCAGTAGGAGCAACACCGATTTTTGGGGGGCAAGATGCAACAGGGTATGGGCATGGTGGAGGGTTGGGCCACTGAGCCAACCAAGGTGCCCATCCGGCCCATGGCTATTGCTGCCAATTGAATGGCATAAGCCCATGTTGTTGTTGGCCCACTTGTCCATTTCCATTCTTGCTCTTCCCAGAAGACTTAGTGTTTGATTTTTTTGTTTGTTCCCCTTAGATGTCGAACGTGATGAAGCAGAGGTGTCGGAATCCGAGCCTGCAACAAGAGCGGCTTGGTTGCCGGAGATTCCTTCCTTTGCCAAGCGATTCTTAATGGTTCACTCCACAAGCTTGAGACAGGATCGACAACTTTCAAAGGAGGGCAGCGGTTCTTGGTTTTGAATAATGACAACAGTTCTGACATAGGCCTCAGGCAACCCAACCGTGAGTTTGAGAACCAATTTGTTGTTGGAGAGATGGGCATCAACATCGGCAAGGCGATCGACTAAGGATTTGATGTGATTACAATAGCTATCAATTGACGAGAAATTGCCGAAATCAATGTCTGGAAGTTCTTCTTCAAGGTGGGTAGCCCGAGAAGCCTTGTTGTCATGAAACATTGATTTGAGGCGTGACCACGCCCCTTGAGCGGTGTCGTCTTTAAGCAAGATAGCATGAAGGAGGTCCGTGGAGATAGTCCCATAAATCCACTGGAGTACCGCGGCATCAAGACGCTTCCATAAGGCCGGGTCGGCGGCTTTGGATGCGGCATAGGCGGTGATTTCCTCTTCCTCCGTATGAGGGATAATGTGGTGATGCAAATCATGAACCCTAACAAGAACCTTGAACAAGGCCGCCCAAGAATGATACTTAATATTCAATTATCTCCTTAATTGAGATAAATTAGAGTGTGCTACTAACAAATAGATACTTAACACGTATAATATGTTATGCAAACAAAGGTTCAGATATTTGAAACGGACGGATGGATCCCACCGGAACCTAAGTTCACGGGATTATTTAGTTTGTCAAACATTACTCATTTAATCTCCTAATAATTTGCCAACACTTGGGTCCCGACTCGTCAGCTCTGATTGGGATTATTAATCATTTGTTATTATTTTATTCACTCAAATTTACGAAGAATCTCTTCTAACAAAATCATGGTTGAAGTATCCTACAAGCATTCTATCTAAAAATCTATTTTAATAACGCTATGATAGAAAATATTAACCCAAGATTGAAATATATATAAAAATGAGATAAATTAAAGCACTTTATCATTAATATAAATCTAAAAATATTTATGTCAATTAATGATAGTTTTAATGTTAATTGTAACAAATTTTGACCCAAAATTTCAATGCGTAATCATATAGATTTGTAAACTTGTTATTCTTCCTACCACAAAAACGACCATTCAATTATTATAAGAACTTTAATATTCCTTTCTCAATTAGTTAAATACTATTTTGGTGATTGTGAAGAACCAACATTCGAATTCAATCTCAGCTGAATCAGCCTCTAAAATATGGAACTTTTGAGGCGTTCCATTTGTACGATGGAAATAAAAGGAACCACATCGTCCATGACATGTCACATAATTTCAATTAATTTATACAATAATGTAGCAGCCGTAATTAAGTTGGACCAAATTAATGTCGCGATTGAGGTCATTATTTAAGGCAAAATGAGAATCGCTTTCAAATTGATGACTCGAGTGGGTAGATATATATCGCAATGATTTATGATTATAATAGCTCACAATGATTTATGATCATAATAGCTGTTTCTTCAAAAGCAAAGTTCTGTTTTATTGACCAAATCACTCGTAATAATATCTTCCCAATGACGTGTACCGATTGTCAATAATTAATTAGTAGTTTTTTTCTCAATTATTATCCCATGAAAAATAAATAAATGTAATACTCCAATGTATCCTCAGTTATTAAAAAAACATTATGGTTATTTTTTATTCAATTAAATACTTAAATCCATAAAATGAATTAAAGAATTGATGCTTCGAATAATATAGCAACAAAAGTGCAAACATAAAATATCGTATCAAGTAATAAAATAGATGCAAATCAATGCATCGAGTATCGTGTCCACAGAGACTAGTGCCACTCAAAAAATTGCTATAACATTAAGTAAGTAAAATAACAAAATTGTGTAGGTGATACTGAGAACAAAGTAATAAAAATATAATAGCAAAAACAAATATATGAGTACATATATGAAGGGATGAAGGGAATCACAACAATGGCAATGAAAGCAATGGATCGACTAAAGCTAAAGATTATGGTTTTGTAAAACTCAATCAAACAATTAACAATGCCATAACAATAAGTCTAGCATTAACTTAGCAGGTTTTTCTCTCTCGATGACTCCACCCAAAAACTCACAACAGCGTTATATCTCTATATCCACTTATGCAAATTTACTAGGTATGCTACAACAATCAGTCAACTAGATCTCTCTATACTAAAAAGTTGCTCTCGTAGCCATTGATGCTCCGACAATGGCACTCACATTTGGATGCAACACTCACACAATGACACTCACCTCTCAAGCTAAAGATTATGGTTTTGTTAAACTCAATCAGGTAATTAACGATGCCATAACAATAAGTCTAGCATTAACTTAGCAAGTTTTTCTCTCTCGATGACTCCACCCAAAAACTCACAGCAGCGCTATATCTCTATACCCCTTTATGCAAATTTACTAAGTATGCTACAACAATCAGTCAGCTAGATCTCTCTATACTAAAAAGTTACCCTCGTAGTCACTGATGCTCCAACAATGGCACTCACATCTGGATGCAGTGCTCACACAATGCCACTCACCTCTCGATGCAATGGACTGGACAAATATATATATATATATTAAAAGCCTTAATAAAATTGAGCAAACACCAATCAAATCAATAGACAAAATTAATTAACATGAACTTCATAAAATATAATTAAAAATATAAGCATCTAAGGTTTAATAATTCATGCACAAATAAAGAGTATTCAACTAAACAAAATAAAACCCCTAGTAACTTTAAGACCCCTAGTAACTTCCTAGAGCTTTAACACATGATTAAGAACTACTAAGACCTTTGGGATTATTTTTGGGTGTTTCCCGAGCTTAAATAAGACATTTATGGGTTCGAGTATTGGTATTGGATGAACAATATCTATACTTGATGAATTGGGATGAAATCTGAGCAATTTTAGCAAGAAGTATAGATACTGAGGAGATGAGTATCGATACCTATCCCTTGGTATCGATCCTAGGGTTGTACTATCGATATCGGATGTGTGGTATCGAAACTGCGAGTATACATATTGGATAAACCAGTATCCATACCGGAGGACTGGTATCCATACCGGATGAAATAATATTTGTTGTGAATTGTGAGTACTATAAAATTATACGCAAATAATGTGCAAGTATACACAATCGCAAAAGTAATAAAGTGATGAGTGAGTATCGTCTCCACAGGGATTGGAAGGATATTGAGTGAAGTTTATGAACTATTCTATCTAAGTATAGTTAGTATTGATATATACAAATGTCATGGCAAATGAAAAATGTATGATAGTGGATATGGATGAATGGTCTGATGGTGTAGTAAATGGAAATGCAGTGGCAAGAACATATGTTTAATGTTGAGTATGGTGAAATGTTAAGGCAATGAAAAATGGTAAAAACAGTAAATAAATAAAAAATGAAATGAAAAGTATATAATCCTCACGTGACAAGCTTCCAATAGAATGAATGGTAGGGATTGATTTGAGGATACTAAACTTATTTCTCAGGCATATTTAAGTTTTGTGGACTTCACTTACTCGATAGGGCTTTCCTAAACTGTTCTCAAATGAACCTAACATAATTGGATGCCAAGGCATCTGCTCTCACTCAACGATGTTGGCCAGCCTACCCTATTGATAAATACACCCTTTTTAGTCGTTGAAATCCTATCTTAGTCTCTCCCGAGATCTAAGGGATTAGGTTATAATATTCCTAGGCCGGTTCAAAGCCCCTTGAAAATACTATAACCTATTTCTTATGAGGATCTTGTCTTGTGTTTCTCTTGAATACGAAAAGTATTTTTAGTTTAGGTTTCTCTCAAACACCTAACCTTTATCTAAGAAATGGACACTCACATACCTCTTACAAGCTTATATGGTGAAGCATTTATAAGCAAAGAAAATAAAGAGCCAAGATAAGCTTAAATATACCATTAAAATAAAGTTTAAACATCCATAAAACCAACCACCACCAAATAAGTTAGTTCATGGTGGGGTTCAAAATATCCATAGAAAAATCCATAAAATATTCGTTCCAACAACCCACAAATAAAATAAATAAAATAACAGCAAAGGGAAGTGAGAAAAAACCTTTGACGCGCGCCACTGGATGTCTCCTCGTCCACCACGAACCACCTAAGCTCGCTAGCTCCTCTCAGCACCTAGCTCGCCACTCCTTGAAGCTTTATCAATGGAGGAAAACCCAAGGAAGAAGAAAGGGAAAAGGAAAATAAAAATGAGATTTTTCTTCTCTACGCGTCTCTTTTCTTCCACACCCTCTCTCTCTTCTAAGGTGTAATATATAATAAAAATATCTAGGGGTAATGATGAGGTTGTTGGGATATTGTTGGGTGTAAAATACGGGTGTAAAATACCCGTCATACCCCTAGGATCACACCTTGTGTGTGAACCTTATCATCCAGGTAGCAGTGGTCCCATAGCAGTGGTCCCATAGCAGGTGGTTACAGCAATCATTTTATGTGCAATGTAACATCCTCAATATCGGGCTAGTGACTTAAAGGTGAATTTTTTAAGTATTGTGTTCAATTTCGAAATAAGTTAAAAAGTTCATAATTTTAATTGGAGAATTTTGAGGTTGGATTTAATAGTAAAGTTTGAAAGTAATAAGGGTATTATGGTCTTTTCTAAAAGAAGATTTTTATTTCTCTTTTAAGGGATATAAAAAAGTGGGAATGAGGGGAAATGAGTTTCCAGAGTTTTCTTCTTCTCCTTTCTTCTTCACGCATGGAAGCCAAGAGCTAAGGTGAGAATTTTTATTAGTTGATTATTATTTGAATTCTAAGTTGGTTTTGATTCTTTGGAAAGTAAGAAAGCTTAAGGAAGTCTAAAGATAAGTAAAAACTCAAAAATGAAGATGTTAGAAGAGATTATAGAATATGGGGTTTTAAGTGAAATTTTGAATAAGAAGGTTTAAACGAATTTGGATGATGAATTTGACTTGTCATCTATAAGAATAAGAAGTTAGAAGTGTTATAATTAAGTTTGGATAACATGGAAACTTTGGTATGATTATTGATTTCCATAAGAAAGATGGAATTTTAAGGTTAAAGATGAGATAAATGAATATTAATGAGTTTAAGTATGTATATGTAAGTTAGGAATATGAAAGGGGATGAAAGATTAAGCGTTTGAATTGAATCAAGTGAATTTTCGAGCTCAAAAATGATTTCTGGGCTAGGGGGAATCGGTACCCATTCAAAGGGATACCGATACCCTCTTAAACGAGCAGAATTCCAGAATGTCATGAGGGTATCGATACCCCCAGTGGGGTATCGATATCCCCTAAAGGAAAATGGAAATGTTGATTTCTTAAAGTCGTTTAAGCTATTAGTATCAAGTTATAAGGTTAGATTTTGATAGATTGCCTTAAATTGTATATTTGTGTAGATACCGAGCATAAATCAGTTCCGGAACATTTGGAAAATAAGATCGATCAAGGGAAATATGAGAGATCGGTATTAACTTAGTCAGGCCCAGGTGAGTGCATCTTATTTTATAGGATTATAAGGAAATTGGACTTGTGATAAGTTTATTTCTGATAGTTGTTTTATTATGCATGAAGTGTTGATTATAAGTAGGTGAATGACATGAAATGTATATATGATTGATTATATGAGCTGATATGTTCTTGTATGTGTTATAATTTATGTAAGTATAAAGAATAAGTCATATGATAAGATCTTCGTAATATATAGAATGGAAAATATATGTTTATGAAGAGTTATAAGAGAACCTACATAAATCATATGATAAAGGGAGTATATGATTATGAAATAAAATATGCAAAAATAAAAGAATATGATGAAAGTGAATCCACGAGAAACGATAGAAACTAGGTAATTATGTGGAAAAGTTATATGAATAATGGGATTATGAGTGTACATAGTGGAATAATTAATTATGAGAATTTAATATAATAGTGTTATATGATTTAATGTGAATTGAAAGAAACTAAATAAGATTGAGTTATAGAATGAAATGAGAATAATGTATCAATTAGGAAACTTGAATATGGAGTGATATGAAGAAATTATAGGAGTTATATGAAATTGAATTAAGTAAATTGATTAATTTGTATATAAAAGAAATAATAGAAGTAATATATATGTTTATCAGTATAATATAGGTTATGTAATATAAGTGCATACCAAGAAAAAAAGAATAAGATAGATGATGCGATGTAGATTATATTATGAATTAGTGATATATGAATGTGATATAAATATGTAATAAAACTTATGTGTTGTATGATAAATATGAACATATGAGAAGAAGAGATAAGATAAGTGACTTGTGATAGGAACTATATAACCATAAATTATGTAAATAGGAATAATTTAAGTGATATGTATCTATGAATATTTGGATATGTATATAAGTGATGTGATATATGAGGTCATATGAAATATTATATTATATGACTATGTGAGTATATGAAAAAGAATATAAGTACATGTGAATTATATATAAATGATTTATGTAAACATGTTTGATATGTATTACATGTATGTGAATATAAGAGAATAGAACATAAACCATATGAAAAGATATAAGTCCTATTATATTACCTATGTGAATATATGAGAAAGTATAGGAGTTATATGTATTACATGATATGTGTGATTTCACAAGAAATGACATGAGCTGTGTGATTACATGATTATAAGAGATCAGACATGCGATAAGAGATAAGTAATATGAATGTGTGAATATGAAATGAAATAAATGATAATACCCATGTTATGTGTCATGAGAGCTAGGGGTATAGTTGGCATGCCAAGAGTCGAGGGTCTACGCGGTCCTTCGGGACATATATGTATTCTTTGGAACATGTATGGGGTCTGTTGAGACACCTATGTGATCCTTGGCATATGTATATGGTTCTTAAGGAATGATATGTGGTCCTTATGGACATTATTATATGGCACTACGGTGCAATTCTACGTGGCACTACGGTGCAATTCTACGTGGCACTACGGTGCAATTCTACAAGCTGTGGTGACAGCATTTGTGCACAACCTCAATGCACTCAAATATCTTTAGTTTCTCACTAGTGTATCATGGGCTAATAAAGAAACAATAACAAATACAATATATATATATATATATGATGGATATGTTTTTGATTATACGAAATGCGTTATATGAATTGTATGATGTAATGGGTGTTTCTAGGTGAAATGATATATATTTTATATGATTTGCAGAAATGATAAATACAAGATCATGTGATAAATAATTTGATGATAATGATATAAATAATGATAATATTATATATGATAATGCTAAGAAAGTAGATGATGATATATGTACATGAGTGTATTTGTTATATAAAAAGATGTGTGATCTTGTATGAAATTGTTATATGATTTTGTATGATAAGTTAGTATTAAATGTTCATGTGTTTTGTTATATGGAATGTTTTATGATTTCTATTATATGTTTTATTTGCCTCACTAAGTCATCGACTTAGCATGTGATTGTTTCACACGTAGGTTCGAAAAGAATATAGAGAGCAATGCGGAGCTAGACAGGTCAATATCTCCTTTACAAAGTTCAGATCAGAAAATATATGTAATTGGTATATAGAGGTAGTTGACATGTAAATAAAGTTTTGGAATTTGATATGCTCTAATTGGTTTGTAAAATCATATGATACTAATTTATGTAAATTAGTCAATTGTATTTAGTAAAAGTTTTAAAATTATTTACTGTTTTGTTCAAGTAAAGGTTTTTGAAAAGTCAATGTGACATCTCGGACTCGTAGCCGGATCGGGTACGGGTTGGGGGTGTTACATTTAATAATGGTATCAGAGCTACGGTTTAGCCGATTCTAGGCTTAAATCGAAGTCAACAATATTTTTAAAAAATATATATACATGCCAACACGAAGTGAAAAAGTTTATGGTCTGAACGGTAAGGAGTGTGCTGTCTTGTTAATAGAGTTCAATAGTTATATTATATTAGATGTGTGGAGAGCTTCAAAAGTGAAGCACAAGACAATAGACCTGAAGGTAATAGCATTCACCTGTCCTGGCCAGGCAGGGAGAAGAGCGAAAAACCTCAGGGAATGCCTGTACAAGATTAGAAAATGTCTTCATGATGTTGAATAATATTTTGATGTGTTTTCAATTTTCCACTTCTTTAACTCATAGAATGAATGTATCGAATTAGTTGAAAGAGTTAAGAGCACCCGAGTTCAAGGGTGGATTTGAGGAAGATTTTGTTGTTACAAACCTTTGGGTTAAATGATATTAAGATAATAATTAGAAGGTTTTCATTTCTGCAAATGGAGAAGTTAAATTGAGTAGTTTCGTTACTAAGTGGACAAGTTAGTATATGGTGAACAAGTGTCACCATAAGAACGTTCAAGGATCGTATTATGTGGTTAGAATTGTAAAAAAGTTCAAGAATAAGTGCATCAGTGATATGTTTATAAGATGAATGAAATCAGAGTTATGGATTTGAATCAAATGGGTAGTATGTATAAGTAAGATTGTGGTGATAAAGGTTTGTATTCCAGATGGAAAGAGTTAGCGTTGACTAACAAGATTGTGTGATGAAATGTTTGGAGTTATAAGATTTTAAGATATTGTCAGGATATAAACCAATATGAAGTGAATATGGATACAGTTGTATATTGTGATCATAGTAAAGTGATATTGAAGGAAGTGAGGATTTGTATGTTTGAGTAAAGCTAAGGATTGCTAAGAAGAATTTAAGAATGGATACATCATTAATCATTTTATAAGATAAAAAAGTTAGAATGTTAAGTATGAATAATGGAAATTGCATGGTGTATGAGAATAAAGGTGGATTTATAAGTTAAGTAAATTATATTGAGAATTTCGAATAGAAATGATGTATAATTGATTGATTGATTAGGGCTTGTGCCCTAGAATGAACAGTTGCTATTGATGAGTTGTAATAGTAAAAGTGATAAAGTTGTAAGATTCGGAAAAGATGTAAGGTTAAGTCAATCAAGTCTGATGTGGATTTAGATATGATAGTATGTTCTGATAATGTAAATGTGGTATAGTTAAGAAGATACGGATTTGTGTATCTAAAGGAAGCTAGAAGAGTATGAGAGTCTGAAGAAAAGATATGACCTATGCTATAAGAAGATTTTAAATTAGGGAAAAGTAATTGAATAAGGAAATGAAATGATTGAGTTTAAAGGATCATATATGATAAAGGTTATGTTGAAGTATAAATTATAAGTTGATTAGAAGTAAGAAAGGTTTGTCAGAGGATGTGAAAGATTGTTTGATTCTGCAAGATGCATGTTTTCATTATCTATGATGAAGATTTAAAGTTATGTTTCTTGGTCAAGTAGAAGTAGTCAAAGAAAAAAAGAATGATTTATATGATTAAAGAAGTTAAGAGACAGTAAAGTGATGATAGAATGAAGTTGGAGTATGATTGCAAGGCAATTAGAGATTGATGAGTAAATTGATTAATTTATTTGAAGTGATAAGAACTGAATTTAGTGTATACTTGATGATATGATATGGATGTATAAGGGAAGAAGGTAGATGAAGAACTAAAGGAAAAGTAAGTTTTCTGATGGCGACATGAAAGATTAAGTAAATGAAGCAACATGAAAACATTAGAACATATGTTCTTATCAAGATGTACAGTGAAAATTCGAGGATGAATTTTCTTTAAAGGAGGGGAGATTTGTAACATCCTCAATATCGGGCTAGTGACTTAAAGGTGAATTTTGAAATATTGTGTTCAATTTTGACATAAGTTAAAAAGTTCATAATTTTAATTGGAGAATTTTGAGGTTGGATTTAATAGTAAAGTTTGAAAGTAATAAGGGTATTAGGGTCTTTTCTAAGAGAAGATTTTTATTTCTCTTTTAAGGGATATAAAAAAGTGGGAATGAGGGGAAATGAGTTTCCAGAGTTTTCTTCTTCTCCTTTCTTCTTCACGCATGGAAGCCAAGAGCTAAGGTGAGAATTTTTATTACTTGATTATTATTTGAATTCTAAGTTGGTTTTGATTCTTTGAAAAGTAAGAAAGCTTAAGCAAGTCTAAAAAATAAGTAAAAACTCAAAGATGAAGATGTTAGAAGAGATTAAAGAATATGGGGTTTTAAGTGAAATTTTGAATAAGAAGGTTTAAATGAATTTGGAGGATGAATTTGACTTGTCATCTATAAGAATAAGAAGTTAGAAGTGTTGTAATTAAGTTTGGATAATATGGAAACTTTGGTATGGTTATTGATTCCCATAAGAAAGATGGAATTTTGAGGCTAAAGATGAGATAAATAAATATTATTGAGTTTAAGTATGAATATGTAAGTTAAGAATATGAAAAGGTATGAAAGATGAAGCGTTTGAATTGAATCAAGTGGATCTGGGCTAGGGGGAATCAGTACCCATTCAAAGGGGTACCAATACCCTCTCAAACGAGCAGAATTCCAGAATGTCATGAGGGTATCGATACCCCCAGTAGGGTATCGATACCCCCTAAAGGAAAATGGAAATGTTGATTTCTTAAAGTCGTTTAAGCTATTAGTATCAAGTTATAAGGTTAGATTTTGATAGATTGCCTTAAATTGTATATTTGTGTAGACACCGAGCATAAATCAGTTCCAGGGAAAATAAGATCGATCAAGGGAATATGAGAGATCGGTATTAACTTAGTCAGGCCCAGGTGAGTGCATCTTATTTTATAAGATTATAAGGAAATTGGTCTTGTGATAAGTCTATTTCTGATAGTTGTTTTATTATGCATGAAGTGTTGATTATAAGTAGGCGAATGATATGAAATGTATGTATGATTGATTATATGAGCTGATATGTTCTTGTATGTGTTATAATTTATGTAATTATAAAGAATAAGTCATATGATAAGATCTACGTAATATATAGAATGGAAAATATATGTTTATGAAGAGTTATAAGAGAACCTACATAATATATAAAGGAAGTATAGGATTATGAAATAAAATATGCAAAAATAAAGAATATGATGAAAGTGAATTCACGAGAAACGATAGAAACTAGGTAATTATGTGGAAAAGTTATATGAATAATGGGATTATGAGTGTACATAGTGGGATAATTAATTATGAGAATTTAATATAATAACGTTATATGATTTAATGTGAATTGAAAGAAACTAAATAAGATTGAGTTATAGAATGAAATGAGAATAATGTATCAATTAGAAAACTTGAATATGGAGTGATATGAGAAATTATAGGAGTTATATGAAATTAAATTAAGTTGATTAATTGTATAAAAGAAATAATAGAAGTAATATATTGTTTATCAGTATAATATAGGTTATGTAATATAAGTGCATACCAAGAATATAGAATAAGATAGATGATGCGATGTAAATTATATTATGAATTAGTGATATATGAATGATATAAATATGTAATAAAACTTATGTGTTGTATGATAATATGAACATATGAGAAGAAGAGATAAGATAAGTGACTTGTGATAGGAACTATATGACCATAAATTATGTAAATAGGAATAATTTAAGTGATATGTATCTATGAATATTGGATATATATAAGTGATGTGATATATGAGGTCATATGAAATATATTATATGACTATGTGAGTATATAAAAAGAAATATAAGATAGAACATAAACATATGAAAAGATATAAGTCCTATGATATTACCTAGTGTATATGAGAAGTATAGGAGTTATATGTTACATGATGTGTGTGATTTCACAAGAAATGACATGCTATGTGATTACATGATTATAAGAGATCAGACATGAGATAAGAATAATAATATGTGTGTGAATAAATGAAATAAATGATAATGCCCATGTTATGTGTCATGAGAGCTAGGGGTTAGTTGGCATGCCAAGAGTCGAGGGTCTACGCGGTCCTTCGGGATATATGTATTCTTGAACATGTATGGGGTCTGTTGAGACACCTATGTGATCCTTGGCATGTATATGGTTCTTAAGGAATGATATGTGGTCCTTATGGACATTATTATATGCACTACTGTGCAATTCTACGTGGCACTACGGTGCAATTCTACGTTGCACTTCGGTGCATTTATACGAGCTGTGGTGACAACATTTGTGCACAACCTCAATGCACTCAAATATCTTTAGTTCTCACTAGTATCATGGCTAATAAGAAACAATAACAATACATATATATATGATGGATATGTTTTTGATTATACGAAATGCGTTATGAATTGATGTATGGTGTTTCTAGGTGAAATGATATATGTTTTATATGATAGCAGAAATGATAAATACAAGATCATGATAAATAATTTGATGATAATGATAAATAATGATAATAATATATATAATGCTAAGAAAGTAGATGATGATATATGTACATGAGTGATTTGTTATATAAAAGATGTGTGATTTGTATGAAATTGTTATATGATTTTGTATGATAGTTAGTATTAAATGTTCATGTTTTTGTTATATGGAATGTTTTATGATTTCTATTATATGTTTTATTTGCCTCACTAAGTCATCGACTTAGCGTGATTGTTTCACACATAGGTTCGAAAAGAATATAGAGAGCAATACGGAGCTAGACAGGTCAGTATCTCCTTTACAAAGTTCAGATCAGAAAATATATGTAATTGGTATATAGAGGTAGTTGGCATATAAATAAAGTTTTGGAATTTGATATGCTCTAATTGGTTTGTAAAATCATATGATACTAATTTATGTAAATTAGTCAATTGTATTTAGTAAAAGTTTTAAAAGTATTTACTATTTTGTTCAAGTAAAGGTTTTGAAAAGTCAATATGACATCTCGGACTCGTAGCCGAATCGGGTACGGGTTGGGGGTGTTATATTTAATGGTATCAGAGCTATGGTTTAGCCGATTCTAGGCTTAAATCGAAGTCAACAGTATTTTTTTAAAAAAAATGTACATGCCAACACGAAGTGAAAAAGTTTATGGTCTGAACGGTAAGGAGTGTGATGTCTTGTTAATAGAGTTCAAGTTATTATATTAGATGTGTGATATGAAGCTTCAAAGTGAGCACAAGACGATATACCTGAAGGTAATAGCATTCACCTGCCCTGGCCAGGCAGGGAGAAGAGCGAAAAACCTCAGGGAATGCCTGTACAAGATTAGAAAATGTCTTCATGATGTTGAATAATATTTTTGATGTGTTTTCAATTTTCCACTTCTTTAACTCATAGAATGAATGTATCGAATTAGTTGAAAGAGTTAAGAGAACCCGAGTTCAATGGTGGATTTGAGGAAGATTCTGTTGTTACAAACCTTTGGGTTAAATGATATGAAGATAATGATTAGAAGGTTTTTATTTCTGCAAATGGAGAAGTTAAATTGAGTAGTTTCGTTACTAGTGAACAAGTTAGAATATGAACAAGTGTCACCATAAAACGTTAAAGGATCGAATGATGTGGTTAGAATTGTAAAAAGTCAAGAATAAGTGCATCAGTGATATGTTTATAAGATGAATGAATCAGAGTTAGGATTTGAATCAAATGGGTAGTATTGTGTATAAGATTGTGGATATGATATAGGTTTGTACTCCAGATGGAAAGAGTTAGCGTTGACTAACAAGATTGTGTGATGAAATGTATTGGAGTTATAAGATTTAAGATATTGTCAGGATATGATAACCAAATATGAAGGAATCTGGATACAGTGTATATTGTGATCATAGTAAAGTGATATAGTGAATGAATGAGGATTTGTATGTTTGAGTAAAGCTAAGGATTGATAAGAAGAATTTAAGATGTATACATCATTAATCAGTTTATAAGATAAAGAAGTTAGAATGTTAAGTATGAATATGGAAATTGCATGGTGTATGAGAATAAAGGTGGATTTATAAGTTAAGTAATTATTATTGAGATAATTTCGAATAGAAATGATGTATATAATGATTGATTGATTAGGGCTTGTGCCCTAGATTGAACAGTTGCTATTGATGAGTTGTAATAGTAAAAGTGATAAAGTTGTAAGATTTGGAAAAGATGTAAGGTTAAGTCAATCAAGTCTGATGTGAATTTAGATATAGTATATTCTAATAATGTAATGTGGTATAGTTAAGAAGATACGGATTTGTGTATCTAAAGGAAGCTAGAAGTATGAGAGTCTAAGAAAATATACCTATAAGAAGATTTTAAATTAGGGAAAAGTAATGAATAAAAATGAATGATTGAGTTTAAAGGATCAGATATGATAAAGGTTATGTTGAAGTATAATTATAAGTTGATTAGAAGTAAGAAAGGTTTGTCAAAGGATGTGAAAGATTGTTGATTCTGCAAGATGTATGTTTAATTATCTATGATGAAGATTTAAAGTTATGTTTCTTGGTCAAGTAGAAGTAGTCAAAGAAACAAAGAATGATTTATATGATTAAAGTTAAGAGACAGTAAGTGATGATAGAATGAAGTTGGAGTATGATTGCAAGGCAATTAGAGATTGATGAGTAAATTGATTGATTTATGATTTGAAGTGATAAGAACTGAAGTTAGTGTATACTTGATAAGTGATATGATATGGATGTATAAGGGAAAAAGGTAGATGAAGAACTAAAGGAATGAAAAGTAAGTTTTCTGATGGCAACAGAAAGATTAAGTAAATGAGGCAACATGAAACATTAGACATGTTCTTATCAAGATGTACATGAAAATTCGAGGACGAATTTTCTTTAAAGGAGGGGAGATTGTAACATCCTCAATACCGGGCTAGTGACTTAAAGGTGAATTTTGAAAGTATTGTGTTCAATTTTGAAATAAGTTAAAAAGTTCACAATTTTAATTAGAGAATTTTGAGGCTGGATTTAATAGTAAAGTTTGAAAGTAATAAGGGTATTATGGTCTTTTCTAAGAGAAGATTTCTATTTCTCTTTTAAGGGATATAAAAAAGTGGGAATGAGGGGAATGAGTTTCCAGAGTTTTCTTCTTCTCCTTTCTTCTTAACGCATGGAAGCCAAGAGCTAAGGTGAGAATTTTTATTAGTTGATTATTATTTGAATTCTAAGTTGGTTTTGATTCTTTGGAAAGTAAGAAAGCTTAAGAAAGTCTAAAGATAAGTAAAAACTCAAAGATGAAGATGTAAAGAGATTAAAGAATATGGGGTTTTAAGTGAAATTTTGAATAGAAGGTTTAAAAGAATTTGGAGGATGAATTTGACTTGTCATCTATAAGATAAGAAGTTAGAAGTGTTATAATTAAGTTGGATAACATGGAAACTTTGGTATGATTATTGATTTCCATAAGAAAGATGAAATTTGAGGTTAAAGATGAGATAAATGAATATTAATGAGTTTAAGTATGTATATGTAAGTTAGGAATATGAAAGGGATGAATGAAGCGTTTGAATTGAATCAAGTGGATTTTTGAGCTCAAAAATGATTTCTGGGCTAGGGAATCGGTGCCCATTCAAAGGGGTACCGATACCCTCTTAAACGAGCAGAATTCCAGAATGTCATGAGGGTATCTATACCCCCAATAGTGTATCGATACCCCCTAAAGGAAATGGAAATGTTGATTTCTTAAAGTCGTTTAAGCTATTAGTATCAAGTTATAAGGTTAGATTTTGATAGATTGCCTTAAATTGTATATTTGTGTAGATACCGAGCATAATCAGTTCTGAAACATTTGGAAAATAATCGATCAAGGGAAATATGAGATCGGTATTAACTTAGTGAGGCCCAGGTGAGTGCATCTTATTTTATAGGATTATAAGGAAATTGGACTTGTGATAAGTAGGCGAATGACATGAAATGTATGTATGATTGATTATATGAGCTGATATGTTCTTGTATGTGTTATAACTTATGTAAGTATAATAATAAGTCATATGATAAGATCTACGTAATATATAGAATGGAAAATATGTTTATGAAGAGTTATAAGAGAACCTACATAAATCATATGATAAAGGGAGTCTAGGATATGAAATAAAATATGCAAAAATAAAGAATATGATGAAGTGAATCCACGAGAAACGATAGAAACTAGGTAATTAGTGGAAAAGTTATATGAATAATGGGATTAGATGTACATAGTGGGATAATTAATTATGAGAATTTAATATAATAGCGTTATATGATTTAATATGAATTGAAAGAAACTAAATATGATTGAGTTATAATGAAATGAGAATAATGTATCATTAGGAACTTGAATATGGAGTGATATGAGAAATTATAGGAGTTATATGAAATTGAATTAGTAAATTGATTAATTGTATATAAAAAATAATAGAAGTAATATATGTTATCAGTATAATATAGGTTATGTAATAGTGCATACCAAGAAATAAAGAATAAGATAGATGATGCGATGTAAATTATATTATGAATTAGTGATTTAATGTGATATAATATGTAATAAACTTATGTGTTGTATGATAATATGAACATATGAGAAGAAGAGATAAGATAAGTGACTTGTGATAGGAACTATATGACCATAAATTATGTAAATAGGAATAATTTAAGTGATATGTATCTATGAATATTGGATATGTATATGTGATGATATATGAGGTCATATGAAATATTATATTATATGACTATGTGAGTATATGAAAAAGAATATAGTCATGTGAATTATATAGAAATGATTTATGTAACATGTTTGATATGTATTACATGTATAGATATAAGAGAATAGAACATAAACCATACGAAAAGATATAAGTCCTATGATATTACCTATGTGAATATATGAGAAAGTATAGGTGTTATATGTATAACATGATATGTGTGATTTCACAAAAAATGACATGAGCTATGCGATTACATGATTATAAAATATCACATGCGATAAGAGATAAGTATATGAATGTGTGAATATGAAGGGTCTACGCGGTCCTTCAGGACATATATGTATTCTTTGGAACATGTATGGGGTCTGTTGAGACACCTATGTGATCCTTGGCATATGTTCACAAAAAATGACATGAGCTATGCGATTACATGATTATAAAATATCATACATGCGATAAGATAAGTAATATGAATGTTGAATATGAATGAAATAAATGAATGCCCATATTATGTCATGAGAGCTAGGGGTACCCATATTATGTGTCATGAGAGCTAGGGGTATAGTTGGCATGCCAAGAGTCGAGGGTCTACGCGGTCCTTCAGGACATATATATTCTTTGGAACATGTATGGGGTCTGTTGAGACACCTATGTGATCCTTGGCATATGTTTATGGTTCTTAAGGAATGATATATGGTCCTTATGGACATTATTATATGGCACTACGGTGCAATTCTATGTGGCACTACGGTGCAATTCTACGTTGCACTTCGGTGCATTTATACGAGCTGTGGTGACAGCATTTGTGCATAACCTCAATGCACTCAAATATCTTTAGTTCTCACTAGTGTATCATGGGCTAATAAAGAAACAATAACAAATACAATATATATATATATATATATATATGATGGATATGTTTTTGATTATACGAAATGCGTTATATGAATTGTATGATGTTATGGGTGTTTCTAGGTGAATGAATATGTTTTTATGATATGCAGAAATGATAAATACAAGATCATGTGATAAAATTTGATGATAATAAATAATGATAATATATATTATATGCTAGAAAGTAGATGATGATATGTACATGAGTGTATTGTTATATAAAAGATGTGTGATTTTGTATGAATTGTTATATGATTTTGTATGATAAGTTAATATTAAATGTTCATGTGTTTTGTTATAATGTTTTATGATTTCTATTATATGTTTTATTTGCCTCACTAAGTCATCGCCTTAGCGTGTGATTGTTTCACACGTAGGTTCGAAAAGAATATAGAGAGCAATGTGGAGCTAGACAGGTCAGTATCTCTTTTGCAAAGTTCAGATTAGCAAATATATGTAATTGGTATATAGAGGTAGTTGGCATATAAATAAAGTTTTGGAATTTGATATGCTCTAATTGGTTTTGTAAAATATATGATCTAATTTATGTAATTAGTCAATTGTATTTAGTAAAAGTTTTAAAATTATTTACTATTTTGTTCAAGTAAAGGTTTTGAAAAGTCAATGTGACATCTCGGACTCGTAGCCGGATCGGGTACGGGTTGGGGGTGTTGCATGCAGAGCCAGCTGTTCTCGTACAGCTATATATTTTTGTCGTTTTTTGGCCAGAAATGCCAAGACATTTCAGTCTGCTTTAATAACGTGTGATGCCTCGACATTACTTCCCAAAGAGACCTTTTCCTTACTATTTCCTGCACATCACTAAAAATCACACCTTTCTCCTCATATAGCACCTTAATAAAATAAAATAACACAACCACCAAAAATGCAATTATATGTAGCTACATACATATAAAATGACCTATATGTACCCTTAAACAAATAATAACTTAAGTCAAAAAGGCCTTAAAAGTAGTGTTTTTACGGAGTTATCACACCCCCAAACTTAAGTTATTGCTTGTCCTCAAGCAATGGATAACAATTAACACAATCAAAATGTCATGGCAATTTTCATCAATAGGACAACAAGACAAAAATTAAATTTCAACCCTCAGAAAAATTGGCTTCAACATGCTAGACATATTAAGAATTCAAGTACTTTTCCCTAGGTCAAGATTCTTTATGGTGTTGTGTGTGCTTGATTAGGCAATTTCTAATTGAGTTCCCTAGTTTTGACACGGCATTTACTCCTTCATTAAGCATATTTATACTCCCTTTTCACTTACTACATATTTTTTTACGCTGCTACGAAGGGAGTCAGCTCATCACACCTACCATCCCACACTCTAGGTGAAAGGGAGCATACCTTCCACCCCCAAGCTAGTCAGGTAGAGTCATCCCGTGAATACTTTCATTCACTCGTATGCGCATGGCTGCCATTTATTAAAGAGAGTTCCAAGCAATGCCATGGTAAAGAGGAGTGTCCCTCTACAGCTATGTCGAAGCATTTATTCATGATTAAACAAAATTCATACATAAGGGAGTTATTAAACAGTGATTTATCATTTAAGCATAATACCATATTTTAATGCCAAGGCTAATCAAAGTTCTTTCATAAAAACTTCCTAAGTTCCTTAAGTATAGAGAACATACAAATCCTGTAAGAATAATTCATAAAGCATCAAGCCCTAGAGTCAGTTCTATCATTCTCAACAGTCATTTACATTCACTTTTTAGCCTAAAAAATTCATCATCATCGGGTATCATTAAAACATTTCATCTAACTGTCCTATCATTTACTGATGTCATGGCATAACTTTATGTTAATATTATCATGCACATGTTCTACAAAGAACACTACCTCCCCCAAACTTTAAAATTATACGCAAATAATGTGCAAGTATACACAATCGCAAAAGTAATAAAGTGATGAGTGAGTATCGTCTCCACAGGGATTGGAAGGATATTGAGTGAAGTTTATGCATTATTCTATCTAAGTATAGTTAGTCTTGATATATACAAATGTCACGGTAAATGAAAAATGTATGATGGTGGATATGGATGAATGGTATGCTGGTGTAGTAAATGGAAATGCAATGAAAAGAACAGATGTTTAATGTTGAGTATGGTGAAATGTTAAAGCAGTGAAAAATGGTAAAAACAGTAATTAAAAAAAATGAAATGAAAAGTAGATAATCCTCACGTGAAAGCTTCCAATGGATTGATTTGAGTATGTTAAACTTATTTCTTAGGCATATTTAAGTTTTGTGGACTTCACTTACTCGACAGGGCTTTCCTAAAGTGTTCTCAAATGAACCTAACAGAATAGGATGCCAAGGCATCTGCTCTCACTCAACGATGTTGGTCAGCCTACCCTATTGATAAATACACCCTTTGAAAATACTATAACCCATTGCTTATGAGGATCTTGTCTTGTGTTTCTCTCGAATACTACAAGTATTTTTAATTTAGGTTTCTCTCGAACACCTAACCTTAATCTAAGAAATGGACACTCCCATGCCTCTTACAAGCTTAGATGGTGAAGCATTCATAAGCAAAGCAAATAAAGAGCCAAGATAAGCTTAAATATACCATTAAAATAAAGTTTAAACAACCATAAAACCAACCACCACCAAATAAGTTAGTTCATGGTGGGGTTGGAAATATCCCCAAAATAAATCATGAAAATATTCATTCCAATCAACCCACAAATAAATAAATAAAATAGCAGCAAAGGGAAGTGAGAATAAGCCTTCGACGTGCACCACCAGAGGTATCCTCGGCCACTACGAACCACTTTAGCTCGCTAGCTCCTCTCAGCACCTAGCTCGCCACTCCTTGAAGCTTTATCAATGGAGGAAAACCCAATGAAGAAGAAAGGGAAAAGGAAAATAAAAATGAGATTTTTCTGCTTTATGCGTCTCCTTTCTTCCACACCATCTCTCTCTTGTGAGGTGTAATATATAATAAAAATATCTAGGGGTAATGATGAGGTTGTTGGGATATTGTTGGGTGCAAAATACCCCTCATACCCCTAAGATCACACCTTGTGTGTGAACCTTATCCTCCAGGTGGCAGTGGTCCCATAGCAGGTGGTTACAGCCATCATTTCATGTACAGAGCCAGCTGTCCTCGTACAGCTGTATCTTTTTGTCGTTTTCTGCGCCACAAATGCCAAGACATTTCAGTCTGCTTCAGTAACGTGTGATGCCTCGACATTACTTCCCAAAGAGACCTTTTTCTTGCTATTTTTTGCACATTACTAAAAATCACACCTTTCTCCTCATATAGCACCTTATTAAAATAAAATAACACAACCACCAAAAATACAATTATATACAGCTACATACATCTAAAATGACCTATATGTACCCTTAAACAGACAATAAAGCCTTAAAAGTAGTGTTTTTACGGAATTATCACACCCCCAAACTTAAGCTATTGCTTGTCCTCAAGCAATGGATAACAATTAACACATTCAAAATGTCATGGCAATTTTCATCAATAGGACAACAAGACAAAAATTGAATTTCAACCCTAAGAAAAATTGGCTTCAACATGCTAGACATATCAAGAATTCAAGTATTTTTCTCTAGGTCAAGATTCTTTATGGTGTTGTGTGTGCTTGATTGTATCTAATCTATACTTAACGAATTTAGGCAATTTCTAATTGAGTTCCCTAGTTTTGCCACGTCATTTACTCCTTCATTAAGCACATTTATACTCCCTTTTCACTTACTACACATTTTTTTAACGATGTTACGAAGGGATTCAGCTCATCACACCTACCATCCCATACTCTAGGTGAAAGGGAACATACCTTCCACCCCCAAGCTAATCAGGTAGAGACATCACGTGACTAGGGATGGTAACGGGCCAGGTTCGGGCCGTGTATTGGTCCCCCCGTCCCCGTCCCAATTTAAAAAACCGGTTCCCGTCCCCGTTTAAAAAACTGCAGGGATTTAAACGGGGATCCCCGTCGGGTAATCGGGGAAAACCGCGGGGAAACGGGTATCCCCGTTTAGCATAAACGGATATTTAAACGGGTATTGGGCCGGGTATTGGGTCGGTATTGGGTCGGTATTGGGCCGGGAATCGGGCCGGGTATATATATATATTTAAATTAAATATATTTTTTATTTAATTAAATTTATTAATATTATATATAAATAATTATTTTTAATATTTATCGGGTCGGGTATCGGGGCGGGTAATCGGGTAATCGGGGCGGGGATTACCAAACTCGTCCCCATTTAAAATAAATGGGTTTTTCCCGTCCCCGTTTATCATCTCCAAACCCGACCCGTTTAATTCGGTTTTCGGTTTTCCCCGTCAGGTTTGGGTTTTTTTGCCATCCCTACCCGTGACTACTCTCATTCACTCGTATGCGTATGGTTTCCATTTATTAAAGAGAGTTCCAGGTAATGTCACGGCAAAGAGGAGTGTCCTTCTACAGCAATGTTAAAGCATTTATTCATGATTAAACAAAATTCATACATAAGGGAGTTATTAAACAGTGATTTATCATTTAAGCATAATACCATATTTTAATACCAAGGCTAACCATAGTTCTTTCATAAAAACTTCTTAAGTTCCTTAAGTATAGAGAACATACAAATCGTGTAAGAATAATTCATAAAGAATCAAACCCTAGAGTCAGTTCTATCATTCTCAACAGTCATTTACATTCAATTTTTAGCCTAAAAAATTCATCATCATCGGGTATCATTAAAACATTTCATCTAACTGTCCTATCATTTAATGATGCCATGGCATAACATTATGTTAATATTATCATGCACATGTTCTACAAAGAACACAACCTCCCCCAAACTTGAGAGAAGCATTGTCCTCAATGCTGAATAAAAACTAAGTTAAAACTAGACTACATGCTATGCGATGCAATGCAATGTAATGCAAGGTAACTTGTCTTCTTAAGATGGTGGTGGAGTCACGCTGGCAGTGCTAGTAGTATTGCGCCTGGTGCACTTTCTCAATGGGGTGGGCTTGCGTCAGGCTCAGAATTGGGTTCAGCAGGTGGTGTGCTAGGGCCTTCAGTATTCTTGGATGCTGAGATCTCCACTTGCCCAATAGATGACTTCAGACGTCATCTAGTCCGTGTTGAATGGGTTAGCATCATTTGGCTTTGGTGTATTATCTTGCTGAGTGACATTTGGAAATGTCGTGGCATTCTCAAACGCTGGCAAGATTGCATCCATGATGACTGGAAGATTATAAGCCAAATATAGGAGTATCTTCTTATGAACAGGTGCCACGATTGTGTCTTGTTAGAGCCTCGATTGCATCTAGCTTTGCCATGGCATATTGGTTTGCAGCAGCCTATGAAGTTCCCTCGTGAGATTTCATTATACTCATCCTCCAAAACACCATTTGTCCTAAAAAGAAATAATATTAAATTTAAAAAATAAAGAAATAAAACAAAGAAAAATAAACAAACAAATACTCACAACAAAATAAAACTTCTAAAACATAAATTAAAAGGGTTTAAGGGATGCAAACAAAACATCATGAATTGTTTATGGCATTTTTGTCGCGTTCGATTGGAGCACCAGTATAGACCAAAATGCTCCACACATATAACAACACCACCTTCAGTGTAAGTCGATAGAACCCAATTTGTAGGACCTTTGCAGTAGTCCTCTCTTTTTTCTCCCCGTTGCTGTGGTATCTTTTAATTGCTTGGATAACAAATCCGTTCAAGAAGTAGGGGTCGTCATCTTGCATCAATCTGTTCTTGCCCTGGCTATTCAAGTATGAAAGCAAAACACCACTAACAAGAAAATTTACAATATCAGCATACCACGACAATGTCGTGGCAAATAATAATTTCTCATCAGGGAATTGTTTCTCCATTTTATTCCTTAGTGCTTTAACAATTTCTAGCCTAGAAAAATGGGAAACTAATTGGGGTTGAGTAAATTCAATGAAATCAACAGGTTCAGATTTCGTACCTGGTCTAGCTATGAGTAAGCTAGACTGACCCGTCTCCTTTGAAATATCCTTAAGCTCATCTTTATCTTCTTCATCGAGCTTCAAGTACTCACAAGTGCCTACAAAATTGTCGTGGCAGAATTCTACTGCTTCCATTTGGTCATCAACTTCTGCTAGTAGGGGTTTTTCTTTTGTTGTGGTATTATTTTGTATGCCACCATTGTGGTTACTCACTGAACCTTCAACTTTATTCTCCAGCAAATGTGCGTCCTCTTGCAAATGAGATTCTTCATGCATAATCTCATAGCTAGGTTCTTCGAGTGTTTCTCCCCCAAACTTAGCATCTTTGTAGATATGGGTGCCACTCCCTAAGGTGAATGTACTAAATTGCTCACTGCCTTTAGCCTCAGTAACTTCAGTATCACTAGGCAATCTGCCTGGTTGGTATTCTTGTAATGCCGTGGCAATTTGATCCACTTGCATTTCTAAAGCTCTCAAAGACAAATTATGACTTTGCAACCATGTCCCTTGACTTTGTAATAATTCTTCTTAACTCTGAATAGATGTGTCGTGTTCTTGTAATAGAGTCTTTGTAGTTGCCATAAAGTCTTGCATAATGGCCTCTAAAGAACTTGTATTAAGTGAAGATGTTGTCCCCTTCCTAAAAGTATGCCATGGCATATTCATTTGAAAGGTTGGGGGCTCATCCATATACTGCTGCTGAGTGAGATGGTTGACATTACGAGCTCCTTGATTTTCCCATAAGAAATTGGGACGTTGAGTCCATCCATTGAAGCTTCCCATATAGTTGATGGATTTTTTATTGTTCAGGCATTCATATTCATGGTGATTGCCACGGCATAACAGACATGCCAAGCTAGCAACCTTTACTTCTTTCACCTCATTAGAATGTTGCAAATCCTTCAACATATTGGTGATGGTAGAGAGTTGGGTCGATACTGAATCTTCAGTTTCTAACTTGAATGTCCCAGATGCCTTCCTTCTAATTTTAAACCTTAAAGAGGGAAATTGGTAATCATGGTTAGAAATTCGATCAAGAATGCCAAAAGCCTCTTCAGGTGATTTGTCAAGTAAAGTGCCATTTGTACAGGCATCTAGCATCATCCTAGTGGGTGCATTGGCTCCATTTTAGATCATCACCACTTGAGTCCAATCGTGGAATCCATGGTTGGTACATTTGTGAAGCAATTCTTTGTAGCGGTCCCAACACTCATGCATTGACTCGTCATCAGCTTGGTGAAAAGATGCTATGGCATTCCTAATATGGATGTTCATATTCGGTAGATTATGCCGTAGCAAAAATATTTTGCACAATTCAGCCCAAGACCTTATCAATCCATAAGGTAATCCATTGAGTCATGCCCTGGCATGATCTTTCAAAGAATATGGAAATAACTTCAATTTCAGCACATCTTCATGCATACCTTCTTGTCAAAAGGAGTCACAGACCTCCAAAAATGATCGAACATGTTGTCTTGCATCCTCATGAGGAGCACCCAAACTTTCCAATCAATCCAACACGTCGAACATAACCGGTTTGAGCTCGAATTGGGTTGCCTGAATCTTGGGAGCTATAATAATAGGTTTTAGGTCATTCAAGGTAGGAGCTAAGTAATCTCTAATAGTTTATGGTCGAGCAGTATTCCCAACATTGAACATGGCATTTGAAAAACAGTTCTGGTGGGTCTTTTATGTGTCATGAGTTAACGTAACACCTGAAAAAGGTAAACACAAAAACAAGTAACTATGAACAAATAAAAGAAATAAAATGGTGCAACAACTAAACTCAACATCATCAATTGTCAATCCCCGGCAACGGCGCCAAAAACTTGTTGCGTATTGTGAGTATTATAAAATTATACGCAAATAATGTGCAAGTATACACAATCGTAAAAGTAATAAAGTGATGAGTGAGTATCGTCTCCACAGGGATTGGAAGGATATTGAGTAAAGTTTATGCACTATTCTATCTAAGTTGAGTTAGTCTTGATATATACAAATGTCATGGCAAATGAAAAATGTATGATGGTGGAAATGGATGAATGGTCTAATGGTGTAGTAAATGGAAATGCAGTGGCAAGAACATATGTTTAATTTTGAGTATGGTGAAATGTCAAGGCAATGAAAAATGGTAAAAACAGTAAATAAATAAAAAATGAAATGAAAAGTAGATAATCCTCACGTGACAAGCTTCCAATGGAATGAATGGTAGGGATTGATTTGAGGATGCTAAACTTATTTCTCGTGCATATTTAAGTTTTGTGGACTTCACTTACTTGACATGGCTTTCCTAAAGTGTTCTCAAATGAACCTAACAGAATAGGATGTCAAGGCATCTGCTCTCACTCAATGATGTTGGCCAGCCTACCCTATTGATAAATACACCCTTTTTAGTCGTTGAAATCCTATCTTAGTCTCTCCCGAGATCTAAGGGATTAGGTTATAATATTCCTAGGCCGGTTCAAAGCCCCTTGAAAATACTATAACCCATTGCTTATGAGGATCTTGTCTTGTGTTTCTCTCGAATACTACAAGTATTTTTAGTTTAAGTTTCTCTCTAACACATATCCTTAATCTAAGAAATGGACACTCCCATGCCTCTTACAAGCTTAGATGGTGAAGCATTCAAAAGTAAAGCAAATAAAGAGCCAAGATGAGCTTAAATATACCATTAAAATTAAGTTTAAACAACCATAAAACCAACCACCACCAAATAAGTTAGTTCATGGTGGGGTTCAAAATATCCACAAAATAAATCATGAAAATATTCATTCCAATCAACCCACAAATAAATAAAAAAGTAGAAGCAAAGGGAAGTGAGAATAAGCCTTCGACGCGCGCCACCGGAGAAGCAAAGGGAAGTGAGAATAAGCCTTCGACGCGCGCCACCGGAGGTCTCCTCGGCCACCACGAACCACCTTAGCTCGCTAGCTCCTTTCGGCACCTAGCTCGCCACTCCTTGAAGCTTTATCAATTGAGGAAATCCCAAGGAAGAAGAAAGGGAAAAGGAAAATAAAAATAATATTTTTATGCTCTATGCGTCTCCTTTCTTCCACACCCTCTCTTTCTTGTGAGGTGTAATATATAATAAAAATATCTAGGGGTAATGATGAGGTTGTTGGGATATTGTTGGGTGCAAAATACCCCTCATACCCCTAGGATCACACCTTGTGTGTGAACCTTATCCTCCAGGTGGCAGTGGTCCCATAGCAGGTGGTTACAGCCATCATTTCACGTGTAGAGCCAGCTGTCCTCGTACAACTGTATCTTTTTGTCGTTTTCTGCGCCAGAAATGCCAAGGCATTTCAGTCTGCTTCAGCAACGTGTGATGCCTTGGCATTACTTCCCAAAGAGACCTTTTGCTTGCTATTTCCTGCACATCACTAAAAACCACACCTTTCTCCTCATATAGCACCTTAATAAAATAAAATAACACAACCACAAAAAATACAATTATATGCAGCTACATACATTTAAAATGACCTATATGTACCCTTAAACAAACAATAACTTAAGTCAAAAAGGCCTTAAAAGTAGTGTTTTTACGGAGTTATCAATATTCATATCGAAGATTGGGTTTTCATACCGAAGGCTTGATATTAATACCCAAAGTGGTTGAGTGACTTTAAGATGTCAAATAGACTCAAGAGTGAGGAGTTTATATCGATTAAGATCAGACATCTAGCTTGTGTATGGGAGGTTACTAAATCACCATTGGGGACTAAAATTACCAAATTACCCTTATTAACCCGTAAGAGCTAAGGAAGATCTGTAATGATAGAACTTAGTTTGTGGGGGACATAAATGACCACATATACCCAAAAACACTCATAATAGTGAGTTACAACTAGGGATGGACATGTGTCGGGAGTCGGATTTTTGGTTAATCCGATTCCAACACGAATATTGTACTCCTTCACCCGAACCCGATCTAACTTTTTAAAGCAAAATTTGACCTAATCCTAACATTAAAAAATTAGCCCTAAAATCATGCAAAACTCATAATTTAGGGTTCATTCAAAAATAAAATAAAATAAAAAATCAACATATTCAAACCAAAAGAAATTTAGGGTCTAAAAATTCATTCCTATATACTTATCAATTCAGAATATAACTATTTTATACTCTAGTAAATTCATAAAATATTGAATTAAAATACAATAAAAACAGACTTGTACAAAAGAAATACATGAGGATCGATTCCATGAATTTGCGGTGAAAAGAAACATATTTGATTTTGCAGCTAACATTTTCGACTGAATCAATATGTGTTGGATTTAAAATTCAAGATTTTAGTTTCTAAGTTTTAGAATTTCAGATTCAATGAAAAAATGGTTAAAAAATAAGATTCAATGAAAAAATGGTTAAAAAATAAAAGAAATAGAAGAACAAAGGAAGATGGAAAATAGAAGATGAAAAGTAGAAGATTAAATCGAGAAGAAATACATAGTAAAGGAAAGGAAAGGAAAAGAATTGAAAGAAACAAACCTGACAGGTACTTGGAACGACAACAAAAGAGGAAAAGAGGAAAGTATGGAGAAAAAAATGAAAAAAAAAAACCTAACATATACATACATACATATATTTTTAAAATTGTGTATATTTATTTTTGAGTAACTAATAAAAAAATTGAATAAGTAAGGTACTAACAACAGTTGGTCTAGTGAGATGAGACATTAGATTCTTTAAATAATGTCATAAGTTCAAATTCGGACATTTACATATGAAACAAATTTAGTTAGGAGGGTTGCCTTTGCCTTTGAACTACTCAATTAATAGATCAAGTACCGGTGATTATATAAAAATAAATTGAATAATATTAATTGACATTTATTTTCAAATTTCTTTGTGCAGCGAAAAGGGTAGAAAGAGAGGTTTAGGTGACTGATGAATTAATGTCTTTGAACATTATAGAAGCATAAGGCACCCATCTTGAGAAAAGAATTTCAGAATATCTTATTCTTCTTGTTCTTTTATAATAGAAAATCATTTTGTTTTTTATATAAAGGAAATCGGGATATAAATTAGAAAATAAATAGATACTAGATTTAATAATTAATTTTATTGAATAACATTTTAATATATATATATATATATATATATATTCATTGAATTAATCTCATTTTATTTTAATTATTTTGTCACTATATTGGTTCTGCATGAATTACTATCTTCACACACCAAGACGGTGGGTGAACCATGCAAAGCTATCTCCCAAAAGTAATACTTCTTATCATTATATAAACGTGATTTAAATTTTGTGTAGGTGACCTAAACACGACCACCATCACAACATTAAATTTGAGAGAGGTTTATAATTGTTGTGTTTGTATTATATTTCGTATATAATTTTATAAATATAAAATAATAGAATTTCTTAAAATTAATCAATTATTTTATTGAGAATAAAAAGAATATAAGCATTATTACACTAATAAAGTATATAATGAATATTTGGCCAAATTTGAAGCTCCGTTGTAATCTATATCCCAAAACTTAAGTGCCGTTTGGCTTTTTTTCTTTAGTTTTGTTGGTGGATGGCGACAATATTTTTAATAGTATGGATTGTTGATAATTTTTATATCTTACTTTTAATTTTAAATTTATAATAACTATGTCTTCGTAACACGATTTTCTATGTTTTATGAAACGTTTTTTTGTCTTTTGATACATTTGTGATTTTCTCTATTGATCGTTTGATCGTTTTTTTTTTTGTTTAAATTATTTAAGGTTAGATGTAGCATCACCTCGATTGTTCAAGATGACGTTTATTTATTCTCATGTTGATTTGTACTTCTTTGGACCCTCAGATGAATTTAGATATACAATTTGTGTTTGAAGATAGTTTTTCACTATGCTCGGCTCTAATTCACGATTGTCGGTGATCTTTCAGTTGCTTAATCATTTGTTGTGATTCGGTTGTCGATGCATTCACATCTATTTGTATCTTTAATTCTTTATTTTGTTCGTAGATCTGTTCAAATTTTCGAACTAATTAGGTTAATCGACCTAACCGAATTAGTTCGGTTAATTTGGTCGGCCACCGAATTAGTTCAGTCGTTTAACGGTTAAGAAAATTTTTAGAATTCGGTTAACGATTAATTCGGTTTGAAATCGGTTAATTAACCGAAATTAAATTTTAAATATTAAATATATTATATATAACATATGGGCTTAGTCCAAACCATTTAAAACTCAATTAATAATTTAAGATTCAATAACTTTTAAACCTAAAACAATATTAATTAATTAAAAAAATTATATAAAATTTTTATTTTATAATTATATATTATTTAAATTAATTGTAAACTGTTTTTTTGAATTAAAAAAATATTAAATATATTGTATATAACATATGGGCTAAGCCCAAACCATTTAAAATCCAATTAATAATTTAAGATCCAATAACTTCTAAACTTAAATCAATATTAATTAATTAAAAATTTTATATAAAATTTTTATTTTATAATTATATATTATTTAAATTAATTATAAACTTTTTTTTGAATTAAAAAATATTTAATTTTTATATAAATTCAAAATTCTAAAAAAATTCGGTTAATTCGAAAATTAATCGAACTTTATTCGGTTCGGTTAATATTTTCGAAAAAAGTTCGGTTCGATTAACGGTTAAAGAAAAAAAAGTTCGGTTAATTCGGTTAATGGTAATTCTGTCGTTTCGGCCACCGAATTAACCGAATGAACAACCCTATTTGTTCGAATTCTTATGGATGATTCTTAACTTTTTCCTTGTATGTTTATTATACGATCTTGAGTGGTTAATTTTGTGTCAATGATTATATAAAATGTCTTAATTATATGTTTAATTTAAATTTATGATTATATATTTTTATTTTAAAGTTTTTTTAATAAAAATAATTGTTTTTATTTGTAGATATATATATATATATATATTAGAAAGAAGATTTTGTTTTCAATAATAAAAAATAGAAAATAGAAAAGAAGAAAATTAAAACTTGGCCCAATTCCAGTACTCCATTTGTACTGATACGTTGAATCCAATAATTGCATTGTTTATTTATTACAATTCTGGCATTCATTCATCCAATTCCAGTTGGAAGGTGCAAAACCCACAAACTAACCTTTCAACCTTCACATGTTCATCAACATATGAATTTTTTTTTATGATTTAGATGATTTTTAATATTTTATATTAATAATTTTATAAATTTATTTATAACATAAATTTTTTTAACACATTTTCGTAAATAAAATTGATTGTGTATCCCATCCAACGGTGGTCAACATAGCCGAACCCGAGGTGAATTTGAACAAAGAAATTTTGGTATCGGGTCAAACAGTCCAACCAAAATGATTATGTATTAAATTTAAAATTACGCTCTTTTTTTTTTAAATATAACAGTAAAATTGGACCAACAGCTGGTTAAGATAAAATAAATAAATAATTTTTGATCCGATTTAGGTAATGGACAAATCTATTTGCCGAACATTAGGCCATCTTGATGGTTCCATGAGATGACTCAGATACAGTAATCTTAATATACAATTAAATAAAGACGTTATCGAAAATGTTAATATTTTTTTAATATTTTCGGTAAAATTCTATCTAAAACATTATTTTTTTACCGAAAATGTTAATATTGGGTTCTACTTAAAATGTTTAACATTTCCAGTAAAACGTTACCTAAAACATTATTTTTTTTCTACCGAAAATATTAATATTGGGCGCTACCTAAAATTTTATTTTTTTCTATCAGAAATTAAGTAGCGAAATTAACATTTCCGGTAGGATCTTTCTTTAGCTGTATATTAAAGATGTCGTACATCATAACTACCCTGGTTACAATAAAAAAAATGGTGTGTGTTTGTTTCTACATGGTGACGTTTTCATCAATAATTGAAATTCGATGGCGTCCATATCATATAATTGATATTCATTCTTTACCTTTACCACAAATAATATGATCCAAAAACAATACCTCTTACTGTCAAAATTCACATCCATTAAGTTTGACATATTCAATTTCAAGTGCTTATCATAAGCTTTTTTTTTATCGGAATATAAAAGAAATATTAAATTAAGCAACATACAAAATCGTAAGGGTTTAAATTAAATTTACCCATGAATAAATCAATACGAAAAAATAAGATAAATAGTCTCAATTAGTATATTATCGTCTACCTCAGATGATCGTCAAGTTTTTAGCAGAAAATGGTGTGCGTTTGTTTCAACATGGTGACGTTTTCATCAATAATTGAAATTCGATGGTGTCCATATCATATAATTGAGATTCATTCTTTACCTTTACCACAAATAATATGATCATTTTGTAATTTTTAATAGTCAGGGGACTCAACAAAGAGAAGCGTTATAGTTAGAAGACTATTTTGTAATTTTTAATAGTCAATATACTCAACAAAATAATATCCTATAATTAGGGACCATTTATATAATTTACCCAAATCGGTTTTTGAGGAGGCCCGACTGTGAGTCCAATTAAGCCCAAGCCATTTTTCAGCCCTCAAACTAAATTTGTAGTCTTTTTTTTAATATAAATCAAATCTCCATGGAAGCTGCTTATGGCGCCAACGCGCTTCATCATCCCAAAATCCATTGCTTCTAACAAACGCTAAGCTTTCTGTAAGGCCAAATTTCCAAAGTTAAAGAGGGTCCATTGTTTCTCCCTTTCGAGAATTTCAACTAACAAAGAGCTGATTCTTACTGAAGATTGACCTTATCTTCTCAAGCTCTCGATTGGCTCTGGAAATTTCTTGTTGGGTCGTGCAGTCCACGCTTTTTTTAATCAAATCTGATTCTTCAAACGGCGTTTTTCAAGGAAACAATCTTATCAATTTGTGCACGAAATTCAATGAAATTGATGATGCCCGAAAGTTGTTCGATGAAATTCCTGTTAGAAACACACTCACTTGGACTACTTTAATTAAAGGCCATTTAGACAATGGAGATCCCGAATCCGTGTTTGGAATCACTCGCGGTATGTATTTCTTAATTTTAAAAGCGTGAAACAAGGAAGAAGACCTGATTCGAGGTGAGCAAATCTATGGTTTTGTTATAAAAAGTGGGTTCGAGGGGAATCCTTTTGTGGGCACTTCTTTGATTTCCATGTATGCAGTGAATGGTTTCTTAAATGAAGCAGAAAAAGTTTTTAATATCATTGGATTCAAGGATGTTCAGTGTTTGAATTACTTGATTTTGGAGTATGGAAAATCTGGGTTTAAGGAGAAAGCTTTTCGGGTTTTCGTTGACATGTTAAGTTCGGATTCGGAGCCAACTGATTATACGTTTACTAATCTGATAAGCTCATGTAGTGAAAATTTCGGCATTGGCAAAGGGAAACAGATGCATGGGCTTGCTGTAAAGTATGGAGTCGTCAAAGTGACCTATTTGGTGAATGCTTTCATTACTATGTATGGGAAGCTTGGGATGGTAGAAGATAGTGAAAGAATGTTTCATATTTTGAGTGAGAGGACTTTGATTTCTTGGACTGCGCTTATTTCGGGGTACATAAGAAGTTGCAGTGAAAAGGCTTTTCACACGTTCTTGGAATTACTTGACCATGGAATTTCATGTTATCCAGGCTGTTTAGTGACTGTGCTTGATGGTTTCTCAGAGTGCAAAAACTTGGATTTGGGAGTTCAACTCCATGCATTTGTTGTTAAGGTTGGTTATCTATGTGATGCCAATATCATGACTGCATTAGTAGATATGTATTCTAAATCCGATAACTTAAAGTCCGCAAAAAGAGTATTTGATGGTTTCTCTGGTAAAAATATTGCTTAGTTTAATGCAATTCTCATTGGATTCACTGAAACAAGTATAGATGGCAACGATGAGGATGCCATGGTTTTGTTTCATCAACTGAAATTAACTGGTATAAAGCCCGATTTAGTCACTTTCTCACGGCTTCTTTGTTTGTCTACCAAACAAGCTTGTTTAGTAAAAGGGAAATGTCTTCATGCTTTCACCATTAAAACAAGGTTTGAACCTGACTTAACTGTGAATAATTCTTTGATAACCATGTACGCTAAATGTGGCAGTATCGAAGATGCTTGTCTAATATTTGATGGTATGAGTCGCCGTGATTCAGTTTCTTGGAATGCCATAGTTTCCACATATTCCATCCACGGTCAAGGCAAAATGGCTCCTCGACTCTTTGAAGAGATGAAACAAGGTGTTGCAGTTGATGAGATTACTATATTGGCTGTCCTTCAAGCTTGTTGTTACACAGGGTTATGGCAAGAAGGGTTATGTATACTCAATGAAATGGAATCGAATTCCGGGATCACCTCGTCAGTTGAGCATTTTGCTTGTATGGTTGATCTTTTAGGGAGGGCCGGGCGTTTGTCGGAAGCAATGAATCTCATTAACGTCAGCCCTTTTCAGGATTCACCTCTACTATAGACGACACTGGTAAACATCTCTAAGTTGCAAGGGGATTTAGATTATGCCATGTTAGCTTCGGAAACCCTGCTAAACTTGACGCCCGAAGAAGCTGGTTCCTACATACTTGTTTCAAACATGTATGCTGGGTCCGGATTGCTAGATGAGGCGGCGAAAGTCAGAACAACCATGAAGGAGTTGAAGTTAAGTAAGGAAGCAGGTTGTAGTTGGATTGAAATTGATAATAAGGTCCATCGTTTTGTGGCGAGTGACAAGGATCATCCAGAAAGTAGAGAGATTTATGCCAAGTTGGATCAATTAATGAATGAAATCAGGTGGAATAATTGTGATGCCAATGGTCCTTATTTGATTGGGGAAGTTTATTAAATTTCTGGTGTTTTCCAACTTTTGGAAAATTTATTTGCTTGTAGTTACGGTTAGAATTAGGATGCCATCAATTTTACCAAATAACACAAGCATGGTTTTCAGAACCGGACCGATCAATGAACCGATCGTATTACCGGTTCAACCGGTCGAACCGGTTAGACCGATCGTAAGAACCGACCGACGTCATAATTATTTAAAAAAAATTAAATAAAAATACTAAAAACATTTAATAAAAAATAAAATAAAAATTAGGTTGAACCAGTTCACGGTCCGGTCCGATTCGAACGGTTCAAAATCGATTCGAACAGTTCCTTACGGTTCACTAGAACCGATTTAACCGGGGTAAAATGAATCGAACAAGACAATAGTTCCCGATTAAACCAATCGATCCAGTCCAATTTTCAAAACACTGCCTAGAAGTCATTTAGAGGCTCTCTGCACCCAACAAAACCGCCTTTTGTTCCGTCACTCCACAATAATAAATAAATATTAATAATAATAGTGGTGGTACCAAGATTGACACAATTCCATCTCTATTTGCCCCTACTTTCTCTAAAATTTCGTCTTTTTTGTGCATAGATACAATATCATCTCCAAATATACGAAAATTAAATAAAATACCCAAGTCGAGCATATCTTTTCTTTTTATTTTTTTATTTTAAATATTGATAAAATGATAGACTTTGAAGTTCATATGGAAAAGCCATAAAAAGACTATGACCATTGGCATAATTTTATTAACTTTTATGTTTGTTAACATTTCTGAATATGTTTGAAAATGTTCATAAACACTTGTACGCTAAATAAACATAACATAAATACTTTCAAAAATAAACAATACACTAAATGAGCCGAACATAAATACCTCAAAAACAAACACGAATCTAACCTTATTCGTTCAAGTTCGACTCGTTTACACCCAATTTAATCCACATCTAAAATTCAGATATGACCGATACTACTAATGAGTCGAGAAGGGAACATGGTAAAGTCGTTTAAAAATATCATCCACCACCGGTCAGATTTTACGCCAAAGTTAATTTCACACATCATACATTAAGAGACTGAAAATACTGATTACAAAGCCAAGCCAAGAATGATTTGCCTGTTAACATAACATAGTGCTCCTCCCTTCAACTTGGTCGAATGATCCTCCAGGCTCACACCAAGAAACATCGTCGACGAGATGAAACAAAAGCATGGAACGGTGAAACAATAGGAGTTCACAATCAGGAACTCCACAATACGAATAAAGAGTTGTAACAATAAAAAGGGATGATTGGAGAGATACTTCACCCCTTAGGGAGGTTCATTTGATTGTCAGGGCTCTGTGAGACACCCCATTTACCATGATTCTCTCATGTGGCTGTCTCGGACAGTCTCCTCCTTCCAATGTTTTATCTGAAAGTGAACGAGAGGTAGACAAATGAAACCCTTGATGATGCAGATAGTAGCTGTTGCTGTTTGAGAATGCTTGCTGCATGTTTGTTCCCTGAAGTTCAGATCCAGTAGCTTCTCTCAATGAGTTGTTGGCACGTTGTGATGAAAGATTTGAACTAACCTCACTGCTTTTGTCAGCCTTGGCTTTAGATGCATCACTTTCCGGCTTCTTCGTATTTAAGAACCGCCCCCCACATCCTCTTGCTCTTCTCATAGCATGTAAATGTCGAGACTCGTGAAGGTAGGGCTTAAAAACACGACAAATAGACACATAGAGCCTCATAAATGCACGTGAAATACAAATAATGAAGAAACAAGTAGACCACATTCTTGCCTGAAAAGAGATTTCCCTTGCACTAGGATGTAGTAATACGTGCAAAGAAAGATTTTTCACACGTATGGTACTACCTCAATTATCAATCTCATGATAACAATACGTGCATATGCATTATTTTCATGCTATATTTTGTTGGAACAACGATTTCCCAGTTTGAAATAGCAAAGAAACTATCATTCTTCATAACGGATATTGGTATCATTAACCATCTCATTCAAGAGAACTTAAAAACTTGAATGAACAAGTACGAAAATAAATTGAAACTCAGTTGAATAATGAACTTAGTGGAATAAGTGAAAACAAACTTTACACTTAGTTTGACAGCTATAATATATTGTCGAACAACCAGCTTCAAGTAAAGGCTTGAACATTAAGATAGAATACAATGACAATGTATTCTCTTGAAATATATAACGTTCAAGTATCTGCTTACATCATCATGCCTTTGAAATCTCTCTTCTACACTCTGCTTCAACGATAATCTCTCTGCTCTTTATGACATGGACATGCATCACTCGAGGAATTAGATAGTCTTTTGGTCTCAACAATTATCATATGAGAAACTTTTGTATCTTAGACGAGTAATGGTACTTTATCGCTTCTAAACTATTATTATTAATAAAAGCCTGATGTTTTCATCATTTCATAAGTATCACACTGTGAGATTTTGGTATCACTGATCCACCAGTTCTAGTCTCCTTGCTGTCCATCAATGCTCACGGTAAATATTGGAACATTTTCTCACTTTTCACAAAACTCGAACTGCTCAGTGTTTTCCTATTTTCCTACTTTATGCAAGTTTTAATCTCAATAAGACACACAAAACTCCATGCCACCAGATTATCACATTAATTCATTTATCACATGCAAAAGGAACACGGTTGAGATTGTGACATACTTGCCTTAGAACTTTAACCATGAAATTGCAAATGCCAATATGCCATGCAAAATCAAAATATATTCTCAAGCATCACGTACAACGAAGAATAGAATCTACACCTACATTATAGTACTAACCAACTGTATTCCAATGCAAAACATTCGTGATAATCGATTACTTATATGTAAGTGCTTATATTTAGACCAAAAAAATACCTTTCGAGATTTGGTTACTTTCTTCTCCAGCTCAGCTTTTGCACGTGACTGCCTTCGTCTCAAAATCCCATGATATTGCTTAGCATTCACATAAACAGGCTCCTCTGCTACTTCAAGAGGCAACGCCATTCTAGCAGGATACACACCAAGACTATGGGCATTTACCTGAAATGATATTTCAATAATTTTCAAAAATATTCATTATTATATTTTAATAGCATATTCAACTTCTAAGAAAAAAAAATTCTATGGCATGAATACATAAAAAAACTTGCATAATTACTTTCTATATCATAATCAATGATAAGATAATTTTCAATGTACACATTACCTGGTGTTACTAGTAATCTTAAATCCGAGTTTACTTTTTGCACTGTTTCCATTGACAACCCTACCTTGAGAAGTGAATGTTCGACAAATGGTGTTTTCTTTTTAACCATCATTTTAGACAACGGCATGGATATTCTATTATTTATTAGTAACATATCATGCAAGTGATATTATGAACCAAATACAAAAGCCTTCCACATTCTATATCAAGAGATACCAAACCATATTTTAGTGTTAGATTTTGAAACTTCTGATGGAAAAAAAGATTTTTTTCATTTCACTTATTACCTTTCAATTTGCCATGCCACTGGGATAATAATAAATACAAGAAAGTATTACTTCTAATTCTTTTGATGAGGTATAGAGTGAGAATTTGTCCATAAAATGGATAAGTTATCAAACCATTGCATCACCATTTCGAGGGTTTAAAGAATGGTAAAGTTTTTATTGCTCGAGACATGGTATTCATGCAAGCAAGGTGCATAACTCGAGCAGTCTTACTGAAAAAAATCCACTTTGGGAGTGTTTTTTCTATGATTATTTACCTACTCCGACTCAATTTTTCTCGACATACTCATGTTTGAATCATATTCAGACATGAATATGATGATTTAACCTACCAAGAGACCTCCAATACATGAAAAAAAACTGAGAATACCTATGTCGAACACATTGGTGTTGTACACTCAAACCCACGTACAAGTAGCTTAAGTCATTTACATTGCCTTAGAACCCTATCTATTCATACTATTAAAAAGACACATTGGTGTTTTATATTTTTTGCCTCAAATTAAGGGGCAGGAACAATCCATGCACGCGAACCCAATTCAAAACCTTAAAACGAGAAATCCTTTGCTGTTTTACTACCTTTTTTCAACTCTTATGAAACCTTGTACAAGGATGATGATGATGGGAAAAAATAGCAAGGCTCGTATACATGCATATGCTTTTACAGTCTAAAACTAAAATGCTGTGACCCTTTATTTTTCTCGAGTCACACATGTCCGGTGCGTATGCAAGCATAGGTATGGAGATATGATCCTCCAAAATAAATGGAAAAACTTCAAGTGGGCTTGAGTTGAAATTACACGTGTCAGGCACACACTGGTATTTGACAAGACTGACACACAAAAACATGTCAAAAACAAGCTCGAGTCTAAAAAAATTAAATGGAGATACAGCCATCTTAGGAGCAAATAATTTTTAGGCAGTCAAAAGGTTAATATACCCATACAAAACCAAACAATTAGGAACATAAAAAATATTTAAGGTGAATAGTGGACTGCATAAACCCATACCAAAGATTGAGGTACATAAGGAGGCACTACTCCCCCATAATATGGATCAGCATATGGATAGGAAGGACATGCCTGCAAGACAGTTTTCCTCTTAGAATTCAATCATTGCACCATTCGAGTAAATATCTATGATGGCCTCAACCTAAAATACGAAAGGTGGACATATAGGTTTTTTATCCAATAGTTATAATTGAAGCAAAAGATAATTTAACCATTGGATGAAATACTATTCGTCTTTCCACCTTTCTATCCTTCCTATCAAATCAAACCCACAAATGATAAATCCAACAGTTAAATATAATATGCTATGCCAATTGATCTTCAAAATTATATGCGTTCTCCCAAGAGAGGAAGAGAAAATTTACAATTGAGGGGCCAACAAGCTCCAGCTGGATTGGTGGTGGTACATAGTCACCCATTGTCGGACGTATAACAGGTATAGTATGTTGTAAATATGATTGTTCATTGCCACATTTTCCATCTGTTCATAAAAGAAAAATCAACATTAGCTTTGCAGCATATCAACATGATATGTGAAAATGGAATGCAAGTTAACAATTGTTAAAGTACAACAGTAACTAAGAAAAGACAAAAAGTTCATTGCCTAGAAAACGAAGAGAGTCGTTATTGCTGTTTGGTTATGGTATAGCAATGTTAGTTGAATGAATGCAATTCAACTCCAATCAGAATTTTGATAGGATCAATGCCCTTCCATGGTCTCATTGAAATCTGCCTTGAGACTACATCAGTTACACAATCAAGTCTTTTAAATCTCATGACTGCAACTCAAGTACAATAATGAGTTGAATATCATGCCTTGAAAATTATTGCATTCAAGTATTACGCCTTCCTTACTTCAAATTAAAAACTGATCATTTGATTTTTGAAGGCAAAGTATGCATGTTGCACGGATCTACATGCAGGTAAGAGCACACAGTCACCAAGTAAATAAAAATTTAGATTATGGGCTGCTTTTGCTTTTATGCAAACATTTTGAAATATTATCCTTCCAAAGTTGATATGCCTGCCACAATCTTAGCCATCACTGGTTAGAGAAAGAGGAACTGTGGAGTTAAGAAGTCAAATTATTACCCAAAGTTACCAATGTGTTTGATTCCAATGCAACAATTGCAATATAATGTCATGCAAATTATGGTCAACTTCAGCGAACATCATTTTAATAAAACGAGCTGATTGAAAATGTTATGTTAATTACTAAAGAAAAAATAAATATTATTATTTTAGGAGACATCAGTTTTATTATCATGAGGAGTCAAATTATTATTAGTCTGAGAGAGATTAGGAAACAGTTATTCAGCGAACATCATTTTAATAAAACGAGCTGATTGAAAATGTTATGTTAATTACTAAAGAAAAAATAAATATTATTATTTTAGGAGACATCAGTTTTATTATCATGAGGAGTCAAATTATTATTAGTCTGAGAGAGATTAGGAAACAGTTAATTTTTAATAGGTGTTTGATGAAAGATCAACAAAAAAGGGTAAATGAGGTTATCCTTATTAGGAATCCATATGAAAAATATAGGAGCAGGTGATGGTACCCAAGTGTTCGATGATATGTCCAACGAAGAACCTGGTGACATTGAGAAGTTTGAAGCATCAAATGGAAACAATTGTATGGCAAAGATTGAGGACAAAACTGTGAAGTCATAAGAACAACAACCAAATGAGAGCCAAGTGGTGATTTTCTAAGCACGAAGGATTGCAATATGACACCTTATGTTAGCAGACCCTTGTCTCCAGTTGTTGGGATTGCATATAGCGGAATCATAGCCAAACTTTTCTCATTAAAAATTCTGGATGTTAGCGTAAAAATTGAAGGGGGTTATCTCAAAGGTGTTCACAAATGAAACTAAGATGGTAAAGGTCCAAGACCCTTATCGGTTTCAACCTTTAGTAATGGAATGGTTTTTCAAAGTTCATCACAACTTCGAGCTTGAGGACAAGCTCTTTTCCGGGAAGGAATTAATGTTATGTTAATTACTTTAGGGGGAAAAAATAAATATTATTATTTTATAAGAGGTCAATTTTTTCATTAGAAGTCAAATTATTATTATTATTTTGAGAGTTATTAGCAGACAGTTTTTTTATATAAATTATTAGCAGGCAGTTGTTTATTATTAGTAGGAGTCCTTTTTATTTTGTTTATCCTTTTAGTTCAAGTTATGTAACCTCTATTTAAAGAGGCTACTTGGCATGAATAAAATGTAGGTCAGATTTTATCAATAAACCTCAAAGATCTTGGTCTCTCTTAAAGCAATCTAAAATTCAAGGTACAGAGCCAACATTTTTATTGCACACTTAATGTCGATGATCTAAGATAGCAGTTCAGGATCACTCACATGAAGCAAACCCATTGAATAAAACAGGCTGTGCGTTACCTGGATGCGGCAACATAGTCAAAGGCATTCCTTTACTAGAGCAAAGCTTCTCATCAGTCCCAACCGTGCTTGGAGATTCAGGTGTCTTGGCCCCTAGATCTACATTTGGGTGTTTGGACGGAGATAAGCTACTCTTGCTTTCTCCTAAAACGCCCGATAAGATAGAATCCTGTCGTGTGCTGCACCACCAAGGTTGAACCCGAATTGTCTGTGGTTTATTGTTATGTGCATTGGATTCTGGATGGTTTGTACCATCTGGTTTTCGGTGCATGCTTCCGTAGTCTAAAATCTATGGTCCCCAACCTACAGCTTGGTTATGCAAAACGTAGCTATTAATAGACACAAGAAAAGCATATCATAATTAGCATTACATGTATATATACATATGTCTATCCTCGAACAATTAGCTAGGACATTCATGAGAAAATGCATATAAAATCAATCACAAATACACAGGGAAAAATAAAACATCACACCCTTCAAGAGGCATAGATTGAAGCAGCCAATGCTCAACATTACATGAGAAAAATTGATCTCACAGAACATACCATATAAAGATTACTGAGGATACAAAAAAAAAATTAGATGCAGAACATAATGGGAAAATATAAAAATAAAATTGATTTTTCTTTTTTTTCTATATGCATGTATTTTCTCTCTCTCTCTCTTTTTCTCTCTCAGTTATTATTATAAACAAATTAGAAGAACTAAACATGCATATAACAGCAATTATTGATGAGCTCATTTGGGGCATAAACCCAAAACAAATCAAAGGACCATATTACAATTAGAGTTGCAAATTGGCTACAATACTATACTTCTTGTTGCTTTTATTCTCAAGAAACATGCTCTAAACTATCAAAAAGATATAAATAAAAATAAAAAAAACTCAATTTAGCTTCATAAACAAGTCAATTAATGACTAATAGCTTCATACTACCCAACTTTTTTGTATTTCTTTAACACTACTTTCATATATTATGGATCATACTTAGGCTTATACCCAAATTCGGGTGAGTGTTGGAAATATTTGTCCAACATGAATATGATAAAAAAATTCAAGTTTTTCTGTACACGAAGGATCATATTCTCGTACCGCTGAATGTGTCGTACATAGATACCTTAGAGAAAATTAAGAGTTTGAGTAACATAACTCTTCAAATAAGACCCTAATTAAGTAATAGGCTTTGATAAGATACTATACAATTAGCTTAGCTACTTTAGCTAGGCTAACAGAGTACCCAATATTTTTCATCAAAGTTCCATTTTATAGTCGCCTTTGGTATTTTGTTGTGTTATTTTCCTAAAAAATTGCTACAAACAAAATTAGAAAAAAAAATCACAAAAATAATCCAAGAATGAATAATTAATGGACGAAAATATAACACTAAATTAACATAAGCAATCATATATATTGTTCTGCAAAAAGATTAAATGTCTGATATGGAATCCATCTAAATAGTAATCAAATCAGCTCCGAAAATTCATCTATATTAATAATGATCTTACATTAAATCCGCAATATATAACTAAAAAAATCAAGAAAAACTAAATTTAGCAAGAACATTAACAATCGTAAAAGACCAGACACATCATATCATCATCCATAAGCTTACATACATGCATGCATGCACATACATAGCTTGAATTATGATCCTCAATAAACTTTCTAGCTCAAAAAATTCCATAAATAGTAATGAAAACAAATATATCGATGAAAAAACCAACAAAAAATCACTCAAATGAAACAAATCACCGTAAACAAACGAGAAAAAAAACAATACAAGCAATAAAACAAGAAAGAAAATCGAAACCCCTTAAATCAACCAAAGAACAATAGAAATACTACTTTTTATATAAAAAAATAAATTAAAAAATGAAGAGGAAGTGAGAAAGAACTTACGGAGAGTATAACTCGAAAATAACAATAAATCTTGAGGTTTTCGTTCTGAACTTTCAAAACGAAGAAGATATTATATGCCACAGTGTAGTAGGAAGTGTGGTGGAGCAACGAAACCGAAAATAAATATATTAAAGCCGAAATGATTTTTTATTTCTTTTTAAAACAAAATTGGAGGTCGTCGTTTTCGGCGATTTTCCCAAAAAAAATTCACCCTTATCCACTAAATTTTCCAGTCAGTCACTATTTAAATTATATTTTTTTTATCTAACACCTTTTGTTAAACGTGTAAAACACTTAGGTGTTAATTTTATAAATATTTTTAAAATGATATCTAATATATAATTAATTTTTATTAGAGTGATATTTGTATAAAACTATCAACTTTATTTATTTATTTTTTGTGTGTGAAAAAAAAATTCTACATTAAAAACTTTAAATATTCTTTTACAAATTATTTTATAACTCGATAAATTTTGATTTTTGTATGAAAATACACAATACGTATAAATTAGTATAGGAAAACTTTAACGATAAGTATTTTAAAATATGAATAATCTTATAAAAGTTTTATAACTAGTATTTCTTTTTCAAAATGATGATGATGATAAATATTTTATAATTTAAAAAATTATAAAATTTTATATATTTTTGAAAAAAATTGAATTTATATTCTTTTTGTATTGAATTTTATTGAATTTTAATTCATTTTATTGTATTTTATTGATTTTTTAAAAAAATGAATAATAATTCATTTGATCTATCAATTGTAAGATTTTTGCATTAAATTACAGAATACATATAATCTAGTATAAGAAAACTTTGAGGGTATGTATTTTAAAATATGAATAATTTTATAAAAGTTTTATAACTAGTATTTCTTTTTCAAATTGATGATGATGATAAATATTTTATAATTTAAAAGAATTATAAATTTTATATTTTTTTTAAAAAAAAATGATTTTTAAAATTAATTGTTTTAAAATATAAAAAAATATTAAAATAAACTTTTAAAATTAATAATGTTTATTCATTTTTAATAAAATTAAAATTTAATATTTATTTAATATTTTTAAAAATTAATATTAAAAAGAATATTTAAAATAAAGAGGTAATATTGTTTTAGCTTTATATTCTTTTTTATTGAATTTTATTCAATTTTAAATTTTTATTGTATTTTTATTGATTTTAAAAAAAATGAATAATAATTCATTTGATATATAAATGGTAATTAAAAGTATAAAAATACAATAAAAAATTAAAAGTGAATAAAATTCAATAAAAAAATATAAAGTTAATTTTTTTTCAAAAATATATAAAATTTATAATTTTTAAAATTAAAAATATTTATTATCATCATCATTTTGAAAAAGAAATAATAGTTATAAAACTTTTATAAAATTATTCATATTTTATTAAAAGTGAATAAAATTCAATAAAAAATAAAGTTAATTTTTTTTCAAAAATATATAAAATTTATAATTTTTAAAATTAAAAATATTTATTATCATCATCATTTTGAAAAAGAAATAATAGTTATAAAACTTTTATAAAATTATTCATATTTTAAAATACTTACCCTCAAAGATTTCCTATACTATATTATACGTATTATTTAATTTCATGCAAAAAAATTAAAATTTATCTAGTTATAAAATAATTTGTAAAAGAATATTTAAAGATTTTAATGTATAAATTTCTTTTTCTCACACACAAAATAAATAAATAAATAAAGTTGATGTTTTTACATAAATATCACTTTAAAAAAAATTAATTACATATTAGACATCATTTTAAAAATATTTACAAAATTAACATCTGAATTTTTTACACGTTTACCAAGGCGCATTTTAGGGACGCGCCTTACCCACGTGACGTCAGATTAACATAAAGGGTCGTGCCTTACTGAAAATGATGTTAAATCAAAATTGCCTGACAGGAAAATTAGTGGGTAAGGATGTTTTTTTTAAAAAAATCGCCGTCGTTTTCCTTCTCTCCCTTAAAAGAGTTTTTATTTTATTAATGAGAAAATAACCTCAGTGACCAAAAATACCTTATAATATACGATTTTAACCAACTTTTTTTTGATTTGCCAAAATGACCAACTAAATCGCAATGCGATCGATAATTCGCAACGCGATCTCTGATATCGCAAATCAGTTTCCAGATTCGCAACGCGATTCTGACTATCGCATTGCGATTTTCCAAATTCGCATTGCGATTTTCCAAATTCGCGTTGCGATTTTCCTAATTTGCAATGCGAATACGTAAATCACAATGCGAATACGTAAATCGCAATGCGAATACGTAAATCGCAATGCGAATATGTAAATCGCAATGCAAATCTGACTATCGCAATGCGATTTACATAGCGCCATTCGTATCCAACGCGTATTTTTTTTCAAATTCCAAACACGAATATATTAATATATCGGAACACTGAACCGTCCACAGTATATCCCGTAATCGCAACTCATAACCTAAAACCCTAAATCACAACTCAGTCTCATCTCCATCTCTCACTCTCTAAGGCGACATCCGTCCCCATCTCCGACGAAATCAGTCCCCATCTCCGACGATATCAGTCTCCATCTCCGGCGAAATCATTCACAGACAGAAATGGAAAATCAACCAAATCAATCACCGAGTGTTAGTTTTTTTAATTATTTTTATTTTGAAATTTTTGCATTATTATTAGGTTTTTCATATTGAAATTGATGATAAGTTTACTGGTGTTTTCAATAATAGATTAACCATTTCACTTAGATTGCTTATTATATTCATTCGATTGCTGTCAATACTGCTAAACTATTTAGTCTTTAACCCTGTGAAGTTAGTATTTGTCTTTGTTTTGTCTTTTGGTTGAAGTAATGCAATCCATTCAATTTCTTCAATTTTATTTGAAACCGAGAATGACTATCGCAATGCGATTCTGTCGTTGTGATTTTCATTTCGCGTTGCGATTCTTGCGTTGCGATAGTCAAATTCGCGTTGCGATAGTCATTTTCGTGTTGCGATTTTCATTTTCGTGTTGCGATTTAAAGTTTCAGAAACTATTATTCTTCTGCAAATTGAAACTTAAATGAATTGCATTACTTTAACCAAAAAACAAATACTAAATTCACAGTGTTGCAAATTTAAGTTTGAAGAATAAACTACTATTCTTTATGTTTATTGTTCATATCTTCACAGTGTAGTTTTTGGTATATCTAAATTGGTATGTTTATTGTTTTTGCAGACTTTTATTCGGCTCAATTGACCTTAAGAAATAAAGTAAGCCTGGCCAAAACAATTGCGTCGAAGCTTTCACCTACACAAAGAAAAATATTTGAGGATACTTGCTTCGGGCCATGACTGAAAGTACAACATCCATGTGGAGATGCTATGTTGACCCATCTGTTTCTTCAAACCATGACTAGCTCTACCATATACAACGTCGTGATGAAGAGATATGGTTTTGATTTTCCACAGCGTATACGTGTTTTGGGCGGGAGAAGTTTTGCTTAATCACCGGTCTACGCTTCGGACACGATGATGTAGATCGGTACACTAGACATATTACCCGTCTATCATGGTTTTCCCGGGTTTTTCCTGAGCTGTCACCGGTCTACGCTTCGGACACGATGATGTAGATCGGTATCCGTGGAAGACTTGATGAGATTATTAAATAAGAAAGATGGTTTTACTCGGATGGATAACGTCGATGTTGTCCGAGTATGCCTTCTAATACTTTTGCAAGCCGGCTTTTTAGGGATAGAGGCCCGACAACCTATTCCTAATGATCTAATTAAATTGGTAGAGGACCTAAATGCATGGAACCTGTTTCTGTGGGGTTCGTATCTATGGAGAGCTACATGGAATAAGTTGTCGTCTGCCTTTAATGATCGGAAAAGTTTACGTGGCGATGGTTCCAAATACACTTTGTCAGGCTTTATTTGGGCCTTTAAGGTAATAATTTTTATATAATGTTTCCAAAATTATAATTAATTCTTTAACAATTACTAATGTTTGTTATTATATTGTTTGTAGATTTAGATATTTGAGGCCTTTCCCGCCATGCAGACATATGCATTAAAAACTTCTAATGATATTCCTAGGGCTATTTCCTGGAAGAGGAAACGGTCCTTGCAGCAATGGGAAGATTTACTACTGTATACTACAATAATAATGTAATTAACACAAATACTACCATATGTTTATAAACAAGTTATTACTAGTACACTTTTAACTTTGTTTGAGCTTTTATATTGTTAGGAGGCCACACTCTATACAGAGGCTGACACCCACGGAAGCTGAGCTTGACACTAATTGGTGGCAAGCTAGTAACTTTTTTTATGGCACGGATGATGAGCAGCCACTACTTCGAGAGCCATCACCTCACCCAGAGCCATCACCTGATCGACCCGAATATACACCTCCATAACGAGAGTCATCACCTATTCTGTCACATCATCGAGCCTCTTCTCCACCATCACCTCATAATAGGCGACCGGCAAAGATACCACGACGTTTATCTCTATGTTCTCCACCTCCACGGGATAAGTTAGGGGAGTTACGTAATGAGGTCAATGCCTTGCGTGAGGAGGTCGATACTTTACGCGATGACAATGGTGCATGGCGTGTTGAGGTGTCTACTTTACGTGGTGAGGTAGCAGCTCTACGTGATTTTGTAGCATCGTTGCAGAATAAGGTTCATACTCTACGCAACGAGGTAAGTTTAATATTTTTCATATTTAACTTGATGATAAATTACTCGTAATTTCACTTAGATTGCTTAGTAAATTCATTCGTTGCTGCCAATACTGTTTAACTGTTTATTCTTTAACCATGTGAAGTAGTATTTGTTTTTGGTTGTCTTTTGGTTGAAGTAATGCAATCCATTCAAGTTCAATTTGCAGAAGAATAGTTTATTATCGCAATGCGAAATGACTATCGCAACGCGAAAAGACTATCGCAACGAGAGAATCGCAATGCGAAATGAAAATCGCAACAATAAAATCGCAACAATAAAATCGCAACGCGAAAATGACTATCGCAATGCGAAAATGACTATCGCAATGCGAAAATGACTATCGCAATGCGAATTTGACTATCGCAACGAAAGAATCGCAATGCGAAATGAAATCGCATTGCGATTCTCTCGTTGCGATAGTTAAATTCGCATTGCGATAGTCAATTCGCATTGCGATAGTTATTTTCGCATTGCGATAGTCATTTCTCATTGCGAAGTCATTTTCGCGTTGCGATTTTAAGTTTCAGATTCTATTCTCTTCTGCAAATTGAAACTTGAATGAATTGCATTACTTCAACCAAAAGATAAATATAACTTCACAGTGTTGAAAATTTAAGTTTTCAGAATAAACTACTACTTTATATTGTCATTGAACCTGCACTAAACCTATATTGTCCTTTTAAATGTTATATAAGTGCTTACTTCGGAATGTTATCTGATGCATTTTGTGACATGATAATAATGACTTGGGAATACCGTGCAAGTTTGAAATATATTTATCTTTGTTTTCACTGTTAATATCATGTCTGTTTATTTACTGATTATGTATTTTTATTTTTAGCGGCCCGCTAAGGTGGATGCTCTACGTCGGGTTTTTCTTGCAAGTCGGAGTTCACGCATCAGACGGCGTGCACGTGCCATTACGTCTCCGTTCACCCCAATAGTGCGAAAAATCCGTAAGAAAAAGCCCGACTCACCTGTCATCGTTCAAGAGGCCTCCCCTATCGTTCAAGAGGCCCCTATCATCCCTCAAGAGTCCCCTCCCACCGTTCAAGAGGCCACTGTCTTCGTTGAAGAGGTCCCTCCCAACATTCTAGAGCCCGATTCACACGGCGTAATATATCAAATTATTGAGAAGCCCCCTCACGTGCCGGACATGATGGATGTCTGTTGGCTTTCGTATAAGTTACCGGCCAGTACCATTCCGGCAGATGAAGTGGAGAGGAAACAACTACCGGAAACAATTCTGGATAATACCCTTTGGGCTAAGACCGCAGTTGATTTTTATCTACATGAGCGGAGCCAAGGGTGTTACGCTGATATATACAAACTCAGCGATGATATGCATTTGTTGATTGAACGGTCTTGGTGGGGTGTATTATTAGGGGTTGAAGACAACGACTATTTCGATGGGGGTAAGTCTTATATTTCTTCTTATATTTCAGTTTAATTAAATTTTTTTAAAATTTATGTAATTCACTAATATATGTCTTTTTTTGTAAAACAGCATATTGATGCATAGGTGACACATCTTCTAATTGTAAGGAAATTGAAGAAAAATATAAAAAAAACGCGATATACAATTATGCCGACGTCTTTTCACGTAGTTTACTTGAAGAATCAACGACATTAATCATATGTGTTGGCTAATGGACAAGCTAAACTTTATCCTGCATGGTGGGAGGTCGATAAGGTTAGTATATTTGTTTAAATATTTTAAAGGTATTCATAAATAAGTGCGCAATTTGAATTATTACATTTCGATGCAGGTGTTTATCCCTGTTCTGGACCGTACTCATTGGCTTCTCGTCGAGCTTCAGCTCCCATCCCTAAAGATAATAGTATATGATCGCATGATAAATTACATATCATTGTCTGATTTGAGAGATATTATTAAGGGATGGAGCTCTCATTTGGCTAAAGTCTTGGATGCAATTAATTATTGGACTAAGTCTGGAAACAAGAAGCCAAAGAAGTTCAATGTTACAGTTATCAGAGACGAGACCGCGCCACAACAAACGAAGGAAGCCAGAGGGGATTGTGGTCCTCTCGTATGCATGTGCTTGGAGCGTTTGACGACAGGAAGTACACAGTTTCTACCTCCCACTGATAAAGATAGAGGTACAGTAGGCTTGTGGTTTCGGCATTTTATGGCTAGAGCGATATATGCGAGACGCTGTCTACCTGCATTCGCGTTATGAAAGTGTCCATAAACAATGTGTAAGTCAAATGCAAGTGTTGTTAAACATATATATACTCTTTTTGGTTTGAAAATGTTTGGTTAAGTAGCTAGAATTCAATAATTTGCTGTTTGTAGGTTTTAGATGTGTAGAAAGTGTTGTTGATTCAATGTTTGGTTTCTGCAGGTTAATCCTGAAGTGAGCTACGTGAAATGGATGTATGGGTGCAAAAGTTGATTCAATAATTGATGAGGAAATAATTCATTATTATTTTTTTATTGTTTAATTGATTTGTAAAAGATGATTTGTAAATGTTGATTTGTTTAATTGATGTGTACATAATTATTATTTGTGCTTGTTTAATTGATTGAAATGTAATAATTGATTTGTTGATTTCAATCTGCATTATGTTGAATGCAAAACAGACTATCGCAACGCGGAAATGAAAATCTCAACAAGAGAATCGCAATGCGAAAATGAAAATCGCAACGCGAAACTAAATTCGCGTTGCGATTTTCATTTTCGCATTGCGATTCACTCGTTGCGACTTTCATTTCGCATTGCGATTCTCTCATTGTGATAGTCAATTCCGCGTTGCGATAGTCAATTCCGCGTTGCGATAGTCATTTCCGTGTTGCGATAGTCATATTCGAGTTGCGATTTCCGTGATGCGATAGTCAAATGAATGTCTAATAAGTGATAACAACTGAACATATCATAGCAATGTTCAAACTCAAGTTACTAATACATGCCTAACTGAAAATGTTAAAAGTTCACACATAATATACACATAATACAACATTTGCATTTAAAAATCACCTAAGTTAACAGTCCCAAAAGGTGAAGCCGGTTGTGATTGGGATTTTGATGAGGATCCATATTTTGGTAGAGGAAAAGATGATTGTGATGGCACTGGTGATCCACATGTCAACCTTGTATGACCACTTTCCTTGCACCGACTACATGTCGATCTCTTATTCTCTTCACCCTTAGACGGTATACGATCGTGACTTTTTGGTCGGCCAGGTAGCCTTCTGTCCATGGCTGGTGGCAAAACTGTTTGTAAGTCATCTGGTATGTCCCACTCATAAGGATGTGGAATAGGGTAGACAATCTCGACATAAGTCTGTCGATATACTTCTGTAGTGTAGCAATCCATAGCGTATGCGCTTGAATCATCTTGGTTTAGATGAAGAGAAACTTTTATAACATGGCCACACGAATAACCAGATGTTTACCATTTCATACAACTACACGTCTTTGCATTTAGATCGACAAGCCCATTTAAGTTATTATCCAGTACTTCAAACAAAGTGTTTGAACATGGTTCAACTCTCCATGACGTTGACTTCACAACACGTTTCGTTATCTTTTTTTTCAGTCCATGGTGTAACACGATGTTCCAATGTTCCTGTAAATTTAATAAATAATACTTAGTAAATATATGATAAGTTACGAATTTAAAGAAATAATACATGCATGGTTTCTTTTCTTGTAGTACCACTGTTGAATAGAGGCTCGAAAAAACTCCATTAACATAGTAATGGGTAATTTCCGGGAATGACGACTTAGAGCGTTGATTGATTCTGCACTATTAGACGTCATGAAACTATATCTTGCTCCAAGTTGATGTACTCTTGACCATCTTTCAAACCCGACATCTTCTAGTGTTTGAGCACACTGAGGCAAAACACGTCTTAAACAATTTATATGCTTATTAAAATCCACTTCCCGATAAGCTTTTACACCATTCCAGTATGTCCATTTGTGATTTTTTATACCAACAGACCTTGATTTTAGATTTCTATACAAATGAACACCACAAAAGTCCATGAAAAGCATTTGGGAAACACCTTCTAACAGCGTTGTCAATTGAGTTTGCCCTATCGGATATGATTGTCAGATTGCTAATAGGACCTATGCAATCCCTAAGATGCCCCATAAACCATGTCCATGAATCAGAGGTTTCAGATTTGTCAACCCCGTAAGCTATTGGCAGTATCCCATTGTTAGCATCCATGGCTACTGCTAATAAGTTTACTCCAAGGTATCGACCTTTTAAATGTGCTCCGTCAACTATAATAACTGGGCGCATGCAAGTAATAAACGAACGAATCTACAAAATCATATACACAAGAAATATAATCATTTAAATGTGAAATGCATGTAACTAACAAAAATGAGTCAACAAAATTATATTGATTTACTAACCGCAACACCAATAGCGATAAACAGCAACTCAAAGCGTCCATCTCTATCTGTTTTGATATGAGTTACCGACCCAGAATTTTTCAGCTTTAAATTGTGACAATAAGCCGGCAGTTGGGCAAACGATACTTCTGGCATTCATTTGGCTCTCCAATTCCAAGGCATAACATTTGGCTCTCCAAGCTTGAGAATATGAGATACTAATCTTGAACCGAGCATTCATGTCAGTCATAATTTCATGTCCCCGATATACCCTGCCATTCAAAAACATTAACTCATCCAGAAAACCACCCAACACCTTTTTGTTTGCCTGTCTATGGTGAGGAAAAACTTGGATTCTTGAACATGTATGTTTATCAATAAAAGTCCTAACTTGAAACATTTTTTCAATCTTTTATCCTCTTTGCAATCATACGCCACGTACAGGTTTTGTCAATCATACACCTTGTTTTGAAACAATCTTTGCTTGATTTGTTAACTTTTAGTTGATAGCCATCTTCCACACATTTCGTATACAAAGCTATCTTCAAGTCTTCCTTTGTATCAAAGCAATCATCTTTCTTGATACGAATAATTTTTGTGTAACAATCAACTGCTATCTTTACCAACTCTTCTTCCGGTATCTGAAGTAATTCTGGCATATTCCAGTTATACTCCCGTGGCATTTTCTTCGGGGACTTTTCTTTGGGGATTTCTTCTTCTTCTTCTTATTCTTCTTCTTCAGGGTTATATGAATTACAGAATGGATGTTCAACATGTTCATTTACAGTCGTAACTTCCTCCTCATTATCATCAACAACATCTTCCTTGGCAACGGCTGTTTCATCATCAAAATTCGGGTATTGACCAATATCAAAATCATTACACGCATGGTCTGTTTCTTCTTCTGAAAAATCATCAAAATCCGAGTATTAACCAAGATCAAAGTCCGGGTATTGACCAAGATCAAATTTCAAATACTGACTAGTACTCACAATTTTTTCTGTTGGCTCATCATCGTCTAACTGGTCAATACGAAAACTGGAATTTGGTGCTGAAAGTTGATTGGGTTTTGGATTAGGGAAATGTTTTGGGTTTTGAGATTGTGTTTGGTATTGGAAATGTGGTGAAACAATATTTACTTGGTGATGAAATTGTGGTGGAACCATTAAATTTTGAGCACCATAAACTAGGGTTGAAAAACTTAGTTGATTACTACCAGCTACTGACCCAACTTCACTACTTCTAGGTTCAACAACATACAATGTAACATCATCACTTGAAACACTAATGTAAGCAATGAATCGTTCAACATCTTCATTGTCGGTTAACAAATAAACTTTACCATTTCTCTGATAAGATAGCCTAAATCCACTTAGGGGTTCTAAATTCAATTTATTTGCAACACATAACATTAGAGTTTCATAAGTTAACTTTTTTAATGACAGTTTTAGTTGAAGATTCATGGGTAAAAGCATATATTGTAAAACACCATGAATATTCTCCCATGACCCTCCAAAACACAAATCTATCCAAACATGATCAACATTAGATGATTTTATTATTGTAAATTAATTTACTAAACAAACGAGCTGCGAAACTAAAATATGTTGCCGGATGGGGAAGGATGTCGTTGGATATAGGAACGGATGTCGCTGGAGAGAGTGATAGATGGAGATGGAATGAGTTGCGATTTAGGGATTTAGGTTATGAGTTGTTGCTGCTGCGTAGTTATATACCCAAAACATTTGTGTTGCGAAACTAAAACTTGTTGCGATACCGGAGATCACGTTGCGAATTATCGATCGCATTGCGATTTAGTTGGTCATTTTGACAAATTTAAAACGTTGATTAAAATCATATATTATAATATATTTTTGGTCAATTAGATTATTTTTTCTTTATTAATTTGGTTCAGTTGACGGGAGGAGGACCAGCTCCGTTTAAACGGCTTGATGACGTCTATGTCCCCTCTCCTTTTAGAATGACGATATCATCCTTCTCAAGTCGCAACAACAAAAGTGTACGGTGTTCTTTATGTTTTTTCCTTAATTTTTTATTTCCCTTTTTTTCTTACCTAACTTTCATATTTTTCCATACCCACCCTTGACTTTCCTTTTTTTTTGTTTTAAAATATTATATTCTCAAATCTTTTCTAAATAAAGAATAAACCTCGCATGTTTTGTGTGCAAGATAAAGGTTATGAACTTAAAAAAAAAAAAGGATATGAACTTATATTTTCAATTTAGGGTCAGTTAGACCTAGACACATATAATTTAAATAATTGAAAATATATTATATTTAAAACTAATTATAAAAATATTAAATTAGATTTATACTTTTGAAATATTTTATTATAATTTAATATAAATGCATTACCTGAGTTTAAATGGAAAAAAAACTGGTTAGAATTGATCTTCATTAGATCTATACAAACTTTTCAATTAAATTATTTTCATTAGTTATTTAATTGAAAGCCTTTTTTATATAAAATAAATAAAAATGGATAAGGAGAGATGGAAATCAGTGGATTTGATGCCAATAAGGAAAAAAGGTGGACACCTGTCCCACTGGCTTCCACAAGATTAAGAAAAGAAGAACGTTGACACATGGGACCCACACACCACCATTAAGAGCCACGTGGTCCACGCCATCAGTTTGAAACAGCTCAAACGCCGTTAACCTGTCGTGGCGTTAGGTGGCAAGCGAGCAAGAAACGACAAAAGCACGGATCTCCGTGAGGGTGACCGTAAAGGGCACGTGTCCCCGAATGAATTATAAGCCGCCCCTAAACCCACTGCAACGGCGCCACGTCCGAAGCAGTAGAAACTTTGGGAAAGTAGAGAGGGACAGCTCATCCGTGGCCGTGAACGACCAGTTAGTTCCTCTCTTCTTTTTTTTATTTAAAGAAAAAAAATCAGGGACCCGTCTGATAATGATAAAGTTTGTGTTTTTCAGTATTTTTTTTACTTTAGTTTCAAGTTAGCATTTATTGGAATGGAATCTCATACAAGTATTTTCTGTTAATAAAATATATTGTGATTCAAAATTATAATGCTCTACTTAGGCCCATTGGATTTTCGACCCCATTCTTAATTCCGATCCAATTATAACTACCACGCAGTGCTTTGGAGACTTTTTACCAAAAAAAAACACACCAAAGAATCAATAATTATATGTTAACACCTATTGATCAAATTTTACCGACCTAACACTCATTTGTTAATCTAGATGGAAGGCGCGGGTCACCAAACGTATTTTCCTGAGTTTTCGTCCGAGCAAACACCACACGGGCAAAGTGTAGATCACCATTCACGTCTTCTGGTAAAACTGACACGTGGCGGATGGTGCGGATCACCATTCGCGCCTTTCATAAATACCCCCAACCATCTATCGCTCTCCCTTAATTACCACCTATTATCCCCCTATAAATACAACCTCATACAACTCTCAAACCACAAAAAAACACTCATTTTTACTTTTATCATTCCTTCTAACAAGTTTCAAGTGGGTTCTGTTATTGTTTTTAAAGGATAAAATTATTTTTATTATATTATAATCATTAAATAGTTTATTACTTTATTACATTTTACTGTGCTAATTTTGTTTATGTTTTACAGTTATAAATTAGAAGGCGGGTTGCTGTATTTAGATATGAATCATATCTCGAGTCATTTTGTCCATACAGTAACAATTTTAAATTAGTTTATATTAATTATTGTGAATGTTTTATTTTTTTTTTTTAGTATTAGTTTATATTTTAATTTGTATACTATTTATATTAATTAGGAGAATTATTGTATATTAGATTCATTTATTCGTAACACTAAGTTAGAGATACTGAATCATGTCTTATTTTATTTAGCCAAGACTGGATTTGGTTACATAGCTAAATATGAAGGACATTGTAACCTTGAATCTAACCTTATTTTTGCACTGGTTGAGAAGTGAAGACTAGAGACACACACATTCCATTTACCGTGTGAGGAGTGCACTATTATGTTGGAGGATGTTTCCTTATATTTAGGGCTTCCAGTAGATAGGGATGTCATTTATGGTGTGGTGGATGGTGATTGCATTCCTTGGGCGAGGAGTATCTTGGAGGTATCCACCTAATTTCAAAGGTGGTTGAGTATCGTTATCATGGTTAACTACAAATTTTTGACAGTTGAGCAACGATTGTTCCGAGGAACTGACTAAAATATTTGCCTAAGCTTGCATATTATGACTCATAGGAGGGATTTTGATGCCCGATAAATCTCGCAACCAAGTTCATTGTATGTGGTTGATTTACCTCGCAAATTTTTGAGTTACTAGCTCATTCAATTAGGGCTCCGTAGTTTTGACATCTCTGTATAGAGAAATGTGCCGAGCAACTGATTATCAGAAAAATGCTAACGACGAATGTCTCATTCTTTTGCAGTCATGGGCGTGATATCGCATGTTCTTTTTATGTCCGTCATGAAAAACCCATTAGTCTTCCCGTTATCATCGAGGTCATTTCAATACTGATTTCGTATATAAATAATTTTTTGAGTATATAATAATTTTTTTACACTAAATAGGTGGTCATGCATAAGAGAAGATAATAGTGATATATCAGACAAATTGGAAGAAATTCGGCTACTCATTGATCAAAAGGCCGGTACAGGTGTATGTATTTAAAATTTATTACTTACCTTTAATTATAGTTATATAATCAAAATATTATTTTGATAAGAATTATATATATTTGTTTTAGTTTCAATAGACTCCACGACCATTTCAGATATCACTGTAGCAATTACATATAGCACCACAGTCGATTCAGATGCCACCGACGTAAGGTTTTATGACACCTCTTGGCGGATATTATAGTTTCATGCCTGTAGATCCACCGTGGGCTTCATATGCTGCTTATTTGGTGGGTGATGCTTCACCACAGACTCAGACACCTCTGGCCCAGTTTTTGCATTCATTGATGTCGATGTTTTCGCAGTTTCCACAATTTTCTATAAGCGATAGGATTGTTAGTCATACACCTCCAAGGTCCTTATTCTATGTAAGTGCTACATCGTCATCCTTCCCTCATTAGCAAAATATAACTGCTACTGTTGATGATGATAACTTTGAGAGTGAAGAGGAAGAACAACTTATACGAAGAAATCTTCATCAAAATAGATAGCCACCGCCCTGTGGAACACATTCAAGACGTAGACATTGATAGACTTGTTTAGTTTGTAATATATTTTTTTAATTTTATTTATTTATCAGCAAATGTAATATTTTTATTTAATTATGGACTTTTTATTTATTTTGTTTGTTAATTTTTTTATTATTTAATTGTTTGAATTGAATCGTTTGTATTTAATGTTTGTATTTAATTATTTTTATTATTTAATTTGTAATGTTTTTACTTAATTTTCACTTGAGTAGCCCATTACTTAGTGATGCTCAAATGACATTAATGCAAGGAAAATGAAAATAAATTAACACAAACTAAGATTTTAGAAACAACAATTTCATCGTCACAATATCAATGTGTAACATCCCAAAAAGCGGGCTAGTGACCAAAATGCAACATTTGAAAGTTTGATGGTCAAAGTAGAAAATTTGGGAAAATTTTGAAAGATATGTGGTATTTTCCCAAAAAGGATTTTATTCCATAAATGGATTTATTTAGTGACCAAATTATAAATTTGGTAAAGATTGGCGACCAAAGTATAAACTTTAAAAAGTTTAGGGACCAAAACGTAATTTTAAAAAGTTATAAATGGGCCACGAAAATAAGGAAATAAATATATTAGCTTCCATCTTTAAATGTTGGAAAATAAAATTTAATGGTTTAATTTCATATTTAGTTTGGATTGTTGGATTAAAGTGACTCAATTGTAAGTTTTGGAAATTTCAAGGGTAAAATGGTAAAGTAGGAAAATATTTTGTCTATCTTTGACTGTGGAAGATGATAAGGTTATTGTAGCTTGGTATTAATGTAAATATCAAGTTCATTAAGGGTAAATTAGTATAGATATTTTGAATTCAAGGGTAAATTGGTAATTTAACATTTAATGAATTAAATATTTATTAAATATTAAAGAAAGATGAAGAATTATGAGATGAATTCATTCATCTTATCATGCACCAACGTGAGCTTCTCTCCAAAGGTAAGAAAACATTTGTTTTCAATTTTTGAGCTAATTCCTTTGGAATTCGAGATATGTCGTGAAATAGGAAAATGATCTATGTGAAAAACGCTATCATTTGGTACCAATATTTCTTTCTATTCTTGATGGATTTCAAAGATCTCAAATTTAAGGGTTTATGTTCATGATAGGATTCATGAAATTGATGATAAATCTTGATGATTTAGAGGTTGTAGATTCATTTTCAAGCTTGATTTATGGTTAAAACATGTTCAATCTTTATAGAAATTATTCTTTGAAAATTTGAACATGATGAATTTGAATGAGAAAAATTATGGAAAAATTATATAAGGTTTGGAAATGATGTAGGAAGTATTCTACAAGCCTTAGAAAAATTTAGGGACCATTTTGTAAATTTTGAAAAGTTGGGGGACCAATTCATAATTTTCTGTAAAAGTTGTGAATGGTTGTATAATTTTCTAATAGTTTATGTACTATGCTGGAATTGTTGTTTTCGGATTAAAATGAGCATTTAGATGTGAAATATGACCATTTTGGAAGTTTGGAAAGATTGGTGATTTAAGTGCAACATTCACATAGTTAGTGTACCGATACACTAAGGATAGTATTGATACACCCTTGAATTGAAAATTTTCGAATGTAATTTGTATACCGATACATAGGCAATGTACCGATACACTAAAAAGGGAAATGGAAATAGATCTTTCTTTTAGCCTAAGAAATGAATGATCGAATTATAATATTTGGAATGTTGATATGGATATTATATGTATGATTATGTAGATATTGAGCACAAGAAAGTTTTAAAATGACTGCAAAGCTAGGATCAATCCAAAGAGATAAATCATAGAAGTGGATTGGATATATAAAGTGTCAAGGTGAGTGCAATTTAATTTGTACTTAGGTTATTGAACAAACATTGGCTTGCGATGAGCCAGTGACAGAGTTACTTGGTAAGAAGTGACTCCTATAATTTTATTCGATTTTTGATTTATATGATATTTATGTGGCATGAGTGTATGTGATATATATTATTGCATATGTTACATGAATTGTGTGAATACATGTTAGTGTGATAAGATATGTGAATTAGTATAAATAGTGTATGTGAATACATAAGTTATATGATATAAACATGTGATATATGTTACATGAGTATATGAACATATGAAACATAAGAATAATGCCCATGGTATATGATACGAGAGTTATAGGTATAGTTGGCATGCCAAGAGTCGAGGGTCTACGCGGTTTTTCGGGACATATACAGAGGTCCTTCGGGACAAATTTCATATGTCACTCAGTGAGACTTATACAATCTGTGGTGACAGCATAAGTGGAGAACCTCAATATACTCACATACCTTAAGTACCTTAAGTTCTCACATGTGTACATGGGATAATAAAGAGATTAAACAAATATAGTGAATGTGATATGTATATGTGATTTGTTATATGGAATAAATTACAGGATTCATGTATTGGTGTATTGCTTGGTTAGTGCATGATATATGTATATGTGTGTATTGGTTATATGAAATGATATATGCTTTTAGTTATATGAACTATATTACATGAATTATATGATGTTATGTGTATTTCTTTATGAAATGATATATGATGTGTATAAATGATAAGTATATAATTATACGATAAAAGGTATTAATGATAATAATAGGATAATGATAAGAAAGAAGATAATCATATATGTACATATGTGGATTTGATATATGAATGGAAATATGCTGGTGTATGATATGATAGTAGTAATTGTTCATGCATGATTATAAGTTAGAGTTTCTATTATATGTTTATATGCCTCACTAAGTCATAGACTAAGCGTGTGATTGTTTCACACGTAGGTTTCAAGAAGAATAAAGAGCAATGTGGAGCAAGACATGTCAATTGCTTCTTACCGAAGATTAGATCAGAAAAGAATTTTGAATCATATGTATTTTGGATATTGAAAGTAGTTGGCATGTAATTAATGTTTTAAATGGTATATGCTTTGACAAGTTTTGTAGTGTTTTAAATGTATATATGTAAACGGTAACTTTATACTGATGAAAGTCTAAATTTTTATGAGTTTTATATAATTTGAGCTGAAGTTACTGTAACAGTATTGTAGCAGTACTATAGCAGTGCATCGGTACACTGTAGCAGTGCATCGATACATAATTTATATTCGATGTTTTTTTGCATCGATACATTGTAGCACTGTTCATGGTACTGTTCATTATACTGTTCACGGTATGAACAAGGTACTATTCATACCGTATATTACTGTTCATAAAACGTTTTTACCTTAAATTTTTATAATGAAATATAATTCAACAATATTTTATCATATTTTCTTGATATAAGTCCAACTGTTATGTATTTTGTTAAGAATATTATTTTAAAAAGTCAATGTGATATCTCGGACTCGTATCCGGGTCGGGTACGGGTTGGGGGTGTTACACAACGGTTATGTGATGATAAAAGAGATGGACATTTTTCCTATCATGGCCTAGGTTTCTACAATGCCCACATATTTTGTTTTCTTTGGTCGTCTCTCGAATATTCATATCACAATAAATTCAAGTGAATTTTGGACAACCTGCCTCCCTTAATAAGGACGGATATGGTATATCAAAAGCTAATTCTGAACCTCATATGTGTCTTTCTCATTACCTATGGGGAACTCAAATTCATATACCTTAAATACTTCTGAAATTCGATATACAGGATCCATAAAACGATTATAGTTTTGACGGGTATAAGAGCAAGTTGCTATGACATGGGAGCATGTATACTTCAGAGCTTGAAAAAACCCACAATCACACCACATGTCTTGTAGATTAACTCTGAACGAGTTAGATTGAATCACTTGAAGAGGTTGTGACATTTCTATGACACAAAATAATTCATGGATTTGAAAGCAGTTTGTTGCAAACATTCCATTTGAAGCAATAATTCTTTTTTGAGGATCTGTAACTAATCTTGGGTGATAAACATGACCGTTTTACATCTGAGTTTTAGCTTGTCCCCCGATCTTGGCAAAACACGCTTTCAAACGAAAATATGTCGTTTTAACCAAAGTTGTTACTGGTAAATGGCACGCCCCCTTTAAGGTCAAATTGATAGCCTCAGCCAAGTTAGTAGTCATGTGTCCATATTAATATATGCTATCATATGCATTTTTCCACATTTCTTTGTTGATGAAGCTGATGTAATTGTATCCTTACTCATTTTTTTACTCGCAAATCTTGAAGTATTGACTTAAACGTTTGAGAAAGTAGTTTGTAATCTAAGCGTCAAATGTAATACTTGCTGTTAAGTTCCTATAAAAAATTAAAATGATGGAGAAATGAAATTATGAATTATGACATACCCATGCGCACAAGTAATTATTGTTCATCATTCTTCTTGAACTTTCCATGATAGTTTGCGACAATATGTCGGATACAGTATCGATGTTGGATATAGGGTGGTTACCACATTAGACCCAAATACTCCATTGTTGCTTTGATCTCAGCTCTTTGATCTGAAATAACACATATTTGTTTCCTCATGACAACATGTAAACGTAAGTTTTTGAGAAAAAAAAGTCCAAGAATCTATATCTTCTCCTTCAACAAGGGTACTACCCTAAACCAACTTGAACCACAGGCTTGCAGTATTTCACAACATTAATGCACTGTGGGTAAGTCCAAAAAAGTTGATAGAATTGGCATCTATTGCGAAGCACTCTATCATTGTGGTATGCATGACAAGTTTTGAAGTCGACTATTGTCCCAAGATTCAGTATGCGCATTACCCTAAACCAAATTGGTAGTTCATTGTAAGATGAATCATTCTCACCGTGAAGTTTTTTAATGGCATTCTACTTTGCCTTCCATGCTTTTTTGTAGGATACGGTGTACCCATATTGAGAATGTATAGTTGAAATCAACACTGTAATAGTTATTTAGGAGCTTACTTTGACCATGGGCATGATGGCTTGATAGATAATGTCGGAGTCCAAGTTGGGATAGTCCTGGTTGATTTCTCTAGCACAGTATGTATGAGGACCTTTGTATATTGTTAGTTCCCATATGATATTTTCCTTTTCCTCTTACTCTTCGATACACGAATCATCCAGTTACATCCGCTATCACGTTGGACACAATAGCATACATAATTTTTGGTAGTGAATCGATCGACTCTGGAGTGAACAGAATTACGAATGTTATAATTCTTAATTGCAATCATCGTTTCTTCTTTCTATGGAAACTCCATTCTGATATATAACTCACCATCATTGACTGATGAGTTAAAGACGTAGTCACCAACATTATGCATATCCATAAATTTTGACCTGTATATTACACCATAGTCAGCTTCATACATGTATGCTGGAGGTTCAGTGTGTACTGTATTTGTGAGAACTTCATCTACATCATCATCATCGGAGTTCATGTTGAACTGAGGTGATTCTGGTTCAACGAGTAGTCCAGTCTCAGCACTATCCGCACCTGGCTCACGAAGAGATTCTTCAGTGATATCGATATTTAGGTCAAACAAGCTGGTAGTTATATTTCTTCCCCTTGAACTTGAAGGCATCATGTCATACTGGTTTTGAACTGAGTGTTGTTTCGCAGACGTCTCGATATTGAGGTCGAATAAGCTCGCAGTTGAATGCCTCCCCATGGAACTTAAAGGCATCGCGTCAAATGGGTACTAAATAGATTGTTCTGGTGAGGGCATCCTCATATTCAAGTCCAAAAATTGACAGATGAATGTATTCCCTTGAACTGGAAGTGATGTTGCCATACGGTTTGTTCGTGGAACCACCTCGATAGAAATCGTAACAAGTTGTTGATAATGTCTCCCCATTGAACTTGATGGGATGGTACCAGGATGTGTATTTCTCATTAACGAGTTAAAATCATTACATAGTACTTGAGTTGGGTTGTTAACTTGATCAGCTTGTTGAGCCAGCCCATAGTGAGAGCATAATAACATACCACGAACCGCAGACACTTCAACAAATATCGCATACATTTTTGTATCAGCGTTTGAATTTTGATTTTGAGAATAAACCATCCTAGCAACATCTTCATCGTTGAAGAGTTCGAACGATGTATAAGTTAACGGAAATATTGCGGTTGAAAATATGTACTGAAGCGAGGACAATCTTTTAGTACTTCCAACATGAACCTTCATTGAAATTTTAGTGATCAGCTCCTTAAGAGTGATGTTTCTCTTGAAGGAACTTCTGACCGAATGATTTGATGCGAAGACAACGCCAATTTCATCTTCCTGAATTTCTCCATCATAGTAAACAATAGCTGAAATACGTCTCATTTTGAGAGTTTAAAATATTGAAAATTGAGAGTCGTATATCTGCAAAAACAATAGCTGAAATACGTCTAATTAAATAAATAATATACGAATTAAAATATAAACCAATGCTAAAAAATTAAAAAAAATTCCACAGTAAATTAAATAACACCATTTAATATAGTTACCGTATCAGTAAAATGTCTCAAGATTTGATCCCGCCTTCCATTTTACAACCGTAAAAAATAATACGAAATAGTTAGTGCAAAAAATTTGGTGAAATAATTAAATATAATATAATAAAAATAATTTTACCTTTTAAGAACTATAACAAAATCTACTTAGCTTGATAGAAAGAATTGATAGAATGTAAAAGTAATTTTGGTGTGGTTTGATGTTTGCATTTAAGGGTATTTATAGGGGAGAGAGATGGGTGAGTCACCGAACTTTAAGGTTCAGGTAATAATGAAGTACCCAATAATTTAAGGTGAATAATAGAAGGCGTGAATGGTGATTCGCCCCTTTCTCCACGTGTCAACTAAGGCACGAATGGTGATCCACACTTTGTCCGTGTGGAGCCAGCTTAGACGAAAACTCAAGAAATGCACGTTTGGTGATTCGCGCCTTCCATCCATGTCAGTAAATAGATGTTAGATCGGTAAAATTTGATCAATGAGTGACTACAAATAATTATTGATTCTTTAGTGCTTTTTGGGTAAAAACACCTGCTTTGACCCATTGGAATGGACTCATTTTTCATTAAACAATTGGTTGGTTCATTATGAGTGGAAAAGTCTAGAAGAACATTTGTGAGTTAATATACGCTTGGGCTTGTTGATGTCCAATTGTTTATTTATCTTAATTTCAATTGGGCTTGTGTAAACTTATTCTTTATTACAACGTTTGTATCTATCTTTTATGATTTGATTGGAGAAACAGTAGAGATGATGATTTTAGGGTTTTCTCGGATTTTAAGAGTATAATAACTACTTGCAATTTGATAAGTTTGATAAATAAGATAGATTGATACTAAATTTAACTTTTATATATTATACGAGTTTATTAAAGATTATGATAAATTCTCATGATTTTTTAAGAGAAACAAATCTTTTGAAATCTTATGTTAGAAGATATTCTCTAAAAAAATTATTATTACCAAGTTTTCTTAAAGTCTTGATTATAGAAGACATTAATACCAAATTTAGATTCGTTTATTATCAAATGAAAAGGAACAAATAAAAAATATGAAAAGGTTTATTCTCTAGAAAACACAAACAAAACTGAACGGACAGTAAGGTAAAGGTACATGCAACTTTGAACTTAGACCACTAAATAGAAAGCATTTTGCTGTTGGCTTTTTGTTGGAAGTCCTCGACCAGACATAAAAGATTTGAATGTATGAAGGCATAGGGTGTTTGCAAATTCGAGTGACGTGACGCTGGTGGTTCGGTCCCCATATGAGGCAGCCCATTTGCATGTCTTATTCCCGCAACAGATAATAGGTGTTGGATAATGAAAACAATAAGGATTAATGAAAAATGAATTTTTAAAATTTAGTGATTAAAATAGATGTTTAATTTTTTTTATATTTTATAAAAAATTAAATAATATTTTATTTTAAAAAATAAAAAATATAAACGTGACACGTGTTACTTAACTTTTTTAGCAATATAAATATAAAAATATAACATAAAAAAATGTTAGACACATATTTTTATGAAAATTTCTTTAGACACCAAAAGTTAACTTTGAGTATAATTTAAAGACTTATTTTTACATTTAGTCTAATAATAATTTCCCATCTAAGATTCTCACATTTATTTTTAGGAATATTATGTTTTCCCTATACTTTAATTAAATTTTTAGTTTTAACTTTATACTAATTTTTTTTAAAATATTAATATTTATTCACCATTTTAGTTTATTACAGTTGATATTGCACGACACATTCTCATAAACACTATAATATATTTTTGGTTTATTTGACATAAATATAAAGTTAGTGTAGACAGCCGTATTTTTTGGGTGATCCTTTTTTTATTTTGTTTTGTTTTTATTTAGTATTTATTATCTATTATTAAATATTAATATTATTTATTTATTTGCAGGCCATCATACAACATATATTATAAACTGGCCCAAAGTCAAATGTACAACCTAAAATTTAATTCATCCAAGGCCCAACTAGCAATCCCAATTGCTGTTAGAGTTTGTTGTTGGAAACCCACCCGTGTCGCTGCCACCAAAAAAGAGGACCCGCTGCTTCCACCACTTTTTTCGTCGTCTCGGCCGCTCGCCGTCGTTTCAAGCACTCCCTCATAATCAAGTCAGCAAAACAGTGAAAAAGAGAGAGAAATCAGTAAAATTCAATCCATACAAAAACTCGATAAGTCACTCAAAGGCTTTTCACCACTGCACTGTTTCTCTTTGCAAAACTAACGTGTTAGTTGTTTGTATTGGTGATGGAATTATATATATATACACAAACGATGTTATGAACGATGCCAATTCTGCAGCTGGCCCGAAGAGATTTGTTCGTTCAAAGAAGCTTATACACAAATTTGGCGATTACATTATGGGAGCCACGTCAGCATTGGCTTAACCGTTTGGAGAGAAAGAGAGAATAAGGTGGTGTTTGTTTTTGCAGAGGTAAAAGGTCTTCTGCGGATCACATCTGCAGGCATCTGCAGCTGAAGAGGTGGATCAAAAGTCTACAGTCTGTAAGAAGAAGACTGTTTGTTTTTTAACGTCTGCAGACTGCTAAAATGAAATGAAATATAAATAAATTGATTTTTTAAACATAAAAGAGTTTTGCAATACTGAGATTTAAATAATTTTAGTTTTACAATACTGAGATTTAAATAATTTTAGTTTTACAATACTGAAATTTAAATAATCCATACAACTACAATAATAAATTATTTAAAACAAATCAATCCATATTTTAAAATAAATCAATCCATACAACTACAATAATAAATCAATCCATATTTTAAAATAAATCAATCCATACTAATAAATTATTTAAAATAAATCAATCCATATTTTAAAATAAATTAATTCATACTAATAAATTATATAAAATAAATCAATACATACAACTACAATAATAAATCAATCCATATTTTAAAATAAATCAATCCATACTAATAAATTATTTAAAATAAAGCAATCCATACTAATAAATTATTTAAAATAAATCAATCCATATTTTAAAATAAATCAATCCAATACTAATAAATTATTTAAAATAAATCAATCCATATTTTAAAATAAATCAATCCAAACTAATAAATTATTTAAAATAAATCAATCCATATTTTAAAATAAATCAATCCATACTAATGAATTATTTAAAATAAATCAATCCATATTTTAAAATAAATCAATCCATATTAATAAATTATTTAAAATAAATCAATCCATACTAATAAATTATTTAAAATAAATCAATCCATACAACTACAATAATAAATCAATCCATATTTTAAAATAAATCAATTTATACTAATAAATTATTTAAAATAAATCAATTCATATTTTAAAATAAATCAATTCATACTAATAAATTATTTAAAATAAATCAATCTATATTTTAAAATAAATCAATCTATATTAATAAATTATTTAAAATAAATTATTTAAAAATAAATCAATCCATATTTTATAATAATTTATTTTAAAATAAAATTATTTTAAAATAAATTATTTTAAAATAAATAACCTTATTAAATTATTTAAAATTATTTTAATAAATAACAATATTTTATAATTGTTCTTGAAGAGGTTTGAAGACATAAAATCATGTCTGCACCAAGAAGAGCTTCTGTCTTCTAAAAAAATAAACGGTCTGCGAAACCTAATGTCTGCGCGTGGTCTATATGGTACAAACATAAAAAAATTTAAAGAGATTGTACAGTAAAAACAAACTAAGCCTAAAACATACTCCAAGAGAGAAGAACAGAATGCTGATTGTTGCAATTCTATTGAACCATTTTCTCATCTACTATTCTTCTCTGATTTCTCATCTTTTCTTCCTTTTTGGTTTATGCAAAGACTATTTCGTTTTCTTGCTTATGAAATGGATGAATAGTTTTCTTTGATCAATAAAGTTTCCAGAACATTTTGTTAGTATACTGTTATTTAAGTGCTTGAATTGCAGTTTACTTCATTTTTGCTTTCATTGGATTCTATCCGCCATAGTGGAACAAACTCGTTTGCGTACTTTGGATGATAATGTCAAGTCGGTTCAAGAGACTACAGATTCGTTACTGCAAGATTTTCAATTGTTGCAATCTATGGTGAGGGATCTGAAAAAAATACTTCAAGAAGTTTTGGGTCATTTATTTGCTCTTTCTGCTCAAATGGCCATTGCTGTTATTCACAAAGATGGTGGATCTGGGGTGGGAGAGGCATCTTCTTGCTCTTTGGGACATCATAAACCTGCTACGGTCCAGTTACCTCGCTTTGCCAGTGTCAATCCGGAGCATTAGGTTTCACAAGCAAATCGGTATTTTGATTTCTATGGCATCAAAGATGGGGATCGTCTAACGATTTCTTCCTTTTATTTCGATGATGAAGCGTCTGAGTGGTTTGATTGGATGCATCGTAATCATCAATTTGTTGGTTGCTCATCATTTTTAGAAGCTATTGTGAAGTAATTTCGTTCTCATGAGTTGAAAGAACCAGAGGGGTTATTGGCTAAGCTTTTTCAGACGTCGACGGTGGCTGACTATTGTGCCAAATTTGAAGCGATTACAAATAGAACCGTGTCTTTGCCGCCAATGTTTTTAGTTCACTATTTTGTTTCGGGTCTTCGCCCTGATATTAAACATTCAGTCTTGATTCAACAACCTTTGACATTGGATGATGCTATGCATTTAGCTCAACTCCATGAACAACGCATAGCCTTGGAGAAAGGGGTAATTAAGCCAACTTTGGGTATTTCTAAACCTTTGTAGCTTACTCCTAAAACACCATCATTGGGAACAGTTCTTAACCCCACACCTTTGCGCAGTCAAATACCGTCTTCTTCAGGAGGAAAGTTTGGGTTTCGTTGACTGTCTCCGGCAGAGGCTGCCCAAAAATGTGCCAAGGGGTTATGTTATAATTGTGATGAGAAATATTCTCCTGATCATAAATGTAAAGAGACGCCTTCGTTGTTACTGTTTGATGAGGAGTGTGGCACCTTACCCGTCAACGAGTTATCTTCTTCAACTATTTCTGATGCGGACTCACAAACAACACTTCGTTGTTCAGCCTCACTCTTCCATATCTTATAATGCATTGGCTGGACGTTTTCGGTCACTACATTACGGTTCACAGGCACAGTCAATGGTCAGTCTGTTCAAGTTTTGTTGGATGGGGGTAGTACCTATAACTTTGTTCAAACACGTATTGCTAAGTTTTTGAATTTAACTGTGGAGGCGACACTTCTTGTTCTGTCATGGTAGGTAATGGTGAACGTTTGGCTTGTTTTTAAATCATCCCATGAATAACAACCCGACTTACACAGTACCACTCTCCACCTAAATCACACGAAGCCTTAAAGAATAAACCAACCAAAAAGCATCAACCGCCAGCAATACATAGCAAACTGGCCACAAAGCAATTGAGTCAGAATGAAATGAAGATACACATCACAACCTGGAGAAAATTATAAGAAGCAGCACGTCTGCAGTAAACCATCCAAACGTAGCTCAACCACTTTATACGCTCCAACAGTTATACCAAGGCTATTCAAAGCTTCAAACACATGCATATCTTCCAAGCTCTACATTTACCCGAAGATAAAAAGTGGATAACAGACTTCTAACAGACCCCAACTTCCAACCATACACCTATCTCAAAGTCAAACGCTTAAATCCATGAACAGAATGCCACCAACATAAACTCCTTGCTTAAACTTCCCTTACTCATCTTAAATGACACCCTACTCACGTTTTGAAAACCCAAACCCCATCCATATAACAAGAAAAAACAAAAACAAACCAGAGCCTTCCGTAATCGAACAGAGATCACTGTCGAACGCCATACAACCAGAACGCGACAAAAATATCTACGTACGAAAATTAGAACAGACAGGTAGCACCCACAGCATCAAAAACTTAAATCCCAAAGATTGAGATGAGAACCATCATAAAATATCGCTCTAGACTCTCCATCAATCCAAACTTCTAACGATCTCCACCTAACAACCTGAACCTCACCAAATCACAACTTTAGCCAAAATTATCGCGACAACACCTTTCACATTCAAGCACCACTTCTTGTTCATCTCCGTCGATGCTAAAATCCGAAGCTCTGATTGATTCTCTCATTATAACCTATTTACGATTGCTAAAATCCAAGTCCGAGAGTGAAAAGGAACGCAAATCCAAACCCATCGCAACACGGTTATTCCTTTTTTGTTTCTTTTGAGCTCGATCGTGTTTATTTCTTTCTGCCACAGTTAACACCTTCTTCGGAATGTCACACATCGATTTATATTTTTTTCTTCTAACATTCAATCGTAAGCATTTAGGTACCTTCGATAAATAATCTGGAAAGGGATGCTCATACTCTTGCTCAGAGTGATCTTTACCAGTAGGATGACTTACACCTGGATGAATCAAATTATAATACTCAACCAATCCCCAGTTAATACTCTGGTTATTTTCCAAATCTTCACTTTGACATGAGGCCCTATCACCAATTGTCTCTTTCTCTCCCAAAAAGGCAATCTGCCAAAACGATATTATGATGCTCTTCTCCCGATACCCCAGAACCTGAATTTTTATTGAGCCGTGCACCCTTCTCCAAGAATTGTGAAGCATAGCCCAAAATTTCCTTTTCATTTGCGACTACCTCCCCCTCTCCCAAAACATATACTGACATAAGAAAATTAATATGACCGCCATGCCTGGACCCATTTCCAACGTTTTTTCGGTACATACCTCCATTTCGAGAGATTTTACTGGAGAGACATCAACGAGCTCTCCTACCGTGGCTAACGGGGAGCAACTATCTTTTCCATCAAAGACAAGTCTTCCCAGACATATTCTGAGCTGAAACAAAGTTCAAACTCAGAAACATATACCGTAAAAATCTATCCCCGACTTTTAAATTAAAGGTTTCTTCCACTCGAGCTTGTAGTTCGTAATAATCTGAATCAAAGCCCTATCAAACGAGCCGGGATTTAAAATTCCTTCCTCAATGGAGATAAATTCTTCCCATTTTTTTGCAATATTTCTGAAAGTGAAATGACTCTATACAAACGGTGAGATCCCTTTGCACGATAGCCATGCCCGATGATTACTGCACTGAAAACTTTCCGACCACACTTCCACTTTCTCAAAACAATTTTTCAACGCACCAATCTGATTATTTATAGCATAATCCCTACTATCTTCATCTTCAAATATGATTAAAATTGCTAACCTGCTTAACCTCATAATTTTCGGACCTAATATGCATTCCTTGTGCATAATAACAGCCAATTCTTTCATTTTTATAAATTTTCTGCACCAACCTACTAAGTTATATCTAAGAGTTAAGATCTTATCCTCGTCAACAAAACCGACAATGAAAGCCTCTGAATGACTATCATCTTCCACTCTACTCTTAGCCTCGGCTAGTTTTGGACCAAAAAATTTCTTTCTCCAGAAAGCTTCACGAGAGATCTATCAGCACAGTTGGTAGCCTTCCTCGCGTCCTCCAATCTGGTGAAGTGAACAAAGTCAAACCTACTTCTTCCCTTGTTTCTTTTGTTAGGGATAAAAAAATCAACCACCTCGTCAAATTTATCGAATATTAACCAAAGACCTTGATGATGAAGAAACTCTGATATATTAAAGACGATCACCGTAAAGCAATTTTCCTAACAGATCTTTTCACCTTACTCGCCATACTTTGGTCCATTACAAAATAATATCAAGAAACTTACTATGAAGGGACAGACAAATTTTTCTTGCACCGCAAAAAACGTAGTATATTTCAAAATAATTTTTGAGTTGTCCTATAAACCTAAATAAAAAATCATACTTGGATTATTGAGCTAATTTTGAATGACGCTGCACTAAAACTGTTTGATGAAAAATTATTAGAATTTAACAATCATAATTTCATCTTTTAAATGATATAATAAATTTCAAGCTTCGTACATTCTTTCTTAAAAAAAATAAACATTAATTTTTTTAATAATATCAATGGTTTATATTAGAACATTACATTTAAAAATCAACTACAATCACACTTCCCCTTAATTTTCTAAAACTTTTATTGGTATCAGAGATTAAGAAGAATATTAAATTGATTAATTTAATTTAATTCAATTCAAATCGAATATATAGATAAAATATTCAAAATTGTATGCTGATTCTATCCAACTTAGACACAGTTTAATATATATATATATTAAAACTAATTAAATTAATAAATAAATAAATCTTTATATGTAATTATACTTTTATAGTTTATTATTTAAATAAATAATAATTTGATTGATTTGGACCTGGATTTGAAAACTTTTTTAAAACGGGGCTTGGACCCGATCATGCCCGGACAGAGACATTAACGAAGTAGAAATTATTTGATGGTTTCAATTTATTACGTTATTTGTAGTCTCAAATAATAATATTTATTCATATTATTTTTTAATGTGAATGTTCACCTCTTTTTTATATATAAATAATAAGTGAATAATTATTTGAAAGTTATTTTAAAATTTGTGATTTTCATTCATTGATACCACGAATGACGTAATGAATCGGAAACATCAAATAATTTCTCCGAATAATAGGTTCGCAGCGATTCATAAATAGGATACACGTATCTTTTTGGCAAAAAAAATATTACTAGCATTTAAGGAAAATACAATTTCCTTATATTTCATGATCCAATAAAAAACTTGTCAAGTTATAATTTTCTTCGTATTCTCACCAATAGTGGTGTACATATATCTATTTTAAAATCTAAATTATTATGCTAATTATTTATTTCATTAATCGTATTTATTCTAAAATTTTATTTATGTGTATCTATATAAAAAATTATACTATTAGTATATATATATATATATATATATATATAAGTAGTTCTAAATTTAAATATGTTCAATAGGAAAGATTCGACTTGATGTTACTCTTTTTGAAAATTTAACATAAAAAATTATGTTATTAATATATATAATCATCTATGTTATTTTCCCCACTTTTTCAATAAAAAAATTCTTACCCACTTTTTCCCTTTCTTTCTAAATTTATTTATCAATTATTGGATAATTTAATAAAATCAAACATAAAATTCCAAACGTATGAAAAAATTTCCATCACCTCCACGTGAAATAGATTAGAATCATATGAAACTCGTTACATCTATATGACAAGTTCCAAACATATCACTTCCACATGACGAGTTTTATATCACCATAACAAATTTTTGCACTTTTCTAAAAAAAATCCTAACTATATTATTGTTGCGGAAGACGACTATTGGATAGAGCAAAATCGCAACAGATAATTTGAGAAAATAAAAATGAATATAAAGAATACACAAAATTTACGTGGAAAACCCCTAAGTAATATAGGGTAAAAACCACGGGCAACAGTAGAAGAATTTCACTATGAGAAAATAAGAATTACAACTTCTCTTAATCTACTAAAGAGAAAACAATGATAATTCTCTCTTGATAAAAAAGAGAAAACAATGATAATTATCTCTTGATAAAAAAGAGAACAACTCTCAAGAAACTCTCAAAATTCTCTAGTATTGGAAGAAAGCTATAATGCTTTAGGATGATTTTGAAGCTAAATGAGCTAGGGTATTTATAGGTGAAGCTTAAGGACTAATTTGTAAATACCCTAAACTTTAGTGACTAAACTTTGTAATTTTCCCTTTCTCATTTTCAACAATTATAACCTCTTTTTTAACTTATCATATTTCGGTGGATTTAATTTTTTTATTTTTTTTCTCCAACTTTCAACTTGCACCGAGAGGTGCATTGAATTTTCAACAATCTCCCACTTGAAGATTTGATTAGAACAATCATATCTTCACACCATTCTTTCTACCTTGTACCTTCATGTTGCTTACGTTTCTGACAGGCCACAAGAGGATCGACACCAAGTAAACTTATTAACATTTATCGCCTTTGTCAAGAAATCTGTTATGTTCTCTTTGGTATTGATTTTCTGCATATCTACCGTCCCTTCTTCCACCTTTTCACGAATGAAGTGGTACTGTACTCATATTTTTTTGTTCTTGAATAAAATGTTGGATTCCTTGCTAGATACAAGGCGCTTTGACTGTCACAAAACAGAGAGACATACTCTTGATTGTGCCCAAGCTTCTCCAATAGCATCTTCAACCAAATTTCTTTACTGGCTTGTGTAGTTGCTACATATTTTACCTCTGTTGTGGATGTAGCCACAACTGACTGCAATTTTGAAACCCAACTTACAACTTCACCAGCAACTTTGAACACATATCCTGTAGTAGATTTGCTTTTATCCAAATTGTCTGCATAGTCAGAATCTACATACCCATTGATTAGTAAGTTTGATCCTCCGTAACATAATACAAAATTTGAGGTCATTTTGATGTATCTCAGGATCCTCTTTACTGTATTCCAATGATATTTTCCTGGATTCTCCATGTACTGACTAACCACTCCCACTGCTTGTGCAATGTCTGGTCTTGTGCATCTCATAGCGAACATTAAACTTCCCACTGCTGATGCATACGGTACTCGAGACATCTCCATCCTCTCTTCTTCACTGCTAGGACTCATACTAGAGGATAATTTGAAGTTAATAGGAAGAGGGGTAGAAATTGGCTTACAATCTTGCATGTTGAATCGTGACAAGATCTTCTTCAAGTAATTCTTTTGTGAAAGCCAAATCTTCCTATTACTTCTGTCTCGGTGTATTTGCATCCCTAGAATCTTGTTTGCTGATCCCAAGTCCTTCATTTCAAATTCCCTAACCAATTGTGCCTTTAATTATTCAATATGATCTTTGTTAGGTCCTGCAACCAACATGTCATCAATATACAACTGCAATATAACAAAATCGTTATCACCAGACCTCTTGAAATAAGCACAAGGGTCTGCATTTAGTCTGTTGTATCCAAGACACATAATGAAGGAATCAAATCTCTTATACCAACACCTCGGCACTTGCTTTAGACCGTATAGAGATTTGTTCAACCTGCAAACCAAGTTCTTCTTTTCTTTTTCTTCAAAACCTTCAGGCTGGAGCATGTAAATTTCTTCTTCCAGATTTCCATGAAGAAAAGTTGTTTTAACATCTAGCTGCTCTAGATGTAAGTTCAATGTAGCACACATTGCCAAAACTACTCGAACTGTTGTTAGTCGAACCACAGGAGAAAATATTTCATTGAAATCAATACCTTCTTTTTGAGCATATCATTTAACCACCAGTCTTGCACGATACCTCTCAACTTGATCGTCACCATTTCGCTTGATTTTGAAGACCCATTTGTTACCAATTGGCTTCCTTCCTTGTGGTAGTGGCATAAGGTCCCATGTATTATTTTATGAAGGGCTTCAATTTTTTCTTGCATTGCCATCATCCACAGTGAAGTATCTGAGTTGTTTATTGCCTCCTGGTATGTTGATGGCTCACATTCCTCTGTTAAAAGACAATATGCAATATTACCTTCTATAATATAATCTGAGTGCCAATTGGGACGTCTTCTCACACGATCTGATTGACGAGTTGTTGGAGCTTCAGAACTCTCTGGTTCTTGTTCATCATATGTTGGTTCTGCTTTAGAAGAATCTCCTTGTTCTACCTCCTTTTCCACATGTATCTGTGTAGTCTCTGATTTTTCTGCACTATCATCGTCTTCTTTTCTTTGTAGTTTATCTTCTACAAAGATAACATCCCTGCTGATGATTACTTTGCGGGCAGTAAGATCCCATAATCGATACCCCTTGACTCCATCAGCATACCCCAAGAATTTGTATTTCCTGGATTTTGGATCCAGCTTTGAGATTTCTCGGGAGTTGTACATCACGTACACAATACTTCCAAATACATGGAGGTTTGAATAATCAGCTGGTTTACCAGTCCACATCTCCATTGGTGTTTTTAGCTCTATTGCAGTTGATGGAGCTCGATTCACCAAATAACAGGCGGTATTGACTACTTCTGCCGAGAATGATTTTTCTAGGCCTACATCCCTCAACATTGCTCTTGTTCTTTCTAACAAGGTTCTGTTCATCCGATCTGCCACTCCATTTTGTTGAGGAGTGTTCGCCACTGTGAACTATCTTTTGATACATTCTTTCCTGCAAAAGTCATCAAATTCTTCACTTGTGTATATTCTCCTCCATTATCTGTTATGAAACAATTGATCTTATTTCCAGAATCAAGTTCCACCCGCGCTTTGAAGTTTTTGAAAGTTGAAAACACATCTGACTTCTTCTTAATAGGGTACACCCAACATCTCCTGGAGTAGTCATCAATAAATGAGATAAAGTATTTTGTTCCGCCTAGGGATGTAACTAGTGCTTGCCATATGTCAGAGTGAACCAATTATTATATAATACATTTTCCTCTAGAATTTGATGTGTTGAATTTCAACTGGTGCTGCTTACTTGTTATGCAATGCTCACACAAAGGAAGTGATACCTTTGTTAAGCCTGGAAGTAGCTTTTGCTCTACAAGGACTTTCATTCCTTATTCTGACATGTGTCCAAGTTTCTGATGTCATAGCATTGTAGAATCTGAACTACATGAGGCAACAGAGGCTTCTGCTTCTAGCAAAGTCTCTCCCTTCAGCATGTACAAGTTTGCTGCTATCTTTTCACCTTTCAACACCACAAGCGCTCCACGGAACACCTTCATAATTCCTTTCTGTGTTTCAATCTTGCTTGCATTATTATCCAATAATCCGTAGGATAATAAATTTTTCCACGTGCCGCACATCTCGAACAACTTTAATTATTCCATCATACATCTTCAATTTGATGGTTCCCACGCCAACGATCTCTAAGGCACGATCATTGCAACTATACACAGATCCTCCTGAGACAGGTTCATAATGATGGAACCATTCTCTTCTTGAGGTCATGTGATATGTTGCTCATGAATCAATGAGCCATATATCTGCAAATCTTTTTCTGCCTTCCATGGTGGTTGACGTTTCACAGCATAGATCATCTCCATCATCTGAAGTGTTTGCGGTATTGCCTTGTGGATTGGAGTTTTTATTTAGACTCCAACAATCATTCTTTAAGTGACCCTTCTTTCCACAGTTGTAACACTTTAAATTATTCTTGCTCCTCGACTTCGATCTACCATGTTTGTGACTGCTGCTTTAGCCACGTTCTGTTGATCTCCCTCTCATCGTTGTCAATACTTCTGCTTGTTGCAGATTTACTTGTCTGTCTTCCTTGTTCTTGCGCCGATTTTCTTCTTGTAGAATAGCAGCTGCAACGTCATCGAAGACTAGACTGGTGATATTACTGTTTGTCAAGTTGATGATGAGTTGATCATACGAATCTGGTAGACTTTGAAGTAGAAGTTCAATACGTTCTTGTTCTCCTATTGTACATCTTAAAGATGTAAGCTGAGAAAATAAAGTGCTCAGTGTGTTTAAGTGCTTCGTCACTGAAGTAGATTCTGGAAAACGAAGAATGTATAATTTCCTCTTAAGGAAAATTTTATTGTGCAGTGATGTGGCCTCGTACAGTTTGGTGAGATCATCTCATATCTCCTTAGTTGTCTTTTTCTCCTCGATGCTTGACAATACTTCATCTGCTAATGCTATGAAAGTTTGCCATAGCATTCCCGTCCATTTCGATCCATTTGTTGTCATCTGTGAAATTCACTAGCCTTCCACTGATAGCTGCTAGACAACCGTCTTTCCTCAGGATAGCCTTCATCTTCAATTTCCACAATGAGAAATTTCTCCCATTGAATTTTTCAATATCAAATTTCGTTGCCATAACTTCTTTTGCGGATAGCTCCCACTATTTCACTATCGTGAATAGTTCTCTGGAACCTTCAAAGAATGGGTAATACCTTCTTACTTTCTTATGTTGGAGGATCCACCTTTTGGTGGCAACCACAAAGACAATAAGCAGATATTACACACTCCAATCTGGCTCTGATACCAATTGTTGCGGAAGATGACTATCAAATAGAGTAAAATCGCAACTGATAATTTGAGAAAATAAAAATAAAGATAAAGAAGATACAAAATTTACATAGAAAACCCCTAAGTAATATAGGGTAAAAACCACGGGCAACGGTAGAAGAATTTCACTATGAGAAAATAGAAATTACAACTTCTCTCAATCTACCAATGAGAAAACAATGATAATTCTCTCTTGATAAAAAAGAGAAAACAACTCTCAAGAAACTCTCTAAATTCTCTAGTATTGGAAGAAAGCTAGAATGCTTTGGGATGATTTTGAAGCTAAATGAGCTAGGGTATTTATAGGTGAAGCTTAAGGACTAATTTGTAAATATCCTAAACTTTAATGACTAAACTTTGTAATTTTTCCTTTCTCATTTTCAACAATTACAACCCCTTTTTGGACTTATCATATTTCGATGGATTTAATTTATTTTTATTTTTTTCTCCAACTTTCAACTTGCACCGAAAGATGCATTGAATTTTCAACAATTATTTCACTAATTTTGCCAAACATATGCCACATAAAAAACAATATAATCGCATATTGTCTTTGTTGAAGGAATAACCTCACCTTTAATTTTAGTGACATTTAAATGGTCAATAGACATGAGATATACCATCATTTCAATCCGTTTGTCGTATTGTATTTTGTCGTTACCTTTTCTTTTCAGGGTAAAGTATATAAACGATTCTTTAACTATTAAAAGATATAAAAAGATCCTTTAATTATATAATCTTACTTTGTTAAGTCTTATGACTATTAAAAGTTATAAAATGATCATTCTGTTATTTATATGTGTTTCAAATTCATCAATTTTCGTTGAAAAATTGACGATCGTTTGAGTTAGACGTTAATATATTGATTAGGATATGATAAAATTATATTTTAATAATGTCTTCAATATCATCATTGCTTTCAAATACTGGCTCGACAACATAATACTTTAAGCACTATCTCAACAACATAATATTTTAAATATTGACTCAATAATATAATGTAAACAAAGAATCGATCCAATCAACCAACACTTTTGTATTACCATATGAATAAATTCAACAATTACACTATACCCTACTCTAGGCAAAGACGAATGTTAATACCTTCTTTTTAGTAGGGTGCCCTGCAGCTGCAAAGGAACATCATTTTTAATTTCTTAAAATATTTTGTAATTTTTAATAATTAAAATATTTAACAAAGTAATATTCGGAAAAATTCTTCACATAATGCTTTGAAAAAAATATTTTTCACATGTTGCATTTGATCAATTATTTGCTGAAATTGTGTGATTTCTATAGTAATAGGGTTGGCCGCCAGGTGCTCTGGGCGACCTGTGCAGGTCGCCATGTCGTCTGAGCGTTGTGTCGTCGTGCTTATTTGCTAAAACGGGTTCGAGCGTTGGGATGCAACAAATATTGCTACCATTCTGGTTTAGCTACTGCTGCCATTCTGGTTTACCATGCAGCAATGGAGCAGAGGCTGGGGAATCACAGGCCAACCTTGTATTGCTTGGCGACCTATCTCCAAGGGCGTTGAAATACAACAGTTATGTAACATCCCGAGATCCGGGTCAGTAACTAAAATGAGAATTTTTGAAATTTGGGGATTAATTTAGGAAAAATTAAAAGTTCAAGAATTTTAATAGGAATATTTCATTATTGGATAAAAGGGTAAATATGAGATGATAATAAGGGTATTATGGTAATTTAGCTTGGAAGATATTTTATCTCCCTTATTTAGGGAGATAACACGTGTGAAAGGGGAAAAGCTTCAGAAGTTTATCTTCTTTCGTTCTTCTTCTTCCTCTCGTGGCTTCAACTCCCAAAGGTAAGTTGATTTAATTTGGTCAAATTCTGGAATTTATAAGTTGAGATGGAATATTTGAGTATTATATAAGCTTAAGGTAAGCTTATATAAGCTTAAAACATTAAGCAGAGAAAATTGGAAAGGAAATTTGATTAAGGTTTGAGAAATGAATTCTTGATATAAAGAGGTTTTTGAAGTTTTAAAGATGGATTTGACTTGTCAATGGGTTAATTAAGAAGTTGAAGGTGATAGAATTGAATTTAGAACACATGGAAAATTTAATGAAATTCTTTGATTCAAGAATTATGGTGGATTATGGGAGATGATAAAGTGTTATAGTGTTATAAGAAGGTTTATACATGTATAGATAAGTTTTAAGGCATAAGGAGGGGTTAATAAGTAGAATTTGAGGCCAAAGTAAGAATTTTTGGGCTCAAAATGTAATTTTTGGGTTGTGTGCATCGATGCATATTCAATGTGCATCGATGCACTCTCAAATAATAAACATCGAGTACAGTTGGTGCATCGATCCATGAGGAGTGCATCGATGCATCCCCTTAAAATGGAAACATCGAATGTAAATTGTGTATCGATGCATGGTTATGCATCGATGCACCTGTTAAAGAATGCATCGATGCACTGTAGAATGCACCGATGCACTTCAATGGGAAATGAAATAAATCGTTATTCAGTCTATAAAATGATAGACTAAAGTATATTAATTGGATACTGATAGCATACATATATATATATATATATGTGTGATTGTGTAGACATCGATCGAAAGCAAAGTTTTGATAGGTCGACAGAGTAAGATACGCAACGGAAACAAGAGTTTAAGAGGGTTCATTGAGACCAGGTGAGTACATGATAGTAAGTTATGTTAAGGAATTAAGACTTGCGATGAGTCCAATTCCGATATTATATGATATAAGTATTAAAGCATAAACATGTAGTGATATGGTGTTAGATGTATGGTATGAGTAAATGCATATGTTTAATTGTTGAATGCATTTTTATGTGTGAACTATGTAAATGCCTGTATTATGATAATAGGTCATGTGATCATGAAATATATGATAAAATATATATGAAAATAATATGACTCATATGTGCTTTTATTAGAATGCTATATGATATGTTAATATAATAAGATAGATTAGATATTGATAATAAGACATAAGATTACATGCATATGTAATATATGTTAAAAGATAATAAATAATATGTTATATGCATATGAGAAAAAGGTATATGTGATGTGACCATGTGTGAAAAGGATGAATAACGTGAATTTCATGGAAAATGCTACGTGAAAGTAAACTACATGACTATGTGATCATATGAAATGTGATAAAGAGCTATGTGAAAGAACTATGTGATATGAATATGTGAATGTGTAATGAGGTAAAAGATAATGCCCATGTCATGTGTTATGAGAGCTATAGGTATAGTTGGCATGCCAAGAGTCGAGGGTCTACGCGGTCTTTCGGGTCATAGTGGTCTTTCGGGACATAGTGGTCTTTCGGGACATAGTGGTCTTTCGGGATATATGTGTTATATGTGGTCCTTCGGGACATCTACGTGGTCCTCCGGGACAAATTCTACGTGCCCCTAGTGGGATTTATACGAGTTGTGGTGACAGCATAGTGCACAACCTCTATGTACTCACGTACCTTAAGTTCTCAATAGTGTGCATGGGCTTTGAAAATAAACCATAATTTATAATGATATGTGGTTTCTCTGAAATGGTACATATGATATGCTATATGTATAAGTGATAATTAGGATTATATGATAATAATGGTAACAAGTGTATATGGGTAATAGTGATATGAGATGATATGGTTATGTATGATATGATCATAGTAATTATCCATGTATTGTTATATTTGAAGTTATATTATATGTTTTTGTTCAATATATGCTCATATGATGGAATTGAATCAATAATAAGGAAATAAGTAAGGATAAACCAGTAAGTGATGGGTTTAATAGGTATATAAGTATAATATGTGTTATATGGGTTCATGCATTTGTTAGTTACTTTATGTATTTACATGTCTCACTAAGTCTATGACTTAGCGTGTAAGTGTTTTACACGTAGGTGTGGATAAGTCAGAAGATCAAGTTTCGGATCCGTAGAGCAGCACATCTCCGCACAAAGTTCAGATCAGAAATATTTTATAAAGTATGTTTTGTTATGTAATTGGTATGTTGGCATGTACTTTATAGAAAAAAAAAGTTTTAAATTTTTCTATGTTTTTATAAAAGTATATACTTTGACTGGTCAATGTAACACCTCGGACTCGTATCCGAGTCGAGTACGGGTTGGGGGTGTTACATTTAATGGTATCAGAGCTCAGGTTTAGCCGATTCTAGACTTAAACCGAAGTCAAGAATATTTTGAAAAGGTGTACATGCCAATAAAAAGTGAAAGTTTCTGATCTGATAGAGTAATGAGTATGTTGTCTTCTAATAAAGTTATATGGTTATGTATTAGATGTCTGATCGTGAAAGTTCTCGAAGTGAAAGAAGAAGTAGTAGATCTGAGGGTAGTAGCAATTCACCTTCCCTTGCCAGGCATGGTGAAGAGCGAAAACCTCCAGTAGTACCAGTGAGAGATCAAGGGATATTTTTCGGGACGTTAAATGTTGTTTTGTCACATTTTCAACCCTCTGCGCCCTCAGCTCCTCGAATGAATATAACTAAAGAATTGAAAGGTTTAGGAGCACCTGAGCTTAAGGGTGAAGCTGAGGAAGATTCTTTTAGCACCTGAGCTTAAGGGTGAAGCTGAGGAAGATTCGATTGTTGCGGATCTTTGGTTGAACGATGTTAAGATTATATTGGATGGGCTCCACTGTTCTGATGTGGAGAAATTAGATGGAATAGTTTCTTTGTTAAGGGGACAAGCTAGAATATGGTGGACCAATGTCACCATGAGATTAAGAAGTGATCAAGTGACCTGGTTATTCTTCTTGGAAGAATTTAATCGTAAGTATATTGGTGACCAATATATTAGACAGACGAAGCAAGAATTTCTGAATTTGAAGCAAGGGAATTATATAGTGTATGAATATGAATGTGAGTTTAATAAGTTAAGTCGTTTTGCTGCTGAGCTTATTTCGACTGAGAAGGATGTATGTGATTGGTTTGTGGAGGGTTTGCGCCCTAGGCTAAGAGAGTTGTTGATAGCCTTGAATTTGTCATCGTTTCAAGAAGTGGTTAATCGAGCTAAAGCTCTAGAGAGCTCAGAATGAAAGATTTAAAGAACAGAGTTTCAGAAGTCTAAAAGGATGGGTGCTTTGTCGAGCTCCTCTCCATCCAAGAAAATAGGGAATGGGATTTTCCAACTCATGATATGTTGGAATCAGATGTTTTATTGATAGAAGATCAAATCTCAGTCAAGTCAGGCAATGTTCATATTGGAAAGAATCATACAGGGGTATGTAAGTAATCTTCGTGCTTGTTTTAGATGTGGGATGTTGACATTTTATTCGAGATTGTCCACTTATGACTGAGCAGAGATTTTGCCAGTAAATTTCGATATCGTGGTAAATAGTTTGATTTTAATAGATTTGAGTAGAAGCAAGAAATAATGAATTGTTAAGAATTAATAGTATGGTTTCCAAGTAAGTTGTATGAGGTTGTTTATGTAATAAGTAGAAAGATATATATATATATTGAGTATCGAAATAGAACTGTATGAGTATAAGGTTAATAGTAAGGGTAAGATAAGAATTGTGAGTATTATAAAGGGTTGTTCATTTGTGGTAAAGTGAAATTCGAGGATGAATTTTCTTTAAAGAGGGGGAGATTTGTACATCCCGAAATCAGGGTTAGTAACTAAAATGAGAAATTTTTAAATTTGGGGATTAATTTAGGAAAAATTAAAAGTTCAAGAATTTAATTAGAATATTTCATTATTGGATAAAAGGGTAATATGAGATGATTATAAGGTATTATGGTATTTAGCTTGGAATTATTTTATCTCCCTTATTTAGGGAGATAACACGTGTGAAAGGGGAAAAAGCTTCAGAAGCTTATCTTCTTTCTTTCTTCTTCTTCCTCTCGTGGCTTCAACTCCCAAAGGTAAGTTGATTTAATTTGGTCAAATTCTGGAATTTATAAGTTGTGATGGAATATTTGGGTATTAAATAAGCTTAAGGTAAGCTTATATAAGCTTAAAACATTAAGCAGAGAAAATTGGAAAGGAAATTTGATTAAGGGTTGAGAAATGAATTCTTGATATAAAGAGGTTTTTGAAGTTTTAAAGATGGATTTGACTTGTCAATGGGTTATTAAGAAGTTAAAGGTGAGAATTGAATTAGAACACATGGAAAATTTAATGAAATTCTTTTATTCAAGAATTATGGTGGATTATGGGAGATGGTAAAGTGTTATAGTGTTATAAAAATGTTTATACATGTATAGATAAGTTTTAAGGCATAAGGAGGGGTTAATAAGTAGAATTTGAGGTCAAAGTAAGAATTTTCGGGCTCAAAATGTAATTTATGGGTTGTGTGCATCGATGCATCTTCAATGTGCATCGATGCACTCTCAAATAATAAACATCGAGTACAGTTGGTGCATCGATGCACTGTAGAATGCACCGATGCACTTCAATGGGAAATGAAATAAATCGTTATTCAGTCTATGAAATGATAGACTAAAGTATATTAATTAGATACTGATAGCATATATATATATAATTATGTAGACATCGATCGAAAACAAAGTTCGGATAGGTCGATATAGTAAGATACGCAACGAAAACAAGAGTTTAAGAGGGTTCATTGAGGCTAGGTGAGTACATGATAGTAAGTGTACGTTATGTTAAGGAATTAAGACTTGCGATGAGTCCAATTTCGATATTATATGATATAAGTATTAAAGCATAAACATGTAGTGATATGGTGTTAGATGTATAGTATATGAGTAAATGCATATGTTTAATTGTTGAATGCATTTTTATGTGTGAACTATGTAAATGCTTGTATTATGATAATATGTCATGTGATCATGAAAATATGATAAAATTATATGAAATAATATGATCATATGTGCTTTTATTAGAATGCTATATGATATGTTAGTATAATAAGATAGATTAATATTGATAATAGACATAAGATTATATGCATATGTATATATGTTAAAAGATAAGAATAATATGTTATAGCATCTGAGAAAAAGGTATATGTGATGTGACCATGTGTGAAAAGGATGAATAACGTGAATTGCATGGAAAATGCTACGTGAAAGTAAACTACGTGACTATGTGATCATATGAATGTGATAAAGAGCTATGTGAAAGAACTATGTGATATAAATATGTGAATGTGTAATGAGGTAAAAGATAATGCCCATGTCATGTGTTATGAGAGCTATAGGTATAGTTGGCATGCCAAGAGTCGAAATTGGATTATGGTATGGTCGTCAAAAAGGGTTGAAACAGATGGTCAATGAGGAGAGAACTCCACTGACGGTTGCTTCTATGTACGGCAACATCGATGTTATTAGGTTGATCCTTTCGTCTTCTGATGCTGATGTTAACCGTGTGTGTGGAAGTGACAAAAGAACTGCCCTTCATTGTGCTGCATCTGGTGGGGCTGTTAATGTTATCGATGTTGTGAAGCTGCTTTTAGCTGCCGATGCCGATGTAAATATGGTTGACGCCAATGGTCATTTGCCTGCTGATGTTATTGTTGTTCCTCCGATGCTTGGAGATGTCAAATTAACTCTTGAAGAACTCCTTGCGACCGAGAGTTCCGGTTTCGATATGAATTCAAGGGTGTCGGCCATGGCAAATTCTGATTCCACTCCTCTATTGCCTTTGCTGGAAAACGGGTCATTGTCATCTGGTTCGGATTCCCCAATGAAGTCAAGGCCTAATGATGCTCCTATTTCTTTGGCTTCAAAGAAGAAAGAATACCTGATTGATTCATCTCTTCCAGACATCAAGAACAGCATCTATTCAACCGATGAATTTAGGATGTATTCATTCAAGGTGCGGCCTTGTTTACGTGCCTACTCCCATGATTGGATTGAGTGCCCATTTGTTCACCCTGGGGAGAACGCCCGAAGAAGGGATCCTAGGAAGTTCCATTACAGTTGTGTTACTTGCCCAGATTTTTGCAAGGGGGCATGTAGGCGAGGAGATATGTGCGAATATGCTCATGGTGTTTTTGAATGCTGGCTACACCCTGCTCAGTATCGTACCCGGTTGTGCAAGGATGGTACTGGTTGTGCTAGGAGAGTATGTTTCTTTGCTCATATGCCTGAGGAACTTCGACCTCTGTATGTCTCCACTGGTTCGGTTGTTCTATCTCCTCGATCGAGTACTTCCGGTGCTACTGCTATGGATTTTACAGCCCCCATAAGTCTCTTGCTCGGATCACCTTCATCTGTATCAGTTATGTCTCCGTCACCGTTTACTCCACCCATGTCGCCCTCCATGAACGGCATATCTTATTCTAATATTGGCTGGCCACAACCTAATGTTCCAGCGCTGCATCTTCCTGGAAGCAACCTTCAATCTAGTCGGCTGCGATCTTCTCTTAATGCGAGAGACATTCAAGCCGAAGACTTCAACTTGCTGCCTGATTTTGATGTGCAACAACATAAGCTGATCAGGTCAAGTTCATTTAACCGATCTGGTAGAATGAAGACCCTAACCCCGTCCAACCTCGATGATCTCTTTTCTGCTGAGAGATCCTCTCCACGGTACTCGAATCAAGCGATGGCTGCTGTTGTTTTCTCTCCAACCCATAAGTCTACCGTTCTCAATCAATTTCAACAACAACAAAACATGATATCAGATATAAATACAATTTTTTCTCCAAAAAGTATTGAGCATCCTCTCTTGCAGGCTTCACTATCTGGTAGGGCGTCTCCTCAAAATGTTGAACCTATCTCACCAATGGGCTCACGGGTTTCGTTGTTAGCTCAACGGGAGAAGCAGCAACAATTTCGCATTTTTAAGCTCTAGAGAGCTTGGCTCTGGCTCTGCTGCCATTGTTGGTTCCCCCTGTGGATTCATGGTCAAAATGGGGAGTATCCAATGGGAATCCGGACTGGGCTGTAAATGCCGATGGGTTAGGCAAGCATCGCAGGTCCTTCTCGTTTGAGCTCGGTGGTGGAGAGCCCGATTTATCATGGGTTCAATCCATTGTAAAAGAATCTCACACTGAGATCAAAGAGGAAATTACAGCACCTGTCCCAGGTGACGGTTCCAACATGACCTCAGATCCAGTCGATAATGCTGCGTTGGGTGCTTGGCTCAAGAAAATGCAGCTCGATCAACTTGTGGCTCAGTCAAACTGAAACCGGTTTCATCGAGCCCTCATGAGGTAGAGACAACAAAAAAGGTTTTGGTAAATAACATTTGTATTCTTTTTCGGATTTTCGAATTCAGCTGGTGATTGAATGTTGAAGGTAAAGAAGAAAAGATGGTGAAGGCAAAGAGATTGAGGTCAGTTTTAGAATGGAAACTTCAATTTCCACCATTTATTATCATTATTATTATTACAACAACTCAGATAGAAGAGGTGAGGACAATCTTTGTCTTATGTTTAAAAGAAAGTATGAGCAACATTATGGGTCTTTTGTTCTTCAAATATTTGTCAGATTTGCATTGCTGCAATTTATCATCCTTTGATGGTGAAGATGATGTAACATTCAACAAAAGTTTATTTATTAATTGGTAAACGGTAATTTTTGTTTGTGTAGTTAACTTAATTTATCACTTTCGCATAGATCGTATTTTCGAATCAATTTAACCATCAAAGTTGTTTAATTGCATCTATCGAAACGATATTTAAAGGGGAGCGAGATTTTAAAAACTTAATTATTATCTTTATTTCTAATTTTTAATTAAAAACAAATACGATTTTAGAAAACCTCTCGTTTCGAAAATTTGAAAATTCCTTTGCGATAAAAAACATATGGTTCGAGGAGTCGCCACCAATCTTTGATTAGGGTGTGATTGGGCATCAAAAAATGTCGTCATTTTAAATAAAAATTAATTTTAATTAAAACGACAAATTTGCGGTCAATGTTACCAAAATCCAGGTTCGAGAGTCGGTTACATGTGGGGAAGGATTAGCACCCCCACAACGCCCTAAAATCAATACCTAGTCGATTAATTAACGTCTTTGCAATTAAATTTACAAATTCAATTTTAATTTGATTTATGATCCCAAAAAACAACAAAATATGAATTTTACAATGAAATATAATATTCAAAAACACTAAAATAGATTTAGCCAAAAATTACCAAGCCTTGAAAAAGATAAAGAATATTCAATTATTTAAAAATATCGAGACTGGATCTTGAATAAGTTAGAACAACCTTTTCTCGACAAATTTAAATAGCTAAACATTTCTTTTTCTTCCAGGTATCACTAATGGGATACACTTTTAATTTAAAATCGTCAAAAGCGAATCTCTAATCAGTTAAGACAACCCACTTAAAATAATTTTAAATAAAAAGGTTATTACCCTTAATTCAATTATGTCATTTAAGTCGAGTTATACACATGAGGATACCATACATACTGAGCGATGGATACTTACAATTATATTTATGTTTTAACAATTAAATAAATTCACATAACTTCCATATATTAAATAAGTCAATATAATTAAAAGATGAAAACCTATTTAATAGGACAATTATTATTTACTATGAGGTTCACGTATGACGTACACATATACCTAACTATTCACCATCCATGTATGCGTAGAAAATATGAATGAATATGTATTGACTCCCTGAACTTAAATAATACTGGTTAAATATGGAGCAAACAATATGCACAACATGAATATACATTTACTTCTCATAAACATAATAAATTCCATGCAAACCAGACTGCATGTCATAACAGTAACAATGTAAAGGACTAAAACATAACTCCACAAAATTACAAACAATGAAATCACGAATAAATCCCCAAACATATATGGATCTAAAAAAATAAATAATAAAAAAATCAAAATGGCGTGCCTAATTTAAAAAACGAATAAAATCTTAGATTGACTAAGGGTAGGGACCAAGTTGAAATGCGTGTAAAATACGAAGGTGAAATTAAAAGTTCAGGAAACATGGATTGTAAGAATTACAATGAACTAAATCGAAAATAGGAGTAGCTTCTTTAGTAATAAACCATTCGCACAAAATAGATAACCCTGACCCCAATTAAACGACAGCTTTTAACCAAGCTACCTTAAATTATAATTTAACCTAAAAGCAAAACATCATTTCTTGTAAACCTAAATCCCAGCGTCGTTCCTCTGCTTATTTACTTCTCTCTATCTTCCTTGGCCGAGAACTCAACCAAAGCCCTTCACGCCACCAGCAGCACCATCGGAAAATACTAGCCTCAACCCATCCTCCGGCCATCATTAACAACCACCAAGGATACCAAAACCTAACTCAATCGACTCAAACACTTTGCTCATCTCTAAAAAACCTTTAACCCAAAATAAAATTCGAGACTCACACACGCCCCGAACTGCCGTAAATCGGCAACAAGGCTTGATCGACCGTCACTAAAGGGGGAATCAGGTTAGCCACTGTCTAGACCCTAAAAAAACCTTCCTTTATATTCCAAAGAGAACGAAAACAAGACCCATAAAACCCATTCTCCAACACGTCTAAGGGAGACCGACTCTCCAACGCTCAGCTACAGGGACCGATAGCCGACAACTACCTAACCGAGGAGACCACACATCTAAGGTGGACCGACACTCTTCCTTCTCTTTACTTTTTATTATTATTAATGGTTGATCCCCTATTCGAATGATTCCTAATCTCTGGTGATTCCCCTCTCTTCGGCCACCAAGGATTCACGATTCCTTATTTTCACTCTCGACGAAATCAACAGTGCTAAAGAAAACTCCAAACAGAAGGTAAATTAATCCTATATATATTCTAAGCTTCAATTTTTTTATTTTATTCAACAACATATATACTTGAAATGAAATTTCCAATTGAAATGCAAATAGAATATTTTAACAGACAAATAAGTTCTTTGGTTAATTAGTTACTTGTTTTTTTCTTTATATATTGCTTTGAAAGAACAAGTAAAAAAAATTTATGTTATACCTTTAGTTGCAAAGTAACCCAAACAGACACAAAAACTGGAAAATCAAAGAAAACCGAAGACTAATACCTTGAAAATGTGTAATTTATTGATTTCTTTCATTTCTGGATTTTGGAAGAGAAATCACCTCGTTACATCTTTTTTGTTTTGGATGTTCCGGGGAATGATTTACAGTATTCCCTCTCTATCGTTGGTACTGTTTTTTTTCTGCTTGCCCTCTGGTTATTCGAATCCTTCCCCCTCTGTGTTATGCTCCTGCCTTTTGTTATTGATGAACCCTCTGTTGGAATCGTGTTCCTCCCTTCTGTTATTGATGAACCCTCTGTTGGAATCGTGTTCCCCCTGTTGTTTTTTTTGATCGAGAGCTCTTTCTTTCATCATCATTGCCTCTTCATTTTATCATTGAATGCCCTTTTGTCTTTTTCCTTTTTTTCTTCATTAGTTGCAGCATTAGGTAGGAATAATGAGGGTAGGTCATGGATTAGGCATTTTGCTTGAACTCTCGGTGGATTTTGTCGGATGAATTGGTGTTATTTGCAGGTGCTGTTTGACGTAAGCCATGATGACATTCGGTGGCTCAGGCGTGTTGGCTTCATGTAGGAGCTGGAACTGGCACGAGTATGAGTCTGTAATAAATAAAAATAAACAATATTAATAATATAATAATAATTATTATTATATCCCGGACAAAACGGGTGTCTACAACATCATCATTTTATACCATATTCTTAAAAATCTTAAATTATAAACACTAAACCATAATCCTATAAACTCAAAACTCTAACTTAGTGTTTATAATTTAAGGTTTAAAGTTAAGGATATAGTATAGAATGATGCAATTAAATAATTTTAAGGTGGCGTTTGGTTCGTTAGAATCCCTTGGAATTAGGGGGAATTGAAATTCAATTCCACCACTTTCTCATGTTTGGTTCAAGTTTTCAAAGGGAGAATTGAAATCTAATTCCATTAAATGAGAGAAAGTAAATTATATTCATAACATGATGAAATTGAAATCCTTTGGAGGAGAGAATATGAAATTTGACAATACTATCTTCATCAATCTTTTGGTATTCAAGTCGGTTTTTATTTTTTAAAAATTCGGGATTTGGTCGGATTTTTTTAAAAAAAATCAGGTTCGGATTGGTCATGTTTTTTAAGTTTGATATTCAGATCGGGTTTAGTGTTTGGGTTGGGTTTAGGGTTTAGGTCAGGTTTAGGGATTTTTAAGTCATTGTTTTTATTAAATAAAAATATTTTTTTATTATTTCGTGTCGGGTTGGGTCGAGTTTTTAATTTATATATTCGGGTTGGGTCGGGTGAAATTTCATTTTGGTTTGGTCGGGTCTCGTGTGGAGGTTCCCTTGTTCTTGGGTCGGGTCGGGTGGACCAAAAACTCAACCCAACCCATGGCCATCCCTAATTGCGATGATTTTAACTTATGATGTTTATTAGCATGATTTTTATAATTTATTGAAATGAATAATCAATTAATAAAATGAAAATATAATATTTTTATAATATATTGCTACATGTAAGTTATAAAATAAACTAAAATAAAGCAAAAAAAAAATAAGAAAGATAATTTTGTTATTTTACATTATTGAAATTAAATTCATCTGATATGTCTGCGAATCAAACAGAATATGGAATTGGATTCCAATTCAATTTTCTGCCAACAAAACAAGTTTCAGATTTTAATTCCTGACAGATTTCAATTCCTTCACGGATCTAATTCTCTCATAAACATTTCAACGAACCAAACGTCACCTGAAAGTTGTATTTTATAATAAATTGAGCCTACTATAGAATTTACCTTAAGCCTTCTTAATTCTTACTCCTACTAGCTTCACATATTATTCTTAATTCGATGAGTATTATTTTCCATTTTCACTACTGTTATTGCATGTACATGTATTGAGGAAGAGAATTTCGTATACATTTTTTCTTATAAAATTTGTGTTTTTTTTATGACTAACAAGTAAGGATATTATGAATAATGGAAACATGCAAAATTTTATAACTTATTAAGTAAAAGAAATATTTATAAATACAAAACTTAAAACTTACATTTATATTTTTTTTCTATTTCATACTTTAATTTTGAATTAAAAACATTAAAACTTATGTTAATTTTGATATAATTTCACATAAATTTTTCCACGCAATCAATAAAAACAATATTATTTTTATTTTTACAATTTAGTTTTATATATTAAAAGTTCTATAAAAATTGTAATATAAAACTAATAAAAATTTTGGTGGTTGAATTTGGCAACATTATGGGTTTTAGTTTATATAGTTAATGGAAAATGGTGTTAACTGCCAAATTATGTAATAATAAATGTCACTAAGCAAAATATATAGTATATGGTTTGGTGACTGAGATGCATATATCTATATGCATAAAGTATTAAATTAATTCTATGTATAAATATAAACTAAAATTAAAAGTTCTATAAAAATTGTAATATAAAATTAATAAAAATTTTGGTGGTTGAATTTGGCAACATTATGGGTTTTAGTTTATATAGTTAATGGAAAATGGTGTTAACTGCCAGATTATGTAATAATAAATGTCACTACGCATGATATATAGTATATGGTTTGGTGACTGAGATGCATATATCTATATGCATAAAGTATTAAATTAATTCTATATATTAATATAAACTAAAATTAAATAATTATCCATTTTTTTATTGCAATCAGATAATCCACTATAATATATGCGTGTGTAAGCTGACTCGGCTAATTTTGTTTGCATATAAATATGGTAAAGGCAGTGGTAATCTTGATTGTGAAAGATGTTCTAAACATTTGTGTATGCTTTAACCACATTTATATAGATTTTTTATGACATTTCAGGGAAAATATCTTGATGTAAATAAAATTAATTATTATAGGTATTAAATTAGATTTTATCATTAAAATATTTTTTTATCTATTTATGTATATCATTTTTTGAATTTTTTTATTAAAAAAATATTTTTTTTAAACGTAGCGGGTCTTAAAAAGTGTCTTTTACAAAATAAGTTTTACGAGATACATTTTTATTTTATACAATATAAATTTGGAGGATTATTTTCATAATTTCTCTTTTTAATCTAATCTTTACAATTCTTATCGTTGGTATTCTATATCTTTGAATACATAATTAATTTTATTAATAAAGAGATTTATTAGTTTGCAAAAATTGTTTTATGTCAAATTATGATATAAATGGTATCGCTGTTTATTTATCTTACTTTCAAACATTGATGAAAAATCAAAACCTTGAAAATAAAACAATTTAGGGTAAATCTTGACTCTATCTATTGGAGAAGAATATTTGTGGGTAGCGACTAAGGCACCGAAAGTTGAAGACTTTTGATTCGCTTGTCTATTATTTCAATAAAGGACAAAGAGGAAAAAAACAATTAATATAAAATTTCAAAGGAGATTATATGTCTCTTTTCTAACTTTTTAGTTCTTAATGGACTTATATGTCATCAATTCAAATATTTTTTTTCTCCTTTGATTTATTTTCAAAAAGAAATATTAACCCTTAATAATATCATACTGAACATCCAATGAAAATTCAGGGACTAAATGTGACATTAATCTGATAGAGATATCACCCTCTTTATCTTTTCTATCATGCGTATAATGGGACATTTTGCAATTTTCCATTGTTTTCTTATCCGCACAACTTTACATTTGGTCAATTTAGTCATGGAAAGATAATAGTCCTAAAAAACTCACATTTTTTTATTAAAATTGGAAAACAATACCCATCTGTCAAATTGAAGAATAATGGAGATATGTGTAACAATGAAGCTATTTGAAACATGAATTGCCCAAAAAGTTTAGTTGAATGTTACATCATCTTGTTCTAACTGTGTTGTTGTAACGATTCTGATACTAAATGGTGAACATTGAAGTTTCCATTCTAATCTTTCCTGCAACAGTCAATAACCAACAGAATCCGAAGAAACAATTCGAATGTTATTTACCAAAACCTATTTGTTGTCTCTACCTCAGGAGGGCTCAACGAAACCGGTTTCAGTTTTGCTGAGCCACAAGTTGATCGAGCTGCATTTGTTCGAGCCAAGCACCTAATGCAGCATTATCGACTGGATCGGAGTTCATGCTAGAACCCTCACCCGAGACCGGTACTGCAATTTTCTCTTTGATCTCGGTGGGCGATTCTTTTACGAGAGATTGAACCCATGATAAATCAGGCTCGTCTCCATTACATAGCTCAAATGACGAGGACCTACGATGCTTGCCTAACCCATCGGTATTGACAGCCCAGCCCGGCTTCCCATTGGAGAATCCCCATTTTGAATGTGAATCAACTGGCCAACCAACAATGGCAGCCGAGGCTGACCCGAGCTCCCTAGAGCTTAGGCTGCGAAATTCTTGCAGCTTCTCCCGTTGAGCTAACATTGAAACCCGAGAGCTCATTGGTGAGATAGGTTCGACTTTTCGAGGAGACATTCGACCGGATAGAGAAGCGTGCAAGAGAGGATGCTCGATATTTTTAGGAGAAAAAATTGTATTAATAGGTAATAGAATGTTTTGCTGTTGCTGAAATTGGTTGATAACAGCCGACTTACGCGTTGGGGAGAAAACAGCAGCAGCCAACTCTTGATCAGAGTACCTTGGAGAGGAGCTCTCAGCAGAAAAGAGATCATCAAGGTTTGATGGGGTCAAGGGCTTCATTCGACCAGATCGGTTAAAAGAACTTGAACTCGTTGATGTCTGAGTAAAGCCGGATAACTCATTCATCAATTGATGTTGCTGCAGATCAAGATCAGACAGCAAGTTGAAGTCTTCAGCTTGAATGTCTCTCGCATTAAGAGAAGATCGCAGCCGACTAGATTGAAGGTTGCTTCCTGGAAGATGCAGCGCTGGAACATTAGGTTGTGGCCAGCCAACATTAGAATGAGACATGCCATTCATGGAGGGCGAAATGGGTGGAGTAAACGATGACGGAGACATAACTGATACGGATGAAGGTGATCCGGGCAAGAGACTCATGGCAGCAGAAAAATCCATAGTTGAAGCACCGGGAGTACTTGATCGAGGAGATGGAACAGCAGAACCAGTGGAGACATACAGAGGTCGAAGTTCCTCGGGCCTGTGAGCAAAGAAGCAGACTCTCCTATCACAATCAGTACCATCCTTGCACAACCGGGTCCGATACTGAGCAGGGTGTAGCCAGCACTCAAAAACACCATGAGCATATTCACACATATCTCCGCGCCTGCATGCCCCCCTGCGAAAATCGGGGCAAGGAACGCAACTGTAATGGAACTTCCTAGGATCCCTTCTTCGAGCATTCTCCCCGGGATGAACAAATGGGCACTCAGTCCAATCATGGGAGTAGGCACGTGAACAAAGTCGCACCTTGAATGAATACATCCGAAACTCATCAGTTGAATAGATGCTATTCTTGATGTCTGGAAGAGATGGATCAATGGGGTATTCTTTTTTCTCCGAGGCAGAAGAAAAAGTAGCATCACCTGGCCTCAACTTTTTCGGGGAATCCGAACCAGATGGAAAAGACCCATTTTCCTGCAAAGGCAATAGAGGAGAGTCGGAATTTGCAACGGTTGATGCCCTTGAATTCAGATCAAACCTGGAACTCTCGGTTGCAAGGAGTTCTTCAAGAGTTATTTTCACATCCGGAAGCTTCGGAGGAACGAAGATAACATCAACAGGAAAATGGCCATTTGCATCAACCATATTCACATCGGCACCAGCCGCTAAAAGCAGCTTCACAACTCCAACAACATTGACAGCCCCACCGGATGCAGCACAATGAAGGGCAGTGCTTTTGTCACTTCCACACACACGGTTAACATCAGCGTCCGAAGATAAAAGGATCTGCTTAATAACATCGATGCTACCGTACATAGAAGCAACCATCAACGGAGTTCTCTCCTCATTAACCATCTGTTTCGAGCCTTTCTGGCGACCATACCACAACCCAACTTCATCAACACCGGTAGGATCAAGCCGTATCAATTGTTTAAAGCCCTCGACATCATTATTAGCAGCAAGCTCAAGCAAACTTGCAAAAGTATCTTCAGTCACTACAGTTGGGTGATTCATGTCTACACTAGAGTGTCTGCTATTTTCAAAAGAAGTATTCGATGTTATCAGATTCGCCTTCGGGTTTAACCGCTCCCATTCACAGCACATGCTTTCATTTGAAAAGAATCCAACTGAGATCTTTTAAAAAGAAGAAGCACCCATTAGAATCAATATATGGAAAAAGGTTAGTTTCATCTGTATGATCAAATATTCCAAAAGATATTATTCGACAAAGAAAACACAAAATAAATAGATAATCCCACTTGGGATTCTAAGAAAACAACAGCAAAGGCCAAGTCAATGTTTATCAAGAACATGTCAACCTAAACAGATAGTAAAAAATTATTATACAACAAAAAAAAGATCAAAAGCATAAATATCAGAAAAATAAATTAAAAAAAAAACTCGCTATATGTTATCAGTAAAATGCATAAAGGATCTTGCAACAGATCTTTCACTAGTCGTCACTATCAAACTGAAATTAACTTTGAAAAAACAATATAATAAATCACTCACAGTAGAAGTAGATAAAAGATATAGTTCTGGAGAAATCAAAAGATTCCATAGCATGTGATCAATCTAACTATTAAACTAAAAACCAAAACCAAAACCAACTTACCAGTTTAAGAATCCATCCGAGTTACTGGAAATCAATAAAAGGATAGATTTATACAGATCTACTCTGAAAAAAAAGAACTGGGTCTTCTTTCAGATGTATCTTCAAAATTGAAAAAAGAAATCAAAATCTCAATTAGATTTATACAGATGCATCTTCAAAATGAACAGATTCTCTCTATTTCCCACGTCACTGCTGCTTGTTCTTTCACTTAAAAAAACATAAAATGAAGAAAAAATATTCTTTTTAGATAAAAACTAAAATGGGCGGTCTAATGGAGAGGGGAGAATATGAATAAAATAAGGCGAATGGGCGAAATGACGTTATTCCCCCCCCCCCTTAAGTTCTGACCTATCAAATAGTAACGCCTCGTTTTTATTGATCAAAGTAATGTCATTAAAAACTAAAGTGAAGGTTATTATCGTCAACATGGAAATTCTGGGGGATTTCCTTATTTTTAACGTGGCATTAACTTATTGGCTTTCGGTAATTTTAACTAGGCAACCTAAGTTTGTGTAATAGTTTAATCTTGTCCAAACGGTTTAAAAGTTCAACCTAAATTTACCTTATATATGTGTGACAAGTTGATTTTTTTTAAGTGTGATGTAAAATATTATAAAAATATAATATTTTAGGTTAGATGTAACTTAAAACGTTATATATTTTCGGTTAAACTAAAACTATTATGAAAAAATAAATATTTTCAATAATAATCAAAAATATTATAAATAAAATTTTTAATAAAAAATATTAAAAAGAATTTAACACATTAAGTTACATCTAATTTAAAATAAATTTTATAATATTTTCGATCATATCTTTTATTAACCTTAAATTAAATTATCATTCTTTAAATTCTCCCCAATCAACTACAACTTTTCTTTAGGAGGGCACGGAGGGATTAATTTGACGCTTTTCATTGGTTCGTTAAACGTAAAAAAATATTTTCGTTAAATATCTCTGGTTTATTACGAAATGACCATCTAGCTCAGTTAGTAGAACACAAGGTTTTTAACTTTGAGGTCGTGGGATCGAGTCTCACGGAGGGCATTTCATAATTCGGAGGTATCCTACGGAAGCTGCTCTCAACCTGGTATTAGGGGTAGTTTACTATCTTACCTCTCCTTATCCCATATATATCGGAAAAAAGGGACAGTCATTTATCTCTGGTTTATTGCCAAAAAGGCATCATTATCCCATTTATTTAAATGATTTCATAGGTAGAAGTGTAAATGCAACAATTAAAACTGAAAAAAGAACTCGATTTAATTTTAAATTTAATTTTAATTTTATAAATTTAACTAAAATACAATTAAAAGTTTTATATTTTATCAAAGAATCTTAACTCTCGGAATATTAAATAAATTAAAATACAATTTATTATTTTTTCCATTTATTTATATAAAGAATAAAACTTAAAATTGTTTTCAAAATTGACCGATTTAAATATTATTGAATAATTCATTTTAAGTATACTGTTATTTTCGTTAAAATATAATTATTATCTATTATATTTTTAACGAATTTTTGTTTTAGCCCAACTGTAGAAAAAATAATTTTATAACTAAACACTTTTGCTAGTTTAGGTTGCTCTGATGTTAGGTCTTTAACATCATCACTAAAACATGTTTTGACACTTTTTTTATTTGTGAAATTAATCTAAAAAGTTGATGATAATGAGAAAAATAAATATGAAAAATGGATAAATATAATAATATGTGTTATCCATCAATATCTAATGAAATTTTATATGAAAGACTGATGTTTTTATTTATGAAAAAATGAAAACATAATCAAGGAATAATGAATAGATGTAACGCGAAAAACAGACAAATATTGCCACAAAATGTGATACGTGCTTCATATTAATATCTGACAGAATGATCGGTGAGAACCTATAAGTAAACTCAATGCTATAAAATATATTTCCTTTTAAAGATTTTCGATTTAAATAATTATATTTATAAATATATATTTGTTAATAACTAATTAAAAGAATTTTAATAAAATATTACCTTATAATTATTACTAATCATTTATAATCATTACTAACCAAAACTTATTTCTGTAACAATATTTTATAAAGTTTATCTTTAATTATGTAATTAGAAAATCATTCTTTAAAAGTTATTTTTTAAGGTGTGGTGGTTAGTATTTTGTTTTTTTATTACCAGTTTTAGGTTGGTGTTTATTATATTATATTATTTTATTTTTTTCATTTTTAATAATTATGTCTTTATGACATATTTTTTCTATCTTTTGGTATATTTTTAATTGTTTGAGCATTATTTTCGAGTTTTTATTATTATTAAATTTGACATTGTCACGTCTAATCAAGTTGACATTATACTTATTTGTTATTATGTTGATATTCTCTGTTTTTGACCATCAGATTTGATTTGAATACGCGATTTATGTTTGTATATAGTTTTCTCAAGTTATTCGGTTATGATTTGTTGTTTATCGATAATATTTTAATAGTTTGATCTTATTTTGTGATTTATTTACCGATGCATTTAGATATTTTCTTATTTACCTTTTGTTTGAGTTTATTTGATTAAATTTTTAACAATTTTCTTGTGTGATCATTGTGCCATCTTTAGTGATTAATTTCTTGTGTTAATGATTATAAGAAAATATTTTTATTATGTGTTTTAGTTATTTTTAATGGCTATAACATTTAATTATAATTTGTATAATTTTATATTTTAATAAAATTAAAGGTTTTTATCTTGTAAAAATGTTTTTTATGGATTATCGAACCAATATATCACAATTTCAAAATTCTAAAAATATAATTTATTAATCAAATTATAAATTATAAAATGTGAAAGAATTGAGACGCGGGATCATACATGTCATTACTCTTACTCTAATATTTTATGATAAAACAATAATGATATTGTGATAAGTGATATAAGAATTACTTTTTAATTAATCTATTTTATATTCAACGTTTCAACGAATGAGACATATAAAATGAACAACTTTAAATTGTGACAAAAATATTACGAGATTAAATGAGAGAATATGACACCTTAAAGGTAAATACGAATATTAATCGTATATAAAAAATCATATTTTTTTAAAAAAAAAAATAACGTTGTCACATATTTATTTCAATTTTTAATAAGTTAATCTTTTATAAAATAATTAATTCAAGTTCGCTTAAGTTGGTGATTATCCCAAAAAATCACCTTTTCCATTTAATATTTTCGATCATGCACCGTTCATATTATATTTCCCGATCTAACACTTTTGCATAAAGGCGCGCCTTGTGATTATCCCGAAAAATCACCTTTTTCATTTAATATTCCCGATCATGCACCGTTCAGATTATTTTTCTCGATCTAACACCCTTTGCAGAAAGACGCGCCCCATGCAGCACGTTTAACGTTGATAAGGTGCGCGCCTTATGCTGACATTAGATACACGTGTGTATAGCGCGGCCCCTGGGGCGCGCCTTAGGCCACGTAGGGTATAGCGCAGGTCAGGGGCCACGCCTTACCTGTGAATCTGCCACGCGTCAGTAAGGCGCGCCGCATGTTTAATTACCCACCTACCCTGACGCTTCACACCCCAATCCTTCCCTATAAATACCTCATCCTCAATCACTTTCATCACACCAAATTCTCTCAACTTCTCTCAAATACACTTAGGTGACGTTTGGTTGGATGGAATCCCTTGGAATTGGTGGGAATTGAAATCCAATTCCACCACTTTCCCATGTTTTGTTCAAGTTATTCAAGGGAATTGGAATCCCTGATGGAATTCAATTCTATCAAATGAGAGAAAGTGAATTCTATCCAAAAATGGATGGAATTCAATTCCCTTGTTGGAGGGAATTAAAATTTGACCATACTACCCTCATCAATCATTTGATAACTTATTCATATATTGAATAAATATATTTTTTTATTATTTCGGGTCGGGTCGGGTATCTAATTCATATATTTGGGTCGGGTCGGGTGAAACTTTATTTTTGTCGGGTCAGATCAGGTTTTTTTAAGTGTGATATTCGGGTTGGGTTCGGGTTTAGGGTGAAAAAAATCGGACCAACCCGAAAATATATATAATTCAGGTCGGGTCGGATTAAGTCACTGTTTTTATTAAATAAAAATAATTTTTTATTATTTCGGGTCGGGTCGGGTTGGATTTCTAATTCATATATTCGGGTCGGGTCGGATGAAACTTTATTTTGTTAGGGTCGGGTCGGTTTTTTAAGTGTGATATTCAGGTCAGGTTTTTTTAAGTGTGATATTCGGATCCGGTTCGGGTTTAGGGTGAAAAAAACCGGACCGACCCGAAAATATATATAATTCGGGTCGGGTCGGGTCAGGTTTTTTTAAGTGTGATATTCGGGTCATGTCGGGTCGGGTTCTAGTTTAGGGTAAAAAAATCGTACCGACTCGGAAAAAATATATAATTTTACCTTATATATTTAGGAATAATTATAATAATACCCCTCTATATATAATTTTTTTCGATTAAGTCAATGCTTTTATTGAATAAAAATAATTTTGTTATTATTTTGAGTCGTGTCGGGTCGAGTTTCTAATTCATATATTGAATAAAAATAGTTTTTGGTATATTTTTTTGTAACTAATTAATATACTCCGATTGGAATGTATCGAAATATTGCTCTATCTTTTGGTAACTAATTAACATATTTTGATTGCGATTATTTTAACTTATAATGTTTATTAGCATGATTTTTATAATTTATTGAAATGAATAATCAATCAATAAAATGAAATTTTAATATTTTTTTAATTTTTTATAATATATTACTACATGTAAGTTATAAAATAAACTAAAATAAAGCAAAAAACAAGAAGGGCAATTCTGTCATTTTACATTACTGAAATCAAATTCATTTGACATGTCTGCGAACCAAACAGAATATGGAATTGGATTCCAATTGCATTTCCTGTCAACTAAACAAAATATAGAATTAGATTCCAATTCCTACAGATTCAAATTCCTTCACAGATTTCAATTCCCTCATAAACATTCCAGCGAACCGAACGTCACATTATATTCTCAGTTTAAGGTATATTTTATTATATTTTTAATATTTTGTATTTAATTTATTTAAGTATTTAATTTATTTAATATTTTACTTATATAATTTTTTTTGCAGATATATAATGGAAGGCAACCTACTTCGCTTGGATGAAAATCATATGTCTCGACACTATACTGATACGGTAACATTTTAACGTTTTAATTTAATTTAAATTATTAGTAATAATTTGTTGATTTATTTAATACATGATTATTAGATTAAGAATTAATTTTTGTAATTATTTAATTTTAGGAGAAGGACCGTGTATTAGATCATTTTTTTATGAACCTTAAGTTAGTGATACATAGCTGTGTCTTGCCGTATTTAGTAGACGCTGGATTCGGTTACATAGGTAGATATCAGGGTCACTGTAAGATAGAACCAGACCTTATTTTTGCCTTAGTAGAGCGGTGGAGGCCGGAGACCCACACATTCCATCTTCTGTGCGGAGAGTGCACGATTACACTTGAGGATGTTGTTATGCACCTGGGGCTTTCGGTGGATGGAGATGTGATATCAGGGATCGCGAAGGGTTCCTGGACTACTTTGTGCCAGGAAAATATAGGACGTGTCCCGAAAAATTTTAACGGTGGTCGGATACCGTTAAATTGGTTATATGCCAATTTTCGGGAGTTGAGCGAGGACGCCTCTAATGATGAAGTTAACATGTATGCATACTGTAGTTGATAGGAGGGTTGCTGATGCCGGACAAATCGCGCAACCAAGTTCACTGCATGTGGTTGCGACATCTTAGCGACTTTCATATGGCCATATCACTCAATTGGGGCTCGACAGTTTTGGATTTATTGTATAGGGAGATGTGTCGAGTTATTGATTATAGGAGAAATGTTATCGGCGGATGTCTCCTGCTGCTGCAGTCTTGGGCATGGTATCGATTACCCTTTTTATGTCCCGTTGTCAAGAACCTATTTGTATTTTCACTATTATTGAGGTAATTGTAAAACTGATTTCATATAATAATCATTTGATACAGTGTATAATAATTTTTTTTCCTTGAATAGGTAGTCTACTAATAGGAAAAATCATCAGGAGCTACTTGATGATTTAGAAAAAATTAGGGTGTTAATCGATCAGAAGGCTGATACACATATATGAATTTTAATGTTTAAAAATCGATTTTAGATTATAGTTATATAATTAGATTATTATTTTGATAAAAATTATATATATTTGTTTTAGTTTGAATGAGTGACATATTCTACTGATAATGTGAGGAAGGTGATCCCACCTGAGTTGAGGGGCCCATTAGATGTTTGGATGGCGATGGTCTCTTTGATTTGTTATGCAACCATCGAGTGGCACTCCACTAATCGCGTGCTCTGACAATTTGGTTGTTTTCAACCAATTTCGGAAGCACCTCGCAATATAGACGAGTTGCATAGCTCAGATAGACGCGGCAAGACAAATACATATTGGCTAGTGAAGCATCATGAGTGAGTCGTGTTGTGGGAGGATCGACATCGGCGCCTTCCCCGTAGAGAGCCCATTTTACTTGACCTCTTGATGGTTGCTGACGGTTATTATGAGTGGTTCAACAATAACGGGAAACCGTTTCTGCTTCCCGAGGATGCACGAGGGCAGACCTTTCCACGACGTCGATAGAGACATTCACCGACACAACACCATCATCCCCCGACTCGTGGACGGAGAGCAGGTGTTTCCGATTCATCCTCAGCTACACCAGCAGGACCTTCATAGCAGCCATCGTATCTATCGACTTACATACCACAACCATATATGATGCCGCCACCGCCTTTGCATTACCAGATGCCGCCGCTTTCACCTGGTTTTATGACCCCGCCACCGCCGCCTTCACATGGTTTTATGACCCTTCCTGGAGGCTATTATGGGTCTATGTTTGTAGATTCGACTTGGGGTTCATATGCTGAATATTTGGCGGGTTCAGCCTCATCACCCGTGGCCACAACACAGACACCTCCTGTACAGTTTTCACACTCAGCGACGTCTGGGTTTTATGAGTTTTCTCAATTTTTGCAGGCCGGTGGGATAGTCAGTCATACACCTCAAGGGTCCTTATTCTATGGAGGTGCTTCATCGTCATCAGCGTCTCATCAACAAAATGTAGCTGCTCAGGATGACGACGAAGACGACAACGGCGACGGTGATGATGATAGCGAGGAGTCACAACCAGTGATACGAATAAATCCTCCTCAAGACCGACAGCCACCGCCCTGCGGAACACATTCGCATCGCAGGCATCGATAAATTTTGTTTTTTTATTATATTTGTATTTAGTACTTTTTTATTGTAGTTGTTTATTGGACTTTTTATTGTAATTTTTTTATTTATCATTTAATACTTACTTTAATTTGTTAATATGGTTGGATTGATTTTAATTTATTTTGTTAAATTTGTTGGACTTTTTGTTAATTTATTTTGCTTAATTTTGTTTTGTACAATTTAATATAAGTTATTGTAATTTGGTTATCATTTACCATTTAATACTTATTGTATCGTTAATATCAATTATTCGTTAATATAACGACAACGTCCAATCTCGTATAATTGTATCGTTTTTTTAATCTTCATCAGCGGTTATCGAATAACACTAACTTGAAGTAAATGCAAATTAAAGTACAAGAATTATTATTTGATAAACAACTACATCATTTCCTCATCAATTGTTACTTGATGACAACATAAATGGACATGTTTTTCTAGTGTGTCCTGGGTTTCTACAATGCCCACATATTCTGTCTTGTCTAGATATTTCTCGAATATCCATATCACAATGAATTCGATTGGATTTCGAACGACCACGCTCCCTCAATAAACTCGAATTTGGTACAATCGGAAGCCAATCTTAAACCTTATCAGGGTCTTTGTCATTACCTATGGGGGGAACTCAAATTCGTATACCTTAAAAACTTCAGATAGTAGGTATACGGAATCCACAAAATGGTTATAGTATTGACGTGTATGCGAGCAAGCTGCTATCACATGAGAGCATGTATACTTCAGATCTTGAAAAAACCCGCAGTTGCACGTTCTGTCCCTTAGATTTACTCTTAACGATACAACTTCAATCCCTTGAAGAGGTCGCGACAACTCTGTGACACGAAACATTTCATGCCTTCTAGAGAAGCTTGTTACAAATATTCCATTTGATGCATAATTGTTTTCTGTAGATCTGCAACTAATCTAGGGTGATAGACATGACCGTCTTGCATCCAGGTTTGAGCTTGTCCCCCGAGCTTCGCAAAAAGCGCCCCCAAACGAAAATATATAGTCTTTACCAAAGCCGCTACTGGTAAGTGACGTGCACCCTTTAAGGTTGAATTTATTGCCTCTGCCAAGTTGGTCGTCATGTGTCCATATCGATATCCACCATCATATGCGTTCGTCCATATTTCTTTATCGAAGAGGCTGATATAATCGTATCCTTCCTCGTTCTTTGCCCGTAAATCTTGAAGCATTGATTCAAACGTTCGAGGAAATAGTTTGTAACCTAATAAACAAATGTATAACTTTCTAACTTGCTTTCTTTGCAAAATTAAAAGGATCGAAAGAAAACAACCTACATCAGTTTCACTTACCCACGCGCACAATTAATTGAAGCTCATAATTCTTCTTGTACCTTCCATGGTAGTTCGCAGCAATGTGTCGGAGACAATACCTATGTTGGACAAAAGGTGGTTGCCACATTGGACCTAAAGACTCCATTGATGCTTTGATCCCAGCTTCGCGATATGAAATGACACAGATGTTTTCCCTCGTGATAACATGTGCACGTAAATTTCGGATGAAAAAACCCCAAAAATATGTATCTTTTCCTTCGACAAGAGCAAAAGCAACTGGAAGAATATTGCGATTGCCATCTTGGACAACTGCCAATAATAAAACTTGCTTGTATTTTCCATACAAGAAAGTCCCGTCGATCTGGACCACAGGCTTGCAGTATTTGACAACATTAACACACTGTGGGTAAGTCCAAAAAACCCGATAGAATTGGCATCGATCGCGAAGAACTCGATCATTATGGTATGCATAGGAGGTTTTGAAGTCCATAATTGTCTCAGGATTTAACCTCCGCATCAACCTAAACCAACTTAGAAGTTCGTTGTAAGATACATCTCATTCGCCATGAAATTTGACAATGTCATTTTGTTTTGCCAACCAAGCTTTTTTGTAGGAGACAATATACCTATATTACGATTGTATAGTTGAAATCAACACATCAATAACTATATGAGAGCTTGCTTTTACCATGGGCATGATGGTTTGACATATCATTTTAGAGTCCAAGTTGGGATGATCTTGGTTGACCCCTCCAGCACAACATGTGTGAGGACCGTTGTATACTGTTAGTTCTCATCTATTGTTTTTCCTATTCCTCTTCGATACGCGAACCATCCAATTGCATCTATTTTCTCATCGGGCACAGTGACATACATATTTTTCTATCGTGGAGCGGTCGACTATGGATTGAATAGAATTACGAATATTGTAATTTTTTATAGCCATCATCACTTCTTCTTTGCTTGAAAACTTCATGCCTAAATATAACTCACTATTATTTAATTGATGAGTAATATCTATAGTCACCGAGATGAGGCATATCCGTAAATTTTGGCTCGTACATTGCACCATAATCAGCTTCATACATGTGTGCTGGAGGGTCAGTTTGTGCCACATTTCCTGGAACTTCATCTACATCATCATCATCATTGGAGTTGAATTACGATGATTCTGGGTGAATGAATAGTCCAGTCTCAGTACCATCCGCACCAGGCTCACGAAGCGATTCTTCTGGTGGAGATGATGGTTCCTCCATGCTCTCCACATTTAGGTCGAAGAACCTACTACTTGCACGCCTTCCCCTTGAACTGGAAGGCATATCGACATTGAGATCGAAAAAGCTTGCAATCGAATGCCTCTCCCTGGAGCTTGAAGCCATCATGTCAAATATAAACTGCACAAATTGTTGCGTCGATGACATTTCCATATTAAGGTCAAAGGGATTTGCAGATGAATGCCTTCCCCTTGAACTGGACGTGATGCTGCCATACGGATTGTTCGTCGACCCACATCGGTACATATCGTAAGGAGTTGCGGATGAATGTCTCCCTATTATAGCATTAAAATCATTACAAATTACTGTCGTCAGGCTGCCAACTTGATCAACTTGTTCAGCCAGCCCATAGTGAGAGCTTAATGATTGACCCCGAACAACACGCACTTGAACAAAATTTGCATACATCTCAATATCGGCGTTTGAATAATTACTTTGAGCTTCAACCATCATTTCAACATCATCATTGTTCGAAAGTTCGAACGTTGTATAAGTTAATGGCAACAATGATGTTGGAAATCTGTACTGCAACGACGACATTCTTCTACTACTTCCAACATGAATCTTCCTTGAAATCTTCGTTATCAGCTCCTCAAGAGTTATGTTTCTCTTAAATGATATTTTAACGCGCTCATTTGATACGAAAACAACGTCAGTTTCATCTTTTCGAATTTCACCATCATAATAAACAATAGTTGAAAGTCGCGTCATTCTTTAAGTTTAAAAGTGTGACAATATTATATCTACAAAAAAAAAAATAACTGAAACAAACATGATTAAATAAATAATATATGAACGAAAATATAACACAATAAAATTTTTACACATAAACGTAAATAATTTAAATAATATAATTTTATATTATTACCTGCACCACAAAACTATTTTGACGTATGCTCCCGCTTTCTAATTTTACAAACACAGAAATTAATTGACAACAATTAGTATAATATTTTTTTATATAATCATAATAAACAATAAGTATAATAAAAATTATAACAAAATTACCTTATAACGAAAGATCGAACGAACTTCTGAATCAAATATGAGAAGATTGTCGGATTGTTCTATTAATTTTTTTTTTCTGTTGAGAAGAGATGTGAGGAGTTCCGGGGGAAAGGGTATTTATAACCGAGGAAAGTTATTATAATTATATAAGATGCGATACCTGCACCGCGCCTTACATAATTATATCAGATAAAGCTAAGGCGCGACCCAAGGACAGCGCCGAATATAATTGTGTCAGATTCACAGTTAAGGCGCGACCCCTGTCCCACGCTATACCCTACGTGGTCTAAGGCGTGTCCCAGGGGCCGTGCTATACACACGTGTATCCGATATCAGCATAAGGCGCGTCTTACCCCACGTGGCGCTAAATTAGCGTTAAACGCGCTACAGGGGAGTGTCTTTCTGCAAATAGTGTTAGATCGAAAAATATAATCTGAACGATTATTGATCGAGAATATTAAATGAAAAAATGATTTTTCGGGATAAACGCCGCTTAAGTTATCTATAGTTATTATAAAATATTTTTATTTAATATTTATTAATTTTATTAATTTAATTTCTTTTAAACATATTCAAACTTAAATATCCGTTTAATTTAAATTCAACTTATATGTGATGTCCATCTATTTTTTAAGTATATTAAATTTATTTATTTAAAAGAAATCTAAAAATACTTGAAGAAGTTTTAAATATAAATAAATAATTCATTTTTTTACGAATTAAAAACAAAATTATCCGCGTGTTGGTGCTCCACGCCAATTTTGTTTTTGCTTCCTTCCATTTGTGATTTGAATCCACAATTAACCAAAATTGATAAGGTCTTTGAAGTCTGCCCTTCGTACACTTAAAAGAGTCCATTGGGATTGGCGGACTCCATTTCTCTTAAATCCCAGTTCAATTTCTCTTCTCGCGCACGCCCGCGCTTTCACCGGAACCTCCGGTCACATCCTCTCCTTTTACTCACCTAACCGATCTTCTCCCAACCTTTCCACTTCCTCAACCGGTTCTCGGTTGCGCTTACACTTTAGTAAAAAAGCATATTTTCCCTACTTTCCCCCATATTGACACCAAACGAGGTGTCAGGATCGTACGGGTTTGAGAAATAAGAAAAAATGCCTTCAATAACAAGTGAAGGGTATTTAAGGAAAATAGAATTTTTCTTCCGTTTCTCCAGCCAATGACAAGCTGCCAACTGAGCTATCCTTGATGTTTTCTGTAAGTGATGTTGCAGCTGATAATTACTTTGTTTCGAAAATTTAATCTCATGTAGGGTGAATTTAAGTCGAATTTCTAAGCAATTTGACCGGAAGATAATGTTAAAGTATTATTACACAAAAATTAGGTCGTCTGTCTAGTTAAAACATCATAAACCAATAAAACTACGCCACGTCGAGAATAAGAAAATCTCTATGACGATAATAACCCATGCTTTAACTTTTAATGGCATATTCTCCTTTATGGAAACGTGGCGTTACAATTTGATTGGTCAGCAAACAGGGGGAATAACGTCATTTTCCATTTTGTTTTTTTTATTTTATCTTTTTTTCATTAGTCAGTCCACTTCAATTTTATCCCCCAAAAAAAAACTCTTCAACTTTTTTAAAATTAAATGAAAGAAAAAGCAGCAGCAGAAACATCGGAAATGGAGATGAGAAGCTGTTCATTTTCTCAGAACTCCCACCTTCTCACTTAAAAAAACACCCATAAAAAAATCTATTTGAGATTATTATTATTTTTTCATTATGGAAGATAAATCTGAAAGACTCGGTTCTTCATTTCCGGGTAGATCTATGACTTGGTAAGGTTTTTTATTTGGGTTTTAGTTTAAGTTCATTTTAGCTGAAATTTTTGTTTTGATTTCACCTGAATCCGATCTTTTATCTACTTCTGTTATAACTGTTTCATATGATAGTTTTTTGAAGTTATTTTAGTTTGATGTTGATGATATTGAAATATTTTTGTACTAATGGTCATACTTTTGATCTTTTTGTTTATTTACGGGGGAAACTTGAATGGAACTTAAAAAATGAAAATGGAAGAGAATCTATCTTTTTGTTCATGATTTCTGATATCATTTTAACTTTAATTTCTCTAAAAAAAAATTAATAAATCCTTCGTTTTGTTTTCTGTACTTATGTTTGAAAGTGTCGGAAAATGCGTTGTACTTTTATTTTCTTCTAAAGTTATGACGATCTATCATGTTTGTTAAGTACCGTACCGTTAATTTCACTTTTATTCTAAATCTATTTTTAATTTTCCTCTTTATGTTTCGGTTGACATGTTCTTGATGCTCACTGACTTGACTTATGCTGTTTTTTTTCTTATAATCCAGTAATATCTTATGGAATATTTGATTATATGTGTATATATGAATATATGAATCTTTCTCCATATGTTGATTCTACTTTTTTAAAATCTCAGTTGAATTCTTATCAAATGATAGCATGTGCTGTGGATCGAAGCGGTTAAATCTGAAGCAGTCTCCTATAACCTAAAATACTTTCTTTCAAAAGATAATAGACATCCTAGTGTAGATATGAATCTCTTGACTGTAGTGACTGAAGATGCTTTTGCAAGCTTGCTTGAGCTTGCCGCTAACAACGATGTTGAGGGCTTTAAACGATGGATTGAACATGATCCTTTCGGTGTTGATGAGGTTGGATTATGGTATGGTCGTCAAAAAGGGTTGAAACAGATGGTTAATGAGGAAAGAACTCCATTGATGGTTGCTTCTATGTATGGTAGCATTGATGTTATTAAGCTGATCCTTTCATCTTCGGACGCTGATGTGAATCGCGTCTGCGGCCGTGACAAAAGCACTGCCCTTCATTGTGCCGCCTCGGGTGGGGCGGTTAATGCTATCGATGTTGTGAAGCTGCTTTTAGCGGCCGGTGCTGATGTAAATATGGTTGATGCAAATGGTCATCTTCCTGTTGATGTTATTGTTGTTCCTCCAAAGCTTCAAGCTGTGAAATTAACTCTTGAAAAACTCCTTGCAACGGAGAATTCTGGGTTTGATCGGAATTTAAGGTTGTCAGTCGTTGAGAATTCCGGCTCCCCTCCACTATCTCCTTCGCAGGAAAATGGTTTATTGTCATCTGGTTCAGATTCCCCCATGAAGTCAAGGCCAAGTGATGTTCCTATTTCTTCGGCGTCGGAGAAGAAAGAATACCCAATTGATCCATCTCTTCCAGACATCAAGAATAGCATCTATTCAACCGATGAGTTTCGAATGTATTCATTCAAGGTGCGGCCTTGTTCACGTGCCTACTCCCATGATTGGACTGAGTGCCCATTTGTTCATCCTGGGGAGAATGCTCGAAGAAGGGATCCTAGGAAGTTCCATTATAGTTGTGTTCCTTGCCCTGATTTTCGCAAGGGGCCATGTAGGCGAGGAGATATGTGTGAATATGCACATGGTGTATTTGAATGCTGGCTACACCCTGCTCAGTATCGGACCCGGCTGTGCAAGGATGGCACGAGTTGTGCAAGGAGAGTCTGCTTCTTTGCTCACACTGCTGAGGAACTCCGGCCTCTTTATGTCTCCACTGGTTCAGCTGTTCCATCTCCACGATCTAGTACTTCTGGTGCTACAGCAATGGATTTTGCTGCTGCCATGAGTCTCCTGCCTGGGTCACCTTCATCTGTATCAGTTATGTCTCCATCGCCGTTCACTCCACCCATGTCTCCCTCTATGAACGGAATGTCTCATTCTAATGTTGGCTGGCCGCAACCTAATGTTCCGGCGCTGCATCTTCCTGGAAGCAATCTTCAATCTAGTCGGTTGCGATCTTCACTTAATGTGAGAGACATTCAAGCTGAAGACTTCAATTTGCTGTCCGATTTTGATGTGCAGCAACATCAGTTGATGAACGAGTTATCTGGCTTTAATCAGCCATCAATGAGTTCAAGTTCTCTTAATCGATCTGGACGATTGAAGACACTGACCCCATCAAATCTCGATGATATATTCTCTGCTGAGAGCTCATCTCCTCGATACTCTGATCAAGCAATGACTGCTGCTGTTTTCTCTCCAACTCATAAGTCCGCCGTTCTCAATCAATTTCAGCAACAGCAGAACATGCTATCACCTGTAAACACAAATTTTTCTCCTAAAAATATTGAGCACCCACTTTTGCAGGCTTCTCTATCTGGTAGGATGTCTCCTCGAAATGTCGAACCTATCTCACCAATGAGCTCTCGGGTTTCAATGTTAGCTCAACGGGAGAAGCTGCAAGAATTTCGCAGCCTAAGCTCTAGGGAGCTCGGCTCTGGCTCCGCAGCCATTGTTGGTTCCCCTGGGAATTCATGGTCAAAATGGGGATCCTCCAATGGGAAGCCAGACTGGGCTGTCAATTCTGATGGGTTAGGCAAGCATTGCAGGTCGTCCTCATTCAAGCTCGGTAATGGAGATGAGCCCGATTTATCATGGGTTCAATCTCTTGTAAAAGAATCTCCCACTGAAATCAAAGAGAAAATAGCAGCACCCGTCTCGGGTGAGGGTTCTAGCATGAACTCGGATCCAGCCGATAATGCTGCTTTAAGTGCTTGGCTTGAGCAAATGCAGCTCGATCAACTTGTGGCTCAGCAAAACTGAAACCGGTTTCGTTGAGCCCTCCTGAGGTAGAGAGACAACAAAAATGGTTTTGGTAAATAACATTAGTATTTTTTTTCCGGATTTTCGGAATCTGCTAGTGATTGAATGCTGAAGGAAAAGATAAAGCAGAGTAGAAGGTGAAGGCAAAGAGATGGAGGTTAGTTTTACAATGGAAACTTCAATTTTCACAATTTATTATCATTATTATTACAGCAAAACAGTTAGAAGAGGTTTGAGGATAATCTGTCTTATGTTTTAAAGAAATTATGAGCAGGTTTAGGTGGTTTTTTGTTTTCTTCAAATATTTCTAAATTAGATTCCCGTTGCCTGCTATATCAGTATGTATGATCCGTTGATGATGATGATAATGATGTAACATTCTATTTGCTTAATTCCTATTCCTAATAGCGTCATGTTACATTTATCTCCACCATGATATTCTTTTTGTTTCTTTCTAGTTCTTACTAGTCGATATAAACAAGATTTATATTAAATTAATCTATTCTCAAGGTTTTGATTTTTCATTAATTTTAAAAATGCACAAATTTTTTAATAAATAAAAGGGTAACAACTTTTATTTTTATTTTATTTTTTTAACTTGCATGTTTAACGTTAGACCTAGTGTTGGGAATAGTAAATTTGATTGAAATTGATAAAAAATGTTCATTTGATGTAATTGGTTTTTTAGATCATTTCATTCATCCATGGAAGCAGCACTGCTGCACCTATACACCAAGGCAGATTAAATCCTCCACTTTGTACACAATTTATCATTCACCCTATTCCTCTTGTTTATACATTAACCAATTTCTACAGTACGAACCTCACCCCTAAACTGTCAACGGTTATGCTACTCCCAAATATAATATAAATAACCCGTCCAAGCAAGCCTAAGAATAAATACAATGAGTGACATTTGAAGCTTTTTGACGCTCATCGAAGCATTGCCTCCCAATCAAGCTGCCTCTGTTGCAAGCCATATGACGCAGGACATTGTCCTGAACTCTGCAAGAATAGGAACATTACACAAAGATATGGTTCTTAGTCTCAACATCAAGGCCACATAAACCGCATCTCCCATCCCATTCCATTCCCATTCGATCCAATCTGTCCTTGGTAGAAGTTTTATCCAAGCAGACCATCCAAACAATAATCGAGTACTTGGGCACATGCAAAGGGAACCAATCAATCTCATGCCAATATACCTTAGGCCTTTTTCTCTTACATTGTCTCAAACCCACCAACTAGTTACCTTCGACCAGTCCATACTATCCCCAACCAAGTCTGCAGTCTCGCCTCTCTAACTCAACAACTTTCTCAAAGTCCAACTAAACTGAAGACGACAAGCAACACTCCAAAAATCCACCCCCTTGAAAACACATTCCTTTACCCAAGCAACCCAAAGAGATCCTTCTCCAACCAATATGCTTTTAATAAGAAAAAACCCACATGTTTTATTCCAACTCATCAAATACTTAACACCCAACCCTTCTTCAGCCTTCGAAGAACATACTTTTTGCCATTTAACCCGAGCTCCCTTGGCATGGGCATAACTTCCCTTCCAAAAGAATCGCACACACATTTGCTCAATCCTTTTAATGACCCCTTAGGAAAGATCAATTGACAACATCAATAATTAGAAATAATAAAAATGACCGCCCTAATAAGCTGAAACCAACCCCCAAAATTGAACATCTTACGAGACCAAACACCAAGCTTACCCTTAACCATTTCTGACAAGGAAAAACAATCCAGCTCAGTAAACTTCCTAGTGACCAAAGGAATACCGAGATACCTAACTAGTAATCTCCCTTGTTTAAACCCAGACACATTATGCATTTCAACAAGTCTGCTTTCCTTATCCCCACAATCAATTTTTTTTTGCTAGCATTAAGCTTCAAGCCAGACATATCATAAAACTGTTCCAGTACACTCAAAACCCCTGCAACCGAATAATGACAGAAAACAAAAAGATCATCCGCAAAACTTGAGTAAAAGGAATTCTTCTACGCTTTGGATGATACCTAAAAATACCACATTAAGCAGTAATTTTCAGCAACCGAGAGAGTACATTCATCCCCAAGACAAACAGATAAGGGGTCAAAGTGTCTCCTAGTCTCAACCTTTTAGCCCTATTTAAAGAACCCCACAAGAGTGTCATTAAATGAAACTGAAAACCTAGAAGAAGTAACACATTCCCTAATCCATTTTCTAAACACCATAGGAATCTCCATAGCATTCAACACTCTAAAAAATACTGCCAATCAATCGAGTCAAATGCCTTATGCAAATCAATTTTAATAGCACATCTAGGAGAAAGAGACTTCCTCGAATATCCCTTCACAATTTCCTGAGCTAGTAACGTATTACCAACAATATTCCTTCTCTTAACAAAAGCAGACTGATTAGGCAAAAATCATATCAAGAAAGTAGACAATCGACCTAGCCACTAATACTCTAGTAATAGTCTTGTAAATAACTAAACAACAAGAAATAGGTCAAAAATCTTTAGCCATGAAAACATTTTGGCTCTTAGGGACCAAAACAATATCAATTGCATTAAAAACAGGCAATAGCATAGCAGTATGGAAAAATATCTTACTGCACCAATGAAGTCCCATTTAACAATATCCCAAGAAACTTAAAGAACCAGTCGTAAAGCCATCCGAGCCAGGATTTTTATCATTTCCCTGTCCAAACAATGCCTTATGTATTTCCCTATATATGACATCCCTAACCAAATCATCATCAACGCCTAACCATAATATATACTGCATCAATTTTTTAATCGGTTACACCGTAGGACACTTAACAACAGGGTCAGAAACTCCAAGAACCCGAGTGAAGAAAACCACCATTTTAGTAAACATATCTTCAAATCTTTCAAGTCGATTCCCCCTCATCCTTAAGCATCATGTTCGTATTCCTCTTCATTTTTTCCATAATTGTCGAATGGAAAAACTTAGTGCCTAAATCCCCTTCATGCACCCACTACACCTTAGCCTTCTACCTATAGAATAAAGTTTCAGCTACCTTTAACTCCCTCAATTCAGCTTGTAATTGCTTTTCCTTCCCTACATTTCTCTCCCCAAAATAGGAAAGATTAACATTTGAGCTTGCTCTAACTGCTCACGCTTAGCCACTACTTTATCAGAAATTATACCATAATTGTTCTTATTAAACTTCCTCAAAATAGGCTTCAGCCTACGCATCTTAGCAAACAATCGCTGTAATCATCCCCTTACCTCTTTCTTCCACGAGTCATGAACTAAATCTGCAAACCCAACATTACCTGTCCAAAAATTAAAGAATTTGAAAGGTTTGGCTTTAGCAACAAAAACATCCCTATGCATCCAAACAAGAGCAGAACAATGGTCTGACACTTCAGGATCCATGAATTCAACAAGTGAACCAAAAGCCTTCTAAATCCAAGAAGAATTGGCCAATACACGGTCAAGTTTTCACGCCAGAAACTCAGCCTCCCACTTGTTCATCTTGGTAAATGTTGAAAAGTCAACAATTGCATGCCATTTTCGGTGCACGTGCAATTTCTGTTCAAGTATGAGCAATTAGTTGGAAAATTATTAATTGTTTGGAAATGGTACAATCTCACATTTAGTCATTGTACTCTAGGGTATTTTCAAGATTAGTCCTTAATCTTCAACTATAAATACCCTAGCTCATTTAGCTTCAAAACCATCTCAAATCATTATAGCTTTCTCCCAATACTAGAGAATTTAGAGAGTTTCTTGAGAGTTATTTTTTCATTTTTATCAAGAGAGAATTATCATTGTTTTCTCCTTGGTACTATTTTCTCATAGTGAAATTCTTCTACCTTTGCATGTGATTTTCTACCCTATATTATTTAGGGGTTTTTCACGTAAATTTTGTCTCTTTTATCTTCATTTTTATTTTATCAAATTATCAGTTGCAATTTTACTCTATCCGATAGTCGTCTCCCGCATCAATTGGTATCAGAGCCTGATTAGAGTGTAATATCTACTTATTGTCTTTGTAGTTACCACCAAAAGGTGGATCCTCCAACATAAGAAAGTAAGAAGGTATTACTCATTCCTTGAAGGTTCCAGAGAACTATTCACGATAGTGAAATAGTGGGAGCTATCCGTAATATAAGTTATGGCAACGAAATTTGATATTGAAAAATTCAATGGGAGAAATTTCTCATTGTGAAAATTGAAGATGAAGGTTATCTTGAGGAAAGACGGTTGTCTAGCAGCTATCAGTGAAAGGCTAATAGATTTCACAGATAACAAATGGATCGAAATAGATGGGAATGTTATGGTAAACTTTAATATAGAATTAGTAGATGAAGTATTGTCAAGCATCGAGGAGAAGAAGACAGTTAAGGAGATATGAGATCATCTCACCAAATTGTACGAGGCCACATCGTTGCACAATAAAATTTTCCTTAAGAGGAAATTGTAAACTCTCCGTATGCCAGAATCTACTTCAGTGACGGAGCACTTAAACACACTAAACACTTTATTTTCTCAGCTTACATCCTTAAGATGTACAATAGGAGAACAATAACGGGCTGAACTTCTACTTCAAAGTCTATTTGATTTGTATGATCAACTCATCATCAACTTGACAAACAATAATGTCACCAGTCTAGTCTTCGATGACGTTATAGCTGCTGTTCTACAAGAAGAAAATCGGCGCAAGAACAAGGAGGACAGACAAGTAAATCTGCAACAAGCAAAAGCGTTGACAACGATGAGAGGCAGATCAACAGAACGTGGCCAAAGTAGCAGTCACACACATGGTAGATCGAAGTCAAGAAGCAAAAAGAATTTAAAGTGCTACAACTGTGGAAAGAAGGGTCACTTGAAGAAGAATTGTTGAAGTCTAAATAAAATCTCCAATCCAAAAGGCAATAATGCAAACACTTCAGATGATGTAGATACTCTATGTTGTGAAGCGTCAACCACCGTGGAAGGCAGAAAAAGATTCGTAGATATATGGCTCATTGATTCGGGAGCGACATATCACATGACCTCAAGAAGATAATGGTTTCATCATTATGAACCTGTCTCAGGAGGATCTGTGTATAGTTGCAATGATCATGCCTTAGAGATCATTGGTGTGGGAATCATCAAATTGAAGATGTATGATGGAACAATTAAAGTTGTTCGAGATGTGTGGCACGTTATAGGCCTAAAGAAAAATTCATTATCCTACGGATTGTTGGATAATAATGCAAGCAAGATTGAAACACGAAAAGAAATCATGAAGGTGTTTCGTGGAGCGCTTGTGGTGCTGAAAGGTAAAAAGATAGCTGCAAAATTGTACATGCTGATGGGAGAGACTTTGCTAGAAGCAGAAGCCTCTATTGCCTCATGCAGTTCAGATTCTGCAATGCTATGGCATCAGAAACTTGGACACATGTCAGAACAAGGAATGAAAGTCCTTGTGGAGCAAAAGTTACTTCCATGCTTAACAAATGTATCACTTACTTTGTGTGAGCATTGCATAACAAGTAAGTAGCACTAGTTGAAATTCTAGAGGCAAAAATGTTATAGAATTGGTTCACTCTGACGTATGGCAAGCACCAGTTACATCCATAGGTGGAGTAAAATACTTTGTCTCATTATTGATGACTACTCCATGAGATGTTAGGTGTACCCTATTAAGAAGAAGTTAGACGTGTTTTCAACTTTCAAAAACTTCAAAGCGCGGGTGGAACTTGATTCTGGAAATAAGATCAAGTGTTTCAGAACAGATAATGGAGGAGAATACACAAGCGAAGAATTTGATGACTTTTGCAAGAAAGAAGACATCAAAAGATAGTTCACAGTGGCGAACACTCCTCAATAAAATGGAGTGGCAGAGCGGATGAACAGAACCTTGTTAGAAAGAACAAGAGCAATGTTGAGGGATACATGCCTAGAAAAATCATTCTGGGCAGAAGCAGTCAATACCATCTGTTATTTGGTGAATCGAGCTCCATCAACTGCAATAGAGCTGAAGACACCAATGGAGATGTGGACTAGTAAACCAGCTGATTATTCAAATCTCCATGTATTTGGAAGTATTGTGTACTTGATGTACAACTCCCAAGAAATTTCAAAGCTAGATCCAAAATCTAGGAAATATAAATTCTTGGGGTATGCTGATGGTGTAAAGGGGTATCGCTTGTGGGATCCCATTGCCCGTAAAGTGATCATCAGCAGAGATGTTATCTTTGTAGAAGATAAACTACAAAGAAAAGAAGAAGATGATAGCATTGAAAAGTCAGAGACTACACAGATACATGTGGAAAAGGAGTTTGAACAAGGAGATTCTTCTGAAGTAGAACCAGCACATGATGAACAAGAACCAGAGAGTTTTGAAGCTCCAACAACTCGTCAATCAGATCGTGTGAGAAGACGTCCCAATTGGCACTCAGATTATGTTATAGAAGGTAATATTGCATACTGCCTTTTAACAGAGGACGGTGAGCCATCAACATACCATGAGGCAATAAACATCTCAGATGTTTCACTGTGGATGATGGCGATGCAAGAAGAAATCAAAGCCTTCATAAAAATAATATATGGGACCTTGTGCCACTACCACAAGGAAGGAAGCCAATCGGTAACAAATGGGTCTTCAAAATCAAGCGAAATGGTGACGATCAAGTTGAGAGGTATCGTACAAGACTGGTGGTCAAAGGATATGCTCAAAAAGAAGGTATTGATTTCAATGAAATATTTTCTCCTGTAGTTCGACTAACAACAGTTCAAGTAATTTTGGCAATGTGTGCTACATTGAACTTACATCTAGAGCAACTAGATGTTAAAAATCTTTTCTTCATGGAAATCTTGAAGAAGAGATTTACATGCTCTAGCCTGAAGGTTTTGAAGAAAAAGTAAAGAAGAACTTGGTTTGCAGGTTGAACAAATCTCTGTACAGTCTAAAGCAGGCATTGAGGTGTTGGTATAAGAGATTTGATTCCTTTATTATGTGCCTTGGATACAACAGACTTAATACATACCCTTGTGCTTATTTCAAGAGGTCTGGTGATAACGATTTTGTTATATTACTGTTGTATGTGGATGACATGTTGGTTGCAGGACCCAACAAAGATCATATTGAATAATTGAAGGCACAACTGGCTAGGGAATTTGAAATGAAGGACTTGGAATCAGCAAACAAGATTCTAGGGTTGTAAATTCACCGAGACAGAAGTAATAGGAAGATTTGGCTTTCACAAAAGAATTACTTGAAAAAGATCTTGTCACGATTCAATATACAAGATTATAAGCTAATTTCTACCCCTCTTCCTATTAACTTTAAATTATTATCCAGTATGAGTCCTAGCAATGAAGAAGAGAGGATGGAGATGTCTCGAGTGCTGTATGCATCGACAGTGGGAAGTTTAATGTTCGCTATGATATGCACAAGACCAGACATTGCACAAGCAGTGGGAGTGGTTAGTCGGTACATGGCGAACCCAGGCAAAGAGTATTAGAATACAGTAAAGAGGATCCTGAGATATATCAAAGGGACCTCAAATATTGCATTATGTTACGGTAGATCAAACTTACTTATCAATGGGTATGTCGATTCTGACTATGCAGGAGATTTGGATAAAAGCAAATCTACAACAGGATATGTGTTCAAAGTTACTGGTGGAGCTGTAAGATGGGTTTCTAAGTTGCAGTCAGTTGTGGCTACACAAGCCAGTAAAGAAGCAATTTGGTTGAAGATGCTATTAGAGGAGCTCGGGCACAATCAAGAGTATGTCTCTCTGTTTTGTGACAGTCAAAGCGCCTTGCATCTAGCAAGGAATCCATCATTTTATTCAATGACAAAGCACATACGAGTTCAGTACCATTTCATTCGTGAAAAGGTGGAAAAAAGGACGGTAGATATGCAGAAGATCCATACCAAAGACAACATAGTAGATTTCATGACAAAGGCAGTAAATGTTGATATATTTACTTGGTGTCGATCCTCTTGTGGTCTGTCAGAGACGTAAGTAACATGATGGTACAAGGTAGAAAGAATGGTGTGAAGATATGATTGTTCCAATCAAATCCTCAAGTGGGAGATTGTTGAAAAGTCAACAACTACATGCCATTTTCGGTGCACATGCAATTTCAGTGCAAGTGGGAGCAATTAGCTGGAAAATTATTGATTTTTTAGAAATGGTACAATCTCACATTTAGTCATTGTACTTTAGGGTATTTTCAAGATTAGTCATTAATCTTCAACTATAAATACCCTAGCTCATTTAGCTTTAAAACCATCCCAAATCATTCTAGCATTCTCCCAATACTAGAGAATTTAGAGAGTTTCTTGAGAGTTGTTTTCTCCTTTTTATCAAGAGAGAATTATCATTGTTTTCTCCTTGGTAGATCGAGAGAAGTTGTAATTCCTATTTTCTCATAGTGAAATTCTTCTACCTTTGCACGTGGTTTTTTACCCTTTATTATTTAGGGGTTTCCATGTAAATTTTGTGTCTATTTTATCTTCATTTTTATTTTATCAAATTATCAGTTGCAATTTTGCTCTTTCTGATAGTCGTCTTTCGTAACAATAAACAATGGACCAACATAAGAATTATCCATTAGACTCAAATCATCTATACACCCAAAAAACTCATCCATATCACCAGTCAAATGAGGACCAATAAACTAACAGTCTGAACTTTCAACAGCATGGGCAACAAAATTAAAATCCCTCCACCATCCAAGATGAATTACCAATAATAGTACTTAAACCTTAAGCCGATTCCATAAGCCCATCCCCCCGAATGAAAAGAGTATTGTCTGCCTCTTAAAAAACATAAAAAAATTCAAATAAGATTTCCACAAAATCCACAACCTCCCATTATCAACCAAAGCATAATTGTGACAACAACTCCACTCAGCATCCAACTTGGAAGCACACTTATCAACATTATGAGACCTAATCCTAGTCTCCATAAAATACACAACCTCCACCTTACTTTAGGGGATTATTAAATCCCCTAATATTCCAAAAACACACCGTCATTGGATATTGCTAGAACTAGCTCCTCCAAACACAATCACACTCTGCAACTCTGTCTTCTCCACATTATCCTTTTTCTTACTCTTCATCTCATTCAAAATAATAGCAACACCTAATGAGGCCATCTGAGTCTTTCTCGGGGGGATCCAAATCCTCATTGCACTCTAGGTCCTCAAACCTATTTGCATATCCACTTCACATTTTCTTATCCTTAACCTTCCCCTAGCTTTTTGTTGAATGCTTTGAGATTTTTATACCAAAAGTAAATAAGTTTAAAGAAATTTTATGATTATTTTTAATTCAATTTTCAAGCTTATATTCAATTCAACCATTTGAATATAAAAATTATTGATATTGTTCATGTGGCAACGATACTAATACTGATACTAATGTGTAAAAATACACTGCAGTACCGATACTCCAGTTAAGTTTTTTACAAACAACGATTCCAGTAGACTATTTTCGTAGCGATACTCAGAGAGTATCGATATACGTATCAATAATTTAAGTGGAGTACTAATACTCCCCTTTCACCAACGACTAGATTTTTGTAATTAATGCAGGCAATACCAATACTCCAAGCCCGAGTATCGGTACTCAAGGCGTCTGGTAACATTTATTGCGAAAAAAATTCATCCTAATGACTCTATTAACTCTCACAACAACCCAAATGGCTAGAATTGAATGAAGGGGGTATAAAAACAAGATTCCAAGTTATATGTGATGACAAAAGATCATAAAGAAAGTCAAAACCGTTCATATTGAGTCAAAATCAAGTCAACATTCTTCAGTATTATTTTTTGCTTTCAAATAACACTTTTGTACTTATTTGTTTCATTTGTTGAATGTTATTCTTTGGTTTTGAATTGTGCAAACACATTTCTAGTAAGGTTTTCTAAGTTTACTATTTGTAATTTCTTCTTAGGAAGGGTTGTACACTTGAGACTTTGGGGTATAAGTCTAAGTGTGTTGTAAGGTTACACCTTGTCCTAAAAGGTTTGAACAAATTAATTAATTTGTTGAAATCCTTAGTGTGGATGCTAAGGTAGTGGATGTAAACTTCATTGAAGAAGTTGAACCACTCTAAAATTGCCTATGTCAAAATTTTCATTCTATTACAAAAAGTTTTCATCAATTTTTTAATTGTCAATTCACCCATTTTTGGCTATTTCATGGTTTGATTAGCTCAACAATTAGTATCATAGTTAATCTCATTGGAAGGCTTAACATCATCTTGAGAATATCCTTGGAAGAAGTCAATTAATTCCTCTACAATGGCTACTCCATCCACTTCTGGCATTTTTGGTGAATCTCAATCTATATCGAAGCCTCTGTGTTTCAATGGTGCCAACTATTCTTATTGAAAGAATATAATGATGAATATTCATTCATGCCACTGATTATTCAGTGTGGGATGTCATCACTGACGGAGCATCAATTCCTTCTAAGAAGCAAAAAGAGCTTGTTGTACCAAAGGTTAAGTCAGAATGGACCGATGAAGATCGAAGACTCGTCCAACTCAATGCAAAGGCCATGCACATCATATTTTGTGCATTAGGCCCCGATGAATATAGTAGAGCGTCTTCTTGCTCAAATACAAAAGAGATTTGGGACAAGCTTGAAGTTACACATAAGTGTACAACTCAAGTTAAAATGAAGATTGATGACGACATCAAAATGATGTCGGATCATTTTACTTCCATAATCAACGATTTAAGGAACTTTGGGAAGGTCTATCCCAATAAAGAAATGGTAAGAAAGATGCTTGCATTATTGCCTCTATCTTGGGAAGGCAAAAAGTAACAGCTATTGAAGAAGTTAAAGATTTGGAGTTGTACACACTTGATGAACTCATCCAATCATTACTCACTAACCAAGTGAAAATTTAAATGAAAAAGGAAAAATAAGAGAATAAGGTAAAGAAGAAGAAAATTAGGATTGCTCTTAAGTCCACCAAGGAAGAAAAACAATGTCAAACGGGTAAAACATAAAAAAAATGCGATGAAAACTGTGGTTTTAAACCAACCGCAAAAGTTATGATTTCTAGCATTTCCAGTTTCAACTTTGCGTTTGAAAGCAAATTATAATTTTACCCTTAGTAATGCATGGGCTCCACTCAATTATGTATTTACATTTTATTTTAATAACTTAACACTAATATCCTTAAAAATAATTTATTACTTAATAATTTATTTAATTACTAACATTTTTTTAATATTCGTTTTGTAAAAACAAGTATTTAAATTATTATTTCATAATAATTTTATGTCCACATGTTAAAAGGTATTGATTTTATATTTTTTTTCTTAATAAAATATTTCATATATAAAAATATTATTAATGAGTTATCTTAAAATATTTTTTATATTTTTTTGGATAAGTTGAAATACTGTTATATTTTTATTATAGTTTAAGTTTATATATTTTTTATATCATAATATAAATAAGTGTAAATATAATTTAAATGTTATATTTTTAATTTACAATATAATATACATAATGTACATTTTATCTTTTTAAACTCACTTTTTAACAAAAATCTCAAACATTTAAATATTAAACTACAATGTTATACAAGACTTTTAAAAGTTCGTTTCTACAACACCTTTAAAAGTCACTTTCCAAAAGTTGCAGCAAATTAGTTCTTAATTATTTAACGGTAGACCAAAAGAATTTTAATATATAAAGTTACATGAGTAAATTAAAAAAAAATTAAATGTACATGAAGTGAAATAAGAGAGAGAGTAAAATTCAGTTACCAAACATGTAATTTATCTTTTTAAAAATAAATATTTTATTTTTTAAATTTTTTAGAAAATATATAAATGTGAATAGTTTTTTAACGGTAGACACTTAAAAGTGTAACGAATAAAATGTTAGACATCTATTTTTAGAAAAAATATTTAAACACATAAAATTAATTTATAGTATAATTTAAACCCTTATTTTTGTATTAATACTTTTTATTTTTTTTCCTAAGATGATAACGGTAGTATTGGGTTACAATTAGGCGTAGCAACAAATTTGTAATTTTTCAATATCTAAATTTAAATGTAATGGAAGTTTAATTTTTCAAATTTCTTTTCTTTAAAAATGAATATGTAATTTTCCCCTTATAATACTAAATTAAATTTAATAATTTTTTTTTAAAAAATGGGTTGTAATGGGTTGGGTTGAGTCGGATTTTCGGTCAACTAACTCGACCCGAAAATTTTATACTTCCACCCGAAATTGATCCGATCGAGTTTAGAGTAATTTCACCCGACCCAAAACCTGACTCGACTCCGATCCGACCCTAAATAATATAAAATTATTAATTTTATTTAATAAATAGGAACTTAATTAAAAAATATAATATAAAAATGAATATTCTTACAATTATCCTTAAATATATAAGATATTTTTATATTATTTTTTGAGTCGGATAAGGTCAAATTTTTTCACCCTATACTCTGACTCGACCCAAATCTAAATTAAAAAAAATCCAATCCAATGAAATCGAGTCGAGTTAAAACTCATCGAATTTGGGTGGGTCTTGTGTCCATCCTAGTTGTAATTGCTCTATATGTGATCCTATTTAAACAGACAAGGTTGGAGCTTTGGTGCTTGAAACAGGTGATTTCAATATGTCACAAGTCTTGATCAATTGATTTCATAAGATTTATCGTGAAGTTAATTTAACGGCCGATTACGTTGCAAAAATGAACACCCCACGTTAGCGTTGATGATGGACGATTAACCGTACTAATTAATCTAAATGGTCAGTTAACTGTTTATAACGGTTATGAGATTTTTTTAATCGTTACTTAACCATTAAAAAATATTAATAGCTAACGGTTAACCGTTATTAACGGTTCGGTTTTAGGTTAACCTATTACAATTTTTATCATTTTTTTCATAATTCATACTACAAAAAATGTAGCATTTAACATATATTTACACTGGTGTAAGTGAATAAAATAAACAACTGTAGCACGTAACACATACTACACAAGTGTAAGTAAATAAAATAAAAAATATATAGCACTTAACATATACTTACACCGATGTAAATAAAAAAATGTAACACTTAACACATACTTACACTGGTATAAGTATATACATCTCTCAATATCTTAGTGCCTAACAATAAACATATAATTATATTGGTGTAAGTATGTTTTTATATTTTCAAAAAAAATAATAATAAAAATATATATTAAGTTATTTGTATACAAAATTTATTATATATATATAAATTATAAATAATAGAAACTCATATCGAGCTATTTGTGTAAAAATATAATAAATTAGAAATATAATTATAAATTTAATTTATTAACAGTTAACCATTTATCAATTTGTAACTGTAATCTTAAATGTTAAGCATAATTTTTAACGGTTCGATTAACCGAAATCATTTAATATTAATAATTTAATTAACCTATTAAATATAACGATTATACTATTTAACTATTAATGTTAACGATTTCGAATTTTTTGAACACCCTACGCCACATGATGTTCAGTTTTTATCTTCGATTCTTTTTCGTCATCTTTACTTAATATCTTTTATAGGGATATTTATAGGCCCCTTTCTAAAAGATAAACAGATCTTCGTAATGACGTTCGTCTTCTTTTTCGTTCAAAAACAAAATTATTGTCACGGTCAAGGTATTATGATTATGGATATTATAATGTGATCTTAAAACAATTAATGTTGATTTAGTTCGGTCAATACTATCATTAGTATAATTCAAAGGGAAATTAAATATATTTTAAACATTCAAAATATCTAATTTATAGGTGGAGAAGGATTTATATAATGCTTTTATTATATAAAATTATTTAAAATAATAATTAATTATCTTTTTAAAACATATTAATTAGTATCCAATGATACTAAAATAACATATATAAAAGTAGAGTTAACATCTTTTATTCAATCCAATAAAAGTAATGTTTTTAAAAAAAATATTTTCTAAAATGGTAAATACAAACACTTCTAAATAACTTCTAGATTTAACAAGTTTTTTTCTTTTAACTTTTAAAATCAAAATTATAGTATTGTTTTCAATTTTTTACCATAAAAATGAATGGCCAAAATAAAAAAAAGATTAAAGAATTAATTCTTATAGGTTTATAATGTCAAATTGGTCCCCTTAGTTGTACCTAAATATCAAATAAACTTTTGTTTCTAATAATAGGTTAAGAAAAAAAATTATTTAAAAATTGTAATAAAATAAGCCATTTAATTATAAATGTTAATATCTATGATTTTGAGCGGGAACTTATTATTATTTTTTTCTCTCGGTTCTCCAAGATTTTGTCTCGATTAATTTGGATTGATCAGTGTTGCACAACTAATTTTAGTGGATGACTCTCACAGTAAGAATTTTATGTATACACAATAACTCGAACTTGAGTCTGTAAAGTGGGAGCCATTTGATATTAAAAGAACTAATTTTACACCATAAAATAATTTATCATATATTACATGTTTAGTACTTAAACTATCAGTTTTGGTTCATTTTAGTATTTAATTTTTTTAATTTTTTAAACCCGTACCTAAAATTTTGTTTTTGTTCATTTTAGTATTTCGCCGTTAAAAACTTTAGTTTTGTTTCATTTTTTATCATATTCAAAATTTAATATTAAGTTTTGAAAATTTTGAAAGTTTAGGTACTAAAATGGAAGAAAACTGTTAGTTTATATACTAAATGTGTTAAGTTTTTAACGGCACTAAAATGAAATAAAATCTAAACGTTAGGTATAATATTAAAAAATTCAAAATCTAGATATTAAAATAGACTAAATTGATAATTCATATACTAAACGCGTAGTTTAACTAATAATTTATACGTTTTGCGGGGGAAAGGAGTCAAAAGCTCTATCCTAAAACCATGCAAAACCAACAAAAAACCCTAATTTTAAGCCAAAAGGAAGCATTAGATTTCACGTATAAAATCATTCCTGAACTCACCTTCTCCTCACCTGCAGAAAATAAAAACAAAAAACAGAAAGCTAAATAAAAAGAAAACAATTAGTTTTTGTTCAACAACTTAAGGCAGGTCTCCCACAACGCCACCATGGACATGAAGAAGATCTCTTGCGCTGTCATCTTTGCCGCCGCCTCCATGAGCACAGTCATGGCAGCCGGCGTAGCAGCACCAGCTGCCACCCTAAGTTCAGCCCCAGGTGCCTCCCCACTTGGCCATTCATTGGGTGGCGCCGCACCAGCTTCTGCACCAGGCCCAGAAGCCAACGTTGCAATCTCTACCTTGCCTGTTCTTGGGTCCTTGGTTGGAGCCTTCCTTGTGTCTTTCTTTGCTTAAATATATAAATTGTGTATGAAAAAAATATTATATATATGTATCGGAGAGCTCAAATTCGATTACTTGTGTTGAAATGATTGAAGACTAATCTCTTCACTTCATTTGTAGTATGAGAATTTGAATTACTTGTGATATTTTGCAATACAAATTTATCCGCGTTATTATATTTGATTCCTTGTCTTTTTTTCATCGCCATTCCATTAATTTCGGCCATCGTAGTTGCGTTTTAGAGCCATTCCGTTTCGATTTATAGTGTTGTTTCGAAGTTTTGACTGATGTGATCTTGCTGTCAGTTGTATTTTCACACAACCATGACACAAATATGTAATCGCAAATTACTAGAAATCTTTTGTTAGTATCAAAATTTCAAAAAGATAATTATGTATATTTTGAGTTCCATTGATCGTTAAGGATGAGTGCGCAGAAAGAGTGTTGTTAATAGGAGGACAAGTTGATGTACTTTATTGTTGAAACAACTTTAACATTGTTAGCTCAGGCCTCTATGCCATTGAAGTTTGAAGCGTATGTTGTGCTCAGTGCAACCTAGTTAATCAAACATGTTACCTTTAATGTCGTTAGGTAATATCTCTCCATATCAAAAGTTGTTTAGAAAGGTACAATAGTATGTTCTAAGGGTGAAACTCATTTAGTGGACTCAATGATAAAATGAAGTGTTGTTATATTAGAGATTTAGGGTTTGAGAAATTATATCTATAACATGTTTACGTTTTCAATAGCTAAAATAAATTTTGAAGAGATAATTCTTTATACTAATAAAAGAATTTCAGCTGTCTACGTGACCCTCACCTTAAACCTTTCAATAAGTGCAAAATGGACTTCATTATCAAAATCATGCTTGTTTTTGGGCTACTCACCCAAACACCATAGTTATTAATGTCTCACACTTAAAGGCAAAGTTACTATTTGAAGAAGTGTTGTTTCTCGTATGTATGAACAATTTGGGTGGGACATTGTTAACTAAAATGATCATTGTCGCACTCTAAAATTTTTGGATTAATATATTTTAGTAATTTTAATTAACTTTTGAGGGACCAATTGGCGATATTTTAGACGTTGAGACCCATTTTGTAAGCTTTTGATTAGTTCGGAGAGTTGGGCTGTAATATTTAATATTTCCATCATTCTTTGGCTATTAAGAAATAAAAACATGGGGTCTGCGGGATCCGTGGTCTCCAAAAGATTCAGCCTAAGCTTCAACCATCAGATAAAGCTTATTTAAAAAGTTTGTTTTTAATTTATTTTGTTTAGATGTAACTTTTTCCGTACTTAAAGTTCTATAGTATGACACTTTTAATATACAACTAAAAAAATAGAGAAAATAACCTCAGTGACCGAAAATATCTTATAATATATGATTTTAACCAACTTTTTTTGGATTTGCAAAAATGACTAACAAATTCACAACACGATCTCAAATTCGCAACGCGAACTTCAATTTCGCAACCCAGAAGTCAAATTCGCAACACAGAAGTCAAATTCGCAACACAAAAGTCAAAGCGCATTTATTTTCGAAATATTAATTTCGCAACACAAATGTAAACAATATTATCGCAAATCATAACCTAAAACCCTAAATCACAACTCAGTCTCATCTCTATCTCTCACTCTCTACGGCGACATCCGTCCTCATCTCCAACGAAATCCATCCCCATCTCCGACGAAATCCGTCTATCTCCATCTCTCATAACAACCCTCACAACCATTCACGGTCAGAAATGGAAAATCTACCACCGAGGGTTAGTTTTTTTAATCTCTTATTTTTATTTTAAAATTTTGTATTATTATTAGATTTTCTTATATTGATGATAAATTACTGGTAATTTCAATATATAGATTAACCATTTCACTTAGATTGCTTAGTAAATTCATCGTTGCTGTCAATACTGCTAAACTGTTTAGTCTTTAACCCGGTGAAGTTAGTATTTGTATTTTGGTTGAAGTAATGCAATTCATTCAAGTTTCAATTTGCAGAAGAATAGTTTTTGAAACTTAAATTCGCAACACGAAAATCGCAACGTGAATTTAGTTTCATGTTGCGATTTTCATTTTCGCGTTGCGATTTTCATTTTCAGAAACTACTCTTCTTATGCAAATTGAAACTTGAATAAATTGCATTACTTCAACCAAAAAACAAAGACAAATACTAACTTCACAGTGTTGCGAATTTAAGTTTCAAGAATAAACTACTACTCATTATGTTGTCATTGAACCTGAACTAAACCTATATGTTGTCCTTTTAAATGTTTTATAAGTGCTTACTTCTGGAATGTTATCTGATGCATTTTGTGAACTATGATGGAATAATGACTTGGGTGAATACTGTGCTAGTTTGAATTATATTTGGCTTTGTTTTCACTATTTAATATCATGTATGTTTATAGTGTATAATTTGTAGTTTTTGGTATGTTTATTGTTCTTTTAGAAATTTTTTTCGGCTCAATTGGCTTTAAGGAATAAATTAAGCCTAAACACTAAAATTGCGTCGACGCTTACACCTCTACAAAAGAAAATTATTTGAGGATACTTGCTTCGGGCCATGGCTGAAAGTACAACATCCGGGTGGAGATGCTATGTTGACACATTTGTTTCTTCAGACCATGACTAACGATCTACCCGAGAGGATACAACGTGGTGATGAAGAGATATGGTTTCATTTTCCTCCGGCGTATACTTGTTTTGGGCGGGAGGAGTTTTGCTTAATCACTGGTCTACGCTTCGGACACGATGAACTAACCTGCTACACTAGTCATATCTCCCGCCCATCATGGTTATCTCGGGTTTTTCCTGAGTTGGCAAAGTCGAAGCCGAGTTTACACGTCGACGACTTGAAGATATTATTTGTTAAAGATGGTTTTACTCGGATGGATGACCTTGATGTTGTCCAAGTATGCCATTTATTACTTTTGCATGCCGGCTTTTTAGGCAAAGAGGGCAGACAACCTATTTCTGAGGACCTAATATTATTGGTAGAGGACCTAAATACATGGAACATGTTTCCGTGGGGTTTATATCTATGAAAAGCTACCTGGAAGAAGTTGTCGTATGCCTTTGAGGGCCGAAAAAGTTTGCGGGGCGATGGTTCTAAATACACTTTGACAGGCTTTACTTGGGCCTTTAAGGTAAGAATTTCTATATAATGTTTCCAAATTTATAATTAATTATTTAACAATTACTGATGTTTGTGTATTATATTGTTTGTAGATTTGGATATTTGAGGCTTTCCCCAGCATGCAGACATATGCGATAAAAAATTCAAATGATATTCCTAGGGCTATTACTTGGAGAAGGATCCGCCTGTTGGATTGGGAAGAGTTACTCCCATATACGACGATGAATGATGTAAGTTAACACACAAATACTACCATATATAAACAAGTTATTACTAGTACACGTTTAACTTTGTTTGAGCTTTTATATTGTTAGGAGGCCAACTATCCATTACAGAGGTTGACACCTACAGAGGCTGAGCTTGCCACTGATTGGTGGCAAGCTAGTAAGCGGTTTTTTGATGGGATGGATGATGAGCACCCCCTACTTCGAGAGCCATCACCTGATCGGGTCGATTCTACAGCTAGACACCCGGAGCCATCACCTGATCGAGCATCTTCTCCACCTCTACCATCACTTATTTCCATCACATCATCGAGCATCTTCTCCACTATCACCTCATGATAGGCGACTGAAAAAGAGGCCACGACATTTATCTCCCTGTTCTCCATCTCCACGGGATGAGTTAGGGGAGTTAAGTGGTGAGGTCGGTGCTTTACGTCATGAGGTCGGTACTTTACGTGAAGACAATGATGCGCTACGTGATGAGGTACGGTCTTTACGTGATGAGGTGGATATTTTTCGCGATGACAATGGTGCACTACGTGGTGAGGTATCTACTTTACGTGATGAGGTAGCCCCTCTACGTGAGATTGTTTCATCGTTGCAGAATGAGGTTCATACTCTACGCAATGAGGTAAATTTGTTTAATACTACACTAAAAATGCAAATAACATTTTTTCGACATTATTTATTTATTTATTTACTGATTTATGTATTAATTTATTTTCAGCGGCCCGATAAAGTAGATACTTTATGTCGGTTTTCAAACGTCGTGCACGTGCCATTACGTCTCCTTTCACCCCACTAGTGCTAAGACTCCGTAAGAAGAAGCCCGATGCACCTGTCATCGTTCAAGAGGTGCCTCCTATCGTTCAAGAGGCCCCTCTCATCATTCAAGAGGCCCCTCCCACCATTCAAGAGGCCCTTGTCATCGTTCAAGAGGTTCCTCCCACCGTTCAAGAGCCCGATTCACATGGCGTCATATGTCGACATATTGATAAACCCCCTACCATACCTGATATGATGGATGCAAGTTGGCTTTCGTATGTGTTACCGACCAGTACCATTCCTCAGCAGGAGAGGGGAACACTACCAGACACAATTACAGATAATACCCTTTAGGCTAAGACCGCAGTTGATTTTTATCTACATGAGCGGAGCAAGGGGTTTTATTCTGACATATGCAAACTCGACGATGTTATTCATTTGTTTCTTGATCGGTCTTGGTGGGGTATTTTATTAGGGGTTGAAGATAATGGCTATCTCGAAGGGGTGGTAAGTCTTATATTCTTCTTATATTACATTTTGATTAATTTTTTTTAAAATTTATTAATAAATTCACTAATATATGTATTTTTTTTTATAAAACAGCATATTGATGCATGGATGTCACGTCTTCTAATAATAAGGAAATTGAAGAAAACAAAAAAATACTCGATGAACTATTATGCCGACGTCTTTTCACGTAGCTCACTTGAAGGATCCGAGAGATGCTTCATATATGTTGGGTAATGGAAAAACTAAACTTTATCCTGCGTGGTGGGAGGTCGATAAGGTTAGTATTTATTTTTTGAATATTTTAAAGGTGTTTAACCCTATTTTGGAACGTCTTTTATTTGATGTACGCAATTATTTATGATGGCATATTGCAGGTGTTTATCCCTATTTTGGAACGTCGTCATTGGCTTCTCCTCGAGATTTAGCTCCCATCCCTGAAGACAATAGTATATGACAGCATGTTAAATTACATATCATTGTCTGATTTGAGAGATATTATTTGTAAGGGATGGAGTACTCATTTGGTGAAATACTTGAATGCAATTGATTATTGGACTAATTCTGGAAACAAGAAGCCAAAAATGTTCAAAGTTACAATGATCAGAGACGAGACCGCGCCACAACAAATGGAGGGAGCTAAAGGGGATTATGGTCCTCTCGTATGTATGTGCTTGGAACGTTTGAAGATAGGAAGTAAACAGTTTCTACCTCCCACATATAGAGATAGAGGTGCAGTAGGCTTGTGGTTTCGACATTTTATGGCTAGAGCGATATACGCGAGACGCTGCCTACCTGCATCCGCGTGCTAAAAGTGTGCATAAATAATTGGTAAGTTTGAGCAAGTGTTGTTAACATATATACTCTTTGTTGGTTTGAAAATGTTTGGTTAAGTACCTAGAATTCAATAATTTGCTATTTGTTGGTTTTAGATGTGTAGAAAGTGTTGTTTGAGCAAATGTTTAGTTTCTGCAGGTTAATCCTGAAGTGAGCTGCGTGAAATTGATGTATTTGTGCATAAATAATTGTTTGAGGTACACTTTTTTTGCTTGTTTAATTGAATTTTGCATTGATTTGTAAAAGTTGATTTGTTTAATTGATGAGGAAATAAGAATTATTTTTTGTTTGTTTAATTGATTTGTAAAAGTTGATTTGTGTAATTGATGTGTAAATAAGAATTATTTTTTTCTTGTTTAATTGATTTGTAAAAGTTAATTAGTTGCTTATTCAATCTGCATTATGTTGAAGGCAAAAAAGACCTGTTGAAGGTACACTTTCGCAACGCGAAAGTCAAATTCGCGGTGCGATAGTTAAATTCGCAACGTTAAAGTCAAATTCGCAATGCGAAAGTCAAATTCGCGTTGCGCTTTTCGGTTTGCGATTCCGCGTTTCGAATTTGACTTTCGCAACAATCGCAACGCGATAATCGCGTTGCGAATTTAACTTTCGCAACAAAAAATCACAACGTGAATTTGACTTTCGCATTGCAAATTTAAGGAAAACACCTTCAAAAAGATAACAGACAACAATCTGATAAGTGATAACAACTGAACATATCATAGCAATGTTCAAACTTAAGTTACTAATGATTGTCTAACTGAAAATGTATGCATTCACACATAAAATACACATAATACAATGTTTGCATTTAAAAATCACCTAAGTTAATAAGTCCCAAAAGGTGAAGCCGGTTGTGATTGAGATTTTCATTTTGATTGCGATTTTGATTTCCTTTTGCTTGGCACCATATGAGCTTTGGATTTTGATGAAGATCCATATTTTGGTAGAGGAAAAGATGATTGTGATGGCACTGGTGATCCACAAGTCAACCTTGTATGACCACTTTCCTTGTACCGACTACATGTCGATATCCTCTTCTCTTCACCCTTAGACGGTATACGATCGTGATTTTTTGGTCAGCCAGGTAGCCTGTTGTCCATGACTGGTGGCAAAACTGTTTGTAAGTCATCTGGTATATCCCACTCAGAAGGATGTGGAATAGGGTAGCCAATCTCGGCATAAGTTTGTCAACATACTTATGTAGTGTAGCAATCTATAGCGTATGCGCTTGAATCATCTTGGTTTAGATGAAGAGCAACTTTTATAACATGGTCACACGGATAACCGGATGTTTGCCATTTCATACAACTACACGTCTTTTGTATTTAGATCGACAAGCTCATTTAAGTTATTATTCAATACTTCAAACAAAGTGTTTGAACATGGTTCAACTCTCCATGATGTTGACTTCACAACACGTTTCATTATCTTTTTTTCAGTCCATGGTGTAACACGACGTTTCAATGTTCCTGTAAATTTAAATAAATAATACTTAGTAAAATATATGATAAGTTACGAATTTAAAGAAATAATACTTGCATGGTTTCTTTTCTTGTAGAACTACTGTTCAATAGAGGCTCGAAAAAACTCCATTAACATAGTAATGGGTAATTTCCGAGAATGACGACTTAGAGCGTTGATTGATTCTGCACTATTAGACGTCATGAAACCATATCTTGCTCCAAGTTGATGTACTCTTGACCATCTTTCAAACCTGATATCTTCTAGTGTTTGAGCACATTGAGGCAAAACACGTCTTAAACAATTTATATGCTTATTAAAATCCACTTCCCGATAAGCTTTTACAGCCTTCCAGTATGTCCATTTGTGATTTTTTATACCAGCAGACCTTGATTTTAGATTTCTGTACAAATGAACACCACAAAGTCCATGAAAAGCATATGGGAAACACCTTATAACAACATTGTCAATTGAGTTTGCCCTATCGAATATGATTGTCAGATTGCTAATAGGACCTATGTAATCCCTAAGATGCCTCATAAACCATGTCCATGAATCAGAGGTTTCAGATTTGCCAACCCCATAAGCTATTGGTAGTATCCCATTGTTAGCATCCATGGTTACTGCTAATAAGTTTACTCCAAGGTATCGACCTTTCAAATGTGCTCCGTCAACTATAATAACTGGGAGCATGCAAGTAATAAACGAACGAATCTACAAAATAATATACACAAGACATATAATCATTTAAATGTGAAATGCATGTAACTAACAAAAATGAGTCAACAAAATTATATTGATTTACTAACCGCAGTACCAATGGCGATAAACAACAACTCAAAGTGTTCATCTCTATCTGTTTTGATATGAGTTACCGACCCAGGATTTTTCAGCTTTAAATTATGACAATAAGCCGACAGTTGGGCAAATGATGCTTCTGGAGACCCCCTCAACAATTCCAAGGCATAACATTTGGCTCTCCAAGCTTGAGAATATGAGATACTAATCTTGAACCGAGCATTCATGTCAGTCATAATTTCATGTCCCCGATATACTCTGCCATTCAAAAACATTAACTCAGCCAGAAAACCACCCAACACCTTTTTGTTTGTCTGTCTATGGTGAGGAAAAACTTGGGTTCTTGAACATGTATGTTTATCAATAAAAGTCCTAACTTGAAACATTTCGCAATATTTTATCCTCTTTGCAATCATACGCCACGTACAGTTTTTGTCAATCATACACTTTGTTTCGAAACAATCTTTGCTTGATTGTTAACTTTTAGTTGATAGCCATCTTCCACACATTTCGTATACAAAGCTATCTTCAAATCTTCCTTTGTATCAAAACAATCATCTTTCTTGATACTTAAAACAATCATCTTTCTTTATACGAATAACTTTTGTGTAACAATCAACTGCTATCTTTACCAACTCTTCTTCCGGTATCTGAAGTAATTCTGGCATATTCCAGTTATACTCCCGTGGCATTTTCTTCTTCTTCTTCTTTTTCTTTTCTTCGGGGACTTCTTCTTCTTCTTTTTCTTCTTCAGTGTTATATGAATTACAGAATGGATGTTCAACATGTTCATTCACAGTCGTAACTTCCTCCTCATTATCAACATTAGATGATTTCATTCTACAAATTGTAAATTAATTTACTAAACAAACGAGCTATAAACTACAGATCATCACTAACTTAGAGAAAAACATACCTTTATTAAGTTGATAGTTGAAAATTTGGGAGAGAAATCAACGAAAAAATTATATAGAAATAAAATTATGTAAAAAAAATTAGAGATGGGGAAGGATGTCGTTGGATATAGGAACGGATGTCACCGGAGAGAGTGATAGATGGAGATGGAATGAGTTGCGATTTAGGGATTTAGGTTATGAGTTGTTGCTGCTGCGTAGTTATATACCCAAAAGATTTGTGTTGCGAAACTAAAACCTATTGCGAATTCAAAAATCGAGCTGCGAATTTGAAATTCAGTTACGAATTTGAAATTCAGTGTAGCGAATTTGGAAAACTCGTTGCGAATTTGACTTCTTTGTTGCGATTTTCTAAATTCGCGTTGCGATTTACAAATTCACGTATTCGTGTTGCGAATTTGGAAACTGGGTTGCAAAATTGGAGTTCGCGTTGCGAATTTGTTGGTCATTTTCGCAAATCCAAAAAAAGTTGGTTAAAATCGTATATTATAAGGCATTTTCGGTCACTAAGGTTATTTTTTCTAATATTATTGGTTTGGTTATTATTTAAATAACAAAACAGTAAAAAATTACCTAAAATATTATTATTTCTACCTAAAACATCAATGTTTTTTTAACATTTCCGGTAAGGTACCCAACAATAACAAAACCAATAGAAATAATAATGTTTCTTTTTTACCGAATTTTATTATTTAAATAATAACAAAACTAGTAACGTTTTTTTTTAGTTGTATATTAAGGCTATCGCACGTGATCATTTCTCTTCCCGTACAAACCAAACTTATTTGAAACAAACCATCGACCTAGCCACTGCATATCACCATTCTCCCATATTCGGTCAGCAATGGCTTGCACTACCTCCACCAACAGTTTTTGTGCCACCTAGTAAACAAATTCGAATCGCCAACTACCCTAAGTAGCTCGTCATTCGTCGTGAAATCGTTCGAAACCCGTTCGAAAACCATCTTCGTTTCCCGTTGGCGATCTATACCATTGGTTGTCGATGAGTGTCACTGTCAATACCGACTGAAACGCCTCCCTCGTCCGATCTTAGCCCAACATCCTACTCGGTGAGAACCCCTGTTATTTGCTGTAGAGAAAGATTCGAGGTTTCAACGGAATTAAAAGCAGTGAGGGGTCGTGTCACCATCGTTGTTTCCATCATCATTGACATTGGGTAAGCTCGGTTCACTTCTTTTTTTATAATTTCTATGTAATTTTGTCTGTTAGAGAATGAGTGATCGGTTGTCTGAAACCAACCCCTCACTGCCATACACACCGCTACGTGCCACTGTCGCGTGTGAGCTTCTTTACCGATCGAGAATTGTCTAGAAACTAGTTTGAGTCAACTCTAACTAAGTCGAGTCAACTTGAATTGGTTCGAAATGTTAACTAAACCGTTGACTTTGACCTAGCCATTAAATGTTGACCTACCTATAGTTGACTTTAACATTTTACCAGCGTTGACTTTGATAAAAAAAAAGTCATTTTTTCTGAAAATTCATATTTTATATATCTCGACATCCTGAGTCTGAATTCAAAGTTCGTTTGTCAAAATAAAACTCGATAAGGTATTTTTCAGTGTTTTATCTTCTAATTCGATCTATTTTTTCAATTAAGTTTTGTTTCTGGCATACTTTCTTTTATTATGCATCTGAGATATTTTGGGATCTTGAATTCAAGTTCGAGAACAATCAAATGGAATTTAAATGGTTAACCAATGTGACTCAAAAATTGAAGTAATACATTACTACCTTTTGCATGCTTTACGGAACACATTGGTATTGGTTAGTGCATGAATGAATATGATTGGTCAATTATGTATGGTTAATTATTATTAGACTCAAATTGAATACAATTTAAAATTAGTAAACTGAATAAGACTCAGATGACCCATTTAAGGAATGAGAAGGTCGTTAATAAATAATTTTATAGTCTAGTGAATAATTGATTAATCTCAAGATCCTTAAATTCTACTTATTTTCTTTAAAAGTTTTAATGTTGGAAAAGCTTGGATAGAAAATTAATTAAATATCTTTAGGATATAAAAAAAACAGTGATTGTCCTTGGAAATGGAAATAACCCTGAAAATCTATACTTGACCCGACAATCAATTTTAGCCTTCGAGTTGGAAGAAGACTTAGAAATTTGATTCTTGAGTAAATACCTGAAGATGGATTTACCAAAAGTAATGTCTTTGACAAAATTAAATGATTTGACTTAAATACCCTTGAAATGAAAAAGATACTATATCTCCCCCAATAATGAATATGACCTAGAAATTTATTCTTGACTTGATAGAACTACAGATTCATCAGTTAAATTCACGATTTGATTTGAAAACCCCTGATAATTGATTCTTAACCTTCGAGATCGCAACATATATGGATATTTTGATTTCTAAATAAATATCTGAAGATCAATTTGTCGGAAGCAATTTATATGGATGAACTGATTGAAATGACAACATTATTATGGAATAACTCGAGTATTGAAATGACCCAAATACCCTTATGACATGGATTAAGGAAATGTTTGTGGATAATTTATGAAAGTACTAGTGAAGCTTTAAATGTTGTAATGTCACTAAAGATTTTTTTGGAGTACAACCTAAGTATGTTGGCCATACCTGTTACTATTACAATATTGGGAAAGAATATCGTATGAATACATGTTCGTCTCGTCGAGATCCGATCAATGATTATTTTAAAGGTGATCAATTCAACTAATGTAGTCAATATTAGGATGTGAATAATCGTGAAGTATCTCGATATGAATGATTGTCAAATATCGTAGTGTTGAGATTTGTTAGTTCAATCTGACTTGAAATTCTGACATTTCGATATAAAATATTGGATACTATAAATCATCGGCTTACCATTATTGGATTAAGTTACTAAAAATTCTTCAGAAATCAAAATGTCCAAAATGTCACTGATAGCCTGAATGATGAAATCACTCCTGTTACATTCAAATCGTAAATAATTCTGAGGTAAGGTTCCTGAATACCTTTTCGATTCACCCGAAATCATAAAAGGTCCTGAAGCATTAATTTCTAAACGTTTGATTAGATTTGTTAGTAATCAAACTCCTTTTAATAGTGATATTCTTTCTGATATCCGATCAATTTATAGAAGTTTCATTTTTCCTTTCCTGATAACTACCAAGCACGTCTGAAAAATAATTAGATCCTCTAGTGTGTTCCTTATGCATATGGATATCCTCTTTGATATTAAAAGTTTGACTATGTTATTTGAAATTAAAAAAAAACATGATTTCTGATATTTTGTTTCTGATCTCTGGTTTCTGATACAAGATACATATGGCTCTTGATTTTGATATTACTATTTATTGTTTCACTTGTTTTATATTGGGTACTATCCATTATACGTTATGGAGTTATGCAGGTTCAGCTTCGATCAAGTTGGTAATTCCTTATGGACCTAAGGCGATCCTTGGTGTGCTCTTGGGCCCAATAAACCTAGTGGTAAGACCTTACGGGCCATAAGGCACTTCCTTAGGGTGTCTCATTTGTTTTGTTCTTAGGGTAAGTCCCTATGGACCTAAGGGTACTCTCCTCTGATGGCTTCTACGGTTCGACTAAGGTAAGTCCTTATGGATCCAAGGTGATCTCTTAGGTTGGCTTTTACGCCCATTAGACATAGGGTAAGTTCTTATGGATACAGTTCTAGGGAACTGCATATCAGTGTTCGGGTGGAGGGTACTAAATTGACTTTAAAAACATGTTTTTTTCTGAACTAAACTACTATTACTGTTTTTAAACTATTATTACATTTATTTCTGACTTCGTGGGAACACATTAGACACCGATTTTCGATCTCATTAATATGTCTCTGAATGTTTCCTCTAGAATGTAGGTTTCCATCTATTACCTAGAGAATTAATTAAATAAATCTAAGTTCGTCATGAAAACCTGTAGTTGCCTGAATCAATAAGAAAGTGTTTTGCTCTACCATATCTGCTTGTCCTTCAGCATTATATGGTAATTTTGTATTACCGAGCTTTCTCAAAGTTCACTTTGTTACTTACCATTTCATGTTAAAAAGAATCAGTCCTACTCAATTATCGACATCAATGCTGGAAGTTTCTTCAGCGTTGCTTGTGAGTATGATACGTGTATAATCAGGGGCATGTTGGTCACAATTTATTTTTATATCAGTGTCTAAAATTTATTTTAATATTTATCTATTACTGAATTATGTTTTAATATATGAACAATTTTCAAAATTGGATAATCATATATATTAAGATTGTTTTACGATTTTAAAATTTTATTTGTTGAAGTTTTGTTTTTCCCAGATTTTTCAGAGTTGGTTACTCTAGTAGCCCTAATGTGACATCTTGTATTGGATCGGGTCACCTGTATCCGTCTTTGGGGGTGTTACAATCATAACACATTGGCAATATCAAAGGTTTCATCGATGGTGTTTAAGGTTCAAAATTTAACCTTAGGTGGTGTTTGTTTTACTGTGTAAGGTCTGCAAAGCTCTTATGTCTGCGCTGCGTAGACCACGCACAGATATTGGGCTTCGCAGACCGTTTGTTTTTTAGAAGACATAAGCTCTTCTTACGTCTGCACGTGGTCTGCGTGGCATAGACATGGTCTACATGGCGCAGACGTGGTCTTATGTCTGCAGACGTCTTCTAACCTCTTCAAAGAGGTTTTATATTTAATTTTATATTATATTTAATTTTATATTATATTATATTTTAATTTTAATATTAAATTTGTAAATAAATTAAATATTAATTTTTTAATATTATATTATAAATATTAATTTTAATATTAAATTTTTAAATAAATTAAATATTAATTTTTTAATATTATATTATAGATATTTAATTTATATCATATAAATTATTTTATATATTATTAAAATTTTATATTTATTTTAATTATTTTGATTTAAGTTTAAATATAACATTTTTTTTGGATTTGTTATTTTTAAATTATATTTAAACTTTTTATACAAAATGTAAGTATTTAAACCACATTGTTTAATAAAAAATGGTTTCATTGTTTGATAATTAAGATTTTAAAATATAAAAAATTATAAATTATGTTTTTAAAATTTTAAAATATAATCACAATTAAATAAAAAATAATCATAAAAAATTTGATAAATTAAAAAAATATTTTCTAAAAATATCATATAATTATAAAAATAAATTATGAATATATATTTAAAAAAATTAAAAGTAATACATAATTACATATTTAAAAAATCATATAATTTAATGATCATTTATAAATTTTATTCTATAAAACTAATAACATGTGATTATGTGAGACTTATAATAGAATTAATAAGGTAGTGTTTGTTTTTCTAAAAAAATTCTGCTGCAGATGCTGCAGCAGATGCCTGCAGATGTGATCCGCAGCCTGCAGACCTTTGATCCACCTCTTCTGCTGCAGATGCCTGCAGATGTGATCCGCAGCCTGCAGACCTTTTACCTCTGCAAAAACAAACACCACCCTAGTCTCACAACTTTCCGGATTTGGATTCTTCAACCCTATTCTCTCTGCCGAAGGGATGTCTCCATCTGCACCCTACAGTCTTCTTACATAAAGTGGTTGATCCCAGGCCCTCTCATTAGTTTTAGAAGCTCTTTGGCAAAGGTTCCTCATCAAGAGCTTTGCAATGGTAGAGGAATAAACCAATCACCAATCATGAGGATGGCAAGTGAATCAGTCAGACTGGCACCATCTTTATCTGTGAGAAAGGAGCAAGTAATTGTTTTCAATGTTGCTCCTGCTCTGAACAACACGACTGGGTTTCATAGTTAGTGTAAGCAATAAAAGAAGTGCATCTAGAGATGGCAGAAAACTTCGAGACAGCAGCTTCTTTGTTTTTCAAAACCAAGTTCCAGATATATAAATGAAAATAAAATTCAAGTCAAGCAAAAACAATGCCCCACTTGTTGCCATCCTAACTGCAATAAAAGAAAAGTAGATAAGACAGATACATATGAACCTTTCATTTAGCCTAGAACAAAGGCAACATTTGGGAGCAGTTAAGGCAATTCGCATCCAGATAGTCAAAACAGTGTTTGCACCTTCCATATTTCTCATCACATCCAAATTTACATAAAGCAATCTAGAGTAAAATCTAGGTAAGAGCTAATGCCGCTTCCGTTTTGATTTGTTGGAGGCCTTTTGGCTTTCAACTTTCCTCTTTGCAGCTTCAAATTCTTCTTCAGTGGGTTCAGACTCTGCATTTCCACCGTATCTGGACACCAGTGATGAAAACATGGAATCAAATTGGTCTTTCCTCTCATTTCTACGCTGAGATATAATTGCAAGTAGATCCGGTTCTGGCTGTTTAATCGACCTGTTTAATAAACAAAAAAGAGACGAGGCACATATTTTCAAATCAAAATCGAATGATGTAACATCTTAAAATTCTAAAGGAAAAACCCAGTACAAGACTCACTTCCCCTTCCTCCTCGAGGGACTCGTAGGTGGGTTTATTTCAGAAACTTTCTTTGCCCATTTCTTATAGGCTTTGGTTTCTTTCAAGTCTCCTACACAAGAAACAAAGAGGGAGGAAAATCTCATCTCATGTAAAATACAGTAAATACCAAACATCAGGAAAAGCTGCAAGAATGATGCACATTCTCGTTTTCGTAATATGGGAAACAACATTGGAACAATCAATTAGATCATTCATTCTTAAACCGAAAATACATATAGAAGTGGAATCGGGTTGAAGTAAGAATTTGATAAGCTTCAAAATGATCTTACAATCCTAATTTTGGTAGTTTCAGGCACTAGTGAAATAATAAATGTCGCTCACCCACTCTTAAACAGCAACATAGCTACAAAATGTGATCCATGTTTCTTAAAAGTAAAGGTCAAAAGATCTCACCATAGAGGATCCAGAATTTATCAAATTGGCTTTTGCTTATCCAACTTTTAAATTGGAAAACACGGTAAGAACTATATGCAAGACTTTAATTGTACGTCTAGAATGGAAAATTTATAAGCCAGCTAACGAAAATAAACTCTGGAAGAAAGCCTCACCGGCAGCTATTGCCTCATCAAGCAAGTCCTTGAAACGGTGTGAATCAAGCTTAGGATCTGAACAAAGCATTGAACAGAAGAGCCTATCAAGACAGCAAAAAATATCAGAACCATTCTTGAAAGCCTAATGGAAAGGAAAACACTCTGCCTCTCTTACTTATTCATTTTTCCCTTGAACTTCTTATAAACATGAATCAAATCTTTCTTCTCCGAATCAGATCCCCTGTAATTTGCTTCAAACTCTTTAATATCAGCCTCGGTGATCTGAAATAGATTCAACCATTGTGAACAAGATGGAACGGCAAGCCAAAGTACAAATGACATAAATAGAAGAGGAATCAACAAATGCCGAAACCTTTTTGTACATAGTCCTGAAAAAGTTTATCAAGTTCTCAACAATATCCCCTGCAAGATCCTTATCAACGAAATCAAGAGAAAAATGTTAGAAGATGGTAAACTCATACGGTAATAAATTTCACAAATGGACCAATTTCAATTGAATAGTATGTATAACAATAGGAAGCCTAGGAGATTCATTTTGTTTTAACATGAAAATAATGAGAGACGAAACAGGATATTTCCACATCCTAAGGGATTTGCGTAGGCCAGAAATATATTTACTTACAGCATCGTCAATGCAACCAGTTTGGTCATACACTGCCCGTTTCTCCTCGTCACCGAGAATTGATATAACTTTTTGCAATAGCTGAAATTTCTCTTTGGCTTCCTGCATAATTGATATGAAGTGTAACAAAATGGTGAAACCACCCAAATCTTGACTTCGTATGCTTCCCACCCACAATCCCCCACAAACAGATATCTGAAGCTTAAGTTCAACGTAAAAAATTTAAGTTCAACGTAAAAAATTTAAGTTCAGTTTATACCTCATCACCGGGATTTTTATCAGGATGGAGTCTCAGTGCCAACTTATAATATGCTTTCTTAATCTCTTGCTGGGATGCTGTCTTTTCAACACCGAGAATCTGCAAGAAATCAGTTGTTATTAGGCATCTGTTGCTCAAATTTCTAAAGGAAAATTCAGCGGATAAAATAACACAAATGCCAAACAACACTCTTCCAGTGAAACAATGAAAATATTTGGAGAAGTTGTCACAGAAAACCCACAAAAAAGAAAACGAAATTCCATACGAATCCATTAAATATATATGACTATTTTATTTCAATTAATTTCATGCACATATTGTTTCATAACCTCTAGTCTATACTCCAAACCCAGTATTTGTTAATAAATTGACAATGAATCACAGGTAGAAACAACCCATAAACCCAGATTTCGATATTGAAATTAAAAGGGGGGAAACCTCGTATAAGCTCCTTTCATTTGAAGAAGAATGATTTCCCTCTTCTTCATCGCGTGAAGCGCTAGCTTTTTTTCTCTTTCCCATTTTAGCCCAAATTTATCAAAGTAAAACAAAGTTTTATAATTTTGTTTTAAAAAATATCAGAAACTATATAGTGGAGGGGGAACTTTTGTTTATTTAGCTTATACTGCAGGTTTTGGGCTATGATTCCTTCCCGCCATCTGAATCTTTGCGCTTTAACATTTTCCACTTTGGTTAGTAAATTAAACATAATACGATTATAGAAAGGCTTATATAACAAATAAGTACCTAAAGTATACACTCTTTTATATTTAAGTACCTAAAGTATTTTTTGATCAAAATAAGCATCTAAAATTATTTCTTTTGTTAAAATAAGTACCTGAAGTGTTTAATTCTTTTCATCTAATGCCTAAAGTAATCTTTAATTAATATCACGTGTCAATTTTTTTATAACTTAGATTAAAAGGTTTGAATAGTTTAGGTACATATTTTAACATAAAATACTTCAGATACTTATTTTGACAACAAAGATAACATCATATACTTATTTTGATCAAAAAAATATTTTACGTACTTAAATGAAAAAATATATATACTTTAGATACTTATTTGTGATATAAGCCTTATGTAAACTAGGTTAAAGTATAAAAATAATTATGGATTATGTGATGTTGTTCTGTTGAGTCTCTTAGTTATATGAGTTGTTTTGTTGAATTTTGAAAATTACAAAATGGTATATCAACTATAAGGTATTATTTTATAAAATTCTTCAATTATTTAAAATTATAAAATAATCACTCGATTATTTATACGTTTCAAACTCGTCATTTTTCGTTATAAAATTGGTGGTCATTTGAGATGGATGTTAACATGTTCAATGTGATATGATAAAATTTGATCACATAATTGGTTGAGTTGCATTTTGTAGATCGAGTCTATATCCACATCATGTCTTCGAACTATTACTTAAAATATTATGTTTTTGAGCTAGTGCTTGAAAATAACGATGGTGCTAGTAGTCATCATTAAAATATAATTTTGTCATATCTCAGTTTACATATTAACATTCAACTCATAGACCGTTAATCTTTTTAAAGAAAAAAAACGAGTTTAGAACATATAAATAGTCGAGTGACAATTTTATAACTTTTAGTAGGTATGAGACCCATTGAATAAGTGTCTACAGTCGAGAATCATTTTATAACTTTTGATAATCGAGGGTCTTAATAAAGTAATGTCATATAGCCGAGATATCGTTTGTATACTTTACTCTATAAGCTAATATTTCACATATGTGTATTACGTGAACAATATCTATTTTATAATAAAACATACTCCATTTGTCTCACTAAATTTGTTTTTTATTATTTTTTTAAAGTTAAAATTTTTAAAATTTGATCATGGTTATTTAAAATAAATAAATTTTATAAATTTATATTTAAAATAAATTTGGTTGAAGTTTTTAAAATATTTTTTTTATATTTTTATCAAATAATAAATTTTAAATAATAATAAGTAAATTTTAAAAAATGAAAAAAGTCAATAAAGAACACATTTAATGTGATAAGTGGAGTATAATTTATATGAAATTAATAAAAGATAATTAAAATTAATAAAATAAAATAAAATAATTTTAATAAATTGCATTTGATAAAACCTTCTTATTCGAATAAATTGTATTTAAACATCCTCCTAAATGATAACAAATTGAATCAGACATTTTAATAGAAAAAAATATTTCAGCCAGTATAAGATTATATATAAGATTTTTAAAATTGCATTTGATAAAACCTTCTTATTCGAATAAATTGTATTTAAACATCCTCCTAAATGATAACAAATTGAATCAGACATTTTAATAGAAAAAAATATTTCAGCCAGTATAAGATTATATATAAGATTATTAATTTAATAAATAATTATCGATGAAGTGGTATAAAATCAATAGTAAATTACATGTATGGTCACATATTTATATTATGATTTCAATTTAATTATTGGATTTTTAATTTTATCAATCTCATTACTTAATTGTTTAAATGGTGTCAATCAATTCACTTATTATTAAGGCACTAATATTCGGTTAAAGAGTTGATGTGATAATTAAAATAATTGGTATAATTGTATATTTAGTTTTTATTACTTATGCATTAATTTAATTCTAATTCTAATTCTAATATAATTTAATAAATTTAATTTCTAATTGTATTGTGACATATGTCACCACTTGAACGGATAAAAAATAGACTGAAACAAAGTAGGCATAAGATAGTTTCGAATTTTGATCTTAATCAATCAATATCACAAATATCATATATTTTTTAATAAAGTATAACATACATAAAAAAAAGTAACCGAATATATAAGTATTAAGAATAAAATATATAATTATATCAATTATTTTAACTATCATATGAGTTCACCATCCAATAGTTTTTTTAATATGGAGTAAGCACAAAGTAATATTTATTTAAAGATAATTCTTAATCATTTGACAATAAAACGCTCAATTACTATATTGTAATCGTTGGTGTTCGAACCCATGATTTATAGAAATAACAATGATTGACTCGGATAAATTGATTCATTTTTATTAAAAAAAATTATGAATAATCCATATTCCTCCCACCAACCAAGTAGTTCGAAGCCAAGAATAAAAAAATTAAAATGAGAATCAAAGCAAATATTAAGAATTTAGATAGAACATTCCAATTTACACAATGTAAATACACTGATATTTTTCCCTGGTGATCAATTATGACTTTTTCTTTCTTCACTTTCCAAGATATTTCTCCTCTAAATTCTCTGACATCTTTTCTAAACAATCCATTATTTCTCTTCAAAAACCTATATTTTCCGCCATTTCCATCCCATACTCATCTCTTGAAACCTCTGTGTTTCAAAATCTGGATTTTATGAGCTATTCTTAAAACAGTTAAACCAGAGATGAACGATCTGTTGTCGAAGTCTTTTTCCGGCCCCCCAAGCGCCGAAGCTTCCCCTAATCACCACGTAATCCAGATGACTCAACCTCCCTCCTCCTCAGCCGACAACCTCGACAAGTTCTTCAAAGACGTCGAGTCCATCAACGATGAGCTCAAAGAACTCGAGAAGCTGAACGGCGAGCTCTCGTCGTCTCACGAGCAGAGCAAGACGTTGCACAAAAGCGAAAGCAGTGAAGGAATTGCGAGCCAAGATGGATTCCGACGTAAACACGGCGTTGAAGAAGGCTAAAGTTATTAAAACCAGGCTAGAAGCGCTTGATCGGTCCAACGAGGAGAACCGGAAAACGCCGGGGTGCGGACCGGGATCGTCTTCGGACCGGACGAGGACATCGGTCGTCAACGGGTTGAGGAAGAAGCTGAAAGAATCCATGGATAGTTTTAATGGTTTGAGAGAAACGATATCTTCTCAGTATAGAGAAACTGTTCAGAGAAGATATTTTACGGTCACCGGAGAAAACCCCGATGATCGGACTCTCGATCTTTTGATTTCAACAGGTCAGTTTAATCATTTTTTCCACGTTAAACTATACTCTTGATCGGAAAATATGGTTTCCAACATATTTTTGTTTGTTTGTTTAAAGGGGAGAGTGAGACATTTATGCAAAAAGCGATTCAAGAACAAGGGAGGGGAAGAGTTTTGGATACAATCAACGAGATTCAAGAACGGCACGAAGCCGTTAAGGACATGGAGAAGAATCTGAAAGAACTGCACCAAGTGTTCTTGGACATGGCGGTGCTGGTCCAGACCCAAGGTGAAGAATTGGACGACATCGAGAATCAAGTGAACCGAGCTAATTCATTCGTTAGAGACGGAGCTAATCAGCTCCGAACGGCGAGAAATTACCAGAAAAATACCCGCAAATGGACTTGCTATGCCATCATACTTTTGCTGATCATCATTTTGTTTGTTGTGCTATTCGTTATCAGACCCTGGTAAAGCTTCGGCGGCGGTGGCGATTCATTTTTTTCTCTCGATTCTTTCGTGTGATCGATGATTTTTGGTTTTAATCTTTCTATTTTCGGCTGTTGCTGCAAATATTGCTGTTATAAAATTTATGTAACATATATATATTTATAAGATGCGTTTATCGTTTTAAACTCTTTAAAGTTTATAAATAAAAATCTTGTTTTTATTGAATTAAATTACGTATTATGCAAAACCCTACTGTTTTTCCTGGTCAAGGGAGCGATGCGTCGTCATCTGGAAATCGTAGGGATGACCTCCGGACTTATCGTATGGTGGTGATTTTCACGCGACCGTGTTTGGAGGATTTCAAGCTATCCCTTTTGATGACTGTGGGCGGTCTGTGGGGAATGAAGCGAAGGAGGTTTCCGAAACCGAGCACGATACGTTGCAAGAGGTGAGGGGTAATCTTGGATATTCGGTTTTTGGGTCGAAGGTGAGTGATGTGGACACGGTCATGGCTGATGGAAAAGAGAGCAATGTGAGGGAGGGTGATGCCCGTGAGAAGAATGTGAATTCAGTAACCTTACATAATGATAATTCCATGGCTAAATCCACACGTTGGGAGTGGGAAACTATCGTTTAGGGATATGGTTAAGGGGAGGGCCAGCTAAATGTTTCGGCTCATGCTCTGGATGTCGACGTACTGCCTGAGGATGTTGAGGTGATTTCAGGGGGTCGTTTCCCAAAAAATAAATTCTCATGGCGTGTTCATGATGCCATTGATGCCAAGCTTGCAAACTCTATAGTTGTTTGGCTGTTGGGCAAGTCTATTGGGTATAGAGCGCTACTGAATCGAATAAAGACGATTTAGAATCCTCTGGGTGAAATTAATTTGATTTATATGGGCAATGAGTATTACATGGTACAATTTGTAAATGAAGATGATTATAATCATGTATTATTTAGAGGGCCTTGGATCATTTACGGGTGTTATCTTACAGTTCAACTGTGGAGTCGCTCATTCTCTACTATGGTTGAATGTCCAAAAAAATAATGGTTTGGTGTCGTCTGCTGGGGTTACCCTATCGATATTATACAATAAGTTTGTTTAGATATATAACGAAAGTAATTGGTACAGTGGTCTGTGTTGACTATAATATGGAGGATGGTTGTCGAGGACATTTTGTGAGGCTCGTCGTTGTTGTGGATTTAGAGAAGCCTCGTGTCTGGGTTTATTATCGATGGTTATAAACAACCGATGGAGTATGAAAGTTTATCGATTATTTGTTATACTTGCAGTAAGTATGAACATATGCAAGAGAATTGTGGGGGCAATTTATCAGCCATGGTGATGAATGGTAATGAGGGGCTAGTGTGAATTACATATGAGAACCCGTATGATCCTTGGATACAGGTGGCCAAACGTACCAGGAAGGTTCCAACAAATCATAAAGGTGGTAATACCGAGACAGCTGTTTGCGATGGAGGATACCTTAATGGGTCCCGATTTTCAGTGCTTGGCACTCATACGGAGGAGGAGAATATGAGGTCGTTTTTATCACAGGAATGACATCAGGAGGTAATCAACAAGGAAGTGGTGGTGCTGGTTTGTTTAGTTGTCATCCTAGATCGGGTGAGAGGGTTGAATCAAATAGGCAAGGGGGTAACGGAAAAATACAGGAAAGTCGAAACATATGAACAATAGTGCTCAGGGGATTTTGCTTTAACTGACCAGTCTTAATATTTTTGTTTCCATGGATAATATAGTTTAGGTTATTCATCGCTTGAAAAGGACAAGCATATTGCCGTTCAGGTGAGAACGAGTGATGAGAATCAGACGACTATGGATCAGAGAATTAGCGACTCACATCGATTGGAAAAAGTCTCTTCCCGGAAAGGGTCCAGTAAAGGATTATTGGTGGTTCAAGGGCTATCACGGACAGGTTGAAAGACTCAAAAAAAAGAAGAGATGGTGCAGGCTAAACAAGTGTTAACGGAATGGTTAGCGTGCATGCATACCAAATTAGACCAGGCACAAGGTTCGATCGTGTTACCTGGGCATGGTGACATCTTAACTGTTAGTCGGGCAGAGGAGTTGCCCTTTTGTCGTGCGAGTAAAGTTTCTGCGTAGTGTGCTCTAGATGAGATGCAGACTTAATTGTGGGGTACATATTCTCTATTTTTTTTGGTTTTTTATGTCTAAGTTATTATTTTGGAATGTTCAAGGTGCTTGAGATCCTAATTTCAACCGTTATTTTAAGTTTTTGTTAGACCTCAGATTAATGGGTTGGCTGCTGATTTGTTTATTAGTAAATCAGGTTTTGACTTCTCGTATCGTTTATTATTTTGGAATGTTCAAGGTGCTTGAGATCCTAATTTCAACCGTTATTTTAAGTTTTTGTTAGACCTCAGATTAATGGGTTGGCTGCTGATTTGTTTATTAGTAAATCAGGTTTTGACTTCTCGTATCGGGTGAAGTCGCGAGGCTTTTCGGGTGGCATTTGGAACCTTTAAAAGTGTTATATTCGATTCTCAGTCCTGGAGGTCTCTAAGTAATTCATTTATGGTTGATGTGATATCGGTATTGATGGTCGGGGTTTCTTCTTAACGTGTATTTATGTTAATCCTGATAGCAGTTTAAGGAGAGACTTATGGAATGAGTTGAAGGTGTTAGATCCTGGTTCGGACCAGCATTGGGTGCTTGGGGGAAATTTTAACATTATTAGAAGTTGCTCGGAGTGCCAATGAGGATCGTAAAAATGGGTGGAAATTTGTATCTGTTTCTGTGATTTTATGTTTGATTCTAGGTTGTATGATTTGGGGTTTATTGGGTCAAAGTTCAAGTGGAAGAGATATACTTTTTCACAACAGCTTGACATGTGTGTGTAGTTCCTCTTGGCTCAATACTTTTTATAATTCAAAATGTGGTGTATCCACAATGGTTGGGATCTGATCACATCCACTTCTTATGGATTTGGGTAACAATCATATTTTGGTTTGACATCAGCCGTACAGGTATATTGATGTGTGGAGTGATCAATCCAATTTTTTTAGGCTAGTGAATGATACTTGAGTTGATGGGAAAACCATCCACGATAGTAATTTGGACATTCAATGTAAGAGTCGTGAGTGGAACATAAATGTTTTTGGTATTCTTGGCAAGCTTAAGGCTTTCTTTATGGCTCGCATTAGAGGCATTGAGCGGGTTCTTGAGGAATCGAATGATGAATATTTGTTACAATTGGAGGATGATCTTAAAAAAGAGTTGGGACGGGTTCTCTTTTATAAAGTCTTTGGCATCAAAAGTCTTATAATTTGTGGATCTAGAAAGGTAACCTTAATACTATTTTTTTCATTGGTCGATTATGGCACGAAAGAAGCAGAATATAATCAATATGTTACAGTTGTCAGATGCTTCTTGGAGTAGTGACCACAACCAATTCAAGGAGCTTGTCGTGGGTTATTTTCGTAATTTGTTTACTTCAAAGTGTACTCACTCCCGTCCTACTGTTCATGAGTGTAATTTTTCTAGTTTAATGGTATTGAGCTTCGTCCTCTGCTCAATGAGGTCTCAATGGATGAAGTTCACAATGCTTTGTTTAGTATGGCACCTTTGAAATCTCCAGGAGTTGATGGGTTTTATGCGGCCTTTTTCTATAAAAATTGGAGTTTTGTGGGTTCTTTTGTCTTTGAGTTCGTGAAGCGTTTTTTTAATGAAGGGATGTTGGAGGATTGGGTAAATGAAATTGTGTTGTTTTTAATCATGCGTGTTAGTAATCCCATCTCTCTAAGCCAATTTCGACCGAACAGTCTGTGTAATGTATTGTATAAGAATATGACTAAGGTTCTGGCTTGTTGGTTGAAACATTTTCTTCCGAGATGGGTGGAACAAACTCAAGCGAGTTTTGTGCCAGACTGACATATTACATATAACATTATAGTGGCTCAAGAAGCGATACATTCCATGGCTAGGAAAACGGGGCGGAAGAGTTGGATGGCTATAAAGGTTGATCTTGAAAAAGCGTATAACTATTTGGAGTGGGATTATATTGAACAGACTCTTCATGATGCGGGTATTCCTCGTCGTTTTGTTGACCTTATTATGATCTGTGTACGTTCAGTCTCTACGAGGATTTTATAGAATGAAGAGCTTTTGGATTCTTTCTAACTGACAAGAGGGATCTGTCAAGGGGATCCATTATCTCCCTACCTCTTTATGATTTGTATGGAGCGATTGTCCCAAATGATTAAGAAACGAGTTACAAATGATCAGTAGAAGCTGATTACCTTGTCTAGAAATTGCATGGGTTTGTCCTGCCTATTTTTGTTGATGACCTCATCTTTTTTGCTGAAGCGGAGTGGAGTCAGGTGACAACTATTAAATCTGTACTTGATGGTTTCTTTCATGAATCGAGTCATCGTATTAGTGTTCCTAAGATTGAGATATTTTTTTCGAAAAATTGTGCACCTCAGGTGAAGAATACAATTGCAAGGGCATTTGGCTTTGCAGAGGTTAAGGATCTAGTCAATGATCTTGGGGTGTCGTTACTTCATAGTAGAGTGACCAAAGCCACTTATGGTTATCTTTTTGACCGTATGAATAGTTGGCTTTCGGGATGGACAGCGAAGACGTTGACCTTGTCGGGACGTATCACTTTGGCAAAATCTGTTTTTCAAGTAAATTTGGGATATATTTTACAGTCTACGTGGATTCCAAAAAGACTGTGTGAGGGGATGTAATGGATTATCTAACGTTTTGTGTGGGGTGGAATGGATACGAAAAATGTCTTATATCTTATTAAATGAGATAATATGCAAAAGCCTTTGGACAGTGATGGAATAGGATTGAAGAATTTATTCCACCAGAATAAGGTGTTTATGATGAAGCTTGTTTTTCGCTTAGTTACAAAGCTGGATAAGTTATGGGTGCATATGATGCGAGCGAAGTATAATTGGATAGAACATTTGTCGCTTTTGCTTTTGAATAAACGTGGTTCACAACTTTAAAATGGGCTTAAAAGTATATGGAGTGATTTCTTGGAGAATATTATGTGGAATATTCGTAATGGTAGAGGCACTGACTTTTGGTTTGATCACTGGGTGAAGAAGATTGCTTGCACCCCTCTGCCTCGGGAACTGTAACTTCCCAAACAATGGATTAGTGACTAAATTGTAAAATTTCAGAATTTGGTAATTAAAGTGGAAAAGTTGAAAAGTTCAATGATTTATTTGAAAGTATTTCCTGAAGGATTGTTAGTAATTATTAAAAGAATCAAAGGGAAAATGAGTTATTGAATAAGGAAATAATTAAATAATAATTAATGGGTATTAAAATACCCATGTGGTGCATGTGTAGAAAACAAATGTTTCCAGATTACTTTTCCTTCTTTCTTCATCATTTTCTTCTCTCAAACGTGAAAGCTCAAAACAAAGGTGAGTTTTCTGATTTCTTGATTGTTTGTTGATTTTAAGCATGGGTTTTGATCATTAGATGATAACTAAGCTTAAGGAAAGCTTAAGTTATCATAAAATCAAAAGATAAAGGAGTTGTGATATATTAAAGAAAATGGGTTTTAAGTGGAATTTTGAATAAGAAGATTTAAATGAATTTGGAGGATGAATTTGACTTGTCATCCATGAGACTAAGAAGTTAGCAGTGTTAGAATTAAGTTTGGATAACATGGAAAATTTGGTATGATTATTGATTTCCATATGAAATATGGAATTTTGAGGTTAAAGATGAAATAAATGGATATAAATGAGTTTAAGCATGTGTGAGTTAAGGATATGAAATGGGTTAAAATATGGCACAATTAAATTAGAAGGAAGTAATTTACGTGTATAAATGGGAATTTTGGACTAGTGTGCATCGGTACACATTCAACATGTACCGATGCATCAAGGGTAAATTTTCAGAAATTATTCAGTGTGCATCCATGCACACAGGCAGGTATCAATGCATGGAAATTTCGAAGCTATTTTGTGTAAAAATGAAATTTTGGTTCATTAAATTAGCCTAAGTTATTAATACCAAGTTATAAGGTTTAGGCTTTTGATAATTGTTTCGAAAATTATGTTTATGTAGATATTGAGCCTAAACAAGTTTCGGAACAATCAAAGAGTTAGGATCAAACCAAAGCATGGCTAAGGTGAGTGCAATTTAATTACACTTAAGTTATCGATCAAATATTGGCTTGCGATGAGCCAGTGACAGAGTTATTATGGTAAGGAGTAATTTCTAAAATGTATGTGATATTTATGTGTACATGAGTACATGAAAATGTGTATAGGTGTCATATGTTATTATATGCGATATTTGATATTGAATTACATGAATATGTGAAAAAATATGATATCAACTATGTGATATGCATGATATGTTATCTTATGTGCCATGTAAGGTATATATGAATATATGTGGCATATAAATATGTAACACATGATACATGTTATATGATATGAACCTATGTGATTACGTGACAAAGAATATATGTCTATGAGAAGACATAAGAACAAGGTATAAGCTATGTGACATGTGAATATGATTAATATAAAAATGTTCTACGTGTAAGTGAACTAAGTGCTGATGTGAATATGTCATAATTATAAAAGATAATGCCCATGTTATGTGTCATGAGATCTAGAGGTATAATTGGCATGCCAAGAGTCGAGGGTCTACGCGATCATTCGGAACAATTCTACGTGGTCCTTCAGGACATATATGTATTCTTTGGAACATGTATGAGGTATTTTGAGACACCTACTTGATCCTTGGTATATGTGTATGATTCTTAAAGAATTTATATGTGGTCTTTACGGACAATCTTATATGGCACTACAGTGCATTTCTACGCGGTCCTTCAGGACAAATTCTACGTGGCACTTCGGTGCAAATTTATACGAGTTGTGGTGACAGCATTTGTGCATAACCTCAATGTACTCGAATACCTTAAGTTCTCAAAAATGTACATGGGCTAATAAAGAGACAATAACAAATACAATACATATGATGTATATGTTTTGGTGATATGAAATATGTTACATGAATTATATGATGTTATGTGTGTTATATGATATACATAAATGATAAATATAAATTATGATGATAATGATATATGTATATGTATATGTATGCATTTTATAATATGAAATGTTCTATAGTTTTATTATATGTATTATATGCCTCATTAAGTCAATGACTTAGTGGGTGATTGTTTCACGCGTAGGTTTTGAGAAGAGGAACATTGATAAAAATTGTGCAAGACAGGTCAGTTCCTCCTTTTCAAAGATCATATCAGAAAAGAAATGTATAATATGTATTTTGTAATAAAGATAGTGGTTGGCATGTAATTAAAAGATTAAATCCGATATGTTCTAATCGGTTTTGAAAAGTCATACGACTGAGTTTTGTTAATGTTTTAAATGCGTATATGTAATTGATAAATTTTATACGGATAAAAGCTTAGATTTTTACGAGTTTATACATATTTTTACGAAGGTACTGTAGCAGTGCATCAATACATAATTTATATTCGAAATTTTTCACTGTTCATGGTATTGTTCATTAATGTTCACGGCATTGTTCATTATTATTCACGATACTGTTCATTACGGTATTTTACTGTTCATAAATACGTTTTTACCTCAAAATTTTATAACAAACACAATTCAATAATATATGATCGTATTTTCTTAAAATGAGTTCAAATGTTTGATATTTTACAAGAATATCGTTTTTAAAAGTTAATGTGACATCTCAGACTCGTATCCGAGTCGGGTATGGGTTGGGGTGTTACATTTAATAGTATCAGAGCTACGGTTTAGCCGATTCTAGGCTAAAAAATGAAGTCAAAAGTGTTTTGAAAAGTATGCATGCCAACACAAAGTGAAAAAATTTCTGATATGATAGTGTAAGGAGTATATTGTCTTGGTAATAGAGTTAAAGTGTTATGTTATATTAGATGTATGATCATAAGAGTTTCCAAAGTGAAGCACAAGGCAATAGACCTTAAGGTAATAGAATTCACCTGCCCTGGCCAGGCAGGAAGAAGAGCGAAAACCTCAGGGAGTGCCTGTATAAGATTAGAGAATGTTTCATGATGTTGAATGATATTCCGATGTGTTTTCAATTTTATATTTATTTAACTCGTAGAATGAATGTATTGAAATAGTTAAAAGAGTTAAGAGCACCCGAGTTCAAGGGTGAATTTGAGGAAGGTTATGTTGTTACTTTGGGATAAATGATATGAAGAAAATGTTAGAAGGTTTTCATTTCTCTAAAGTGGAGAAGTTAAATTGAGTAGTTTCGTTACTACTTGGACAAGTTAGAATACGGTGGAAAAAAGTCACCATAAAAATGTTAAAAGATCAAGTGATGTGGTTATTATTTGTAGAAGAGTTCAAGAATAAGTACATGGATGACAAATTCATAAGACAAATGAAGCTCGAATATATGAGCTTGAAGTAAGGGAATTACACATGCACATGTATGAGTATAATTTTAATAAGTTAAGCAGATTTATTGTTGAATTGATTCTGATTAAGAAGGATACATGTGATTGGTTGTTTAAGGATCGCGCCTTAAATTAAAAGGGTGTTACTGGTTTTGAATTTGTTCTCATCTCAAGAAATGGCTAATAACGCTAAAGCTCTAAAGAGAGAGAGCTCAGAATAAAAGGATTGGAGAATAAAAATCTCAGATGATTAAGAGAAGTAGTTCTTCATAGAGTTAAACACTATCAAAGAAAGGTAGAAATTCTGGTTTCCAACTTTATACCAGATATAAATTAGTTGTATTCTTCGCCAGAGAATCAAATCAGATGAGAGTCAGACAGACTAAAGCAGTAGGGTGTGATATTTGAAGATTAAATAAGGAGTTAATTGATAATAAGTCAGGGTTAAAGACAACCTTTGTGAATTGGGTTAAAAGCTCTGTTAGAAGTTATGTAAATTGAAGCAAAAAAATATTTTAAATGGATTAGATGAGTATTGAAATATGGTGATTGTTGAAACAAGTGGAGAAAACATAAGTATAAGAATGATAAAGAATAAGGTTTTGCGCAAGTAAAGATGACTATAAAAGTCATGAAAATGTGATAAGGAGTGATAGTTAAGGATAAATATGTGTGATATAAAAGAGCATGGGAATATGAAGTACATGATATGATTTAGTTATGTATAAGACAAAGGTAAATGGAATGGTTGAATTCGAATCAAATGAATTGTATTATGGATGAGTGAGAATGAAGGTTTGATAAGTGGAGGAAATAGATGATGGATTATTTTGACTTGAAAGAATATATATATGGATAATTTGATGAAAGTTTACGATTTGATTGAAACAAATAAGTTGAATAATAAAGTAGTATGATAGTGAGTGTATTAAAGTTAAAAGGATAAAGAATGTAAGTATAAATGATATGAAAAGAATGTAAAAAGATAGGGGAAAAGGAAATGAAAGAATTAAATTAATGAAGTGAAGTTTATGATAGCACGAAAGATTTGTTGAAAAGGTGATATGTGAAAAGGAATCATAAACGTGTAGATAGTATTGTGTATAAGCAAGAGTATGGATATGATGAGAGCTTATACTCTAGAAGGAAAAAGTTAGCGTTTGTAACACCCCCAACCCGTATCCGACCCGGATACGAGTCCGAAGTGTCACATTGACTTTTTAAACATTCATTCGTATAAAATAGTGGGTAATTTAAAACTTTGATAACATTTAATTTATTTCAAAGCGTTTACAACAGATATCAGAGTTCATACCATTTATATCTTTAGACTACATGCCAACTACACTCTGTAAACAGTACATACATTTTCTGATCTGACATTTGGTAAGGAAAACTGACCTGTCTTGCTCCGCATTACTCTTTACTCTTCTCGAAACCTACGCGTGAAACAATCACACGCTAAGTCGAAGACTTAGTGAGGCATAACGACTTATAATGCACTTTAAAACATATATCGATACATGCATGTTCTTTTCTATCATGTTATAGCAATTCCATGCATTCTTCGTATATATAAATCATATCAGATTAATTACAGTAAATACATACAGACACATAATTCATCATTAACAGTTTATCATGTAATCACATACTTTTATTGTTAACCTTTTCAATCAAACACTATACACACACAACATCATATGGTTCACGTAACACATTTCAAACCACTTATAACCCCATCGTATACATATCACATTCAGTATGCTTGTTTAATCACTTTATTAGCCCATGTACACTAGTGAGAACTTAAGGTATGTGAGTACATTGAGGTTGTGCACACATATGCTGTCACCACAGCTCGATCAATGTCCGAAGGACCAGTCCATAGATTCCGAAGAACCTAGGTAATCAGTCCATATGTCCCGAAGGACATAGGTAAACAGTCCATATGTTCCGAAGAACATAGGTAAACAGTCCATATGTTCCGAAGAACATAGGTAAACAGTCCATATGTTCCGAAGAACATAGGTAAACAGTCCATATGTTCCGAAGAACATAGGTAACCCTCGACCCTTGGCATGCCAACTATACCCCTAGCTCTCATATCACATAACATGGGCATTATCATTTATAACAGTTCACATTACTTTCATATTTTTCTCTTATAACCATATTTTTTTTCAGTCACGTATCACATGTACGTGTAATCATTGATCTAATATCATATGTTGCATGCAATCACATAGATTCTTTTCATATTCTCATAGGATCACATAGTTCATATCTTATACTTGTTTTCTCATGTTCACATATATCATGTCATATGGCTCATATCTTTATCATGCAGTCACATAGTTCAGTTTCACATATTTCATATATAACATTACATAGCATACTTCTCATAACATTACATTCAAAAGCATGTTAACACATATAATCATGCATACATACAATTCATGTCATTCATATACGTATAATCATATATTCATGCATTCTAACAGAGGAAATAGACTTGTCGCAAGTCTTGTTTCCATTTAGCACCATAAACTAATTAATATGCACTCACCTGGCCTCACTAGTCAATTCCAATCTCTTATCTTTCCCTTGATCGATCTTACTTGCCAAACGTTCCGGAATTCTTTATGTAGAATCTACATAAATGTACATTTCGAGGTAATCATTAGATACCTACACCTTGTAATTGAATACTAGCAACTTAAACGAACTTATTAAACCAATATTAACATTTTTCTTTAGGGGAATCGGTTCCCTACCATGGGGGTATCGATTCCCTCAAGACATTCTGGAATTCTGTCGTTTGAAGGGGTATCGGTTCCCCTTGAATGGGTACCGATTCCCCTTGCCCAGAAATCATATTTTCAACCCAAAATTACTTCATTTCCACTCAAACCCTTCATATATCATCCCCTTTCATTCTTAACTCTAGTATACATACTTAAACCAATCTATATTCATTTATTTCATCTTAAACCTCAAAATCCTATCTTCCATATGAGATTCAAAAATCATACCAAATTTTCAATGTGTTCTAATTCCAATTCTAACACTCCAAATCTCTTAATTTAACCATTGACAAGTCAAATTTAACTTCAAATTCTACTTATCAATTCCTTTCCAAATTTCATATAAAAACTCCAAATCTTTAATCTCTCTTAACCTCTCCATCATTTGTTTTTAAGATGATTTAAGCTTTCCTTAAGCTTAGTTATCATCTAATAATCAAAACCCAACCTTAAAATCAACATTCATTTACAAACAAAGAACTTACCTTTTGAAGCTAGCCCCACGTGAAGAAGAGAAGGCAAGAAGAAGAAAGCTTCCAGATAGCTCTCTTCCCACGTGTATATAATTCCTTAAATGATCAAATGACCATTTTACCCTTTATTTCCTTTAACAATTACAAAATAACCTTCATCATATGCATCTAATAATCATAGAGCTATTTCATTCTTCTATTTTAGTCATCAAATTATGAAACTTTACAATTTGATCACTAACCCGGTATTGAGGATGTTACAAATCTCCCTCCTTATAAGAAAATTCGTCCTCGAATTTTCACTGCACATCTTAATAGGAACATATCTTCTAATGTTCTTATGTTGCTTCCCTGACTTATTCTTTCTTGTCATCATCAGAAACTTACTTTTCAATCCCTTAGTTTTTCGACTATCTTTTTCGTTTATACCTTCATCTTCTGTTGTTTATCATATAAGCAATAACCAGTAATACCAATCCATTGTTGTCTTTTCTCTCATTCGATTATGCATTTTTCCTTTGATCTTTCTAAAATTCCATATAATGTCACTCATCACGTTGACAATAACATTCATCTCATCACTCTATATCAAAACTGTCCTCTGTACTTCCATATTTATCGTATCTGATTCTTTTAAATCAATCCCTTTCATTTCTTATACTTGTATTTTCCTTCCTAAAGGTTCCATGCAAATACTTATCTCTGTTCTACATCATAGCTATCTGCTCAGAATATACAATTATATTCAAATTCATATCATAATCAATTAACTCCACTATATCTTTCCTCCAATCTTATAACTCTAGCACCTTTACTCTGACTAGATAATAACTTTGGTTTAGTCTAGGGCACAAGCCCTCTTATACCATCATATACATTCTTTCCAATCTAAATTATCTTAACATTCGCTTACTCAACTTATCAATTTCACCTCTATTCTCATACATCCTGAAATTTTTACTCAAACTCAACATTCTGACTTCCTGTGTCCTAATCTGATCATCGATATACATATTCTCAAACTCTTCTTATCAATCTCAGCTTTACTTAAATATACAAATTCTTACTTCCTTTTCCTTTACTATACCACATTACTATGATCCAAATATGCAACTGTATCCAGATCCATTACGGATTTGGTTCTCATATCCTGACAATATCTTATAATCTTATAATTCCAGTACATTCCCATCGCATATTCTCGTTAGCTAACGCTAACTTTTCCGTCTTAACTGCAAACCCTTATCATATAAACGCTCTTGCTTATACACAATGTTATTCCTTCATTTTGAACTTATAAGCTCTGACTTATACATCTTATACACTTGTCACTGATGCACTTATCCTTAAGTCTTCTATACGTACTCATCACGTCCTTAGATCTTTTTAACATTCTTATGGTGACACCCGTTCACCATATTCTATCTTATCCACATAATAACTCTATATCGTTTTTCCGATTTCAAACGATGAAAACTTTCTATCATTATTCAGATATGATTTCAGCTTTCTGAAATCAACTTTTGATCTTACTAGGCATTTCCTGAGGTGTACGCTCTTCATCCTGCCTGGCCAGGGCAAGTGATTAGCTATCACAATCAGGAATATCACCTTTCACTTACTTTGAAATTATTACGATCGGATTTCTACTGTATTAAACTATTATTCTATTAGCAAGACAACATACTCCTTACACAATCAGATCAGAAATTTTTCAATCTATGTTGGCATGTACACCTTTTATGACACTTTGGACTTCGGTTTATGCCGAGATCGGCTAAACCTTAGCTCTGATACCATTAAATGTAACACCCCCAACCCGTATCCGACCCGGATACGAGTCCGAAGTGTCACATTGACTTTTTAAACATTCATTCGTATAAAATAGTGGGTAATTTAAAACTTTGATAACATTTAATTTATTTCAAAGCGTTTACAACAGATATCAGAGTTCATACCATTTATATCTTTAGACTACATGCCAACTACACTCTGTAAACAGTACATATTTTCTGATCTGACATTTGGTAAGGAAAACTGACATGTCTTGCTCCGCATTACTCTTTACTCTTCTCGAAACCTACGCGTGAAACAATCACACGCTAAGTCGAAGACTTAGTGAGGCATAACGACTTATAATGCACTTTAAAACATATATCGATACATGCATGTTCTTTTCTATCATGTTATAGCAATTCCATGCATTCTTCGTATCATATAAAATCATATCAGATTAATTACAGTAAAATACAGACATAATTCATCATTAACAGTTTATCATGTAATCACATACTTTTATTGTTAACCTTTTCAATCAAACACTATACACACACAACATCATATGGTTCACGTAACACATTTCAAACCACTTATAACCCCATCGTATACATATCACATTCAATATGCTTGTTTAATCACTTTATTAGCCCATGTACACTAGTGAGAACTTAAGGTATGTGAGTACATTGAGGTTGTGCACACATATGCTGTCACCACAGCTCGATCAATGTCCCGAAGGACCAGTCCATAGATTCCGAAGAACCTAGGTAATCAGTCCATATGTCCCGAAGGACATAGGTAAACATCCATATGTTCCGAAGAACATAGGTAAACAGTCCATATGTTCCGAACATAGGTAAACAGTCCATATGTTCCGAAGAACATAGGTAAACAGTCCATATGTTCCGAAGAACATAGGTAACCCTCGACCCTTGGCATGCCAACTATACCCCTAGCTCATATCACATAACATGGGCATTATCATTTATACAGTTCACATTACTTATTCATATTCTTCTTTATAACCACATATCTTTTCTTTTCAGTCACGTATCACATGTACGTGTAATCATTGATCTAATATCATATGTTGCATGCAATCACATAGATTCTTTCATATTCTCATAGGATCACATAGTTCATATTATACTTTGTTTTCTCATGTTCACATATATCATGTCATATGGCTCATATCTTTATCATGCAGTCACATAGTTCAGTTTCACATATGTTCATATATACATTACATAGCACATACTTCTCATAACATTACATTCAAAAGCATGTTAACACATATAATCATGCATACATACAATTCATGTCATTCATATACGTATAATCATATATTCATGCATTCTAACAGAGGAAATAGACTTGTCGCAAGTCTTGTTTCCATTTAGCACCATAAACTAATTAATATGCACTCACCTGGCCTCACTAGTCAATTCCAATCTCTTATCTTTCCCCTTGATCGATCTTACTTGCCAAACGTTCCGGAATTCTTTATGCGTAGAATCTACATAAATGTACATTTCGAGGTAATCATTAGATACCTACACCTTGTAATTGAATACTAGCAACTTAAACGAACTTATTAAACCAATATTAACATTTTTCTTTAGGGGAATCGGTTCCCTACCATGGGGGTATCGATTCCCTCAAGACATTCTGGAATTCTGTCGTTTGAAGGGGTATCGGTTCCCCTTGAATGGGTACTGATTCCCCTTGCCCAGAAATCATATTTTCAACCCGAAAATTACTTCATTTCCACTCAAACCCTTCATATATCATCCCCTTTTCATTCTTAACTCTAGTATACATACTTAAACCAATCTATATTCATTTATTTCATCTTAAACCTCAAAATCCTATCTTCCATATGAGATTCAAAAATCATACCAAATTTTCAATGTGTTCTAATTCCAATTCTAACACTCCAAATCTCTTAATTTAACCATTGACAAGTCAAATTTAACTTCAAATTCTACTTATCAATTCCTTTCCAAAATTTCATATAAAAACTCCAAATCTTTAATCTCTCTTAACCTCTCCATCATTTGTTTTTAAGATGATTTAAGCTTTCCTTAAGCTTAGTTATCATCTAATAATCAAAACCCAACCTTAAAATCAACAATTCATTTACAAACAAAGAACTTACCTTTTGAAGCTAACCCCACGTGAAGAAGAGAAGGCAAGAAGAAAAAAGCTTCCAGATAGCTCTCTTCCCACGTGTATATAATTCCTTAAATGATCAAATGACCATTTTACCCTTTATTTCCTTTAACAATTACAAAATAACCTTCATCATATGCATCTAATAATCATAGAGCTATTTCATTCTTCTATTTTAGTCATCAAATTATGAAACTTTACAATTTGATCACTAACCCGGTATTGAGGATGTTACAGCGTTGGCTAACGAGATTTAGACATAAAAAAATATATTGGAAGTATAAGACTCTAAGATATTGTCAGGTTAAGATAACCAATTATGAAGTGGATTCGAATGCAGTTGTATATTTTGATCATAGTAATGTGATATAGTGAAGGAAGTGAGAATTCGTATGGTTGAGTAAAGCTAAAGATTGATAAGAAAAGTTTAAGAATGGATACATCAATGATCAGTTTATAAGACAAAAAAAGTTATAATGTTTGATTTTGAAACAAAGGAATAATATTGTATTTGAGTAAAAATATGAGTTTGAAAAATTGAGTAAGATATCGTTGAGGAAAACTTCGATGGAAAAGAAAGTATATGATCGGGTTGATAAGGGTTGCTCCCTAGATTGAAAAGTTAAGACTTGTATTCAGAAAATTGAATGTACAATTAAATAATATTAGAGGATCTCCACTATTCTAAAGTGGAGAATTTATATGAAGTAATTTAGTTGCTATGCGGTTGAGTTAAAGTATGGTAAACTAATGTTATAATGAGAATAATAGAAGATTCATTGAGGTGAATATTGTTTCGGAAGAGTTTAAAGAAATGATACATTAGTGATTATTTTATAAGATAGAAGACGTTGATATGTTGAGTGTGAACAAAGAAATTTCATGGTGTATGAGAATGAATGTGGATTTGATAAGTTAAGTAAATTATTGTTGAGATGATTCTGATTGAAAAGGGGATATATGATTAATTAATTAATTATGGCTTGTGCCCTAGATTGAACAGTTGTTATCGACTAGTCGTAAGAGTAAAGGTGATAAAGTTATAAGATTGGAAGAAAATATAAAGTGAGTTAATTATGTTTGATATGGATTTGAATATGGTTATGTATGTGGATCATATAGATATGATGAAGGCAAAGAGAAGAATATTTACAAGTTTTAAAGGGAGTTTTGAGGAAGAAAAATACAAGTATAAAAGATGGTGAAGAATAAGGTTATGTATAAGTAAAGTGGATTATCAAAGTTATAAAGATGATAAAGATCGGTAATGAGTATGTGAACATGAATTAAAAGATATGACCTATGTATAAGGAGATTTAGATTTGTGAAGGAATGAAGGACTAAGGAAATTAAATGATGGAGTTTAAAAGCTCAAATATGACAAGGATTATGATGAGGTATAAAGTATGAGTTAGTATAGAAGTAAAAAATAATGTTCGTAAGACTATATGAAAAATTGTTGGATTTTGGCAAAGTGTATGTATTAATCATCTGTAATGAGGATTTAAGGTTATGTTTCTTGGTCAATTGGACGTGGACAGGGATATAAAGAATGATTCATATGTATTAAGGAAGTTAAGATGTAGTTGAATAATGATAGAATGAAATTTGGTAATTAGAGACTTATGAGGAAAGTGAATGATTTGGGATTTTGAGTAATAAGAATTGATGTTACTATCTATATGATAAGGGATATGATATAGATGTATAAAAGAAAAAAAGTAATGGAAGGATTGAAGTAAGTTAGCAACTTTTGTTATAAAAGGGTGATTATTTCTTAGACAAGTATATGAGATTATATGAAAAGAATTTTGCATATTGTATTACATACAAGAATTAAGGAATGGTGTAAAGTGATTAAAGACTGATGAAGGAAATCAATTGATTCATAATATTGAGTAGTAAGAATTGGAGTATTGTCTATATAATGAATGAAATTATATGGATTTATAAAAGTAGGATGTATATGAAGAATTGAATAAGAGAAAAAGATAAGTCTGTTAGCGATGAACATGAAAGATTAAGTAAAAGAAGTAACATGAGAACATTAAAAGATATGTTCTTATCAAGAGGTGCAGAGAAAATTCGAGGACGAATTTTCTTAAAAGGAGGGGAGATTTGTAATATCCCAAACTATGGGTTAGTGACTAAATTGTAAAATTTCAGAATTTGGTAATTAAAGTGGAAAGTTGAAAAGTTCAATGATTTATTTGAAAGTATTTCCTGAAGGGTTGTTAGTAATTATTAAAAGAATCAAAGGGCAAATGAGTCATTGAACAAGGAAATAATTAAATAATAATTAATGGGTATTAAAATACCCATGTGGAGCATGTGTAGAAAACAAATGTTTCCAGATTACTCTTCCTTCTTCTTTCTTCATCATATTCTTCTCTCAAACGTGAAAGCTCAAAGCAAAGGTGAGTTTTCTGATTTCTTGATTGTTTGTTGATTTTAAGTTTTGATCATTAGATGATAACTAAGCTTAAGGAAAGCTTAAGTTATCATAAAATCAAAAGATAAAGAAGTTGTGATAGATTAAAGAAAATGGGTTTTTAAGTGGAATTTTGAATAAGAAGATTTAAATGAATTTAGAGGATGAATTTGACTTATCCATGAGAATAAGAAGTTAGAATTAAGTTTGGATAACATGGAAAATTTGGTATGATTATTGATTTCCATATGAAAGATGGAATTTTGAGGTTAAATATGAAATAAATGGATATAAATGAGTTTAAGCATGTGTATGTGAGTTAAGGATATGAAAGGGGTTGAAATATGGTACAATTAAATTAGAAGGAAGTAATTTACGTGTATAAATGGGAATTCCGGACTAGTGTGCATGGCCTTGGCATTAAGTTAAGCTTTATTCCGTTCTTTGTCACTCCGCTTCTTCTCCTTCTTCTTTGGAGAAGAGTAGCCATTCTCGATTATCTCCCATACATCAAGATCATTGGATTGGATGAATACCTTCATTAATTTCTTCCAATGATGATAGTTGACTCCATTGAAGTATGGAGGTTTGTCGGTTGGTAGGGAGTCTTTCATGTGGAACGAGCCAGAGGTGGAAGCCATCTTCTCGGTTGTGTAGGGAATTGGTAGAGCTTCTTTTAGGATTGTCTCAAGGTGGTTAAACCTTCTTAACGAGTTAGGCTCTTATGCCAATTATTAGGATTTTCGGAAGTTCGAATCGACAACCGGAACGGTTTGCAAAGAGGGGTCGGAACGATTTTGTGTTTAGGGAGTAAGGAGATTGAAAGATAGAGAATTGCACAGCGATTTATAGTGGTTCGACTTTCTCAACCAAAGTCTACGTCCACTACCTTAGCTCCTCACCAAGGATTTTCCAAAATTTACTAATTTGTTCTTTCTTTTGAGGATAAAGAGTAACCTTACAAACTCCCTAGTTTTTCCGGGCTAAACTAGAACCTTTCCCTAGCTTTTACACGGGATTAGCTAGAACCTTTCCCCTTTACAAAAGGATAAGAAATGTAAACAAGAAAACCTCTCTAAGGTAGGTGTTTACAAGAATTAAGCTCACAAAAACAAAATATTTACAAGAGAAAGATGAAATAAGATTGAAAAACTCTTCTCTTGTGTTTGATTGCTTGGATAGTTGTTCTCTTGCTTCTTCAAGTGTCCTTAGCTTGTATTTATAGCTTGGAATGTGTTTGAAGTCGTATATAGTCATTGGGGATGTTTTGGAGCCGTTTGGGGATGAGAAACAATTAATAAAACAGCTTGGAGCGTGGGGGAAATCAGTACCCCCTCATGGGGAATCGGTTCCCTAAGTGCAATATGTTTTTGACCGTTAGACAGGGGGAATCGGTACCCCCTAGGGGGGAATCTGTACCTCCTGGGCAATCTGGTTTTTCTTGAAACCCTTTAAAAAGAAAATATTTTTGGCTTGATTAAGGCTCGAAATACTTTGTAAAATTGTTTTAAAATAGTTAAGTATAAAACACAATTTTACACTTTAGTAAGGATTAAAATGAACTTTGAAAGACTTGGAGTAATATTTTGATATTCGAATAATTATATCGAATATACTTAGAAAATTATTTGCAAAATCTTAAAATTCATTTGTTATATCGAAACATCAAAATGTTTTCAACATAAAGCTTAAGTTATCATAAAATCAAAAGATAAAGAAGTTGTGATAGATTAAAGAAAATGGGGTTTTAAGTGGAATTTTGAATAAGAAGATTTAAATGAATTTAAAGGATGAATTTGACTTGTCCATGAGAATAAGAAGTTAGAAGTGTTAGAATTAAGTTTGGATAACATGGAAAATTTGGTATGATTATTGATTTACATATGAAAGATGGAATTTTGAGGTTAAAGATGAAATAAATGGATATAAATGAGTTTAAGCATGTGTATGTGAGTTAAGGATATAAAAGGGGTTGAAATATGGCACAATTAAATTAGAAGGAAGTAATTTACGTGTATAAATGAGAATTCTGGACTAGTGTGCATCGGTACACATTCAACATGTACCGAAGCATCAAGGTTAAATTTCCAGAAATTATTCAGTGTGCATCGATGCACACAGGTAGGCATCGATGCATGGAAATTTCGAAGCTATTTTGTGTATCGATGCACCCATAGTGCATCGATACACCCCTAAAGGAAAAATAGAATTTTAGTTCATTAAATTAGCCTAAGTTATTAATACCAAGTTATAAGGTTTAGGCTTTTGATAATTGTTTCAGAAATTATGTTTATGTAGATATTGAGCCTAAACAAGTTTCGGAACAATCAAAGAGATAGGATCGAACCAAAGCAATGCTAAGGTGAGTGCAATTTAATTGTACTTAAGTTATCGATCAAACATTGGCTTGCGATGAGCCAGTGACAGAGTTATTATGGTAAGGAGTAATTTCTTAAATGTATGTGATCTTTATGTGTACATGAGTACATGAAAATGTGTATAGGTGTCATATGTTATTATATGCGATATGTGATATTGAATTACATGAACATGTGAAAAAAAATATGATATCAACTATGTGATATGCATGATATGTTATCTTATGTGCTATGTAAGGTATATATGAATATATGTGGCATATAAATATGCAACACATGATACATGTTATATGATATGAACCTATGTGATTACGTGAGAAAGAATATATGTCTATGAGAAGACATATGAACAAGGTATAAGCTATGTGACATGTGAATATGATTCATATGAAAATGTTCTACGTGTAAGTGAACTAAGTGTTGATGTGAATATGTCATAATTATAAAAGATAATGCTCATATTATGTGTCATGAGATCGAGAGGTATAGTTGGCATGCCAAGAGTCGAGGGGCTACGCGGTCATTCGAAACAATTCTACGTGGTCCTTCGGGACATATATGTATTCTTTGGAACATGTATGAGGTCTTTTGAGACACCTACTTGATCCTTGGTATATGTGTATGATTCTTAAGGAATTTATATGTGGTCTTTATAGACAATCTTATATGGCACTACGGTGCATTTCTACGCGGTCCTTCGGGACAAATTCTACGAGGCACTTCGGTGCAAATTTATATGAGCTGTGGTGACAGCATTTGTGCACAACCTCAATGTACTCAAATACCTTAAGTTCTCAAAAATGTACATGGGCTAATAAAGAAACAATAACAAATACAATACATATGATGTATATGTTTTGGTGATATGAAATATGTTACATGAATTATATGATGTTATGTGTGTTATATGATATACATAAATGATAAATAGAAATTATGATGATAATGGTATATGTATATGTATGCATTTTATAATATGAAATGTTTTATAGTTTTATTATATGTATTATATGCCTCACTAAGTCAACGACTTAGCGGGTGATTGTTTCACGCGTAGGTTTTGAGAAGAGGAATATTGATAAAAATTGTGCAAGACAGGTCATTTCCTCTTTTCCAAAGATCATATCAGAAAAGAAATGTATAGTATGCATTTTGTAATAAAGATAGCGATTGCCATGTAAATAAAAGATTAAATCCGATATGTTCTAATCGGTTTTGAAAATTCATACGACTGAGTTTTGTTAATGTTTTAAATGCGTATATGTAATTGATAAATTTTATACGGATGAAAGCTTAAATTTTTACGAGTTTATACGTATTTTCACGAAGGTAATGTAGCAGTGCATCGATACACAATTTATATTCGAAATTTTTCAATGTTCATTATTGTTCATGATACAGTTCACGGTATTGTTCATTACCTTATTTTACTGTTCATAAATACATTTTTACCTCAAAATTTTATAACAAACACAATTCAATAATATATGATCGTATTTTCTTAAAATGAGTTCAAATATTTGATATTTACAAGAATATCATTTTTAAAAGTTAATGTGACATCTCGGACTCGTATCCGGGTCGGGTACAGGTTGGAACATAATGAATTGTAACTTTTAATAGTCGATAGACTTAATAAAGCGACATTCTATAGTTGAATAATTTTATAATTTTTAATAGTCAAATGATTTAATAAAGTAATATCTTATAGTCGGGGGACGTTTGTGTACTTTACCCTTTAAATTATGTTTATTTTAAAAAATAAAACTATTGAGAACTAAAGACTAAAATTATGATAAATTTAGTAGGATGAAGAACATATACTTGGTCTAACTCGCTGAACATCAAACAAAATGTAATATTCTACACGTGGAATTTAGCCGCCATTGCAGGATTTGAAGTTTTCAAACAAAGTGAGCGTTAGGGGGGTTAAGATATTAATACTTAAAGCCGTATTTTATTGTTTCTTTGGTATTTAAAATTATTTTAATTTAGTTTTTTTTTGTTTATGATAAAAATTTCATTCCAAACTTTTATCAAGGAAAAATCAATTGACATTTTAAGATGGCACTGTTAACAATCTCACATGAATAATTAATACCAATGGGATAATAAATTTGAAATAAGATTTGGATATTCAAACATGTTATCTGCATAAGTGAAATAATCCAATTAATTACAATTGACATTTTAAGATGGCACTGTTAACAATCTCACATGAATAATTAATACCAATGGGATAATAAATTTGAAATAAGATTTGGATATTCAAACATGTTATCTGCATAAGTGAAATAATCCAATTAATTAGTAATTAATGGTAAATACTTATTTCCGTTTTGAATTCACTATAATCAGAATTAAAACATCAGTATTATTCAAATACAAATTATTTCAATTTATATAGATGGAATATTCGTAATGCCTACAGTTAATACTCGGAATTTAACTTCTTCTAGAAGCCATTTACTTATTCTAGAAATTCATATATATATTTGCAGTCAATTTTTTTTCTTCTAAAGACTTATTTTCGTTGAAGACATTTAATAAAACTTGGATTAGAAATGGTCGTAAAAGAAAGTCGGCTTCTTGGAAGCTACTCGTCCCTTTAATGAAGAATATTTTCAATAGCTGTTAAATAAGTTTAAAAAAATAATAATTTAGCCATCTTTTATATGTAGCACAAGTTGGGGAGGGAAAAAGTATAAGCAAAAGGAATGCAATAACACAGTATTTTTCAAATCAAAAGCTTAAATACCACACTTTGAACATCATTTGTCACTGCTCATGCCTACTTCATGTTGGGATAATCTTAAAACAAAATTCTTTTTGTTTTTTTGTTTCGCAAGAGCAAGCCTGCAAAATTTGGAGAAATCTTCACCATTACAGAAGAAGAAGAAACAAGGGGGCAGATATTGATATAACTATCAAATAAGAAGTATCCTTTGCAAGATATATCAATATTCTTGTGTCAAAAGCAATCTTAAATCCTTGCCAGATACAACACCTCAGTTCACGGTCTGCTTGATTCCTAGATCACTAATCCCAGTCTCTCTCTCTCTCTCTCTCTCTCTTTTACTTGGGCCATAAAAGTTAAAAAAATGAATTGGAAAATCGGCCTATTTTCTAGGTAAACCATAGAAATGATCACTAATATTTGTATGACCCTGAATTCTGAAAATCACACTTAAAGGACGAAGTTATGCATTTTTTTTTATTTTTCCAGAATCATGGGCGACCTAGTGGGCATGAAAGCACTGACGTGGAATCCAATCAATATCTTCTAGAAGATCAAGTCAACAGTTGCGTGAAGACAGAAGATTCAGCTACAAATTCGAATTTAAAATCGAGATTTATCTTTATTTTTAGGATTTAATTTCAAAAATTTTCTTTTAGGATTTTTAATGTTATTTAGGGTTCTCCAAGAGACTACAAATACCCCATCGCGGTAAGCCTAAAGAATCATCTCTCATATCTCGGATTGAATTGTTCTTCTTTTCTTTAGTTTTGTAGATGTTCTTTCTTTTTAAAATGCTAAGTATGGTTTCTACCATGCTTAGCTAAGTTTTTCACAAGTCGAAGGCTGAAGCGATGACTCAATTCCTAACGTGAGAATTGAAAAGAACCTTATACCATTCGAGTTAAATTTCTCAATTTTCTGGAAACTAGATTGGTAGATGGTCTTTCTTAAAATAAAAACACTTTCACTTCAAAAATAGATTTTGGCTTGAATGTTGTTATGGTTTATCGTTGGAATTATAGAATCAATATATTCAAATTCCCTTGAACACACTTAGAGATAGCACGCTAAGAGAAAATTGGGATCGAGTTTGACTTTCATAGAGAAAGCATAATTCGAGTCGGCCTTTTCCAAGTGCTTTTAAATTGTTTTGAGTTAACAATGATTGTCGCCGTTAATTCAAACAAGTATTGAGATTTCTAAAATAGATTTAGGAAAATAATCACCAAAGAGAAAAATGAGTCACAAGGATTGAATCTTGCGGACTCAACCCAACATTTTACCGGAGTAAAATTCTATTCAAGGATCGATTGGAATTGAGGTAAAGCTAAAGCACGAGGCTGATTTTTATTATGTGATTTTCATTTTCTTTAAATCTTTATTTTCTTTACCTCTCAACAAAACCATTTTTTTAATTTTACTTGCAATATTTTCGCCCATATCAAGATCAAAAAGCATTCTACATCAACAAATCTAGAGTCCCTGTGAATCAACCCTTACTCCCTCTATACTATCTTTTTATATTTTATCTTGTAATTAAGGAATAATTATTTGACATAGAAACAATGTGTGTCATGATATTATCTGATATAAGAGCATTGATGCTCCTAATTGATCTTCGACATATATGTTGAAAAATGTGATAAATTAGAACCTTTGAGGCATATTTTTTAAGGGTAAAGATGAATATTTGAATAATACATTTACTAATTCAAATTATACTCCATGAGATCTTTACAACAGTATTTTACATGCTCAAAACGGTTGAGTTGTGAATGAGAAATTGATGCTCAAAGTAGGGTACATGTGAATTGTGTTGCATAAGGAAAATGAGAAAACATATTTTCCACATTGGCGGGATAACAAACATATGAATGATTTATATACACCAATCAACTTTTTAGTCATTGAAAGACTGGAGTTAATATTATACTTCGTGTGTAGGTGTAGTGGATGCAAATCCAAGCCCGTTGTTACCCATTGGGGATGGGTTGCACTTCCATGTCGTGGGTTACACGAAAGTCCGGATTGATCGGATCCTCATGGCCTACAGACAAATATATTCTAACTAAAGCAATATTAATTAATTATTTTATTTTATTTGAATACTAATGAATAGCCGTACTTACCGGGAGACGTCCAAAAGATCTCGAGCTCTAAACTGTATATTTTTTCATCTTGGATTATTATAGTGTAACAAAATATATATATACACGATTACACGTATGAATGTATTATTTATGTATGTACGAGTGTTTCATCCTTTGAAAAGTCACATTTGGATGGGAACGTATATAATAACATTACATACATATATACATCCAGTTTCGTCTGATTTCGGGATGTAAGACACTTAACGATCGAACAAACTCTCTGAATTCAGTAACCCCGTTAAGTTTAGCATCGAATAACTGTTGAAACTATTATAAGAAATGCTAGGCAATTAAATACATCAGATTGCAGAAACCAATATCCAGAAATTTGCAAAGCATGAAGATAATCTGCAGATACTATATTCAATCAGAAAAATTATACAAGTTCCGGTTGCTTATTAGCTCCCATTGATACCTTTTGATGTAAAAAGAAGAAGAAGAAGATTTATAGGAATTGTTATTTGCCAGTTACTGCCCAGCTTTCAAGGGGTTTCAGAAGCAAGAATGAGAGGATCTCTTTGTTTTCAGCTTTCTTGAAGCAAAAGCAACCCTAATTGATTAGTAAAATCCAATTGGGATTTGAGATTAGTCCACTTGAGAATTAAGACAAATATATGTCTAACATTGTTTGCGATCTTATTTTTCTAATCAAGGTTTATCAATTTAACAAATTCAAACGTGGAAAATATAGGTTTTAAGATTAATCCACCCCAATTGACTGGTAAAATCCAACTTGGATTTAGGATTAATCCACTTGAGAATTAAGACTATATATGTCATAATCACATGAAATAATTGTTTATAATTCAACCTTTCATGAATGTTTAAGGTTTATGGATTTGAATCACCCACTCATACTAACTAGACAAAACATCATTAAAAAAAAGAAATTGACAAAAAATTAAATTTTATAATAGAATTATAAATATAAAGAGCTAAATTTATTAATTAAGAATAAATAAAAAAACGAGGATTAAATGTATTATTGCACTACTTTAAAAATGATACATTAAGAATTTCATCAATTATATAACCGCGAATGATGAAAAGATTGGTAACTTTGATGCTAAAATTGAAAAAAAAATTGTTTGATAACCAAAATAATAGAGTTACTAACGAGTAATTTAGTCTTATAAATTTAGTTGTTATTATTTTAAAATCGTTAGTTTTAATAAAAAAAAAATAGAACCGGTCTACCTACTCCAATCATCTCCTCCAACACTGATATGGATCCCAATATTATAGCTCATTTTGTTCAAATCATTATTGGTTTGGTACACCCCTTCTTTCCCCCTTTAGTTTACAAACATCAAAAACAGAACAACTTATCCATCTTCCCCCTACTACTTTCTGCAATTTCACGTTTTGGAAACAGCTAGACTACAATGGCTGCACCCAGCTGTGGTAATTCCTTTTCCCCTTTCTCCCTAAACCATTGGGTTTGATTTCTTTACTCTGTTTCTTTATGGGTTTTAAGAAATTTGGTTGAGTAATCCAAATGTTTGTGCTTTATTAGTTTACTTGAGGATCTATGTGATTTCAGCATTGGAGATTCTTTGTTTTCTGGTTTACCTAAAAAAAATTACTCGTAAAAAGTAAAATGCTACAAATTCCTATTAATCAATTATCTCGTAGTTACAAATGTGTCATATTTTCCTTCTTTTTTGGGTATCTTGATCATGATGTTGGAATTTGAGTGCGTAGATATTTGATTTGGACTACTAATACACTATCTATCTCTTCTTACGGAAAAAGTAGAATTGTTTTACATGGAATTATACTTCCGAAAATAATAGCAAAGATGACCCGAATCAAGTAACCATGTCGTTTCACTGAAAGTTCTTGTACTAGACAATTCTTGCCCAAATCAGCCATTGCTCGCAACACTTTCTGTTTGGAACAGCTTGTGTTTATGACAAATGATTGCTCAGAACAGTCTTTGTTAAGAATATCTCCTTCGAGTCATTCACACATCACTTTCATGGAAAAGCAGCTCATGAAAAAACATCAAGAGGAGATGTTTTTCATTGTCACCTTCCTCTTTTTACCAAATAATTCTTCATATAGTGCGTCTATTGTCGCCATTGGTTTTAAATAAGTCTTTTTAAACAATTCTAGGGAGGAAAAACGAATAAATATTCATACCTTTGTTTGAGTACTTGAATCTTTATAGAATAGCCGGCGCCTTCCTAATATAAGAGAAGATGTGGTCAACTATTAGCACTCGTTGGAAGTTGGATTCTTGGTTGCATTTTAATTAAAGATGATGATGCACAATCAACTCCTTCTAGTATAGAAGTATAATCTGGTATTGTATGAGGATGTAGTTCTATTCCCTTATGTGGCACATTGATTGCGAGATCTAGAGGTTAATTTACTCAGATTTCGGTGTGAGTCTAAGATAAGATGATATATATATTTATTCAACATTATTTAAGTTTCTTCATGTACTTGAAGGTTCTTTAGCAGGTCATATTTCGATACCTATGTCAGACAGGGTTACTTGAGCGATATAAAAAACATGAACTACATAGTTTATAGAGGTTCCTTCATTTTTGAAGCATGTTTGAGGTGAACAATGAATTTCAATGCCTTAGTGTTGTTTAGGGTGAAGAAACTAATTAAAATGATTGCTAAATTTATTTGATCTTTCAGCTGCTTGTTGTCTCTTCAGTCTCTGAAATATAATAGCTAATAGAAAATGTTATGGTTATGTAACAGGGACAACGACGGAGGCTGTGGGGAACGGAATACCAACAGGAGACAAACTCGTATTGAGGGGCTTGAAATTTCATGGTTACCATGGGGTAAAGCCTGAAGAGAAAAAACTGGGTCAGAAGTTCGTGATCGATGTAGATGCCTGGATGGATCTTCGGAATGCCGGTAAATCCGACGACTTATCCAATACACTTAGTTACACCGCTATTTACCGGTGAGTAACTTGAAGATGTTGAAAACATTGGATGGATTATTTAGCTTGTTTTTTTTTTTTGGTAATTTGATTATTTTTTTTGGCAACATATGCAATAGCATAGTGAAGGAAGTAGTGGAAGGACAATCTCAGAATCTTTTAGAATCAGTGGCTCAAATGATTGCATCAAAAATCTTCACAAATCACCCTCAGATATCTGCTGTTCGTGTGCAAGTTCAGAAGCCTCATGTTGCTGTTCAGGGTTCTATCGATTACCTTGGAGTTGAGATTGTCAGATATAGGAGCATTGATGCTCCTAACTGATCTCCGACATATACATTTATACATGTATGAACGTATGTATGTACGAATGCTTCATCTTTTGAAAAGTCGTTTGCGGGTGGGAACGATGCCTGGTATTGCCTGACTGGTTGTAGTTTTTTTTCATGTGTGATATGTGTTGTGTGGTGGAATGTGTCCAAGCCGCCAAGACTATAATTTCTTCCTATGAATATTAATCAAGGGCTATCCAAATTATTGTGTTTTTATACTTGTCTAAGATTGCCACTAGTAAGAATCAAAGCCATCGAAGTTGTCCTATGATGGAAGATATGAAAACATTACATGCATATATATATGCACACATACAGTTTTGTCGGATTCCGGGGCACCGGGATATACGAAATTTATCGATCAAACAATGAACGATGAAAATATAAACTAAGAGCAGGTTGAACTAAAATTCATATAATACTGAAAACAGAATAGAAAATATTTAAGTTAACGTGTAAACGGATGAAAAATGATTTTACTATTGTATTCAAGTAAAATCCAAATATAATAGGAGTACGCTAGAGGGATCGAAATCATAATTTAACCTAAATATTTCAGCTAAAAGCTTAACCATCATAAAATCTCAACCGTCTATCAGAAAGTCGGTCAACAATCATGCCCTGATGACCACCGGAACCAGACTGGTGGTGAGCTACACCTTATAAGAACCTATTTAAACATGCAAAATTAGAAACAATTCTAACTGAAAAACCTGCCCTTTTTTCTTTCCTTTGTTTTCTTTCCCTTTCGAATGGGGAAAGAAAAAAATGCAGAAAAAGCAACTTTCTTTTTCTTTGATTATACAAATTAATAAAGGATACATTATTTTCCCATTCATATTAATGTTTGACGTAGAATTTGTCGATTCTGATTGTTGCATTGGGTTATTGGAGATTTTCTTCCTTTTTTTTAATTAATGATCATTGATTTTCCTAGGAAATATATTGTTTCTAATGATCATTGATCATTATGTGGAATTTCTAGAATAATTTAAAGCCCAAAAAGGATCCTAATTTTTTAATGGAATTGCTTTAGAGTAGAGGGATAATTCTTCTATTTGATTCATTACATTCAACATTGAATCATTGGCTTTTGTTGAAATGCTTGCATGAAGATATAGGGGTGGTTTTGATTGGCTAAAGCTCCATTTTTTAAATTTATGTTATTTTGTTTCAAAAAAGAACCCTTTTAGGGAGATAAGAAATGGGATTATAGTTCATGGGTGAATTTAGATACTCATGGATGGTTAAAGAAGAACAAGTGTGAGAATTTAGGTGTCCAAATGGGAAATACCTGTGCCAAATCAGCGGTGGAAGCCGAAAATGATAAGAAAAAACAAGATGGCGATGGAAATGAAGGAGAAACTAAAGATCAGGATCAGGCTGGAAGTAAAGAATCCGACGCGGTTCAAAAACAACCTCCGGAAGAAATGAAGATGGAACAACGATCGAAATCCATTGAAACAACCCAAAGGCAACAATCAAAAGCCAGTGAAGCAATACCAAGACAGCAATCGAATGTCCATGAAACAACACAAAGACAACAATCCAAATCTCACCCTAAAAGACTCAACTCCAGCCCATCTCAACTTGCAGCATTTAATGAGGGTAAAACTGAGACTCGGAAAACCAGAAAGGCTCATAATGTGAAGAGGCAATCATGTGCAGGGTTGAAGGTTGATTCAGTGTTGCAAACCAAAACAGGTCATTTGAAGGAATACTATAGCTTGGGGAGGAAGTTAGGTCGAGGACAGTTTGGAACAACTTTCCTTTGCATCGAGAAAGGTACCGGGAAACAATTCGCTTGTAAATCGATTGCAAAAAGGAAGCTTACGACTCTTGATGATGTCGATGATGTGAAGAGAGAAATTCAGATAATGCATCACTTGTCAGGGCACCCTAATGTTATATCCATCAAAGGGTCTTATGAGGATTCCATGGCGGTTCATGTTGTGATGGAGTTGTGTGCGGGGGGTGAACTTTTTGATAGGATTGTAAAGAGAGGGCATTATAGTGAAAGAAAGGCAGCTGAGCTAGCAAGGATTGTTGTTTCTGTCGTTGAAGCTTGCCATGCCATGGGAGTAATGCACAGGGATCTCAAGCCTGAAAATTTCCTTTTTGTGAATGAACAGGAGGATTCACCTCTTAAAGCCATCGATTTTGGATTATCGATATTCTTCAAGCCTGGTATGTTCAAAATGGTGCATTTTTATCACTTCTCATTTCTAGTTAAAATGAACTTTTAGCCCAATGTTGTGGAAGACTTCGATGTTCCTTAGATAGTACATTTCATTTATAGGAAGAAAGAGTTTAGAGATTTTTCCACAACGTTTTGAATTCACCAATGTATTGCTTACTTAAAGAAGGTCATCAAATCTTTTAGGGGACATCTTAACCGATATTGTCGGAAGCCCGTATTATGTCGCACCCGAGGTATTGCAAAAGCGTTATGGTCCGAAAGCGGATGTGTGGAGTGCTGGGGTAATCACTTACATTCTCTTAAGTGGGGTGCCTCCATTTTGGGGTGGTAAGTGTTCATCAGATACAATTTCTGTTATTATTTGCGTTGCTGTTGAAATCTTAAGTTTTTCGAGCAACCTTGTTATGAAAGTTTGGTCTATTTCTTGTTATTTTGATGTAGAAACTGAACAAGAAATATTTAACGAGGTTTTGAATGGTGAGCTTGACTTCTCATCTGATCCCTGGCCTAATATCTCTGAAAGTGCTAAAGAACTGGTGAGGAGAATGCTCGACAGAGACACAAAGAGGCGGATAACAGCTCACGAAGTACTACGTAAGTCTCGTTATAACTTAGATGTCGCGACTAATGGATTAAACTTGCAGAATTAGCTTAATTTGATACTTGATAATTTGCAGGCCACCCTTGGGTTCAAGTTGATGGGGTGGCACCAGACAAGCCACTTGATTCTGTTGTCTTAAGCCGCCTGAAGCAATTTTCTGCAATGGATAAGCTCAAGAAAATGGCCTTAAGAGTAAGTATCTTCCGTTTACAATGACCCGTCCAGCTTCAGGAAAGATGCATTTTGAAATTGAAACTCATTTTCAATGCAGAAATCCCACGTTTAAATGATACTTATTTGGTTAAAATCTCCATTATTTCGTTGTTTCTTTTAAAGGTCATTGCCCAAAGACTTTCTGAAGAAGAAATAGCTGGGTTGAAAGAAATGTTCAAGATGATAGACACTGATGGTAGCGGTCAAATCACCTACGATGAACTCAAAAATGGATTGAAAAGATTTGGTGCCAATCTTGCAGAATCAGAGTTCCGTGCTCTAATGCAGGCCGTAAGTTACTTCGACTCTTCTCGGTGTCCAACCCGAGTATCGACAGATATCTTGATACCAGAATGATACCAATTTGACATGATTGTCTTTTGCTTATTTGGGAATCTCAGGCAGACATTAATAACAGTGGTACAATTGATTACGAAGAGTTTGTAGCTGCAACATTGCATCTAAACAAGATTGAGAGGGAAGACAATCTATTAGCAGCCTTCTCGTATTTCGACAGAGATGGCAGCGGCTACATCACTCCGGACGAGCTTCAAAAAGCTTGTCAAGAGTTCGGTATCAAAGACCTCCGCCTCGATGAAATCATGAAAGAAGTCGATGCAGATAACGTAAGCATCTCGAATCCATTTCCATCATGCATATGCAAACTTGTGTGTTTTGGATAAACTTAAACCCCATTAAGGTGAACAGCTTATCGTATTTTTTTTTTTATTTTTTTGGTTTTCCACAGGATGGTCGGATTGATTACAATGAATTTGTAGCCATGATGCTACCTAAAGTTGGTAAGAAAGGTACATAATACATATTTTGGCAAAAGATATTATAGTATTTTTCCCAGGACATTTTATTTAGTTTTTATTCAAGCCTTTTAATTTAGCTCTTCAAAGTTTGGGATCATCACCACAAAAAAAAAACCTTTAATTGTTATTGTGCCTGAAATCTGTTGTATACACTTCCATCTATTGGTTCATACTTTTGTAATTAATGAAAATTGAATTTAAGAACAAGTAAAAATACATATATGTTTTTCACAATTTATTTCTATACATTTTCTTTTTCATACATATTCTTTTTAATAAATTAAATTTTAATAATTGTCCAAATTATATTTCTTGTTCATATTAGGTATCTATTTTTTTCCTAAAATAAGTGTATAATATTTTTTCTGTTACAATTTAAAATGTTTGTCCGTTAATGATTGTTTAAAAAATTATCGACAACTCAAATCATGAGACGTGACATCTTTATAAATTTTTATTTAAAAGAAAACACAAATTTCTTTAAAATCTAAATATGTTAATCCCAAAATATCAATTTTGACACCGACCACCTCACTGTCGTCAATGGTCACCCATCTGTCCATCATCGAAATTCTAATATCGATTATTCCCCTTAACGTTGTTCCAATCTCTTAAATTCCCCCCCCCCAATCCCTAATACTCTAATATCTAATTCCTTCCCCTCCGGCCACCTTTTCCCCTTATCGTCACAGGCGACGAGATTCTAGAGAAGGCTGCTTTGTCTTTGTTTTAACACTCCCGATTCCTTACCATGAAAAAAAGAAGATTTGGCTTTAAAAGGAATTCCTCTCTTTCAGCTAAGTAAGAATTGTTTTCGAATAAACTCTTCGAAGAAATTAAATCTATAGTAGAATTACACCCATGCACGAAAGAGTTAATCCTTGAAGTTAGGGGTGTTCAAATAACCGAACTAATTCGGTTAACCGACCGAACCAAATTAATTCGGTTAATTCGATTCGGTTACCGAATTAATTCGGTCGGTTAACGGTTAAGAAAATTTTTAGAATTCGATTAACGGTTAATTAACCGAATTAACCGAAATTAAATTTTAAATATTAATATATTATATAACATATGGGCTCAACCTAAATCATTTAAAACCCAATTAATAATTTAAGATCTAATAACTTTTAAACTTAAATCAATATTAATAATTAAAAATTATATAAATTTTTTTTTTATAATTATATATTATTTAAATTAATTGTAAACTGTTTTTTAATTAAAAAATATTAAATATATTATATATAAAATATGGGTTAAGCCCAAACCATTTAAAACCCAATTAATAATTTAAGATCCAATAACTTTTAAACTTAAATCAATATTAATTAATTAAAAAATTTATCTAAAATTTTTATTTTATAATTATATATTATTTAAATTAATTATAAATTTTTTTGAATTAAAAAATATTTAATTTTTATATAAATTAGAAAATTTTAAAAAAAAATCGGTTAATTCGAAATTAATCGAATTAACCGAAATTTATTCGGTTCGGTTAATATGTTCGAAAAAAAATTCGGTTCGATTAACATTTAAAGAAAAAAAAAGTTTAATTAATTCGGTTATGGTTAATTCGGTTCGGTCGACCACCGTTTTAACTGAATGAACACCCTTACTTGAAGTGCATGCATTTAGGCATAGAATCGGACGATAGAAGGAGCTTTTACTTTGGGGATAAAAAATCTAGGTATTAAACATTTAGAGTTAAAAAAAAGGGTAAAGCTATAAATAGTTTCTGAACTTTTAGGACATTTGTATTTTTATCATTACACTTTTAAAATTTATAATACAATTCCCGAACTTTTAATTCGTTTTCATTTTGATTATGATATTTCGGGGTTCTGATATTACTGTCATTACTTTCTGCTGATGTGGCAGTCAACCGTTAACCCACCCCTTCTTCTCCAGGTAACCCCGTTTACCCACCCCCTTCAATCTGGCCTTCTCTGCTCAAAACGACGATGAGAACCAAAACCAAAATCCGCACACTGTAAACCATACAACATTGGGAAACCTCCTCCTCACCGGTCTCCTAAAATCTAGTCCTTGCCGCCTCACCTTTTCACAGCTCTACGGTTAACCATCCAACCTCTACTTTTCCCCAGAAATTCTACGATCTTCCTTCCGATAGGTGAGTTTAACTTAGATCTAACTAAGGTTAAGTTGAAAGAAAAAAGTTTGTGGGTTTTGATGTGGATTGAAGTGAAGCAAAGTGTTGGGAAATGAAGAAGATGATCGTATTTAGCAGCATCAATGGTGGGTGATAAAGATTATGGCTTTGAATGGAGGAACATTGGGTCTGATTCTGCAATGTCAAATCAAATTTGGGTGCTTCTCTTTCATTGATGCTTTGATTTCTCAGCCATCACAGTGTATTTATTATTACACTAAATCCCTTCAGTTTTCTTTTTCCTGTTACTGATTACCAAAATAAAACCAGCAAATGCAAGGAAAGTGGTGAAAGAGGCTTGGGGGATTTATTTGGTGGTTTTTAGACCATCTTAATGCATTTATTTGTACTTGACTAAATTTGGTGTAATTATATACTTAAGATTAGCATTATCAAAACCATTTTAGCTAATAAAGAAAACCTTTCAGTTTACTAATTCTAGAAGAAGAGTAAGTAATCTGGAGAAGAAGAAATAACCTGGAGAAGAAAAATAATAACTTGGAAAAGAAGAAGGGGTGGGTTAACGGGGTTAACTGCCACGTCAGAAAAAATTAACATACGTAACCGCAGAAATCAAAATAAAAATAAATTAAAAATTCGATGATTATATTATAAGTTTCAAAAGTTGAGTGAATAAAATGCAAGTGATATAAAAATTTTGGGATTATTTGTATACTTTACCCTTAAAATGATGTTGAGTGAGTAGATGAGCGATAATAGTAGCGGCGATAAGAGTGACTAATAATGGAGTCGATGTTTTGGGTTAAAGTTTATTTTGAGATTTTAAATAATAATAGTAATAATAATATTTTTAATAAAACATTTAAAAGTTTATTAACACAATACATGTTATGTTTTGAATGACTGGTGCACTTTTTTAACAATCATTAATGGTCATTATTAGGACATATACTTTCACATAAAAAATCTTTTAAACACCTAAAGTGAATAAAATATATAATTTGAACACTTTTTTTATCATTAGATGGATTTTTTTGTTATATAAATTCTTTTGAATTACGACATAAAAATAGGAAATAATAAGGTGTTCTTAAGATTTGAACATGGAACCAAAATTCGAATGAAAACACTTTAACCACCTAGGCAAATCAAATAGTTGAATAACATCTAACACAATGTATATATATATATCTTTAATAACTGTTAATGGTATAAACAACTCATTAAAAAAAATCTTTAAAAAATATGGATATATATATTAGATTATAGGTAATGAAAGATTTAAAAATAAAACTAAATGATAAATAATTTTAAAATCTTTTAAAGACAAAAAAATTTAAGATTCTAATCATAAATTTATTTTATGATTTAAGTTATTTTTATGAATTTGAATTATTTAAATGAATTTTTAATATAATTTTATATTTTAAAATAATTCATATATCATTTATTGAAAAATAATTATAAAAAAGAAATTTATTTTAATTTAAAAATATATAAAAAAAAAATAAATTAATTTTATTTATTTTTTTGAATGAAAAGGGAGGCAAGAAGCCTAACTAACTACAACAAATTTAACATACGAGGGACTTCTGATATCTCACGGCAGTTCTGCAGTGCGGCGCCTTAGGCTAAAATAAGACGGTATTGATTTTATTATTATTTTAAATAATAAAACCGGTAAAAAATGACTGAAAATATACATAATTTTTTTGATCGGTTCTAATTACTTATATAGATAAATGCGGTAAAAAAATTCGGTCAAAAAATGATGTTTTCGGTAAAGCGCTACTTAAAACATATTTTTTGACCGGAATTTTTTTACCGCGTTTATCTATATAAGTAATTAGAATCGGTCATCGATCATCTTTACCAGGTTTTATTATTTAAAATAATAATAAAACTGATACCGTCTTATTTTAACCGTATACTAAGGCGCAGCACATAGTGTTTTCCGATATCTCACTTGACAGCATGAAGAATAGAATCAAGAGCTGTTGAAAACGTACGCAGCAGATACTCATGGAAAAGATTAAGCTTAACCATTCCATCAGCCACCATATTTTCTTCACATGGGACCCAGAGAAATTCAATATACCAAAAGCAAGTTGATAGCACGAACTGGTGGAGGAGTCGAGTACCCATCGTTGGGGTCAATGAGCACATGGATTGCATGATGACTGTCAGACTGGATTTGCAAGGACTCAATACCATAGCTCCAAGCAGTTCTTAAACCAAGGTAGATTCCCCATAGTTCAGCCACAAGTGGAGTGGATACTCCCAAAAACTTGTTGAAACCGAGAAGTCAAACTCCAACACTTGACCAAAGCACCCCACCAGTTGAACCTAGACCGGAGGTGATGTTGACAGTAGCTTCGACGTTGAGACATCCAAAAACATGCATGGGAGGACGCCACATACACATTATTTGGTGGCGAGGACGGTTAGAGCAACGGCTACCTTCGAAATGTAACGACCAGGTGACGCTTAATCAAAGGGTATCCTCGATGCTTGAACACGTTTTATTGAAAACAAAACTATTTCTCCTCTTCCAAATCTGCCAAATGAAAGTTGGGAAAAAGTAGCCCAAGTGATGTTCAAACCTAGGATACTTGCTTTGCACAGCATATTAAACATAATCCAGTCGGATAAGGTGGCCGAGAAAAAAATCTAGGTGATGGCAGTCGGGGCGATGTTAAGCCAAGCTCCTCTGACAGAGGGGTAGTCCCTCAGCACGTGGAGGGTGGATTCTACGTTTGTAAAGCAAAGGGACACAAAGCATTGAGGGTTCAGAATTGATCAAATGATTTTCCATTGAGGGTTGACTTCATCCCAGCGTTCTTCAACCAATCAAGAGTAGGTTGAGCTAACGTTGAACTGAAAATTAGAGTTCTTATTCCAAACACAAGCGTCATCGCCACCCGAGGGAGAAGGTGGTATAACTCCCATAATATGATGGTGGATCGCAGCAGGTACAAACTGGGAAAGCTTACTGACAATCCATTTACCAGCTTGGTCAACGAAGTCATGGAACTCATTAGGGGCGGTATGATGCGCGGAGTTTAAATGCTGGCGCAAGTGTCCTAACGAGGGAATCCAATGATCATCCCAAAACCGCACCGAATGCCCATTACCTGGGAGTCATAGGAGATTAAAGCGAAAATCCTCCTACGTGTGCGACAAGGCTCGCCAGAGACGGGAGCAATGATTCTTGGTGATGGAATCCAGAAAAAAGGTCTAGCATTCGGTATTTTGTATGGATAGCCACATAACTTTGCGTCTAAAAAACAGAGCGTGATCAAACTTCCAGATAAATTAAGTGTTGTTCTCATAAGTCCTATGAAGACCAAGGCCACCTTTATTGAGTTGTTGACAGAGCAAATCCCACTTAACGAGAGAAATTCTCCTACTCGAAGGAGTTGAGCCAACGATATATATGTGTGTGAAATATAGTTTATTTATTAAATTTATTCCAATGATTTAGATGCTTCTATATATCCTTAATATATTGTGTGAAATATAGTTTATTTATTAAATTTATTCCAATGATTTAGATGCTTCTATATATCCTTATTGTTTTAGATATATCCTTATTAAATATAACAAGTCTGGGGTTTAGTGTAGTCTGCGTACAAAAAAAGCTTTGGTCTCATGTTCAATTCTTCCCAACAACATATTGTAATATATGATTTTTGTCCGGCCTATTTTCTTTGAAGGCCTAAATATTTTTTACTAAAGTGGGTTTTGAAGCATGAAGCATCAGCCAACTTGTAACAAATTTTCAAGTAAGATCTGTGCAAATCCAAGTTATGATGTCTCCTTTAAATATGATTGACTTTCAGTTGACTTTTTAACGCATTTTGAAACACCTCAATCGAACATCAAAAACTTAATATATGTTTATTTTAGTGAAGACAACGCTTGCAAAAAATTAGATACGGGCTCAATACGAGAATTTTAATTTATTACAAATTTTTAATATTTTTATTGAATATTTGTAATTAAATTCAGGTTTACACTTTTCATAATATATTTGGGATAATTTAGGATTTTTATTATTATTTTAGGATTTTTTTTCTTTTAATTAGTGTATCTAACATTAATAAAAAGATACTAAGGTTTTTGGGAGCCTATAAATAGTCACTCATCTTATGTAAATGACACACATTGTCTCTTTTGGGAGAGAGATAATACTTTTGTTTTGGAGAGAAAAAGAGAGAAGAAGTTTTGCTTTTATAATTGGAGAGTAGAAATAATAAAAGAGAACTTTCGTTTAAAGGTAATTCTCTTTTTATTTTTGACTTTTATTCGTATTTACTTAATCCGTTATAGTTTTGAGGAACAAAGAAAATGCTTTCGAATAGATTTTTTAAATACCTAGAATTTCTTGAGGTTTATCCATGAAACCAATTATTTTTTAATTATTATTCATATTATTTTTTTTCTATACTATATATGTTTTTATGTTATTAAAATTAATTATATTATGAATATATATATACACACACAATTTTTACACATCTTTTCTTTTCATATATGCTTTTATTTATATTTAATATATCATTTATATTTATTATTAAAACATAAATATATATTTTTATATTATTATAGGTATTAGTATCACATCACATTACATATTATATACATATTTTTATATATTTTATTTTTTTTTACTTTCATTTACCTATTATTTATTATCATTTATTGTTTTCCTTTTTTTTACATCTCAACTTTTATTACTTTTTCATTTGCATATATATTGTCGTAACCGGTTTTCGTCCGGGCACGAATTTTTTATACTTGGCGGGAAAAGTGATGTGAATAAATGGTTTAAAATAATTTGGGAGTCGCCATCGACCTTTTGGGTCAGGTAGGTCGAATACTAAAAAATTATTTAAAGAGTTTTAAGAAACATCAGTTAAAAGATAAACTGATCTGCGTATTAACCAAAAATTCATTCTTTTTAGAAATAAAAAGTGATTCGTGGTCGGTTACGTTTAGGGAAGGATTAGCACCCCTACAACGCCCAAAATTGGTACTTTTTAATTATAAATTGTCTCTATTATTAAATTTAAAAATTCAAAATATATTTAATTATAATCCTATTATTTCAAAATTATAATTATATATAAAAAATATAATTTATATATTTATAAAATAAAAATATTTATTTATTTAAAATATCAGAAAAGGACTCTAGGTACCTTAACAGCTCTTTTCTTCGATAAAAAAATAAATAAATAATTAAAAATTAATATATAATTTATAAAATATATTTATATTTAAAAATATCAGAAAATGGACATCCAGTTGTTTTAAGACTGTCATTTCTTAATATTGAAAAATAAATAAATATTAAAACAGGATTAAAATAAGTTTAAAAGTAATTAATAAGATTTTAATAAATAAAATAATTATAAATATATTTATGGCTAAATAATAATAATAACATATAAAATTAACATATAATGAACAGAATTAAAACTATATATTTAAAATAAATAAAACTTGTAAAATAAATAAAAATTGAAATTAGTGACTAAATTGTAACTTAATAGAATTAAATACCTAATTCATAATTAATTATTTAAAATTTGAGTGACTAAACATGCTATTCTTCTTATTTATTAATTTAGTGACTAAACTAAAATTATATAAAATTCATATATCAAATTAAAATAAATTGAAATATGATGTTCGGGGTTTAAAATATTATTATTAAAATTAAGGACTAATATGTTATTTATCCTAAATATATATATACAGATAAGGATTAAAATAATATCAAATAAAATTATGAGACTAAATTAAAAAGATCAGAAAATAGTTCCAGTGACTAAATTGCAATGTTACAAATATACGGGGATTGCGGGTATAGTTTACCTATTTGGGAAATTACACATGTACCCTCCCCAAAACGACGTCGTTTGGGGAGGGTTTTAAATACCCAAACGGCCGGCCCTTCGGGCCATTTATTTCATTTCCTCTCTTTTCATTCTCTCTCTAACTGAGAGAGAATGAAAAAATGCTCTGTCATCTCTCTTCAACTCCCTTATCTGAGGGAAAAGAATTCCGGCCGTCCGCCTTACTCCAACGCCGGTAGCCACCGCCGACCACCGTTCAAGGTGGCCGGAATTTGGAAAATTATCCCAAACCGTAGATCTCTATATCCTAAGGTCAAATATGACCCTATTATTTAAAAACTCTTAGAATTTCCTAGATCTAGGATTTTACCTTCGAAATCCGAAGGTTTCCGGCGATGTTTCAAATGCCTCCGATGACAAAGTAAGCTCTCTTTTCTCTTCTCTTTTTTTTATTTGGTTTGCTGTTGATTGGGATCGTTGGTAGCTTTCTGTCTTCCTTCGTTTTTCTTCTTTCGTCTTTGTTCTCTGTTGCTGTCTCCTTGCTCTCCGTGGCTGTTGGTTCTTCTGTGTCTTTGCTTGCTGTTGGTCTCCTTTTTGTTTTTGCAGGTTCAGTTTTATAGGCCTCGATGAGGCTCTCGTCGGACCGGTCCCAGATGTGTTATCGGTGAGTCACCAGGTTTCTGCTGGGACGATCTGAACCGTCGGATCAATGCTAGATCCACGGTGGAGAAGCAACAGCGGCAGCACTAGGATAGAAAACCTAGTTGGTTTTAGGGTTTTTGATGGGTTTGCTCAGTTGGGCAAGAATTGGGCTCCTGTTTGGGTTGTAATTTGGGCCTGTAATATATAATAATAATAATAATAAATAATAATAAATAAAAATAAAAATAAAAAAAACCAAATGTAAAAAACTAGTGTCTTCAGCTGCCCCTCTTTGCTCATTCTTGTATTAACAAGAATAGGGCAAAGACGAAAAGACAATAAGTTTTTTTTCATTTGACTTCATTTGATTATGATGGTAATGTTGAACAAAATCTTCTTTGGGATTAGTTCTTATCATTATGAACTTTTCCACTGGGGATAATAATTTGTCTCTTTTGTAACGTAATTTAGCAAAAAGTTAACAAGTTCTTCTCATTATGAACTCTTTCATTGGGGATGACAATTCATCACCTTCTGTGATGTAATCTGGAAATGTTGATGCTGATCTATCTCCTTCTATAATAGAATCATGCAAAAGATTGAACAAGTTCTTCTCATTATGAACTTCTTCTTCCTTCTTCGGATGAGTTCTTCTCATTATGAAAGTTGATCCATCGAGTGATGAATTCGAGCAAAAAGTTGAACAAGTTCTTCTCATTATGAACTTCTTCTTCCTTCTTCAGATGAGTTCTTCTCATTATGAACTCTACCTGGAAATGTTGATCCATCAAGTGATGAATTCAGGCAAAAGGTTGAACAAATTCTTCTCATTATGAATTTCTTCTTCCTCTTCAGATGAGTTCTTCTCATTATGAACTCTACCTGGAAATGTTGATCCATCAAGTGATGAATTCAAGCAAAAAGTTGAACAAATTCTTCTCATTATGAATTTCTTCTTCATTCTTCAGATGAGTTCTTCTCATTATGAACTCTAACTGGCACTGCTGATCCACCGAGTGATGAATTTAAGCAAAAAGTTGAACAAGTTCTTCTCATTATGAACTTCTTCTTTCTTCTCAGATGAGTTCTTCTCATTATGAACTCTACCTGAAATGTTGATCCATCAAGTGATGAATTCAAGCAAAAAGTTGAACAAATTCTTCTCATTATGAATTTCTTCTTCCTTCTTCAGATGAGTTCTTCTCATTATGAACTCTAACTGGCACTGCTGATCCACCGAGTGATGAATTTAAGCAAAAAGTTGAACAAGTTCTTCTCATTATGAACTTCTTCTTTCTTCTTCAGATGAGTTCTTCTCATTATGAACTCTACCTGGAAATGTTGATCCATCAAGTGATGAATTCAAGCAAAAAGTTGAACAAATTCTTCTCATTATGAATTTCTTCTTCCTTCTTCAGATGAGTTCTTCTCATTATGAACTCTAACTGGCACTGCTGATCCACCGAGTGATGAATTTAAGCAAAAAGTTAAACAAGTTCTTCTCATTATGAACTTCTTCTTTCTTCTTCAGATGAGTTCTTCTCATTATGAACTCTACCTGGAAATGTTGATCCATCAAGTGATGAATTCAAGCAAAAAGTTGAACAAATTCTTCTTCCTTCTTCAGATGAGTTCTTCTTATTATGAACTCTAACTGGCACTGCTGATCCACCGAGTGATGAATTTAAGCAAAAAGTTGAACAAGTTCTTCTCATTATGAACTTCTTCTTTCTTCTTCAGATGAGTTCTTCTCATTATGAACTCTACCTGGAAATGTTGATCCATCAAGTGATGAATTCAAGCAAAAGTTGAACAAATTCTTCTCATTATGAATTTCTTCTTCCTTCTTCAGATGAGTTCTTCTCATTATGAACTCTAACTGGCACTGCTGATCCACCGAGTGATGAATTTAAGCAAAAAGTTAAACAAGTTCTTCTCATTATGAACTTATTCTTTCTTCTTCAGATGAGTTCTTCTCATTATGAACTCTACCTGAAATGTTGATCCATCAAGTGATGAATCAAGCAAAAGTTGAACAAATTCTTCTTATGAATTTCTTCTTCCTTCTTCAGATGAGTTCTTCATTATGAACTCTAATTGGCACTGCTGATCCACCGAGTGATGAATTTAAGCAAAAAGTTGAACAAGTTCTTCTCATTATGAACTTCTTCTTTCTTCTTCAGATGAGTTCTTCTCATTATGAACTCTACCTGGAAATGTTGATCAATCAAGTGATGAATTCAAGCAAAAAGTTGAACAAATTCTTCTCATTATGAATTTCTTCTTCCTTCTTCAGATGAGTTCTTTTTATTATGAACTCTAACTAAAAATGTTGATCCATTAAATGATGGATTTAAATCTTTACTAAAATCTTTGAAATTCTTGTCAAAATTTAACATGGATAAAATGAATGAAAATGCTCCTATTTTGCAAATGTCTAAATATGATGCATGAATGTTGATACAATCTTTATTTGACTTCAAAATGGTGAACTCGGTTTTCCTTTACTTCATCATTTATTGCCAGGGTCACCTCTGGATATCAGTGTAGCAACTTATGCTATCAAACTTGCATTTCTGAAGAACCATCTGATCAACTTGTATCTTTATGTCTTCTTTGCTTCATGAAAGTCTCAGAAGAAATGTTTCATTTGTGGAACTCTTGTCGTAGTCAGAACTATGACCTTGATGCCCCATTTTGTCTTGGATAAAACCAACTTTCTTTGCTTGGAGTTGTGCAGAAATCCGATAAAGCTTTCATCTTTAAAAAGAGAATCTGTCATCTTTAAAAAGGGAATCTATCATCTTTGAAGAGTGTAGATGTAGATATGCCTGACTCAGCAGGAATTAATTAGGAGAGTAGAGTCTGTTCTAATTTAACTCTTGAAACACATCATAAGGAAGATTTATCTCAATTCCTTTCATGTCCCCATATTTAAATGGTTCTTGAACAAGGCAACTTGGATCATGTCATGTCGAGATGCTTAACAACAACCTGTCATTCAACCTTAGTTGGCTCCACTAGTTTCTTGTTGTTAAAATTTCAGTTCTCCTTATGCGGAAAGAGATTTTCATCATATCTCACTTCTAATCTTGGGGTTGAAGAAGACATATTTCATCTTGGATCAATAATGGAAACCATATGATCACAACATTGGTTCAGCATCAGAATAGCAGGTTCGTAAAACATTTGACAGCGCATTCATCCTTTCCTGTGGCTTCTGCTCAGATGTTCGTAAAACATTTGACAACACATTCATCCTTTCCTGTGGCTTCTGCCAAGATTTCTCAATCATTGAAGCTCTTTGCATGGTGTTCAAAATTTTTGTATGATGTCACAAGACCATTTGAGAACAAAACTCAGTGGGGATTCAAGTGTAATGTTGGTATGACCAAAAAGTTGGTCAAATTCACAAAATGTGCTGGTGTCGAATTGAATAGGAGATACCAACAAATCTTGATATCATCTCTGGAAAAGGAAAATGTGATACTGATCATGCTTTCTTTCATAATGAGCATTGTAGAAAGTCGAAACACTTCAGCTATAGGATCAATGTATAGAAAGATATCCGTGGAATTCTTGCAGCTGGGGATGAAACACACATGATAAACCAAATAAATGAAAACTCGGTTCAGTCTAGCTGGCAATGATAACCCCAGTAACATCGGGAAAGAGCAATATACATGAGCTTCTCTCTTTAATGTCATCAAGTAAACAAAACTGATGTGAAAAACAGCTTCGTAACCTCAACAGTATGGTTGAAACTAACTGACAAGAATCTCAAAGAAATATTTTCAATTATCACCGACACACAAAAGGCCAAATTCAGATTTCGAGGTCTCGAGGAACTGATTCTTGGATCGAATGGTCTACAAAGGGACCATCTTTATTCATGCAACCATGATGTAGCTTAACAAAGAACACACTGTCATGTGACACATGGTTTAAGAAGATTGGGTATTTGAAACCATACTTGCTGAATAAATATTTGTTCATCAACAGGACCCTAATGCAACTGCCTGATGAACGAAGCAATTATGTATGGTTAGCTTGACTGTTACTGTTTCACCATTTTCATTCTTCATATCTTTATGTCTCATTGGAAATATTTGTTCAAGTCAATGATTTTGACACATGATGATGTGGGCCTTCAGCATGCCCCAACAATTGCTGATACGATAGTTCAAAAATGCATCAACAGTCCTAATTCTGATTGAAATGGGATTTCAGCATGCCCCGATATTTGCTTCTTGTTAATCTGAGCCTTCAAAATGCCCACATGGATATGTCTGAAGGAACCTTTAAAATGCTCCAACATTTGCTGATACAGATTTTAAAAGTGTGCTCAACATTACTTCTTGTTGAGATGAGCCTCCAAGAATGCCCAAATATTCATATTGTTGTGAGCCTTCAAAATGCCCCAATATTCTATTTCTGGTTGAAATGGGCCCTCAAGATGTCCCTCTAGATCTGTCTGATTCACTCTCAATGTCTGTTTGACTGAAATGTCATGATCCCCACGAGGTTCAATTTTGACAATGAACTGTTGTAGGTACTTGTAGCTTTATTCGTGCCCCAATTATGTTTATCTTGAATACTCTCATTCTGGTGTCACTAAACAGTAGTATTGTCAAGTAACTGGAGAAATTCTCTTCATGTTGTCACAAACTTAAGAAGTACTCAATCATTCTGACAGAAACGTCTGAGATATGTGTCTTCTGAATGAGGTGACCATTTTCTGTATCTGGAGGGATTTAGTCAAACAGAGCAGTATAAATCGTTTGGTAATCCATTCCAGGCTTACACAGTGGCTTATCATCTTTCAGTGAAGGCCATCTCTGAAATATACTTTTCTGTGGGAAAGAAACCAATTTCTGCAAACAGTAATCTGATGCAATAGCAAGACTACATATACAGTGGTACAGGCTCTTCAAAAATCCACACCCATGCAACATGTTGATTCTAATAACAACTCATCTGATTATGAAGCGATATTTCAGGATGATTTCATAGATATTGATAGTTCTTCTGATAGCGAGGAAATCATGAATTCTGATTCTGATGAGGAGAATAAACTGTTATACTTGACAAAAATAGGATATTCAGATGATATGTCTTCAATAGCCATGGAGAGATGTGGTCTAAATTCATCAATTGCAGAGTTGACAGATTTTATATGTGTTGATCAACTGGCTAAGGCTACTGACACACTTCTTCCGGTAGAAGATAGGAAGCCATTATGCAATGATCCCAATTACAGGAAAAGGTGAAACTTGGGCTATGATTTTCTTAAAAAAAAGAAGCAGATGAAGCTTGAAAAGAAGCTTCTTAATGAAGACGATCATGCAGTTCATCTTTCAATTCTAATGATTAGTTATGTGGTTCCTACCGAACCAGATCAGATAACTCAAAGAACATTTCCAGAAGATGCTATTGGGTCTCCTTATTTCTACTATGAGCACATGGCACTTGCTCCAGTTAATATTTGGATTGGAATATCACAGTACTTATTCGATGTAGAGCCGGAATTTGTAGATTCGAGGTATTTTTGTGCTGCTGTACGGAAAAGGAGCTATATTCATAATCTGCCAATTGAGAACAGATTTCCTCTTATTATGCTTTCTCCATGCACCATACATGATGCTTTTCTATTGACAACAAACTGGTGACCTTCCTGGGATAAAGTTGAACTGTTTACAAACATGTACAGGAAGTGCCAAATTGACAGAAAGGATCTTTAAGGCTCTTGAAGCTTATGATGATGAGCCATCTTCGAGTGTCCAGAAATATGTTCTTGATGAGTGCTGAAAATGGAATCTGGTATAGTTTGGAAGGAATAAAATTGTTTCACTTGAACCTGATGAGGTGGAAATGCTTCTAGGTTTCCCTAAAAACCATACACGAGGAGCTGCTAGAGACATGTTCTCTAGTGATATCAATGTCCTGTCTCTTTTCTCTGGAATCAGTGATGTAGAGGTTACCTTATACTGTCTTGGTATACTTTTGAAAACAAATGTGCAAGAACTGAATGATGATCGGTTGGAGCAATTGATGAGTAGATTTAACGGACTCAACCTTGTTGTTGGTGGAATCAAGCGTAACAACCTTACTGGAAGAAATAAACATCATCAGGATGAACTAGATGATTTTTGTTGGTGCATTTTCTTGCAATGACTGCTACGACAACTGTCTCTTCAGCTGCTCCAATATATCCCACTCTTTTCGAATCATGGAACGGTTTAGTTGATAGTAAAATTGGTTATCTCATCGTTTGTAATCATGTAACCAATGTTACCCAATATGAAAGGCATACAAATGTAGAATCTGTTTCAATGTCTTATTCTGTGCCATAAGTTCTCAATCTCAAATTCAACAATCTTCTGAAGGGCATAATGGATATCATCTTGACAAAGAAAATGATTGGTATGAAAGAAGTAGCAATGATGTATCAAGACTTGAGTCAACATCACAGTATAACCAGAGTGCAGGTAGTGACTTGTTCATGGCTCTATGATGTAATTTTCTAGAGAACATGGATTGATGGTTGGGGAAAATAATATGTCTGGTGATGTTTATCGCCCTCAGCATGCGATAAACGATAATCTTTCTTGCTGAGCTACTAATAATGTCATAGGAGAGTGTCCCAAGTTCAATTCTCTAGACTTTCTGGCTTCTTGGACCACTTGCCTTTAAAAATGTGAAGTGCTTCATTATTCTGGCCTCGTTCATTCTTTTTCTACAACAGAGGTAGAATAAGCAATAATTGCTTCAAGGACCTTTCTCATTTGAGACTGTCCTGTTTGAAAATATTTTTTTTCTCCTTTCTTTATTGAAGAATGAAAGAATTTTGCAAAGTATTACCCCTTTCAGATTCACAATATAATCGAATCATAAACAATGAGTTTAATGAATATTAAATAAATCAACTACACTTTTAAATCATTCAAAAATCATAGTTCTATGGCAAGTGTCAAAATTATTGACTGATTTGAGGTGTATGTTGATTCTGGTAAAGTAAGGTCTCTCAGGTTCTCAGGTTAGTCCAGCATATATGTCTCTTTGGGCTTCCATTAATTTGAAGAAATGGTTGTTATGCTCATCTTGTAAAGATGCTTCTCGTTTCCAGACTCTCATGAACGTCTTTGGGATATGCGGTGTTTCATTAAGATCGTCTCTTATGTCATTGTTGCACCATTCATTATTCGAGCCGCCTTTTTTAGGTTTTCAACTCGAATCCTCCTTTGGTTTCAAGATGTTATTTAAAAATTTACATCTTGAACCCCCCCTTTATCATTTTTCATATCATGCATTAAAGATTTTAAAAATCAATTTTTGTAAATAAAAATCAATCTTGGGAGGCGGAATGAATTCTAAAGATATCCTCTTTTACTTAGAAATCTATGTATGGTTAGAATGGACTTTTCAGGTACGTAACGTAGGCCATGGCTTATGGTTACGAAAGAAAGGGATAAAAAGGCCCAAATAAGTGTTTAAGGGTAATCAAACCAAGGATCAATTCATTCTGATGCCATCAATCTTGCCTTGCTTAACTTGGATATGCTTTGTTGGGGATTTTTCCATCATTTGGATCCCTCTAGACTGCCAAATTTTGGATTCATTTCCAATTTCTTATATCTTCAGCATTGCTTGCTCTTCTTGTTCGTACTTGATCAACCTTGTAATTTGAGGCTCAATAAGTCATCCATATTGATTCAATTTTCCTTCTTTTTTTTCTTTTTTTTTCCTTTTTTTTCTTCTTTCTTTGCTGGATAAGTATAATACTTCAATTGCTTTGAGCACCTCCTTTTCCTTTTGCATTTTGGAGGTTTTCCATTATTCTTGATTGGATTGATCTTCAAGCACTCTGTATTTGACATACTTTGTAGTTCAAAACTTTCATGACTTCATGGAAACTTGTCTTCGTAATAAAACTGTATTGACAATCTTTATTCTTGTGAGCCAATATCCTTTACCTTGCCCCCTAATGTAGAGGGTGATCATTGGTTAGGGTTGAATTAGAAAAAAAATTATTCAGGCTCAAATGGGGACAACAAAGGATATATATATATATTAAAGGATAAATGAAATAATGTCGTTCATCATTTCATACACAGAAACCTTTGTAAAAAGAGGTATCCACAGGGGGATGAATATTCAAGATTAACTTTATTTACATGAAAAAATGTAATTAATGCATGATATATTTATTTCAATCAATTACTTTCCCCTTCTTCTTTGAGTATGCCCTAATCACTCGAAATTATCATCAATGAGTTGGTCCATGATGCCTCATCTCGTCTCTTCTTGTAGTAAAATTCACGAATAATTGAAAGTTTGGTTCTTTTGAGGTCTTTTGGTTTATGATGGTTTTGTATTTGGAAGGTCAAATGTGTGACTTTTGAGGTTATATATATGGTGGAAGGTAATATCATCAATCAACTCTACCTGAAAAGGTAAACATCTAGAGTTGGTGTTTCAAAAATAGGTAGAGAGATTTCTTCAGAGTCTTAGATAAATGTAGTGTCAAGATTTGGTTTTGGTAAGGGTCGAGTAATTGGCATTGGATGGGATATTGAAGATATAATTTTACCACTTGCCAATAGATCTATAACTCTTGAAAAATTAAAAGAATATTTAATCTACTTGATACTCAATAATCTCAAGATTAAAATTTGACTCCTTGCTCATAACCATAAAAGAAACACATATTTATTTATTGCACAAAAGGCGGAGAAAGGAACAAAAAACATATTCAAACAAGATCCTGAAAATAGAAAGTACTACAGTGGTACATAACACTTCCACTTGTTTATGCATCATTACTCTTATATTATTGGGTGTGTACTTGGCCCAGGATTTTTATCCTTATTTTCCCTCCATTTCTTGATCATTTCTTGTGTCAAGACTCCCTTGTCGACGAGCGTCTCTATTTCCTTTAACAGTGACCAACAATTCCCTGTTGAATGTCCAGATACTCCCAAGTGAAAATTACAGAAGCTATTTTGATCATAGCAATGGGCATAAGGCTTTGGTGACACCTTCACCAATCTTGGTGTGATGTATTGACCTTTAACCAAATGAGGGTACAGGTCTGAGATAGATTCTTGAAACACCTTCAGAGTTTTTCTCGCTCGCGAGGCTATCACTTTCTTTGATCGTTCTGAACGAATGAATGCTCTCATGTTATCGAGGGGGTTCTGAATGCTCATTTCAGCTATAATTGGGGTAATATTAACCAGATTTCTTAAGTTGTCCTTTGCCTTACTGGTTTTCGGAAAATCTGATACATGTATCTGAGGTGTCTTTTGGGTTATATCTGCCTCATTCTTTCTTAGACCTATAGGCCAATCTCGAATTACATCCATGGGAGCCTTTTGATTTCTTTTCCCATTTTCTTGTGCCCGATATTCTTCGTAGGATTTGGTTACATTAGTTTCTGTTGCAACAACGGTTTCTGAACATTGAACCTTAACCCCTTCTTTTATCTTGCATTTTTGAATTGCTTGCTCTAAAGGGTCTTGGAAATTTCCCTTAAGGTTACCAGGAACCTTAGCTGAACAATTTGGAATTTCAGTCTGATTTATCCAAGGAACTTCCTTATAGGTCCAATTCTCATTTGGAAGCCACTGTGATTGATCAAGTTGTGGAGTAATTGATCTGGCTGAGAGCATTTTTGGATGCAATTTTTCACTCGAACAGTGGAAGGGAGGAAATTGAAATCCCTGCACATTCTTTTTCTTCTTGATCACTCTATAAGGTTTGGCACCATGTTTAACTGAATAAGACCTCACTGTATTAACCCCAGCTTCTTTCTTAACTTTAGTAATGTCAGAGCCTCTTATCTTTCCATTCTTGATAGCCATTTCGATGATTTCTCCACTTATGATGATGTCAGAGAAAATATTAGGGACAACTCCTATCATGTGATTAACATAAGGAAATTTTAATGTGTTGATGAACAAAGTAGTGAACTCTTTTTCAATCAATGGTGGATGTACTTGAGAAGCAACGTCTTTCCATCGTTGTGAATATTGTCGAAAGCTTTCATTGCACTTCATATTCATGCTTTGCAACATTGTTCGATCAGGGGCCATATCAGTCATGTGCTTGTATTGACCCAAAAAAGCTTGAGCTAAATCCCTCCAAGAACGTATTTGAGTATGTTTTAGCTGATTATACCATCTGGATGCAGACCCAGATAAACTGTCTTGGAAATAGTGGATCAACGACTTTTCATTCTCTACATAGCCAGTCATACGACGACAATACATAGTGATATGATATGAAGGGCATGTAGTCCCATTATACTTCTCAAAATCTGGAACCTTGAACTTTGGTGGAATAACCAGGCCAGGGACCAAACTTATTTCTTTGGCATCAAACCCATAAACTGACTCAACTGTTTCTATAGATTTTATCACCTCTTCTATATTTTCCAGTCGTTGAGTGAATTTTTCCTTCTCAACTGATTTGTTTAGGTCAAGGACCTCATTACTAATACAAAATTCATCAGGCTTCAACTCAGAAGTAGTAGGACAATCAGTGGGGAATGATGCTCCAGCTTGATATGGTGAGTTCTTAACAGCAAAGTAAATTGGTGATTGAATTTCCTGGGGTATAGAGGTGAACTCAGGAATATGAACAGGTGTAACACCCAAAGAATTTGTGGGGTTTTCAACAAGACTCTTTCCAGCTGTCTGGTGCTTCTCAATCATTTATTTCATATTGTTCAGTAGATCGATATGAGAATTTGTGATATTAGCTTCAATTTGTGTTAACTTGCTCCTTAATTCCTCTTGTATTTATTTCTGCTCTATCTCAAATTTGGCTAGCCTATCCTCAGTTTCTTTAGACATTTTTCTTCTGTCGTGCTGAGCGTTCTTGCTTCAAGGAAAAACCAAGATCACTTCATTTGAAATCCTTATTTTAATGAATGTTTTAATGTATTATGACATAAAAAAATGCAAAGATGCCAAAGGCAAATGTAAATATGTGAATGTAATAATAAGAATACAAATTGTGCAATACAAAAACAAACATAAAAATACAAATGCAAAGATGCCAAATGTAAATATGCAATTGTAAAAATGTAAATTATTTAAAATACCAGAATATGACATCCAGTTATATTAAGACTGCCCTTTTCTTTGATATTGAAAATAAATAAACATTATTATTTAATTAAATACGTTTTAATGCATGATGTAAATTTAAAAATGTAAATGTAAATACAAACGTAAAAATGTACAAATGCAAAATACAAATGCATGTATGAAAAGGTGTTACTCAAGAGTGATCATCTTAGAACAGATTTCATTGAACGTAAAAGTTTCGATACATCAAACAAAACTTTACATATAGGGATATATTTTACTCCTAACTTTTCCAAAGCCTAATTAGTTTCCATTCATGCTCAAAAAGTTGAGTCTTCAGTCTGCTTCATCTCCTTGTAAAATCAGCTAAATCTATCATTTAAGAACCATATTGCTTGTCTGGGCTGTAACTTCTTCTATGACATTCTCTTTCATCTTCTGTGTCACTTCTCGAAGTTGCTCATTTTCCCTTGTAAGAGATCCTTTCTGTCCAAGAAGTTCTTGAACAAGATCTTCATATATGTTGCAATTCTTTTTCAGCTTGGTGACCCCTGTGATCCATTCTTCTGGGGTGTTTCCTATGCCAGCATTTTGAAAGGCTTGACTAATCTTCTGAAAATCTTCATGCATGGCTTCCATTTCTGTGCTCAATTTCTTGTTTTGGTCCTTCAAATAACACGCTTGAACTTCATAAAAACCTCCTCTATTCTGTGTGTCCCGACTGATACTCTTACCATAGACTGCTTTTGGTATCAATCTGGCAGGATCTTTGTGGAGTACTTTTGGTATTAATATAACAGGATCTCTGTGTGCATTACTTCCCTCGATCCTCGTAGTTTCTTCAGGATGTCTTTCCTTGGCCGCATCATATTTTGTTTGATCATAAAACTTTTTGTCCATTTACGATTTCTTTCCAATATGATGAACAGTCTTTCCAGTAAACACCTTTTGGTTATGCCATGATCATGCAATGCAAACAAAAGAAATCAATATGAACAGATTAGAGCAATGTAACATGCATGAAAAAATAAGAAAAAATAGAATAGTTAGTATCAACTAATGGAAAAAAAAATCTATCTATCAAGGTATAAATCTTAACCTCATGCTTTCTAGTTCCATGCTTTGTTTGGAAAATTTAACCTAACCGCATGATTTCTAGTTCGCATGCATTTATTCAGGAAAAAGAAAAGGAAATAAAATAAATTAAAAGCTAGAGCTTATTTCTCCTTTGTGTATTTCGGCATGGTTTCAGATCGGGAGAGTTTCTAGGGTTTATTATATGCAGGTTTCCAGTTCTAGGAGTAAAGGTACTCGAATTGTTCTTGTTAGTACCCCCTTGGGCTGCTAACCCTCTATCCTAGTCCATCACAGACTAAAGTGGATCGAGTACAATTCGAGGGGATATATTTCTCTATGCCTGACACAGAGAATAAATTCTCACGAAGACATAGAGCATATGAACCCCGAAAGTTACTTGCTAGGTCTGACACGGAGAATAAATTCTCACGAAGACGTCGCTTTCACTCCCACTTAAAAGGGACAAACTCAATTATAGAGCTTTATGTTATGCAATGCAAGTGTTGTGTGTGAGGAGAAATGTTCAAACCTCTAACAGATAAATAAATAATGAAATAAAATGCTTGCAAATAAAATGAAATAATATATATAAATACTATGAAAATAATAAGTATATATAAAAAATTTGAAAAGAAAGAATTATAAATTAAATATATAAATTTTTAATTTTCTAATTGATAGAGACAATTAATAATTGGTTTTAAAGTTTGACGGTTCCCAGTGGAGTCGCCAAGCTGTCGTAACCGGTTTTCGTCCGGGCACGAATTTTTTATACTTGGCGGGAAAAGTGATGTGAATAAATGGTTTAAAATAATTTGGGAGTCGCCATCGACCTTTTGGGTCAGGTAGGTCGAATACCTAAAAATTATCTTTTAAAAGAGTTTTTAAAAAAACATCAGTTAAAAGATAAACTGATCTGCGTTTTAACCAAAAATTCATTCTTTTTAGAAATAAAAAGTGATTCGTGGTCGGTTACGTTTAGGGAAGGATTAGCACCCCTACAACGCCCAAAATTAGTACTTTTTAATTATAAATTGTCTCTATTATTAGAAATTTAAAAATTCAAAATATATTTAATTTATAATCCTATTATTTCAAAATTATAATTATATATAAAAAAAATATTAATTTATATATTTATAAATAAAATATTTATTTATTTAGAAATATCAGAAAAAGACTTCTAGGTACCTTAAGACAGCTCTTTTCTTCGATATTAAAAAATAAATAAATAATTAAAACAATTAATATATAATTTATAAAATAGGATATTTATTTATTTAAAAATATCAGAAAATGGACATCCAGTTGTTTTAAGACTGCCCTTTCTTAATATTGAAAAATAAATAAATATTAAAACAGGATTAAAATAAGTTAAAAGTAATTAAATAAGATTTTAATAAATAAAATAAATATTATAAATATATATATTTATGGCTAAATAATAATATTAACATATAAAATTAGCATATAATGAACAAAATTAAAACTATATATTTAAAATAAATAAAACTTGTAAAATAAATAAAAATTGAAATTAGTGACTAAATTGTAACTTAATAGAATTAAATACCTAATTCATAACTAATTATTTAAAATTTGAGTGACTAAACATGCTATTCTTCTTATTTATTAATTTAGTGACTAAACTAAAATTATATAAAATTCATATATCAAATTAAAATAAATTGAAATATGATGTTCGGGGTTTAAAATATTAATTATTAAAATTAAAGGACTAAATATTTTATTTATCCTAAATATATTATATACAGATAAGGATTAAAATAATATCAAATAAAATTATGAGACTAAATTAAAAAGATCAGAAAATAGTTCCAGTGACTAAATTGCAATGTTACAAATATACGGGGATTGCGGGTATAGTTTACCTATTTGGGAAATTACACATGTACCCTCCCCAAAACGATGTCGTTTGGGGAGGGTTTTAAATACCCAAACGGCCGGCCCTTCGGGCCATTTATTTCATTTCATCTCTTTTCATTCTCTCTCTAACTGAGAGAGAATGAAAAAATGCTCTGTCATCTCTCTTCAACTCCCTTATCTGAGGGAAAAGAATTTCGGCCGTCCGCCTTACTCCAGCGCCGGTAGCCACCGCCGACCACCGTTCAAGGTGGCCGGAATTTGGAAAATTATCCCAAATCGTAGATCTCTATATCCTAAGGTCAAATATGACCTCTATTTATCCTAAAAACCCTTAGAATTTCCTAGATCTAGGATTTTACCTTCGAAATCCGAAGGTTTCCGGCGATGTTTCAAATGCCTCCGATGACAAAGTAAGCTCTCTTTTCTCTTCTCTTTTTTTTTATTTGGTTTGTTGTTGATTGGGATCGTTGGTAGCTTTCTGTCTTCCTTCGTTTTTCTTCTTTCGTCTTTGTTCTCTGTTGCTGTCTCCTTGCTCTCCATGGCTGTTGGTTCTTCTGTGTCTTTGCTTGTTGTTGGTCTCCTCTTTGTTTTTGCAGGTTCGGTTTTATAGGCCTCGATGAGGCTCTCGTCGGACCGGTCCCAGAGGTGTTTATCGGTGAGTCACCAGACTTCCAGTGGTGACTCACCTCTAGAGCAGCGACGTGTATGACCTCGAGATGCTTCTGGAGCATTCTGGTGAGGTGGTGTCAAGGTAGCAAGGCGTCGGCAGCTGCTGGTTGGGTCACCTGGCATTGAAGGTGTCGGCTGGCTGGCGAACGGTGGCCATGTGGCCCTAGGGTATCATAACCCTAGGGTTTTTGCTGGGACGATCTAAACCGTTGGATCAATGCTAGATCCAACGGTGGAGAAGCAAAGAGGCAGCAGCACTAGGATAGAAAACCCTAGTTGGGTTTTAGGGTTTCTGATGGGTTTACTCAGTTGGGCCAAAATTGGGCTCCTGTTTGGGTTGTAATTTGGGCCTGTAATATATAATAAATAATATTATTAATAATAATACTAATAAATAATAATAATAAAAATAAAAAAACCAAATGTAAAAAACTAGTGTCTTCATATACTATTTTATTATTTTATTTTAATTAATTTTAGTAGGTATATTTTTTATATTTAAGGTCCATATCCTTTAAATTTACAGTTTATATTTATTATTTTAATTATTTGTCTATTCTCTTAATGTTTATTCACATTATAGTATATACATATTTTTTATTTATTTTATTTATCTCTATTTACTTTTATTTATCCTTATTTATTATTTTCCTTTTATATCTTCTCTTTATTTTTTATTATTCTTGTCATATATATATATATATATATATATATATACTATTTTATTAGTTTTTAATAATTTTGGTATTTATACATTTTTCCTTTATTTTTCATAGCTTTTAGATTTACTATTTATATTTTTAATTATTTTTCGTTTTCATTAATTCCTTTTATTTTAACTCTTTGCATTATAATGTTACCATGATAATTGAATTGATTCTTTGATTTGTTTCTTTAAACTTTTTTTAATATTCTATGAAGCATGTTGTTTGATTGCATGACATCTTTATTTATTCGGATAAGCATGATATCCTCATTCGCATCGCTTAACCTTTTTCATAATAAATTAAAAGACAATGCACATTTAATTAAATTATCAAAGAGAGTTATGTTAATTCACCCGAGTAGTTTAATTCATTAATTTAAAGCGAATGTGTATCCTTCAATGAAACCATAAATATATGATAACTTTTAAAATTGATTAGGAGGGTAGAAAGGGAAATATTTAGATATTTAGATTTATCGAAGGTGGGTGGAGGTTTAATTTCGATACTTATAAATAGGAATATTCAAAACCATGTGCCTGTATTTTCGGGTACCCAAAGTACCGGGTACCCGGACTGTTTGGGTATTAAAAAATCGGCTCATGACCCGACCCGTAATATTAGGGTATTCACAAGTCGGATACCCGCATAAACAAGGTACCCGCTGGTTTGAGTAATAGGGTACCTGGTTTTTTTCTCTCCAAATTTTGTACTAACAGTAAACAATAATGCACTAAACAATAAATGATTATGCACTAACTTTTCTGTAAAAATAAAATTCTTAACTTGGACGCTTAAAAATCTGAATTACATAATTCAAACATAAAGTTAAAAAATTCAAATTGCATAATCCAAATATAAAATTAAAGGTCTATTTATTTCACTGAAAATGAATTTTAAAAAATGAATTACATTTCTGGAAAACATTTTTCAGAAAATATTTTACATTGTTTGGATGCTGCATTGTAAAATATTTTACGTTGTTTGGTTAATTTTTCTGAAAACAATTTACGAAATCTTTTTTTTTTAAATGTATACATTTTTATATCTTTTTTGTTATTTACCTTTTAAATTTTTTTTAAGTTATTTTTATAAAATTGTATTTTATAAAATTTTAAAATTAAATATTTTATTTCTATAAATACACCAAATTAAATTTGTAGATAATATTAATAATTTATGTTGATTGTGTTATAAATACACAATTTTAGGTTTAAAGTATTCATGATACTTATTTATTAGCATTTTTAAGATTAAATTTTAAAATTATAATATATGTAGGTTTAATTGATATAATCTTGATAATGTATTAAAAATATATTATCAAAGTAAATAATTAAAAATACAGCATTATTAAAGCAACAATAGTACATCACATTGGAATAATAATAATATTTTCAAAGTGTTTAATTAAAACTACACCACATCAAGACAACAATATTATCTAACCATAATTTACAAAGATATTGTCTAATTCATAATTAGTGCTACAACACATCAAACCAATATTGCTAAAGTCTATAATTAGTACTAGAACACATTAAAGCTTAAATATTGTCTAATTCATAAATAGTAGTACACCACATTAAAAGTTCACTTCTTAACTTTGAGGAAACTTTTGAAGCCAAATTTTCCTATGTTTTGATTTTTTTGCCAAGAAAGATTTGGACTCCATCTCATTTTTTGCTAAAAAAATCGAACACCTCACAATGAAAGTCGTCATCAAATCCTTCTTTCTCCATTGACATAACTTCTTCATAAAGATATGGTGTCTTATCCTCTGTAAATTTTTTTAGTGCTTCAGCAATCTCACCAAGTTTCTCACTTATAAATTGAATATGATCATCCTCGACATTCTCTTGAACATTCATCCTTTTACGTTTTGATGTACCATATGAAGAAAATTTTGATTTTTCCTCATTGATATCTTGAGTGTCGAAATTTAACGACATTGAACCTTCATTAACATCATTCAATTCTATATCAGCAAAAATTCTAGCAAAACTCTTTATTGTCATATATTTTGACCAACAACAAGTTCCATCTCATCATAAGAATCAATTTTTTTTGTTAAAAAATTGTCCAAATTTTGAGTGTGCCTATTAAATATTACATTTAAGCTTTTACCTAAGCTAAAGTTCATACTAAGTTTAAGCTTTTACCTAAGCTAAAATGGATGTAATTTATGTCGATATACTATTAAGAATTTATGTCATATATCATATATTTGAAAAACGTACCTCGTTTCTTTTTTTGATCAATGAAAGATTGTAAATTCCTTGGCTTTTGAATCAGTTTAGTTGCTGCAATAATAATAGCAAAAAATGTTAACTTGTATATTTCTTATTGTAAAGAAATAATAATAAGAAACCATAGCTAGTCTGAAAACTACCACATCCAAACTATTACTCAAGAATAAATAAACTATTACATAGTGCAGCATGTAAAGCTGGAAATTTCATGATGTTTTATAATCGATCTAGGCTAGTGCAAACTCATAAATGTGATTTTCAGGGTGAAAAACAAGCAGCATATTTTATAAAGCATTAACTATAATAGAAACATGAATCACATGAAATGTTAGTATATAAATTGAACTAAAACTAAATTCATACCATAGAAACAAGCAGCAGGTCCATAACGAGCAACCTTGACAACAACTTTAGTATTTCAAAAGTTCAATAATCAATATTTTCCAGCGTGTACCAAAAAAAAAATCAATATTTTCCAGGTCCAGAAACAGCAATAGCTAAAATGTTCACGATTCAAATCTCTATTCAACATTTTAATAAAACATAAAGCAACACTAATGATCATAAATGGAGCATAAAGAATATAAGGAATTAAAAACACCAATGGGGAATTATACAAAGACGGATCTACGAGACCTATCAGTCTGGCGGGAGAGACGGATTTTTTTAAGCACATACCTTATCATTCCCAAAGAAAAGAGGAAAGATAAATCAATTGACATAAGATGTATCGATCAAGGAAGTCTAATTGTTGATCTGATATATTGCACAATTCATGCTAAAGTAAATACAAATATTGGGAAGGCAGTGTGTCTTGCAGTAATGCAAACTATTTCACAGCCCTGTTCAAGGTTAAGCTTTTGAAAATACCAACAAAAATACAAAGAGAGCAAGGATAACTGAATATAATCAGCAGATGAGATTACTTTGTTCAGAATAACGAAGTTCTATTGGTAGAACCATGCAAAAAATTCAACGACCAAATCATGTAATCCTTGTAAATCACTCCCTGCCCTCTTTTTTTTCTAGCTTATAGTCGATGTTAGGAGTGTGCAAGTCTAGTTGTCACTCAGAGCCACTCGACCACTCCTCTTTCAGCCCTCCTTTCCTATGCCACTACGCACTTTCTAGACCTTAGACAAGTATTCATAAAACCAAGGGTACAAACACATGGATGTTAGGAAAACACCAAGTACACAACACAAGAAGGAAATCTACTTAAACCGCAATCTACATACAGAGTCATAACAACCAACTGGCGCATAATTCGCCATTGTATATGCATAATCTTCTCCGATTTGACCCACCGAAACCAGGAGGAATTCAAGAATAAATTTCCAGACAATTTAAAAGTAAGAAACAATAACTCCAAAAGTCTCCCAAATTAGCTTGACACAGATAGCTAACAGTTTACACTCTAAATGCTGGTAGACCAATAAAAGGGATTGGTACCACTTGGCATTGGTTACAAAGTACAAAATTCAACCAGCACAATGCTACCAAACACTGCACAGAGAGACAAGTTGAAGGGGACAAAAGAAAACAAAAAACCAAATATTAAAATAAGATCAAATATCACTAGAGGAATGCTTTTAAGCAATGACTGAATACATAAACACAGTTCTGCCATAAACAAAAGCTATTAGTATACAAGCAGTGATGACAATCAATATTGGAGACAGCAAAACAATGCGCCAAAAAGATGTTATATGGTACAATAATTCACACAAAAACACTAATGTCCAGGATTCTATTTGATGCCGAAGTTTGTGCATGTAAAGGTCCTTACATCTATAAACCAAACTGTACTACAAACACCAGGTATATAATGCAATACAAAAAAAAATTCGTCTTCACACATCTATAAACCAAAATAATCTGCTAAAATATCACACAGAGAATGTGTAAAAAAAATAGATAAACAACCCCAATGGAAGTCCATTCATGATGGCAAGTCCACAATCAATCGAACAGGGATATCATTAAGATTTTATTCAAATTGACAAGGATTTGTCAGAGGGTGGGGGCTTCCCTGGCTGCCGAGAGAACTAAGAAATGAAAAGGGAAGATTCTCTAAACAAGGACTGTAATAGGGCTAGGTCTCAACATTGCTAGCAAACACATTACTACAATTTTCCCAAATCATTCAGTAAAATAAATACCAACGCCAGGCTCATAGCTACTCTACACAAGAAAACGAAAGGCTCATAAAGTCTTTCTCAAGGCTGTAAACAAGGAAAAAGAAGAAGAATCTATCATTTGGAAAGAGGAGAAAGAGTTCTTAGGGATTCGGAATAATCCCAGACTTTACTTTACCTTGGAATCGTGGGCACTAGGATGTGAAACTGCTCACTCTGCTTTTGCTGGTACAAAATCTGCTGCTTTTGTTTTGGGCTGAGTAATCGTTTCTGGTGAGAAGAAGATGGTGATAGTTGATCGGAGAATTTTGGGTGTCAAAGGCTTTGAAGGGAAAGCATTAGGTTCGTAAAATGACCTCCCTTTTTTAGATGGTAAGTGGTTTTACGGGATTTAGGAGCTTATTTTACGTTGAACGTAAAACTTTTTCCATTGACCAAGTACTTTTACTTGAACCAAACACAGGAAAACATTATCCGTAAAATGTTTCCCCCCAAACAAACAGACCCTAAGATGTTAAAAGTCTAAAGAAAATGCAACTAAAGAGATATATTGCATTGCTCCAAAACTTTGCTCGTCTCATCAATGATAATTGTGGGTTGCTCCAAAGTCAAATCTTTCATTTCTACATAAAAACATTACAAATATACGTCAATAATAATATTATATGTTTAGAAATATAATTATTTAAATATAAAAAAATGTAGATAAATATTATAAAAATTAATAAATTTGTAATCGAAAGCTACCTTCTTCCATATTCTCTAATGCTTGCAAGCTCTCCTCTATCATGATGGGTTCATGAGAAGTGTGTATCCAATCTTGAGTACAAATAAGAGCATCCACCAACCTAGGAGTCAAAGAGGTGCATAAGGAATCAAGAACATGCCCTCTCGTGCTAAATGCGGACTCTGAAGCAACGGTAGAAACCGGAATGGCAAGTATATCACGTCTCACTCATAAGAATAGGATAGCTATTTGTTTGCACAGACCACCAATCTAAGATATCAAAATTATCATTATCACGAACATATTTATCCCCCAAATACTTGTCCAGCTCGGTTGTTGTTTCAGAAGTGTCATTTAGTTCTACCTTTGTCACGTAATCTTTTCTCAAATTTGTTCCTTTCAACTTCCTTATTTCTCTCTCACCACCATGAAGACCACTAGAATTAGGACCCAAAGAGTATGATCTCATTTGAGTTGAAGAAGGATGCAAAGAAGCATAATAATCAAACAACGATGTTAAAGTATCTTTAATCCGTTAACACAAGACATAAGAGTCACTAGGATCATAAGAACGACGAACGATCTATTCAACATATCTCAACTTATGCCTAGGATAAAAAACTAAAGCAATGAACATCAACACATTCACATTATTAACATTCGCCCAATATTTATCATATTTCAATTTCATTTGGCGTGCCATACTCTTAAGCCTGTTATTCAAGTCATCAACATAACGGTTAATTGTATACCCAATATCATATATTTCTTCCACAAAGGTATTACCAGACACATAGCTTGATCTAGAAAAACTCAATGTAGTCTCATAAAATATTTCAAGAAACGGCAAGAGAGATGCAACTTTATCCCAATCTTCATCATTAGAAGCACCACTGACCTTCCTAAGCTCCTTTGTGCAAGGAATGTACTTAGTTTTCATATTTTTGAACGCCTTCCTAAACACCAAGGCACTCTTAAGCATGGAATTTGTGGAATTCCATCTTGTTTCAATGTTCAAACAAACAAGAGACTTAGAACTTATACTCTCCTCTTCAACACAAGCTTTAATCTTTTGAAGCCTTGCAGGGGAAGACCTCACATATTTCACAGCAAGACAGACTCTCACAACAAAAACATCAACATCTTTCAGCCCATCTTACTTCAAAATATGTGCAACACATCTCATATGAAAAAAATTCAGCATTCAATACACTACCATCCCACAAGTTAAGAATTTGTTTCAAATACTTCATTGCTAGATCATTAGAACTAGCATTATCAACTATTATAGTCATGATTCTTTTAAGACCCCATTCTAGTAAACACTTTTCAATAACTCTACCAATAAGCTCCCCATAATGACTAACAATTGGACAAAAGTTTATGATCGTTTTATGCAATTTTCAGTCATCATCTATGAAATGGGCAGTAAGACACATATATGAAAAATTTTGACCAAATATCCATGTATCTGTTGTAAGACATAACCTAGAAGACAAATTCTTGAAATGATTTTTCAAATTCTTCCTTTTCTCAATAAACAAAGCATAGCAATCTCTAGTAATAGTAGCACGTGAGGGAGGAACAAAATTAAGAATTGCAATCTTACAAAAATGACGAAATCCTTCACGTCCAACAAAATTAAATGGAAACTCATCAACAATCACCATTTTAACAAGTGCTTTTCTAATCTCATCTTGATCAAAATGCCATAATCTAGGAACACTAAAAGTTTGTCAGTTTCAATAGGCCATCAGCATTGCACTTTGTCTTAAACTCAAAATCTAAGATTGTTTGTTTTGTATCAACATTAAAAGGAGCTTTCTTGCACCGATCAATGTGGCGTTTCATGGAATTAGTTCCATTATTAGATGCATAAGATATCTTTTGAGAACAATAAAGGCATTGCACATGAGATTTGTCACCCTCACATACTTTAAAATGATCCATATAGCAGAGGTTTTTTTCTTTTTTTCACTTGTAGCTTCAGCAGTATTTTTCCCTTTTCTTTTCTTTTTTGTATTTGTTGAAGTCTCCATCATCACATTTTCAGGTTCCTTAGATGACCCAGCTGAGGAAGATATCTTCCTTAAATCATCATTTTCCCCTATTATCGACATAATCTGGAAAAAAAATTGTTATATTACAAGTGAGTCATCAACAGTTTTATAGAATATAAATGATGATGATTATTTTAACTATCATTGCTCCTTAATTCAAGCTATCCGAAGATTACGGCGAAAGATTCGGACAACATATGTTCCTAAACATTCTAATAACAATCTTAAATTTAATCGCTCAAGATGCTCAAGATCCTTATCATAGAGATTTATGTAACTTAAACTCTTCTTCTAATTCAAAAAGAAAAGTTAATAAAAATATTTTAATAACTTTTAACCAATTGAGTTAATCGTTAATATCAACTTAATTAAAAACATTATGTATAATATATATTAGGATGATTTATCAAAATTCAATCAAGTTTGAGGGCTTGAAACAAAGTGCACTTTGGAATATTCATCCCACAAGTCTTTCCACACACAGACAAGTTCCCTTGAAGTGTTTGATCAATTTCCTTTAGTAATTGAAAAATCATATAAGTTAATTGATCCCTGAAGTGAATTGAGGAAAAGAAAGTAGAGGGAGAGCAGTTTTCCTATAAGTTAATCACCCTCACACACACTGCATTACTTTAAAAGCCAAATATCCCATGACTTCCACTTCAAAAATGTTTAGAGAATTCGATTCTTTGTTCCAATTGACCACATTTCACATAATCTCAAAGAAATGAAATTCAAATCCAGATCACAAATTATTTGGAATGAAAGAAGGCAAGTAATGAAACAATATTAATAACCCATACCAATTTTGGGTCTCTCGCTAATGCTTGCGACTGCTTGACGAGTGATTGTGAGGGACGATGATGATTAGATGGAAACACCGAACCAGTGAAGAATGCTCGCCTAACCGATCGCTTGAGGTCTGACGAGGTCGTGCGTGAGTGGAGTGGTGACTCGTGGCTTGAGAGTTTAGAGGTTGTGGCTCGTGAGGTTAGGGATTAGAAGTTTTAAATTTAGGATTACAAAAAGGGAAACGGGATAATAAAATCAAATTAAAGAAATATATAAAATATATAAAAAAAATTAAAATAAAATTAAAAGGTACCAGGTACCGGGTCAGCATGTACTCGGTTAAGTGACATATTGTGACTCGGGCTCGCCCCAAAAACTTAATAAAAGTAGCGGGTTGGGTATCTAACCCGAAAAAATCGGTATTTTCATTATAAATACTTTATATATTTTAGTCAGGTCAATAGGTCGGATCATCCGGATCGAGTATTTTTTAGCACCCATACTTATAAATTTATGAACATCCTCTATTTATCTTAAAAGCTCGGTAATTTCCATTAATAAGATTTTTATTTGTGATATAACTTTAGGTAAAAGAGTACAATTATCATAATATTTTTTGTTTCCTTTTGAATAAGGGAAAATCGTCACTCTATCTTATATTAGGTGGTGTTTCACTTTGGTTTGAAACATTGAAATGTTAACAATTTAACTTTAAATTTTTTTAGAAGAAAATTAGTGATTTACCGCTTTAGTTGGAAATAAGAGTGATGTCACTCTATCTTATATTAGGTGGTTAATTTTCTCCGATTAAATGCACGAATTGTTAATTTTCTCTCTAAAATTTTAATTGGTTAAATATCATTGTATTTGTTTAACTAAAAATGGATCATTAATTAAATTAAAATTTGAATTTGTAAATTTCATTGCAAAGACAATAATTAATCGACTAGGTATCAATTTTCGAACGTTGTGGGGAGTTAATCCTTCCCCACACATAATCAACTCCTGAAACCCTTTTTTTAGAAAATTAGACCAAAATGTTATTTTAATAATTTTTAAAATTAAAACATTTAAATATTGACATATAGTGGTTTGATTGAAATATTTAAATAGTTGAGTGGTTTGATTGATAAAATTGAAACATTAATGGTCAAAATGAAAACTAGTAATAGTTAAGTGGTTAGCCGTGTAGTTTACCCTATATTTTAGTTAAGCCTAAAATTAAAAATATTTGTATAAAAAAGTCAAAGATAAATTACATATTTAATCACTCATTATTCATATTATTTCATTTTGATCACCCAACTATTTTTTAATCGTCTAACTATTTTCTTTTTCAAAATCATCAAACATGTAGAAAGATCTTAAAAAGAAGCATGCAACTCTTCTTCCCATCATCTTTTTTACCAAAACCTAATTCTTGTCCGTTTTCCTCTCTTCAACCCCCCCCCCAAAAAAAAAAACCTCTTTCAGATCGCTCTTTCCTTTCAAAAGTTTCCCTTGCAGGGATGATTTTGAGGTTCAAAGTCATTTGAAAACAGGTTCCACTACTTAGTAGTGATTACCACTGACTGAGTCTTATATGAATGATTCTGATTTTAGTTGGAAATGCAAGAAGCTGAGACACCTTGATGAAGATTGCTTGCTCACCACATCCGAACAGGTTTATTATTAGTTATCTTCTACTAGAGGAAGTAGTTTGGTCCTTTACAATTATGAACTGTGGAAACATGCTTTTTCTTTAAGTTTTTTTTTTTCTATTTTAGGCTGTGACGAAGCCGAGCAAGCCCACTTCTCTATACAGAGATCTTCTTGAACTGTATAGAAGGTTTATACCATTCAATTTCATGTATTTATCCTAAATTAAGTATTTTCTAAAAAAGAAAAGCCTTCAAACGTTAAAAATTATTGTGCATGTGATTGCTTCATATATATTGTTTTCTTATTTATTTTTTCTCAACTGAAGGCAAATTTCGTATAACATATTCTTTAGTTTCCTTTATTTATATGTTTAGTTTATGAGGGTAGGGTTCATGCTCATCCTTTCTTCTCAAAAGTAGCTCGTACACCTGAACTTTTTATGTTAATCTGGTCTGGGTTGTTGAGCTTCAAAATCTTTATTTGACTAAACGAGCTAGATTTGCACCTTTGATCAGATGTGGTTTATTTCTTGGTTTATGTTGATGAAAAAAGGAATGACATTGTTATGTTTGAAGTCGCAATAACTTCCAATTCTTTGCCTTTCTTCATCTGCAGATGCCATGGGATAGGTGAAAACTTATCTCGTGCAAGCTGTAATGCGTGCCGTGGATGATTGCCTACCAACATGCCTTCATTGCAGCACTGTTGTTTGTAACAAGTTGTATAACCTCTATCATGTCATTTTGCTATATATTCATGACACTAACCTTTTACTTACCTATAAACGAATGGCTATTTCTAATTATAAGCTTGATACAACCCGACCATGCATTTTCTCCCTCAGTTTGCGAACCACGAGACGGAAGATGATTATGTTGCACTTGACGAATGGATGGTAAAAAAAGGTAGCAATTTGGGTAGAGGGGCGTTGGGGAAATAGTTGTATAGTGGCAGGTATATCGTTTTAGTGATTATTTTGTTAAATAAAATTAGTTGGGGTCGAAACGGAACTGTGAAAATAGTTGAATGACTAAATATATAATTTACCCTTTGCTTTTTTAATGTAGTGGTTTGAGACAAATGAGGTAATAATTTAAACTTTAGGAGCCAAAAAGTCACGAAAAATAATTTAAGAGACAACTCGATACAAATGGTATATTTGTGGGGGCAATAATGTATTTAAGTCTAATTTTATATAATTTTAAATTTAACATGGTATTAATATGATTAGTATAGTATTTAAACATATTTTATATTTAGTGACATCAATAGTAAAAATGAGTGTTATTTTTTCTAGAGGTTTCGAGTTCGAATATTTGTGTTTGTTGGGTGTGTGTATGTCAATTGACTAATAAAAATCTAAACCGATATTACTTTGTAATCATCAAAGACTAATAAATTTTTTTTTACAGAAATAAATATATTTTATTTATTCTTATCATAGCATATAATAGGATTCTAAGTTGATTTTTTTGTTAATTGAGATTATTATAAAATAGTATCTATTTAAAAAATTCTTAATTTATTGACATTGCATACACCCTGCAGGTGCAGGTATTCGAATTCATAACATTTAAGGAGAATAACATTTTCTTTTACTACGGATGTTACTTGATGTGTTCTTTTAAGTTAAAATTTTAATGATTAAAAATTACAGTTTTAATTATTGAAAATTTGGTTTAGAGCTGAGAATTCACCCTTAAATGATGAACAATTTGTTGGCAAGTATAAATAATAATAATATTTTCTAACTTATGAAGAATCCAAAAATAAGAAGGAAAAAACTTAAAGTTTTGAGTTTTAACATGTTTATTGTTGAACCAAATTCAAATAAATTTATGTGACTTGTGACAATTTCATGATTAACTTTTCGGTAAGTATAAGTAATAATATTATGGGTAAACTATACCGTTGACTATTAATTATAGTTCATTTTCAATTCAACCACTATCTTTTAATTATTGTTAATTAGATTATCCAATTATTTAAATTCAATCAGGCCACTAGCTGTTAACAGTTAACGGAAGTGTTGACGTGACAATTAATAAAATTGATATAATTTATATTTAGTCCTTATTACTTACACAATCAATCAAATTGATCATAATTTTAAATTAATTCAATATATTTAATCCTCTAATTATATGATGACATATGTCACGATATCATTGGAGGGCTTTTATTAATTTAATTTAAATATTTTTCTTTCAATTAGATGGTGACACGTTGCACCGTCTGATGGAAGGAAAATAAATTGAAAAAACATTGTCCTTGGTGGGAAGATAGAATCAAACCTTAGACTTCTTGGATGATAAGTAACAGCCTTAACCACTGCTCCAAGATTAATTTTTGGTATAATGTTTACATCAACTAATATTTATATTATAATATAATGAAGGTTAATACAATGAAAATAGAAGCAACACGAAAACGACTTGATTCGAATGAATTAATATTTTAAAATATATTGTTTATATTCAACCCGACCCACCCAGAAAATATATTGTTTATATTTGACTCGCCCTAACTTAATTCGAATAAATTAATATTTTAAAATAGTTAAAATAATATACTTATAATTATTTATTATGTTTTAAATGGTTAAAATAATATATTTTTACCTTAAACTCGATCCGTTTTGAATATATAAAAAAGGTAAACTAGTAATTTATATCGGTTGGGGTTGGGTCAGTGATTTCTTACCTTAAACTCAGCCTCGCCTTGATTCGAATGTGTTAATACTTTAAAATAATTAAAATAATACATTTATAATTAATTATTATAATTTAAATAGTTAAAACGATAACTTTTTCATTAAATCTAGCCCGATTCAAATATAGATATAGAAGAATAAACTAATAATTTATATCAGATTGGATCGAGTAGTTTTAGTGTTGCTTCTATTTTCATTGTTCTAGCCTTCATTATATTATAAGATAAATATTAGTTGATGTAATCATTATACCAAAAATTAGTCTTGGAGCAGGTTAATGTTGTTGCTTATCATCCAAGGAGTCTTAGGTTTGATTCCCCCTTCCCCTTTCAAAGACAATGTTGTTTCAATTTATTTTTCTTCCATCAGATGGTGCCACATGTCACCATCTGATTGGAGGCAAAATATTTAAATTAAATTAATAAAAGCCCTTCAATAATATCGTGACACATGTCATCATATAATTAGAAGATTAATTATATTGAATGATTTAAAATTATGATCAATTTGATAGACTGTGTAAGTAATAAGCACTAAATGTAAATTATATCAATTTTATTAATTACCACATTAGCACTTATGTTAACTGTTAACAACTAGTGGTCTGATTATATGCATTTAAATAGTTGAGTGGTTTGATTGACAAAAACGGTGGTCGAAATGAAAAGGGGCTATAGTTAAGTGGTTATCGGTATAGTTTGCCCTATTATTATTTTGGATTAAGAAATCTTAAATTTTTTAGTTTTAACATGTGTATTGTTGAACCAAATTGAAATAAATTTAACTTTTGATAATTTTATTATTATTAACTTGCAAGTTAGACTCTCATGTAAAAACTCAAACTTAAATTAGATTCACATTATTCCAATAAAATATTTTCAATTATATTTAAAAAAATGTTTAGATAATATGTTTAAGAAGTAATATTAAAGATAATAAATACATTATTTTTTTGAATAATAAGTACAATATTAATAAATATTAAAACACCATTCAAATATTAAATTAATTTAAAATAAAAACATGTAATAAAATTATAAACAAAATAATTATATATATAATTAAAAACATGTAACAAATAGATTAATATAAAAAACTATTATGTCTGATTCTTGGCATTCTCATCCTCTTAATTGGTGTAAGGTTAATATTGATGGGTCCCGTAACATAGGAAACATATTTGCTTCATATGGGGTGCTATTCGATCCTCGAATGGTGGTTGGATGCTTGGATTCTCTAAGACGATCGGAATATGTTCTATAGTTGAAGCAAAGTTATGGGGTATCTATGAAGGTATTTCTCATGCTTGGAATCTAGGGGAGAGGCAAGTCATGGTGGAAGCGGATAGTTTGGAGGTTGTCCGGATGCTAAAGGAAAACTCTAAGAGAGGCTCGATCTTTACCCTTATAGACTATGTTAGTGAGTTGATAAACCGAGATTGGAATATTACTTTGCAACATATAAACCGGATTGCAAATAAGGTGGCAGATAGACTAGCAAAGATTGCCGCAACAAGAAGTGAGGTTCACATGGTATTCTTCACTCCACCACTGGAAGTGGTCGATTTAGTTCAACAGGTAGTTGTTGGTTGCACTTTGGCAGTAGAGGCTTAACCTCTGTTTTGAAAATCGGATCAGATCGGTCGGTTCAACCGGGAACCGTTGCTTAGTCCGATTCAATCTAAATCGGTTGAACCGCTATTAGTGAACCGGTCAGAACCGCTGAACCGTTCGAATCGGACCGGCTGAAAACCGAAAAAAACCGGAAAAAAAAATCGGGATTTTTGTTTTTTTTGTTTAAAAAAATTAAACCAAACAACGTCGTTTGTTAAACGAGCCAAGTCAAACTCAAGTATTGCTGAGCTCGACTTGAACTTGAAAACTTTAAAAGTAAACTCAACTCAACTCAAACTCACAAGCTAAAAATTATCAAATTCAACTCAAACTTGAAATATAATATTGAAACTTGAACTCAAAAAAGCTGAACTCAAAAAAATTTAGAAGCTCGATTGAAGCCTAAAATTCGAGCTTGATTGAAGTGAAAGAATAGTCCACTCAATGCTCACCAAAAGTCTCCATGATTTTGAATGTCAAATTACCTCTATTATTTATAGAAGTTAGTTGTGATGCGCTTCTATGTTTCTTAGCCATGTGAGATTGTTTTGTTCTCATATTTTTACTCTTTAGACTTTTGGGATGCTCTTCTATGTTTCTTAGCCATGTGGGATTGTTTTTTTTTTAAAAAATTAAACCAAACAATATCATTTTGTTATGATTTTTTAACCCAAAATTTATTTTTTAATTATAGTTATATAATTATATTTATTATTTAATATGTTTTACCTTAAATATTATGTTGTAGTTAATTTGAATAATTTTGTTTCACTTGATTTTATGGTTTTTAACTTATATATGTTATGACTTGCTTTGAATATGACTTGTGATATAAAAAATTAATTTTTATTAAATATTTTTGGTATTTTTATTTAATTTTTTAAATAATTATGACGTCGTCCGGTCCTTTCGACCGGTCGGACCGGTTCAACCGGTTGAACCAATGAACCGGTGATCGGTTCGCTAACCGGTCCTGTTCTGAAAACCATGGGCTTAACTTTCTTTAGCTTATATCTTAGTTCACAAAAAAAATGATAAATATCTAAGAAAGTGATGAGAATGATATCATTTCAACTTAGGGATGGTAACATATTAGATTAGGATAAGATTTTTTGTCAATTTGGCTCAATTCGAAAATATGTATCTTCCAATGGAATTCGATCCGACCCGAAAATTATATATCTTCCATCTAACTAAAAAAATATATACCTTCCATTTCACTCTGACCCGACCGACCTGCTATAAAATAAGGATTTAACTAAAAATAATAAAAATTTTGAAGAAATTATATTATTATCCTTGAATTGGCTTGAGTCGGAGTTTTTTCACCCTTCATTCGATCTGATCCGACTTCACCTCTTAAAAAATTCAAGCCGAATCTAATTTTTAATAAAAAAATTGACCATGTTAGATCTGGTCAAATCAAAACTTGTCGATTTTAGGTTAAATTACCATACTTATTTCAACTAATAAAATGTTGGAAAAAAGGGTAAATTATGGATTTAATATTTACAATAAATTTATATTACTTTTAAATATTGCAAATTAAAATAATATTTATTTAATTTGAATAATAAAAGAGGAAATATATGTTTAATATTTAAATTTAAAAGATATTATTATATGTTTAAATTTAGATATTAAAAGAGTTTTGGTTTGAATAAAACTCTCAGGTTTAATATTTTAAATTTAGAATATATTTTTATTTGTTTAAATCTAAATATTAAAAGAGCTTGGTTGGAGTAAAACTCTTATGTTTAATATTTTAAATTTAAAAGATATTATTATATGTTTAAATTTAGATATTAAAAGAATTTTAATTTGAGTAAAACTCTCTCGAAATTTCTCTATAAATATTGAGCAATCCTCTCAGTTTTTCATATCTCATAATTCAATAAGGTTTCTTCTCGAGAAAAATATTTTATTTCCTTCTTAATTTTTATTTTATTTTCTTTTATTATAAAGAATTTGATTTTTTTTTCTCTTACTTGTTCTTAGGTTCTATTATTTACTGGAATTATTACTTTACTTGACGTAAAATATTACCGTTTGTATCTCTAGTAATCACTCCAAATGGAACTTAAAAATAAAATTTCAAAAAAACAAATCTCATTAATAAATAAATAGTATTGGGTACAGTGATTTGGAACAGTGTTATATATTACATTGTTTTGGTCTTTTGGATATGCTTCCCATTGCATTATGTTTCTTCATTGCCCTGCTCCTGTGAATAAAATGACCCCCCCTTAAAGAGAATTAAAGAAAACTCGTTCATGGCTTCAAACGCTGGTATTTTTGAATTTCGTCCTCGATAACTTTTTATTTTAATTTGCAGAATGTTTAATGGTGTGTGGGTCTTTCTCTCTTTGGGAAGGACTTCGCCAAAACCCAGTACCATGAAATTTTTCCCACATCTCTTTTTCAAGCTTAAACAAAGCTTTATCGTCTTCCTCCGAGACCTTCATATCCAACAAGATATCTTTAATACAAACCATGGACCCATCACTCGATTCGCCCTCTTCACAACCACAACCGTTCCTCGGTTGAAACAACCCTTTCTTCCGCAACATCCTCCGCCTTTTCAGGCGGCACAGCCCTGCCGGGACTTTATAAATCACTAAAACCAGAAGGTTGGCCAAACCACAAGGGCAACAACAACAAACAGCCGCGCAATCGGCAGTCGTCCCCCCACAAAATTCCCCGAAGTTCGCAATCTTCGTCTGACCGCTTCTATGGCTTCCATCGTTAACGCCGGAGAAAGACGTGAAATGGCTTTGCAGCAGCGGTTGCGGCTGCTGCTGGTAGACGGTACCGGTCGGCGTCCTGAGGATTATCCGATGAGACATTAAATAAAAGGGTAACTTTGATTCGATATTGTTTTGCTCCTCGTTGAATGATGATGTTTTTCAACAGAAATCCCAAAGAGTGAAACAGACGTGGTAATCTGGAAAGGCCAAAAGAAAACACAGCAAAAACAGATGAGCAGAAATGGGTAACGAAAATCAGAAACAGAGAAAGAGAAGGCAGAAGGGCATCTCCAATGTATCTTTAGTCTGGAGAATTTCTCACTTTGGAGATAATATTTTTCTCCAGCCCATCGCTAATGTGCGTCTTTAATATCACGATTTGGTACGGTACACGTCACATCTAGCCTGATATTATAGGTGCGTTACAATTCTTTTTTTGTAATTTTCTGATTTTTTTATATTCAAGAAAATTAAATTACAAAATAGATAAAAATACATTAAAATTAGATAAATAAATATATTAATTTTTTGAAACATAAACCCTACAACAAACAAAAAAACATAGAAAATATGATTTTATGTTTGTTGTAGTTTTTTTTGTAATTTTTTTGATTTTTTAAAATTCAAGTAGATTAAATTATAAAATAGATAAAATTATATAATTATGTAACCTATGTTTTTTGAATTATTATTATGAATTGTAATATTTTTATTTATTTGTATTTTTTCAATATTATTTATGAATGTTTTATTTATGTTTTTTTATCTTGACATTTATTAGAAATGTATATGTTTTATTTTATATTTACAAAATTAATATTATAATATTTAAATATTGTGAATAAAGTAGAGTTGATAGTAATGTAGAGATAGTGCTTTAGATAAATTATTGTTTCATTTTTAAAGTAAAGATAAAGATATTGTAGAGTAGAGATGAGGGCGGGAGACGACTAAAACAAAACCAAAGTGGAAATGTGAAGCTTTGAATTCTCTTCTTCTTATAACCCAAACGTTTTGGCCTTTTGGGTGTTTCAACAGTTTTGTTCCCCAAACTGATTTGTGCATACATTACGACTCGCCTTTATCAACCTTTTTTATTTTTAAGTTGAATTAAATTATTTGATTTTTATTTAGATTTTATAATAATTATTATATTAATTAATTTTAATTTAAACAACTTTCTATAGTTATATACTATGTACACATATATTTTCTTTATATTTTTTACTTGTGATATATATATGTCATGAGAGTTGAGGGTCTAGACTCAAGCTCGAAAATAAATCTATTAATTTTTAAAAATTTTGAGTTATTCAAGTCTTATTTTATAACTCAAATTTTAATAAAAAATTTAAAATTTCAAAATTACAAGTTAAATCACGTCGAGACAATCTTTTTTATACTGAATAAAGTAAAAAAATCATTTTCCTCAATCAAGTTAAATTTTGTTAAATTATAATTTTTTATATCTAAAATTTAAATTCCCTATTTTAAAACTTCATTAATTTACTAACATATAATAATTTTTTCAATAGGTTGTCTGATTCATATAATAAATTTATAAAAAAATAATTTACTAACAAGTCATTGAAAAATAAATAAGTAGAAAATTTAACATGCGACGTGAACTTGTATAATTCAGTATTAAGTGGCCATCAAAGTTTTTCCAAAATGACGTGCTTCCCTAACTTTATATCCACAAATGATTATTTATTATAAGATCTTCTAGAAATTTAAATATTTGTTTTTTTATTATTTAAAAGAAACTGTAAATTTTCATTTTGTCTTTGGGTTTACTCCAGTAGCCGCCCTCTTTGATTTACTAATAAATAATTTGGTAAAGTTGGAATAATTCGTTAATAAATTAATAACCGTTTTCTAATATATTCATGTGAACGAAAAGTCGTGGATTTCCGACTAGCAAATCGGGTTGACAGAGAAAAGAATTTAAACCGCTAATTTATATAATCCAAATTAAAAATAATTAGATTAGATATCAGGTATAGTTGTCGCACTTTAATTAATTAATTAATAAAAATTAGAATTGTGTAACTTTATTAAGATTCTAGATGAAGGGTAACTAAGCTGTAGTGGTGGGATCCAATTTAGTCCATTTAGGTGGGAGAACTTACCACGCGCGTTAGGTAAAAGTCAATGATGAAACGAATTTTGCATAGAACTTATCCCCCTATGCCTATTACATTGTTTCCAAACACGACATCGTTGGTACACGTAACATTCTCCCTAGTGATGGTCCCTATTTAGGTATAATAATTTAACTTAATTCTGACGGGTTTAAGATCAAATTTCTTTAAAATAATTTAGGTTTGGTCAAATTTGTTGAGGGGTGATGTCGGACAGGTTAAGTTAAGTGGAGAGTAAAAAATTCTAACCGATTCAATTTAACCCGGTAATAATAATATAATTTTTTTAAAATTATTATTTGTTTAATTAATTCTTTATTTTATACGGGATCTAGTTAAATTTATACTTTAAAAATTCGGATTGAATAAGAGTATAGTGGATGATATATATTTTTGGGTCGGATTGAGTTGGATGGAGAATATATAATTTTCGGGTCGGATTTGGGTAGAGTTTACATTTCCATCCCTAGACCTATTAGGGGTGAAAAAATTAATGGTAAACTATACATTTAGTAGCTAAACTATTATTTTTACTGTTTTGGTATCTAAACTTTTATATATTATGGAATATAATGAGATGCTAAAATAAAAATAAGACTTGATATAAAAATATTTTTTTGAAAGATATTTAAATAATTAAGATAAAAACATATAAATAAATGAAATATAACAATTTTTATATCCAACAGGAGATATTCTTAAAAAGAAAAAAGAATTAAATTTCATAAGAAATACTTGTAGGGTTAACTGTCTAATTGCTGCCAAAAGCAGGCAAAAATACCAATAGGCATCGAGCAATTTGAAACACACACAGGTAGAGTTTGGTTTGATGAAATTCCTTGGAATTGGGAGTAGAATATAATTTCATCACTTTTTCATGTTTGATTCAAGTTTTCGAAGGGAATTGGAATGCCTCATGGCTTCAACTTTCTATCAAATGAATGGATGTAATTCAATTCCCTTGTTGGAGGGAATTGAAATTTGATCATACTACCCTCATCAATCTTTTGATAACTTATTCATATATTGAATAAAAATATTTTTTTATTATTTCGGGTCGGGTCGGGTCGATGAAACTTTATTTTGGTCAGGTCGGGTCGGTTTTTTTAAGTGTGATATTCAAGTTGGGTCGAATTCGGGTTTAGGGTGAAAAATATCCGACCCAAAAATATATATAATTTTACCTTATATATTTAAGAATAATTACAATAATGCCCATCTTTATATATATATATTTTAATTAAATCACTGTTTTTTATTGAATAAAAATATTTTTTTATTATTTAGGGTCGGATCAGATTTCTAATTCATATATTCGGGTCGGGTCGGGTCGGGTGAAACTTTATTTTATTCGGGTCGGGTCGGGTTTTTAAGTGTGATATTCAGGTCGAGTCGGGTTTTTTTAAGTGTGATATTCGGGTCGGGTCGGGTTTTTTTAAGTGTGATATTCGGGTCGGGTCGGGTTCGGGTTTAGGGTGAAAAAAACCAGACCGACCTGAAAAAAATATATAATTTTACCGTATATATTTAGGAATAATTACAATAATACCCCTTTATATATAATCTTTTTCAATTAAGTCAATATTTTTATTGAATAAAAATAGTTTTTTATTAGTTTGTGTCGTGTCGGGTCGGGTTTCTAATTCATATATTGAATAAAAATAGTTTTTGGTATATTTTTTGGTAACTAATTAACATACTTCGATTGGAATGTATCAAAATATTGTTCTATCTTTTGATAACTTATTAACATATTTTAATTGCGACGATTTTAACTTATGATGTTTATTAGCATGATTTTTAAAATTTATTGAAATGAGTAATCAATCAATAAAATAAAAATTTAATATTTTTTTAATTTTTTATAATATATTACTACATGTAAGTTGTAAAACAAACTAAAATAAAGTAAAAAAACAATAAGGACAATTCTGTCATTTTACATTACTGAAATCAAATTCATCTAATATGTATGCGAATCAAACAAAATATGAAATTAGATTCTAATTCCATTTCCTGCCAACCAAACATAATATGAAATTGAATTCTAATTCCTGACAGATTCTAATTCCTTCACAGATTCCAATTCCCTCATAAACATTTCAACGAACCAAATGCCACCTAAGTGAATTGCATTTAATGCTACATTAGAATATTAGCATCTACTTCAATTTTAGTTATTGCGCAACTAACACTCACTTTTGTCAGATTCTTACATGTCCACGAAAAAAGTGTCAAATTTTTGCATCCATCAAATTAATTTAATATTATATTAATTAAAAGTAGAAAAATATTAAATTAATGTTTAAATTATAAAAGTAGAAATTATTATTGAAAATATTAGGGACTTTAATTATAAAATAAAAAAATGAGATTAAAAAATTAGAGATCTCAATTTTAAAAGTAAAAAGTGAAATTGAAAAAAATTAAGAGCTTAAATTATATAAGTAAAAAATGAGATTGAAAAAAATCAAAGACTTAATTATATACGTAAAAAAATATTAAAAAAAAATTAAAACCTCAATTATAAAGGTATAAAATAAAATTAAAAAATCATGAACTAAATTATAAAAGTAAAAAGTATAATTAAAAATTTTAGATCATTAATTATAAATATAAAAAATAGGCTTAAAAATTGAAAATCTCTATTATAAAATTAAAAGGTTAGGATTATGAAAATTTAAAACCTCAATTATAAAGATAAAAATTATAATTATAAAATTTAATTATAAAATAAAAATATAATAAAAAATTAGGAATCTTATAAAAAAATAAAGAGCCTGGCTGGTAGGGTTGCACCTAGTAATGGTAACGGGTCAGGTTAAGATTAGATTTTTGGTCAACCCAATCTCACCCGAAAATATTCACATCCACCCATAATCATCTGAATCGAAAATTTTATATCATATGCCTAACCCAAAAAATATATATCATCCATCCGAGTACAATTCAATCTAATTTTTTTAGAGTATAAATTGGATTAGATCCGATATAAACTAAGAATTTAATTAAAATAATAATAAATTTTTTAATAAAATTATTATTCTCAAGTCTAATCAGGCCAAATTTTTTTAACCCTCTACTCGAAGTCAATCAGACTTCACCCCTTACAAAAATCTTATCCGACCTGATCGGAATCTAATTTTTTTTAAAAAAAAATTCGATCCAATCGAATCGGAGTGCTCAGAACCCGTCGGATGTGAAATTGCCATCCCGTACGCCCCTAATAGGCGGCCCTGCATCAAGCCTTCATCATCATGTGGATACCACCATCCGTCACAAAAACCCGACTTGGGGTTCATTACCTCTTCACTCACCGCCACTCAAACTCCCTGGAACATTTCATTAACCCACTTCAAAATTCTCTATACCCATTTCCCCTAATCCCAAAGCTCACTGCTTGCTACCTTCTCCGTTCTCAAGCTTTTGGTCTTTAATGGTGGGAAAGTGCTAAACTTTCATCATCTCAGCTGATTTCAAACTCTTTATTTCCTTGAAACAGAGGTCTAGAAACATTAACTTAGGTTGTTATCAAACCCATCCAGTTCCCTACAAAATATAAGTCCGGATTTTTGTCCTGGAATCCATCGAAATGCTCACGATTAAAAGGTAACAAGATTGGTGGTGTCAAATTCGGAAACTTTCATATTAGTCACAGGAGAAAAGACACCAGGACGAGGTTGAAATCGATGTTGAGCGTAGACAGTGTGGTGGAGATAGAGGGAAAGGAAGGAGCGAATAGGGGGAGTAAATATGATGCAATTATTATAGGGTCTGGAATTGGAGGGCTTGTTGCAGCTACACAGTTGGCTGTTAAAGGAGCCAATGTTCTGGTATTGGAGAAATATATGATTCCTGGTGGGAGTTCTGGGTTTTACCAAAGAGATGGATATACTTTTGATGTTGGGTCTTCTGTCATGTTTGGATTCAGTGATAAGGTTGCTTTCTTTCTCATCTGTGTTTGTTTAGCCTCAGGTTCGGATTAGTTCATGTTTAGTTTTTTCATGCATTTGAAGTGGATTATGTAATTTGAGTAACTTATTGTGTTTAAGCATGTTTGAAGTTGCCATGGCTTTTAGTTTTCCTGGGTTGATGTGTGGTTTGATTTTTGGCAGGGGAATCTCAATTTGATAACTCAAGCACTGGCCGCGGTTGGGCGGGAGGTGATTCCTGATCCGACTACGGTTCATTTCCATCTACCAAATAAACTTTTGGTTATAGTACATAGAGAATACAGTGAATTTATCGCCGAACTCACGAGTAAGTTTCCACATGAGAAGGAAGGGATCCTTAAATTTTATGGCGAATGTTGGAAGGTCTGTTCGGATTGTGGTGACTGTTACTTACTGTGGTTTTCTATAGTTATACATTACTCACTTTTAGCACTTGTATGTGTATTTGGCTAGATCTTCAATGCTTTGAACTCGTTGCAATTGAAGTCACTCGAGGAACCAATATACCTTTTTGGACAGTTCTTTCGGAAGCCTCTTGAATGTTTGACGCTTGGTAAGGACTGCGAAACATTTAATTACTTGATGTGTAATTTTAAACATAAATAGTTTCATAGCGATCGAAATGATGGCCCCTCTTTGTCTACAGCTTATTATTTGCCCCAAAATGCCGGAGATATTGCTCGAAAGTACATTAAGGATCCCAACTTACTGTCTTTCATAGATGCTGAGGTGTGTGACAAAAATAATCTTTGTATTCCTAAAAAAAGAGAAGGGAAAATGAGTATTAGAGTCCGAGATAGTATTTATTTCAAGGTTTTTCTACTAATGCTGAAGTATTCCCGCAGTGTTTCATAGTGAGCACGGTTAATGCTTTGCGGACACCAATGATCAATGCAGGCATGGTAAGCTGTTCGATTAGTTTTTGGCAACTTTTGTCTTGTCTCTCTTATTATCGCGTCTCTCATCTGTAGATTGTGCCAGGTTCTATGTGACAGCCATTTTGGAGGAATTAATTACCCTGTTGGTGGTGTTGGTGGAATCGCAACGTCTTTGGCCGAAGGACTGATCGATCAGGGTAGTGAAATACTTTACAAGGCAAATGTGACTAACATCATACTTGATCAAGGGAAAGCTGTAAGTTCATTCTTAGTTCTGAAATTCAGTTCGATGCCTAAATCAATGATGGATCTACATGTTGTAAAATGTTATTTATTGCTTACAGAACTGTATTTCGGATCGACTTTTGTAGGTTGGAGTGAAACTGTCAGATGGAAGGGAGTTTTTTGCCCAAACCATAATATCGAATGCTACTCGATGGGATACCTTTGGTTAGTGTTAGGAAAGAACTAGTTACGTTCCGTGTACTGGGTTTTTCAGCTGTATTTTTGAATAACTGAATTGTAATCCGTGTGGTCTCTCAGGGAAGCTGTTAAAAGGAGAAAGCCTTCCAAAAGAAGAAGAAAATTTCCAGAAAGTTTATGTAAAGGCTCCATCATTCCTTTCAATTCGCATGGGTGTTAAGGCCGATGTTCTGCCTCCTGATACTGATTGTCATCATTTCATGCTCGAGGTATTTTCGTTTCTAATTGGCTTCCTTCGAACCAACTCTCTCAGACACGAAACTGATGAGTATAGATTTTCTTAGTAGTTAACTAATTGCTTCATTACATATTTGTTTCTCTATACGACAAGGATGAGTGGACAAGATTAGAGGAACCATATGGGAGTATCTTTTTAAGCATTCCAACTGTTCTCGATTCATCGTTAGCTCCAAAAGGCCGTCATATTCTACACATACTTACAACTTCTCCTCTAGAAGATTGGAAGGTAAGTTCAGGCCATATATTTAATCTAGAAGATCTTCCCATGTCCATTATCCCGACTGCCTATTTTTCAGTTATGTTACGGATTCTTTTTATATAATATGTTTTGGCTTATTGAATCATTTTATAAATATTATTATTTTGGTCGTACTAGGGACTTTCTCCAAAGGACTATGAGGCGAAAAAGGAGCTAATTGCAGAGGAAATCATTGGGAGGTTAGAAAAGATACTATTTCCGGGGCTTAAATCGTCCATTGTTTTTAAGGAGGTATATGCTTTATATTTATAATACTTTATGCCAATGTGGCTGTTACATGGTTATTTATTTATTTTTAAAAAAGGAAGAAAAAACAGTAAGATGTTGAAGACCAGAGTAACATTCTTATAAAAAAATGGAAAATGGGTTCCATCGTGAACTGAACAAAACCAACTTCTCGGTTTGTACACAAGTAAACACTCTGCATAGAGTAAATGCGACCATACTGTCCTAACAATTTTGATTCTACAGTTATGAAATCTTTTGAAAATCGCTTATAGGTAGGGACCCCAAAGACACAGACAGTTCTTGGCTCGTGACATGGGAATTTACGGACCGATGCCTCGTCAAATTCCCAAGGGCTTATTAGGAATGCCATTTAATACAACAGTGAGTCCCACAGTGAACTCCGCTTGGCTTTTTATGAATTAGGTAATTTTAACACTCTTTTAAGCTGTGCTGCTGGTTTGAGATGTACATGCAATGATAACTCGCAGGGTATTAGTGGTCTTTATTGTGTCGGAGATAGCTGCTTTCCTGGACAAGGTGTTATAGCGGTCGCTTTTTCGGGCGTAATGTGTGCTCATCGGGTTGCTGCTGATATCGGTTAGATGTCTCTTTTTTCCTAAACTAGTACAAAGATAGCATTATTGTCAATTTGAATTAGAAAAGAACGCATAGGAAGTGAGAATTTAATATAAGTCCATGTTGCTTGAACGTGGGGGCAATCATCCAACTAGAATACTTCGTTATTTTCATGTCAACTGCTTTGGCTATGGATGTTTCTGCCCTCCTGGTTGTCGTACATAGTTCTTTTTTCTTTCTTTTTTAAGGGCTTGAGAAGAAGTCTCCCATACTAGACGCCGCTCTTCTTCGATTGCTTGGTTGGTTAAGGACATTGGCTTAAGGTAACATACCTGGAGATACAACCCGTAAAACCAACATCTGCTTGGCAAGCATCACTAGCCGGCCGATTGGAGGTTCATAGAAATATTTTGTTGTTTTTTTCTCTTACAGGAAGTTGGACAAAAATATTTGTAGAAAAAGATAACATGTTAGTCGAATGCTTAAAGTTTCATTTTCTTTTTTGAGAAAATTTTGATCAAGTAACTTGATTTAATAAAACTTTACATTTCAACTGAATGCTTGAAAATGTTATCTAAATTTCCATGTCAGCACTTAAACAATTTGAACAAACAGACAACATTATAAAAAGTTGGACAGATCACATGGAATGAAAATACAGAGAATAAATATCAAATTTTAGAATAGAAAAAGGACCAAAACCATAATTTGAGCGAAGTAAATCATCTTTAAGCTCGGGAACACGTATTCATCTTCCGCAAAGACAAGTATGCCAAGAGACGGCACCATGTCCTGGTATTGAACCTTTAGAAGAAGCTTATAAGTGTGATAGTTAAAAGACATACCGAATCCAGGATATGAACACCGGCACTCTCTGCAAAATCGAAAGTGAATTTCAAACACGAATACTCGAACAAAAATGAATGGTCGGACAAACTTTGACTTCGGATTACATGAAGCTGTTCATTGTTGTTGATAAGATTTGTTAGCCTACCTCTACAAAATAGCCACCAGCCAGCATGAAGGTCATCACAGTAACTGAAGCCAGTGTGGTGGCTCTCTTTAAGTCCATTAAAGAGGCTCCAATTGCTAGTCCAAGACCCTGCAAAAGCAGCCATATTCCATGGTTGATATTACACATTAAAGGTATCTTTTGAACTATCAATTGCTGATGGGGCGAACCTGAGCAGCAACGATGCAGAGGAAGACTGTAACCATGCTGAGGAAGAAGGCATCAGCACTCAGTCTCAGGCCAGCCATGAAATAAACTACTAAAATGGAAAGCACTGGTAATATAAGATCGAGCGGAAGGTCGCTTGTGGTTCGAGCTAAGAAGTAAGCACTCGATCTATACATGTCTGCTGCTCTTCTTTGTTAAGCATTGCTCTTTCTTGAGGGAATGTGAAGATTGCTGTGAAAACAGGGAAGAAACCCCAGAAAACAGCGATGAAAAACAGCAGTCCCGCCTGCAAGTTTCTCCAGGTTATATTGTTAGTGTATTCGATTCGGAAAAACAAATCTTGATGGCCTCTAATGGCGAAACAGATGATAAAAAATTTACCTGATCTTGACGGCCTTAATTGGTTTTACTATCTGATTGCCACCATAGTAATCCCAAGATGACTGCTGTGGAAAGAACTTGAGTGATTCTCAACCAGCTGAAATAATCATGCATTCTTTCTTTGATCCCTCTGATGAACAACATGCAGTATTGTTGCCACCAGCTCGCTCCCCACTGCCGTTTCGAAGACGACACTTTCAGTTTTAGTTCTTCGTCTAAGGGAAGAGGAGCCATAATTTTCTTCTCGTTTTCTGTAAATCTTGACTCGTAGGCTTCCACAAGGTACTGCTTTCAAATGAAAGGACCATTAAGCATATTACTGTTTTCGACGTCGAAATTAGCCATGGAAATGGGAAGTATTTTACCTCGTGGACAACCTCCGGTGGTGGCTTCCCGTTTCGCGTTTCGGTTTCAGAATTCTCCATTTGAACTTTGTCTTCTAGTTCCGAGGGCACGGAGATATCATTAAGGTTCCCATTTGCGAGGTCGAGCAGAAACTCTGCTGGATTCATGGAAATTAGAGGTGAGCATCCTATAGACGAGAAATAAACCATTGCTTCCGAAGCTTTCCCGAAGTACAACAAACTGCCTTTCCCTAAGAGAATCAACTTATCGAATTTGTGAAAGAGTCTACTTCATGGCTGGTGGATCGTTGTTATCACAGTCTTCCCGGCCTGCAGATAAGTGTGCAAAATAAATTACAAAACATTTTCGAATTTCGAATTACAGGTTTGGCTTGAGATATCAAACCTCAGCTATGTCCTGTAATGTTTGAACTGTCCTTAAAGCTGTTGTGGAATCCAAACCGGAGGTCGGTTCATCGAGGAACAGAAGGGAAGGGTTGATTATGATCTCGATACAAACTCGTTTCCTCTCCCCGCCTGACATGCCGCGGACGAACGAGCTGCCGATCATCGTGTCCTGGCATCTATGTGTGTCACAATTGCAAGAACAAGTTTAGAGACTCGAAAAAGCAAAGCGTATCGGAGAAAGCTGAGATGAAGTACCTATCCAAGCCTAGCTCATAAATGACATCTAAGGCTCGTTTTTCCTTCTCCTGTCTCGTCAACGCCGGCGGCAGTCGCAGAAGAGCTGCATATGTCAATGTTTCTTTCACCGTAAGGTGAGGAAACAAGACATCATCTTGAGTCACGAATCCAATCCTGTCGTGAATACGACTAATATTATTCCAATTCTTATAATTTGACACGTCCAATTCACCGAAGCATGAAGTTTTACATTCTTACCTGCTTTTAAGAAACTTGGAGTAAGGCTGGTCGTTATACGAAATCGAGCCGCCTATCGTCGACTGAGTTAATCTGCCGCCGAGTAGATTAAGAAGTGTGGTCTTCCCACTGCCTGAAGGTCCCATAAGTGCAAGAACTCCGGGGTTTACTGAACCTGAGATTCCATACAATATATCCTTCTCTACACTACTTGTCATTCCTTTGATAATCACCTTGTAAGTCACATCTGTGAACTGCAGATTTTCAGGATTCAAATAAAACAACCTTTATTAACACTTGAAAACTTCTTAAAATATGTATATAAAAATAAAATAATCTATGCCGGACACATACTCGAATCCAAAACAATATAACAATTCTCCATCCTTTGCCTGTCCAAATAGATGGGTTACTAACAAACACAGATTTCAAGACCTGAAAATGCTATTGGGAGCGAATACTGGGATATCTTCACGTTTAAAAACCGTTACCTTCAAATAAATTGGCAAAGTAGGCTCTGTTTGAAATTTTGGCTTGCAAGTTCCAGCTTCAATATCTTCAGCTGCAATTTATTATTTGCTTAAGAAATCCAGATAACTGATAACATGATACCACTCATAATTCACTGATTAATATCTAATAAGATTTGCTGATAATCACATATTTCTTAACATGTGCTATATTTATGTTTATAAGAAGTTCAAGTACCACATATATTCCATTCCATACATATATATACATATATAGCACGAACGAAGTGACTTCAGCGGTAAAAAAATTGTTATTATTCTTTGAGGTCCCGAGTTTAAATACCATAAATATCAAGGATATAAGCGTTCAATATGAAAATGGTTGAGAATGTTATTTGAACATATATTATCTTGTATTTAACTAAGATTAATCAAATATATATATATAGGGGTAGGATCCAACTCTTTTAGTTTTACACATTTTTAAGATCATTGAATGAGAGAAATTAAAAGTTGAGATTAACGGTACAAAATGAGTTCTTCACTGGAAAAAAAAACAAGGAGTTATTCTCAGTATTTGATTTCCCTCAATCCAATAATCCTAAAAGTGTATAAAACTAAATTTTTTTTATATAATATAAGTGGATCTTAACGCGTGCACACACATTTAGATAGGGGTTTAGTGTATATATACATTTAGATAGGGCTTTAGTGTGTATATTTATTAAGCCTTTCATTTATAATAGATACAAAATTCAAGAAGCAAATGGAATTTTATAACTAAATCTCTAATGCCTTGCACGTCATCAAGCCACCTTAAGCCTACTTATCCAGTTTTTATTTCTTCTATCCGAGGCCATCATGTGAAAAAAGCCAGTGTTTCTATCAACTTCCAGAATCCATTGATTTCTGGGAAATGTTTTATAACTAAATCTCTAATGCCTTGCACGTCATCAATCCACCTTAAGCCTACTTATCAAATTTTTATTTCTTCTATCCGAGGCCATCAAGTGAAAAAAGCCAGTGTTTCCATCACCTTCTACAATCCATTGATTTCTGGACTTTTGTTTCCGTTCTCTTTCCTCTTTTCTTAAAAAATCGCACAAGGAAGATCTTAGCAATTATATTTCAGACTGCAGCGCATCATTTGGACCATCCTCATGGATCTGCAGCTCCAAGCCATTTATTTTCTCTTCAGTTTCTTTAATTTTGCCTTTCAGACTCAAACTTCTTTCTTTTGGTAATCATTCTTTGATGGCCACTTTTGAACCCTTGAGAAGATTTCCAATCCCTGAGCCTTGAAGTGAAGAGAGATTACCCTTTATCATACCATTGAAATTCAAATCATCCAACCAATGGTTAAAAAAAGTTGAAGGGTCTAGGTCCCGATCAGAATCTTTGGCAAGGATAGGGTTTTGGTCTGAAATTGATTTAAGCAGAGCCTCGAGCACCAGGTTAGGGAACATCTGAAAGATTTTAGGGGAGACCATCAAATGATCGAGTTTGCACAGTGTGGCGTTTTCTCTAAAATTACTCTAGTAAATCTACTTCCTTTGATGACATCCTTCAACCTGTAGGAAACCTTAAATTCTCTCCCACTTTGTTCTTTCATGTTATCTTTTGAAGACTTTTTAGACGGTTACCTCCCTCCCCATCAACATATTTAGCCTTCGATACAGCGATGAAGAAACCGTCCATCTTATGGTTATTGTCTTTTTCAATCGCCATCAGCATGCCTGCCTCTAAATTATATCTGATAAAAGTGAAGGTCGTTCTCTCAGATCTTTTTTTATTCCAGTAAGCTATGTAGACATCGCCAATCTCCCCATATGCCCTGAAAGCCTCCCATAGTGATCTTCTATGAATACGCTTGCTAACCCTATCAACACAAACTTTGAATCTCTTATCATTTCCAAAATCCCCGCTCTTTTTGCTTCTATCGCCTTCATGACTTGCTAACTGACTTCTTCTATAGTAGGGATTATAGTTTATGTCGAAAGATCCGCCTTCATCTCCACCTCGAATTGTTCCTCTTCTCTCGCCTTTTCTTCTCCCTCTCTCTCCCCCTCTCGCCTCTATTATAGTGAGCTGGATCAAGAATCTATCTTTTTTAAATGATTAAGTTGGTAATTGAAGATATTTATCTTTGAGCTGGCTGTTTGTGAGTGATGGTGGTGACTGGTGAGAGTAATTGAATGGTGAAGACGAATGAGGCAACAAGGTAGTCGGGTATCAGTTAAAGCGAGACTGTGAGAGAGATGCAAAAACGAGAGAGCATTTTTTATTTATTAAAATAATATATATATATATCAGGTACCGGGTAGTCGGTATCAGGTTTAAAGATAATTTTTTTGACTCGAGCCCGACCCGGAAATTCGAAAAAAAAGTGGGTCAGGTATCCAACCCGTAAATTCAGATCTTTTTATTTTGAGTACCTGATAGTTTTGAATCGAGTAGCCAGATAATCAGGTCGGGTTATTCTGGTCGAATATTTTTAAACAACCCTAAATTACTAATGTACATAGATGGACTATTGGGATATGTGAGACAGTCGTTCTCCTAAAACTTTAAGATATTTTTATATTTTATTTTATATTATATATTTTTTTGATAATTTATTTTTATTCTTTAAAATTTTATAAGTTTAATCCTCTAACATAAAATCTTACATTTATTTTTAATTACGTGTATTTGTTATTACTTCACATATATTGATTGTTTTCTTTTATGTTTCGATATTTAGGTTAGCAAAGACTTTTAGGTTTATTTCTCGTCTTTTATATATGAATTTTTTATTTTAGTTTTCTATGATATTGTGTAGACATATTATTGATGGACAACGAGTAAGATTACGATTCATTGTGATTCAAATAGTGACAAATGAAGAGATTTAATTGATGATTCAGTTCTTTTAAAATGAGGGAAATAAGTCGGTTCTAAGAGTGACAGAAGAAGAAAAGAGAAAAGGTTTTTCATTTTCTAAAATGATTAATTCAAAAAAATGTTATTTATCTTTACTTTTTGTATATTATGTAATTTGAATAGTATGAAAATTATATTAAAATGAAAATTTTAAAATATATTAAATTATTTATGTAGATTTTTTTAACAAAATAAAAATATATAAAAATTATAAATATTAAATGATGTATTTTTAAAGTAATAATACAACTAAACTTGGATAATAAAGAATAATTTTATTAATAGATAAACTTAAATAAAATTTTGAATTCATATATTACATGTGAGGCTAAACATGGGCCTTGTTGAATTCGGCCTAATCTAGCCCATTTATACCTCTACAAGAGACTCTACCACACGCCTACATGTACTTGTTAGTAATTTCGGTACGAGGGTGAAACTAGAAATTTTGTGTTGGGAAGATCGATGTAAAATTAAAAGATTCAGAGGGTTCAGTTGTGTCAAAATAATTTAAATTGAATATTAATATAGTTTAGGAAGCAAATGATTCATTAAATCTTATACTGATTTAGAATGTTACAACTTTTAAGGGGACTAGACAATAATTTTACCGTTTAGGGTCAGTCTGACAGTGCCGTACCGGCAAGTGCAAAAGGAAACCGTGATTTAAGCTAGGTAATTTAGACCTTTGAAGATATATTAGAAGACGTCCATTGCATGTGCATGCGTTTAATTATTATTGCCAAAAACAAATCGATTTCCATGCAGCCATCGGATGACTGATTCATAGGGTTTTACCATCCAATAGATCAGTATTACTGGCGGTTTTTAATATTAATAATATGATGTAATCAGGAGAAAATATTTTTTAAGAAAAAACAACTTGCATTTAATAATAGTTACAATCATATAAAATAACAGAGTTTCTGTAACTTCACAACTGTGTTGAGAGGTCGATTGGTGACACTAACTCAATCAAACATTTAATATATAATGTATATGATAGAATATTTTTTTTTATCTTTTTATAATCACTAATATTCGACTCATCGATTGATTAAATCCAAAATGAATGCTATAAAAATATGTTCAAAAAATTACTCTTTTTATAACGTTTTAGAACTATTGACTTGACAAATTTTTAAAAATTTTCAAAACCATATCTAAACTTACGTTTTAGTTATGTTTTGATCACCCGCCATTAAAAAATTAATAGAACTATTGACTTGACAAATTTTTAAAAATTTTCAATGATAATGTGATATTATTTTATGATGACACGTTAACACCACCATCAATTTTTAACAGCGCGTGATCAAAATGAGACTAAAATATAAAGTCAAGTATAATTTTTAAAAAAATAATTGAATGGTAAAAACGAAACCACGAGATAATTTGGTGACTAACACGTAATCTGCCCTTAATTTCCCAGAACATAAGGTCAAGGTTAGTTAATTGTGAAGGATAGTTGGTTTGGCATTTTTTTTCATTTATTTTATACATTAAAAAAATCTGGTTTGACATTCTTGGAATTAAGGATTGGATGGAAAAAAAAAAGACTTTGTCTTGACTGAATCTGTCTTAACTCCCCTTGCTGTTCCAAGTCTTTGAAAATGTAGCCGGCAGATTCTACCAAAACACAGCAGAGATATATTCAAAACCCAGACCCATACCCAGTTCTGTCTCTACCCAAGCAGGCATTGACTCTTTCTTGCTGCGGTATATGTATATATACACACACATGGTTGGTCACTAATTAAGCTTAAAACCTCAATTCACTCTCAAAAATCTTTTCTAATGGGTAGTGAAAGTCGTGAAACCAAGAACAACTCCAGTAGCGGAAGAAAACTGCAAGGTTCAAGGCCTTCAGCTTTAAGACTAGGCGGCATCAAGAAATCATCACATGGTAATCCGAACCGAATTTCCAAGGCTATTAAACCCCTTGTAATCTATCTCAGCTCACCCAAGATTATCCACGTAAGTCCGGACGAGTTCATGAACGTTGTGCAGCGCCTTACCGGGAAGGACTCGACGAACAAGCCGTCATCGGCATTGATGTCTCCCATAGAGGATGATGAATCGATGAAGAAGATGAGTAAGTGGGACACTTTGTTCGATGGTGATGATCAAGTCCTTGGAATGTCTCCAACTTCCCTGCATTTCTTAGCTTGTGTATAGGAAAATAATTCATTACAAACATGTTTGTTATCCATCCTATATTCATCTTGTTCTTGTTGTAGATGATACTATAAGATCATTTGATTTTTATGAATAAAATTAAATTCAAGTATCAAACATAAGTATATATATAACCTTTAAAATTATTATTATAATCAAACATTATTTATTTCTTGAAAACTAACCATTATGAAGCAGAAAAACTTGACACTATCAAATCAAAATAAACAACAATCACAATCAATTTACATGACGTTTTAAATCAAATATTAATACCAAATAAAACCAATTTTATATGACTATCGAATACCTAAATTCATTGACTAGGTATTATTACTGTTGTTAAAAATAATATAATCGTGAATATTTTATTATCATGAAAATTTTAAAATTTAAATAAAAAACTAAATCAAGTCATCAAATAACTTGAAATATCAATGAGATTAACAACGATAACTCTAGCGAACTAACCATTGCTGAGAAAAGAAAAGAAAAAGGAGAGGATACTTGAAGCGAAATCATACAAGAATCTGATATATACCGGAAACCAGAGCAATAAAAACATAGCTTAAGCTAAAATCTCATAAATCATAGGATTCATGCGTTCGCAGCAAAATGTATTCATTCAATGGTGAGAAAACTTTTTTAAAAAATGTTAAAAATGAACGAACGTAGAGCAATATACCAAAAGCTACTCCAATGGAGCCTATACATGAATTATGCTAGTTTTAAAGTATAGTAAAGTCCAACAGTAACTATTTACATAACATGTATACTACTTACTTGCTTCGACGATTCCGTTTCCAGTAAAATAAGGATATAATCCACTGAAAGAAAAATTTCACAAAGATGAGATGTCAATATTGAACCAGATATTCTTCATGTAATATGCAACTTATTTCTGCATAGTCTATCCTATAGGTAGGCAGTTCTAATGTCAATTAGTTTTGAAAACATGGAACTCATCTTGCAGAACACCTTTATGAATATAATAGTATATTCCAGCTATTTCAACAGTAATATAGAACATTATAACTAAAAGAAGAGTCAATTTGGAGAGCACCGAATAAAAAACCCCAACTAAATTGAAAAGTTCCAAGAATAAGGCCTCACAAAATATACAGACATGAGAACGTCAATAATAGAGCCAGATGGTGTAAAATATATTCAAAACGCAACCTTCTGTTCAATCAAAGATTACCTTGAAGAATGAAGTGAATGGAAGGCTTTCAAGAATAGATGGCTTCCTCACAGTCACTTGTCTTTCAGGTGACATTTCCTTGCACAAATGTTGAGCTATTTCCTTCAATAATACCAACTGTGCGTTTTCAGTTCGCATCGATATTATTGCTTGTCTCATTGATTCCCTATCAGCCTCAAGGGCCTGAAGCCTCGCGTACAGCTTCTTTATATCGGGATCACAAACATCGGGCAGATCAAATGCATCCCTTTGACTGTATCCATAATCATCACGATCTCCAACTCCAGGTATAGGCTTGGAGGTTCCCTCATATGGCACCCCGGTATGGATTGAATCAATCGTATAAACTCTGTCACTCATATCATCTTCAATTTCCGAAGCATTATCCATTCTTCTCGAGCCGGAAATCTTGTCCGTTTCTGAAATGAACTCCATCCTCTTGAAGCTATTATCGAACCTGGGAGAATCACCGATGAATTCTGAACCGGTCTCTTTAGGAAGGAACGAATTTGAACTATCACCATCCTTCAAAAAAAAAAAAGAAAAAAGAATTTGAACTATCACCCGAAAGCCTCCTTGAATGCTTGGTAGCCTAGGAGATTGACCAACTATTACCTTCTCTGAAACATTCTTTGTTGCAGGGTAACATCCATCCCCATGACTCAGATGACTGCTGCTCAGATTCCTCTCCATTATGCAGATCCTTTGTTCCAGATTTCTCAAGTATTCTCGGGGGGTCTCGACAAATGAATATTTCTCGATATCTTCAACATAATCACCAGGATTCTCGTTCAAACTGCACTTCGGAGGTGGATAATCATATGGAAGGAAATCATCTGAATCACCAAAGTTCTCAGCCATGTTGTGAAACTCCCCGTCCGGCTCACCTTCAACCTCTTCCTCTGTAAGCCCATAACTCAACATCCTATGTTTGTAAGCCTGAGCTTCGCATGTAAGAGCTTGAATAGTCTGCTCTCTCTTAAACAACAGATCCTCCAATACCATTATGGCCTCCTGGTCATGTGCCATTTTCTCGTCGGCATAACTCTTGAATTGCCGTGCCTCCATTTGGAGCTCCGCCTTCTCACTCTGCAACTTCAATATCATCGACATGGCCTCAGTAGCAGCCGATGATGAGGCATTTCTCTCTTCCTCCAAATCTCTATTCAACTCCTGTATTGTAGCCTGTTGGCTGCTAACCGTCTCCCGTAAAGCAGCACATTCATTCTCGATTTGGACTTTAGCATTGGAGTCAAGATCCAACTCCGGAACAGAAAACCTGTTTGTTGTCTCAAACTCATCGTATTTTCGTTTCACAGACCGAAACCAAGTACTAGAAGGATGACCACACTCGCAGCATTTTACCAAATCTCTTGGAATTGAAACTGAAGAAACTTTTGACTCCATTTATCAATATATGCATTCAAACTATAGCAATCTAATTATTTACTGACAATTAAATAAAATAAAATAAACAATCTAAAGAAAATATAAGAACTCATAAAAGTTCTCTCTTGAGTCTTGGATCCTCCAATGAATATTTGCCCTCCTTTTTACTCGACCCACAAGCTACATAAATTCCTCCTGGATAAATCAATCACAAAGAAAAGTTCCTGAAAAAAATTAATGAAAGGCATGCAATTAAAAAGTTCCCTTTTAGAAATAAATTCTACAGGAATCCTTACAAACAATTCAGTTAACATTCAAATACTAAAACTTTCTCCAGAAAATCTAATTGAAAAGGATTTTTTTTATGAAACAGAGAGAAGGGGAAAATGAAACTTGTCATTGCATTTTCCCGCGAATACAAACATCTAGAGATGAAAATTCAAGCTCTGTCTTGTTTCTAATTTTATCAAACTTGTCATTTGAAAGAAAACCAATCACCTGACACCGAGCCCAATAGCCAGAAAACGGTTTCCCAAGCGAAAACCGGTAATCATTGCAATTGTGTTTGGGGGAACAGGGAAAATTGAAAAGAAGATCAGAAAGTGGAAGCCCTAACCTTTCCTTGTTGGATGTTTGTCTGTTTGGTGGGTGGGAAAGTGTTGTTTGTTGTTCAGTTTCGTTAAGGTTTATCGATTTCCGTGTCGACCATAAACGACAACTACCTGAGTTTTTGATTGAATTCTATGGGAAATACTTACACCATCCAATCAACTATCGCCATGTCAGATTATTTTTATTCTTTAATTAACAAATAACAAGTCAACAAAAATCTAGGAAAATAATGGTGATACGACGCTAAAGATCAGCTCTTGTATACTTTTTTTCTTAAAATATATTAAAAAAAAATCAATATAATATCTTTTTTACAGTTGTCTTTTAGTCTTGTCTTTTGATTCGTTCTAATTTTTATTATATTTTAATCTTTTAATATTATTAAGTTGTTTAGTATTTCAGTAACTGTGGTTTGATTTGTTGCTATTATTAACTTTTATATATTGAACAACACATATTGTTTTAATGATAAATTATTTTGTATAATATTTGATCATTTTGTAAATAAACTAATTTCATTAAATCACAATCAGCAGAACTCTTCATTTCAATAATACTCGACAAAAACAAACTTGCCCACTTGGCAAACAAAACAGCATTGCATGTTTAGAAAACAAAAAATGGATAGCCTATGAAGTAGTGACTAAAATAATAAAATGCGAGGGTGTAATGCAAGTAATTTACCTCTTTGATGATCCCTTTGCAGCATTGATAAGCTCATCGGCTGAACACTCTGCAATGCTTTTAATGTTTCACCCAAACTCAAGAGTTCTTTACAGCATTGATAAGAACCAAATTCTTTACAATCAAGAGTTCTAGTCATTAACCCAAACCCACTGAGCATAATTCATTAGAATAAGCAGCAGAGAGCTCAAATTGGAGACAGACAGCAGGTAGAGGAAACAAGCATTTCATATTCAAAAAATAGCTTGCTTCTAAGAAGCCTGCCTACCTTCCCTGAAAATAGCTTTTCACTTCAATGGATGTCCTGCTGACTCTCATATACAAAAAATGGAGATGACCCACCCAAGCCTGTCCTGTGCCATGCCCTTTCTGATTGGTTTCCTGATTTGCAGGATAAATATTCAACATATGGATATTTATCCGGAAGCCACTAATTCTTTTGATGTTTGGACGCTTCTAAGAAACCGAGAGAGCCCATGCTTCAAATGCCGAAAGCCAAGATCAAGGAATATGTCACCGGGTAGGACTTTTACTTCACTCAAGGAAGGCAAGGTGGTTCCGTGCATTCCAGATATAGTTCTGGTAGCAGACCTTTGGCATTAGGATAGTCTATCGAAGCTGGTTATTCATGAGATTGTCACGAGGAACCGGTGGATATTCTGGAAGGAAAAGTTCCGGAATGAGAGATTGTGTGATGGATGCTTCAGCTCAAATGGTCAGTCTCAACCGAGGAGTTGGAGCTAATGATCAATTTCCGGTTACGTTACGTCTTTACAGTCCAGCATTTTATTAGGCCATTTAACTTCGGTTACCAGTTTTTGTATTTTTAATCTATGGATTTTGTTGAACTTTATTATTCCTCATTTTAGTTTTCTTTGGTTGAAGAAAATAACCCAATATATGTAATAAAGGAGATACATGTAAAATAAAAATGAAAAGTTCAAAACATAAACGAAAATCCGAATATTATTCATCTTCTAAATTTCTTCTTATGGAAGAGATTAGAATAACCAAGTGTCCTCTCAAGTCTCTCACTCCCTCAACGTGCTAAAAATAAAATTTTAACAGATTGATCAAGGGTAGAAAAATATTGATCCAAAATTCAATCAAAATGAAATAATATTGGGGGGAAATCCACATACAGCTATATATTGTGGAGGCTGAAGCTTTCTTCATCTCAAGTCTATGGCTTGTTAAAGTCGTATGGCATGAAGCGCCTTTTACCATCTTCAATCTTCACTAGTTTCGTTCTTTGATTAAACTTCCGAACCCTTGACAGAATTCTCCATTGTTGCTTCTGGAGCTTCAGCATCCTCGACAACAGTCTTCGGAGCTTCTTCACTATTTTCATTTGACAGTGGAACTTCTTGCGATGGCAGCTTTGGTTCAGGATCCTTGGTTTCGGTTTCAGAAACTTCTTCACCATCTCTCTTTAATGGTGGGACTTATAGTGACCGCGGCTATGCTTCAGAATCTTTAGTTTCACTTTTATTAGCTTCTTCACTATCTTTGCTTGATGGAGTAACTTCTAATGGAGGCAATGCTCTGTGTCGTAACCGGTTTTCGTCCGGGCACGAAATATTAAATTTTGGCGGGGAAATTGATGTGAATAAATAATTTTGAAAATAATTTTAGAGTCGCCATCGGCCTTTTGGGTCAGGTAGGTCGAATACCTAAAAATTATCTTTAAAAAAAAAAAAGTTTTTTTGAGAAAACATTATTTAAAAGATGCACTGATCTGCGTTTTATAACCAAAAATTCGTTCTTTTTAATAATAAAAAGGAATTCGTGGTCGGTTACGTTTAAGGAAGGATTAGCACCCCTACAACGCCCAAAATTGGTACTTTTTAATTATAAATTGTCTCTATTATTAAAATTTAAAAATCCAAAAATATATTTAATTTATAATCCTATTATTTCAAAATTATATAAAAAATATTTATTTATTTAAAAATATCCGAAAAGAACTTCTAGGTGCCTTAAGACAGCTCTTTTCTTTGATATTGATAAATATTAATTTAAATAATATTGTTTACTTTTTAATTTTAAAATATCAGAATAGGACATCCAGTTGTATTAAGACTGTCCTTTTCTTCGATATTAAAAATAAATATTAAAAAAAAATACTATTTATTATATGTATATTTATGAATATATAAAAAATGTTTAACAATATAATAAAATAAAAATATTACTAAAACAATATATTTAAAAACAATAAAATAAATGAAGACATATAAAATGAATAACTAAATTATAAAAATAAAACTAATTACTAATTACTAATTAATAATTAATTGAAATTATAGAGTTTAAATATTTTATTTTCTAATTTAATAATTTAGTGACCAAAATGAAATTATTTAAAATTTAAATTTTATAATAGAATAAATTAAAAATATGAACTAGGGATAAAAAAATTATTTATTAAAATTAAGGGATTAAATCTGTCATTTATCCTAAATATATTATTTTAATAAAAAGGACTAAAATGAATAAAATTAAAATTCAAAGACTGAATTAAAATTATTATAAATTCAGTTTAGTGACCAAAATGTAAAATTTACAAATACGAAGGACTGCGGAAGGGATTTAACTTTTCCATAATTACGCGCATAGTCCTTCCCGAAACGACGTCGTTCGGGAAGGACTATAAATGATCCATACCGGCTGGCCCGAAGGGCCAACCATTTCATTTCTTTTCTTCCCTCTCTCTCTCTTCTCTGAGAGAGAGAAATTTCTCTCGCTTCTCTCTAACACAGAGAGAAGCCCAGCCGGCCGGCAGCCGTTAGCCGGCGTTCATCCGCCGTCATCCACCGCCGCCGGCCACCGTCTTCGGTGGCCGGAAAAATTTTTCTTTTATCTAAACGTAGATCGGACCGTCCTAATGACGGTTCCGATGTTTTTTTTTTCGTTAAACGGCTCCTAATCGGAGTAAATCTTGAAAAATACCTTCGGTTTTCGAAGGTTTGCTGTGGAGCGTGGAGGCGCGTGGTTACTCCGGTGGTGGTGTAGCTTTCCTCAGTAAGTCTCTTCTTCCTTTTTCTCTCTTTTTTCTTCTGGTTCTTTGCTGCTGAGATCTTTGGTACTAGTTTGTTTTTTTTCTTTCTCTGTATTTTTTTTCGTTTTCTGTTTCTGTCTCTTCTTTCTGTCTCTCCGTCCTTTTTTTTTTTTCGCAGGTGGGTGGTGGCTTTTATAGCCACCACCGGTGTTCGTCTCGGATCGGTCCGAAGAGGGGGCTTCGGTGAGTCACCGGACTACCAGTGGTGACTCACCCCGTAGCCTTGCATGGACGGCTGGTATATGATCTTCTGGAGTCTTCGGTTGGGATGTGGCAGCGGCGGAGGCGGCGAGGGCTGTCGGCAGCCGCGTGGAAGCTGGAGCGGCGCCGCGTGGCCCTAGGGTATCAAACCCTAGGGTTTCCTTCTGGCATCATCTGGACCGTTGGATCTTATCAGATCCAACGGCTGTGAGCTGAGGCGGCTGATCAAATTAGGGTTAGGAAACCCTAACTGGAAACCCAAATATTTAGGGTTTCTGGTTGGATTTGGACCGGTTTTAGTTGGTTTGTAACTGGGCCGGTTTAATTGTAACTGGTTTGTAATTTATATGGATTTAATATATTTAATAATAATAGTAAAAATAATAATAATAATAATAATAAAAATAATAATATTAATAATAATAATAATAATAATATGGATAAAAAATAGTATCTTCAGCTGCCCCTCTTTGCCCATTCTTGTGTTAACAAGAATAGGGCAAAGATGAAAAGATAATAAAATTTTTTATCCATTTGACTTTACTTTGATCATAATGGAGATATTGAGTAAATTCTTCTCTCTCTCCAAATAAGTTCTTCTTATTATGAACTTTCTGCTGGGGATGATGATGACCTCCTTTCTGTGATAGAGTCATTCAAAAGGTTGAATAAGTTCTTGATGAGTTCTTCTCATTATGAACTTTCTCTTCTTTCTTCAGATAATATCAAACAAAGGTTGAACAAGCTCTTCTCATTATGAACTTCTTCTTCCTTCTTCAGATGAGTTCTTTTCATTCATGAACTTTCTCTGGCAATGTTGATCCATCAAATGATGAATTTAAACAAAAAGTTGAACAAGTTCTTCTCATTATGAACCTCTTCTTCCTTCTTCAGATGAGTTCTTCTCATTACGAACCTTCTCTGGTAATGTTGATCCATCAAATGATGAATTTAAACAAAAAGTTGAACAAGTTCTTCTCATTATGAACTTCTTCTTCCTTCTTCAGATGAGTTCTTCTCATTATGAACTTTCTCTGGAAAAGATGATCCACCAAATGATGGATTCAGGTAAAAGGTTGAACAAATTCTTCTCATTATGAACTTCTTCTTCCTTCTTCAGATGAGTTCTTCTCATTATGAACTTTCTCTGGAAAAGATGATCCACCAAATGATGAATTTAAACAAAAAGTTGAATAAGTTCTTCTCATTATGAACTTCTTCTTCCTTCTTCAGATGAGTTCTTCTCATTATGAACTTTCTCTGGCAATGAATGATCCATCAAGTGGATTTGAAATCTTTGCTAAAATCTTTGAAATTTCTGTTAACAATTCAACAAGAATAAAAATGAATGAAAATGCATCTATTTTTGCAAATGCCTAAATATGATGCATGAATATTAAGTTGTTTGATTTCAGACTGGTGAATTGAGTATTTCTTCAATTATAAAAACCCAATATATCTGTCTTCTTCAAATCAAAGAATCTATCATTTTTGACAAATGTAGATGTAGATATAATGTCACAAAACCTCTTGAGAATAAAACTCAATAGTATAAACTTTTGAAAAGCTTGCATTCAGGCAACATGTCGATTCTGATAACAACTCATCTGATTATGAAGTGACCTTTCAAGATGATTTCACAGATATCGATAGTTCTTTTAATACCGAGAAATCTTGAATTCTGATTCTGATGAGGAGAATAAACTGTTATACTTGACAAAAATGGGATTCTCAAAGGCTGAAACTTCAATAGCCATGTAGAGATGTGGTCCAAATTCATTAATTGCAGAATTGACAAATTTTATATGCTGCTCAAATGACTAAGGCTGCTGATGCACTTCTTTAGATCAAATAACTCAAAGAACACTTCCAGAAGATGCTATTGAGTATCCTTATTTTTACTATGAGCCAATTTATCTTCCAAATTCAATGATTGTTCTGTCCAACCAAATCAGATAACTCAAAGAACACTTCCAGAAGATGCTATTGGCAAATTCATCTTCTAAATTCGATGATTGTTCTGCTAAACCAGGTCAGATAACTCAAAGAACACTTCCAGAAGATGCTATTGGCAAATTCATCTTCCAAATTCAATGCTTGGTTCTGTCAAACCAGGTCAGATAACTCAAAGAACACTTCCAGAAGATGCTATTGGTAAATTCATCTTCTAAATTCAATGATTGATTCTGTCCAATCAGATCAGATAACTCAAAGAACACTTCCAGAAGATGCTATTGGCAAATTCATCTTCCAAATTCAATGCTTGATTCTGTCCAATCAGATCAGATAACTCAAAGAACACTTCCAGAAGATGCTATTGGCAAATTCATCTTCTAAATTCAATGATTGATTCTGTCCAATCAGATCATATAACTCAAAGAACACTTCCAGAAGATGCTATTGGCAAATTCATCTTCTAAATTCAATGATTGATTCTGTCCAATCAGATCAGATAACTCAAAGAACACTTCCAGAAGATGCTATTGGCAAATTCATCTTCCAAATTCAATGCTTGAACTGGGATATCACAGTACTTATTCGATGTAAAGCCAGAATTTGTAGATTCGAAGCATTTCCATGCTATTACACTGAAAAGGGCTATATAATTCTGCCAATTAAAAACAAAGTTTCTCTTATTATGCTTCATTCATGTGCTGATGCTTTTCCATTGACAAAGAAATGATGGCTTTCATGGGATCCAAGAACAAAGTTGAACTGTTTATAAACATGTACAGGAAGTGCCAAATTGACAGAAAGGATCTGTAAGGCTTTTGAAGCTTATGACAATGAGCCACCTTCGAGTGTCCAGAAGTATGTTCTTGATGAGTGCTGAAAATGGAATCTAGTATGGGTTGGAAGGAATAAAGTTACTCCACTTGAACCTGATGAGGTGGAAATGCTTCTAGGTTTCCTTAAAAATCATATACAAGGATCTGTATAGAAACATGTTTCCTAGTGATATCAATGTCTTGTTTCTTTTTGCTGGAATCAGTACTGCAAAGATCATCTTCTACTGTTTTGAAAACAGATGTGCAAGAACTGAATGGTGATCGGTTGGAGCAATTGATGAGTAGATTTGGCGGATTCGACCTTGTTGTCGGTAGCACCACTTGTAACAATCTTGACGTTCATGGCTTTAAGCTAGTGATGATTTGCCTACTTTGTATTCCATGTACTTAAAAGTATTAACATAAAGTGATATTCAGAAATCTTTAAATTATTTCAAAATGATGTTAATTCAATAGAAAAGAATAAATTGAATTTCCAAAAATAAATTGACTTTCAAATAAATTGAACTTGAAATAGATATAATTGTATTCAAAGTTATGGCAAGCATAAGAATAAAAATTCAAATGTCTCAACAAATTATAAGCATAAGTATTTCTAAATTAATCAAGTTGACACAATTTAGAGTAATGATGTAAGCTTTTGTCTGGAAGATCTCAAACGTTGTCAAAATGCTTGTAGATGTGAAGTTTCTCCCAAACTGTCAAAATCTTAAGAGGGTTCAATTGCCAGATGCCTAATATCAACCTGCATTTGAGCCGCCTTTTCAGGTTTTCAACTCAAATCCTTCATTTGGTTACAAGATGCCCTTTGCGGGTTTTCACCTTGACCCCCTTTCTTTTTCTTCTCTTTTTTTTTTATTTTCTATTTTTTTTCTATTCTCTTCAAGCATAATATTTCTTGACAGAATCCGAGTTTATTGGATTTTTCAGAATTTTTCCATCCATTTCTGCCAAGATCAACGCTCCTCCGGAAAAGGCCTTTTTCACAACGTATGGCCCTTCCCAATTAGGCATCCATTTCCCACGGAAATCTTTATGTATAGGCAAGATCTTTTTTAGTACTAGATCACCTTCTTGGAATTCTCTTGGATGTACTTTCTTATCATGAGACTTCATCATCCGTTTTTGATACATCTGTCCATGGCAAATAGCTTTCAATCTTTTCTCTTCAATAAGGTTCAATTGATCAAATCTAGCTTGGATCCATTCAGATTCATCCAATTTTATTTCTCTCAATATTCGGAGCGATGGAATCTCAACTTCAATTGGTAAGACTGCTTCCATCCCGTAGACTAAAGAAAAAGGCGTTGCCCCAGTAGATGTTCGAACAGTAGTTCGGTATGCATATAGAGCAAAAGGTAACTTCTCGTGCCAATCTTTGTAAGTTTCAGTAGTCTTTGTAATGATTCTCTTGATGTTCTTATTTGCTGCTTCAACTGTCCCATTCATCTTTGGACGATATGCCACTGAATTTGCATGTTTGATCTTAAACTGTGCACAAAGTTCGGTCATCATTTTGTTGTTCAGGTTCAGAGCATTATCTGTAATGATCCTTTCTGGTAGGCCATACCGGCAAACTATCTCTTTCTTTATGAATTTACAGACTGTGGACCTCTTAATATTGGTGTATGAAGCAGCTTCAACCCATTTGGTAAAATAATCAATTGCCACCAGGATGAAGCAATGTCTATTCGATGCTTTTGGTGTGATTGCCCCAATGACATCTATTCCCCACATAGAAAATGGCCAGGGTGCTGTCATTACATGTAAAGGAGATGGGGGTACATGAATCTTGTCTGCATATATCTGGCATTTATGACATTTCCTTGCATAATCAATGCAATCTGTGTACATAGTAGCCCAATAGTATCCATATCTCATTATTTTTCTGGCCATGGAAAGACCATTTGCATGTGTTCCACATATTCCACTGTGTACTTCTTCAATGACCTTTCGAGCTTCATTGGTATTTAAACATCTCAACAGCATTTGATCACTGCTTCTTCTATACATAATCTCTCCATCAAGAAAATATCCAGCAGCCATTCTTCTCAAGGTTCTTTTATCAATTTCTGATGCATTTGGTGGATAACTTTGATTTTTGATATATTGCAGGATATCATGATACCATGGTTTACCATCTACCTCTTCTTCCACACTATAACAATGTGCAGGAATTTCATACACTTGCATTTTGATTGGCATCATATCAACTTTCTTATTTGCCTGAAACATAGCAGCTAATGTAGCCAAAGCATCTGCTATTTGATTTTCTTCTCGAGGGAGATAATTGAATGTAACTCTCTCAAATTCTTTCACTAATTCGAGTATAAAATTTCGATATTCTAACAATTTGGGATCTTTTGTTTCCCACTCTCCTCGCAATTGATACACCACTAACGATGAATCTCCATATATCTTGAGAAATTTGATTTTTCTTTCTATAGCTGCTTTCAACCCCATGACACAAGCTTCATATTCTGCCATGTTATTGGTGCAAAAGAACTCTAGTCTGCTTGTAAAGGGATAATAAATATTTTTTGGAGAAATTAACACTGCCCCAATTCCTCGTCCCAAAGCATTAGATGCTCCGTCAAAGTAAAGCTTCCAACATGCAAATTCATCATTTGTTTTGACTTCTTCATTCATGGATATGCATAACAAATCTTCATCAGGAAAATTGAAGTTCAAAGGCTGATAATCATTTGATACACGACTGGCCAGGAAATCAGCTATGACACTTCCTTTTATCGCTTTTTGGTTGACATATACAATATCAAACTCAGATAATAACATCTGCCATCTAGCCATTCTGCCTGTCAAAGCTGGTGATTCCATTAAGAATTTCAAAGGATCAAGTTTTGATATCAACCAAGTAGTATGTATAACATATATTGTCTGAGTCTTCGAGTAGTCCACACCAAAGCACAACATAATTTTTGTATTGGTGGATATCGAACTTCACAATCAGTAAATTTCTTGCTCAGATAATAAATAGCTTTTTCTTTTCTTCCAGATTCATCATGCTGTCCTAGTACACCTCCCATCGAATTTTCGAAGACCGTTAAGTAGAGAATTAATGGTCTATCAGGCATTGGTGATACTAAAATGGGGGCATTGGATAAATATTTCTTAATAATATCCAAAGTTTCTTGACATTCTTCATTCCAGACTTCAGGATTGTTCTTTCGAAGTAATTTGAACACTGGATCACATTTGTCAGTCAATTGAGAAATGAACCGAGATATATAATTTAATCTCCCTAAAAAGCCTCGAACTTCTTTTTTTGTGTTGGGTGGTGGAAGATCTTGAATTGCTTTTACTTTATCTGGATCAATCTCAATTCCTTTTTGCTGACTACAAATCCCAAAAGTTTCCCAGAAGTTACCCCAAAAGTGCATTTAGCAGGGTTAAGCTTTAATTGATACTTCCTCAATCTCTGGAAAAGCTTCCTCAGATTTTGAATATGTTCTTCTTCCGTTCTGGATTTGGCAATCATGTCATCTACATATACTTCAATCTCTTTGTGCATCATGTCATGAAACAAAGTTACCATGGCTCTTTGATATGTTGCCCCTGCATTTTTCAATCCAAATGGCATCACTTTATAGCAGAATGTGCCCCACATGGTTATAAATGTTGTTTTCTCCATGTCTTCAGGATTCATTTTTATCTGATTATATCCTGAAAAGCCATCCATAAATGAAAACCATGCATGCCCTGCAGTATTGTCCACCAATGTGTCTATGTGGGGTAATGGAAAACTATCTTTCGGACTAGCTTTGTTGAGATCTCTGTAATCCACGCACATTCGAACTTTTCCATTTTTCTTAGGTACGTGAACAATGTTGGCTACCCATTCTGGGTATTTAGATGCCTGTAGGAAACCTGCATTGATTTGCTTCATCACTTCTTCTTTGATTTGCAACAACATTTCTGGCCTCATTCTTCTGAGCTTTTGTTGGATTGGTTTATATTCTGGATTGATTGGAAGCTTATGTATCACTATATCTGTGCTCAAACCAGGCATATCTTGATAAGACCATGCAAAGATATCTTTGAACTCTTGAAGGAGATTTATCAATTCTTGTTTTATCTGGACTGTCAGAGTGGTACCAATTTTCACTTCTTTTATTTTTTCATCTGTTCCCAAATTCACAGTCTCAACCTCTTCCTTGTGTGGTAGAATTTGTTTGTCCTCTTTTTCTACCAATCTTAATAGTTCAGTAGGAACATCACATTCCAGTTCATCTTCACAACCATTGATTTCTTCCAGACATATAGGCTGCTCTAAATTTATCACTGGATTAAATCTAGGAATAAACATGCTATTAACACGGTGACACCTGCAAATTTAAGTCGGAACATTTCCGAAAGAATATAGTAAATTTATGAAAATAAATAAATGTAAAATGTAAGAAAATGTAAAGAATGATTGCCATCTGAAAATTTTAAAGAAAATTTCTTATATTTAACATAATTTATTTTACAAGATAACAAAAAGTTTTCATATTTTGAGCTAAACATAAAGATTAGTTCTGAATATTACTCTGCATTAATATTAAAACTATAGGAAGATCTTCAGTGGTCCAATTGGTGAGTGTTTCTCCAGGAAGACATGGTCGAATCCTATCCAAGTACTTGCCAGTCTTGTTGTCATTCATGATCATGTTGATAAATAATCCATTCATAGCTTCTTCAACTATGTCTTGATCTTTCGTCAACTTTTCTTCTTTAAAGGCTTCAACAAGCTGCTGTTCCACATTAATTGTTCCCCCTGATCTGAATATGGTCTTCAACCGTGAGAAAGACATGTGTTTCCAAAGGATTTCTCCCCCTTTCAATTTTGCCTTTCTGTCTTCACATCTTCTTTTCATCTCTTTGTTCTTTTGCTGAAGATTGGGCTTAAATCCCAGCCCAAAACGGTCTTTTTTCATCTTTATACTGATAGGAACTGAAATCCCTTGAAGATTCTTTCCTAGACCTCTCCCAATTTTAGCTCCGATGCCTAAAGTTTGTTGTACCGTCATCTTGGTGCAATCAGACAATTTGGGATATGGAATTTTGCTTCCTTCCGCAATAAAGGTTGCATTTACAAATTCAAGAGCTCGAAAAGAGCATTCAAGAGCCTCATCATTGGTGTCGATATATGGAACATCGCTTGTTACAGACGCAATGATTTCTTCTTCAGCACTGACGCATATTAGTTGTCCATCAACAACAAATTTCAATTTCTGATGTAATGAAGAAGGAACGGCTCCTGCTGAATGAATCCATGGCCTCCCTAATAGACAATTATATGTGGGATTGATGTCCATAACCACAAAGTCAATATTGTACACGACTGGGCCAATTAACAACGGTATTTCCATTTTCCCAAGCACTTCTTTTTGAGTACCATCAAATGCTCGTACCACATTCTGATAACTCTTCATGTGTGATTGATCCAGAGGCATTCTTTGAAGTGTAACTAGGGGCATCAAGTTGAGAGCGGATCCATTGTCAATCAATACTCCTGGCAACACATGACCATGACAATGTGTAGTGATGTTCAAAGCTTTTACTGTCCCCATTCCGCCCTCTGGTATTTCATCATCTGTGAACGTTATGTAATTGTCAGCGGCTATATGTCCCACAATTCTGTCAAGTTTATTGAGGGATATATCTTCGGGGATAAATGTTTGATTGAGGATTTTCATCAAAGCATTCCTATGCGCTTCTGAATTCATCAAAAGATCAAGAATAGAAATTCTCGCCTGTTGTTTGTGTAGTTGTTCAACCACACTATACTCACTATGTTTCAAGAATTTCAAAAATTCTTGAGCTTGCTTTTCTGTCACAGGTTCATTGAATGCTGGAAGGAATTCATCCTCAAATACCTTCTGAGGTATTGCCATGGCTTTTCCTTTTGCTTTCACTTGTTCTGAAGCATTGGATGTTTCGGGAGAGTAACATCTCCCACTTCTTGTAAAGAAACCGACCTCGCTCACTGCTTCAGACATCAATGTAGTACTCAAACTCTGCATTTTCTCTTCTGTTTTATCTAGAGAATCAGATCCTCCTACCATTGAAACATTGGTAGTATAATTCCAAGGTACCCTGCGGGTATCTTTGTATGGAAATGGTAGAGGAGTGGTAATAACTACTTTTGGCCTTATTGGTGCCAGAATCACCGTGGATGATTTCACATTAATGATCACAGGGTCATTTATTCTTTGATTTGGTTTAGAATCCTCTGATGAGCAAACATCATCTTCTTTTTTCCCGGGTTCTTCTTCAAAGAATTCTATTTCTCTGTTGTTCATCAATTTTTGCACCAAGTTTCTAAACTCAGGACATAGTTGAATTTTATGCCCTTTCTCCTGATGATATTCACAATAATTCTTGCCTTCATTCTGCTTTGGCCTGAATTGTTGTGGAATTATACCGGCTAAAGAAAGCTGTTGGAATATCCAAACAAATGGAGATTTAATTTCAGAAATGTCAATCTTTGCTTTCTTTCTGTTCTCTTCCTGAATTGCATTCACGTTTTTATCTCCATGATTTGGCAATGGATGACTTGATGCAGATGGTGTATTGAATTCCAACTTCCCAGTGTTGATCAAATTTTGAACCACCCTTTTGAATGCTAGACAGTTTTCAATAGAATGTCCTGTAATTCCTTCATGGTAAACACAGTGTGCCTTTGTATCATACCAAGGAGGGAATGGTGGTTGCATGGGAACCAAAGGATAGGGCCTTATAACATCTGCTTTTAACAGCGAATCATAGATCTCTGCATATGGTACTGGTAAAGGTGTAAAAGACAACCTTTCATTTTCCTTTCGAGATCCTCTGGACTCTGCTCGATTAGTGTTTGTTTCCTCTTTCTTAACCCTTGGCTGGGTTATTGTAACACTTTTCGATGAATCTTTGCTGTAAGAATTGGCATTGTTGACCTCATTCTCCTTTTTCCGGTATGTAGGTCTTTTGGAACTAGACCCATCATTCGATTCAATCTTGCCACTTTTCAAGACATTTTCAATTAATTCTCCAGAAATGACCAAATCCGCAAAATTTCTGGTTGCATTCCCCATTAGATGGTTTAAATAAGGAGCCTTCAATGTATGGACAAACATCACTGTGGCCTCTTTTTCTGACAAAGGTGGTTGAACTTGGGCCGCAGTGTCACGCCATCTCTGGGCATACTGTCTGAATGTTTCATTATTCTTTTTCTCCAAGTTTTGGAGAGTCCATCTATCAGGGACCATGTCTGTCACATGGCGGTACTGCTCCAAAAATGCTTTAGCCAAATCTTTCCAAGATCTAATGTTGGCTTTGGTCAATTGAGTATACCATTTTAAAGCCGGTCCTGTCAAACTATCCTGAAAGCAGTGAATTAACAATTTCTCGTCTTTCACATATCCTGCCATTCTTCGACAAAACATAGTGATGTGGGATGAAGGGCATGTAGTACCATCATATTTATCAAATTCGGGAGCCTTGAACTTAATGGGAAGGATTAAGTCTGGAACCAAACTCAACTCACTAGCATCAAATCCATAGAATGATTCAGTTATTTCCACGGATTTCATTCGCTCTTCTAAGCTCTTGATCTGTCTGGTCAGTTCTTCATTTACTTTTTGTTTCTCATTCAGCTCATTCAAATCTGGGATCAAATGTTCAGTATTAAGATCCCCTATTTTCACATCGGATATAAGCGGATTTTTGTTTGAAGATGCAGGATCCACTTGTTGATCTTCATGTGGTTTGACTTCTTGTAATGCAGATGTACGAGCATTGATTTGTATAGGTGTAGTACCAGAATGATAAATTGGTTCTGGTGGGAAACCTAGAGGATACATAGATTCTTGATCAAAAGATACAGGATTTTCAGGCATTTTTCCAGTAATAGCCTGCCTTTTAAACATATCCTCTATTTTCTTCATCATACTATCTTGTGAATTTGCAATACTGGCTTCAATTTTTTCCAACTTCATTCTCATTTCTTCTTGTTCTTTATGATGCTGTTCCTCAATACGCTGTATTTTATCCTCCATAATTTTCCTAGTAGCTTGTCTAGTACCGTAGTGATGTAGTATTTCTCTTTTGGCCAGAGTAACTGCGATTGAAAATTTTTTTAATATTATTTTTTCAAATTTTCATTAATGAATTTTAACTTAATAAATAAAATAATAATTCATAGCGAAAATTATGAAATGAATGATGAATGTATGCAAAATGTATGTATGTAAAAACATTGATCCCAAAAAGTTAACTGTCATAGAACAACTTCCATCGGCATACAAAAGTTTCTTTATAATATTTCAGAACTACAGATAAGGCATAGCTTTCCTATTGAGCTCTATAACTTCTTTCATTAACCATGAAACCTTCTTTCCACACTTAGAAACTGGATCAACTTGATGCTCAATTATTTTGGCTTCAACAGCTAGTTCCCCAACATATCTGGCAACCTCGCTCATTTGTACCATGGCCTCGAACACCATATTGCTTCTTTCTTCACTTCTTTCGACATAGAACTCAGTTGACTTTTGCCATCGTTCAGTTGTTCCTTCAAGAGTTTGCTCTAACTCAGTGATTCTGACTTGACAATTGTGCAGAATTTTTTCAAGATCTCTAATGCGTCTTCGCAGTGAAGCATTTTCCTCATTACTTTCTTTGAGATCATTAGGTCCTAGACGAACCTTTTCTTGAAACAACGATTCTTCAAGTTGCAAAATGTAAGAATTAAACTCTGAGTTTTTGTTTCTAGACTGATCCAGATCCTCTTCAAGTTTTGTTCGTGCTTCTTGCGTTCTTTGATTAAGCTTCTGGATTTGAACATCTTTGTTTCTGCATCTTTGCATCCAATTGCTAGCCACCTCCTGCTCTACCTCAAGTCTGGTGTTGAAATTTTTTCTTTCTAGCTCCCATTTTTCTTTTTCAACATTGGATTCTTCCATCTTTTGGCCTCTGACTTCAAGTTCAGCAATCAACTGGTTCATTTCAGATTCAAATCCTTTGAACATACTATTTTTCTCACCTTCAAATTTAACAAAGATGTCATTCTTCATCTCTTCTAAATCTTTGGCTCGATCTCTTTCTCTTTGCATTTCATTCATGATCTCACGGTGTTCAGCCTTGTGTTTTATAATTCGCTCTCTTCTGTCGACCTCGAAATCTTCCATTTTTTGCTTTCCTTTTTCCAGACTTTTGAGTAGACGGCTATTCTTTCCTTTCAGATCTTCAACTCGTCTTTTCTCAATGTTCAATTCTCTGGTCATCTGTACCGTTGATTGGTTGGGTCCTGATGCTTTTCGGGATTTATATAACTCCTGGTAATTTTTCTGTAAGGCTCTGTACTCATCCTCACCTTTTTCTTTATCTTTTCTCAACATTGCACATTGTGATGAATGAAAGTCAATGTCAACCCCCAACATAGCTTTGTCTTGTCTCATTTGCTCTAACTCTTTCGACCAGCTATCTCTTTCTGTTTCAAACTCAGCTCTCAAGATTTCAATCTCTGATGGAACCACCTTAATGCGATCTTCCATAGAGATATCCTCATTTTGATCTGGTAGAGGAATATTTTCGTTTTTTCTGACAGATCTCCAATCTTCATAATCAGGAGTTAGCATTTCTTTTGCTGCTTTAGCTCGGATACAAAAAGTTGTTTTCCAAGCTGTAACGGCTTCCATGATATTTCTTTTATAATTTTTGCTGTGAAATGCGAACTCAGATGACTGTAATCCAGCAGTGATAGGTACAAATTGACGACCTTCATACTGTCTTATGACCAGCAGTGGTGCATATCCAATTCCTCCCCATAATCCGAGCAGCATTATCCAGTTGTAATTACCACACCTGTAAAAGAATTCCCTTTGGATTTGCCACGGGGCGCGCCAAACAACGTCATTGCTTTGCAGATTTCGAAAGGCATTAATCCACATATCTTTCTTAATTTCTTTCGGCCATTCCTGCTCTAGAAATTCTTTTAATGGTGAATAATCCGTATTAAAGCGTCGGTATGAAACCTTTTCTGTTCTCCAGAAATGACTACGGATCCAAACATATAACAATTGGGTACACCCTGAGAATCGTCCACCTCCTAGCCTTCTGCAAGCATTTAACGATCTGAAGGTCTCTGCTAGGATGGCAGAAACAGGATTAATCTTCTTCGGTAGCTGTTCAAACAAGTCTACCACTGCAGCTTCAACATATCCCAATACTTTTGGGAAGATGACCATACCATATATACCCAGAGCAAATAGATCGAATCGTACTTTAGCGTCTGGATGACTCTGAATAAGCTCTCTGATGTTGGTCCAAGCAATGCCTTCGCTTTCGCCTTTTTGTTTGGTACGGGATGCTACCCATTCTTCTCGTACCCCAGCAATCTTTGCTAATTTAACTCGAAAAGGTTGAGTTTTAATTGACTTTGAATATATTCGATTCTCCAAAGCACCTTCAAGATGTAACAAAGTTGTATATTCTTCAATAGTAGGGACCAAGTCCTCCTTATTGAAAGTGAAGCAATTGTACCCTGGATTCCAGAATTGAATTAGGGCTCTGAGTAATTCATCATCAACTTCTACATAGAGCAGATATGGAATGTCTCCGTAAGTCTGATAAAACTGCAATTTTTTGTTTGAATCCCAACTTTCCCAAATGCTTCGCAAATCTTGCATATCATTTCTTTTTAATGAAACTGGAACATAACTGGCCAAGTCAGATACATAATCATCCTGCAGACTGTCTCCTTCTTGTCTTTGTAAATCTTTAGCCCACTGTCTTACTTCTGAGTTTAGAATTACTTGACTTGAACACTTTTTATCCATAGATGAAGGCTTTCCAATGAGACAATTAACACAAGGATCAATGTCTTTTATCCTGTATGATGCAATGCAAACAGAAAAATAAAGAACACACAAAAAGAAAATAAATTAGTTTACATAATAAAGAAATTTAATAATAACATTTACATAAATATTCTTTATTTAAACATGATTTTCTGAATTTAAATAGTTTAAATAAACATGTAATTTAAACAATAAATAAATTAACAGAAAAGACAAAATTCATTTCTCCTGTGTGTACACCTATTTTGGACAAAATTTCGGCATGACTTCGGATTGGAAGAGTTTCTAAGGTTTTTTTATATGCAAGGTTTCAGATCTAGGAGTAAAAGGTACCCGAATTGTCATTGTTAGTGCCCCCTTGGGTTGCTAACCCTCAATCCTAGTCCATTACAGACTAAATTGGATCGAGTTCAATTCGAGGGGATACATCTCACGAAGACATAGAGCTGAACCCCTACTTGCTAGGTCTGACACGAAGAATAAATTCTTACGAAGACGTCGCTTTCACTTCCACTTAAAAGGGACAACTCAATTATAGAGCTTTATGTAATGCAATGCAAGTGTTGTATGTGAGGAGAAATGTTCAAACCTTTGACATAAAAATAAATACTGAAATAAAATACTTGCAAATAAAATAAAACATATAAATATTATAAAAATAATAAATAAATAAAAAAATTGAAAAGAAAGAATTAAAAATTAAATATATAAAATTTTAATTAATAGAGACAATTATAATTGATTTTTTAAAAGTTTGACCAGTATCCCCAGCAGAGTCGCCAAGCTGTCGTAACCGGTTTTCGTCCGGGCACGAAATATTAAATTTTGGCGGGGAAATTGATGTGAATAAATAATTTTGAAAATAATTTTAGAGTCGCCATCGGCCTTTTGGGTCAGGTAGGTCGAATACCTAAAAATTATCTTTAAAAAAAAAGTTTTTTTGAGAAAACATTATTTAAAAGATGCACTGATCTGCGTTTTATAACCAAAAATTCGTTCTTTTTAATAATAAAAAGGGATTCGTGGTCGGTTACGTTTAAGGAAGGATTAGCACCCCTACAACGCCCAAAATTGGTACTTTTTAATTATAAATTGTCTCTATTATTAAAATTTAAAAATCCAAAAATATATTTAATTTATAATCCTATTATTTCAAAATTATATAAAAAATATTTATTTATTTAAAAATATCCGAAAAGAACTTCTAGGTGCCTTAAGACAGCTCTTTTCTTTGATATTGATAAATATTAATTTAAATAATATTGTTTACTTTTTAATTTTAAAATATCAGAATAGGACATCCAGTTGTATTAAGACTGTCATTTTCTTCGATATTAAAAATAAATATTAAAAAAAATACTATTTATTATATGTATATTTATGAATATATAAAAAATGTTTAACAATATAATAAAATAAAAATATTACTAAAACAATATATTTAAAAACAATAAAATAAATGAAGACATATAAAATGAATAACTAAATTATAAAAATAAAACTAATTACTAATTACTAATTAATAATTAATTGAAATTATAGAGTTTAAATATTTTATTTTCTAATTTAATAATTTAGTGACCAAAATGAAATTATTTAAAATTTAAATTTTATAATAGAATAAATTAAAAATATGAACTAGGGATAAAAAAATTATTTATTAAAATTAAGGGATTAAATCTGTCATTTATCCTAAATATATTATTTTAATAAAAAGGACTAAAATGAATAAAATTAAAATTCAAAGACTGAATTAAAATTATTATAAATTCAGTTTAGTGACCAAAATGTAAAATTTACAAATACGAAGGACTGCGGAAGGGATTTAACTTTTCCATAATTACGCGCATAGTCCTTCCCGAAACGACGTCGTTCGGGAAGGACTATAAATGATCCATACCGGCTGGCCCGAAGGGCCAGCCATTTCATTTCTTTTCTTCCCTCTCTCTCTCTTCTCTGAGAGAGAGAAATTTCTCTCGCTTCTCTCTAACACAGAGAGAAGCCCAGCCGGCCGGCAGCCGTTAGCCGGCGTTCATCCGCCGTCATCCACCGCCGCCGGCCACCGTCTTCGGTGGCCGGAAAAATTTTTCTTTTATCTAAACGTAGATCGGACCGTCCTAATGACGGTTCCGATGTTTTTTTTTTCGTTAAACGGCTCCTAATCGGAGTAAATCTTGAAAAATACCTTCGGTTTTCGAAAGTTTGCTGTGGAGCGTGGAGGCGCGTGGTTACTCCGGTGGTGGTGTAGCTTTCCTCAGTAAGTCTCTTCTTCCTTTTTCTCTCTTTTTTCTTCTGGTTCTTTGCTGCTGAGATCTTTGGTACTAGTTTGTTTTTTTTTTCTTTTTTTTTTTTTTTCGTTTTCTGTTTCTGTCTCTTCTTTCTGTCTCTCCGTCCTTTTTTTTTTTTTTCGCAGGTGGGTGGTGGCTTTTATAGCCACCACCGGTGTTCGTCTCGGACCGGTCCGAAGAGGGGGCTTCGGTGAGTCACCGGACTACCAGTGGTGACTCACCCCGTAGCCTTGCATGGACGGCTGGTATATGATCTTCTGGAGTCTTCGGTTGGGATGTGGCAGCGGCGGAGGCGGCGAGGGCTGTCGGCAGCCGCGTGGAAGCTGGAGCGGCGCCGCGTGGCCCTAGGGTATCAAACCCTAGGGTTTCCTTCTGGCATCATCTGGACCGTTGGATCTTATCAGATCCAACGGCTGTGAGCTGAGGTGGCTGATCAAATTAGGGTTAGAAAACCCTAACTGGAAACCCAAATATTTAGGGTTTCTGGTTGGATTTGGACCGGTTTTAGTTGGTTTGTAACTGGGCCGGTTTAATTGTAACTGGTTTGTAATTTATATGGATTTAATATATTTAATAATAATAGTAAAAATAATAATAATAATAATAATAAAAAAAATAATAATAATAATAATAATAATAATAATAATAATAATAATAATATGGATAAAAAATAGTATCTTCACTCTGGAATTTACGACTTCTTTAGTTTCGGCAGCATTTTCAGAATTCTCATTTGTGCCACTAACTTCAGTAGATTCAGGCTTTGCTTCTACCTCTGAAGTTTCTTCCTCTTTTTTCTCTGTCACAATTACCAAGGGTGGGAGCTTCGCGTCTATATCCTTGACTTTAGATGTTAGAGATCGCACAGTTTTCGCATTTGCTAGCCTAGAACCGGCTTTCTGCCATGAAAATGTAAACGTAAGAGCTTTGATTGAAAGAGATAATAAATTTATCATCTACGTATAAACAAAAGCAGATAAAGACCAGCATAGAAGCATGGCGATTAATGACTTCCATAACCAAGGCTTGGGGTTTGGGAAACAATCAGTGATGTGCACAACAACTAAATCTGCAAGAATCAAGATCACAAGTAGATGTGCATTGACTGTCTATAAAGCATATATTGAAAAGCAATAGACCGTATGTGAAAGAAATGCTGCAAAATGTATGTGCATTAGCAACTCCTTCAAATATCGTATCGATCTTGATATCCTACATCTTGTAGGCACCTTTTGATGCAACTTTCATTAACATTTTTCATCTTCACATAGAGTTGTTCGGCTACCGTAAGTACATACTAACTGTTTGGTTCAAAAAACTGGACTCATAAAGGTGTCTATAAGTTCAATTGTTTTCGAGAGAAATTTTAAGTGATAAAAGTTGTAATGTTAAAAAAACTCTTTGAACTTCTTCATCAAGATGATTCTTTCAATGACTTAAAAAACAGTAAAGAAAGATATGTATTAGAGCAAGAAATTCTCAATCACATTTTGACTTACCTCCTCTATTTTATCAACCCGTTCTTTTAAAACCTCCTCAGATGCTTCCTTGTACATGCCTTGAAGAATATAAAGGATGTGATAATGGAGTTCTTCAGATTGATGTTCTTCAATTTTACAACTAGGTACGGCTGCTTTGCAACCCACTGAAAAGATTCACGAGCTTCATCGGACAGACGGTTATGCAGTGTCTGTCCATATCACGTCTCATGAGGAAATCTGGGCACTTCTGTTCACATGGAATTATCTTGAAAGGGCAAACTGAATCGTGCTTCTCCGCTTTATTAGCCGAAAATCTAGCGTCACACCCTTCACTTGAACAGGTCATTACCCTAAAGCTGCAAGTTGGCATATGCAGCAAAAGTTATTCTGCAGTTTCAAATTTCATGCTACAGTGATATTCGTTCTTGACATCAACATTCTTCAGCAGAGTTTGTACAATTGCTTCTCTCTTGTCAACCGGCCAAAACCCATTAATTTCCATCTGGTGAGCAAAATCATCGATACTGTCTTCTCTCCTCTCGCTTAGTAGCAATGCTGAAACCCGACTAAATAAATTCCTCTTTGAAACAGAAAACTCATCAATAAGAAAAGCAATGATATCATAAGGATTGTCAAATGCTTCCACCTCTGGAGCACCTTCCAAGACAACAGATTCAACCACATAAGTTTCAGTTCTTTGTGTAAGATACTCCACCAATTCTTTTCTTAAGTCCGCAGCTACTGAACCCGGGGACGTGAAAACACCACCGGTTGTATTGTCGACACAAGCAGTAGCTAAACCCGGGAGGAGCGCTTGAGTTATCTTGAAAAGCAGTTCTGCATCACAAATATCACAGTGAAATGCAGGACCTGCCTCTTTTGCATCTTTGATCTTGTCCGGTTCATTTTCTACATCACCTGCAGGAGGGTTTGTACTTGCCGGTGGGCCCGTAGTTGTAGGGGGATCTGTGGTGGAAGGTGGATTCGTGGTTGTAGACGGATCTGTACTTGGAGTCGGAGATGCCTGCACAAATATTATGTCAACCACAACATGTAAGTATCTGGTTTGGTAACAAATCTACTTAACAACCAAAATAGTCTTCCAAGTCTTAAACCCTTTCAGAAATAATGAAACCTATTGATTGTACTTCTAAGACAAAATCAAAGACAGAAAACAACTTATATCCGTAACCAGATTTCATCCGAAAACAATGTCCATCGCCAAATTTAATCACTCAATCAATCTGTGAAATATATTTTGCTAGCAAATTTATTTTATCTTTCAGCTCAGTCTTTGTGCTTAATTTGGTGTATAACGAATCTCAATTAATTTTTCTGAAGATATAAGCGATCCTGGGCAACGAAAAGGATCGTAACTGGAAAATCAAATTCTAATTGTTTTATTAATCAAATGTAACACGAAAGTAAAAAAAATGAAAAAGAGAGACGTGTCACTCATTTCCAAATGCTGAAGAATTTAGCGATCTACGGTCATCTCCAGTCTTCATCTCTACTCTGCAGCATCTCTATCTCTACTCTAAAGATAAACAGTAATTCATCTTCTGCACTATTTCTACATTACCAACAACTCGACTTTATTCACAATATTTAACTATTATAATATTGATTTTGCAAATATAAAATAAAACATATACATTTCTAATAAATATCAAGATAAAAAGGATAAATAAAACTTTCATAAAGAACATTACGAAAATACAAATAAATAAAAAAATTACATTTCATAATAATATTTAACTATTATAATATTGTTGTGTTTGAGTTGTTGGTTAAAATGTTGTTTGAGTTTTATTAATATTTTCTATGTTTTTATGTTTGTTGTAGTTTTTATGTTTCAAAAAATTAATATGTTTATTTATATAATTTCAATGTATTTTTTATCTATCTTGCAAATTAATCTACTTGAATTAAAAAAAATCAGAAAAATTACAAAAAATTAGTATGTTTATATATATAATTTTAATGTATTTTTATATTTCTTATAATTTAATCTACTTGAATTTAAAAAAAAAATTGTAGCGCATGCTACAGTATCACGCCAGATGTGGCGCGAACTGTAGTGTTTCTTCAAACTGGAGATGATTTTGGCGATGCACTGGAGGAAGTTTTTTATCCACAATGGAGATAAGCAGGGATTATAACGCAACATTGGAGATGCCCTAATGACTTAACCTCCAAATTTTGGCTTCATTTTTTACCGCTCTGGTTCTCTCAAGATTGTATATTCAACTAAAAGGAATAATTCAAACCTTACTAAGAGTAAATTGCAATTAAATTTATACAGATCCAAACACCAAAAATTTCAACAAAAAAACTACATTAAATTATTAATCTTAGAAGGATCGTAAAAGGAGAACCAAGTTTTAATTAATCCATTGATCAAACATAGCTCGTAAAAAGGACAAAATTACCTCCATTTTGAATGTTGAGAGAATTCAGGCGATTTGACTAAACTGACACCTTTTAGCCGAAATTTTTCCTTTCTAACACCCTTTGACCAATATTTCCCTAAGTAGCACCCTTTCGGCTGAGGTGGCACAAAGACGCATCCTCGGGTACGAGCTTTACCTGATTTTTGCCGACTGATATGCCACGCGTGTAAGGCGCATCCCCGGGGATATGGGATCTGCTGAGGCGGATGCCACTATGGTATTTTTTTAATAATAAAAAAATTATTTTTATTGTTATTATAAATTATTAATATATTATGTAAAGTGTTTTGGTTAAAATTTAAGAATTATCGAATGTATTTTTTAAATGTGTGTTAAAGGTGGAGTGAATTTAGGTTTTAGTGTTATATGTTTCAGGGACTTTGGCATTCACCAATTCCACGCGACATTAATCGGATGGAACAATAAATCAAAACCAGCTTTGATCTTATTGTAGTTATAGGAAAAATGTATGAAATTATAATATTACACATATGGTTATATATATTATTATTTTTTATTTTGATTATCGATCTATTAATTTTATCACTTAATTATTTAAATGTTATCAATCTAGTCATATGTTATCAATCTAGTCATATGTTATCAATATTTAACGAAAATATTGATGCATAAGTTAATAAAATTAGTATAATTACACATTTAATCTTCAATACTTACATATTTTATCAATTTAGTCTTACTTTTAATTTAATTTAATAAATTTAATCCTCCAATTAGAACATGAAATGTGTCATCGAATACATAAAATTTTTTATAACTTTTAATTTGTTTAATTTAATATTTTTTTCTACATAGAAGGTGGAATTATTATAATATTTAAAAATTAATAATTATTTTTTATAATAAATAATAATAATATTAATTATTATATTAAATAAATATAATAAAATAATTTTTTTTAAAAATTATTTAGGTGTACATACATTGAGAAATTATAGAAAATGCACTTACATTTAAATATTAGAAACAAAAACATTCATTTAAATAGAATATTAATTACATAAGGGTTAACGGTTATGTGATGATAACAGAGCTGGACATTTTTTTCTATTGTGCCCGATGTTTCTACAATGCCCACATCGTTTTTGTTCTGTTGACTTCTCCCGAATATCCATATCACAATGTATTCTAGTAGATTTTGGACGACCTGAGTCCCTCAATAGCAATGGATCTGGTACAATTGTAAGCCAAGTTTGAATCTCATCTGGGTCTCTTTCGTTTCCTATGGGCGGAAACTCAAATTCATATACCTTGAATACTTGTGAAAGTTGGTATACGGGATCAACATAATTTTTGTAGTCTAAATGCGAATGTGAGCAAGTTGTAATGACATGAAAGCATGGATATTTGAGTGCTTGAAAGAAACCACAATCGCACCACCTCTCTTGCAGATTAACTCTGAAAGAGTTAGCTTCAATCCCTTGCAGCGAATGTGGCATTTCGGTAACACGAAACAATTCACGGGTATGAGAAAAATTTGTAACCAACATCCCATTTGATGCAACCACTTTTTTTTCCTGTAAATCAGCTACTAGTCTTGGGTGGTAAATATGGTCGTTTTGCAACCAAGTAAGAGCTTGTCCACTGAGCTTTACAAAGAGTTAACCCAAACAAAAATAAATCGTTTTGACCAACGCCGTGACTGGTAAATGACGCGTCCCCTTTAAGGTTGAATTTATTGCTTCAGCCAAGTTGGTTGTCATATGACCATAACGATACCCCCCGCCATACGCATTTGTCCATATTTCTTTATTGATGTCCATAATGTACTCGTACCCCTTTTTATTTTTGCCAAACAACTCTTGTAGCATAGACTCAAATCTTTGAGGTAAGAGTTCGTAACCTAAGCCATTAGGAATATGTAATAGTTAATATGAAGTATAAATAAGTAATACGAAAATGATAGAAAAATTGGGAAAAAGTAACATACCCATCCGCACGACTAACTGACGTTCATCATTCTTCATGTATTTTCCGTAATAGTTTGCAGCAATATGACGGGCACAATAACGATGTTGAACATGTGGAGGTCTATACATTGTACCCAAAGACTCCATTGCTGCTTTTATCCCGGCTCCTCGGTCTGAAATAATGCATACTTGTTCCCTGGTGACAACATGTAAACGTAAATTTTTAAGGAAAAAAGCCCAGGACTCAGTGTCTTCTCCTTGAACGAGGGCAAACGCAACAGGAAGAATATTGAACGAGGGCAAACGCAACAGGAAGAATATTGTGGTTTCCATCTTGGACCACAACCAATAATAAAACTTGCTTGTATTTCCCATACAAGAAAGTACCATCAATTTGGACAACTGGTTTACAGTACTTGACTGCATTAATACACTGAGGGTAAGTCCAAAAGACACGGTAGAATTGGCAGCGATCGCGAACCATTCGATCATTCACATAATGATATTGAGTTTCGAACTCAGCAATTGTCCCGGGATTGAGTCTTTGCACAACATGAAACCAACTGGGCAGCTCGTTGTAAGAGGAATCCCATTCGCCATGGAGTTTGCAAATGACATTCTGTTTTGCCAACCAAGCTTTTTTATAGGATACTGTGTACCCATATTGTGACTGTATAGCAGAAATCAACACTGCAACAGCTATATGGGAGCTTTGCTTCACAATGGGCATGATTGCTTGGCAAATAATGTTGGAGTCCAAGTTGGGATGATCCTGGTTTATACCCCTTGCACAACACGTATGAGGACCGTTGTATCTGGTTAGTTCCCATAAGTTGTTCTTCCTCTTTCTCTTTGATACACGGGCCATCCGTTGTCACGTTGGACGCAGTAGCAGACATATTTCTCTGTGGTAGATCGATCAACTCGAGACTGAACTGAGTTACGAATATTGTAACTCTTTATTACCATCATTGCTTTCTCATTCAATGCGAACTCCATTCCAATATGTAAATCTCCGTCGTTGACTGATGACTGAAGTACATAGTTGCCAACATCAGGAAGATCTGGAAATTCAGGCTCGTACATTGCATTATAATCAGCACCATACATATGTGCAGGAAGTTCGACTGGTGTTGTATTTATCGGAATGCCATCCTCATCATCATCAGAATGTACGTTAAACTGTGGTAAGGCAGGTTCAACGAATAATCCCGTTTCAGCACCTGGCTCCCTAAGAGGTTCTTTTGGTGGAGATGAGGGTTTCTCCGATAATCCAATGTTGAGGTCAAATAAGTTCTCGCTTGCATGTCCTCCCCTTGAACTTGAGGCCATTGTATCATGTGGGATGTGAATAGATTGTCGTCTTGATGTCATTTCTATATGTAAGTCAAAAACATTAACAGTTAAATGTTTGCCCCTTAAAGTAGAATAGATGTTGCCATATGGATTATTGGTGAAGCCATGTGGGTTGAGATCATAAGAAGTTGCTGATGAATGTCTTCCTATTGAGCTTGGTGGCATAGCATCTGGCGTTGGATCCGCCATTAATGATGTGAAATCATTACAGATCAGTTGCGTCGGGCTATCAACTTGATCAATTTGATATACAATGCCAAAATGAGACGAATATGAGAGACCACGAGAAGCACGAACTTCAATAAAAGTAGCATACATTTCAATAAGAGATTGTGAACTCCCCATATAAGCATCAACTATCGTAGAAACATCATCATCGTTGGAAAGATGAAATGATGTATACGTGAGTGGAAAAAGTTTAGTAGGAAATTTATACTGAAGTGAAGATAGTCTTCTCCGGCCAGCTACACGAATCTTTAACGAAATATTTGTGATTAACTCCTTAAGAGTGATTTTTCTCTTCAAGGTTAAGGGGATATAATGATCTGACTAAAAAATAACCCCTCTTTAACTTCCTTAATTTCTCCATCATACAAAACAACAATAGGAAGATGACTCAGAGAATAGAGGATTGAGATTTTTTGAGAAATTTAGAGTTTGAGAATATGAAAGCTTGTGAACTGAGGTTTGTTTTGAAAGTCCATAATATGTTGCATATATTAGTGTCTATAACCGGGTACTATTCACATGAAGACGCGTTATCGGGGGGCACCTTCTATTATTTTCTCAGAGAATATGTTATCAGTGCCCTATTATGTCACTCATGTCCCTCGGGGGCTATGTTATCATTACCCTATTATGTTACTCATGTCCCTCGGGGGAACTATTCATGTCAGTACCTAAAGTGGTGAAAACACGTTCACGGGTGGGCACCTTTCATTATTTTGTCAGAGAATATGTTATCATTGCCCTACTATGTCACTCATGTCCCTCGAGAGCTATGTTATCATTACCCTATTATGTCAGTCATGTCCTTTGGGGGCACTATTCATATCAGTACCCAAAGTGGTGAAAGCGCGTTCTCGGGGGCGTGCCTTCCATTATTTTGTCAGAGAATATATTATCATTGCCCTATTATGTCACTCATGTCCCCCGGAGCACTATTCATGTCAGTACCTATTATTTCTGAGGCATAGTGGTGAAAGCGCGTCCCCAGGGATGCGCCTTACCCACGTGCCATCCGACTCAGCAGATCCCATATAAAGCGCATCCCCAGGGATGCACCATATACGCGTGGCATCCCAGTCAGCAAAAACCAGTTAAAGTGCGTCACCGGGGATACGCCTTTATGCCACCTCAGCCGAAAGGGTGCTACTTTGGGAAATATTGGTCAAAGAGTGTTAGAAAGGGAAAATTTCGACTAAAAGATGTCAGTTTAGTCAAATCACCAAGAATTCAGAACTTATGATCAAAGAAAACCTCTCGTCACCTCAATAAAGAGAAAAAGAAAATCTGAAAAATAAAGCCAAAGCTCAAAAGAATAGGCCTAAGGTCGCTTCTCATTCACTTTTATATTCATTGTAATTGTTTTCAACGATCCTTTTGGCTTTTTTACGTTTGATTGAAAAATCCGTCTTGCCCTTGCGTTTAATTAGACGTGTTTATTCGGGTTCGGTTCAAAATTTATACCCGTTTTTCATTGGTTCGGAAACATGATCATCCTAGCCCACAAGAGTGAATTTAAGTATTTTAATACTTTATATGTATAATTTAGGGTTTAAATATAAAACAAGTGGTTAAACTATACCGTTTTTTATGAATTGGTGTCTAAATTATTTTGAAATTATTCAGGTGCTTAACGTTATAAACACTATCACTTTAGGTGTTTCGATCGTAACGATGGTTAAAAAAACCGTCATAACCTTGTAAATTTGAAAATTTTATTTTTTAAAAAAAACTTTAAAATATTATTATATTCATAAAAGAAACCCTAACATTTTTATTTTGCACAAAGTACCCCACAATTCATAAAACCATAATTTTCAAATCTAAAAAAACTAGGCTTGCTGCCTCAAGAGTTGCAAATCTCCTTAAAGAGCTTAAGTTAAAAAAGAAGGATCACATTGTTAAAGCAAATAGTTTATTTGATAGAGACAAAGAGGGTGAAACCATATCTCCTTCCCAATGATCATTTGCTTCTGGATTATAAGAGGATTAAACAATCCTAAAAAACAGAATAAAGTGCTTCATAGGGCTAATCTTTATAATGTTGATGTTCTTTGTTTGATGGAGACTCGTGTCAAAGCTGATAAATCTTATAATATCTTGCACTCTAGATTTGGGAATTAGAATGTTTTTACCAATTATGACTCTGCTACCAATGGTAGAATCTGGCTTCTTTGGAAAAAAAAGAATATATATCTCTTTCTGTCATTCTTCTTCTCAAAGCATCACTGTCAAATGCCAATTCAATAGTGATCCTTTTGTCATCACTGCTATTTATGGCAACAATGATGGTCCTTCTCGGAGACTTCTTTTGCAGCACCTAAGAGCTTTTGATTCTTCTTTTGGCTCACTTCCCAATGATCATTTGCTTCTGGATTATAAGAGGATTAAACAATCCTAAAAAACAGAATAAAGTGCTTCATAGGGCTAATCTTTATAATGTTGATGTTCTTTGTTTGATGGAGACTCGTGTCAAAGCTGATAAATCTTATAATATCTTGCACTCTAGATTTGGGAATTAGAATGTTTTTACCAATTATGACTCTGCTACCAATGGTAGAATCTGGCTTCTTTGGAAAAAAAGAATATATATCTCTTTCTGTCATTCTTCTTCTCAAAGCATCACTGTCAAATGCCAATTCAATAGTGATCCTTTTGTCATCACTGCTATTTATGGCAACAATGATGGTCCTTCTCGGAGACTTCTTTTGCAGCACCTAAGAGCTTTTGATTCTTCTTTTGGCTCACTTCCTTGGCTTCTTGGAGGGGACTTCAACACTTACCTTCACCCTAAGCAAAGTTCTGATTTTAACCTTGTAGGACCTTATTTTTCTTTAGATATGAAAGATTTTCATGATATTATTCATGATCTTCTACTATATGATCATCCTTATTTTGGTCATTCCTATACTTGGAGTAATAAGCAAAAGGAAACTTACCTTGCAAGAAAACTTGACAGAGTTCTTATTAACTCTCACTAGGCAAATTCTTTCCAGAAGTCTTTTGTTGAATTCTTAGCTCCAGGACCTTCAGATCACTGTATGGCTCTTGTCTGGTTAAGCAAAGAGATTCAAACCAACCGCCCCAAACCATTTAAAATTTTCAATCATCCAAATTTCCTTGCTGAAGTTCAGAAATCCTGGCAGCAGCTTACCCAAGGAAATCCTATGCAGAGATTGTTTTATAAATTAAAACGTCTTAAACCTTGTTTACAGATCTTAAACAAGGATTTCTACAGTAACATATTTTCTAGGGTAAGACAAAAGAAAGAAGAACTTGAACAAATACAAATCTCAACTCTTAGAGGAATCAACCCTATTGAAAGAGAATTGAATATTCAAAATGAGTTGATTGCTCTTGAAGAAGCTGAAAATATGTTTCTTAAATAAAAAACAAAAGTACAATGGCTCAAAGAGGGAGATAAATGTACCAAGTATTTCCATTCAGTCATTGCTAATAAAAATAAAAGAAATACTATCAGGGTACTTATCAATGAACAAGGAAAAAGGCTGGAATCTTTTGATGATATGGCTGCTGAAATCATAGATTTCTTTAAAGCTCAGCTTGGAACTGTTGATCCTAATGTTCAACAAACTGACCCACATTTCTTGAAAAATCTGCTTCAAATCAACTTGCCTAGTGAGGCTGTTTCTGATCTAACCAAGACCATCATAACAGAAGAGATCAAAGAAGCTATCTTTAATCAAGAAAATGACAAATCTCCAGGTCCAGATGGGTTCACCCCTCTCTTCTTCAAGAAAACTTGGGCAGTGGTTAGAGATGATGTAGTCAATGCTGTCAAATTTTTCTTCCAAGAAACTTACCTTCTGCCTGCTTTCAACTCCACCATTATTGCCTTGATTCCAAATATTCACAATCCAAGCAAAGTCAAGGACTACAAGTCAATCTATCGCTGCTCAGTGGTGTACAAAATTATCACTAAAATTCTTGTTAAAAGACTGAAAGTGCTGCTGCCAGAAATTATATCTCTTAACCAGACTGCTTTTGTTAGAGGAAGAACTATAATTGATAATACCCTCCTTGCTCAAGAATTGGTAAAAGGTTATGAAAGGAAGACTATTTCTCCAAGGTGTGCTCTTAAAATTGATCTCCAAAAAGCCTTTGATTCTCTTCATTGAGACTTTATTTCAGCTATTCTCATTACTATTGGACTATCAATCACTTTCATAAGATGGATTGAAGCTTGCTTTAAAGAAGCTAGATATTTTATATCCTTCAATTGAAGCTTGATAGGCTACTTCAAAGGTCAGAGGGGTATAAGGCAAGGTGATCCATTATCCCCTATTTTATTTGTGCTTGCCATGAATATTCTTTCAAACATCCTTAACATTGCTGCTGCTAGAGGAATCTTTGGGTATCATCCAAAATGCAAAAAAATTGGCCTCACACATTTATCTTTTGTAGATGACCTTTTAATTTTTTGCAAAGGAAAACTTGATTCAATTGCTGGAATTATTGTTGTCCTTAATCTTTTTTATGGCTTCTCTGGTCTAAAACTAAATGTTAACAAGACCGAACTGTTTGCTACTGGTATTTCACCGAGGAACCTTGAGATTATCAAATGTACTTCTGGGTTCAAATAAGGCTTCTTACCTGTAAAATATTTAGAGGTACCTTTAGTCACTCAAAACGTAATACTTAGGACTGCCAGCCTCTTATTGATAGAATTAAAACAAGGCTGCACCACTGGTCTGGTAAACTGTTAAGTTATGCTGGAAGATTTAAACTTGTCAAAATAATTCTTTTTAGTGTTGCTAACTATTGGTGCATGCAATTCATTCTTCCTCAATCTGTTATCAACAGAATAGACCAACTCTGTTCTCAGTTTCTTTGGAAGACATCAGATCAAGCAACATCCAGAGCTAGGATTAGCTGGAATAACATTTGCTGCCCAAAATCTGATGGAGGCCTTGGTTTAAAGAACATCAAATCTTGGAACAAGGCTTGCATGATTCAACTTATTCAGAACATTGTTGCTGTAGAAGGTTCACTTTGGGCTGCTTGGATTAACAATTATGTGATTAAGAACAAAGATTTCAGAGACTTGAGTAAAAGTCCTACTTACAGCTGGGGTATCAATAAACTTTTGAAGCTAAGGACTGAGACCCTTCCCATACTTAATGCAAGTGCTTTGAAGACTAAAGATATATGGGAAGAAATTAGAGATAAAAGAAATAAAGTACCCTGGCATAAAGTGGTTTGGTTTCCTCTCCATATTCCTAAGTTTAGTGTCATTACCTGGATGGCTATACTCGATAGACTCCCAACTCGGGAAAGACTTTCTCGGATGGGAATTGTTACTGATGGTCTTTGTGTCTTATGCAAAGAAGATATTGAAACTAGGAATCACTTGTTTGCCAATTGCAACTTTGCTATTTCTCTGTGGAATTTGATATTGCAGCTCACTCACTTGCGCAAACCCCACATGTCTTGGGAAGCAATGTTAGAATGGTCTTGTAAAGACTGGAAGGGTAAATCTTTTATCTCCACCATTTTGAAGATAGCATGGACTACATTCATCTATTTGATTTGGGAGGAAAGAAATAGAAGAATCTTTTAAGGAAAGACTAGAAACGTGGATCAACTTTTGAAGAACATCAAGGAGCTTGTTCAAATTCAACTAATTGGCAGGAACATTAATAGAATCGATAAAGTTAACTTTAATCTTTGTAACTATTTTTTGTTGTATGTAAACTGTTTATACTCCTTTTTGGGATGTTTGTTGTAGCATAACTTTGCTTATTTGGATAATAAAATTTAACTTATCCAAAAAAAAACTAATTTCCTATTTGTCTGGCGATAAAGGGGTGACCAAAAGTGAAATCTGAAGATTGATACCATCATCGTGGGCGATCACCCACCCACTCGCTGGTCACCATCCTCACTTTCGTTAATTACCCAATTAAGATCAATATATTTTATGCAGGCAATTGATTTCCTAGCGCAATTGATGTGCAATTGAAACCCAATAATTGGATTACTCATGCACCAGCACTGCACTCCATTCGCGACAATACGGTGAGAAGATTCCCCATCGACAAAGACATGAAATGCCGATAGTAATGTGAAATTTAGGGTTTAGATATTAAAAGGAGATTTAGAGATTCAATATTTGTTAATTTAGAGTTTAGAGAGATTCAAAGTTTTCAGGTCGTTCGTGATGGGATGATATCAATAGTTAAATCCGACGATGGACGAGTAGGAAGACGGTGACAAACAATGTAGATCAGGGTGGACGATAATGAATTGATGTTTTGGGTTTATCCGATGGGGTGGAATCAGAGATTTTGGGAGTTTAGGGCTTTTTGTATTTTATAAAAAATTGGGGCTTTCAAAAATAAAACATTTATTTTTAATTTTTTTTAAATTATCATTTTATGACATTGTCACTTAACGGATTTTTTAACGGATGTTAAAACACAGACACCTAAAGTGACAATGTTTGTAATGTTTAGACACAAAATGATTAAAAAATAGTTTAAGCATCAATTCGTGAAAAGTGGTATAATTCGATATTAAAAGAAAATTTATGAAAACACTTCATTCTCATATATCACATTCTAAACAGTACAGACATTTATATACAAACTAAGAACCTGTAAAGCTAACAAGCTACTTGACCAACTAACTGCGGAATAACAAACATAACTAACTTTAAATAAGCTAGTTAGCCCTCAACACTCCCCTCAAGTTGGGACTAAAAATATCTCTAAGCCCTAACTTGGACATTAGATATTCATGTTGTTGTCTTCCCAAAACTTTGGTCGTAATGTTAGCCTGTTGTTCCGTTGTATTTATATGATTTGCCTGTATAATCCCTTCTTGAGTCTTCTCCTACAAAGTGACAATCTATCTCAATGTGTATAGTTATTTCATGGAATACATGATTAGTAGCTATTTATAAATCTGCCTTGCTATCATATTTCATCTTGATTGCCTTGAGTCTTTTAACATCTAGTTCAATCAACAAGCCCTGCATCCAAACAATTTCAACTACCGTAGAGGTCATACTCCTATACTTTGTTTCTGTCGAGGATCGAGTAATTGTGTTTTGTTTATTTGATTTCCGAGAAACCAAAGACTCCCCCAACTTAATGCAGAACCCCATAATGGATTTCCCTAACATGGGACAAACTGCCTAGTCAGAATCACAAAAAACATTTATCTAACACTTACTCGTAGCTTCCAGCATGATGCCTTTGCCCAGACTCTTCTTTATATATCTCACCAATCATAGTGTTTCTTCAAGATGAGGTTGTTTTAACCATTGTATAAATTAACTTAAATGATGCACTGCATAAGTAGTATATGACCTTGTATGAGTCAAATAAATTAACCTGCCTATGAGTCTTTGATATGCAGTTTTGACCTCTAGATTATCATCACCACAGTTCCCCTTTTCATCACCATCATAGGTTGTTGTAGTGAATTTTATATTTTGCTCTAAAGGTGTTCCAACATGTTGTGCACCTCCCAAACCTGTGTCTTCAATTAATTCTAATGCATATTTTTTTGACTCAATACATTGTCTTCTTTAGACCTCAAGGTTTCTATCCCAAAAAATACTTTAGGTCACCCAAGTCTTTCATTCTAAATTTACAACTAAAAAAATCCTTCAACTCTTATATCACTGCTCATCATTACCAGTGATCAATAGGTCATCAATGTAAACAAGCATAATAATAATTTTTATTCTTTCAACTTTGTAAACATCGAATAATCATATTTACTTTGTTGGTATCTTCGCAATATCAAGGCTTTAGTCAACTTCAAGTTTCACTGTCTAGAAGTTTGTTTCAATCATCATAAAGATTTTTGTAGACTACAAACCAAAGTCTTCCCCTGGATACAAATAGATACATCATGAAACTCCCCTTGACTAGTAATTCACTCAGGAATGGACATATAAACCTCCTCATCTAAGTTGCTTTGTAAAAAGGTGGTGTGAGCATCCATTTGATGAAGACCCACTGGAAAATTAAAGCCAAAGCAAGGACAAGCCGAACATTAACTAGCTTAGCCACTGGAGAGAAAGTAGCATTGTAATCGATGCCTTCTTTTTTGTTGTAGCCTTTCGCCAAAAGGCGAGCCTTGTACCTCTCGAGAGATCCATCAGATCGAAATTTGACTTTATACGCCCATTTGCAATCAATGAACCTTTTTCCTGGGGGTAAAGAAATCACGGACCATGTATTATTCAATTCTAAAGCCTTGATCTCTTTATTCATGGCTTGGACCCAGAATAGATTTTGTATAGCCTCATGAAAATTTTTAGGTTTAGAAAAAGAAGCAGTAGAAGAAATAAAGGCTTGAATGTTAGGAGGTAAATGAGAATATGAAACATAATGAGAAATAGGATACTCACACAGAACAAAAGAAGATTGATAAGAGTGCACATAGTCATTGAACAGTTAGGACGTTTGAATGATCAGATGGACTTTCGAGGAGAATTATCAACTACCAAGGGTTGAGTAGAGTTTGGTGTACTTGTTGGTGTGAGAGTAACATGTGATGGACTGAAATCAAGAATTTTATTAAGAGAATGAGAAGAAGATGGGAATCTGTGGTAGAAGATGGGAGAGGCGAATGAATAACCAAGAAATTAGGATCATAGGCCAAAGAATGAAGGAAAAACATGATGAATTCTGTAAAGGCATACGGAATGAAAACAGATGTTCAAAAAACTTAATATCCCTATTAACGAAAAAAACTCTATCTTCCAAATGAAACAAAATATAACATTTCTTTGTAGGAGAATAATGTTGAAAATTGGCACATCAAATTGCATCAATTGTCAACATTATGGGTGGCAATTTGGTGGAATTAATGGGGTGGCAAAATTGGTCAAAATTGGCCACCAAATTGTTGAAAATTTTGGATGGTAAAACTATACAATTAGTCATTGTAATTTAAGGTATTTATAAATTAGTCCTTAAAGCTTCAACTATAAATACCCTAGCTCGTTTAGCTTCAAAACCATCCCAAAGCATTCTAGCTTTCTTCCAATACTAGAGAGATTTTAGAGAGTTTCTTGAGAGTTGTTTTCTCCTTTTTATCTAGAGAGAATTATCATTGTTTTCTCCTTGGTAGATCGAGAGAGGTTGTAATTCATATTTTCTCATAGTGAAATTCTTCTACCGTTGCCCGTGGTTTTTACCCTATATTTTTTAGGGGTTTTCCACGTAAATTTTGTGTTTCTTTTATCTTCATTTTTATTTTCTCAAATTATCAGTTGCGATTTTGCTCTATCCGATAGCCATCTTCCGCAACAATTGGTATCAGAGCCAGATTTGAGTGTGTAATATCTGCTTATTGTCTTTGTGGTTGCCACCAAAAGGTGGATCCTCCAACATAAGAAAATAAGAAGGTATTACCCATTCTTTGAGGTTCTAAAGAACTATTCACGATAGTGAAATAGTGGGAGCTATCAATAATAGAAGCTATGACAACGAAATTTGATATTGAAAAATTCAATGGGAGAAATTTCTCATTGTGGAAATTGAAGATGAAGGCCATCCTGAGGAAAGACGGTTGTCTAGCAAGTATCAGTGAAAGGCCAGTGGATTTCACAGATGACAACAAATGGATGGAAATGGATGGGAATGCTATGGCAAACTTTCATCTAGAATTAGCAGATGAAGTATTGTCAAGCATCGAGGAGAAGAAGACAACTATGGAGATATGGGACCATCTCACCAAATTGTACGAGGCCACATCGCTGCACAATAAAATTTTCCTTAAGAGAAAATTGTATACTCTCCGTATGCCAGAATCTACTTCAGTGACGGAGCACTTAAATACACTGAATACTTTATTTTCTCAGCTTACATCCTTAAGTTGTAAAATAGGAGAACAAGAACGTGCTGAACTTCTACTTCAAAGTCTACCAGATTCGTATGATCAACTCATCATCAACTTGACAAACAGTAATGTCACTAGTCTAGTCTTTGATAATGTTGCAGCTGTTGTTCTACAAGAAGAAAATCGGCGCAAAAACAAGGAAGATAAACAAGTAAATCTGCAACAAGCAGAAGCGTTGACAACGATGACAACGATGAGAGGGAGATCAACAGAACGTGGCCAAAGCAACAGTCACAAACATGGTATATCGAAGTCGAGGAGCAAGAAGAATTTAAAGTGTTACAACTGTGGAAAGAAGGATCATTTGAAGAAGGATTGTTGGAGTCTAAATAAAAACTCCAATCCACAAGGCAATACCGCAAACACTTCAGATGATAGAGATGCTCTATGCTGTGAAGCGTCAACCACCGTGGAATGAAGAAAACGATTTGCAGATATATGGCTCATTGATTCGGGAGCAACATATCACATGACCTCAAGAAGAGAATGGTTCCATCATTATGAACCTGTCTCAGGAGGATCTGTTTATAGTTGCAATGATCATGCCTTAGAGATCGTTGGCGTGGGAACCATCAAATTAAATATGTATGACGGAATAATTAAAGTTGTTCGAGATGTGCGGCACGTGAAAGGCCTGAAGAAAAATTTATTATCCTACGGATTGTTGGATAATAATGCAAGCAAGATTGAAACACGGAAATGAATCATGAAAGTGTTCCGTGGAGCTCTTGTGGTACTGAAAGGCGAAAAAATAGCTGCAAACTTGTACATGCTGAAGGGAGAGACTTTGGTAGAAGGAAAAGCCTCTGTTGCCTCATGTAGTTCAGATTCAGCAATGCTATGGCATCAGAAACTTGGACACATGTCAGAACAATGAATGAAAGTCCTTGTGGAGCAAAAGCTACTTCCAGACTTAACAAAGGTATCACTTCCTTTGTGTGAGCATTGCATAACAAGTAAGCAGCACCGGTTGAAATTCAACATATCAAATTCTAGAGGCAAAAGTGTTATAGAATTGATTCACTCTGACGTATGTCAAGCACCAGTAACATCCCTAGGTGGAGCAAAATACTTTGTCTCATTTATTGATGACTACTCCAGGAGATGTTGGGTGCACCCTATTAAGAAGAAGTCAGACGTGTTTTCAACTTTCAAAAACTTCAAAGCGCGGGTGGAACTTGATTCTGGAAATAAGATCAAGTGTTTCAGAACAGATAATGGAGGAGAATACACAAGCGAAGAATTTGATGACTTTTGCAAGAAAGAAGGCATCAAAAGACAGTTCAAAGTGGCGAACACTCCTCAACAAAATGGAGTGGCAGAGCGGATGAACAAAACCTTGTTAGAAAGAACAAGAGCAATGTTGAGGGACGCATGCCTAGAAAAATCATTCTAGGCAGAAGCAGTCAATACCGCCTGTTATTTGGTGAATCGAGCTCCATCAACTGCAATAGAGCTGAAGACACCAATGGAGATGTGGACTGGTAAACCATTTGATTATTCAAACCTCCATGTATTTGGAAGTATTGTGTACGTGATGTACAACGCCCAAGAAATTTCAAAGCTGGATCCAAAATCCAAGAAATGCAAATTCTTGGGGTATGCTGATGGAGTAAAGGGGTATCGCTTGTGGGATCCCACTGCCCGCAAAGTGATCATTAGCAGGGATGTTATCTTTGTAGAAGATAAACTACAAAGAAAAGAAGACGATGATAGCGCTGAAAAGTCAGAGACTACTCAGATACATGTGGAAAAAGAGTTTGAAGAAGGAGATTCATCTGAAGCAGAACCATCACATGATGAACAAGAACCAGAGAGTTCTGAAGCTCCAACAACTCGTCAATCAGATCGTGTGAGAAGACGTCCCAATTGGCACTCAGATTATGTTATAGAAGGTAATATTGCATACTGCCTTTTAACAGAGGACGGTGAGCCATCAACATACCAGGAGGCAATAAACAACTCAGATGCTTCACTGTGGATGATGGCGATGCAAGAAGAAATCGAAGCCCTTCATAAAAATAATACATGGGACCTTGTTCCACTACCACAAGGAAGGAAGCCAATTGGTAACAAATGGGTTTTCAAAATCAAGCGAAATGGTGACGATCAAGTGGAGAGGTATCGTGCAAGACTGGTGGTCAAAGGATATGCTCAGAAAGAAGGTATTGATTTCAATGAAATTTTTTCTCATGTGGTTCGACTAAAAATAGTTCGAGTAGTCTTGGCAATCTGTGCTACATTGAATTTACATTTGGAACAACTAGATGTTAAAACAGCTTTTCTTCATAGAAATCTTGAAAAAGAGATTTATATGCTCCAGCCTAAAGGTTTTGAAGAAGACGAAAAGAAGAACTTGGTTTACAGGTTGAACAAATCTCTGTACGGTCTAAAGCAGAGGTATTGGTATAAGAGATTTGATTCCTTCATTATGTGCCTTGGATACAACAGACTTAATGCAGACCCTTGTGCTTATTTCAAGAGGTCTGGTGATAACGATTTTGTTATATTGTTGTTGTATGTGGATGACATGTTGGTTGCAGGACCCAACAAAGATCATATTGAAGAATTGAAGGCACAACTGGCTAGGGAATTTGAAATGAAGGACTTGGGATCAGCAAACAAGATTCTAGGGATGCAAATTCACCGAGACAGAAGTAATAGGAAGATTTGGCTTTCACAAAAGAATTACTTGAAGAAAATCTTGTCACGATTTAGCATGCAAGATTGTAAGCCAATTTCTACCCCTCTTCCTATTAACTTCAAATTATCCTCCAGTATGAGTCCTAGCAGTGAAGAAGAGAGGATGGAGATGTCTCGAGTACCGTATGCATCAGCAGTGGGAAGTTTAATGTTCGCTATGATATGCACAAGACCAGACATTGCACAAGCAGTGGGAGTGGTTAGTCGGTACATGGCGAATCCAGACAAAGAGCATTGGAATATTGTAAAGAGGATCCTAAGATACATCAAAGGGACCTCAAATGTTGCAATATGTTACGGAGGATCAAACTTACTAATCAATGAGTATGTAGATTCTGACTATGCAGGGGATTTGGATAAAAGCAAATCTACTACAGGGTATGTGTTCAAAGTTGCTGGTGGAGCTGTAAGCTGGGTTTCAAAATTGCAGTCAGTTGTGGCTACGTCCACAACAGAGGCAGAATATGTAACAGCTACACAAGCCAGTAAAGAAGCAATTTGGTTGAAGATGCTATTGGAGGAGCTTGGGCACAATCAAGAGTATGTCTCTCTGTTTTGTGACAGTAAAAGCGCCTTGCATCTAGCAAGGAATCCAACATTTCATTCAAGGACTAAGCACATACGAGTTCAGTACCATTTCATTCGTGAAAAGGTGGAAGAAGGAACGGTAGATATGCAGAATATCCATACCAAAGACAACATAGCAGATTTCATGACGAAGGCAATCAATGCTGATAAATTTACCTGGTGTCGATCCTCTTGTGGCCTGTCAGAAACGTAAGCAACATGAAATGTACAAGGTAGAAAGAATGGTGTGAAGATATGATTGTTCCAATCAAATCTTCAAGTGGGAGATTGTTGAAAATTGGCACACCAAATTGCATCAATTGTCAACATTATGGGTGGCAATTTGGTGGCATTAATGGGGTGGCAAAATTGGTCAAAATTGGCCACCAATTTGTTGAAAATTTTGGATGGTAAAACTATGCAATTAGTCATTGTAATTTAGGGTATTTACAAATTAGTCCTTAAAGCTTCAACTATAAATACCCTAGCTCATTTAGCTTCAAAACCATCCCAAAGCATTCTAGCTTTCTTCCAATACTAGAGAGATTTTAGAGAGTTTCTTGAGAGTTGTTTTCTCCTTTTTTTTCTAGAGAGAATTATTATTGTTTTCTCCTTAGTAGATCGAGAGAGGTTGTAATTCTTATTTTCTCATGGTGAAATTCTTCTACCGTTGCCCGTGGTTTTTACCCTATATTTTTTAGGGGTTTTCCACGTAAATTTTGTCTCTTTTATCTTCATTTTTATTTTCTCAAATTATCAGTTGCGATTTTGCTCTATCCGATAGCCGTCTTCCGCAACAAATAACCCATCAAAACTGTAAGAATCACCCTAGCAGCAAACTTATCTGAACGCTGAAGGTTGGTTGCATAACAAAGGCGCCCAAAAATTTTAAGATGGGACAGGGAAAAATCAGGTGGTTTATGATCGAAGACCTCAAAGGGACTTTTCCAATTTAAAACTGATGAAGTCTATTTATAATGTAATATGATGTCTGTACACACACCCCTCAAAACTTAACAGGAATAATGGAATGAAACCTAAGGGCTCGGGTTACTTCAAGAAGATGTTTATGTTTCCTTTCTGCCACTCCATTCTGTCGAGGAGTGCGCACGGATGAGGTTTGATGAATAATACCAAGGGATGAAAAAAAGAGGAGAACAATATGAGTTAAAAAATTCAAATCCATTATCTTTGCAAATATTTTTTACAGAAGTTGTGAAATGTTTCTGGACATAAGAAAGGAATTCTTTAATGAATAACACATCACTTTTAAGCCGAAGCAAGTACACCCAACAATACGATAATGATCATCAAATATTGTAAAAAAACCCTATGATCACTCTGAATAGATATAAGAAAGCAATCAGGCAATTTATCATCACACAAACTAACAGAGAACTAAATAAGTAGTTGATACAAACTCAATGGACTGGTTACCAACACCTAACACAAGAAAAACGGGTAACTCAAGTTTATCACTAGACTGTGAAGAAAATGAAGGAACTAAATTGCACTGGACAGAGGAAAACAAACCAAAACCGAAGCTTGAAGAATTAAAGAAGTATAACTCACGTGACTCATTACTAATCCCCCTCGTTCCATTGGAGAGATCATACAAGACGCAATGATCAGGATAAAAAATAATACGAAAATTAAGGTCTCGAGTTAGTTTTGAAACAGAAAGCATGTTATGAGTAAAGTGAGGCACAAAAAGGGCATTTGTAATAACAGTATGAGGATTAAACTGGTAAGAAGCAACATGGGTGATCAGAGTTGTTTTACCATTAGGCAAGGTGACCATTCTGGATTCGGAAGCACATGAACCAGGAGAAATCAATTTCCTAAAATCAAACAACATATGATCAGTAGCTCTCGTATCAAGTACCTACACAATAGAATCATGAGAAGCAGACATATGTTCGGTAACCATACCTACTCAACTGGAACTTGAACCAACTAGTGGTGTCTTGTTTAAGAGACTTAGAATATGTTGGTATTGCTCTAGTGTGAGAGTTGTAGTCGCAGATGAACCCACTTGATCAAGGGAACTTATAACACCCTAATCTGATCCGAACCAAAGTCTAGAGGATTCGAATGTCACACGGAACCACCGAAGTGACTAACCATTTTTTTAACTCAATAACCATAGCCGTCATTTAAAATAAATAGTTCAAATGCATTAATAAAATACTTTCTATAAAATCGAAGCTCCATGACTCATAATTTAAATAAAATAATACAATTTGAGCTTACAATCTCAAATACAAAAGTAAGAGTCCTATAAATACACATACCAACTAAGTAACTAAATAGTACTCTGTGAGGAATGTTGGAAGTACTATTTTAACAGTACACCTCGAACGGCTCAATATATTAACCTGTGAACGAAAACATCTGAACGTTGATCTTACAAAGCCTAGTAGTATAAAATCGCTAATCTAGAGCAGCATATGAATTACATAAAGATAAGCATACTAGAAGACAAGGTAATAAGTAGTAGGTGCAAGTATGATCCTAATCAAGTGCTACCTACATAAGACTCACAGTTCTACCTTTTTAGTGTAAGTCTCACACTTCCCTGAGTCTCTACTAAGGGCCTCGCTATGAGTAAACATACGCTAGGTTTCTAACCTCAGTATTATCCTACTATGTATCATCATGCAACACACAATTATAGTACCCGATATCACAAGGATGCCGGGTGCAACCACACAATAACAAGTAAGCATCATAGTGTAGCTCGGGGTCACATAGCATCACGAAACCCACAACCATATTTGCTACTAGAGGTACCTTGGGCAAGATCTGGGTCATAAATTAATCATCAAAAGATTATCATGTCGATCAAAATTTTCGTCAGAAGTATCACATTACATGTAAAGTGAATGTCTGATTTAGTCGATCAAAAAATTTCGAATTATTCGAGTTGAGTAGTCCTATTTTACAATTCAAAATTGACTTAAAATTTTCTTAAATCAATTTGAGTTTTAAAATTCGAGTCGAGTCGAATTTTTGAATTTCTTTTTAAATTTAATTGTAAATATTTATAATATTATGATATTATTTGATTTCAATTTAAATGATTTTTATAACTATATACAATACACATACATATTTATTCATATTTTTTCATTTGTGATATACATATATCATACATAGTTGATGGATTCGACGCAAATTTAAAAATCAATCTACTAATTACTAAAAATTTCAAGTTAATATTCAAGTTACTCGAGTTATATTTTATAACTCGATTTGAACTTGAAATTTTTTCAAATCAAGTTTATGAAATTATAACTAAAAACTAATTCAAGTCGAATTCTCGCGAGTCAAAACAAGTAAAAATAATAATTTTTTGAATCGAGCCAAGTTTTGCTCACCTTAATTATATGTTAAAGTAATGTATAATGTCTCAAATGACAAATTTATTATTAAAAATATTGAGAAAAAATTTCATTAAAATTAATAAAAAACAAATGAGATATTATTTTTAAATTTAAGATGTCATATCATCTCCCTTAATAGGAATTCAGAGTAGCTAAATATAGTGATAATTAGATAATCAAATAAAAAAAATTACATATCCAAGACATGTATGTCTTGGATACATATATCTGAGGACGCACACAACCTGGACCAGATAACATGGAAAACACCCACTAAATATAGAAGTTTTGCATATCCGGTACAGAGCCCAAAAAGTTTCGATGAGTCGAAAATAAGAGGAAAGGCGATACATAAAATTGAAAACAAACACAAAAATCTACAATCTTATGGTGTGTCTTTCAGCTATGCAAATCTTCTTTTCGACACAACACTCAAGTGTAACATTAAAGGCCATCTTTCTAGCCTACTACACATGCTTTTGGTACTCATCATTGTCGTGGAAAAAAGATTGAAAATTAAAATAAAATGAAACATGGAATGTAAAAAACTGGCGGGTAGTAGATCCAAGCGACTTCGGCAAACGATCAACAACTACCTGACTGTGTAATGGGGGGAACTCAGGAAAAGTGAAGTATCTAGAACCAGTTATTGCAGAGTTTCTTCAGAGGAAGTAATCGGGCGTTCTACGAGTAACATCGGGTTCTCCTCTCCTTGGAGCTGGCTCAAACTGCAGCGAGATTAACTTAACGGTTTTACAAACAGACAGAAAAGGCATCCGGGAATTCAATTGTGAAAGTTAGCTGGTGCTCCTTTAAGTTTAACCTTATTTTGTGTATGTGTGTGTGATATGAATAGAAAAGGGGAAGGAGGGTTAGAAAGACCTGGATGAATGTGTGATTTTTGCAATCATCAACTTCCAAAATTGAAGCCATGTTTCCGCAGCGATAACAATAATTAGGGGCACTGAATATAGTTACCACCTTTTGTTCCTGTTACAAGGAAACAATTAGGAACAAAAATACCCGAGCATTATATGCATTGTATAAAAGAAAATATAATAAAAATTTAACTTATAAGAAACGTGAATGGATTACATGTGCCCAGTTAAACCCATCCATAACCAGCTGATGTGCTCTAGCAATCAACTTTAAGCTGTTCGTGTGATTGAATTGTTCAGATATATCCTGTAGAGAAGACCATAAAATTTTGATACTATAATACTGGAAAGAAAAGCAAGACAGACAAAAACTTGAACAATGGTCGGTTCAAAGATCAATTACCTGGCCAAAAGTATATCCAGCACCACGAGGTGAGATGCCCCAACCACATCGATCATCTGGATCAGACCACAATAAATCACACATGGGCCCCTCGTGAGGAACTTCTTGGACGCGATCAAAGTTTCTTATGTTATCCAGGGTTTCAATTGAAGGGGACAATCCACCATGCAGACAAAATATTTCTGACTCCACCTAATGGAAACACCGAATCATTTTAACTACCATAATTTCCCTTCAGTTCTAGGAAGTACAAAGTTGAACATCACCAAGGAAATATATCTCTTTAGTTGGACTACACCAATATAATAATAAAGTTGGTTATCTGGATCTCATGATAACCATTAAATACAAGAAACAGCCAAATACTTCCATTACATTCAAGAAAGATTTGGTGTCATTTTTAAAAGATGTGATGAGAAAAACAAAGCAACCTAGCAATCCCAACATTTTCTTGTCCAACCAAAAAGAAAATTAGAGTTCTCGAAACTTAAAAATTCAATTAGAAATGAATATAATATAAGCTAATATAATACTAGTAGTCTGGTACAATAATAGAAGTATGGAGAACAAGAATAGTATTAAACTACAAAGACAAATGAAATAGAACTAAGACATAAATATAAAATATCAAAGATGCCAAGACCAATATGCATGTCATTGGTTCTTTCTTTCATACAATTTATGTTTCAAATCAAAGTAGTTTGCACCTCATATTAATTCTACTCACCAAAGCAGTTAATGGAAAATAGTCAAATAGGTCTGTAAAGATCTTCCAAACATTAGCATTACCGTACCTGTAAGTAAATCACCACAGAAAGAATTAAAATGGATTAACCATAGGAAGAAGCAAATAACTATTTCAAAATGACTCCAATTTATCTGAAGAGTAGAACTCCAGAATCTCAAATCTACTAGTTTTATTTATCATATCAGTCGATGCAGTACTATGGCAGTTTAATTTCTAAACTGGAAAAAAGAAGAATAGTGTAAAAATTATCATTGAAATGAAAATAGTTAAGTAGGAGGACTTTTAGTAGAGCTAACACATCTATGGCTCATAATACTACACCCTTTCAAAAGAAGGTTGGGCAGTAGAAACTCACTTTCGCAGACATTCATCATAAAACCCATAAACTTGAGTGATCTGCCAAAAAGAAAAAAGGACTCAAGGATTAGCCTGACATTCATATAATAGTTTGTCAAAAGTTCATAACAAACTTTGAATTAAGACTTGGATATGAAAAGTATGACACCTTGTCAAAATTTTGGTAATGTGTATGCCACACATATTTGCACAAGGTGGGAAGGAGTAGAAGAAGACAGATGTCATACCTGGCGGCTTTCATGATTTCCTCTGAGAATTGTAATCCGCTGCAGGTAACGGACCTTTAAAGCCACCAATAGCTGTTTGAGCAGAAAATAGGGTCATCCAAATGAAATGCACAAATGACTTACTACTTAAATCTGCTATTTAACATTTACAATTGTACATACCGTAACAGTTTCAACAGAATAGTACCCACGATCCACATAATCCCCCATAAACAAGTAGTTTGTATCTGGACACTGCCATTTAAGATAAAACCAACTGTGAGGCAGAGGCTAAATAGAAAGTCTGATCATGTGCATAGGAATTTTTTTTTAAAAAAAAAGAACAAGCAAATGTGAGTAATAGATGAGGTGAATCAATTATATGATAAGTTGTAATACATCCTAAGAATGCCTGAATGACACTCATAGGTCACAATCTAACAATTAAAAGAGGCAAAACATTAATTAGGAAAAAGAATAATCAAAACATAGCTCTTATGCATGAAAAAGGCAGACAAAATATAAACATCTGACACATTCAAGAGAGCATAAATTAAAATATTCACACAACGGCAACAAGATTCATCTACAGATCTCCAAATTTCAAAACATTGAGTTCTTGGTAATTACTAATTATATTACACACGACCCCGTTGAAACAGATCCGAATACAGATAAAAAAGGAGTCACGGTTAGAACAAGTACCTTCCCTCCAATTCGAAAAAGTTCAGCAAGATCATGAAATTGTCCATGAATATCGCCACAAATTGTCACAGGACTTTTAACAGGCTGTGATAAAATAAAGTAAAATACATCAACATCTTCCCCGCTCAAAGATGAGCAATCTCAACATTTCCAAAGTTCACTGGTAATTGAACACATATAGACCAGTGTTCCCTGAAATTTGAAACTAAAGACCAGCTAACATAATAAACCTGGACGTTGCTTTCTTGCATTAATATTTCCTTTGCCTTGTCGCATAATGCTTTGACCTGACAAGGCAACACGAATAAAATTACTAACAGTTATATTCATTCAAGATACAAAAACGGACTTCCATTTACCAAACTGAGAACAACATTTTTCCTTGAAGATGCCTTGATTTCTCTCGAAATCACTAGAGTCAAATAAATAAAAATTTTGATTCATTTTTCTGCTTTAAAATGAGATAAAAAAAAGTTGCATTATTTTATTAAATGACTTAAATAAATGTAAATCAAAATTTAAATAGCAAGAAAAATTACTATCATACATTGAGAACAGGTTAAACGCAACAATTTTCCGCGCAAGTACCCCGATTTCTTTCACAATTACTGACATCGCATAATTCGAAAATTGATTTTCTCTTTCTGCTTAGAAATGAAGAGAGAAAAAAAGCAGCAATTTCTTCTAAAATTAAAATACCAATAAATTTACTATTACATATTGAAATTTTGTAATACTGAATTCAATTCAAAATCATTTCGGATATTCATTTCGCAGCAGAACAGAGCCTAATAATAGGTCAGTTACAAATAAAAAATCCCGTTCTTTCTAGGGAAACAAGCAGATCGTGAGATAAAAAAAGCGCACCTGCTGCTCGGGAAGTGGCTTACACTGCATGAGCTGCGAGATCTGCTCATCAAGATCGGTCGTTGCGTCCGTTGGTGACGGATTAGCCCCCATCTTTGATTTATCAGTTCAAACAATCGAAACCGGAAATCGCTATCCGGATTAGGGATAACGCTAACCTGGCTTGAATTGGGATTTTTTTTCTTTATTTAATAATGTTTTTAATATCCTCTCTCTCCTTTTCGATTTTTTCTCTCTGCACTCTTTCTACGGACTCTTTTTGCTTCCTCTCACGAAGGCAAAATGAGAGCGCGCGTTAATCGAAGCCGCGAATGGAGCGCGTAGAAACCAGTGTATTATAGTTCATCGTTATTTTAATATCCTATCTAATTATTTTTTTAAAATCATGTTATAATTTAGTTTCATTTTGATCTTTCACCGTTAAAATAACGATGATGCTAATGTAATATTTTTTTAATTTTTTAATGATGATATAATATTACCTTATAGTGACATATTAACATCACCGTTAATTTTTTGACGTTGGATAACCAAAATAAAACTATATCTAAATATTAATTATTATTTTAAAAAATTGGTTGAATGACCAAAATAAAATAAAAATGATAATTAAAGAACTAAACTATAATTTACTGTATAATTTATAACATATGAGATCAGATTGGATTATAAGCCTTACATCAATAACTCTAAAACAATTTTATTATTTAAGAAATAAATAATATGTTAAATTTTATATAAAAGAGTATCAGAATTATCAAAACAAAAAATTTATTGAATATTTTTTTGTGGAAAAACAATGTTGTATTTTGTTTTCTTTTTCAATTCATTTGTTATATCTATTTGGAAAAAAAACACAATTTAAAGAAAAAACACTGAAGAGGTTTTAAAATATATACTTTAAAAACTTTTATGAATTAAAATAATTTATTATAATTTTTTAGAAAAAAGAAATCAATAAATCAACATTTAATGATTGGATTGAGAAGTAAAAGAAAATGTCAAACTTATCTATAAAAAAACAAAACTATTACAAATATATGATAAAAAAACAAAACTATTACAAATATATGATAAAAAAACATATTACAAATATTATTAAAATTACATTAGAAACTACCATGCTGATAATACCAAATTATACCGAAAACAAAAATTATATAAATGGTTAAAGAAAATAATATAAAAGCTATCAAATTTATGTTGAAGGTTAGTTAAATTATTGATTTGATCTTCCTGGTTTAAAGGCTAAAATTTATTATTGATTTAAAAATAAAAAAATTAATCAATTTTTAATTACTTTGCTAATATTAATAATTGATAAATAGTTTGGTGGAAATAACAAGGCTTGGCCAGAATGAAATTTACAACAAAGATGGAGTAACAGGTGAAAATATAATAAAAAATAGAATCTTGAAACTGAATCAATAAAGAAAATGAAAGTACAAAGATTGGTATCAAAATTGACAATTCCTAAAATCATGGATAAAAAAGCATAAACTGAAGTTTTACATGCTTGTTATTGCACAACATCTCCCTACTCAGAATAATGTCATGTTAGCATTGGAAACAAACTAAACAAGGTTCGTGTTACCCCATTAAAAGATTGGGAAAATCTTCCTACTTGGAATAATGTCAATCGGACATTATGCAGCATGACATCGAAACACGCATATAATCGTCATTCGATATTGTGATTCATGCTAAGATTATAGATGAAACCTATTAATTGTAAATACCTCAAGTTTTGTTCTTCTTTCCCTTTCATTGCAGCTGCATGGATGACTCTATCAGGTAAAAATCGTTACTTCTTATCGAATTAATCTTCCGCATCGGAGGTTTCCTCGTCGTATTCATCACCTGTTCCAAACCCTTCAAATTCTTCATCTTCACTTTCATCTTCTTCTTTGTCTTCCACACTGTTCTCTGAGTCTTTAAGTAAAAAGTCTTCGCGAGGTATCAGATTCGCATCTTTACCACGATAAAGAAGGCCGGTCCTCATTACGTGATAAAATTTCTGTCTTATACGAACAAGAGGATGCGGGTTCACGAGTTTTCCCCGTCTGTACCCTTCCTTGAGAGCCACAGTTGTAGTTTTGCACTTCAATGATAGGTAAAATGATCCCGGGATATCTAGTAAATACTCGAGTGAACTTATGTGGGATGTTTAGTTCCTCTCTCAAGTTTCTCAAGTAGTTCCTCTTGGTCTTCTTATGGAACGTCAAGCTCAAAAACTCATGCAATACACCAACAGGCAACAGCCCTTTTCTCCATAAGTTCACTATTTGGATCGATATGCCGATAATCTTCATACGGAGGTATGTAGGGAAGCTTCTGAAACTCCATCCAAGCTCTCACCTTCTTTTGTGCTCCGTAACCCCTCGGGAAATTCGTTGGGAACACCAATGTTGTTTGGCCCCTCTTAAATTGCCTGTACTAATAGCCCGTCTCGCCGCTCTCATTACTTCTTTCCAATGCTGAAACAGCAAATTCCTCTCGCCACCGTGCAAGTCTCAAAGCGGAAACACCAGTAGGTGCCTTAACAAAGCTGAAATGATCTGGATATCTCGGAATTAACACTTTCTCGAAGTTATCAGGCAAACCGAGATCCCATTTCAAAGCATGAAGGGACTGAAGAGGTGCAGTCCTAGTTCTCATCATCATAAGCACCCTGGAAATCCTCTCTATTGTACCATTCTTGTAATCACCATTTTTTACCTTTCATACCCAGCAGCCCCTCCACGTTTCAAACAACCCAGCATCCCCTCCAAGTTTCAAGTAAACCAGCAGCCCCTTCCGCCACAACAAATTCCAGCAGCTTTCACCAACAACAGTTGGTCCTCTACAACAGCCACACATACAAGGAGAAAGAAAAAATCATCTTTGATTATTCTTTTGTAAACTGAGGCTATAAAAACCTCAAAACAATATGTAAAATAAAAAAAAATCAAGAGAAATACACACCAAATTGAAAAAAAAAAAGCACTACAAAGTTTATTTTTACATTTGGTTTTATTTTTTCAGCTTTATATTTTATTTTTATTTATTTTCAAAAAAAAGTAAGTTAAATAAATAAACTGAAAAGAGAAGACTTGAAAGCTTTAGGGTGTTTTGTGTGTGAAATAAGGAGGAAGGAGATGAGTTTTAAGTTTATAAAACTTTTGGGTAAACCATACATCAGGTCTCTACACTTTGGAGTTCATTACTTTATTCACTTAAAATAGGAAAAATCACGAAATAATCCCTCTAATTTAGGCGCATATTTACACTTTAGTCCTTGATTTCTCTGTTTTTTTAATTATTCCGAAATTTCCTACTATATTTTTATTTTATTTTATTTTGATCTCTTTTCTTTATTTTATTATCATTTTAGTCATTAATTTAGGGAATAATCATGAGAGTGGTTTCCAAAATTCGTTGGTCTTTTCCTTTTATTTTACTAACTTTTAATATGACCTCCTAACTTTATTTTTATTTATTTTCATCCCTATTTATAGTAATATTTTGTGCCCTTGTTGTTTTATTTATATTCGAGTTTTTTTTTGTTTTTTTTTAATATTAATACTTTTATTTTATGCAATTTTAATTTAAGAATTCATTTAATTTTTATGTCTTTATTATTTATATTATAGCATTTAAATTTCTATATTTTTTATTCTAATCTTTTATTGTGACAAATATATCGCAATACTTTTATTTCACTTTATTTTCTATTCATTTTATTTTAGTCCTATGAATATATATGAAAAATTCATAAGCATAACTTGATCAATTTCATAATTTGATTAATGATAATATTTATTTTTAAATATTAAGAAATGATTGTCTTAACATAACTAGATGTCATATTTTAATATTTAAAAATGAATAAATGTTTTGTTTATAAAAACCTAAAAAGTATATTAATTTATTTTTAGTTATATCAAATTATTTTAATATTATTTCTTGGGAAGAATTATCACATTTTTTATTATTTCGGTCGGAAAGAGAAATATTCGTCCTAAAACATTTTAGGGAATAATTTCTCTTCGATTGAAAATATTGGAATATTTTCTATTTTAGAATTTTCTTTAAATAAATTATGCGATTAAATATGGAATAATGAGATTATAAATTAAAATCAAATATAAATTTGTTAATTTATTGCAAAGACATTAATTAATAAACAAGGTACCAATTTTGGGCGTTATGGGGGTGTTAATCCTTCCCTACACGTAACCGACTCCCGAACTCATTTTCTAGTAAGTAGACCCTTTTTTGTTATTTTAATATTATTTTTATAAAATTTATTAAAATAACATAGCATTTTTGGTGACCAATCACACCTCGATAAAATGATTGGTGGAAACTCTACAAATTGTGTTTTATCTTATACCAGAAGAAAAACACTTACTTTTTCGAGACGAGATTTAGAAAGCAACGACACTTGTTTTCGTCGGGCGAAATATCTTCTCGGCAACTTGGCGACTCTGCTAGGGATATTTTTTAAAGAGAGTCAAACCATCAGTTTATTAATTAATTGTCTTTGCAATAAAAATTATAAATTTGTTTTAATTTTGTTTTAATTCCTTGATTATTTTAATAACCATTTTCTGTATAAATAGTTGTACTAACTGGTTTGCTATTGTTTTCAGGTTTAATTATATGTCTTTATATTGAAAGAATAAATTTGTTTGTTGTACATTATTTGTTTATTTAGATTTAAAGATTATATTTGTGTGTTGTACATTATTTATTTCTTTTATATTTTTCCTCACATACTGAGCACTGCATTCATGACATGAGCTAAAACCCCGCTCTTATCCTATTTAGCTTGAATGAGAAAGTACTCCCTCGTGTGGTTTTCACCTCCGTATGGGATAGGGGACCATTCTTTGAGCTCACACCTTATTTTCCTCGTGTGGTTTTCACCTCCGTATGGACATAAGGAAGTGTGTTCCTTCGAATTGAACTCAGTCTGAAGTCTATAATGGACCAGGATTGAGGGTTTGGCAGTCTAAGGGGGTACCAACAAAGGACAATTCGATGACCCTTTTACCTTAGATCCAAATCCAACATATAATAAACCTAGAACTTGAATCTAGTCAGAGCCTAACCCAAGAGAATCTCGTAAGGTTAGCACACAAAGAAAAACATGTTGAGTCTTAATTTACTTTATTTTCCTAATAAATGTATGTGAACTAGAAATCATGCGGTAAGATTTATTTCTCCAAATAAAGCATGGAACTAGATTACATGAGGTTAGGATTTTTATTACTACCTAATTTTCCTTTGTTTTTTTTATCATTTTCATTATGCATTACATTTTTCATACCATGTTGTTGATTCATGATTGATGTTCATATAGAAGGCTAGAAATATGGAACGAAGAGTCATGCATGAAGTAGAAAATAATGCAGATGTATCTGTAATATGTTTAAAACTTCGTTTTAGTATAAAAGATGTTCTAAGGAATCAGTTCAATATCAACACCTTTTTGCATACATGCATTTGCATTGCACAATTTGCATTCTTATTTTTGCATTTATGTATTTTTTACATTTTCATTTTACATTCACATCTTTGCATTTGCATTCGAATCTTTACGTTTGTATTTATATTTTCATTTTTTACATTTGCATCTTTGCATAGTTATATTTATAGTTTCAATCTTACATTATACATTTGCATTTTATTTTAAACTACTTTACATGCATTAAATCATGAAAACATGGGAGTAATTAGTGAAGGATTCTGAAATCAGGAGTTTTGAAAGTGCTTTCAAGAATTGGGGCAGGTCTCTAAAAGATTGAAAGCAATGAATGGAATATTAGCACGAGTTGGAAAGATTGAGAGAATCCAAGAGCAACTTGTAGAAATTCAACGAGAAATGTTTAAAGAAACAAGAATGTTCCAAGTTAAGTCCAGAGAACAGATGTCTAAGATGATGAGTATGATGATTACTCTATTGTATGGGGATAAGATGTTAGAAGACCCTATTGAGATGAAATGATGAAAGCCTTGGGAAAAAATCTGGATCTTAATGATACAAAACCTGTTAGTGAACTTAAAAATCCAACTCAGCTTCAAGATTTGGTCCCAGGGGAAATTGGTGAATTAATGGTGAATGAAGAATCAATGAAATAAAAAAGTTCCCTTGTGAGAGATAAACTTTACCCAAAGAAGAGGGGTAGAGAAAAAGGGTCAAAGGTTGATCAAGAAGAAAAAGAATATGCAGGGTTTTCAATTCCCTCCATTCAACTTTTCGAGTGAAAATTTTCATTCAAAAATGCTCTCGGCATAATTAATTACTCCATGATATGTCCAGCCACAGTGGCCTCCAAATGAAAAGGGGACTTATAAGGAGGTTCCTTGGATAAACGAGACTGGAACTCCAAATTGTCCAACTAAGGTTCCTAGTAACCTTGAGGGAAATTTCCAAGATCCTTTAGAGCAAGCAATTCAAAAGTGCAAGGTAGAAGAAATGGTTAAGGTTCATTGCTCAGAAATCATTGCCTCGACAGAGACTAATGTGATCAAATCCTGTGAAGAATATCAGATGCAAGAAAATGAGAAAAAAATAAAAGTAAAAAGGCTCCCATGGATGTAATTCGAGATTGGCCCATAGGTTTAAAAATAAAATGGGAAGATGCCACCATGAAAACATCTCAAACACCCATATCAGACTTTCTGAGGACAGATGGGGCTTTGGGCAGTTTAGAGAACTTGACGAATACTACGCCCATCACAGCTGCAATATGTGTTCAGAACAAGGACAAAGCTATTATCACCAATGAGAATTATTTTGAGCCCAACTTCCAATTGATAAACGAGGAGATGAGATCTGAACAAAAAGCTGCTAAGAAAGAAGTAGAAACTGATACGTCTGAGGAATCATCCAAATAAGCCCAGATAAGAGAAATAATCAAAAGATGGGGAGCAAATGAGGACAAAAACTTTGGTCCAATTATAAACCCAACATTCTACGAATGATAGGGCAAGCCTAATAAACAAATGAAAGTTATTATCTACCACTGTAGTACTCTCTACTTTCAGCATCTTGTTTGATCATGTTTTTCTTGTTCATTTCTCCGCCTTTTTGTGATAAATAAATTTGTGTTGCTTTTATGGTTATGTGCAAGGAATCAAATTTTAATCTTGAAGTTTTTTAGTATTGATAACTCTGTAAAAGGCCACATTTTAAGATCTTTTTACTTGAGTTATTGGATGTCTAAAGGCTCATTTAGGACCATGTAGACGCATTTAGAAGCATTTAGTTGCATATGGTGGATTTCGACTTGCCGTGGAATTTTATTTTTACTACGGTGCTGCTTTACGGGAAAGATATTTGTCTGATGGTGTGCATGTATTGATAGCAAGAAGAAGAGGAAAGAAAATGCCGTGACATAAGGAGATTGCTGAGCAAAATGAATTTGCCAAGTTCAACTGGAATTTCGAAAAGTGCTGTAAGTGCGAGAAGATATTTTTGAAGCCAGCTGTATCCGACTCCTCGAGAGCTCTGCCCGAGAAATCTACCTCGAAGATCCGCCTGGAGGGATCAGCGCTCTGCCCGCCGTTTCTGCTGATGACGCCACCTGACCCTGCAGATCCTGCCTGTCCTTGGGCGCCTGCAGCGGGATTTTGTCGGTCCATCAGCCAGCTACCCAGGCTGTATCATCACATGTCTTGCTCGACTCCCAAGCAAAGTTAACTATGGTTTGGGGAAGTCAACTCTTAGTTCAAGGGTTAATTTTCCCCTATAAATAGAGGATGGAGCCACATGGTTAGAGACTTTGGTTCCACCCAGATTTGAGCTTAAAAGTTAGAGAGAGAATGTCTCATCTTTCTCCATCAATCTTACTTGTCGTGGCATTTCTCCTTGACTAGCAGAAGGGAGTGGCGTTCTAAGCATCCGAGAGGAGCTAGTTCGCTAGGAGCAGTTCTTGGTGGCCGAGGAATGCATTTGGCAGTGCACGTTGAAGGCTTTTTCTCATCCCCTTAGTTCTTACTTTCATATTTTGTTAATGGGTTGTAAGGAACGAATGATACTTGCTTTGTGCTTGTTTATTTCGAACCCTACCATGAACTAATCCTATTTGGTGGGAGTTCACATGGATGTTTAAGTATTTATTTTAATGAATGGTTGTTGTTCTATGCTTTATACTATTTTGTTTATGAAATTTAATGCTTTGAGGTTGTAGGAGCTACGAGAGTAGCCTTTCCTTAGAAGGTGCTTAGGGTTCGAGAGAATGCCTTGGCAAAATATCTTTAGTCTTCGAGAGAAGCTAGGGAGGAACTACATAAACAAAGGGCTCTAGGTAGTAACTAGGCCTAATCCACCTTAGAGATAATGATAGGATTTCATACGACTAAAAGGAGTAAAGCATAACCGATAGGTTAGATGTTAATGCACTCGCAAAAAGGTATTGTTGAGACAGATCCTGTTATCTGAGCCAATAGAATCACTACAGGGGTTTACGACAATCTGATTTGCCAGGGCATCTTTAATCTGTCGAGTCCCTTACTAGAGATAGCTTAGGGCACCTTAGTAGACTCTGTCGGGCAGGCTAGGCATGGAATAAATACCATTCAGAGAAATAGACTTAGATTGTCCTTAGTGACTCCCATCGCTCACTTCCATAGTTACTTGTCGTGTGAGAAAGCCAAAGTCCTATTAATCAAATCATATATTTACATTTTATTTTGCCTTGACATTTTTATTTGTTTGCATTAAGCACAATCTATTTTGCCACGACATATCCATTTGCTACCATATTACCATCGTTCCACTTCCACATCAGTCATTCAATTTTGCCACAACATTATCATTTGTACATACCATCACTAACTTTACTTAGGTGACAAAGTAAAGTGCTTTGACAAATCTATTTGACTTCCTCAATTCCATGTGGAGACGTGTAACACCCCCAAACCCGTATCCTAACCCGGATACGAGTCAGAGATATTACATTGACTTTTAAAACACAACTCATTACAAATAATAGTAAAATACTTGAACTTATATTACAAAAAATACAATAATATACATATGGTAATATAAGTTTACCAAAATATTCAGAGCATACACAACTTAACTCTTTGATTACATGCCAACATCCATTTTCATAACAAAATGACCTACTGATTAAGTTGCTTCTGATCTGATAGTTGCAGGAGTAATGTTGTCCAGCTGCTTAACCTCGATCGTCTACTTTATCGGATCCTACATGTGAAACACTCACACGCTAAGTCATCGACTTAGTGAGGCAATAATATAATAATAATATCAATAAATATAAAGTAATTGCCAAAATGATAGGGGTTGCAGTAATAAGATGTATGTAAACAATGCAATAACCAAAACCATGTTTCTTACACATATATTTATCAAATTCACATTAATAAGTTCTCCTTAGTAAGTTCATTAGCCCATGGTACCATACAGAGAACCTAAGGTATGTGAGTATTGTGAGGTTGTGCACTATGCTGTCACCATAGCTCATATAATTGCACCTAAGTGCCACGTAGAATTACACCGGAGTGCCGCGTAGAATTACACTGTAGTGCCATATAATAATGTCCATAAGGACCACATATCATTCCTTAAGAATCATATACATATGCCAAGGATCAAGTATGTGTCTCACCAGACTTCACACATGTTCCAAAGAATACATATATGTCCCGAAGAACCACATATCATTCCTTAAGAACCATATACATATACCAAGGATCAAGTATGTGTCTCACCAGACCTCACACATGTTCCAAAGAATACATATATGTCCCGAAGGACCACATATCATTCCTTAAGAATCATATACATATGCCAAGGATCAAGTATGTGTCTCACCAGACTTCACACATATTCCAAAGAATACATATATATCCCGAATGACCACATAGACCCTCTACCCTTGGCATGCCAACTATACCTATAGTTCTCATTTACATAACATGGGCTTTTACAATTTATCTAATTCATATCACGTAGACATATTATTTCCATACCTTTATCATATAACTCATATAACTTTTCTTTCATATTCATGTCCCATAATGCATATGGTATGGATTCATGTCATATATCATCATATGAACTACGATAATGTATCAAAATATTGAATCTAGACTTATCACAAGTCTAGAACTGAATAAAATACATATTCATGCTATGCATATGCACTCACCTAGATTTCTTTGTCTTTCCCTCGATTGATCCTACTTGTCGATGGTTCCGAAACTCGATTAGGCTCAATATCTACATAAGAAATTTTTTTAAGATGATTATCAGATGCCTAAGTCTTGAAATTAACCTCTAATAGCCTACCAATTTAAGGGATTAATAGTTTAGTCTCTCTTCTTTCTTTTTTTTTTTCATTATGGGGGAATCGGTTCCCCTTAGGGGTATCGATTCCCCTCTAGCATTCTGGAAATTCATATTCGTTTGAGGGGGGATCGATTCCCCTTTAATGGGTACCGATTCCCATAGCCCAGAAATCCCATTTTGAGCTCGAAAATCACCTTATTTCAGCTCAAACCTTCCTATTTCACTTCCTTTCATACTCTTAACTTTAATACACATACTTAAACTTATTTCAATTCCATAATCACTTCTTTAACTCCAAATATAGTCATTCCTATGTAATTGCAAAAATTATACTAGTTTTGTAACATGTTCAAATTCCTATTCTAACACTTCCTATCCCTTAATTAACTTGATGAAAAGTCAAATCTCACTTCCAATTCTTATTATGAACTCTAATCTAAGATTTCACTTTTCTACTTCATTTCTTTAATTCTTCATATACTTCTCCTCTTGAGGTTTTAAAACAATTTAAACCTCCTTTAAGCTTAACTATTGCCTAATAGTCATGAATCAACCATAAATTCATCAAGAAATTCACTAACAAGAAAATCTTACCTTAGCTTGGGTCTCACGTATGAAGAAGAAGAAAGAAGAAGATGACTCTGAAAGCTTGTTTTAATTTCCTACTCTTCCACGTGCTTAATATAATACTAACCCCAAAATTATATTGCTATAAAAAGACCATTTTGTCCTTCTAATCTTTATTCTTTATAATTCAATCCTACACCAAATAACTCAAATAGGTCATTGAACTCTTCCATCATTCTACTTAAATCACCAAATGCTGAAACTTTACAAATTAATCACTAACCCGGCATAGAGGATGTTACAAATCTCCCTCCCTTAAGAAAACTCGTCCTTGAATTTTCAATAAGAAAAGAGATGGGGATACTGATTCCTCATATCCTCCTCACGCTCCCATGTTGTTTCCTCTACTTTGTGATTCTTCCATAAAACTTTAACCAATGGAATAGTCTTGTTCCTCAATTGCTTAACCTCATGAGCTAAAATTTGAATCGGTTCTTCCTCATAAGTCATATCCGGTTGTACCTCAATCTCTTCTAGGTTTACAATATGAGAGGGATCCGATCGATATCTTCAAAGCATTGAGACATGGAATATATTGTGAATCTTTTCCATTTCTGGTGGTAAAGTCAATTGGTATGCTACGGGTCCCACTCTTTTTACAATTTCATATGGTCCAATAAACCGGGGACTTAACTTTCCTTTCCGACCGAACCTCAACACATTCTTCCATGAAGATACCTTTAAAAACACTTTATCCCCAACTTCTAATTCAATCTCCTTTCTTTTAAGATCAGAATAGGATTTTTGCCGATCAAAGGCCACTTTGAGGTTATGCTGAATTTCTCGAACTTTCTGTTCTACATCTTGAATTAACTCCGGACCAAGAACACTTCGATCTTTGAGTTCATACCAATTTAATGGAGTACGACATTTTCTTCCATAAAATGCTTCATATGGGGCCATCTTTATACTAGACTGATAACAATTATTGTAAGCGAACTCTGCCAGCGGTAAATACTTTTCCCATGATCCTTTGAATTCCATTACGCATGCTCTCAATATATCTTCCAATATATGAATAGTTCTCTCTGATTGCCCATCAGTCTAAGGATGAAAAGCCGTACTAAAGTTTAAACGAGTCCCCAACGCTCCATGCAAAGATTTCCAGAATCTAGAAGTGAATCGAGGGTCTCGATCAGAGATTATGGAAACAGGCACTCCATGCAATCTAATAACTTCTCTAATATACAGCTCTGCATACTTTTCCATAGAGAAATCCGTTCTAACCGGAAGGAAATGCGCTATAATCCTGACGGAACTTGATGCTCAGCTTTGACTTGTTGACATATCAAACACTTAGACACAAATTCGGTGATGCTTCTTTTCATCCCTGACCATCAAAATCGATCCTTCAAATCCATGTACATCTTGGTTCCACCTGGGTGCATCGTTAACGGACTGTAATGAGCCTCTGTTAATATTTCTTTCTTCAAGTCGTCATTGTCGGGTATTACAATTCTTCCTTTACAATATAGATTTCCATCTGACTTAATCTCAAAGTCTTTAATCTCTTTGATCTTTACTTGCTCAATTATTTTCAAACACATTTCATCTTTACTTTGCAATTATCCTATTCGTTCCAACCATGCTGGTTTAAGGGTTAACTCTGCACAAAGACCACCGTCTCCCGTTAAAGATAATCTTGCATCCATAGCTCGTAAAGCTGCAAACGTCTTTCTACTCAAAGCATCTGCTACCATATTAGCCTTTCCGGGATGATAGTCAATTATCATATCATAATCTTTTAAGAACTCTACCCATCTACGTTGCCTCAAATTTAACTCTTTTTGAGTTATCAGGTACTTCAGGCTCTTATGATCCGTATATAAGTAACAACGCTCCCTATAAAGATAATGACGCCAAATCCTGAGAGCGAATACTACAACAACCATTTCTAAATCATGAGTGGGGTAATTCTTTTCATGTGGTTTCAACTGTCTCGATGCATACGCTACCACCTTTTCTTCTTGCATTAATACACACCCCAACCCGTTATGGGATGCGTCACTGTATACTACAAAATTCTTGCCAGATTCTTATTGAACCATTATCGGAGTTTTCGTCAGAATTCTCTTTAAAGCTTCAAAACTTTCTTGACATTCAGAAGTCCAAACAAACGGTTCATTCTTTCTCATCATCTTTGTTAAAGGCAGCACTATCATCGAAAAATTCTTAACGAATCTTCGATAATACCCGGCAAGTCCAAGGAAACTCCGAACTTCAGATACATTCTTTGGAACTTCCTAGTCCATAATAGCTTTAACCTTCTGAGGGTCTACTCTAATCCCAACTGCCGAGATCACATGCCCCAAGAAAATTACTTCGTTTAGTCAAAATTCACATTTGGACAATTTCACATAGAGATTTTTATCCCTTAGAATTTGCAAAACTAGCCTCAGATGTGCGCTGTTCTCTTCAATGGACTTCGAGTAAACCAGTATGTCATCAATAAAGACAATAACAAACTGGTCTAAATAGGGCTGAAAAATCCTGTTCATGAGATCCATGAAAGCAGCTGGTGCATTCGTTACTCCGAATGGGATTACGATGAATTCATAATGACCATATCTCGTTCTGAAAGCCGTCTTCGGAATATCTTTCTCCTGAATCTTCAATTGATGATAACCCGAACGTAGATCGATCTTCAAAAATACCGAAGCTCCTTTTAGTTGATCAAACAAGTCATCAATGCGCGGAAGGGGATACTTGTTCTTGATGGTCACCTTATTAAGCTGTCGATAATCAATACAGAGACGCATTGATCCATCCTTCTTCTTAACAAATAACACCGGAGCTCCCCAAGGTGACACACTTGGTCGAATAAATCCTTTTCCTAACAACTATTGTAATTGATTCTTTAACTCTTGCAATTCTTTCAGAGCCATCCGATAAGGTGCCATTGCAATTGGAGCGGTTTCTGGCATTATCTCAATTTAAAATTCTACCTCTCTATCTGGAGGTAATCCTGGCAACTCAGCCGGGAAAACTTCAGGGAATTCTTGAACTATTGGAATCTCCTCTAGCCCTTTCTCTATAGCTCTTAAATTTATCACATTTACAAGAAATCCTTGACATCCCTGTAGCAATAGCTTCTTAGCTGACATTATTGACATTACATTTGCTAAGGGATTAAACTTTTCACTGCTCACACTTATTTCTGTTCCTCCTGGACTTTTCAGGGTTACCTTTTTCAATCTGCAATTAACATCTCCATAGTAACGGAACAACCAATCCATTCCCAGAATCACTTCAAACTCGTCAAAGGGTAATTCCATCAGATTAGCAGGGAATTCAATTCCCTGAACCTTTATGGGACACCCCTTACAGACTTTATTCACCCGAGCACTATGGCCTAACGGAGTTGTTACTATAATCTCATTACTCGTAGCTTCTAAGAGAATCCTCAATTCCTTTACTAACTTACTTGTAATATAAGAATAATTAGAACCCGGATCAATCAGTACCAATACTAATTTATAATACAACTGAAAAGTACCTGCTATAATATCAGGGTCATCACGGTCTTCACTTGTCTTTAAATTGTACACCCGTGCGGTTGATCGAACTTCAGGTTGAGTAGAGAATTCAGACGGGTTCCTTCCTCTGCCTCTTCCTCGTCCTCTTTGTGAGGAAGAACCAACTATTTCAGATGGTGCAGGCTCACTAACAATCAATGGACAATCCTGGATAAAATGTTCGACATCTCCGCATCGAAAACAAGTCCCAGCAGCCATCCGACAAGCCCCAGAATGGTTTTTCCACAGTGCTGACACTGTCTCGCTTGAATCAGAGTAGATCTCCCAGCACCAGATCCCATTGACTGCGTCTGTCTAGGTCTTGCCTGACTTGCTCCCCTAGCAGACGATGCAACTGATTCTGATCTAGCTTGTGATTGAAATCCCGAGTCTCTTCCCCTTTTTGATGGTACTGAGCTAAAAGAAGCACCCGTTCTCTTTGATGTCTGAACTCTAAAATCCCCAAATCTCTCATTCTGAGCTCTTTCAAGAGCCTTGGCACGATTGATCACCTCTTGGAACGAGGACAAATTCAATACTATCAGCATCTCTTTCAATCTAGGGCGTAAACCCTCCACAAACCATTCACAAGCCTCTTTTTCAGTAGGCACAAGCTCGGATGCAAACCTACTCAACTTGTTGAACTCACATTCATACTCATATACAGAGCGATTCATCTGTTTCAAATTCAAAAACTCCTGCTTCATCTGTCGAATAAATTAATCTCCAATGTACTTGTTTTTAAATTCATCTAAGAATAAAGACCAAGTCAATTGGTCACTGGGCATCCTCATGGTGACGTTCGTCCACCATATTCTCACCTGACCCCTCAACAACGAGACAACTCCATCTAACTTCTCCACTTCAGAACAGTGGAGGCCATCCAACATGATTTTTAAATCATTTAACCAAAGATCTGCCGCAACCGGACCTTCTTCGGTTTCTCCCTTAAATGCGGGAGCTCCTAAACCTCTCAACTCTTTTGCTACATTCATCCTTTGAGTTGGTGGAGCAGGAGGTTGAAGACGCGTTAGAATAGCATCTAACGTTCTGAAAAACATATCTTGATCTTGCACATGCACTCCTTGAGATACATGTTCTTCACCTTGCCTGGCCAGGGCAGGTGAATTACTGCTTTCAGCATGCCTATCTTCTCCCGCTTTACTTCGGAAGCTATTATGTCCAGACATCTAATAAGAATAAACACATTGTTCTATTAGCAAAACAACATACTCATACTATACCAGATCAGAAGTTCTCACTATTTGTTGGCATGTATTCCATTTAAAGACTCAATAGACTCTGGTTTATGCCTAGAATCGGCTAAACCATTGCTCTGATACCATTAAATGTAACACCCCCAACCCGTATCCCAACCCGGATACGAGTCAGAGATATTACATTGACTTTTAAAACACAACTCATTACAAATAATAGTAAAATACTTGAACTTATATTACGAAAAATACAATAATATACATATGGTAATATAAGTTTACCAAAATATTCAGAGCATACACAACTTAACTCTTTGATTACATGCCAACATCCATTTTCATAACAAAATGACCTACTGATTAAGTTGCTTCTGATCTGATAGTTGCAGGAGTAATGTTGTCCAGCTGCTTAACCTCGATCGTCTACTTTATCGGATCCTACGTGTGAAACACTCACTCGCTAAGTCATCGACTTAGTGAGGCAATAATATAATAATAATATCAATAAATATAAAGTAATTGCCAAAATGATAGGGGTTGCAGTAATAAGATGTATGTAAACAATGCAATAACCAAAACCATGTTTCTTACACATATACTTATCAAATTCACATTCATAAGTTTGCCTTAGTAAGTTCATTAGCCCATGGTACCATACAGAGAACCTAAGGTATGTGAGTATTGTGAGGTTGTGCACTATGCTGTCAACACAGCTCATATAATTGCACCTAAGTGCCACGTAGAATTGCACCGGAGTGCCGCGTAGAATTACACCGTAGTGCCATATAATAATGTCCATAAGAACCACATATCATTCCTTAAGAATCATATATATATGCCAAAGATCAAGTATGTGTCTCACCAGACTTCACACATGTTCCAAAGAATACATATATGTCCCGAAGGACCACATATCATTCCTTAAGAATCATATACATATACCAAGGATCAAGTATGTGTCTCACCAGACCTCACACATGTTCCAAAGAATACATATATGTCCCGAAGGACCACATATCATTCCTTAAGAATCATATACATATGCCAAGGATCAAGTATGTGTCTCACCAGACTTTACACATGTTCCAAAGAATACATATATATCCCGAATGACCACATAGACCCTCTACCCTTGGCATGCCAACTATACCTATAGTTCTCATTTACATAACATGGGCTTTTACAATTTATCTAATTCATATCACGTAGACATATTATTTCCATACCTTTATCATATAACTCATATAACTTTTCTTTCATATTCATGTCCCATAATGCATATGGTATGGATTCATGTCATATATCATCATATGAACTACGATCATGTATCAAAATATTGAATCTAGACTTATCACAAGTCTAGAACTGAATAAAATACATATTCATGCTATGCATATGCACTCACCTAGATTTCTTTGTCTTTCCCTCGATTGATCCTACTTGTCGATGGTTCCGAAACTCGATTAGGCTCAATATCTACATAAGCAAAATTTTCAAGATGATTATCAGATGCCTAAGTCTTGAAATTAACCTCTAATAGCCTACCAATTTAAGGGATTAATAGTTTAGTCTCTCTTCTTTCTTCTTTTTTTTTCATTATGGGGGTATCGATTCCCCTCTAGCATTCTGGAAATTCATATTCGTTTGAGGGGGGATCGATTCCCCTTGAATGGGTACCGATTCCCCTAGCCCATAAATCCCATTTTGAGCTTGAAAATCACCTTTTATCAGCTCAAACCTTCCTATTTCACTTCATTTCATACTCCTAACTTTAATACATATACTTAAACTTATTTCTATTCCATAATCACTTCTTTAACTCCAAATCTAGTCATTCCTATGTAATTACAAAAATTATACTAGTTTTGCAACATGTTCAAATTCCTATTCTAACACTTCCTATCCCTTAATTAACTTGATGACAAGTCAAATCTCACTTCCAATTCTTATTATGAACTCTAATCTAAGATTTCACTTTTCTACTTCCTTTCTTTAATTCTTCATATGCTTCTCCTCTTGAGGTTTTAAAACAATTTAAACCTCCTTTAAGCTTAACTATTGCCTAATAGTCATGAATCAACCATAAATTCATCAAGAAATTCACTAACAAGAAAATCTTACCTTAGCTTGGGTCTCACGTATGAAGAAGAAGAAAGAAGAAGAAGACTCTGGAAGCTTGTTTTAATTTCCTACTCTTCCACGCGCTTAATATAATACTAACCCCAAAATTATATTGCTATAAAAAGACCATTTTGTCCTTCTAATCTTTATTCTTTATAATTCAATCCTACACCAAATAACTCAAATAGGTCATTGAACTCTTCCATCATTCTACTTAAATCACCAAATGCTGAAACTTTACAAATTAATCACTAACCCGACATGGAGGATGTTACAAGATGATACTCAACTTATCACTTTATTACTTGTTCGATTTTGTATACTTGCACATATATTTGCACCCATATTTAGCACTCAAAAATAGTAAACAAGTTTTTGGCACCTTTGCTAGGGAATTAGCAACTGGAAGTTAAATTGATTTGTCATAGCATTCTTATTTTGCTTGTTCATATTTTCTTTTTAGTTAGCTTAATATTTTTTACTTTCCTTAATTTTTCTTCATTTATTTTTATAGGTACATGACCCGAAGTAATCCTGAAGAGCCATTAGAACCTATTGATCCTGAAATCGAGAGGCTTTTTAGACACAGAAGATGCGCTGAACGTGTAAACATGTACCAACTCGGAAATCAAGGCATTGGACATGAGGAGGATCTGAATGTTGGGGCAAATTTAAATGTTGGGAATACAGCCAGACCTCGCGCCATTCGTGATCACTTAAATCCGATCTTATAAGATTTAAATCCTGGAATTGTGGCCCCAGATATTCAGGCAGCCCATTTTGAGCTTAAACCCATCATGTTTAATATGTTGAACTCTACATGATAGTTTGGGAGCATGCCAAATTAAGATGCCAGGCAGCATATTCGCAACTTCTTGGAGGTGTGTGATTCGTTCCGCCAACAAGGGGTACACGAAGACGTTCTGAAACTAAAGTTGTTTCCTTACTCTCTACGTAACCGAGAAAGAGCGTGGTTGAGTGGGGTTCCAGCGGGTTCAATGGAGTCATGGACAGATTTGTGTAACAAATTTTTACTGTGGTATAATCCTCCGAACATGAACACCCAACTGAGGAACGACAGTGCTTCCTTTCGTCAAGCTGATGACGATTCGATGTATGAATGTTGGGATCGATACAAGGCATTGCTTCGCAAGTGCTCAAATCATGATTTTCAAGATTGGACCCAGGTGGTGATGTTCTATAATGGAGTAAATACACCCACGAGGATGATGCTAGATGCCTCAATAAATGGGACGTTACTTGACAAATCACCAGCAGTGGCATTTGACATCCTGGATAAGATTGCCACTAATGATTATCAATTTCCATCCACACGGCTTGGAGCTGGGCGCAAGTCACATGGAGCTTTCGATCTAGATTCTAAAGATAACGTGTCATCCCAACTTCCTGCTATCACCAACATGTTGAAGAATTTGCAAAGACCAAGTGAGGTGAGAGAAGTGAAGGCAGCTCATTCAGAATCTTTATTATGCCATGGCAATCACAATGAGAATGACTATCTGACCAATCAAGAATCCATCAACTTCGTGGGAAATTTTAATCGAGGCAACAATAACCCCTATTCTAACACATATAATTCTGGATGGCGTCAGCATCTAAACTTTTCATGGGGAAATCAAGGAACCAGTAATGCCCATCAACTAGCTCGGCAACAGAATTTCAATGACTCATAGGGTTATCAATCGAATATGCCATGGCATAATTCTAACAAGGGAGAACCATCTTCATCAAATACAAGTTCTTTGGAGGCCACAATGCAAGAGTTTATTGCGACGACAAAGACAATACTGCAAGACCATGCGACCTCCATCAAAAATCAAAGAGCACTGCTCTAGAGTCATAGTTCGTCGCTGAGGGCGCTGGAAAGTCAAGTTGGTCAAATTATCGCGGCATTATAAGAACGCAAACCAGGACAGTTACCAAGTGACACTGAAGTCACTAAACCTCATGGAAAGGAAAATTACAGTGTGCTAACTCTCCGAAGTGGTACATAAATTAATGCTGAAGACAAGTTTGGGGGAAGACCGAAGGATGAGTCACCCCCTGTGACCAAGCAAACTAAAAATGAAGTGCAAGAAGAAGCACCAGTGGAAGAGGAAACGGTTGAGGAGTCGGCAAGTAAAGAAACTGATAGGGAAAATAAAGATGCCAAGGCAACATCTATTCGCACCCCATCAGTACAGGAAGCCAGACCCCCACCTCCTTTTTCGCAAAGGCTGAAGAAGCATAACGAAGATATTCAGTTTAAAAAGTTCGTTGACATTCTGAGTCAACTGCAAATCAATGTTCCTTTTTTAGAGGCTATGGAACAAATGCCCACCTATGCCAAATTTCTCAAGGAGATTATTACCAAGAAGAGAAAGGTTGAGTAGTATGAAATAATTGCCACAACAAAAGAATTTTGCTCTTCCTTAAGTAAGCAGCCACCGAAGAGATATGATACAAGTAGCTTCATCATCCCGTGTTCAATAGGAGATAAATTTATTGGGAAAACATTATGTGACCTTGGATCAAGTGTGAACTTGATGCCTAAGTCAATATTCGTCAAGCTCGGGATAGGAAATACGAGACCCACCTAAGTCATCTTGCAATTAGCTGATCGTTCGCACGTTCGTCCAGAGGGACGAATTAAAGATGTCATCGTACGGGTTGACAAGTTCGTTTTTCCTGTCGATTTTCTGATTCTGGACTATGAGGTTGATGCTACAGCACCCATAATCTTGGGGAGACCCTTCTTAGATACTGGTCATATTCTGATCGATTGTGAAAGATGAGAGCTAACGATGCGAGTGGCCGATCAACATGTCACCGTAAATGTTTTCCGATCACTTAAGTACATGGATGATTCTGAAGAATTCCAGAGCATTTTAGAAGTTGATACAGTAATTGGAAAAGAAGCAGATAAATTTTGCCATGACAATTTCATTCAGCTGAGTGATAATGAGGGACTGCTGGAAGACTTAAAGGCCGAAGAGCCTAATGATTTTTCATTCGAGGAACAACAAGCTAGCTTTCTCAAGGCTAGCCCAGGTACGCATTTTGAACCTTTAAATTTTGAAGAGTTTGTTCCTCCCAAGCCCTCATTACAACATGCTCCTACCTTAGAACTTAAGAATTTGCCACATCATTTTAAATATGCTTATCTGGGTAGTGATGAGACATTGCCTGTGATTATTTCCTCTGCCCTTACTCCTAACCAAGAAACTAGTTTGCTAAGTGTTTTGTCACAGCATAAGAAAGCGCTGGGGTGGATGATGGCAAATCTGAAGGGAATAAGTCTAATAATCTGCATGCACAAAATCTTGTTGGAAGAATGCCATAGCAAATCCATAGAGCCACAGCGAAGATTGAACCCAATCATGAAGCAAGTTGTGATGAAGGAGATTCTCAAATGGCTTGACGTTAGAGTAATTTACCCCATCTCGGATAGTTCGTGGGTAAGTCCCGTTCAATACGTTCCCAAGAAAGGGGGCATGACCGTAGTGACGAGTGAAGACAATGAATTGATACCTACTCGCACGGTCACCGGGTGGCGAATTTGCATGGACTACCGTAAGCTTAACAAGGCCACCAAGAAGGATCACTTCCCTTTACCGTTTATCGATCAAATACTGGATCGACTTGCTGGTAAGACATTTTATTGTTTCTTGGATGGCTACTCGGGGTACAACCAGATTGCCATCGTACCAGAGGACCAAGAGAAGACCACGTTCACGTGCCCCTATGGCACTTATACTTTCCGAATGATGCCTTTTGGACTCTGTAATGCCCCGGTAACTTTTCAACGCTGCATGCAAGCCATATTCTCTGACATGGTTGAGGATTATCTTGAAATTTTTTTGGATGATTTTTCTGTCTCGGGTGACGACTTTCAAAAATGCCTCGGCAATTTGGCAAAGGTGTTGAAGCGGTGCGAAGAGGCCGACCTGGTGTTGAATTGGGAGAAATGCCACTTCATGGTAACAGAAGGCATTGTTCTGGGCCACAAGATTTCTGCAAAGGGCATTGAGGTTGATAAGGCAGAGATCGAGGTAATCGAGAAACTCCCCCCACCAAACTCTGTCAAGAGCATTTGGAGTTTCCTTGGACACGCTGGATTTTACCGAAGATTCATCAAGGACTTCTCCGTAATATCCAAGCCCTTGTGTACCCTGCTGCAACAGAACCAACCATTTGTGTTCGATTAAAAATGTCATGGCGCATTCAAAGAGCTGAAGCAAAGACTTATCTCTGCACCGATCGTAGCTCCCCCAGATTGGACGACACCGTTTGAATTAATGTGCGACGCAAGTGATTTTGCCGGGGGAGCTGTACTCGGACAACGTAGAGGTAAGATTTTTCATGTGATTTATTATGCTAGTTGTACCTTAAATGATGAACAATTGAATTACACTACTACTGAGAAAGAATTACTTGCCGTGGTATTTGCATTTAACAAGTTTAGGCCATACTTGATAGACACAAAGGTCATAGTTCATACCGATCATTCCGCTATAAAATATTTAGTGAACAAGAAAGATGCCAAGCCTAGACTGATTAGATGGATATTACTCTTGTAAGAATTCAGCTTAGAGGTAGTTGATAGAAAGGGTACTGAAAATCAGGTTGCAGACCACCTGTCTAGGCTAGAGAACATTTCAGAATGCCATGACATTTTTTATATTAAAGAAGAATTCCCTGACAAGAAAATTTTATATGCTACGGCAATTCTGTGGTACGCTGACCTCGTTAATTTTCTTGTTAGTGGTATTTTTCCTTATGAACTAAACAGCCAGGGCAAGAAGAAGTTCCTGCATGATGCCAAGTTCTATTTTTGGGATGAGCCGTACTTATTCAAGCAATGTGCCGATCAAATGATAAGACGGTGTGTCTCCAAAGAGGAGAAACACAATATCTTATACCATTGCCACACATCAACCTATGGAGGGAATTTTGGAGGCTCGAGGACTGATGCAAAGGTCCTCCAATTGGGCTTCTATTGGCCATCGTTATTTAAAGATGCCCATGAATTTTTCAAGGCGTGCGACCGATGCCAGCTCACTGGAAACCTTTCCAGACGACATGAAATATCGCTGCAAAATATTCTGGAGGTAGAACTTTTCGATGTTTGGGGTATTGATTTCATGGGCCCATTCCCATCTTCTTTTGGGGATTTATATATTCTGCTTGCGGTGGATTATGTCTCGAAGTGGGTTGAAGCAATTACTACGCCAAGGAACGATTCAAAGACGATGCACAAGTTCCTTCACAAGAACATATTCACTCGATTTGGAATACCAAGAGCTATCATCAGTGATGAAGGCACCCACTTCGACAACAGATTAATTGCCAAGGCATTAAAGAAATATGGAGTACGACATAAGATTGCCACGACATACCACCCGCAGACAAATGGGCAAGCTGAAGTGTCCAATCGTGAAGTCAGGCAAATCATTGTGAAGATGGTGAACCCTCGAAGGAAAGATTGGTCCCCCAAGCTCGATGATGCATTATGGGCCTATAGGACGGCATTCAAAACACCTCTGGGAATGTCGCCTTTTAATATGGTATATGGAAAAGCCTGCCACCTCCCAGTTGAGTTAGAACACAAGGCATATTGGGCAATCAAGAAGCTGAACTTCAACGCACAACTTGCTGGGGAGAAACGATTGCTCGACTTGAATGAAGTGGAGGAGTTTCGAGCACAAGCATATGATAATGCCAAGCTCTACAAGGAAAAGACTAAGAATTGGCATGACAAAAATATTTTGCCACGGTATTTTCATGATGGCCAGAAAGTGCTACTTTTCAACTCAAGGCTAAAACTCTTCCCTGGCAAACTAAAGTCACGCTGGTCGGGACTGTTTGAAGTTCACCATGTCTACCCTTTGGCACTGTTGATATCAAGAACATGGACGATTGATCCATTTTTAAAGTCAATGGCCAGCGCCTGAAGGCTTACCTAGGAATCCCACCTGCGTATGATAAGTCGGCGCTGCTCTTGCACGATGTCGACACTGGTCCGGTATCTTAAGGATGCCATGACATTTTAAATTTACTACTGTGAATAAATAATTTTTACTCTACCTTTATTTTAGTCTTTCTCATTTTTAATTAATTATGTTTATTTTATTTTTGTGCAAGATAATTCCCGCATGACTATCACGCGAAGAGTATGGAGGAAGCTTGCGAAAGATTGGGCGGAAAAAGTGAATAGTAAAAGGAGGGAACTTTTTCACTTTTACCTAGGATTAAATTTTTTGACTTTTAATTTTTGTCTTCTTCCCGCCTAGACCCCACTGTCTCTCCTTTTATCCCCCACATAATCTTATTTCTTGTTTTATCTTCATTTCCTTTTCATTTCTCCCTTAACTTTTTCTATCTTATCTTCTTCTTCTCTCTTTGACCAAGACCGCCATAACCATCCAAAACCCCAAGATTTTTCTTTCTTTTCTCCTCTTCTCTGTTAACGATGGTATGTTCCCGTCCCCCAGCGCAACCTTCGCTGCTACGGTTTGTGGATGACTCCGCCTGCGAACGGTTCCAAACAATCAAGAATCGGCGAGTCTTTTTCGAGTTGGGATTTGTCTTCTCCGAGGAGGAGGACGATGCCTTCGGGAGTGAGGTTCTCGACGTGGTTACCATACATAAGTGGCAGAAATTTGCCAAGCAACCTGCAGCCGTCAACGCTACTCTATTGAAGGAGTTTTACTCTAACATATCCGAGCCAAACCAACATGCCGTGACGGTTCGCGGCATTTCTATTCGTTTTACACCTACTGTCATTAACCGTTACTTTAATCTACAGGGTATTGTAGATCATCATACATCTTTTGCGCAAGAAGCTGACAACGAAACTTACCAAGGCATACTAGAGGATCTCTGTCTTCCAGACACACAATGGAATGGGCAGCAAATGAGCCGCAAGACCATAGATTGGGAGAGGCTCCTTCCACAAGTGAAGTTGTGGAATCATTTCATGAAGCATAAACTCTTACCCACTTCCCACAACATGAACGTGTCTTGCCAACAAATGCTTCTGCTTCACTCGATCACCTTTGGGCGAGCCATTGATATAGGGAAGATTATAGTGGAGCAGGCTCATCTGTGCCTGAAACACCCTACAAGTGCCTTGGTATTTCCAAATCTCATCACTGCATCATGCCGTAAAAAAAAGGTCCCCGAAGAAATATTTGATGAGATTTTACTAGGTATTGCTGGGATCACCAAAGCAAAAATTCCCTTGTTGTTGGGATTGAATGAAGCAAAGGGGAAGGAAAAAGAGGCCTCCACGTCTCGCGTTTCACCATCTCCACATGCCAAGGCAAATTCAGATACCCTGGAGCAGGCAGTCCAACACACTCAAGATCATGTCGGGCAGCTGTCTGACAAACTGATGATATATTTTGCCTATGCCAAATGCCGAGATGAATTTCTCACTAGTGCCTTGATGGAATTACTCATGCACACGAACTTCACTATTCCTGTCTTCCCGGACATACTCGTTCCACCGAATGAGGATGTCGCGACATATGCAGAAGCACCTCGTCCTACTCATACCGATGTCCCTCAATCGCATGGTGCAGAGAGTCCCCAGCCTGCTGAACCTGAAGAGCCTACTGACGCTGAAGAGACCGATGATCATGACCCCGTCCATGTTGTAGCACCCCATACCGATCAAGAAGCCAACCTCCAACTCGCTAATATCTCAGAGCCAGCACAACTTGTTGAAACTTTGGTGGTAGAACATCCTGAAGTACCACATCCCTCTGAGTCCACCGAGGAGTCACAATCAGAGATGCCACGGCAAGCTCCTTTGCGTAGGAGCCGACGTCGCCGTAGAAAGGCATCTCAACATCAAGAGCCCCTGCTACCAGTCGTTCCAGAAGGACCTAGCACTCCTTCAGCCGCACCTGCGTGTGACTCAGAGCATTCCAGGCCCGCCAAGTTGAGAAAGCGCACTCGTCGCACCACCGTTGCACCACTACCCACTTAAGACAAGGTACCTTGCATTTGCATTGCATTCATAGCATGTAGTTTCATTTTTCTTAGTTTTCGTAAGCATTGGGGATAATGCTTCTCTCATGTTTGGGGAAAGTAGGGTTTTCGCATCACTGCATGATAGTAGTAGTAAAATAAATATGCCATGACATTAGTAATTGCCTGAATAGTTTCTGGAATTAGTTAAGGATGCCCGATGATGATGAATTTGATGGCTAGGATATAATGTACATGACTAGTTGAGGATGATAGAACCAACCTTAGGACTTGCTTCTTTGAAATCCTTGAATACATGATTGTATGTTTTCCATGCTTGAGAAACTTAGAAAATTTTTATGAGAGAATTCTTAAAATGTCATGGCATAAAAATTTGATTATTGAATGTTTCTATGCTTAAAAATTTTTGAAGTTATGAATAAATGCCTAGGCATATCTGTAGAGGGACACTCCGCTATGCCATGGCATATGAGTGAATGAAAGTAGTCACGGGATGACTATACCTGACTAACTCGGGGGTAGAAGGTATGCTCCCTTTCACCTAGAGTGTGGGATGGTAGAGTAATGGGCTGACTCCCCTCGTAGCAAAACTAATAAAAAGAAAAGAAAGGCAAAGTGGGAGCTGATTTAGAAAATGTCATGGCAAATTAAAGAAAGCTTGCGTAGAAAATTTTTAAGTTTGTTAAGCATGGACTGGATACAAGCACGCACACACTCATACAAAGAACCTTGCCCTAGGGGACAGTACTAGATTTTTTAACCTAGTCTAGCATGTTGAAGCCATATGTGTTGAGGGCTAAAATTTTATTCCATGAAACTATTTGTCTTCTGAACTTGTCATGGTATTTTTATTTTGCTTACTACTATCCATTGCTTGAGGAAAAGCAATAACTTAAGTTTGGGGGTGTGATAACTCCGTAAAAGGCCATATTTTTAGATCTTTTTACTTAAGTTATTGGATGTCTAAAGGCTCATTTAGGACCATATAGACGGATTTAGAAGCATTTAGTTGCATATGGTGGATTTCGACCTTCCGTGGCATTTTATTTTTACTACGGTGCTGCTTTACGGGAAAGGTATTTGTCTGATGGTGTGCAGGTATTGATAGTAAGAAGAATAGGAAAGAAAATGCCGTGACATAAGGAGATTGCTGAGCAAAATGAATTTTCCATGTTCAACTGGCATTTCGAAAAGTATTGTAAGTGCGAGAAGATATTTTTAAAGACAGTTGTATCTGACTCCTCGAGAGCTCTGCCCGAGAAATCTACCTCAAAGATCCGCCTGGAGGGATCAGCGCTCTGCCCACCATTTCTGCTGATGACGCCACCTGACCCTGTAGATCCTGCCTGTCCTTGGGCGCCTGGAACGGGATTTTGCCGGTCCATCAGCCAGCTACCCAGGCTGTATCATCACCTGTCTTGCCCGACTCCCAAGCAAAGTTAACTATGGTTTGGGGAAGTCAACTCTTAGTTCAAGGGTTAATTTTCCCCTATAAATAGAGGATGAAACCACATGGTTAGAGACTTTGGTTCCACCCAGATTTGAGCTTAAAAGTTAGAGAGAGAAGGTCTCATCTTTCTCCATCAATCCTACTTGCTGTGGCATTTCTCCTTGACTAGCAGAAGGGAGTGGCGTTCTAAGCATCTGAGAGGAGCTAGTTCGCTAGGAGCAGTTCTTGGTGGCCGAGGAAGGCATTTGGCAGTGCACGTTGAAGGCTTTTTCTCATCCCCTTAGTTCTTGGTTTTCATATTTTGTTAATGGGTTGTAAGGAACGAATGATACTTGCTTTGTGCTTGTTTATTTCGAACCCCACCATGAAATAATCCTATTTGATGGGAGTTCACATGGATGTTTAAGTATTTATTTTAATGAATGGTTGTTGTTTTATGCTTTATACTATTTTGTTTATGAAATTTAATGCTTTGAGGTTGTAGGAGCTACGAGAGTAGCATTTCCTTAGAAAGTGCTTAGGGTTTGAGAGAATGCCTTGGCAAAATATCTTTAGTCTTCGAGAGAAGCTAGGGAGGAACTACATAAACAAAGGGCTCTAGGTAGTAACTAGGCCTAATCCACCTTAGAGATAAGGATAAGATTTCATACGACTAAAAGGAGTAAAGCATAACCGATAGGTTAGATGTTAATGCAGTCGTAAAAAGGTATTGCCGAGACATATCCTGTTATCTGAGCCAATAGGATCACTGCAGGGGTTTACGCCAATCGGATTTGCCAGGGCATCTTTAATCTATCGAGTCACTTACTAGAGATAGCTTAGGGTACCTTAGTAGACTCTGTCGGGCAGGCTAGGCATAGAAGAAATACCATTCAGAGAAATAGACTTAGATTTTCCTTAGTGACTCCCATCGCTCACTTCCATAATTGCTTGTCGTGTGAGAAAGACAAAGTCCTATTAATTAAATCATATATTTACATTTTATTTTGCCTTGACATTTTTATTTGTTTGCATTAAACACAATCTATTTTGCCACGACATATCCATTTGCTATCATATTACCATCGTTCCACTTCCACATCAGTCATTCTATTTTGCCACAACATTATCATTTGTACATACCATCACTAACTTTACTTAGGTGACAAAGTAAAGTGCTTTGACAAACCTATTTGACTTCCCCAATTCCCTGTGGAGACGATACTCAACTTATCACTTTATTACTTATTCGATTGTGTATACTTGCACACATATTCACACTCGTATTTAGTACTCAAAAATAACGAACAAGTATCAAGTAAATTAAATATTATTTTAATTTTTAAGAGTCATAGATCTTTGGCAAGTGGTAAAATTATACCTTCCATATCCCATCCAACGCCAATTACTTGATCCTTACAAAAACCAAATTCTGACACTACATTTATCTGAGACTCTGAAATAATGTGTCTACCTATTTTTCAGACACCAAATCCATATGTTTACCTTTTTGGGTAGAGTTGATTAGTTTACAACATTCCATATATACACGACTTCAAAAGGCATACATCTATCCTTCCAGATACAAAACCATCATACTGGTAAAACCAAAACCTCAAAAGAACCAAACTTTCAATTATCTATGAATCTTCCTGCAAGAAGAGACAAGATGAGGCATCATGGATCAAAATGTCGAAGAGAATTTCGAGTAATTAGGGCATGCTCGAAGCAAGAAGAAAAAAAATAAGGGGATTAATTTAAATAATTATATCATGCATTAATTACATTATTTTCATGTAAATAAAGTTAATCCTAAATATTCATCCCCCTGGGGATACCTCTTTTTACAAAGACTTCTGTGAATGAAATAATTTTTCCTTCTGATTCAACCCTAACCAAGGATCACCCTCCACACTGGGGGCAAAGATGAAGGACATTTGTTCGCATGAGGAAGATCATCAATCCAGATTTCGTTACAAAAGTAAATCATGGTGAAATAAAGTGAGAAATATCAAGAAGTTACAGGGTAGATCAAATACAAAGTGCTTGAAGATCAATCCATTCAAGAATAACGAAAGAATTTCTGAAATGCAAGAGGAAAAGGAGGTACTCAAAGCAATTGAAGTCCTATACTCATCCATCATAAAAAAAGAGAAAAAAAGAAAAGAAAAAAAGAAAAAGAAAAAGAAGGAAAAGAGAAAAAGGAAAAAAAAAAGAAAAAAGAAAATGAAACAAGATGGGTGACTCATTGAGCCTCAAGCTACAAGGTTGATCAAGTGTAATTAGTCCAAAGATTCATATTCAACAATAAACGCAAGAAATGTTCGAGATATAAGAGGGATCCAGAAAAAGAAATGATGAAATACAAGTAACAAAGCATATCCAAGTCAAGCAAGGCAAGATTGAAGGCATCAGAATGAATTGATCCTTGGTTCAATTACCCTTAAACACTTGTTCGTCCTATTTATCCATTTCTTTCGTAACCATGAGTCATGGTCTACGTTACGTACCTAAAAAGTCCATTCTAATCATACATGAATTTCTAAGTAAAAGAGACTATCTTCAGATTTTATTCCGCCTCTCAGGATTGATTTTTATTTACAAAAATTGTTTTTTAAAATCTTTAATGCATGATATGAAAAATGATAAAAGGGGGGTTCAAGATGTAAAATTTCTAAATAACATCTTGAAACCAAAGGAGGATTCTAGTTGAAAACCTGAAAAGGTGGCTCGAATATTGAATGGTGCAACAATGACATAAGAGATGATCTTAAGCTCTTGATGAAGCACCACACATCCCAAAGATGTTCCTGAAATTCTGGAATCAAGAAGTATCTCTATGAGACGATCATAACAACCATTTCTTCAAGTTAGTGGATGCTCAAAGAGACATATATACTAGACCAAGCTGAGAAACCTCACTTTACCAGAACCAACCTACACTAAATCAGTCAATAATTTTGACATTTGCTATAGGACTATGATTTTTTGATTTAAAAGTATAGTTTATTTATTTGATATTCATTAAACTCATGTTTTATGATTTGATTCAATTGTGAACCTGTAAGGAGTAATAGTTTACAAAATTCTTCCATTCTTCGATAAAGAAATGAGGAAAAATATTTTCAAACAGGACAATCTCAAATGAGAAAGGTCTTTGAAGCAAGTTGACGCTTATTCTACCTCTATCAGAGAAAAAGAATAAGAAATGCCAGAATAATGAAGCACTTCACATTCTTGAAGCAAGTGGTTCAATAAGCCAGAAAGTCTGGAGAATTGCACTTGTAAATGCTCTTTTGTGACATTATCAGCAGCTCATCAAGAAGGATTACCCTATTTAAAAGGGGAACATATATCAGAACATAGAAAAAAGGTAAGAAAGCGACACATCAAGAAGATGATGATCACCTCATTCAAAAGAGGCATATATCTCAGACATGTCTGTCAGAAGGATTGATCACTTCTTAAGTTTGTGACAACATGAAGAGAATCCCTCAAGTTACTTAAAAACATTATTGTTTAGTAACAATGGGATGAGAGCATTCAAGATTAAGAGATTTGGTCACAAAGAGAGCCACAATGATCCACAAATGGGGCATTATCAAAGTTGTAGCTTGTGGGAATCATGAGATTCAAATTCAATGGACATTGAGAGTGAACCTTTTGACTTGAAGGTTGAATGTATTTTTGAAGGTCTATATTATCCATCTAGGGCATATTGAAGGCTCACATCAGCATAAAAAAAGACATAAGTTATCCATGTGGGCATCTTAAAGGCTCACATCAGCATGAAAAAGACAGAAGTAATCCATGTGAGGCATCTTAAAGGCTCACACCAGCATAAAAAGGTTGAAATATTTTGAAAGTCCATTTCAACCAGAAATAGAATGTTGGGACATTTTGAAGGCCCATTCCAATCAATCAGAAATGATTCATGAGGGGCATTTTTGAAGGCTCATATCAACAAGAAGCAAACACTAGGCATGCTAAAAGCTCATATCATCCTTCAGAAAGATCATTGATTTGAACAAATATTTCCAATGATACAGAAAGGTATGAAGAATGAAAATGGTGAAACAGTGATAATGGAGATGATCATATATGATCATTTTGTTCATCATACGGTTGTATTATACTGATAATTTCACCTACATTGATGCTGACAAGTTAAGGTATCCCACTTGTAGTCCCAATGAGCTTTGTTCTTAAGTGATGTCCTACAAAAGCTCTGAATGTTATACAAAAAGCTTCACTGAAAAAATCTGGGCAAAATCACATGAAAAGAACTAGGATAAATTCTCCTTGTGATGTGTTTCAAAAGTCAAATCAGAACAAACGTTATTATCCCATTGGTATTTGTTGAGTTTGGCATATTTACATCTACATTCTCCAAAGATGATAGATTCTCATTTCAAAAATGAAAGTTTTATTGGATTTTCACACAAGTTCAAGGATAAAATGGGGACACTGAGGTCATAATTCTGACTGCAACAAGAGCTCCGTAAATGAAACATTTCTTCTGAGACTTTAATGCAAATTGAGACAAGGAATACACAAAGATACAAGTTGATCAGATGGTTCTTCAGAAATGCAAGCCTGATAGCATAAGTTGCTACACTGATATTTGGAGAAAACCCTGGAAAGGAATTATTAAGTAGAAGAAGATTGAATTCGTTACTCTGAAGTCAAACGAAGATTGAATCGACATTTTGCATTCATAAGAACATTATTTGCATAAAAGATCATGCATTACATTTGATTGCATTTGCATAAATACATTTTTCACATGAAGATGCAGGGACAAAGTACCTTGCAAATGTAAGGTAGAATTCAAATCCCAAATACAGGAACATGTTAGGAGAGACAAACATCTGAAGAATAGATGAACGCAATCCGCAAATGAAGCATTATTTTGAATTGAGGCATGGTACCCAACCAATAAGTTTCTCATTTAATCTTTTTTAGAAAATGAAATTCTTGAAAAGTAATAAGTTTCTTACCCAGTAAAGTATTTCCCACAAATTTGTAAATCCTTCGGGTCATCTGTTAGTCTTTCGAGCATGATGCTTAAAACCATCAGGTCATCTGTTAGTCTTTCAAGCAAGATATAAGTCCTTAGGGCCATCCGTAAAGCCTTTGGGTAGGATGTTCACATATGATTTTCGCATGAAAATGAGATAGCAATTTTCAAAGTTTCTCATTTAATGTTCTAGAAAATCAAATTCTTGAAAAGTAAGAAGTTTTTTACCTAGTAAAGTATTTCCCACAAATTTTTAAATCCTTCGGGTAATCTGTTAGTCTTTTGAGTATGATGCTTAAAACCTCCGGGTCATCTGTCAGTCTTTCAAGCAAGATGATAAGTCCTTAGGGCCACCCGTAAAGCCTTTGGGTAGGATGTTCACATATGATTTTCGCATGAAAATGAGATAACGATTTTCAAAGTTTATCATTTAATGTTCTAGAAAATCAAATTCTTGAAAAGTAAGAAGTTTCTTACCTAGTAAAGTATTTCCCACAAATTTGTAAATCCTTCGGGTTATCTGTTAGTCTTTCGAGCATGATGCTTAAAACCTTCGGGTCATCTGTCAGTTTTTCGAGCAAGATGATAAGTCCTTAGGCCCATCCGTAAAGTCTTTGGGTAGGATGTTCACATATGATTTTCGCATGAAAATGAGATAGCGGTTTTCAAAGTTTCTCATTTAATGTTCTACAAAATCAAATTCTTGAAAAGTAAGAAGTTTCTTACCCAGTAAAGTATTTCCCATAACTTTGTAAATCCTTCGGGTCATCTGTTAGTCTTTTGAGCATGATGCTTAAAACCTCCGGGTCATCTGTCAGTCTTTCGAGCAAGATGATAAGTCCTTAGGGCCATCCGTAAAGCCTTTAGGTAGATGTTCACATATGATTTTCACATGAAAATGAGAAAACGATTATCAAAGTTTCTCATTTAATGTTCTAGAAAATTAAAACCTCCGGGTAATTTGTAAAACCTTCGGATCATCTATAAGACCTTCAGTGCAGGATGCTTTCAAAAAGCCTTCGGGTCATCATAAGACCTTCAGTGCAGGATTTTTTTTAAAAAGCCTTCGGGTCATCCATAAGACCTTTAGTGGAGGATGTTTTTCAAAAAGCCTTCGGGTCATCCATAAGACCTTCAGTGCATGAAGTTTTTCAAGAAGCCTTCGGGTCATCCATAAGACCTTCAGTGCATGATGTTTTCAAATGAGATTTTAGAAACCAATCCTTCAGGGGTTTACTAATTATCTCAAAATAGTTGTTAAAGGAAGCTAGCCTAACAAAAAAGGTTCCTTGAAAACTAAAAATCTAAGCATTCAGGGGTTTCTTGATTTATAGAGTTCGTAATATAAAGAACTCGTCTGAATAAGAAGGACTTGTTCAACCTTAATTTGATTTGTCACTTATGGAGTTGATTTAGAGAAGAACCTCATTCGAGGGATCAACATTATTCAACCTTATCTCGGTTCATCGCATATGGAGATATACCAGCATCAACATTGCCAGAAGGAGTTTGTAATAAGAAGAACTCATCTGAAGATGAAGAAGAAATTCATCGTATATGGAGTTGAATCAACGACACCTCACTTGAGACGTCAACATTCCCAGTGAAAAAGTTCATAATGAGAAGAACTTATATATCAGATGTTTGAACCATTCAAGCTAAAAATGGTGCTTTATGTCTTTGCTCTATTTTTGTTCCACAGCAACGAGCAAAGAGGGGCAGCTGTAATCACCATTTTTTACCTTTCATAACCAGCAACCCCTCCACGTTTCAAACAACCCAGCAACCCCTCCACATTTCAAGTAACCCAGCAGCCCCCTCCACCACAACAAATTCCAGCAGCTTCCACCAACAACAGTTGGTCCTCTACAGCAGCCACACATACAATGAGAAAGAAAAAAATCATCTTTGATTCTTCTTTTGTAAACTGGGGTTATAAAAACCCCAGAACAATATGTAAAATGAACAAAAATCAAGAGAAATACACAGCAAATTGAAAAGAAAAAAAAGCACTACAAAGGTTTTTTTAACATTTGGTTTTATTTTTTCAGCTTTATATTTTATTTTTATTTATTTTCAAAAAAAAGTAAGTTAAATAAATAAATAAATAAATAAATAGAAAAGAGAAGAGTTGAAAGCTTTAGGGTGTTCTACGTGTGAAATAAGGAGGAAGAAGATGAGTTTTAAGTTTATAAAACTTTTGGGTAAACCATACGTCAGGTCCATACACTTTGGGAGTTCATTACTTTATTCACTTAAAATAGGGAAAATCACGAAATAATCCCTCTAATTTAGGCGCATATTTACACTTTAGTCCTTGATTTCTCTATTTTTTTTAATTATTCCGAAATTTCCTACTATATTTTTATTTTCTTTTATTTTGATCTCTTTTCTTTATTTTATTATCATTTTAGTCATTAATTTAGGGGATAATCATGAGAGTAGTTTCCAAAATTCGTTGGTCTTTATTTCTATCCCTTTTATTTCACTAACTTTTAATATGACCTCCTAACTTTTTTCTATTTATTTTCGTCCCTATTTATAGTAATATTTTGTGCCCTTGTTGTTTTATTTATATTCAAGTTTTTATTTTTTTAATATTAATACTTTTATTTTGTGCAATTTTAATTTAAGAATTCATTTAATTTTTATGTCTTATTCTTTATTAATTATATTATAGCATTTAAATTTCTATATTTTTTATTCTAATCTTTTTTTGTGACAAATATATCTCAATACTTTTATTTCACTTTATTTTCTATTCATTTTATTTTAGTCCTATGAATATATATGAAAAATTCATAAGCATAACTTGATCAATTTCATAATTTGATTAAATGATAATATTTATTTTTAAATATTAAGAAAGGATTGTCTTAACATAACTAGATGTCATATTTTAATATTTAAAAATGAATAAATATTTTGTTTATAAAAACATAAAAATATTTATTTTATTTTTGGTTATATCAAATTATTTTAATATTATTTATTGGGAAGAATTATCACATTTTTATTATTTCGGTCGAAAAGATAAATATTCGTCCTAAAACATTTTAGGGAATAGTTTCTCTTCGATTGGAAATATTGGAATATTTTCTATTTTAGAATTTTCTTTAAATAAATTATGCGATTAAATATGGAATAATGAGATTATAAATTGAAATTAAATATAAATTTGTTAATTTATTGTAAAGACATTAATTAATAAACAATGTACCAATTTTGGGCATTGTGGGGATGCTAATCATTCCCTACACGTAACCGACTCCCGAACTCATTTTCTAGTAAGCAGACCATTTTTTGTTATTTTAATATTATTTTTATAAATTTTATTAAAATAACATAGCATTTTTTGTGACCAATCACACATCGATAAAATGATTGGTGGCGACTCTACAAATTATGTTTTATCTTATACAAAAAAAACACTTACTTTTTCGAGACGAGATTTAGAAAGCAACGACACTTATTTTCGCCAGAAGAAATACCGTCTCGACAATTCTCTTGCGCCTTGTTAATATGTACGTTTCATATATTTTAAAATATAGTTAATATAAGATATAAAATAAAAATTAAATTAATATTTTAAAATTAAATTTATCAAAGCTTAAATTCAGGTTTTAAACTACATTTATTTTTTTATATAATCAAATTATAAATTTTAAGTTTTTTATCATAATTAATAATCTTTATATACTTAATTTATATATATATATATATATATATAATTATTAAATAAAATTGAAAATATTAATTATATTAAAAAAATTAATTTAATGATTATATATAAATAAATTATATAAAAAATAATTTAAAAATAAAAAAATAATTTAAAAATAAAAAATCTAAATTTTACTTCTTATTTGAAAAAAACTCAATTTAATGGTTATATATATATATATATATAATATTGTAAATTTTAATCGAATATAGGATTTAATTATTGATAAGGTGCTTGCATTCTCTCTTAAATTCTCAAATTTAAATCCCTTTACGTTTAGTTTTTTTTTTGTTTTACAAAGTGTTGTAAAACAATTTCAAGCGGATGGCTTAAGCATGCTTGGGGAGATTAAGGTCATTGGTTTAATCCTTTTTAGCTGCAAATAAATTATTCATAACCTTCTTTTTTTATCAAAAAAAAAAAGTAGTGACATGTTATCTGGACAAAAAAAAGTAAATTAAATAATTTAAATTAATAAAATATTTCTTAATTTAGTGGTGACATGTGTCATCATCTAATTATAGATTACATTTATTAAATTAATTAAAATTATGATCAAATTGATGTAATATATAAACATTGAAGATCGAATGTCAACTTAATTAATTGTTATATGGTCACTTATATAATTTACATTTTTTCTTCTTTCCTGTTAAGGATTCACTCTTAGCTTGCGTCCCCAAACTATAATCTTTATCTTAAATTGGTCCTTAGACTTCTAAATATTCTAATTTTATCCTCAAATTATGATTTCCATTCCAAATTAGTTCTTAAATTTTTAAATATTCTATTTTCATCCTTAAACTATGAATCTCTTTCTAAATTAGTCCCTAAACTTTTGAGTATTCCAATTCCATCCCCAAATTAATCCAAATATATATGTAGTTTCAACCATAGTTTAACCTAAATTTTGTTTGTTCAAACATATATAATATAACTTGGTTTAATAATTTTACTAATAAGGGATGTGATTAGTATATACACATAGTTTGGGATGAAATTGAAATGTTTAAAAAGTTTGAGGATTGATTTAGAAAGAAGGTCATAATTGGGGGATGAAATTAAAATATTAAAAAAATTAAAGACTAATTTTAAATGAAAATCATAATTTAAGAATAAAATTAAAATATTTAAAAATTTAGGACCAATTTAAAATAGAGGACATGCTTTAAGGATATTTGATGCAATTAACTCTATTTCGCCCAAAAACAAAAGCTTATCATTGACAAAAGAGCTCAAAGCCTACCCGTCGGATTTCGACCATAGCCGGCCGATCCTTTACTGACCTTTAATGAGATAATTTATTCAAAATTTACTTCAACTATACATATAATATGTGTTATCTTAATTTTTAAAATAAAATATTAAATAAATTTGATATCAGATTGTATTTTCTTCACAATTCCTTAATTTAGGGTCAAGTTCAATCCTTGATTTATTATTTGATGTATAGAAAAAAATATCATGTACTTTAAAAAATAAATTATTAATAATAATAATGACAGCATGACGACATTCAATTCGTAAAAAAATTATAAATGAAATTAAAACAATATTACGTATTTTGAGATTATTCAATTAATCGAGCAGTTAAAGATGTTCAAATTTCGATATTTACCTTATAAATGTAATAAAATTCTCTATTTAGTCAAAAAAAATATTATTATGCATTCTAAACTTTAGTAGATTAACAGCAACTAAAATCAGAATCCGAGAAAACACATATTAATGCTCCAACTATAGTAAATAGTGACATTTGTTAATGACAGTGTGTTGTTCTAAATCAAAGGTATAAAGTGGCATAGGGATAAGTAAATGGTTTTTATTCCAGTATGTATACGAAGTAATTGGGCGAAACATAAAAGAAAAGGGAATCACATCACATGGAAGGATCCTTACAATAATAAGTGCAGCGACAAACATTGTAGTCTCTGCACTGTCCAACACCAGCAGGTTCCTTGGAACATTCATCCATACATTTCTGCAACTCACATGTGTTGCTGTCAATGAGCTTATGGCATGTATGTTCTGGTATCCTTGCTGCATATCCATCCTTCATACCCACCGAAGGCCCTAACCCATCACCCCTCCACACTGTAACAAAACCAGATTTCAGAATACATAAATTAATGGACAAAATTGAAAGATTGTGATGCAAACCTGAGGCAAAAGCCAAGAGGAGAAGAGACATCACTAAGGATATCTTCATTGTTTGGTTACCCAGAAATATGGAGTTGTTTTTAAGCACGTAGCTTTGATTATATATCGAAATAAAGGTGGTGACGATTAGGGTTAAGAAAATGGGATATGAATGATCAGTGAAAAGGTGTTCATTCAAACAAGGAATAAATTGTTGGAACTTTGTTGTTGATTTTATACATGTTACAAAGCTAACAACTCTGACCGCATAATCTTTACTTCCTCAAACTGTCATTTGAGCTTCAATAACCTTCGGCTTTCAAAGTTCCTGTACGTTTCCAACTAGTGTTTATGTTTTACGTTTCTCCTTCCTTTGGTTAATTGCAGTTTTAACCTCTTTATTATACTAAAATTTATGATTTGATCTTTCTACTCTAGTTTTGATCCTCTTTTCAAAAAGTTGATGACATGGATCCTTTTGATTGTCAATTAGATACTATTGGATAAACTTTGACGACAATAACTAGCAATATTAGCAATTTGAAATTAATAAAAAATGTTATAATAGTAGAGGAATCTAAGTTTGCCAAATTAGATATCAAAGCTCTAAAATCAGCATAGTAGAGGGATTCAAACTATAACTAGATCTATTCATTTTTAAGAATGGTTTAACATAAAATTTTCTTAAAATATTCATATTTATCGATGATTTATTTAAATGAAATGAAATAAAACGTATCGTTTACATATCATAAAACACTGATTAACATATGCTTTCCTATCTTACAAATAAGTTTGAGCATATTTATTTTGTGTTAGAAGCAAGAGACCTACTTGATTTGTAAATTCACTAACAACCACCTATAAAAAAAAACTTGAGTTTATATTATTTTTAAAACTTGATCGTGTTACTTTTGTACAACTTTACCTATCTTCATTTTAATGCACCACTTGAAAAATGTGAAATTTGGTCCGAACTCATAAATTCGATACGTTTATTAAATCTCAGCAAAAGCAGAGGCAGTATCCTCAAACGAAACAACGCAAACAAATGTCTAATCCCATTCCAGTTCACTTTATGTTTTCCAAAAACAGCAAAAACCACAAAAAGAAAAGAAGTGTAGATCTAATAACCACCCTTGAGATCATTAACAACGTCATATGGAATGGGGGTGACTGTTTCCAATGTAGCACCCTCCACCATGAAACCGGGTTTAGGTCCCTCTGGTTGTCTCTTTGTGCTGATGACTTCACCCTTTGCCTTAGCCTCTGCTTTTAGTTTATCATTCTTCACTTTCCTCAGCTTGAATTCCTCGGCGCATCGTGATGGCTGTACGTGCTCCACTCGTACATGGATCCTCTTCCTGATTATCCTGTTACCGACCTGAAATCATCAATCAAATTAATGCAAGCACCCCAATTTCGAATATCCAATATAAAGATGCTTGTGGTGATGACATGAAGGCAGGAATGGCATAAAGTTTAGAGAAGACGGAGCACAAGTTCACAACCTCAAATGCAGGCACATTACAACACATTCAATACAAAATATGTAAATTTGTTATAAATCTTATGGTAATAAGAATCTAAGCTCACCCCACAAAGGGATTTCGTATATTCATGTGACAGATATATTAATAGAAGTACACCAATTTCAAATCTTATATATGAAGCTTGCAGTGATGGCATGAGAGCACAGTCCATCTTGCTCGAACATGACCACAAGCCAAAATGCAGGCATGATACAACACATTTCAATCAAAACATCATGTGAATTTGTACCACGTCTTACTGATAAATTAATTCAAGCTTACCCAAAAGAGTTCATTTTGATTCTTTATACTTTCATAGCTATATTACTTCTCTAAATAGGTTGAATGCATTCCATTTATATAATGTAACTAAGCAAATCCAACATTAAAATACCAGAATTCAACACAACCATATATAAAAACCCAATTTTACCATTAACCATAGCAGAATAAAATCAGAGAAAAGAATCGACATCTTCCATTTAATACAATATACCCCAATTTCTACAAAATTTTCACATATCCAAACACATCAAAATCCAAACGCATATCAAAATGAAACAAACCCAATTGTTTTTAGTACCTGTTTGTTGACTTCAACACCGATAGCTCGTTTGGTGACGTTCCAGACACGACCGGTGCGGCCATGGTAGAACTTGTGGGGCATACCCTTGTGAACGGCGCCGTTTACCTTGACGTCAACATAGTCACCGATCTTGTAGGTCCTGAGGTAAGTGGACAGGGGAATGTAACCCTTCTTCCTAAAGGGCCTGGAGAATGAATCCCTTGTTCGAGAACGAACACCGTGACCTGCGGGCATCTTTTACACACACTCTCTCTCTCCCCTTTTCCCCTTTGAGTTGCAAATGATCTTTATGGATAAACAAAACCCTAATTTTGATCTTCATACAGTTTTCTAGGGTTTTGCTTTTCTTCCGTTCTTTTTGGTTTGGGCTTTTTATAGTATTTTGGTTATTTTTCATACCAGTGAATAGATCAAAGCCCACAGTTGTGACATTGTTGAGGCCTGTCTAAGAGATTTTTTTTTATAAAGAAACCTAATAGTTTTTTCCATTGAAAGAAATAGAATAAAATCCATTTTCTTTTCATTCATATTAGATTTCATATTAGAAAATATTTATTATAAGCTCATACTTAAAGATTCATTCAATGCCGGACTTGACTCCTTTATTAATTTTATACTATTTTCTTCTATTTTTATATCTATTATATAATTTATATTATCTGAAAATTAAATGTATAATAACATAATACAAACAATAAAAATTATGTTTGGTTTAGTTGGATAAGACACTAGATTCTTTAAGTAAGATTAGGGGTTTGAACTTTTTCATTTACGAATGGGGCAAATAAAGTTGGGAGAGTAGTCCCTATAATGGGTCTCTACAAGACTCGATAGGTAACACCCTAAAATTTTATTTAAAGGATTAAATTGAGAAGTATTAAAATATGAAAGTCAATTGAAAGAAAAATGGGGACCAAATTGTGAGAGTTTGAAATATAGGTTAGTTTTCAAGTTCCTAGACAATTTGGGACCTTAGACCTCAGTTTACCTATTTTCCTTTGACTCTTGAAAGATAAAAATGGGAAAAATCAAATAATTTTCAATTCAAAAGCTTGAACCCAAGTCTAGCAATATGGTCATACATACTCCTACCAATTAGGCTAAAACACTATTAGTTATTAAATTAATAAAACTATATTTTAAATATGTATAGAAGAGATCTTAAATCCCTAAAAAATAGATTTTCCCTATGTAATGAACCAAAAACCCTTAATTTTTTCCAAGCCATCCTCCATCGCCATCTACCGTTGAACTATCATCGTTCGACCAACAATGATCATCACCGCCTCCACTGGAGGGTCTGTCATCATCTTCTGATCAAAACCCTACTGATAACTCATCGATAATCATTATCGTTAATAGTGAAAAGGCCCTCGATTCCTCGTTGAAAAAATATGGGTTCTCTACGGGTTTTTGATATTTCATTGCTGATGAGTCAGAGATGTTCAACACCGCCAGCACCAGTGATCTCCACTAAAAATTTTGAGTCCACCGGCATTCATGGTGTAAGCTCCACCACCGCCATGAAGGAGATCAGAGCATGGAGGTTTCAACCACTCGTAAAAGCCTACCAAGTGACTCAAAATATGAGATCTTTGATTCTGGAGAATTTGGTTCAATTCCGAGCACCGCGCGACAACCGCATGTGCCCCACGCATCGCTCTTAGACATAGTAAGGGAATTTGGTCACTAAAATTTCAAAAATTACTTTTTTAATATTTAAATTGAGCCCACTCTATTATATTCCTATAATGGTTATGATGTTAATCATATGATGAATATGATGCTTATATGTTGTAAAGAAAAGTATTTAAATCGTATTTTGATCTATTTTCATACTATTTTATAAAATAATATTAAGATGATTTCGGGTATGAATTGCCAAATGCATTATTATATGATAATTGATATACGAGTATCTATGGATACTTCCGGTGAATGAAAGCTATATGACTTCGATAAAAATGCCCATTGTATGTACATTGAGATTGTTTGGTATAATTGGCATGCACATAGTAAGTGGATTTGGTACTATTGTGCATTATGGCATAGAGGTGGAGTATCATTAGCTGCATGACACACTTGGTAAGTGAATTTGGCACTGTTGTGCGCAGCTACAATGAGTACATGGTAAGTGAATTTGGTACCCTGTTACTTTAGGGAATTCAAAACATAGTAAGTGAATTTGGTACTATAGTATTCCCGATTATCGATATATCTATAGCACTTGTATATATGTTTGGCACTAAAAGTGTAATATGTGGATATTAATGACTATTGTACTATGCATTCTCATTTATCATACATTGATTATGCATTAAATGAAATTGAAAAGTTCAAGTTGACTGATACAATTGAAAGCAATGATTTTATTGAATATTCTGACATGATTATATATGTTTATATGAGAATTGCTATTATACAGGGGTATGATGAGAGGGAGACTTTATTAAGTTTGTTTTACGTATTTTATATATTATTATATGATATTTTTTGTATGGTTTATATGATATTTTATATATCTATATACTCATTTTATATATATAAATGCCTCACTAAGTGTATACTTAGTGTGAGATGGTTTCAATCATAGGTAAAATGAAGCGATCAGAGCAAGAAGTGTAGTTAACATTACTTTTTTAGGATCAGCTCCCTAGTATCAGTATGAAATCTTCTGATGTTTTTGACTTTTCTAGTTGGCATGTATTTTAAATGTGTTATGTTTTCTCTGATATGATAATTATAAATTGGTTTATAGTATTATACATATACTGACATAAAAGTGAATACTAGTATGTAACATCCTCGATACCGGGTTAGTGACTAAATTGTAAAGTTTCAGAAATTGGTGATTTAAAGTATGATAGTTGAATAGTTCAATGATTTATTGGAAATATGATGAAAGTTATTTAGTAATTATGGAATGAATTAAAGGGTAAAATGGTCAATTGACATGGAAGATTTTTATTTTTTCCTTTACTAGATAAGGAAGCCCACGTGGAAGAAAAAAGAAGGAAAAATAAAAACTTCCAGAGTTCTCTTCTTCTTTTTCAGCCGTGAGTCATCATGGCAAAGGTGAGTTTTGTGGTTAGCTGATTATATGTTGAAATAAAAGTTGGTTTATGATTATTGGATGATAATTAAGCTTAAGGAAAGCTTAAATTATCTTAAAAAATGAGGATGATGGAGTTATGAGAGAGTAAGTAAAATGAGTTTTTAAGTGAATTCTTGAAATAAAAGGAGTTAATAGAATTTTAAGTTGAATTTGACTTGGAAATGGTTAAATTAAGGAATATGAAGTGTTAAAAGTGGATTTAGAACCTGTTGAAAATTTAGTATGATTCTTAAATTTCATAAGGATGATAGAAGTTTGAGGTTAAATATGGTTTATATGGATATAAATTGGTTTAAGCATGTGTATATGAGTTAAGAACATGAAAGAGGATGAAAGATGAAGCAGTTGAGTTGATTTGAGTAGATTTTCGGGCTTAAAAATGAATTCTGGGTCATATGCATCGCTGCACATTCAATGTGCACCGATGCATCAAGGGTAAATCTTCAGAAATTGTTCAGAGTGTATCGATGCACAGGAAGTGCATCGATGCACCCATTAAAATGGAAATATCGAATGCAGTTAGTGCATCGATGCATAAGGAGTGCATCGATACATCCCCTTAAAATGAAAACATCGAAGGTAATTTGTGTATCGATGCATGGGTAGTGCATCGATGCACATGTTAAAGAATACCTCGATACACTTCAAGGGGAAATTGAAATAGACATTTCTTTTGGTCTAAGAAATGATAGATTAGAGCATATCAATTGGATACTGATATGTATCAATATGTGATTATGTAGATATCAAACACGAACAAGTTCTGGAATGATCATCAAGTTAAGATTCGATCGAAAGAAAGGAAATCATAAAAGCGGATCGGAACTTCGTGAGGCCAGGTGAGTGCAGTTTATTTCTATAAGATTATATGGAAATTGGACTTGTGATAAGTCTATTTCATATAGTAATAGTTCATTAAGTCTTGATCATAAGTATGTTAACAACATAAAGTGTATGTATGTTTGATTATATGAATTGATATGTTTTGTATGTGCTATATGGTTTATGTAAAAACACTATTAAGTGTTAATGAGAGAATATAAAATAAGTTATGAAATTATAGCAATATAGAAGATCAGTCAAGTGATATATGGAAATGGAAATAGATGTCTATGAAGAGTTATAGGAGAAAAAATATAAGTCATATGATAATGAAATATAAGACTATGTGAATACACGGTTATGAGATAAAATATGTAATAATAGGAAAATATGATGAAAGTGAGTTCATGAGAAGTGATAGGAACTAGGTAAACATGTGTAACATTATATGCTTAATAGAAACATGAGTTGGACAAGTACATAGTGGTATGAACCATTATGAGAATTAGTATAATAGAGCTTTTTGAGTTAATGAGAGTTAAGGGAACTAAATAAGATTGAATTATAGAATGAAATGGGAATAGTATATCAATTAGGAAACTTGAATATAAAAAGGAAGATACGGATATATAAGATAAGTTATATGCTAAAGATTTATGGAGCTATATGAAAAGGTCATAAGGAATATCTGAAATTGAATTAAGTAAATAGATTAAATTAATATATAAATAAAATACTATTAAATGATATATGTTTAGAAATACAACATAGTTTATATAATCTAAGGGAATACAAAGAAATGAAGCATAAGGTAGATGATATGACATAAGTTATTATATACATATATGATATATGTTATCAAGTAATATGAAAGGACTCGGAAAATTGATATAAGCTATGTGGAAGTGTTATAAGTGTTTTTATGTGCTATATGAAGTATATATGATTATATGTGAACAAGATATGATATGTAGGTTTACAGGAACATCTAAGAAATGATTTAAGCTATATGATATGATCTACGCGATTCTATGCACTTTGGATACATGTTATATGACATGGATCTATGTGACTACGTGAAAAAGAATATAAGCTATGTGACATGTAAATGTGAATTATATGAAAATTTTCTACGCGTAAGTGAACTATGTGAATATATGAATATGTAAATGACATAAATGATAATGCCCATGTTATGTGTCATGAGAACTAGGGGTATAGTTGGCATGCCAAGAGTCGAGGGTCTACGCGGTCCTTCGGGACATATATGTATTCTTTGGAACATGTGTGAGGTCTTCTGAGACACATACTTGATCCTTGGCATATGTATATGATTCTTAAGGAATTTTCTACGTGGTCCTTAGGGACAATCTTACATGGCACTCTGGTGCATTTCTACGCGGCACTACAGTGCAATTCTACGTGGCACTTCGGTGCATTTATATTAGATGTGGTGACAACATTAGTGCACAACCTCAATAGACTCACATAACTATAGTTCTCAAAAGTGTACATGGGCTAAACAAAGGATAACAATGAACATAGTACTTATGAAGTATATGCTTTTGGTGATATGAACTGTGTTATATGATTGATACGATGAAATGTGTGTGGTTTGAATGAGTCATATGTTGATAAAAAGGTTAGGTATAAAAAGATACGTTTAAATTATATAAATGATAATACTATGGATAATAGAATAAGATTAACGATGGAAATGACGAATGATGTGTATCTACGTACAGTTAATTATATATGAAGTTTTATTGTGTGTGTGATAGCATGAGATGATATGTATATGCATGTTTAAAAAGTTCAAGTTACTCTTTTACGTTAATGCCTCACTAAGTCATAGACTTAGCGTGTGATTGTTTCACACGTAGGTATGAGAAGCGAGAGTGGATGTAGCGAGGTGCAAGACAGGTCAGTATTTTCCTTATGATGATCAGATCAGAAACATATTGAACAAATATATTTTGTTTATAGAGTTAGTGGGCATGTAGTTACAAGAGTTTTAAATTGAATATGCTCTGAATAGTTCTATAAATGTTTGAAAAGTCAATGTGACCCCTAGGACTCGGATCCGAGTTGGATACGGGTTGGGGGTGTTACATAGTATGTATAATTATTAGTTTGTATGTCAGTAATTTATTAAATTATATTTTAGTCACCATCGGGATAATTTTAAAATATACGGTTTTACTTCTTATATGAAACAATATTGAACTACCATGTTGCTTCCTGAAATCGGATTTGATTTAGATGTTAAAATATTATATTTTAGTTTTATGCGATTAAATATTTTCAATGATTGATATTAATTCGATCATTTTAAAAGAACAAAAAATTTATCAATTTTAAAATAGGAAAGATTTTAAATAGTTGATTTGACATCTCTAACTCATATTCAGGTTTGATAAGAAAACTGGTGTTACATTTATTGATATCAGAGTTATAAATTTAGTCGATTCTAGGCCTAAACCTAGTTTGTTTTTAAGTGAAAATTGTGTACATGCCACTAGGATGTCAATATTACCGATATGGTGTCTATATGATCTTGATTGATGTTGTTCCTTATTGATTTAAATTGGTATATGTTTGTCTTAGATGTCTGAAACGGAAGGCTCACGTTGAGCTACTGAATAGAAGGTTCCGGAAGGAACCAATAGCGTAAGCAATGAGATCAATCATGAGCCTCCTGCTCATTTTGAATAAGGAAGAGCACTGACACAACTAGGGATTCCTATACAAGATCAAAGGACCTTCTTTCAGATACTGGATATGATACTGACACGATTTCAGCCACCAGCTCCTCCGCCTCCTCGAATATATATTGAGAAATAATTAAAAAGTTTAAGAGCTCCCGAGTTCAAAGTAGAATATGATGAAGTACTTTAGCTTCCAATCTTTGGTTAAATAATGTAAAGATTATGCCAGATGGTTTTCATTGCACTAATGAGAAAAATTAAACGGAGTTGTGTCATTACTTAGAGGGCAGGCTCGAGTTTGGTGAACAAATGCCACTATGCATGTTCCTCTAGGGAATATGACTGTCAATTCTTTCAGGAGGAATTTAAGAATAAATATATTGGGGATAAGAATTTCTTAATATGAAACAGGGAAATCGAACCATTTATGAGTACAAGTGTGAGTTCAACAAATTGAGACGATTTGTGACAAAGTTAATTCCAAATGAAAAGGCTCATTGTGATTGGTTTATCGAATGTTTAAGATCGAGACTGAAAGAGTTAATATTGACATTGAATTTGCCAACCTTTTAAGAAGTAGTGAACAAAACCAAAGCGATATTACAGACACAAATTGAGAAGATTGTTGATTAAAGAATGCAACCATCAAAGAGATCGAGAGCACCTATAGCTTCATTTCAGTCTAAATGAGGTAGAGGTTCTCATTATCAAGATAGATCAGTGTCTGATGCATCTACTAAAAAATGAGTGAATCCTGGAAAATATAAGTAAGCTCAAACTGTTGTTGCTGATAAAGATTGTAACACCCCTAACACGCATCCGAGTCCGAGGTGTCACATTGACTTTTCAAAACTCTATTCTTTACAAATCCACTAAAATCTTAATTTCATCATTTAAGAAAATGAGTATTTTACATTAATAATTACAATTAAATTGTTCTTTAAAACTATCAGAGCATATTCAATTTAAAATCTTGTAACTACATGTCAACTAACTCTATAAACAAAATACATATGTTTAATATGTTTCTGATCTGATCATCGTAAGGAAAATATTGGCATGTCTTGCTTCTCGCTATTCCACTCTCGTTTCTCATACCTACGTGTGAAACAATCACACGCTAAGTCGCTGACTTAGTGAGGCATTACATTTATAAAAGAACTCTAATTATTTAAACATGCAGGAACACATCATCTCATGATGTCATACCAAAACAATTTAACATTACATACAATGTAATATACACATATACATATCTCACACTATTTCCATTACTAACCTTATTCCACTATCCATATTCTTATCATTTATGTCTCATAATCATATACTCATATATTCATTCTTTTAAACCACATATGATTCAATTAATCAAGCAATATACACATCATCTCATATATCATATAATACAATTCATATCACAAAAGCATATACTTTACATGTAATATATATATTTATTGTTATCTCTTTGTTCGCCTATATACATCTGTGAGAACTATAGACATGTGAGTCTATTGAGGTTGTGCACTATGTTGTCACCACAGCTCGTATGGGGTTCTACTAGGGGCTATGAATTTGTCCCGAAGGACCACTATGAAATATCCCAAAGGATCACTATATGTCCCGAAGGACCGCGTAGACCCTCGACTCTTGGCATGCCAACTATACCTATAGCTCTCGTGACATATAACATAGGCATTTTCATTTGTATATTTTCACATGTACACTTTCATATCATATATCATAAAAGCTCATATGATTTCATATGCATCTATCACGTAACTTATAACACTTCTCTTGTATTCATATAACATGTATATCATTGCTATTTATTATTCACATATGTTTTCTATAAATCACATAATACTCTTATATCCTTTTTCATATCATCCTGTGTTTATATATACTATATACATTAATCATGTATTATATAAACTTGTATTCACATATATCATTTAACATATGCGATAATTAATAACACACGTGTATCATGTCAAACATATGCTCATATTAATGAGTTCATGCATTCTACTATAGGAAATAGACTTGTCACAAGTCTTATTTCCATTAAACATAACACACTATCTAATATGCACTCACCTTGGCCTCACTAAGTTCTAATCCACTTTTATGATTTCCTTTATTTCGATCAAATCTTGACTTGATAATCATGCTGGAACTTGTTCGTGCTCGATATCTATATAATCATACATTGATACATATCAGTATCCAATTGATATATTCTAATCTATCATTTCTTAGACCAAAAGAAATGTCTATTTCTATTTCCCCTTGAAGTGCATCGATGCATTCTACAGTGTACCGATGCATCCCTTAACATGTGCATCGATGCACTACCCATGCATCGATACACCAATCACTTTCGATGTTTTCATTTTTAAGAGGTGCATCGATGCACTTCCTGTGCATCAATACACACTGAACAATTTCTGGAGATTTACCCTTGATGCATCGGTGCACATTGAATGTGCACCGATGCACATAGCCCAGAATTCATTTTTAAGCCCAAAAATCTACTCAAATCAACTCAAATGCTTCATCTTTCATCCCCTTTCATCTTCTCAACTCTTATACACATGCTTAAACCAATTTATATCCATATAAACCATCTTTAACTTCAAAATTCTACTCCTCATATGTAACTCAAGAATTAAACCAACTTTGCAATATGTTTTGATTCCAATTATATGGCTTCTAACTTCTTAATTAGACCCTTGACAAGTCAAATTTAACTTTCAACTCTAGTTATGAACTCTATTTCAATATTTCACCCAAGAACCTCAAATCTTTAATCCCTCCTAACTCTATCATACTTTGATTTTAAGATAACTTAAGATTTCCTTAAGCTTAGTTATCATCTAATAATCAAAACCCAACCTTAAAATCAACAATTAATCCATAAACAAAGAAACTCACCTTTGAGCTTGGAGATACGGGAGGAGGAAGAAGAAGAAAGAAAACTCTGGATAATTCTCTCATTCCCACATGGTTCCTTATCTTATAAAAGGAATATAAAAATCTTACTTATCAATTAACCATTTTACCTTTTAATTCATTCAATAATTACTAAATAACCTTCATTATATTTCCAATAAATCATTAAACTATTCAATTATCCTACTTTAATCACCAATTTCTGAAATTTACAATTTGGTCACTAACCCGGTATTGAGGATGTTACAAAGATAGACTATCTAAGAGTCAGTATCGAGCAGATGATATTTGTGGCAAAAATCATCCTGAAGTGTGTCGAGTTATTAAGGGAGCTTGTTATAAATACAGAAATACTAGTCACTATATTCGAGATTATCCCATGATTTCAGAAGAAAGACCAATGCAGACTAAAAGATCTACTGCTAAGTCTCTGAGAGGCATAGATAGGGGTAAATCAAAAGGACCATCGGAATCTATTTCCCGGCGTGAATATCACACCCACAATAGGACCAATGTGGATCGGGATAAAAAAATCATAACAAGCACGTTTTATATTTTTGATAAACTCAAATTTGTGTTGATTGATCCTGGTCCTACGCACTCTTACATAAGAACTAATTTAAATAGATGGAAAGATATTATGTTAGAATATATTTTGAGTGATATAGTAGCAATTAACTCTTTAGGCCAAAGTACGAGGGTAAGTCATATCCGTAAGAACTGTCATTTGAAGATTCAAGGAACTTAGTTCTCAACGAATTGAATTAGAGTTACTTTTCAAAGAATTTGAAATAATTTTGGGTATGGGTTGCTTATTCTTCTACCATGTTATAACGAATTGCTCCTTAAAATGATTAGTTCTAAAGGACTTGAAAGGTTCTGAGATCATAATGGTTGATAAAAAGGTAAATCTATAGTTTAATGTGATTTCAGTAGTAACTGTCAAGAAGTTGTTGTTACAAGGTTCTTAAGCTTTCTTAACTAATGTGATGGATACTCGAACTTCAGAAGTTAAGTTGGAAGACATTTCGACAATTTGAGAGTATCTAGATATACTTTCCGCTTACTCTGTTATTTTATTTTATTACTGTTTTATATGGTTTAGAGAAATTTTTGTTTTTTCGGTATTTTATTTTGAGTTGCTCTAATGGCCCTAAATGTAACTCCTTTGATCAAATCATGTCAGAATCAAAGATCCCGTGATTTAGAGTCTCTTGGTAGGCTTGGTTCTCGATAGGGTGCGGCAAAAATGAACTTTTACGATTGATTGAAACCTCCATGCTCTGATCTCCTCCACGGTGACGGTAGAACTTGCACCATGACCATCGGTGGACTTGGAAAGTTGAGTGGATATCACTAGTTTTGGCAATGTCGAACACCTCCGGGTCATCGGTGACGAAATATCAAAAACCCATAGAGAACCCATATTTTGTCGACGAGCAATCGATGACCTTTTTACAATTAATAATTTTGATTCTTAATAAGTTATCAACAAAATTTTGATCAGAAGACGACGATAAACCCTCCAATAGTCGATCATGGTTGGTTGAATGCTGATTATTTTAGGGTTGACGATAATAGAGAATAACTTAGAAAAATTAGGGATTTTGGTTTGATGCATATAGGGGAAATATGATTTTTGGGGATTTAGGATCTCTTCTATATATATTTAAAATATAAATTTATTAATTTAATAACCAATAGTGGCCTAGCCTAGTTTGTATGAGTATGGGTGGTTATTGGGATCACCATTACGCCATATATCACAACAGAAAATTTATCCGACTATCTTACCAGTGATATGTTGAGTTAATCGATCGATGGAATCGGCCAAGAGGGGGTGAATTGGCAATTTAAAAATTGGTGGAAGTTTTTTGCAGAAAATTGAAAGAAGTTGCACAACAATTTAGAGTGGTTAGACTTTCTTAACCAAAGTCTACGTCCACTACCATAGCTATCCACACTAAGGATTTTCCAACAAATTCACTAATTTGTTATTTCTTTTGAGGCCAAAGAGATAACCTTACAACTCTCTCAAGAATATACTCCAATTCTTGAGAACACTCTTTCTCAAAGAGAAAATTACAAATTCGCTAACTTAATGAAAAACCTCACAAGGAAAATATGTTTGCACAATTCTGGAACAAGATAAGAACACTCAAAGATAATTACAATCGAGCACAAATTGTGTTCTTGAAAGCAAAATGAATATTGAAAGGAAATTTGGCTTGAATTGCACAAACTTGATGTTTGATGCTTTCTCTCTTGTTTCTCTATGATTTCTTCTTTCTTGTTATTGATCAATGGCTTCAGAACTTGTTTAAATACTCTTTCAAATGATTCTGAACATTGAGGATGGTTAGTGGAGTCAATATAGTCGTTTAAGTGTGAAAACAATTAATGAAATCAGTTGGGAGAGTCTGTACATCGATGCATACCCATGGTGCATCGGTGCATCAAGTGTAAAATTAAAATATTTTGACCGTTGAACCCTTAGTGTAACACCCCCAACCCGTATCCGATCCGGATACGAGTCCGAAGTGTCACATTGACTTTTCAAACATTTATTCGTATAAAATAGTGAGTAATTTAAAAACTTTGATAACATTTAACTTATTCAAAACGTTTACAAAATATATATCAGAGTTCATACAATTTATATCTTTAGACTACATGCCAACTACACTCTATATACAGTATATATATTTTCTGATCTGACATTTGGTAAGGAGAACTGACCTGTCTTGCTCCGCATTACTCTTTACTCTTCTCGAAACCTACGTGTGAAACAATCACACGCTAAGTCGAAGACTTAGTGAGGCATAAAGAAAACACATCTAATGGAATTCATACCCACTAATCATGCATGATTGTTTTATGCTATCAAATTATACAACTCATTTACATATACATCAACATATATTCATGCATATTATGTAACAGATACCATAACCCCTATCACACATATATCATATCATGCACACATCATATCACAAATCATATACATATATCACATACATTGTTCTCATATCACCAAGACATATATGCACTTCTACCATGTCACGAAAAATACACATATCATTATATCAAATTATGTTCTCTTTTTAAAACCCATGTACACATGTGAGAACTATAGATATGTGAGTCTATAGAGGTTGTGCACTATGCTGTCACCACAGCTCGTATAATTGCACCGAAGTGCAATGTAGAATTGCACCGGAGTGCCGCGTAGAATTGCATCGTAGTGCCATATAATAATGTCCATAAGGACTACATATCATTCCTTAAGAATCATATATATATATTAGGGATCAAGTATGTGTCTCACCAGACTTCACACATGTTCCAAAGAATATATATATATGTCCCGAAGGACCACATATCATTCCTTAAGAATCATATACATATGCCAAGGATCAAGTATGTGTCTCACCAGACTTCACACATGTTCCAAAGAATACATATGTCCCAAAGGACCGCGTAGACCCTCAACTCTTGGCATGCCAACTATACCCCTAGCTCTCAAGATACATAACATGGGCATTTTCTTTTATACTTATCATTTCACATAACACATAGTTCAATTACTCATAGAACATTTTCATATGAGTCACATTTACATGTCACATAGCTTATATACTTTCTCACGTAGTTACATAGATCCATATCATATAACATATATCCCAAAGTGCACATAATCACATATATCATATCATATAGCTTAGATCATTTCTCAGATATTCATATAAACATACATATCATATCTTATTCACATATGATCATATATGCTTCATATAACACATAGAAACACCTAGAACACTTTCTCATAGCTTATATCAATTTTCAGAGTCCTTTCATATTACCTGATGACATATATCATATAGATATATAATAACGGATATCATATTATCTACCTTATGCTCTATTTCTTTGTATTTCCTTAGATTATAAATTATGTCGTATTTCTAAACATATATCATTTAATAGTATTTTTATTTAGGTACTAATTTAATCTCTTTACTTAATTCAATTTCATATATTCATTATAATCTTTTCATATAGCTCCATTATACTAATTTTCATAATAAATCATACCACTAGGTACTTGTCCAAGTCATGTTTCCATTATGCATATACTGTTACCCATGTTTACCTAGTTCATATCACTTCTTATAAACTCACTTTCATCATATTTTCCTATTATTACATATTTTATCTCATAACCATGTATCCACATAGTCTTATATTTCATTATCATATTACATATATTTGTTCTCCTATGACCCTTAATAAACATTTATTTCTATTTCCCTACATCTCTTGAATTATCTCCTATATTCCTATAATTTCATAACTTATTTTATATCATTTTCCCTTTTTACTCACATAAACCATCTATTTATTTAGTTCAATTTCTCATGACTTCCACAATACTCTTTAATAAAACTTTGTAGCTCTTCACTTTAAACATAAACCATAGTTTCCTTTAATTTATCAATCTTCTCTATATAACTTATGTATCCTTATTTATGCCCTCGAATTCATACTATTCTCTTAGAGTCTCCTAACATTTCTCGTATAATCACTTATATCATATCATATGACCTATACTTGATTATCTTATTCTCTCATGTTCATTTCATTTCTTATAACTCTATCATATAACTTATTCCATGTTCTTCCATTATTACATAATAAAATCTTACATAAATCATATAGCATATACAAAGCATATCATTATCTTTAGTCATGCATACATACAATCAATGTAATACATATAATCACATATAGTCATAACCAACACATAATCATGTCTATGACTTCATGCATATTACTCTAGGAAATAGACTCATCGCAAGTCTTATTTCCATTAAACACTACATGTCACTAGTATGCACTCACCTTGGCCTCACTAGTCAATTCCAATCTCTTATCTTTCCCTTGATCGATCTTACTTGCCAAATGTTCCGGAATTGCTTTACGCGCAGAATCTACATAAATGTACATTTTGAGGCAATCATTAGATACCTACACCTTGTAATTGGATACTAGCAACTTAAACGAACTTATTAAACCAATATTCACATTTTTCCTTTAGGGGGAATCGGTTCCCTACTAAGGGGGTATCGATTCCCTCATGACATTCTGGAAATTTTTGTTCGTTTGAAGGGGTATCGGTTCCCCTTGAATGGGTACCGATTCCCCTTGCCCATAAATCATATTTTTAACTCGAAAATTACTTCATTCCTCTCAAACACTTCATATATCATCCCCTTTTCATTCTTAACTCTAGTACACATACTTAAACCAATCTATATTCATTTATTTCATCTTAAACCTCAAAATCCTATCTTCCATATGAGATTCAAGAATCATACCAAATTTTCAATGTTTTCTAATTCCAATTCTAACACTTCATACTTCTTAATTAGATTGATGACAAGTCAAATTCATCCATAAAACTTCAACAACCATACCATATCAAAATTTCATCTTAAAACTCATATTGCAAATTCCTTCATAATTCCTTTATCTTATTGTTTAAATCCCATATAAGTTTTCCTTAAGCTTATTTAATACCCAAAGAATCAAAACTAAGCTTAAAACTCAAGAATTAACCAACTGAAATTAAACTTACCTTTGCCATGGAGAATACGGGAAGAGAGGAGGAAGGAAATGACCCAGCTCCAGAACTTTCTTTTCTTCTCACCCTTCCCACGTTTATATCACCTTTAAAAGAAAGATAAAAATCTTTCTGGTCAAATGACCATTTAACCCTTAATTTCCTTTAATAATTACTAAATAACCTTCATCATATATATCCAATAATCATTGAACTATTTCATTCTTATACTTTAGTCACCAAATTCTGAAACTTTACAATTTGGTCACTAACCCGGTATTGCGGATGTTACACTTAGTGCATCGGTGCACTCTTAGTACACCGATGCATGAAATGCATTCGATGTTTCAAAATAGCCAGAGTGCATCGATGCATGGCTTGTGCATCGATGTATCAAATGCATTCGATGTTTTCATAAAACCCTGAGTGCATCGATGCATGGTATGTGTATCGATGCATAAAATGCATTCGATGTTCAATTTATTCCAGGTGCATCGGTGCATCACTTTGAAAAATTGATTTTAGGCTTGATTTTGGTTCAAAATACTTTGTGAAAATTGTTTAAAAAATATATTAAGTATAAAACACAATTTTACACATTTAGTAAGGTTTGAAATTGATATTGAAAGACTTTGAGTAATATTTTGAAATTCGATTAATTAAATCGAATATACTTAGAAACTCTTTTGTAAAATCTTAAAATTCATTTATATTTAGTTTGTTATATCGAAACATCAAAAATGTTTTCAACAATCTCCTCCTTTTTGATATAACAAAACATTTGTGTAATTTTAAGATTTTCTTTGAAAATAAATTTTGAAATCAAATTTGAAAAAAAATTACTCCCCTTACTCTAACACTTCTCCCCTTTAACATTTTTACACTTCTCCCCCTTTTTGTTAAATCAAAAAGACTCGAAAACATTTTAAACAAGATTTTGAAGAACATAGTCAATTGATTATAAATATAAATATATATATATATATATAGCTTAAGATGCTAAGATCAAAAATCAAAAGAGAGATTAGCCAATAGTTTCATAATCAATATTCATAATCAAATGTGAAATGGCATAATTGGTCATAATGAACTAATATCATGCAAAAATTAAGAAACATTTAAGCTCAAAATAATAAAGTTAAAATCAAACCAAATATATATATAATAAGTTCACTCACCCAAGCATCCAAAACATAACTCCTAAAAAATTCAAACATTTAAGGATCCAAAATAAACAATCCAGAAACATCAAAATCAATCCAAGTTTTAGAAAACCAAGAAAGAATAACAAGGAAACAAATCTACTCCATCGGAGGATCGGGAGGAGGAGGATAATGAGCTCGAACTTCAAGAGTAAGAGCGTCAATTCGTTCACGCATCTCCCGCTGAAACTCAGTAATATGAGACTCCATGGAGGCAAACCTCAAATCAAACGACTCTAAGAAAGATCAAAAATATGGTGGCGTTTGATCTTCTTGTCGTGCTGGTTCCAGTGCAGGCTCATAGTCTGGTACGTGATCGTCGATATCTTGCATGAGCTGCTGAAATTCTGGATCATCGTCAGCAGCCGGTGCCGGAGGAGGAGGAGGAGGAGGAGGAGCACGAGAAGAGTTAGGAACAGTTCGTGAAGAACTCGCTCTCGGAGTTTGCTTACCGGGTCGAAAGACCCAAAGACCGGTTACCTCGTCTTGTTTCCAATCGGTTTTCTTCAACGAGATGAGATTGATTGGGTTTTGGAGAGGAATTGGATTGTCAAGAGAGACATTTAGACCAAGTTTGATAAAAAGGGTACTAAGAAGACATCCATAAACTAATGTTTCAATATGTTTTGAAGGAACAATGTTTATGATATCCACTAGTTGACTAAAAATAATGTAGGGCAGATTTATTTTGTTTTTATTCTTGAGACATTGCATCCACCATAAATCCCTAGCACTAAGAGTGGAGTACCTACCTCCGGATGGTCTAAACCACCAAGAGATCATCAAATGAAGAAAACGATCGTGATGAGAACGTAAAGTACTAACACTAGCGTTTGGAACATATAGATAATCCACAGTTTCATTCTCATTAAATAAACCTTCGTCATCTAACCCAAAATGGAAAGTTATAGTCTCGCGGTCAATATTAATATATTGGCGTAAAAGATATGATCTAATTGTTATAGTCCCACATTGAGTTTGGTTTTGGATGCATACCACATTAGAGTAAAAAATGCGGACTAACTGATGATAGACGATAGGTTTGAGGTGAAAAATTTTATCAAACTTCCAAGTTTTAAGAATCAGAAGGTATTCAAAGTCAATATCTATCATGGCTTGAAGAGAAGGAATACGCTCTTCCTGGATTCTATTGGATTGGAAATAATTTATGTACCTAGAGTACAAGTCGTCTCTACGACGTTCGGGTATATTAAAACAGGATCCTATAAGAGATGTAGGTGGAGGAGGAACGGGATTAGGAGGTTGGTTTGAACGAGAATGACTCGATGAAGTTCTAGGGCGTTTAGGATTAGACATGGTTTAGGAATCGGAAAAGGAATGAAACCTGCAAATTGAAACACATGTATGCAATTTAATCAATCCCAAAACTCAATTGAGTCATCAATAATTCAAGGTTCTCTAAACCGAATCCTAATGGGCAAGGTTTTGAAAACTATTTGAAAATAATTTTTGAAAAATCATAATATGTATAGTTTTCATGAAAACAACATAATTAAATCAAAAACATAAAAATTAAAAATTAAATTTAGGTTTTCGATTATTTTTAATTTCGAAAATTCAAACAATCAATGCCCGATATAATGTTCATCCTAGAACTAATTAAGACTAGTCCTAAGATCAAAATATGATAAACTAGAAGTTTTTAGAAAAATACCTTGAAAATTTTGGATTGATGAGAATGAGATGTTGTGTTGCATGATTTAATGATAGTAGCAGGATATAGAGATCAAAAGCTCAAAGATTCCGATAAATTTTCGTTGATTTTGAGCAAATGGAGATTTAGAGAGAGAGAGGCGGCAAGGGAGTGTTTTTTAGGGTTTTGAAACAAAGAAGAAAATCAGGGTTTTTAACCAAAACCCGATGGATGCATCGATGGATGCATCGATGCATGGCCTTGTGCATCGATACACATTCAAGGCGTGCATCAGTGTACCTTTATGGTGTATCGATGCACATTCAAAGGGATGCATCGATGCACTGTTAAGTGTATCAATGCATGAAGCACAAAAATGACAAAAATCCATTTTAAATACTCAAAAATGCTAAATTAATTAGCTCTAGTGGTATTGGCAACTCATATATTGAAAATTAATCATGTTCAATCAATCAAATTAATCCTTAAACAACATTTGAACATAAAATTAATTTTCACCAAAGAACATAAACTCCCCCTAACTAATAGCAATGAATGCAATCAAAAAATTATTATTATAAGCATTTTTCATTTATTCTTAAAAAATGTTAAAATTATTTTAAACACTAAGTGAAGATAGGTCAATTAAACCTAATTCTCTCCTAAGTGTCCAAAATCTTTCTTTGCCTAAAGGTTTTATAAAGATATCCGCTAATTGATGCAAAGTATCAACAAATTCTAGAATTATATCTTCCTTAGCGACATGGTCTCTAATGAAGTGATGTCTTATTTCAATATGCTTAGTTCTAGAGTGTTGGATGGGATTTTTAGTGAGACAAATAGCACTAGTATTGTCACACTTGATAGGAATGGTACCTACTTCAATTCCATAATCAAAAAGTTGTTGTTTCATCCATAAAACTTGTGCACAACAACTACCGGCTGAAATATATTCCACTTCAGTGGTAGATAATGCAACACAATTTTGTTTCTTTGAAAACCAAGAAATCATCATATTTCCAAGGAATTGGCAAGTACCGGAGGTGCTTTTCCTATCTAATTTGCATCCTCTATAATCTGCATCAGAGAAGGCATGCAAGCTAAAACTATAGTCTCTAGGATACCAAAGTCCTAAATTAGGAGTGTCCTTAAGGTATCTAAAGATTCTCTTAACAGCTAGTAAATGTGATTCCTTAGGGCATAATTGAAATCTAGCACATAAGCAAACACTAAACATAATACCTGGTCTACTTGCAGTTAGATAAAGTAAAGAACCAATCATTGACCTATATAATTTAACATCCACACATTTACCTCCTTCATCTATGTCAAGCTTTGTTGATGAGCTCATTGGAGCATCATGCGGTTTCCCATTTTCCAGTCCAAACTTCTTGAGCATGTATTTGACGTACTTAACTTGATTGATGAAGATGTCATCTTTTCTTTGCTTGATTTGGAGTCCCAAGAAAAATGAGAGCTCCCCCATCATGCTTATCTCGAATTCACTTTGCATTAGCATAGAAAATTCTTGGCAAAGAACATCATTAGTAGAACCAAATATTATATCATCAACATAAATTTGAATTACTAATAAATCTTTACCTTTATGCTTTAAAAACAATGTAGTGTCAACCTTCCCTTTTGAAAAACCTCTTTCAATTAAAAGTTTGATATCTTTTACAAGCTCTAGGAGCTGTTTTAAACCGTAAAGCGCTTTTGTCAATTTAAGAACATGATCTGGAAATTTGAATCTTCAAAACCTGGAGGTTGTTCCACATACACTTATTCTTTTATAAAACCATTTAAAAATGCACTTTTAACATCCATTTGATATAATTTAAATTCATGAAATCATGCAAATGCTAATAGTATTCTAATTGCTTCCATCCTAGTACGGGAGTGTATGTTCATCATGTCTATGCCTCTTCTTGAGTATACCTGAGCAACAGTCTAGCCTTGTTTCATATATACACTTTCATCAAGCTATTCTAAATACCATCTAGTACCTACAAAGATTATATAGGCCTTTCAACTAAGTCCATACTTACTCTGATTTAACTTCTTGGATAGCCATAATCCAATGCTATCATTAATACTTCTTAATATTCTTAGGCTCTATGCATGAGATAAATAACAAATCTTCCTCGCAAGGGGATTATCATCGAAAACAACATGTATTGACTCTTCTACAACTAAAGTTCTTTTATTAAATACTCGATAAGCTTTAGAATTTAACGAATAACCCATAAAAATTCCTTCATCACTTTTAGCATCAAATTTGCAGAGGTTTTCTTTACCGTTGTTTAAAACAATACATTTACATCCAAAAGGATGAAAATAGCTAATGTTAGGCTTTTTATTTTTGAAAATTTCATATGGAGTTTTCTTTAAAATCGGCCTAATCATTACTCGATTTACAACATAACAAGCGGTATTTGTAGCTTCCGCCCAAAAATATTTTGGCAAATTGTTTTCACAAAGCATGGTTCTAGCCATTTCTTCTAAAGTTCAATTTTTTCTCTCAACAACTCCATTTTGTTGAGGGGTTCTAGGTGCTGAAAAAATTATGGCTAATACCATTTGAATTACAAAATTCAGTAAATCCAAGATTTTCAAATTCAGTTCCATGATCACTCCTAACACTAGTTATAGAGTAACCTTTTTCGTTTTGGATTGCTTTTGAAAACATGATGAATTTTTCTAATGCTTCATATTTAGTACTTAAGGAATAGAACCCAAGTATATCTAGAATAGTCATCTACCAAGACAAATGCATATTGTTTTCCACCCAAGCTAGTAGTTCTAGATGGCCCAAAAAGATCTAAGTGGATCAATTATAATACTCTACTAGTTGATACATCGTTAACGAATTTAAAAGAAACTCGCTTTTGTTTTCCTTTAGCACAAGCATCACAAATTTTATCATTATCAAATTTTAGTTTAGGCAACCCTCGAACTAAATCACCTTGAATTAGCCGTTGCAAAACGTTCATACTAGCATGTCCTAGTCTCCTATGCCATAACTAACTATCATGCTCATCCTTAGCAACTAGGCATAAATTAGTCATATCAATATAATCTAAATGCACCATGTAAATGTTTCCTATTCTATGACCAACAAGCATAATCTGATTAGATGCAATGTCAATAACTTTACAACCATTAGTTTCAAACATGACATTGAATCCCTTATCACATAATTGACTAATACTCAAGAGATTATGCTTTAATCCATTCACATATAAACCATTCTTAATTTGTATAAAAAAGGTATTGCCTATTGTACCTATATTATCAATGTGGCCTTTTGAATTATCACCAAAAGTCACTTCTCCTCCATTTTTGGCGTTAAGCTCTATGAACCGGCTTTTGTCCCCGGTCATGTGTCTTGAGCATCCACTATCAAGGTACCACGAGTTTGAATTTGTTTCCCGTGCCTTGTAGCAATGCTCCTTTTCCTACAAACATAGATTAATTTTTTATTTTTGGTACCCAAATTCTTTTGGGTCCATATTCATTAGTTTCCAAAATCCTAGTCCCCTTAGGTATCCATTTGTGTAGGATATCCTTATCTTTAGTAGTAATGAGTTCTTTTAGGAACCCATATACTTCTAACGATTTTTCCATTAGAGGTTCTTTGGGGACCTCTATGATTGTAGTTTTTAAAACTTTTTCTAATAAAGTTGGTTTTTGAAATTTCTCTTTTTTCAAAACGTTTTGTACCAACTCTATCAAAAGAAGTTTTAAGATCATCAATTTTCTTTTGATGATCTTCATTGACCTTTGAAATTAAATTTTGCAAATCTAAATTTTTATTTTCAAACTCTTTTAGTTTGATTTGCAAATCACTAATTTTACTTTCAAAATCATTGTTGGTTTTGGATATGAGCTTATTTTCATTTTTTAATTTTGAAACATCATTTTTATATTTTAAAAACAATTTCTCATAATCCGAAGCCAACCTATTATATTCCTCTAATAACTCGTCATACGATAAATCATCTAATTCAAATGAGTTAGAGGTTACCTTAGAATCTTTCCCGAATGTCATCAAGCACAAGTTTGCTACTTCTTGTTCCTCTTCATCGGAACCTTCTTCATCGCTCCATGAGCCTTGTGCTTATTCTTTGATTGACCATTTCTCTTCAATTGTGGGCAATCATATTTGACATGCTCTGGCTTTTTGCATTCATAGCAAATGATAGGGTCCTTCTCTTTTGGTTCATTTTTGAGGCCTTCATTTTGTTTGAATTTTCTTCCTCGGTAAGGTCTCATCATTTTTCTGAACCGTTTAGCAAACAATGCCATTTCCTCATCTTCATCCGAATCACTCTCATCTTTTGTGGATTTGAGAGCAACTCTAATATTTGTCTTCTTCTCCTTTGGAATCTCGTCAATCTTATTGAGGTCCACCTCATCTTCAAGCATCATTTCATGAGTGAGAAGGGAACCGATTAGCTCTTCAAGAGTTAAGGACTTTAGGTTCTTAGCCTCGATGATTGTCGTCTTCTTGGATTGCCACGATTTTGGAAAAGAGTAAACTAACTTCCTTACAAGCTCTTCGTTTAGAATGATCTCTCCATATGATTTAAGACCATTGACAACCGTTGAGAATCTATCTGTCATAGCTTTGATATCTTCATTTGGTTTCATCATGAAATTTTCATAGCTATGTGTTAGAAGACTAATTTTAGATTTTTTTACCTCATCGGTGCCTTCATGAGTGACTTGTAGTTCATCCCATATTTCTTTAGCGGTTGTACAAGATGAGACTCTTCCATATTCATCTGGTCCAAGAGCACAAAATATGATATGGATGGCTTTGGAGTTGAGCTAGAACATTCTTGTCTCTCCTTCACTCCACAATCTTGGATGAGTGAGAGGCTGGATATATCCGACTTCTACAATATTCCATGCTCCCATGTCACTTTCTTGAATGAAATATATCATCCTATTCTTCCAATAGGCATAGTTAGCTCTATTGAAGAAATGAGGCTTGTTAACGGGCATCGAATCGAGACTGGAGTCGACATTTGAAGTAGAGGCCATTGATGACTTGATAATCGATGTAACTCTTCCCGAATCGACTCAAGAGGCGATTAAACCTTCAAATGAGTGAGGATCTGATACTAATTGTTGAGTTAATCGATCGATGGAATCGGCCAAGAGGGGGTGAATTGGTAATTTAAAAATTGGTGGAAGCTTTTTGCAAAAAAATTGAAAGAAGTTGCACATCAATTTAGAGTGGTTCGACTTTCTCAACCAAAGTCTACGTCCACTACCTTAGCTATCCACACTAAGGATTTTCCAACAAATTCACTAATTTGTTCTTTCTTTTGAGGCCAAAGAGACAACCTTACAACTCCCTCAAGAATATACCCCAATTCTTGAGAACACTCTTTCTCAAAGAGAAAATTACAAATTCGCAAACTTAATGAAAAACCTCACAAGGCAAATGTGTTTGCACAATTCTAGAACAAGATAAGAATACTCAAAGATAATTACAATCGAGCACAAATTGTGTTCTTGAAAGCAAAATGAATATTGAAAGGAAATTTGGCTTGAATTGCACAAACTTGATGTTTGATGCTTTCTCTCTTGTTTCTCTATGATTTCTTCTTTCTTGTTATTGATCAATGACTTCATAACTTGTTTAAATACTCCTTCAAATGATTCTGAACGTTGGGGATGGTTAGTGGAGTCAATATAGCCGTTTAAGTGTGAAAATAATTAATAAAATCAGTTGGGAGCGTTTGTGCATCGATGCATACCCATGGTGCATCGGTTAAATTCAAATATTTTGACCGTTGAACCCTTAGTGCATCGGTGCACTAAGAGTGCATCGATGCATGAAATGAATTCGATGTTTCAAAATAGCCAGAGTGCATCGATGCATCAAATGCATCAATGCATGGTATGTGCATCGATGCATAAAATGAATTCGATGTTCAATTTATTCCATGGTGCATAGATGCATGGATTGGTGCATCGGTGCATCACTTTGAAAAATTGATTTTAGGCTTGATTTTGGTTCAAATTTGTTGAAAATATTTTGATATTTCGATATAACAAATTAAGTTAAATGAATTTTAAGATTTTCCAAAAAGATTTTCTAAGTATATTCGATATAATTATTCGAATATCAAAATATTACTCCAAATCTTTCAAATGTTATTTTTAATCCTTACTCAAGTGTAAAATTAATTTTTAATCTTAAAATAATTTCAAAACGATTTTACAAAATATTTCGAACCATCTCAAAGCCAAAAATTCCAGATTGCTCAGAGGGAACCGATTCCCCCTGAATGGTTTGGCTCCGAGAATTCCAGTTTGCTCGGAGGGAACCGATTCCCCCTAGGGGGTACCGATTCCCCCCTGTGTAACGGTCGAAATATTTGAATTTTACACTTAGGGAACCAATTCCCCCCACGCTCCAAACTGTTTTATTAATTTATTTCACACTAAAACGGCTATATTATCTTCATTAATGATCCCCAACGTTCAGAAGTGATTCAAGGTGTATTTAAGCAAGCTTAGAAGCCATTGATCAAGAACAAGAAACATCAAGCAACTAGAATCAAGAGAGAATCAAAGAGAGAGCATCAAACCTCAAGTTTGAGCATTTCAAGCCTATTTTTCATTCAATATTCATTTTGCTTTCAAGAACACTTATTGTGCTCAATTGTATTCATTTTTTAGTGTTCTTTTCTTTGTTCTAGAATTGTGCAAACAATCTACCTTATGAGGATTTCCTTGTAAGTTTGCAAAATTTGTATTGTTCTCTTTGGGAGAGAGTGTTCTCAAGAATTTGGGGTATAATTCTTGAGGGTTTGTAAGGTTACTCTTTGTCCTCAAAAGAAAGACAAATTAGTGAATTTGTGGAAAATCCTTAGTGTGGATAGCTAAGGTAGTGGACGTAGACTTTGGTTGAGAAAGTCGAACCACTCAAAATCGTTGTGCAATTATTTTCAATTTTCTGCAAAAGCTTCCACCAAAATTTTTATTGCCAATTCACCCCCTCTTGGCTGATTCCGTCAATCGATTAACTCAACAATTGGCATAAGAGCCTAACTCATTTGAAGGTTTAATCGCCTCTTGAGTCGATTCGGGAAGAGTTACATCGATAATCAAAGTCATCAATGGCCTCTACTTCAAACTTCGACTTCGGTCTCGATTTGATGCCCGTCAACAAGCCTCCTTTCTTCAATGGAGCTAATTATGCCTATTGGAAAAATAGGATGATGTACATCATTCAAGCAAGTGACATGGGAGCATGGAATATCGTAGAAGAATGATACTTCAAGCCTCTCACTCATCCAAGATTATGGAGTGAAGGAGAGACAAAAATATTCCAGCTCAACTTCAAAGCCATCCATATCATATTTTGTGCTCTTGGACCAGATGAATACGGAAGATTTTCATCTTGTACAACCGCCAAAGAAATATTGGACAAACTTCAAGTAACTCATGAAGGTACCGATGAGGTAAAGAAATATAAAATTAGTATTTTAACGCATAGCTATAAAAATTTCATGATGAAACCAAATGAAGATATCAAAGCTATGACGGATAGATTTTCAACGATTGTAAATGGTCTCAAATCATATGGAGAGATCATTTCAAATGAAAAGCTTGTGAGGAAGTTAGTCTACTCTCTCCTAAAATCGTGGCAATCAAAGAAGACAGCAATCATCGAGTCTAAGGATCTAACATCCTTAACTCTTGAAGAGCTAATCGGTTCACTCCTCACTCATGAAATGATGCTTGAAGATGAGGTGGACCTTGATAAGATTGAAGAGACACCAAAGGAGAAGGAGAAGAAGAAAAACATTAGAGTTGCTCTCAAATCCACAAAAAATAAGAGTGATTCGGATGAAGATGACGAGGAAATGGCATTGTTTGCCAAACGGTTCAGAAAAATGATGACACCTTACCAAGGAAGAAAATTCAAACGAAACGAAGTCCTCAAAAATGAACCAAAAGAGAAGGACCCGATCATTTGCTATGAATGCAAAAAGCCGGGGCATGTCAAATATGATTGCCTACAATTGAAGAGAAATGGTCAATCAAAGAATAAGCACAAGGCTCATGTGGCTACATGGAGCGATGTAGAAGGTTCCGATGAAGAGGAACAAGAAGTAGCAAACTTGTGCTTAATGGCATTCGGGGAAGATTCTAAGGTAACCTCTAACTCATATGATTTTGATGATTTATCCTATGATGAGCTATTAGAGGAATATAATGGGTTGGCTTTGGATTATGAGAAATTGTTTTTAAAATATAAAAATGATGTTTCAAAATTGAAAAATGAAAATAAACTCATATCCAAAACCAACAACGATCTTGAAAGTAAAATCAAAGATTTGCAAATCAAACTAGAATAGTTTGAAAAGAAAAATTTAGATTTGCAAAATTAATTTCAAAGGTCAATTATGAGAAAATTGATGATCTTAAAGTTTCTTTTGATAAAGTTGGAACAAAATGTTTTGAAAGTGGAGAAAATTCAAAATCCAACTTTGTTAGAAAAAGTTTTAAAAACTACAATCATAGAGGTCCCCAAAGAACCTCTAATGGAAAATCGTTAAAAGTATATGGGTTCCTAAGGAGCTCATTACTACTAAAGATAAGGATATCCTACACAAATGGATACCTAAGGGGACTAGGATTTTGGAAACTAATGAATATGGACCCAAAAGAATTTGGGTACCAAAAATTAGAAATTAATCTATGTTTGTAGGAAAAGGAGCATTGCTACAAGGTACGGGAAAAAAATCCAAATTCATGATACCTTGATAGTGGATGCTCAAGACACATGACCGGAGACAAAAACCGATTCATTGAGCTTAATGCCAAAAATGGAGGAGAAGTGACTTTTGGTGATGATTTAAAAGGTCACATTGAAGGTATTGGTACTATTGGTAATACCTCTTCCATACAAATTAAGAATGTTTTATATGTGAATGGATTAAAGCAATCTATGAGTATTAGTCTTTTGTGATAAGGGATTCAATGTCATGTTTGATATTAATAGTTGTAAAGTCATTGACATTGCATCTAATCGGATTATGCTTGTTGGTCATAGAATAGGAAACATATACATGGTGCATTTAGATTCTATTGATATGACTAATTTGTGCCTATTTACTAAGGATGAACATGATAGTTGGTTATGGCATAGGAGACTAGGACATGCTAGTATGAGTGTTTTGCAACGGCTAATTCAAGGTGATTTAGTTCGAGAGTTGCCTAAGCTTAAATTTGATAATGATAAAATCTATGATGCTTGTGCTAAAGGAAAACAAAAGCGAGTTTCTTTTAAATCTATTAATGACGTATCAACTAGTATAGTATTACAATTGATCCATATAGATCTTTTTGGGCCAACTAGGACTATTAGCTTGGGTGGAAAACAATATGCATTTGTCTTGGTAGATGACTATTCTAGATATACTTGGGTTCTATTCTTAAGTACTAAAGATGATGCATTAGAAAAATTCATCACATTTTCAAAAGTAATCTAAAACGATAAAGGTTACTCTATAACTAGTGTTAAGAGTGATCATGGCACTGAATTTGAAAATCTTGGATTTACTGAGTTTTGTAATTCTAATGGTATTAGTCACAATTTTTCAGCACCTATAACCCCTCAACAAAATAGAGTTGTTGAGAGGAAAAATTGAACTTTAGAAGAAATTGCTAGAACCATGCTTTGTGAAAATAATTTGCCAAAATATTTTTGGGCGGAAGCCACAAATACCGCTTGTTATGTTGTAAATCGAGTAATGATTAGGCCTATTTTAAAGAAAACTCCATATGAAATTTTCAAAAATAAAAAGCCTAACATTAGCTATTTTCATCATTTTGGATGTAAATGTTTTATTTTAAACAACGGTAAAGAAAACCTTGGCAAATTTGATGCTAAAAGTGATGAAGAAATTTTTCTAGGTTATTCCTTAAATTCTAAAGCTTATCGAGTATTTAATAAAAGAACTTTAGTTGTAGAAGAGTCTATACATGTTGTTTTCGATGATAATCCCCTTCCGAGGAAGGATTCTTGTGTGAATGATGATGTATGTATTATAAATACAAATGAAGTTAGACATGACGTTGAAGAACCATCATCAAAGGAAGAAACAAAAGATGAGGTAACTCATGATCCTCTTGAGAATCCAACCATTGAAGAAAGGGAAGTATCTTATCCAAGAGAGTACAACTATGTCAAGGATGGTGAGATTATAGGTGATCCATCCAAAGGGGTAACAACTCGATCTTCTCTTAGAAATATTTGTAATTATGTTGCATTTATTTCATGCATAGAGCCTAAGAATATTAAAGAAGCATTAAAAGATGAACATTAGATTATGGCTATGCAAGAAGAATTAAATCAATTTGAGAGAAGTAAAGTATGGACATTAGTTGAAAGGCCTAGTAATAAATCTACTGTAGGTACTAGATGGGTATTTAGGAATAAGCTTGATGAGAGTGGTAATATAGTGAGAAACAAGGCTAGACTTGTTGCTCAAGGGTATACTCAAGAAGAGGGCATAGACTATGATGAAACATACGCTCCCGTAGCTAGGATGGAAGCAATTAGAATGTTACTAGCATTTGCATGTTTTCATGAATTTAAATTATATTAAATGGATGTTAAAAGTGCATTTTTAAATGGTTTTATAAAAAGAAGAAGTGTATGTGGAACAACCTCCAGGTTTTGAAGATTCAAAATTTTCGGATCATGTTCTTAAATTGACAAAAGCACTTTATGGTTTAAAACAAGCTCCAAGAGCTTGGTATGAAAGATTGTCAATTTTTTTAATTGAAAAAGGTTTTTCAAAAGGGAAGGTTGGCACTACATTGTTTTTAAAGCATAAAGGTAAAGATTTATTAGTAGTTCAAATTTATGTTGATGATATAATATTTGGTTCTACTAATGATGTTCTTTGCCAAGAATTTTCCAAGCTAATGCAAAGTGAATTCGAAATAAGCATGATAGGGGAGCTCTCATTTTTTCTTGGGACTCCAAATCAAGCAAAGAAAAGATGGCATATTTATCAATCAAGCTAAGTACGTCAAAGATATGCTCAAGAAGTTTGGACTGGAAAATGGCAAACCTCATGACACTCCAATGAGCTCTTCAACAAAGCTTGACTTAGATGAAGGAGGTAAATGTGTAGATGTTAAATTATATAGGTCAATGATTGGATCTCTACTTTATCTAACTGCAAGTAGACCGGACATTATGTTTAGTGTTTGCTTATGTGCTAGATTTCAATCATGCCCTAAGGAATCACATTTACTAGCTGTTAAGAGAATATTTAGATACCTTAAGAACACTCATAGTTTAGGACTTTGGTATCCTAGAGACTCTAGCTTTAGCTTGCATGCTTTTTCTGATGTGGATTATGGAGGATGCAAATTAGATAGGAAAAGCACCTCTGGTACTTGCCAATTCCTTGGAAATATGATGATTTCTTGGTTTTCAAAGAAACAAAATTGTGTTGCATTATCTACCACTGAAGTCGAATACATTTCAGCTAGTAGTTGTTGTGCACAAGTTTTATGGATGAAACAACAACTTTTTGATTATGGAATTGAAGTTGGTACCATTCCTATCAAGTGTGACAATACTAGTTCTATTTGTCTCACTAAAAATCCCATCCAACATTCTAGAACTAAGCACATTGAAATAAGACATCACTTCATTAGAGACCATGTCACTAAGGAAGATATAGTTCTAGAATTTGTTGATACTTTGCACCAATTAGCGGATATCTTTACAAAACCTTTAGACAAGGAAAGATTTTGGACACTTAGGAGAGAATTAGGTTTAACCAACCTATCTTCACTTAATGTTTAAAATAATTTTAGTACTTTTAAGACTAAATGAAAAATGCTAATTTTTAATTGCATTCATTGCTATTAGTTAGGGGGAGTTTATGATTCTTGATGAAAAATTAATTTTATGTTCAATATCGTTTAAAGAATAATTTGATTGTTTGAACATGATTAATTTTCAATATATGAGTTGCCAATACCACTAGAGAAAATTAATTTAGCATTTTGTGTGTTTAAAATTGGATTTTAGCATTTTGGTGCAGAGGGAATCGATACCCCCATGAGGGAACCGATTCCCCCTTTAAAGGGGAACCGATTCCCCCTAGGGGAATCGATACCCCCTGGGGTTTTGGATTTATCGGGCAGAACCTCACATTTTTGCTCAAACCCTCTTTTTCTTCTTCCTTCCGCCGTTTCTCCTCTCTAAACTCTCATATCTCCATTTTTGCCTCAAATCATCGGTTTTAATCGGAATTCACTTCAAACATCATCTTCTAAACTTGCTATCATCATTAAAATCGTGCAAACTTCATCTAATCTCACTCAAATCTGAAATCCTTCAAGGTATTTTTCCAAAACTTCTATTTTATCAATTTATGAACATAGAACTAGTTTTAATTAGTTCTAGGTTGAACTTTAGATCGGGCAATGATTGTTTAGTGATTAGAAACTAGGTATTACAACTAATTTCATCAAAAACACAAGAATTTTTCAAAAATTTTGAAATTTTCGAAATATAAAAAAAATGTTTTTCAAATTATTGTGTTTTGATTGAATTATGTTGTTGTTATGAAAACTATACATATATTGTTTCTCAAAATCGTATTTTTCAAAAGTTTTCAAAAAAACTTTTCCCATTAGGATTGATTTAGAGAACCTTGAAATATTGAGGACTTAATTGAGTTTTGGGATTGATTGAATTGTATACATGTGTTTTCTAAATTGCATGTTATCCATTCTATTCTGATTTCCTAAACCATGTCCAATCCTAAACGTGCTAGGTCATCATCTAGTCGCTCACACCGTCAACCAAATCCACCTCCAAATCCTCCTCCTATTCCTGAAAATCCAATTCCTAATCCTAATTCCATTGATCCTAATTTTTCTATTCAAAACTCGTGCTTCAATCATCCTGGTCCTAGAAATCATCGTTTTTGGTATTATCAATATTTCGACTCTTACAAAATTAGAGAAGAACGTATTCCTTCTCGTCAAGCTTGTTAGATATTAATTTTAAATATCTTCTTCTTTTACAAGAGTGGAAATTTGACAAACTCTTTGAACTTGAACCCATTGTCTACCATCAACTTGTTCGTATTTTCTATTCTAATGCCGTTTGTGTTAAAAACCGAACTGAAACTGAAACCATAGGAATTCGTTCCTACCTCCTATGACAATTCTTATATATTGACTCGGCTTACATAGCCAATGCATTCGGATTAGATAATGGTGATATTTTAAATGAAAAACAAATCTTAGGATCTCGTTATAAAAGAAGGGATAGTGCAAGTGTCTTAGACCTTCATGAACGTTTTCTTCATCTAATAATTTCTTGGTGGTTTCGACCATCCAGAGGTCGTTATTCTACTCTTAGAGCCTTGGATCTTTGGTGGTTACATTGTTTCGAAAACAATATTAAAATAAACCTACCTCAGATCATTTTTGCTGAAATTGTTGAAACCGTAAATCTTGTTCCTAACAAGAAACTCTGTTCATCTCTAGTTTACGGTTGCATTTTGAGTAATCTATTTTCTAAAGCCGGGCTTAGAGTAGGTCTAGATGCCTCCTTTCCTCTAAAGAAACAAATTAATCTTCTTTCTTTAACAAGAGCGGGATGGATAAAGGATAAGGAAACCGGTGAATGGGCTCGATCGTCTGAAAATACTCCGGGAGCTAGTTCTTCACGAGCTCAACCAGAAGCTGATGACGATACAAGAGCGGGATGGATAAAGGATAAGGAAACCGGTGAATGGGCTCGATCGTCTGAAAATACTCCGGGAGCTAGTTCTTCACGAGCTCAACCAGAAGCTGATGACGATCCCGAGCTTCAACAATTAATGTGAGACATCGATGAAGCCGAAGATGAGCCTGATCAGCCCGAGGAGCAAGCACAACAAATGCATCAAATGGCTCCATATTTTTTCAATCCTTTATGGAGACATTCGATTTCCGATATGCGATCATGGATTCACGCTTTACTTCTATAGAGTCTCATTTATCCACAATGGGAGCTCAATAATTAGAAATTCTTCGGGAGATGCGTGCAAACAATGAAGCAACCAACGCGCGTATTAATGAACTCACTCACAAAATGGCCGCTATGCGAGCTCGTTTTCCTCCTCCCAATCCAGATGTTTGATTCTGTGCTTAGCTTTAAAAACTTTGAACTAAAAGATTATTGTTTTAGCATTTTGATTATTTTGGAATGTTTGAATTTGTGGATTGATTGATTTTGAATTTGTTTGGATTTATGGATGGCGAGAACTTATATATTTGGTGTGGTTAAATTTATTCATTATTGCATTATTTACATCATTTTAGCAATATGACCAATTTTGCCATGTCACATTAAATATGAATATTGATTATGAAACTAATGGCTAACGTTTCTCTTGATTGTGATCTTAGCAGCTTAAACTATATAATCAATTGGCTAAATGATTTCAAAACTTTGTTTAAAATTCTTTACAAATGTCTTTTTGATTTAACAAAAAGGGGGAGAAGTATTAAAGTTTTAAAGAGGAGTAAGTGTTAAAGTAAGGGGGAGTAATTTTCAAAAACGTCAGTTTTTTATTTCAAAATCTTAAAATTACTAAAATGTTTTGTTATATCAAAAAGAGGGAGATTGTTGAAAACATTTTAATATTTCGATATAACAAATTAAGTTAAATGAATTTTAAGATTTTCCAAAAAGTTTTTTTAAGTATATTCGATATAATTATTCGAATATCAAAATATTACTCCAAATCTTTCAAATGTTATTTTTAATCCTTACTCAAGTGTAAAATTAAGTTTTAATCTTAAAAATAATTTCAAAACGATTTTACAAAATATTTTGAACCATCTCAAAGCCAAAAATTCCAGATTGCTCAGAGGGAACCGATTCCCCCTGAATGGTTTGGCTCCGAGAATTCCAGTATGCTCAGAGGGAACCGATTCCCCCCTAGGGGGTACCGATTCCCCCTGTGTAACGGTCGAAATATTTGACTTTTACACTTAGGGAACCGATTCCCCATAGGGGGTACCGATTCCCCCCACGCTCCAAACTGTTTTATTAATTGATTTCACACTAAAACGGCTATATTATCTTTATTAATGATCCCCAACATTCAGAAGTGATTCAAGGTGTATTTAAGCAAGCTTAGAAGCCATTGATTAAGAACAAGAAACATCAAGCAACTAGAATCAAGAGAGAAAGAAAGAATCAAAGTTCAGCATTTCAAGCCTATTTTTCATTCAATATTCATTTTGCTTTCAAGAACACTTATTGTGCTCAATTGTATTTATTTTTTAGTGTTCTTTTCTTTGTTCTAGAATTGTGCAAACAATATACCTTGTGAGGATTTCCTTGTAAGTTTGCAAAATTTGTATTGTTCTCTTTGGGAGAGAGTGTTCTCAAGAATTTGGGTGAGGTTACTTTTTTTGTCCTCAAAAGAAAGATAAATTAGTGGATTTGTGGAAAATCCTTAGTGTGGATAGCTAAGGTAGTGGACGTAGACTTTGGTTGAGAAAGTCGAACCACTCTAAATCGTTGTGCAATTATTTTCAATTTTCTGCAAAAGCTTCCACCAAAATTTTATTGCCAATTCACCCCCTCTTGGCCGATTCCTTCAATCGATTAACTCAACAAAAATACTTTGTGAAAATTGTTTCAAAAATATATTAAGTATAAAACACAATTTTACACATTTAGTAAGGTTTTAAATTGATCTTGAAAGACTTGGAGTAATATTTTGATATTCGATTAATTAAATCGAATATACTTAGAAAATCTTTTGTAAAATCTTAAAATTCATTTATATTTAGTTTGTTATATCGAAACATCAAAAATGTTTTCAACATGATACAAGTACGAAAATTAAAATTCGGAAGGAAGAGATACGTAATTCACCTTGGGATCCTTGAATAACAACAAATCGATAGTACAATCACGAACAATTCAAATCCTTAGCCTCCATGAAAATGTCTTGGTCTCTACTTAATTAACTCGGTTGAGAGCAATTTCTTTTCTCAAAACTGTTTTGAGAAATTTCGTAGACTAACCGACTGTTAGACTGTCATATTCTATTTATAACGTGTCACACTAACCCTTAGGTTTTATTCTGAATTTAATAAAAGAAATATAATTATCATTCTTTTAATATAAATTCATCATTTTTTTGTATAATTAAAATTACACGCATATATATCAAATATATATATTAATATTAATTATACATTTTATTCATGTACAATAAAATTGTACATTTGTAACTCATTTATAAATTGTTCATTTCAACCCTGGGTGTGACCCTGCAGGTTCCTATAACATTAGTAGTAATTATTAGAACCATTCTAATATTACAAACAATGAGTGACATCTAGCAATAAATCATTGTCACCTAAGTTACAAGAAGTCATGATTTGACATAACATCTTCGTGACTAACTCTTTTTATGTATTATATCCTTTTTTCTTTTATATAGAATAGGCACTAGTCCTAGAATAGTCACACTTGTATAGCCCATCTATTATTTCTTGATATATAGAGTAGACTATAACGAATGAATAATTTGTGATATCTCATATTAACTTATTCGGTGTTACTTGTGGAGTATGATACATGTGTAATTAGGGGCATGCAGGTCACATTTATTTTTATACTGAGTCTGAAACTTTTTATGATATGATGTATGAATGAATTTTATTTTTGATATGTGGACGATTTTCTGAACTTGTGTTTATTTATAAATTGTGTTACGGTTTTATATGGTTTAGAGAAAAAAAAAATTCTCGGTATTTTTACTCTGGGTTGCTCTGATGGCCCTAAATATAACACCTCAGATCAAATCAGGTCAGAATCAAAGATCTCATGATTTAGAGTCACTTGGTAGGCCTGGTTCTCGATAGGGTGCTGCAGAAATGAGCTTTTACAAGTGACTGAAACCTCCATGCTCTGATCTCCTCCACGATGACGGTGGAGCTTGCACCATGACCGTCGGTGGACTTGGAAAGTTGAGTGGATATCACTAGTTTCAGCAATGTTGAATACCTCCGGCTCATTGGTGATGAAATATCAAAAACCCGTGGAGAACCCATATTTTATCGACGAGCAATTGATGACCTTTTCACAGTTAACAGTTTTGATTCTCAACAAGTTATTGACAAAATTTTGATCAGAATACGATGACGAACCCTTCGATAGTGGCAGTGTCGATCATTGTTGGTCGAACGACGATTGTTTTAGGGTGGACGACAATTAAGGATAGCTTGGAAAATTAGGGGTTTTGGTTTAATGCACATAGGGGAAATCTTATTTTTTGGGATTTATGATATCTTCTATATAGATTTAAAATATAGATTTATTCATTAAATAACCAACAGTGGCCTAGCCTAGATGGTAGGAGTATGGGTGGCTGTTGGGATCACCAGTACACCCCATGGCGCAATGGAAAAATTATTAGACTATCTTACCAGTGATCCAAGTACGAAAATTCAAATTCGGAAGGAATAGATACGTAATTCACCTTGGGTTCCTTGAATAACAACAAATTGAACAATACAATCACGAACGGTTCAAATCCTTAGCCTCCACGAAAACTTCTCGGCCTCTACTCAATTCACTCGGTTGAGAGCAATTTCTTTTCTCAAAATTGTTTTGAGAAATTTTTTCCAAGAAGACTAACCGGCTGCTAGACCGTCATTTTCTATTTATAACGTGTCGAACTAACCCTTAGGGATTTATTCTGAATTTAATAAAAATAATAATTATCATTCTTTTAATATAAATTCAACATTTTTTTGTATAATTAAAATTACACGCATGTATAACAAATATATATATATATTAATGTTAATTATACATTTTATTCATGTACAATAAAATTATACATGTGTAATTCATTTATAAACTGCTCATTTCAACCCTAGGTGTGACCCTGTAGGTTCTTATAACATTATTATTAATTATTAGAACCATTATAATATTACAAACAATGAGTGACATCTAGCAATATATCATTGTCACCTAAGTTACAAGAAGTCATGATTCAACATAACATCTTCGTGACTAACTCTTTTTATGTATTATATCCTTTTGTCTTTTATATACATAACATTTTTTAATGAATGTAGAAAGGACAAATCCTATCTTGATCATTCACACATCACTACATATATCGTGATATGTTCAATATCAGTCTTTATAGTGCAACCAATTATGAAACATGTTTAACTGTATCAAAACATACAACAATATATGTTGAGATAGTAGTGATCTCAAGTCTGAGGATCATACATATAGTCATCACCATGAGCAGTGTTGTGACTGTCACATAATAATCCAAGACATGTGTTCATAGTGGGTCAATCCAATATGTCGTTCTCTAACAACATATTGATGCATCGATTTTGACATCTCTATGTCATTGACAACTCATTATCATGAATCAACGTGTTAGCCTTAAACATATTATCATTGTACATGCCCATAATATTACTCGACTAAGGACTTTTCAATAATAATCATTTAAGAGTCAAAGGAAAATGGGTAAACTAAGGTCTAAGGTCCCGAATTGTCCAGGAACTTAAAACCTAACATATTATTTCAAACTCTCACAAGTTGGTCCCTACTTTTCTTTCAATTGACTTTCGTATTTTTAATCCTCTAAATAAAATTTTAGGGTGTTACACGATATGAAATAGTCAATCAGTAGATTAAATATCAGTAGTTAAAAATTTTATGTTAATTTGTCTATCTTTGAAAATTTAATTAAATTATATTTATTTAAATAAAAATTAATGTATACTTAAAAATTAAAAATAATGTATAAGGATCTAAACATACGTGAATTAGTAAAATATTGATAAATTTAGATAAAAATTAAAATTATATTTATGTGATATTATTAATTATGTATAGTTTGTGCAATCCATGTATGTAACACAAAATAAAAGAGTGCCACATATAAATGTGTGAAAATTTATACTAATATTAATTATTATATAAATTATAAGTATCTTAAAAGGTTAAGCAATGTTTAAAGTCTTAGTACTCTCTACACAGTGGCAGATCCAAAAATTTATAAATGAGGGTTCAAAATTTTAATTTTCTTTCCGGGGTGCAAATTTTTTTATTTTTTCTATTTTTCTTTAACATATTATATTAAATTTCACTTTTTTTCCTAAATAATAGGGATGCACTTGACCCTTAGGGGGCTTAGTGCATCCGCCCCTATCTCTACATATTAGGATTTTTGACCTTCTACTTTTATTTTGAGGAATTTAATTTCTATTTTTTTACTTAAAAATTTTAAATCTTAAAAAAATGATTAAATTCTTTAAAATAAAATTTTGAGTTTAAATGTATAAAGAATACAATAGCTCATAGCATATTTTAGCGTATCTTAGAAAATGTCCAAAACCTTCTGCATTTTGTCGTTTTCTTGAAAACTATAGTAATAGTCCAGTTTCGGTGTCGTAAAAGAAGGGTAAAAATCTTGTTCCGGGGGGGGGGTTTCAGCTATACCATGTCGGTGTCCTAAAAGCCAAGTCAGTGAGGTAGAATGTGTCAATAATAGGGTACAAGTAGAATGGTAGTAATTACGGTAATTAAGTAAATCTCATTTATTTTGCTACATGAATCGTCTTTCCAAGCATCTTCTCACCATTAATGGTTTTGTCCCAAATATCCCACAATAAATGCCTTCTCTTATTGTTGCTCTTTTCAAACTCTGTAAATTTGGTGTACATGTGGTTTTGCTAAACAAATGAATCATAACCTGTTATATAAATATATATGTACAAGTGATTTTTGTCTTGGTTGCAGTACTTTTCTTAGTTTTCTATCACGCTTTGCAGCTGGTCCAGACAGACAACATACAGATTTATGTACACAGTACACGTGTGTACATACAGAGATGTTCATGTGCTCCTCTCTCATAGCCACTTCGAAGACATAAATATTCCTCACACGTGTGAAGATTTTCTGAATATAGGGAAGACCTAGTTTGCACTTTGCAACTGTATCTTTTAGGGGATATGGCAGGAATAAATCCATAAATAATATTTAAGAATAAAACAAAATCCAAATGTTTTACTTTTCTGAGAGTAAGGAAAAATAGTAAAATCTGAGATGTTAAAAAAAAGATAAGGAGAAGATGGAAGCTATTACGAAATGATCATTACAAATGTAGATCCAAGCTAACATGATCATTAACGTTAGGTTTCGATTCATAAACGTACCGACGACTCTGGGAACTCGAATACCGACGACTCTGGGAACTCGAACCATTGACCACCACCTGCGATGGCTGCTTCAACTCATCGCCAGCGAAAAATGGCAGAGGATGGGTCGATGAACGGGCACAATTGAAATTACACGCGCCACTTTGAACTGTAGAAGCCGGGATTCTCCATAACCCCAGTGGGGTGCCATTGATGAGCTGTGGCTGAGAAAACGAACTGTGGTTCTCATAAAACCTACCGTTGCTGCTATTAACACTACTGTTAATGCTATTGTTCCACGAAGGGTAAGCCGCCATTGAAGGCGATGGAGCTGAGGCTAGCTTATAGTTGAAGAACCCATAAATATTATGAGCATGATCGTGAGATGAAGAACTGCGTTGCAGGGTTAGATGATATCGTTTCGCGTGTTGGCGTTCCCTTCTGTGAGCGTTTTGGTGACCGCCTAATGCTTGGGAAGTGGGGAAGTTTCTGCAACAATAGTGACACTCAAATCTTCTGCTGATACTATTGTTATTATCTTCATTCTCGTTTTCCTTGGTCTTGTCTTTGTTGTTATGAGCTGAGTCTGGCTCTGAATCGGTGACGGTGGCCGAGTCAACACAGTCGCGGCCTCCGAATTCCTTGCCGAACAAACGGATACCCTTTTCTTTAATGGGGGAAGGGCGGATGAAGGGAATCTGAGAGAAGGATTCCACGTTCATGAAATCGTGTGTTTCCTTCTCATTATTCTTCTCCATGAAAGTTTTTTTTTTTTTGAAGAGAATCCGAAATGGGAAGAAAAGAAATAAAAGGAAAGGGAGAGAAATGAAAGTAGCTAAGAGGGGAGGAGGTGGGGCCTATAAAAGAAGGGATTCATCGATGGAGGAATGAAGCAGTCATGGCCATGAAGACGACGGCGATTTTCCAAAAAAATCACCCTTACCTACTAATTTTCCTTGTCAGATACCGTTCAGACTATATTTCTCAATCTAACACCCTTTGCAATAAGGCTCACTCCAAGGACGCGTCTTATGTTGATCTGGCACCACGTGAGGTAAGGCACGCCCCTAAAGCTCGTCTTACTAAACGTGTAAAAAATTCGGGTATTAATTTTGTAAATATTTTTAAAATGATGTCTAATATGTAATTAATTTCTTTTAGGGTGATATTTATGTAAAAACGTTAACTTTATTTATTTTATTTTTTGTATGTGAAAAAAACTTTCTACATTAAAATCTTTAAATATTCTTTTACAAATTATTTTATAACTCGATAAATTTTAATTTTTGTATGAAATTAAATAATACGTATAATCTAATATAGAAAATCTTTGAGGATAAATATTTTAAAATATGAATAATTTTATAAAGGTTTTATAACTATTATTTTTTTTAAATGATGATGATAATAAATATTTTATAATTTAAAAAATTATAAATTTTATATATTTTTAAAAAAAAGTGACTTTATATTCTTTTTGTATTAAATTTTATTCACTTTTAATTCTTTTTTTATTACATTTTTATACTTTTAATTACAATTGATATATTAAATGAATTATTATTTATTTTTTTAAAAATCAATAAAAATGTAATAAAAAAGAATTAAAAGTGAATAAAATTCAATAAAAAAGAATATAAAGCTAAAAAAATATCACCTCTTTATTTAAAATATTCTTTCTAATATTCATTTTAAAAAATATTAAATTCTAATTTTATTAAAAATGAATAAACATTATTAATTTTAAAAGTTTATTTTTATATTTTTATATTTTTAAACAATTAACTTTAGAAGTCAATTGTTTTTCAAAAATATATAAAATTTATAATTCTTTTAAATTATAAAATATTTATTATCACCGTCATCATTTTGAAAAAGAAATACTAGTTATAAAACTTTTATAAAATTTTTCATATTTTAAAATACTTACCCTCAAAGTTTTACTATACTAGATTATATGTATTGTGTAATTTAATGCAAAAATCTTACAAATCATATATCAAATGAATTATTATTCACTTTTTTAAAAAATCAATAAAAAAATTAAAAAAAATTAAAAATGAATAAAATTCAATACAAAAATAATATAAATTCAAATTTTTTCAAAAATATATAAAATTTATAATTTTTTAAATTATAAAATATTTATCATCATCATCATTTTGAAAAGAAATACTAGTTATAAAACTTTTATAAAATTACTCATATTTTAAAATACTTACCCTCAAAGTTTTCCTATGCTAGATTATACATATCGTGTAATTTCATGTAAAAATTAAAATTTGTCGAGTTATAAAATAATTTGTAAAAGAATATTTAAAGATTTTAACGTCGAAAGTTTTTTTTTCACACAAAAAAATAAATAAATAAAGTTGACGTTTTTATGCAAATATCACCATATAAGAAATTAATTACATATTAGACATTATTTTAAAAATATTTACCAAATTAACACCTGAGTATTTTACACGTTTAGCAAGACGAGCTTCAAGGACGCGTCTTACTGCAAAATGTGTTAATCGAAAAATATAGTCCGAACGGTGCTATAATCGAATTTAATTACATAAATTCAAAAAGAATAATATTTTTGACTCCTATCTCATGCGAAAGTTACTTTTATTGTATAAAATATTAGAAATATTAAATATTTTATAAGATTTCAAATAGAATCATTATGCATTTCAAAAAGTTATCCCCATCAATGCCGGAATAAAAATATTATTTATCTAGCAGTCTTATTATTTTCATGAATAGTATGGATGTTTACGTATCCTTATATTGAATATTACCAGGTCTTTTTCCCCCTGTTCTTAATGATTAAGCAATAAGCAAAAAGAATTAATATTTGTATAATTAGTTAGATATCATGTGATCTGGGCATGGAGGCAAGCACACAATACAACAATCTCTCTCAAGGACCAGAGGGGTTTATATGAGTTAGTGTAGCTTCTTTATAGAGGTTGGCTGTTGTATTTCTGCTGTCGTGGTCCTCCATTAGTAAAAATAACAATTTACACCATTTATTGAACAAATACACCTATTATCTATTCATTCTCTTTACTTAAACTAATAGTTTTGATATGTTGTAATATCTAAACTTTTAAGTTTTTTAAAATCATATTTAATGTTAAGTTTTTATTTTATTTTAATACCCGTTGTTAGAAACTTAACGGAATTGATACAACTTGACATTTTTTGGGTAAATTACATCATTCATCCTTTAACTATCTTCTTACTCCTATTTTAATCATTGAAATTTTATTTTTTAGTTTAATTACTTCACTTTCATATTACTCCTAATTTAATCACTCTAATTCAAATTTAACTTTTTATATTTTAATTATATGGTAACAAAATAATAAAAGATATAATTCCATAAAATATTAGTAATAAAATAATAATAAAATATCATGTCATAAAATATTATTAATGATATAAATTAGAGTGATTAAAACATGAGCAATTAGAAAATTGAGAACTTAAATTGAAAATCTTTGAACTTCAATGACCAAAATAGGAGTGAAAAGATAATTAATGGATGCATGATGTAATTTACCCATAAAAATTATCACATGCAAAAGTTTCGTTGAATTTTGAACGATGATATAATAAAATGAAAAAAAAAACAAAATATTAAATATAATTTTAAAAAAATAAAAATTTAAATAATAAAACAGATCAAGTGATTATTTATATAATAAATACATAATTTACCCAAACATATATATCTATCACGTGTGGGTTTGTTTGGCTTTAGGATTTAGCTTTTCTATATACGGAGAGAGAGGGAGAGAGAGGGGGGAGAGAGAGAGAGAGAGGGGGGGGGGGGGGGAGAGGGGGAGAGAGAGAGAGAGGGGGGGAGGGAGGGGGGAGAGAGAGAGAGAGAGGGGGGGGAGGGAGGGGGGAGAGAGAGAGAGAGGGGGGGAGGGAGGGAGGGAGGGGGAGAGAGAGAGCGGGAGGGAGAGAGAGAGAGAGAGAGAGAGAGAGAGAGAGAGAGAGAGAGAGAGATGTTTGGTGCGTGCTGCTGGGTATTTCAATTATTCTCAAGTGCATGCCCTCATCATAATTCTTCCTTCCTACCACCTTTCGTTGCCACATTTAGCTATACATCGTTTTTAAAATGTAATTTAAATCAAGAACCCCTTCATTCATGCAAACACCTTCTTTGCCATTAAAGTCGTAGTCGCAGAGCTTGTGGTTTGGAGGGGGACCCTTCACATTGCTGGTTGGTTGTTTCCGGGAAGGAACTATGTCCTGTGTGGGAGGTGTCTCCACCCAAATATTTTCATCGATCTTTCTATTTTTAGTCTTCATTAATTCTAAATTAATATGCTATTGAAAAATTAATACTTATCAAGTTACTCGTGAATTGTTTATATACCAACATTCATTTTTACTCGTTTTTTAAGTTAAATATATAAATATAAATATAAATATAAATATAAATGAAGTTTATTTATTTATTAATCAAACGGATTTAAATAAATGTTTGTTTAGCTTGTTTATTAGTTTATCATTTTATGTTTTTATAAAAGACACTTAAAGATATAGGTGTTATGTTTAGGGACGGATGCACCAAGCCGCTATAGGGTTCAAATGCATTTCTATTATTTTGAAAAATTAGTTAAATTTAATTTAATGTGTTAAGAAAAAAAATTGCATACCTATTATTTTTAAAGAAAATAAATTAAAATTTTGGATCATATTCTTAAATTTTTGGATTCGTCACTAGTTGTGTTATTTATAATATATTATTAACATTTACATTTTATTATTTTATTACCTAAAAATATTAAATATGTTCATTTACGATCTATTTGTTTATTGTTTGACTTATAGGTAGGAGCGATAATGGTTCTATCAACTTTTATGATCCAATTACATTTTAGGCGACTGATAATTTTGAGACCATTATAATTAAGTCTTCAACATTTCTAAAATTTCTTAGTATAATTATTTTTTAGGATATTGTCAGTTTTAAAATTAATGAAATTAAACATTGACTCCAATTTTATCTGATTTAATTATTTTAAGACATATGAATTTTAAATTTAATGAAATTAAACCCCTCGTCTCTTAATTTTTATGGTTTAATTATTTTAAAGATCTTATTTATTTTAAAGTTAAGCAATTTGTCTCATCATGCTTCAATCTTGACTTCATCATTCATCATGAACATATTTAATTATATGTTTACGAATATATTCGTAGAAATATTTTCTTAATGATTACAAACATGTTCACTTAGTGTTCGTGAACTTGCTAACGAATATGTTCATAGATATTGAATGAACAAGTTCCCAAAGATTAAATGAACGGACACACATAATTTTAAATAAATGAGCACAAACATAATTTTAAAATTCTTAATAAAAAAATCAAACACAAATAGGTTTAAAATTTAACAAACTAAAATAATCAAAGATTTGTTCTTTCAAACTCTATTTATTTACAGTCTTAAGTGCACTCCATTTATATTTAAGGGAACATCTTCATGGTCCCAAAAAATATCACTTAGTTAAAATTTGAATTAACTATTAGAAAACCCTTATCATTTTATTAATGGAATGTTTTATTAACCAAAAGAAATGATCATCCAGTTTAGTTGGTAGAGCACAAGGTTTTTAATCTTGAGGTCGTGGGATCGAGTCCCATGGAGGGCATTTCATAATTTGGAGGTCCCCTACGAAAGCTGCTCTCAACATAATATTGGGAGCAACCTACTATCTTACCTCCCCTTATCCCATTACATATGGGAACAAGGGACAACCATTTTATTAACCAAAAAACCCCATTTTTTTATTTATACTTAATTTGGCCCTTTTAAATAAAATATTTATTTATGTTAAGAGATTACTTAGCAATAAATTAAAGATTAGAGACTTATTTGGACGCAAGTTAAAGATCAAGAACTTACTTGATGCAAACTGAAGTTATTTTTAATAAGAAAGGAAAACAACTGGCTATTACAAAGCTGTGTTATGAGCAACATCTCTATCCATTTATTCCTGCAATTCTACTGGAGCTTCCACATATATTTTAAAATCATCATAACTGTCCCAGGCCATGCTAGCCAATCCATCATCAACACAATTCCCCTCCCTGGGAACATAGCAAAAACGGAGACACCATCCCCGTTGAAACATGGCCTACATGTACGACACCATCGCTGACATATTATGTACCCCTGGCTCCCGACGAAGGACAGCAACCGCTTCCATGTTATCGGTTTCTACTACAAGTTTGTGAATATTCTTTTCCCAAGCCAATTGAAGTCCGATGTAAATGACATATAATTCAGCATCTAGCATCGTACAAAACCCAATACACTTCGAAAACCCTGCAATCCAAGTGCCGAGATGGTTACAAATAACCCCTCCACATGCTGCCCATCCCGTTGAACTCCGCCTCGCCCCATCTGAATTCAATTTGAACTAACTTTCAGGCGGTGCACTCCATCGTATAGTCCTGTCCACCCTGGGAATACAATTAAACACCCTAATTCGATCCGACCCAAAGTCCGAATGATTAGAATGTCACACGGAACCACCTAAGTGGCTAACATTTTTTTTTAAACATTTGACCAAATTAACAATTATACATAATATAAAGTACCCATTATATAATACATTTATGAAATAAAAGTATTTATAAATACGGTAAGCTCCCAACATCTGTCCCCAAAAACACACAAGTATGAAACAGAGTTTACGACTAAACAATAAGAAAGGTCTATGACAGTACATGCCCACAAAATACTCGAGACGTACTCTGATGGAAGATCAAGTCTGGAAATCTTGAATTAACGGCGTGCTCCTCGAGCTGGCACGTAAGGACTTGCACACAAAAAGACATTCCATATGATGAGCTCACAAACTCAATGACACACAAATAACCCTACTATACTACATGCATTCAATATAAAAGTATGTTGCAAGTATGGTCATGAACAATTGTATACACTACTACGACAATCAAGTAAGCATCATGGTGTAGCTCGGGGTCACTTAGCATCATGGAACTCACACCCATGTTTGCTTACTAAGGAACCTTAGGCGAGACTTGAGTCACACAACATCAGCGTCTCCCTGAACCTCGAACAACATATGGGTCGCATAGCATCGGAACTCACTCGGCTAGTCTACTCCTCTATAGTACTCGAGATATGGTCAGGTCACTTAGTATCGACACTCCATCCAACTAGCAATTTAAAGTGCACAACAATGATTTGGATATATCCAGATAATCCCCAATCTATCACACAATCTCCATACAAGTGACTCGGGCGTCCTTGTAGTTCTCAAGCATCATACAAAGACATAAGTCTTATGGGATCTTACTTTATTAAGATATTATGTTATCACACAATTAATTAAGGTGTTCTACTTGTGATTTTATTAGAAGGTTTCCCGCACTAAACCCCTTAGTTCCGCCCCTCTAGTCTCAGCCAGGCTTATGGCCTAAATAGTCACGATGGTACTGATACTCCTCTTTGGGTATTGATACTCCCCTCTTGTAGTATCAATACTTCCCCGAGTATTGGTACCAAATACATTCAATCTTTTGGAAACTATCTCAGTATCATACTCTCCTGAGAGTATCGATACTCTCCCACTTGGGTATCAGTACTCCCTTGAGTATCAATACCAAAAAATTTTTGATGTTTTGAAAAATACTTCGGTATTGATACCCCTTTAGGAAGTATCAATACTCTACCCTCGGTATCAATACTCATGTGAGTACTGATACCAATATTATTTTCGATGTTTCTGATCAAGACCTCGAGTATCGATACTAGGCCCCGAGTATCGATACCACCCGAGCAATATCAATACTCTTTGATGGGGGTATTGATACTCTCCTCATAAACCCTTTTGAATTTTGCTTTTACACGATCGGTAGTATCGATACTGTTATTACAGTATCAGTATCATCTGCCTAGAAAACCCTGTTTCACTTGTCTAAAACTCTATAATTCATTCCTAAAGTGTCCCTAAGGCCCCTAAATAGTGTTTAAAGACTATTTAGTACTTAAGGAATATGAAAGGTCATTACTTTTTGCATGAATAACATCAATTCTCGTTTTCATGTTTAAAACCCCCAAGTGCACACAAATGGCTCATAAACATGCATGAAAACTTCATATGCTAATCTACAAGCAGTAATGAAAGGCTAGAAGTATTGTTACCTTTCACTTAGAGGCTGAAGAAATAACCCAAGGCTCAATCAAGCACCTCTTTCCCTTTGTTTTTACTTTTGGAGCCTTCACCAACTTCTCTCACTAGAATAAACAATGGAATGAGTTACTTAAGGAATATGAAAGGTCATTACTTTTTGCATGAATAACATCAATTCTCGTTTTCATGTTTAAAACCCCCAAGTGCACACAAATGGCTCATAAACATGCATGAAAACTTCATATGCTAATCTACAAGCAGTAATGAAAGGTTAGAAGTATTGTTACCTTTCACTTAGAGGCTGAAGAAATAACCCAAGGCTCAATCAAGCACCTCTTTCCCTTTATTTTTACTTTTGGAGCCTTCACCAACTTCTCTCACTAGAATAAACAATGGAATGAGTTACTAACTCATTTAAAGGCTTAGGGAGGTTATAAATATGTTTCCTAACTCCTAAAAACGAATTAGGAACACTAAGGAACCCTACAATCCAAAACCCCTCTTAAACCCCCACTCATGGTTTTCCATGGCTAAAGTCACATTCCTTTAGATGTTTTCTCAACTTGATATTGATTTAACCCTTTGGTTAGTGGATCCGCGATCTATACTTTGATCTTACAAAATCAATATAGATAACTCTATTTGAGATCAATTGTCTAATGGTATTATGTCAACGACACGTATGACTCAATTTTCCAATACATAAAATTTTGTACTTTAACAATTGTTACTTGGTTGTCACAATATATTCATAGTGTGGGCATATGTTTTGGTCATTCTAAAATATCATCATGAAAGTTCTAAAGTCATTATGCTTCTTCTCCAGATTTGTCTAGAGCTACAAACTTAGATTTCATTGTGGATTAAACAAAATGGTATGAAGTTTGAAAGATGTAAAAAGATGGTGGAATGGAGAAAAAAGTAAAAAAATGAATTAGAAGAGAAATTAAACTAGTATAATATTTAAATGTTGATGATTAATTTTTTTGAATTAAGATTATACTATAATAATTTAATAATATATAAAATATTTATAATTAATTTATAATTATATAAATATTATTAATTATTACATCATTTATTTCTTAACATTAAAAGATAAATCTATTATTTTTATCAAGTCAAATGGTTATTTTATAAGATAATATAAAAAGGTTTCTTATAATTGGGGGAGTATCTATATAGTTTACCCAGAAATCTTGGGCGGTTGCTTCCCGTACGACGACGTAGTACCTCCCCTAATTTTGCGAGATGAAGATTGAAGACCGTTAGGTGTAGTTGAAGAAGTAAACTCGCCTCGTAGATTAAAAACCAACTCTTTAGATTCGGTACACCAAAAAAAAAAAAAAGAGCGGAATTTTGTTCTTTGGATCCGGCGTAATAGAAATGTTGAATTGCTCAGGTAATCAATCTCTTGGATTTGATTTTTATTTTTCAAACTCCTTGTTGTCAATTTAATTGAAAACCCTAATTTTATCAATCAACGAACATTTGTCACTCGATCAATCTTTCCAATTTTTGAAAATTATGATGTGTGGCCTTTTTTTTCCAGAGCTGTGGATATGAAAGAAAAGAAAACACTCTCTCCACTAAGGCGCATTTTAGCTAATTGTACTGCACAGGTTTGTAGATAAGTCCTTAAATTGCTCTGCCGACTTAGTGTTATTACATTTAATTTTGGATTTTTTTTAGCAGTTAGCATTACGATTTAAGTTTATGTATAATGAGTAGTTGAAGCTTAAACTTGAAAACAAACAGAGGCATAATAGCTGAAAGATATTTTTGCTTGAACCTGCTGTTGAAATCTCTTTTCACTTTGCTCATTGTTTAGACTGAAATGTTGTATTAGCAGGCAAAAGAATACGGGGCCTGTGTTGCAGCTAAAATTCCGGAAGTTGAACGTGATATGTGTTTGAAAGAATTTCTTGCACTGAAGACTTGCATGCAGAATACGGTATCTATAGTCTATGATTGCTTAGAAACATTTTTTTATATATTAAAAGAAAGAAGTATACTGTGGTCAGGGATTTAAATAGCGTTCGCGGTCACGTTTTCGGTTGCGTCGCATTTATCACGGTTGCGGATATAATGGATGCTATTGCGGATATCACGATCGTGATTTTTTTTTCAAAGGAGCTGATTTTTTTAATAAAAAACCTGTTTTTTTAAAAAATTAAAATAATGGAATAATAGCGGAATAGCGGTCCGCTATTGCCCGCGACCCGTTAAATTGCGGCCGCGATCCGCCACTATTGGTGAGATCCTGCTTCACACCGTTATTTTCCGCGATAGCGGTTTTGGACACCGCATCGACCGCGATATAACGGCCGTGATACCTCTATTCGGCCGCTATTTGAATCCCTGACTGTGGTAGATAATTGAGTTGCAAGTAACTTCTTCCTTCTTGGAAAAAGTTTGCTGACGTGTTTTTATTAAGTGTGCTAACATTATAGTTTTATACTATTTTTGGTTTTTAGCTCCAGGGAAAGGTGTAACATTTTGAGCTTTGGGATTGAAAGTTGCATGATAAGTTAAATCCGATGAACTTTTCTGTTTATTCTTTGATGCTAGTCTTTAATCTCCGATTCATTCTTTTTTTTACTCTTACTACCTTTTGTGCATTTTATGTGTTATTGTTCTCTAGAAATTTGAGTTTTGAGGTTGAAAATACAACATAACCTTTGAAGAATGACTGGGAAAGCTTCAAGTATGCAAGCCAGTGTTGGTGGTTTAGGTTCTGGTGCTGTGTCACATGTTTTCATACAATATCCCCCTCTTCATTGCAACTTTCCTGGGTCAAGGGGTTTCTATTATGATGATGGAAATAAATTGCTCATCTCTCCTACATATGACCAGGTCTAATAGTTCTGAAGTTAAATAGTGTGGTAGATTTTTTTTGATATTGCTGTTCCATATTTTACATTGCTTTCTGCACAGGTCTTTTCATGGAAAACTGCTCCATTTTCTCCAAATACTGCCCCTAACATTGATTCAATAACCGAAGGGCCTATTTGCTCCATCCGATTTTCTCTAGACGAAAAACTTATAGCAGTCCAACGGTCCAACACTTCTATACAATTTTTGCATAGAGAAACAGGGGAAGCTTTCACTCACAGGTGCAACTCCCAGTCAGAGAGTATACTGGGGTTTTTCTGGACAGATTGTCCATCATGTGATATTGTAGTTGTAAAGACCAGGTAGGGAGAAGCTTCCTTTACTTGCACATTGGATAACGATTTTTTCATTTTGAATATTTTAAACTAATATTTTATGTAAGAATTCAGCTTCAATTCAGATATGATTTTTCTGAAAAAGAATATAATTTCATGTAATAGGAATGTTTCTTTGAAGCTGAATGCTTAGTTTACTCTAACTTTATAGCAATGATACTCTTTCAGGTCATGCAACCAGGTGCAGAAGCTTTAGAACTTTTGTTTCAGTCATGGAACCATGGATTTTCTTTTGCTATTGATGCATGGAACTTTGCTGTCTTTGTTGCATGACCAAAAAAATAAGTGATGAGTATGAAAAGAGAGAGGAAAATGATTATTATTTCAGAAAATATTTGTTGTTAGAAAATTTACCAGTACCTCGAATGAAAAGTTTGAAAGTTATTTTTGGGGAGATACTGCTCTAGCATGGATCCAGATTAAGCAGCATTTCCCATGGCTAAACTAAATCAACAATCTTCCTTATATTTTATACACTTAAATTTCATTTAGCAACTTAACTGGATTGTGCATCCTAACATCAAGTCAACCATCTAGACATGCAGTTACAATTGTCCATGTTGTTGAAAATAATCATCCTTATTTTTGCTTTTTGAGTTACGTTGCATATTCTTATTTATATTTCCCCTTACCATGTTTCTACTTTTATCGGCAGCAAAGGTTTAATGTACTATATTTACTGGAATGGAATTTAATTGCAGTGGGTTGGACTTGTTTGCTTATGATCATCCTTCGAAGTCACTTGCCTTAGTTGAGACAAAGAAAATGGCTGTTAGTTGGTATGTCTATACGCACGAGAGCAGATTGGTACTTCTTGCTTCAGGAATGCAGTGCAAGTCTTTCCATGGATTTCAGGTATGGCTATGAGCTTCACTAACTCAATTTCTAGAATACTCTTAGATCTGCTCAACTTTGGCTGGATAATGCTTGCTCCATGCAAGAAAATAAACTTTGAAATTGATCTTGATGGTAAATGTGAGAAAATGGTAAAAAAAAAACAGAAATTACTCAACTAATAAGTGCACATGACTGTAGTATTCACGTGCCCGACTCCCTTCTGATAGGGAGCCTTTAATGATCAGTACAGATAGATTATGATCCTTTTTACCCCTAATTCCAATTATTTGACAAGTTGCTCTCTCTTATCTTCAGCTTTCATCTGCTGGGATTATTCGATTACCAAAGTTTGAGATGGTAATGGCTAAACCTGAAGTTAACAGTAAGCCTGTCCTTGCTTCTGAAGATGTTTATATCGTCACTGTGTATGGTTCTTTTACCTGTTTTTGCTGGTACACTATGCTTCTTGCTAAATCATATATATGTTTATTATATATGCTTTTTATACTTTTGACAGCTATGGGAGAATATACTGCTTGCAAGTTGATAGAGTTTCAATGGTACTGCATTCATATAGATTTTATAGTGATGCTATTATCCAACAGGTAAGTTTTACTCAAAACTCTTTCTAGTTCCTTTCTGGTACAAGATTCATTCAATTGGTTTTGTGTTGGAATCATAACCTTACTCATTCCATTTGCAGGGCTCATTACCAATTTATTCGAGCAAGGTTGCTGTGAGTGTGGTTGATAATGTGCTACTTGTGCACCATGTAGATGCGAAGGTTGTTATAATCTATGACATATTTTCAGATTCTCGGGCTCCCATATCTGCTCCACTTCCAGTACTGTTCAGGTGCTTTCCAAGATCCTATAATTTTACATCTCAACCCGGCACCAAAGAAAGTGAAAGTTTAGAGGCCTCTGATTCAAATGATAACGAAGCAATTATTTATGGAGATGGCTGGACCTTTTTGGTTCCCGACCTTATTTGTGATATTGCAAATAACTGTTTATGGAAGATCCACTTGGACTTGGAGGTAAGTCTTGTTAGTCATACTTTTTTAATTTGTTGTAGTTAATTCTCGTAATTGTTGTCCCCTTTATCTCCTTGTAGGCAATTTCTGCTAGTTCCTCAGAAGTTCCATCAGTATTAGAATTCTTGCAAAGACGGAAATTGGAAGCCAACAAGGTCAATTCTCAACCGACTTTCTTTCACTTTCCACAATGAAGGGTGGTATAATCATTGACTAGTGTTAATATAAACTGTTCCGATATTTCAGGCTAAACAACTATGTTTGGCAATTACACAAACAATGATTCTAGAATGTAGACCTATCACCATGGTTGCCAAGGCAATGGATGTTTTAGTCACCTCATATGCCCTCTCTCTGAAAAATGGCAGTTATTTCAAGGGAATAAAGACTGAGAGGACCTCCTCGAGTGTGTCAAATGTGAGTGGCTCAGTGCAAATCATAGATGTAAACACTGGCAGAGTCAACAGTGTATCTGTCAGTAGGCCTTCAAATTATTCATCTTCAGAGACAGAGGACAGTTCCAGCTTTGAACCATCAAAAATCAGCTCAAATGATACTCAATTTGATGGTGGAAAAGTGGATACGGGTCCTGAGAGTTCTACCACTCGTAATCCGTTAAATGCTAGTGTTTCTGAACAGCAGGAGTCTCAGCTCACTTCACCTGCAATTTCACCTGATGAGATGTACAGATTTGTCTTTGCTCCTATCGAAGAAGAGATAATTGGAGAGCCTTCTTATCTAGTTTCCATTATTCTAGAACTTTTTCGAAGGTATGGTAATCATTTGAAGTGGGTTAGGACTCTTGTGTGTAACAATTCTAAAGGATTCGTAAAATGGACTTTAATCTTCTTAAGAGCTACTATAGTCATATTCTGGATATATAAACAAGCCTCCCTGTTGTGGATAAACTTGTTGTCTAATCATGTTTTCTTAACCATTTATGTGGTCAATAGAAACATAGATTATTCAATAAATCATGTCCTGGTTACTGTGAGGAAGTCCTTGGCCTACCCTTCAACTGAGCAGCAGATTTTATGTGGCCTTATCTAAAGCCTTTAGAACTTAGAAGTGTATAATATATGTGTGTACATATATGCATCAAATAAACTCTAACAAGATATAGCTACCCTTCCTTTTTAGAGCAGTTATAATGATGCTTTGGGGGAAAAGGAAAAAAATATATAACCGTGTCAAGAGCAGGTAGAAGAATAGTAAATGCATGGTCTCAAATACACAAACTAAGCTAAACCCTTGCTTATTGACCTACATGGTTATGGTATTCGTATGAAAAGGAGGTGGTTTGGTTTGTACTTTTTTATGTGAAATCTTGCGTGTTTGCATTCTGCAGTGCCAATTTGGAAAAGGTCAAAATGCATCCAAATCTGTTCGTGTTAACTATTCAACTATTGGCCCGCAGCGGGGCAACATGCAGAACTTGGTTTGTTTGTCATAAACAAGGTTTACAAGTCTCCTTTTACCTTCGCAATAAGTGTTCCTAGGAAAAGAATGAAAGTATTGATGTTTGAATATAGATTGCAATTTTTTAAGAGTTCAATTTCTTCTGTTTCAGATTATTGAGCCCTCGAAAGAAGTTGCTTTACAGTTGCTAGAATCTGGTCGTCAGAATTTCCAAATTAGGAAACTGGGTTTAGATATGCTGAGACAGCTTTCTTTACATCAGGATTATGTATTGTTACTGGTGCAAGATGGATATTATCTTGAAGCTTTACGTTATGCACGGAAGCATAAGGTAATCGTTCATTAGATGACTGTATCCGAAAATAATTTGGTTAGTTGTTTATGCAAAATGCCAATTTTATGAATCTAGAACTGGGGGTTCTTCATCAGGCCATAGTTATTAAAGTTCTCCAAGATATTTTAGGCTTTCATGACCTGGACAAGCAACCTTGTCTGGTTTCACCAAAATGTTGGTAAATTCGCTTTATGTTTGGTGGTTTTTTTCAGATTTTCCATGCTGTAACTATGCATATTTCTTAACATTAGGTTGTTACCTAATTCTTTACTTGTTTGAAATTGCTGGAAAGATATAGCCATTTGATGGCATTTCCTTGAAATACCCATGTCCTGATTTGACCCTCTAAGGATCCTCCAAATGCATGGAAAACTTAGAAAATCTAACATACCCGTGTTCAGCGCATATGCACATCTAAAGCTCGCACTTGAATCCGAGTATCATAGGGCATTTCATCAAATCATAGTTTAAATTGTTTCAGGTGACTAGCATTCAGCCCTCGTTATTTCTGGAAGCAGCATTTACCTCCAATGACCCCCAACATCTGGCCGCGGTCTTGAGATTCTTTTCAGATTTCATTCCTGGATTCCGCAGCACTTCGGATTTCTTTATGTACTACGGCATTCTGAATGAGATGAACTCTTCTTCAGTCATTGCATGAGAGATGACAAGAGAGTAATTGACAGTCATAATTACAGGTATGCAGTTTGCAGTTTTAAATTATTTTATCACCCTCTAAAGAAAACCATGACACTCGTATGAAATGCAGAACATAAAAAACGAATAGTTGGAAGTAGATTCATGGCAATGGCAAAAGGAAGGGCAAAATAAGTATCATACTTTTCTTCTTTATTTTAATATCTCCATTCATTGTTTTTTTTTTAAATGATAAGCTTCCATAAATTATTAGATTTCTTTTATTTTGTTAACTGTAATAAGTATTGTTAAATGTATGAAAATCTGTTGCTGTTTCATGGGAATTTATTAGAAAAAATGTATGAAAATTCAAGGATGATGCATGATGATGAAGGGGAGCGGTCTGAATTTTCATCATTACAAATGGTTAAATTTTGATTTTCATCTCTATACTATACTCAATTATGGGATTTAGTCCCTGCATTTTGGCTTGGCATGATCCGACATTCCTATCATTATTGTAATTGTTGTTTTCTAGTTCATACCGCCGACACTGTTAAGAATTTTGTTGGTCGATTGGTGTGAATTTTTTTTTTTAGAAAAGAAAATTCTCAAAATTACTTGTGATTGAAAAGGTGAAATTACGAAACCATAAATTTCCATCAAGTTGTTTAAATAATTTAAACTCAAACCTTGTGATTTTGGATTTTATTTTTATGATTCCATATCATTGATTAATGGAATTGTTTTACCCCACTAGTCACTTAAACTAAAGCAGAATATTACTAGTACTGGACCAACTCAATTAGCTAAAAATTAAATCTCTAAATTGTGGATACGGGCAGAAAATCTTATTTTTTTAGGCTTAAAAGTAAAAATAAGTACTTAAATTTTACTCGTTTTTTATTTTAGGTACTTAATTTTTTTTTATCAAATTAGGTATTTAAATTATTGTATTTAATTATTTTAAGTTCTAATATTTTTTTTCAATTAAAAAATAATTTTTGAATAATAAAATGTTGACATGACACGTGAAACTGAGTATATTTTATCAAAAAATATTTTAGAGGGTTAAAGAAAAAATGAAACATAATTTAGGAATTTATTTTAACTAATATAGTTTAGATACTCAAAGTAACTACATATAATAGTTTAATGACTTATTTTGACAAAAAATAATTAATTACTTAAGAAAATGATATAATATAAGTAACTTTGTTTTAGTTTAAGGTGGCGTTTGGTTCGCTGGAATGTTTATGAGGGAATTGGAATCTGTGAAGGAATTGAAATCTGTAGGAATTGGAATCCAATTCCATATTTTGTTTAGTTGGCAGGAAATGGAATTCGAATCCAATTCCATATTCTGTTTGGTTCGCAGACATGTCAGATGAATTTGATTTCAGTAATGTAAAATGACAGAATTGCCCTTCTTGTTTTTTTGCTTTATTTTAGTTTATTTTACAACTTACATGTAGTAATATATTATAAAAAAATAAAAAATATTAAAATTTCATTTTATTGATTGATTATTCATTTCAATAAATTATAAAAATCATGCTAATAAACATTATAAGTTAAAATCATCGCAATCAAAATATGTTAATAAGTTACCAAAAGATAGAACAATATTTCGATACATTTCAATCGGAGTATGTTAATTAGTTACCAAAAAATATACCAAAAACTATTTTTATTCAATATATGAATTAGAAACTCGACCCGACACGACTCAAAATAATAACAAATTATTTTTATTCAATAAAATATTGACTTAATTGAAAAAATTATATATAGGGGTATTATTGTAATTCCTAATATATAAGGTAAAATTATATATTTTTTTGGGGTCGGTCCTGTTTTTTTCACCCTAAACTCGAACCCGACCTGACCCGAATATCACACTTAAAAAAACTCTACTCGACTCGACCCGAATATCACACTTAAAAAACCTGACCCGACCCGAACAAAAGAAAGTTTCATCCGACCCAACCCGAATATATGAATTAGAAATCCGACCCGACCCAAAATAATAAAAAATTATTTTTATTTAATAAAAACAGTGACTTAATCCGACCCGACTCGAATTATATATATTTTCGGGTCAGTCCAGTTTTTTTCACCCTAAACCCGAACCCGACCCGAATATCACACTTAAAAAACCCGACCCGACTCGACCCGAATATCACACTTAAAAAACCCGACCCGAACAAAATAAAATTTCATCCGACCCGACCCGAATATGTGAATTAGAAATCCGACCCGACCCGACCCGAAATAATAAAAAATTATTTTTATTTAATAAAAACAGTTACTTAATCCGACCCGACCCGAATTATATATATTTTCAGGTCGGTCCGGTTTTTTTCACCCTAAACCCGAACCGACCCGACCCGAATATATGAATTAGAAATCCGGCCTGACCCGAAATAATAAAAAATTATTTTTATTTAATAAAAACAGTGACTTAATCCGACCCGAATTATATATATTTTTAGGTCGGTCCGGTTTTTTACCCTAAACCCGAACCCGAACCGACCAAAATAAAGTTTCACCCGACCCGACCCGACCTGAATATATGAATTAGAAACCCGACCCGACCCAATTTTTTACCCTAACCCGAACCCGAACCGACCAAAATAAAGTTTCACCCGACCCGACCCGACCTGAATATATGAATTAGAAACCCGACCCGACCCAAAATAATAAAAAAAATATTTTTATTCAATATATGAATAAGTTACCAAATGATTGATGAGGGTAGTATGGTCAAATTTCAATTCCCCCAACAAGGGAATTCAATTCCCTTGAAAAAACTTGAACCAAACATGGAAAAATGGTGGAATTGGATTTCAATTCCCACCAATTCCAAGGGATTCCATCCAACCAAACGCCACCTAAATTTTTTTTTATTAAAAAACTTTCACTCAATGCCACTTAATTATGAATTTAATAAAGGCAAGTGGTAAAAAACATCAACATGTTATTCAATTAAAATCTTGTTACAAATACATTATTATATCATTAAAATTGAAATATATATCTAATTTAATTTAATATAATAATTTCTAATCTCGAGAATTTATGCACTTAGTTAAATTTTTCATAATTCAAAACAACATAATGAATTGAATATTTAAAATTTAAAATTTTTATTAACTTAGTATTTTTCTCTTACGAAATTGTAAAACCAAGTTTGGTCACCGTATCAAAGTAATAATCAAATAAGTGCATTATGTCATAAAGTAATAATGAATTATTGTTAAAATGTTATTATATAAAAATATAGGATAAATTATGTGTCTAGTATCTAAATTATGAGTTTTGATCCGTTTTAACACCTAAACTTTCAATTTTTCAAAACCATACTTAACATTTTATTTTGTTTCATTTTAATACCAAGTGCAAATATTCTGTTAAGTTTTTATCGACTACATACTAAAATGAAAGAAAAATGAAATGTTAGGTATGATAAAGGAATTATTGTACCAGATCATCACATTGTCTTGTCTAATATTTAATGATATAGAAACTTACGAACCAAGCAACCTCAATAGTAAAGGAATTATTGTTATTCTTTGAGGTGTCAGGGTGTGAACGATTTAATATCATATAATTGAGAGTTATATTTAAACATATATTACCTTGTACTTACTCAAATAAATAAATAAAATATAGAGACATATTTATAATTTAAAAAATGACATTTATTGAAAAAAATCCATACTTAAGCGACCTTGAATGTAGTTTACCCTTAGGAAAAGGATAAGTGGATCAAATGAGAGAGCATTGGAACCCAAAAAGCCGAAACTGAAAACAAGATGGGCTTCCCATTTAGCGCCGACTCCACTCCTTATATTCTCCTCAACCTGTAAACCGCTGGTACTGCTGTGCTCATGCCTCTAGGAAGTTGCTTTGCCTGGTTAGTTTGCTTCTCTTTTATCTTTTCCTTCGCATTTCCCTTCAAAATTTATCAACCATTACAAAATATTTCAAACTTTTCGAAACATTGACATAAAAATAGTTCAGGGTCCTCTGCAAATAACGCTTGTTTTTTCTACAGAAACTTGTATGGATATCATTATTTCATTGAACATTCATAAGAATTACGGGTACCCAGATTTATACAAGTTCAGGGCATAATTGTTTATGCTGAATTATGGGTACCCAGATTTTTTCTGCTTGGATATTATTATTTCATTGAACATTCATAAGAATTACGAGTTTTCGTTTACACTTATTTCTTAGCTATATGATTATGCATTTGGCTTTCCAGTTTTCATTGTAAATCTTCATCTTTTGTAGATTTTGAGTAATTCATATCATATTTGTATCTTATACTTCTGAGTCTATGGTTAAAGCATAAAACATTTACATTTTACTGTTGTTGATGGCAGGAGGGTAGCGTAGTAGGGAATGCTTGATCTTCTTAAAATATACTGAAAATTAGTAAATGATATAATGAACAATAAACTCATACATCTTAAGGTGTATTCTAAAATTGCTTGAATTTGCTCGATTTTGACCGAAATTATCACCATTTTTTAACACACTAGTTTCAATGGGGTCGCTTCAGGTACCTTCCTCTTTATTCCTTCCATCAATTTCTCATAGGTCCTTTCCTAAACTTCAGTCTCGACCTCGACATATTAGTCCTCACTTCTCTCATCGTGATCGATACCTGTTTACCTTTCTTGTCAGCCCATTTTTTCTCATAAGTCACTACTATACAATCACCAGCCATTAGCTGGAGCTGCAAATGCTTCGAGTGAGGGGGTGGTGTCAATTATCAATATTGAAGATTTCAATGAAAAAGATTGGTCATTTCTTGATTCAGATGAGTTAAATTCTGATCAAGCTAAACAGAATATCGAACGCATCACATCCACTGGAAATATATCGGACACTTCTAGGGTTCTAGTTTCGGTCGGTTCGGAAGGATTTGTGGATTATCTAGTTGAATCTTCACCTACCCAATTGTTGCTTGTAGTCCATGATTCTATATTTGTGTTAGCCATGATTAAAGAAAAATATGATGAGGTTAACTGTTGGCAAGGGGAATTGATTTATGTGCCTGAGAAATGGTCGCCATTGGATGTTGTATTTCTTTATTTCCTGCCTGCTGTGCCTTTCGAACTCGATCAGATCTTTGCAGCAATGGCTAAACGTTGTTCATCAGGTAATCCATTTCGATCCACATTTAATTTCTAGCATTTAATCCTTGAAGAGTTTTTACTTTGATCATATACTGTTTGTGCTATAACTATTATATTTTCATGGTTAGAAGGCAATAGCTGTCCGATCTAATAATAGAATGTTGGGTTTGAACTGTTAGTTTTAGTGATCAGAGTTCAGTCATTAACTTGGCAATTGAACTTTTTTTCTTTGTCTACATTAGTCCTTGAACTTGACAAATTTTCCCAACTTTGTCCTTGAAATTGAATTTTTAGTCCCTTTGATGTTATGACACAATTTTAGTGTGTGTCATCACCAAAAAAAAGAGAGATATATTTTTAAAATTTTCAGTTAAAAACGTGGTACAATCTCGTGGTGCCATATCATCGAAAGGACTAAAGATACAAGTGCAAGGACTAAATTAGAAAAGTTCAGTTCCAAGACTGGCCCAAATTTTCTTTTATAAAAAATGCCTCTACAAGGTCGTGCAATTAGAACTCAGAAGTCGACACTTTCGAGATGTTTTGCCATTCGTAAGAATTATCCTAGAACTCTTCAAATACATGGAAAAACAAAATTTAACATGCTGATGCTAGACGTGTATTGGTATCCAAAACCGTTTAAGCCATTGAGTTCATTTGTTGCTTCCTCTGCAATATGAGATTCTGACTGTGGCTTTTGTATAGGTGCAAGAGTGGTGATTAGCTATCCCCTAGGAAGGGAAAAGCTAGAGCAGCAACGGAAACAGTTCCCTGACCTTATAATCGGAAACTTGCCGGAGAAAAAGCCGTTACAGAAAGTTGCAGCTGATCATTCCTTTGAGATTACTGAATTTATAGATGACCCTGGATTTTATCTTGCTGTTTTGAAATTTTCCGAACAGTTAACTTTTTTCTTTTTGGATTTGTGCCTAGAACTATGGTCTTCATTGTTGAATCAAATCTTTGGGGTTTTACAGATTGTGGTTCCCAGGTGAAATTTGAACTCCTCCCCCCCCCCCCCCCAAATGAAAAGAACTTGGTGAAGAAGATCCCATTTTTGTAAACTGTTTCTTCTCCTAGATTGACTGGCTAGTTTTTTATTCATTTACATTTTTAAATTTACCTTTTCACCTCCTAAACATTTAACTAAATTGTACTATTTAAGAGGATATTAGATGTCTAAGCCTATTCGAATCGACAATCTCCACGAGTCTGCAACAATATTGAAGTCAATTGAATTAAAAACCCAATTGGTTAGTTTCTAGATACAACTCTATTTTGTTTCAGATCCAGGTTTAACTGTTTTAGAGGGGTACAATTTGACTTTAGTGGTTAGAACTCAGTACAGTAGATGAATACATGAGTTGATTTGAATTTAGTAAAGAAAAGGTTGAGTTTGACTTGGAATTCGAGGCTCAAAGCTTATTTTGTGCACGAGTGAGCTTCATTTTTAAAGCTTGGTCTTGATTAGATTCAATTAAACTCATTTATTATAACAAATGAGTTGGATTTTTAACTTAAAATTTGATTATTATACTTGAGTTCAAATTATTTCATTCTTTATTAAATATAATAAATCATAAAATTAGATGGGGTTCAATCTATTCGAATGATCATAAGCGTTAAGATGCAAATAACTTCGGTTTGAGCTTGTTCGTACAAATTAAGTTTGATTTTCTTTTGAATAATATAGAGATTATAAGGTATTATCTATTTAGAATTTTTTATCTACATCTACATCCGCATTCGCATACCCTGCAGACAGTAGCTCGAACCCATAGAAAGGAAAACCACAAACAAACTAAAAATAAGATGGGAATCTGAAACAATTTAGAAATGAGAAGAAAATCCAAATGAATTCGGAGAAAGCAAAAGCTTCATTAATGAAAACAATAATACATAAAGCCTCAAACCACCATTTTCATCCTCTACAATATAAAAAGAGTGCAAAACAATGAGAAATTTTGGGTAGCAATCCACTGAAGAAAAACTATAAACTAAAATTGGATTTCCTTTCACCGTAAAAGATTTTTGTATGCTGAATTACAAACGTCCATATTCTGTGAAATAAAGGCAGGGACTGAAATACCAATCAGTCGCCTTTACCTAACTAATTATATTAGAACGAAAACCTTAATTATGCCGTTACTCGCTGCAAACAAACTGCATGTAGTCTCCTTTATATTGCAAGCATGATCATTTTCAACCTGAGATGCTGAAAATTGAGATGAAAGTTCTCCAGCAATCTCGTCTTTCAGAGGGGTGGGATTAGATTTGCATGCTGTTGAAAGAGCCACCGGCATACCGAAATGGAACAAGGAAAAGTTAGTGTCATCCCTGTGTGATTTGGAAGAGACATCGTTTCGACTACCTTCTCCATTTGCTGCTTGTTCTATTGTATGCAACCTGCCAGGAGTAACCTGTTGAAAGTATTGTTAAAAATGGTTTTTAAGTTTGGCAATCAACTTTTAAAAATTGGTTTTCAAGTTTGGCAACCAACTTTTAAAAATTGGTTTTCAAAGTTTGATAAATGTTTCTTTGAAAATTGTTTTCAAAGTTTGGTAAATGTTTCTTTGAAAAATAGTTTTTCAAAGTTTGGTAGATGTTTGTTGAAATATTGTAATGGGATAATCATAATTAGTCACTAGACTTTAGGGTATTTACATGATTAAGTCCTTAAGTTTCAACTATAAATTCTCTAGCTCATTTAGCTTCAAAACCATCCCAAATCCCAAAAATCATTTCTTTCTCCCAATACTAGAGAGTTTTCTTGTGAGTAGTGAGTTTTTGTAAACACCTGTAAATTTTCTCTCTTAGTAAAAGATCTGCAGCAGTCTGGAGACGTAAGCAAATTGGCTGAACTCCGTTATCAATTTCAGGTATTATTTTTCCGCTTTTATTTCGCATTCTCACTAATCTGGTTATCGAGAAATTACTCGTACTCGGTTTATTTCCTAACAACTGGTAATCAGAGCTTTTGGTTGTGAATTTTGTCAATTTTTGCGAGGTTACTATTTATCACTATTCACGTAAATAGTGAATTTCGTGAATAGTAAAAAATTTGTTGGCGATACGAGTTTGTCGACGGAGGTGTTATAATACACGGTGGTTCGCACAAATTGTCAGAAATGATCCAAACGAAACCAGATTCGAGTGGGAGCGATGGCTGCAGACGAAGGGAAGGTGAAAATTGAAAAGTTCGATGGTGCGGACTTTGGCTTTTGGAAGATGCAGATTGAAGATTTTCTGTACCAGAAAAATCTATATCAACCTCTCTCAGGAAAACAACCAGAGGGCATGAAGAATGAAGACTGGGCTCTTCTCGACAGACAAGCCCTCAGAGTTATCCGACTGACGTTGTCCCGAAATGTTGCTTTTAACATAGCAAAGGAAAAGACCACGGCGGGTCTTATGGCGACTCTCTCCAGTATGTATGAGAAGCCATCGACCTCAAACAAAGTTCATTTGATGAGGCGATTATTCAATTTGCGGATGGCGGAAGGGGCATCAGTGGCTCAACACCTAAATGAACTCAATACAATCACAACCCAGTTGAGTTCAGTGGAAATTGAATTCGATGATGAAGTTCGAGCTTTAATTCTCTTATCATCTCTACCAGGCAGTTGGAATGCTACTGTTACAGTAGTCAGCAGCTCGTCGGGAAACAGTAAATTAAAATTCGACGATGTTCGGGATCTGGTATTTAGTGAAGAAATTCGACGAAGAGAATCGGGTGAAGCATCAACCTCCTCAGTCTTACACACGGAGTCTAGAGGGAGAACTTCAGAAAGAAATTCAAACCGAGGTAGATCGAAATCCAGAACGGGAAAATCAAGAATGAGAAAGAAATATTTTACCTGTTATAACTGCGGCAAGAAGGGTCATTTTAAAAGAGATTGTCGAGCACCAAAAAAAATATCGGCGCACAGGATTCTGCCAACGTGATAGAGGAGACAGGTGATGCTATGATTCTAAGCGTCAACAGTCCGATTGAATCATGGATCTTGGATTCAGGGGCATCTTTCCACTCCACCCCATGTCGAGAAATCATGGAGAACTATGTCAGTGGTGATTTTGGGAAGGTTCATCTAGCCGATGATGAAACCTTGAAGATCGTCGAAAAAGGAGACATCCGATTAAAGTTGCCAAACCAGACCACCTGGACGTTGAAAGGAGTGAGACATATTCCTGGCCTCAAAAGAAATTTAATTTCTGTAGGACAACTTGATGCTGAAGGATTTAGCACAACTTTTTCAGGCTGTGAATGGAAGATTACCAAAGGAGCACTTGACATTGCTCGTGGTAAGAAAACTGGTACTCTCTATATAACCTCAAATTTAGAGAATATCATTGCAGTAGCAGATGCTGATGGAAAATCAAACCTATGGCACCAAAGGCTTGGCCATATGAGCGAGAAATGGATGAAGACACTTTTGTCAAAGGGGAAGTTGTTGGATCTAAAGAATGTAGATGTCGGACTATGCGAGGATTGCATCTTTGGCAAACAAAAGAAAGTCAGCTTTGCAAAGATTGGTAAGACACCCAAGGCTGAAAAGCTAGAGTTGGTTCATACTGATGTATGGTGACCATCTCTTGCAGACTCATTATATTATATCACCTTCATCGATGATTCTACAAGTAAGGTGTGGGTTTATTTTCTGAAGAAGAAATCAGAAGTCTTTGATACCTTCAAAAAATGGAAGGTCGTGGTAGAAAATGAGGCTGGTTTGAAAGTCAAGCGGTTGAGGTCTGACAATGGAGGAGAGTACAAAAATAGAAGATTCCGAGATTTCTGCGCAAACAATGGGATCAAGATGGAGAAAACAGTTCCCATGACACCGCAACATAATGGCGTAGCAGAGCGCATGAACAGAACTCTGAATGAACGTGCCAGAAGCATGAGGATACATGCCAGATTGCCCAAATTTCTATGGACTGAAGCTATCAACACTGCAGTTTACTTGATCAACCGTGGGCCCTCAGTTCCTTTGGATAGCAGAATACCAGAGGAAGTTTGGAGCAAGAAAGAAATAAACCTTTCACACATAAGAGTGTTTGGTTGTATTTCTTATGTACACATAGAATCTGCTGAAAGAAGTAAACTTGATGCTAAGTCCAACAAATGTGCCTTTGTTGGTTATGACGGTGATGAGTTCGGTTACCGGTTTTGGGACTACGAAAATCGGAAGATCATTAGAAGCAGAGATGTCATTTTCAATGAGAATGTGATGTACAAAGACATGTCAACCATAGAATCAAGTAGCTCCAATACCAAAGCTGAAACAAAGGAATTTGTTGAGTTCGAGGAGATTTCTGGAAATGATGTTCAGATCAGTCCTGAAGCAGTTCAAGAAGAACCAGTCACACCAAAACTAAGACGCTCCTCCAGAATTCCTAAACCAACCCAACGATATTATCCTTCTTTGCACTACTTGTTGCTGACTGACAATGGTGAACCAGAGTGCTATGATGAAGCAATGCAAGTGGAGGATTCAGTCAAGTGGAAGTCTTCTATGAAAGATGAGATGGACTCGCTTATATCAAATCAAACGTGAGAATTAGCTGAATTACCACCAGGCAAGAAAGCGCTCCACAACAAGTGGATTTATAGGATCAAAGAAGAGCATGATGGGAGCAAACGCTATAAAGCAAGATTGGTTGTCAAAGGTTTTCAACAAAAAGAAGGTATTGACTACAATGAAATTTTCTCTCCAGTCGTAAAACTGTCCACAATCAGACTGGTGTTGAAAATTGTAGCTGCAGAGAATTTACATCTTGAGCAGTTAGATGTAAAGATAGCTTTCCTTCATGGTGATTTGGAGGAAGAAATCTATATGAGGCAGCCAGAAGGCTTCATAGAGGTAGGCAAGAAAAACCTGGTATGCAGGTTGAAGAAGAGCTTGTATGGTTTAAAACAAGCTCCTAGACAATGGTACAAGAAGTTCGATAGCTTCATGAGTAGTAGTGGTTTTACCAGATGCCAAGCATATCATTGCTGCTACATCAAGAGGTTCGACAATAGCTTCATTATTTTATTGTTGTACGTTGATGACATGCTCGTTACAGGCTCAGACATGCAAGAGATTATAAACTTGAAACAAAAATTGTCGAAACAGTTTGCTATGAAGGATATGGGCGCTGCAAAGCAGCTTCTTGGGATGAGGATTAAGAGAGACACAAAGTCGGGGACTTTGATGTTATCACAGGCTAAGTACATCAATAAAGTACTCTCCAGGTTCAACATGCAAGATGCTAAACCAGTAAGTACACCTTTAGGTGTTCATTTTAGACTCTCCAAAGAACAGTCACCAAAGACGGAGGAAGAACGTGCACACATGGTGAAGGTGTCGTATGCCTCAGCAATTGGAAGTCTAATGTATGTCATGGTTTGTACCAGACCAGATATTGCTCATGCAGTGGGAGCTGTTAGCAGGTACATGAATAATCCAGGCAAGGTACACTGGGAAGCAGTCAAATGGATCCTCAGATATCTGCGCGGTACTACAAACAAAGCACTTTGTTTCAAAGGTGGAGATACGATACTGACAGGCTATGTAGATGCTGACTTAGCTGGAAATGTTGACATCAGAAGGAGCACTACAGGGTATGTCTATACTCTAGGAGGTACTGCAGTGAGTTGAGTTTCTCAACTACAGAAGATAGTTGCTCTCTCCACAACTGAAGCAGAATATGTCGCTGTTACAGAAGCCAGCAAGGAGATGGTTTGGCTCCAAAGTTTCTTAGAAGAGTTAGGCAAGAAACAAGAAAACAATGTCTTGTATTGTGATAGTCAAAGTGTTATCCATCTAGCAAAGAATCCATCTTTTCATTCCAGAACGAAGCACATACAATTGCGATATCATTTTATCCGGTCTCTTCTGGAAGATGGGATTTTGAAACTTGAAAAGATTAGTGGAGCTCAAAATCCGGCAGACATGTTGACAAAGACGGTAACCACGGACAAACTGAAGTTGTGTTCAGCTTCAATTGGCATGCTAGACTAACAAGACCAGAAATGCTACTGCATTGATCGAGGTGTGAAGACATATTAAAATCAGTCTTCAAGTGGGAGATTGTTGAAAGTATTGTTAAAAATGGTTTTCAAGTTTGGCAACCAACTTTGAAAATTTGGTTTTCAAAGTTTGGTAAATGTTTCTTTGAAAATGGTTTTCAAAGTTAGGTAAATGTTTCTTTGAAAAATAGTTTTTCAAAGTTTGGTAGATGTTTGTTGAAATATTATAATGGGATAATCATAATTAGTCGCTAGACTTTAGGGTATTTACATGATTAAGTCCTTAAGTTTCAACTATAAATTCTCTATCTCATTTAGCTTCAAAACCATCCCAAATCCCAAAAATCATTTATTTCTCCCAATACTAAATAGTTTTCTTGTGAGTAGTGAGTGTTTTGTAAACACCTGTAAATTTTCTCTCTTAGTAAAAGATCTGCAGCAGTCCGGAGACGTAAGCAAATTGGCTGAACTCCGTTATCAATTTCGGGTATTATTTTTCCGCTTTTATTTTATATTCTCACTAATCTGGTTATAGGAAAATTACTCGTACTCGGTTTATTTCCTAACATAACCCTCCTGTTATTGACTCCGGTGAAAGCTTCTTTTGTTGTAACAGACTTGAGAACCTGAATATGGTCCTCGGCATACAAGCCATTGGCCTTTGAAACTGGCTGATACACTGGAACCGACTAGGATTAAGCAAGGGGTTACCAAAATGCTGCAGGGTGCCATACGACATGCATAAACCTGAGTTCCCATTTACCATAGCCAATAGGGTCAGTATAAATGTAAGGGTTCGGAGGAGGAAATGACATTAATCCATTAGCAGGTGTAGCTGACCAAGGAACAGGATTATTATGGTAGTAACTCATGGTTGAAGGAGCTTGATATACCGGAAACTGTACAGGTTGGTTACGAACTGATGGAAACATGCCTTGATGTTGAGAACCCATAATGGCAGTTGATTTTTCATTATCAGGAATTTCAACGGTTGTCGGTGGATTTCCGGGAACCTTGTTCCCTCCACCATCTGGTGACTGTGCAAACGATGCCTGGCTTTCCAAAGCAACCCCTATATTGACATCCTTTTATCAATTCCTTTCACTTGACACTTGGTGAAACCATTTTGAATGCAAACTTAAGAACCTCTACCATTAGGTGAGTGTCCAAACAATGGCTGGCTTTCCAAAGCAACCCCTCCATTTGCATGCTGTATGCTATCAATCCCTTTGACCTGATGCTCAGAGAAACCATTTTGAATGGAGATTGAAGTATCTTTCCCGTCTGATTGTTGACTGACCTCTTCAGAATCTGATGATGGGATTCTAAATTCCCATAATTAGAAGAGGAGGTATTGCTGTCTCCTTCGCTAAGGCATGAAGAGCGGTTATCAGAACTAGAAGTGCTACTCATCGTAGAATGAGAAATTCCATTCAAGATAGGGTTTCTATAAGCACAAACTCCAACTTCCTTGGATGTTGCATCCAGCGAAGAGCATTTATCCCTGAGTTTCAACATGACAGTCCTCATCTGTTGCAAGAGTGCTTGATTTGTTAACTTTGCTATGCACGTGATTAATTTCACCCAAATTTAAACATGCTTCGCTTGAGCATGTCTCACCAGGTGACTTAACAAAGTTATGATCAGCTCCAGCTCCTTCATTGTAACTAGATGACCTTAGAGTAATATCCGTATCTGAGTTGCTCCGTGGGTAATTTCTCTGGGCTTCTGCTGGCTCCCAAACTTTCTTGGAAAGAAGTGAATCTTGTCCAGAAAGGTTGTTTCTTGCAATAATTTTATTTTTTAGTCTTCCACTTTCTTCGCGTATGTACTCTTGTTGATTATACTTGTTACCACGATAGACTTGCTTGGACTCATCCAATGCAGATTTTGACTTGCTTACGGACTTCATTTCTCGGCCTTCTCTAGTAGCAGAAACATATGGCTCAATCTTGGGTGTTGAGAAAGACAAAACCCTCTAGAATAAAATAAATATTTTTTATTTAGAGAAAGTATCACCTAATCTCATATTGATGGAAATTGATAGATTTTATATAAATCTCATTTGGTATATTATTATTATTATTATCAATTTGATAATTTTAATATGATTAAATTTGAGAGAAATGAAAGTAATTAATATACTAGTGACATTTAAATTTCAACAGAGAATAATTCTTTTTAATTACAAAATAGAGCCCATCGTGTGTAAAAACCGGAAAAGACAATAAGCAAAAGTAGCATGAAAAAAAAAACCAAAACAAAGATTGAAAACTTAGCAGATGAACAAATAACATCAGTTTAATGCACTTCAGGCTCCCCAAAAAATTACATTGCAATCGGTTTTAAGATGATACCACTGAATCTCCAAGAAACGGTATCATCTTCTCCAGTCAAAGTAAAACCCTTGCAGGGAAATATATTTGATCATATTACAAAACATGAAGAAAAGAGCTACTACTACACAAGCCTTTTCTACTGTTTATTACATGGGAAATAACACACACACACACATATATATATATATACATTATGATGGTGGAGGAGGTTCTGCTCCTGCTGGTCTTGCATTTAGAAGAGGCTGAAGAGCTTTGACAACGATTGTCATGTTTGGCCGAAAATCTCCCTCGTACTGGACACACAGTGCTGCAACCGCTGCTAGCTGATGTAATAGCCAAATACAAAACCCCCCAACATGTAAGCATATATCATGGTTGGAAATTAGTGTTTATTATTTATTTATTTATTTTAATTAGATACGCGAGAGAAATACAACCTTGGCGATTGCCTTTGGTGGGTAGTCATTGTTTAGCTTGGGATCCACACATTGTTTGACCTTGTCTTCACTCAATCTTGGAGTTGCCTGAAAAATGAGTTAGATACGCCTTTTAAAGGGACGCAAACTTATGTATGTATTTAAAGGGGAAAATAAGATATACCCAAGTAACTAGACTTTGTTGTCCTTTGGGCATTGTATGATCTACTGGTTTTCTCCCTGTCAAGAGCTCAAGAAGAACAACTCCAAAACTGTATACATCACTTTTCTGTGTTATTTGACCTGTCATAGCATACCTAGAAACGAAACAAAGTTAAAAAAAATTTGACCAAACTCTGTGTTAATTATGTTGAAAAAATGAAAGACATACTCTGGGGCGTGGTAGCCAAAGGTACCTAAGACTCTAGTAGAATGGAGTCGAGCTGCGGTGTCGGAAGATTGATTCGTTAAGTTGAAATCGGCAATTTTGGCCACGAAATCATCGAAAAGGAGCACATTGCTCGATCGCACATCACGATGGACGATCGATGGCTGAACCTTCTCATGCAAATACTCCAGTCCTTTTGCAGCACCGAATGCAATCTTTACCCTTTCGTTCCATGTTAGAGCTGGTCCCGGTTCAGCCCCTTGTACTCCTTTCCTCCCTAATAAATCAAACATAATAAAAATGAATCCTTCTTCTTCAGATGAATGGTGAAACTGAGAATTTAAATTTTACCATGCAATACATCATGTAAAGATCCCTTTGTTGCATGCTGATATACCAAGATTCTGTTGTTATCCTCCAAACAGTACCTCAACATCTCCACGAAATGATCATGTTTAAGCCTAGAAACTATTGATAACTGATAAAAAAAAAATCATAGATTTAAGCGTCAACGAAATATTTGAAGCTGTTTAATTTTTTTTTATAAAAAAAGTCCCGACTAAACCTGTGCTTCGAAGTCAGAATCGGGTTCAGGAGAAGAACCAGTGTCGAGTTTCTTAATAGCTGCAGGCTGACCATCACTTAAAACTCCATAAAAAACTCGGCCATAAGAACCCTCTCCGATCAAAGATTGTTGCCCAAAGTTATCAGTCATCCGGTTTAACTCTTCTAATGGAATGGCTGGTATTTCAATCGGTAGAACTTGTTCAGAACCTGCCCCACTTTTTGTCGTCGGGCCACCCCTTGGCTCTCCTCTTCCTCTTCCACTCGCTGTAAAAATAAAATTAATAAGGACCAAAACCGTAATTTAACCAAAATATAACATTGGGGGCATGCAGGGAGCAATCACCGGCACCACCGTATTGACTAGGCGGAGCTTGATATTGGTTCGGTGGTGGACGGTCGAGCTCCTCCTCCGCACCTCCGCAGCAAGACATAGCTTAGGATGTTAAATTGTTAGCTTTTTTCATGCAGATAACTCTTTTAGATTGAATTCAACGCTGCATGGAAAATTAAAATCATTAGAATCCCAACATTTATAATCTAATCAAAGCATGAGAAACATACCTGGAAAGCTATGATCGAAAAATAAAATGGAAATGGTAATAATAATAATAATCTATGAAAAGCTGAATAGAGAGGGTGGGGGAGGGTAGAGGCTGATGACAGAGAAGAAACGAAACAAATGTAAGGGGGGAAAAAGAAAAGAGAGAGAATTCTTGCAAGGTTGTTTCGTTCTTCTTTTAGGTTAATGCTCCCCCTTTGCTGTTTTTTGGAACACACACGCTTGTTTGTTCATTGTTTTGCGACGAACTCGGCTCTCTTTATACTTTAACCGTTCATCTTTAAACTAACCTAATTCTACGTGGGTTCACGTTTGCATGTCTCTTATTTCAATTCCAATTTTTTCCCCTATTTTTCGTATTTTCTATTTGTAGTCGGCTTTTATCCTAACTTCACAATAAAACTAAAAAGAGAAAAAACTGAAGACTAGGTTTAAATAAATTTTATCATCGTAAAATGAATCTCGTATTGGTTAAATTAATATGTTGAATCAATTGTCAATAACATGTCTAAATGAGAAAAATTGCTAGTAACATGATCAACCCATCTGTGATGACTGTTTCGATGCTAGGAATCAAGAGGTTATGAGCATAATATATAAGTTAGAACAAATTATTAGTAATCTACCCAGAAAATCTGTTTTGACAGCAAGTTTTAAAAATTATTGGAAAAATTGTAATCAGATAAACGCTTACTATGATAATGTCCTTAATTAACGATATGAATGCTGTAATTATATGTTTTATTAAGAATGTCTGAATGATATTGTTACTATTAGTTATTATTTTTGCTGCATTCATATTTAATTATTATTAGACACGAAGCTCACTTAATTGTTTATAAAAATGTAATTTATTGGTATAACTTGGGTCTGCCACACAACTTTTATACCTATTTTAAAATAATCCCTATATGTGTAAACATTTTTCATTAGTTATTATTGAAACATCATATCCGGTGATAAATCTATTATTGGTATGATTATTTTTTGCATGTTTGCAATGTGATCCCTAATTGTTTGGATTGGCTGATAAAACTTGTAGAAGATTAAATTTAGTCCAATTTTGCTTCGATATCAGAGTGCAAAGTCTCCTGTCTGAGCGAACTTCCAGGTCGAGTAGGGACGTTACATTTTTTTCTCGGAAAATTTGCAGGAAAAATCAAGCTGGGTTTGCAAAATAGATGGCAAAAGCCTTTCAAGGATTCAGCAGGAACTCTGCATACAGGGTGCATTGAACTTTAAGCAACCAAATTGCGTCAAATAAACTATGATTTCCTACACTAAGCAAAAGAAAGCCCTAATCGAGGGAGAAAACCGAAAGCTTCATCTGTTTGCAAACGAGACTGGGAAATTTTCGAAAACTGTAGATATAACCTGAATTCTACACGGTTTTCCATCTCATTCTTCTTTCCATATGCGGCCAGTTACCCTCAACTTCAGCTCTTGCCTATCGCCACCAGAGAAAAAGAGAGCTAGATTCCTTTGGATAATAAGTCCATCCTGACTGTCGTGAACTTTCCGATGACTGTCCCGGATGCTCCTGGGAATCCCCTTCCATATTAGCTTATGACCATTGGCACCAACTTCCAAACAATAAATGAACATTTTTGCTTCATTATCGTCACCCATAAAACGTAAAAGGGCCATATATACATGTGCCATCCCGATCTGGAAAGCCTCGAAATGCAAGAAGAATTGTTTTCCGAAACAATTAAACACCTGCACACCATGTTAACATTAAAAAAGTAGAACCAGGATTCACAGAAATTCAGGGTTTAATTTGATATTAAGAACAGTAGATGAACACATTATGACAGATTGCATTGAAAGTTAAAGAGTATGTATAGGAATCGTTTCCAAATCATAAGATTTGCAGTTTGAGAGTAGCATTAACTATAACTTCAATAACCCTAATGTTTATCGCAATTCACAAATAACTATTCCGGGAGCAGCATAGGAACATTGATTGTCATGTATTGTAGGCTGTAGCATAAACTTACAGCAAGCATCCATGTTGCATTATCAACCTCATGTGGTTTCAATTTCACGTATCGATGGTTGAAGGTACACCCATCATGCATGTCGACCTTGTGATCATCCTTGAGATGCGCAACGAGGGTTGGGATGTGACCTATGCATAGGGGCAATGGTAGGGACGAAACCGACAGTGCTGCTCATGCTTAAGCTTGCCGTAATAGGGGAAAATATCATGGCAACCAAGGCTCTGTTATTTACAAGGGAGTTCCAAGGATTCCGCAAATTTCTCCAAAGCTAAACACCTTATATTTCCAATATCATAGTGTCATGACGGACAACAATTGTGCACTCTAATCTTGAGTTCAAACACAAAGTGTGTCCATTTGGGCACTGAAAAAGAAGATTGAACACAAACCTTATAAAATTCAGTAACAGAATATTCTTTTACAAATTTAATGTTAAGAACAAATTTTCTTTACCATAGTCAAAATCCGCATAAAAACTAACGATACTTCACTAAAGACCAAACGAGCCTATGTTTCGACAAAGTTACAAAACATTCACAATTCCTCCCAAACCAATTTACAAGCACAATGATTACATTCCCATCTCCACTCTAACAGTATGTCCATAAACCGTTCTTGTGCTTGACTCTGTACACTTCATGATTACATAACTGAAAAACCTAATCTAATAGGACATAATAGCCAGCTCTTTGCCGCCATTTTCACTCTGGCATACATATCATCACTTATTACCATAGAAGCATATGAAAGCAAAAAACTAATAGGAAAAAGAATGAAAAAAGGTAAAAGAAAATACTATGAGAAAAAAAAACTGGTGAATCGGAGGGTACATCATTTTTTGCATAAAGGACACTCAAGGAGCTCATAAACACCATTGTTTGAATGAACTCCATGTTTGCCAACGAAACCAACAGATCTTTTTGTTGTTGTAGGATTACTCTCGGGTTTTGTTATACCAACATCATAGTCTGCAACAGTGGGAAGAGATTCAATAACTTCTTTGCAAGCACTGCCACCAGGAGCCATTGCTACTCCAAATATATTCACCTATTTTCGAAACACCTCACTCTCTATTCCCCTGTAATAAAGGATATAAACTAGATGTCACCCATAAGAAAGATACTCGAACAAAACATGCCAAAGCGAACATCCAGAAAAAATAAGACAAGCAGAACATAATATGAGAACTCTTTGAAAGCTCTTATAACAAAATACGCTATATAATCAATCAAAATAGAACCCAGGTTACTACAAGCTACCTTTCTTGATAACATGATCATCTAAGAAAGCAACATTCCTAGTTTTTTTTTAATGAAAAGTCTTTCAATTTCAATCAAACATAAAATTGAATCATGCAGAAACAAGAAATATCTCAGGATTGATGAAACAAATAACCACAAAAAAGCAACCAAAATACGAGACGAGAACAGAATAAAAAACAAAACTTCATCCCAACTTACAAGCAAATCCACCGTTATTCAATTGGATTTTACCCTACAAAAACCCAGAAAATGAGGGGAAACATGAAAGAAGACAAGCCCCTCCGGCCCTTTCCAAATTCCAACAATGCTCCCTCTTTTTCGATGCAACGTCGAAACTTGCCCATTTGGATTAATGAAGGCACAACAACAACGAGGCAAAACAACAGCCAAAGCAGTCGCACTTGGAGGGGGCCTTAAGGGTAGTAAGGTATGTCAAGAAGGAACTTGGTCTTGGAATATTGTTGAAGGATTCTGGTGATAATCAAATAAAAACATATTGTGATGCTGATTGGGCAGGATGTCCGATGGCAATGAAGTATATTACTAGGTTTTGTATAAAGCTTGAGGATTCTTTAGTCTTATGAAAATCGAAGAAGCAATGTACTGTATCTATGTCTTCTGCTGAAGCAAAATACCGAAGGATGGCAACAACAATAGCTGAGATCACATGGTTGATAGGCTTATTAACTGAAATTGGTGTAGAAACTGTGAAACCAGTAAAATTGTACTGTGAGAGCAAAACAGCATTACAGATAGCAACGAGAAATAGATTGCCATTCTATTAGGGAGAAGATAAAAAAAGGGGTCATCGAAGCTGAGCATGTGTCAACAGGACGAAAGGGCTAGTAGTGCAGCAACATAGTTATTTACTATCTAAGTTGGGTTAAAAATATTGTTTAGGGCAACCTATGTCAAATACCACTCATCTTTATGTTCGAGATCGAAAATGTCACTGACGTTTCAATTTTACCAATTTTAGCACGGACGTTTATGTTTTACTTCAATTTTGCCACTCCGCTGTTAATCCGTTAACGACACGATGACATGGTATGGATGGTCGTGACGACGATGACATGGATGACTTTTTTAAAGTTATTTAATCCACGTAACATTTGTATTACCTGAGAAAAGTTATGCTTTTGACTCTATAAAGTGGTTTAATGAGATATCATGATTTCAACTGGGAAGTAAGGAGCACAAAAAGAAGGATCCGCCCAAGAAAATGGCAATAGCTCTCATTCTTGCTTGCTCTTCCTTGGCTGCAATTATCTCTTCGTTGTTTTGTTTATGGGTTTATTACAGTAAGAATTCACGCAAATCCACCAGAAATGATGGGAAGAGCTCATGTATATTCTTTTCACCCCATACTGTTTCAGTTTTTCTTCATAGTTCTGAGACTTTGAGAGTTAGGGTTTAGAATTGATGCTTTTTTTCCCTATGTTTCCCCTTCTTTCTGTGGTTTTGGATTTGAAGATGCTGAAAAAGGGGTTGGACTGACACCATTTTTTGGTAAATTCAAGCCTACAATGATAGTTTCTAAGGAAAATAATGCATCATTCATGGATTATAAGGTGGTTGAAAAATCTACAGACAAGTTTCATCAAGGTAATATTCTGGGTGAGGATGGATTTGGGTGTTTTTACAAGGCTCAATTCGATGATGGTTCTTTTGCTACTGTTAAGAAGTTGGACCGTAAAAATCAGGATGCAGAAAAAGAATTTCATGTATTATTAAAAAAATTATCAGCCCTTTTATGTGTTTTCGAAGATTTCATATTCATTTTTTATGTTGAGTTATATTGTATGGAATTGCAGAATGAGGTGGATTTGCTACGTAAATTTAAGCATCCCAACATAATATCATTGTTGGTTTTTAGCAGTGAAAGTGAATCAAGGTTTATTGTTTATGAATTAATGCAGAATAGTTCCTTGGAAACTCAGATACATGGTAAGCACTCTCTCTCCCTCTTCGACTCTCATGAACAACTTAAGAACTCACCAATATAAAAGGATATATGTTAATTATTGTTTCTGGAAAATTTTAAATTACATCTCAGGACTTTCTCAGGGGTCTTCATTAACATGGGATAGAATGATGAAAATTGCTTTGGATACAACAAGGTAAGGCTTTATTTTCATTTTTACTTATTCCTCTTGGTTAATGACGATGGTTTTAAAAAATAACACTTGTTGACCAAAGGATTGGAGTATCTGCATGAACATTGCAACCCACTAGTCATCCATAGAGATCTGAAATCATCAAATATTATTTTGGATTGAAACTTCAACGCGAAGGTAATGATTATGTTGCTTTCCATTTTGGTCTTGTATTATCTATTGGAGCTCACTTTCTTTCCATTTCGTCTCGATACAGCTCTCGGATTTCGGTCTTGTAGTAACTGATGCAGCCCATAACAAAAATAATCTGAAGCTTTCGGGTACTTTAGGTTATGTTGCCCCATAATACCTTTTAGATGGTATATAAGCTAAATCTGAATTATATGGCATGTTGTGCAAATTATCTGAAAGTGTTATCTGGTGTTTTTTGTAGGTAAATTAATAGATAAGAGCGATGTGTATGCATTTGGTGTTGTGCTGCTGGAACTTCTATTGGGAAGAAAGCCTATGGAAAAACTGGCACCAGCTCAGTGCCAATCTATTGTCACAAGGGTACGTATGCCTTGCTCTTACGATGATTCACTTAAAAAAATGAAGGGTTGTTTGTAAATCTGATGCCATATCCATTATTGAACACATGTCATGCCTCAGCTTACTGACAGATCTAAACTCCCAGACATCGTGGATCCTGTAATACGAAATACAATGGATCTAAAACACTTGTATCAGGTTGGTAAGCTATTGTCTTTGTTTATAAAATTGACAGCTACGTCACACAAGTCTGACTGGTTATGGTTAGGTAGGAATGAGTGAGCTTAGAACCCATTTATTCCTTTCACTTAGGAATGTTTTTAATATTTTCATATTAAAACTTTTATAGAAAACATAACAGAAGAATATAATGTAGTTCAATGGTTAAGCATTCCCTTTAATTTCAAGAGGTTTGGGGTTTAAGTCCCTATAGTTGAATAATATTTCAATAGTTTTTTCAAGCAAAACGCCGTCATTTTGTCTTTATTGAGCATCAAAATAGTTGTGTTGAAACAACGTCGTTTTGGTAAGCCGTCCACGTCATCACCGTCATGGCCCATAAATGCCATGTCACTGTGTTGTTAATGGATTAACGGCGGAGTGGTAAAATTGAAGTGAAACATAAACGTCCGTGCTAAAATTGGTAAAATTGAAACGTCAGTGACATTTTCGATCCCGAACATAAAGATAAATGGTATTTGACATAGATTACCCTATTTTTTACCCACCAACTCAAGGGAGACTGTTGAGTTGTAAACTAGTTAGTTAGTTAGTTGCAAGTCTGTTACAATCTATTAGCTAATTAGCTTAGTTTACATGTCATGTATAAATACTTTCTATAATGTTTTGTGAATACATAAGAGAAATGAATAATTTTTTTACATATTTTGTATGCTTTACTCATGTTTAACATATTGTTACGTCAATACTATAGAAATAAATTTAATGTGATCATTTAACTAATTTTTTTCGTCATTTGACTGTTACGGTGTTAACGTGATAGTTCACAATGTTGATGTAACAGTCCACAGTGATTGATAACGTAACGGATAATATGACAGATGGGTCAAATTGGTAACTCAAACATAATAAATGAAGTGTCACATCAATATCATGAATCGTCATATCAATATCGTGAATTATCAAACTAAAATCATAACAATTAAACGATGAAAATCATTAATTAAATGATCACATTAAATTTATTTTATGTGTTTAAAGCTCATATTAAAAAAAATACAATAATCATATTAAATTTTTTTTAAGGTTATAATTACCTCTGATGTATTTTTGGAAAGAAAAAAAGGACGAACTTTATCTAAAAGTTAATCTTGAAAACACTATTGTAAAAAAATATTATTAAAAAATCTCCTCCGATCCCATAACTCGATTTAAAGGTTTTTTTGACCCTCCATATATACACTCTTTATTCTTAAACTACTTTTTATTACCTTTGCTTTAACTTAAAAGAAGTTACTAAATTTTATTTAAAAGATTATAATAATATTATAATTGAAGAGAACGATGTTCTCTCTAAAGAGAGTTAGTAAAATGTATATTGTCGATAATTAAGAAATATTCTAAATAAATATTATTTTATAATAATCTTAAGATTATTAAAAAGACTATAATAATAATATATGCTTTTATATTTTTAATAAAGTTTTAGATTAAATTTAAAAGTTTTGAATCAATTAGAATAGATACTACTCTATATTTATGTTAACTTAATAAACAATTCTTGAACTCGATAATTAATAGTATTAATCAAATTATCAATAATAAGTTGGTTTACTAAAATGTGATATAAGATTCATTAAAAAATTCAAGGGTTCGAATATTGACAATTTCGATTAGAGCAAATTGATTGAGAGGATTGTCCCTAGATTAGGTATATGCAAAACTCGATCTAGAGTAATTAATTAATATATTAAATACCAATAAATAATTTTTAAAATAACATTAATTTAATTAAAAATAAATTCTGATTTTTAATAAATGTATGAATAAAAATATTTTTAAATTTTAATTCTTTTATATATATACTATATATTTTAAAATTTTATTTTAAACTATTACATCATTAAAAAAAACTAACGCATATCACATGTTGAATAATCGATTAAAATTTAGCAATTAATATATATTATTTTAAATTTATAGAGTTGAGATTGTGTTAGAGGATAGTTAATACTAATTTATTTTTCAACATTTATAATAATTCTCAATAGGATTTAAGAAATAAATATGAAAATGGGTGTATTTCTCGAAAAATCACCGGTGATCGGTATATTTACTGATCTAACACCGGTCATATTATATTTCCCGATCTAACACCCGTAGCAGTAAAGCGCGCCCCCTGAACCGCGCTATATGCTGATTTGGCGTCACGTGGGGTATAGCGCGCCCCCTGCACCGCGCTATACGCAGACATGGGTTACACGTGTGTATAGCGCGCCCCCTAATCCGCGCTATACGCCACGTAGGGGTATAGCGCGGATCAGGGGGCGCGCTATACGCCACGTAGGGGTGAATTATATTTAACGCGGTCCCTGGTCCGCGCTATATATTTTATCTGAATAATTACATATAGCGCGGTGCATGTACCGCGCCTTATATGATTATAAATACACTCCTCCGCCAGTTAAATTTCTCACATATCCTCGCATCTCTCCTCTCAACTTATAAATTAATACAATAATTCCGTCAACGAGTAATAATTCTGGCAATCTTCTCATATTTGATTTAGAAGTTCGTGCGATTTTTCGTTATAAGGTAATTTTGTTATAATTTTTTAATTATACTTATTATTTATTATCATTATTTGAAAAATATTATACTAATTATTTTCAATTAATTTTTATGTTTTTAAAATTGAAAAGCGGGAGCATACGTCGAAATAGTTTTGCGGTGCATGTAATAATATAAAATTATATTATTTAAATTATTTACGTTGATGTGTAAAAAATTTATTGTGTTATATTTTCGTTCATTTATAATTTATTTAATCAGGTTTGTTTCAGTTATTTTTTTTTTGCAGATATAATATTGCTGTACTTTTAAACTCAAAGAATGACGCGACTTTCAGCTATTGTTTATTATGATGGTGAAATTCGAGAAGATGAAACTGGCGTTGGTTTCGTATCAAATGAGCATGTTAAAATATCATTCAAGAGAAACATAACTCTTGAGGAGCTGATAACGAAGATTTCGAGGAAGATTCATGTTGGAAGTAGTAGAAGAATGTCGTAGTTGCAGTACAGATTTTCAACATCATTGTTGCCATTAACTTATACAACGTTCGAACTTTCGAACAATGATGATGTTCAAATGATGGTTGAAGCTCAAAGTAATTATTCAGACGCCTCTATTGAGATGTACGCACATTTTGTTCAAGTGCGTACTGTTCGGGGTCAATCATTAAGCTCCCACTATGGGCTGGCTGAATAAGTTGATCAAGTTGACAGCCCGACTATAGTAATGTGTAATGATTTTAATGCCATAATGGGGAGATATTCATCTACAACTCCTTGCGATATGTACTGAGGTGGGTCTACGAACAATCCGTATGGCAACACCGCATCCAGTTCAAGGGGAAGACATTCATCTGCAAATTTCTTTGACCTTAATATGGAGATGTCATCGACGCAACAATCTGTGCAGTTTCCATTTGACACGATGGCTTCAAGCTCCAGGGGGAGGCATTCAATTGCGAACTTTTTCGATCTCAATGTCAATATGCCTTTTAGTTCAAGGGGAAGACATGCAAGTAGTAGGTTCTTCGACCTAAATGTGGAGCGCATGGAGGAACCATCATCTCCACCAGAAGAACCGCTTCGTGAGCCTGGTGCGGATGGTGCTGAGACCGGACTATTCATTCACCCAGAATCACCGCAATTCAACTCCGATGATGATGATGTAGATGAAGTTCCAGGAAATGTGACATAAACTGACCCTCCTGCACACATGTATAAAGCTGATTATGGTGCAATGTACGGGCCAGAATTTGCGGATATGCCTAATCTCGGTGACTATGGATATTACTCATCAATAAATAATGGTGAGCTATCTTTGGGCATAGAGTTTTCAAGCAAAGAAGAAGCGATGATGGCTATAAAAAATTATAATATCTGTAATTCTGTTCAATCCAGAGTCAACTGATCGACGACCGAAAAATATGTATGCTACTGTGCCCGACGCGAAAACGGATGCAATTGGATGGTTCGCGTATCGAAAATGAAGAGGAAAAACAACATTTGGGAACTAACAGTATACAATAGTCCTCACACATGTTGTGCTAAAGGGGTCAACCAAGATCATCCCAACTTGGACTCTGAAATGATATGCCAAGCCATCATGCCTATGGTAAAAATAAGCTCTCATATAGCTGTTGCAGTGTTGATTTCAGCTATACAATCGCAGTATGGGTACACTATCTCCTATAAAAAAGTTTGGTTAGCAAAACAAAATGCCATTGTTAAACTTCATGGCGAATGGGATGCATCTTACAACGAACTTCCAGGTTGGTTTAGGCTGGTGCGGACGTTGAATCCTGGGATAATTGTGGACTTCAAAACCTCCTATGCATACCATAATGATCGAGTTCTTCGCGATCAAAGCCAATTCTACCGGGTTTTTTGGAGTTACCCACAGTGCGTTAATGCTGCCAAATACTGCAAGCCTGTGGTCCAAATCGACGGGACTTTTTTTTATGGAAAATACAAGCAAGTTTTATTATTGGCAGTTGTCCAAGATGGCAATTGCAACATTCTTCCAGTTGCTTTTGCTCTTGTCGAATGAGAAAATAAAGATTCTTGGGCTTTTTTCCTCCAAAATTTACGTGCACATGTTATCACGAGGGAAAACATCTGTGTCATTTCAGATCGCGGAGCTGGGATTAAAGCAGCAATGGAGTCTTTGGGTCCAATGTGGTAACCACCCTTTGTCTAACATAGGTATTGTCTCCAACACATTGCTGCGAACTATCATGGAAGGTACAAGAAGAATGATTAGCGCCAATTAATTGTGCGCATGGGTAAGTGAAAGCAAGTTAGTAAGTTATACATTTTTTGATCATTTTAATTTTGCAAAGAAAGCAAGTTAGTAAGTTATACATTTTTTGATCAGGTTACGAACAACTTCCTCGAACGTTTGAATCAATGCTTCAAGATTTGCGGTGAAGAACGAGGAAGGATACGATTACATCAGCCTCATCGATAAAGAAATATGGACGAACGCATATGATGGTGGATATCAATATAGACACATGACGACCAACTTGGCTGAGGTAATCAATTCAACCTTAAAGGGTGCACGTCACTTACCTGTAGCGGCTTTGGTAAAAACTACATATTTTTGTTTGGGGGCATTTTTTGCAAAGCTCGGGAGACAAGCTCAAACCTGGATGCAAGGCGGTCATGTCTATCACCCTAGATTAGTTGCAGATCTATAGAAAAAAATTGTTGCATCAAACGGAATGTATGTAACAAGCTTCTCTAGAAGGCATGGAATGTTTCGTGTCACAGAGTTGTCGCGACCTCTTCAAGGGATTGAAGCTGTGTCGTTAAGAGTAAATCTAAGAGACAGAACGTGCAACTGCGGGTTTTTTCAAGATCTGAAGTATCTATGCTCTCATGTGATAGCAGCTTGCTCGCATATACGTCAAGACTATCGCCATTTTGTGGATCCCGTATACCTACTATCTGAAGTTTTTAAGGTATACGAATTTGAGTTTCCCCCCATAGGTAATGACAAAGACCCTGATGAGGTTCAAGATTGGCTTCCGATTGTACCAAATTCGAGTTTATTGAGGGAGAGTGGTCATCCAAAATCCAATCAAATTCATTGCGATATGGATATTCGAGAAAGATTTAGACAAGACAGAAGATGTGGGCATTATAGAAACCCAGGACACACTAGAAAAACATGTCCACTTCTGTTGTCATCAAGTAACAATTGATGAGGAAATGATGTATTTGTTTATCAAATAATAATTCTTGTATTTTAATTTGCATTTACTTCAAGTTAATGTCATTCGATAATCTCTGATGAAGATTAAAAAAACGAACACAATCATTAAATTTTATCAAACTAATAACAATTTGGTATTTAAATACAACAAACTTACAATAAGAATTAAATGGTAAATGATAACCAAATTACAATAACTGATATTAAATGGTAATAAACAAAATTAACTGAAATATATTAAAAAATCCAACAAATTTAACAAAATAAAGTAAGTATTAAATGAGAAATAATAAAAAATTACAATTAAACAAAATAAAGTAAATACAAATATAAAAAAAATCTATCGATGCATGAGTCGTGAATGTGTTCCGCAGGGCGGTGGCTGTCGGTATCGAGGAGGATTTCTTCATATCACTGGTTCTGACTCCTCGCTGTCATCATCGTCGTCGTCGTCGTTGTCGTCCTGAGCAGGTACATTAGGTTGATGAGGAGCTGATGACGATGAAGCACCTCCATAAAATAAGGACACTGGAGGTGTATGGCTGACTATCCCACCAGCCTGTGAAAACTGGGAAAAATGGGAAAACTCAGACATCGCTGAGTGTGAAAACTGTACAGGAGGTGTTTGTGCTGCAGCCATGGGTGATCAGGCTGAACCCGCCAAATATCTAACATATGAACCCCAAGTCAGATCTGCAAACATAGACCCATAATAGCCTCCAAGAGGGATCATCTGTGACGGTGGCGGTGGCGGGGTCATAAAATCAGGTGAAGGCGGCGGCGACATCTGGTAATGGAAAGGCGATGACAGCATCATATATGGTTGCGGCATCATAAATGGCTGCGGTGGCTACTGTGAAGGTCCTGCTAGTGTAGCTGAGAATGAACCGGAAGCACCTGCTCTCCGTCCACGAGTTGGGGGACGATGGTGCTGTGTCGGTGAACGTCTCTGTCGACGTCGTGGAAAAGTCTACCCTCGTGCATCCTCGGGAAGTAGAAACGATTTCTCGTTACTATTGAACCACTCATAATAATCCTCAGCATACATCAAGAAGTCAGTAAAAATGGGCTCTCTACGTGGAAGGCGCCGATGTCGATCCTCCCACAACACGACCCACTCATGATGCCTCACCAGCCAATCTGTATCTGTCTTGCCGCTTCTATCTAAGCTATGCAACTCGTCCATATTGCGAGGTGCTTTCGGAATTGGTTGAAAACAACCAAATTGCCGGAGCACGCGATCAGTGGAGTGTCACTCGACGATCGCATAACATATCAGAGGGATCATCGCCATCCAAACATTTGATGGACCCCTCAACTCAGGTGGGATCACCGCCCTCACATCATCAGTAGAATATGGCACACATTCAAACTAAAACAAATAATATATAATTTTTATCAAAATAATAATCTAATTATATAACTATAATCTAAAATTGATTTTTAAACATTAAAATTCATACCTGTGTGTCAGCCTTCTGATCGATTAACACCCTAATTTTTTCTAAATCATCAGGTAGCTCCTGATGATTTTTCCTATCAGTAGACCACCTATTCAAGGAAAAAAATTTATTATACGCTGTATAAAATTATTAATATACAAAATCAGTTTTATAATTACCTCAAAAGTAGTGGAAATACGAATGGGTTCTTCACAACGGGACATAAAAAGGGCAATCGATACCATGCCCAAGACTGCAACAGTAGGAGACATCCGATAGCATTACGCCTGTAGTCAGTGGCTCCACACATCTCTCTGTACAACAAAGCCAAAACTGTCGAGCCCTAACTGAATGATCCGGCGAGACAAAAGTCGCTAAGATGTCGCAACCACATGCAGTGAACTAGGTTGCGCGATTTGTCCGACATCAGCAACTCTCCTATCAACTGCAATATGTATGTCCGTGCATACATCTTAACATCATCCTCAGAGGCATCTGAGCTCAACTCCCAAAAATTGGCATCTAACCAATTTAACGGTATCCTACCTCCGATAAAACTTTATGGGACACGTCCTAGATTATCCCGACACAAAGTAGTCCAAGAACCAGAAGCTATCCCTGATATCACATCTCCATCCACCGGAAGCCCCAGGTGCATAGCAACATCCTCAAGCGTGATCGTGCACTCTCCGCACGGAAGATGGAATGTGTGGGTCTCCGGCCTCCACCGCTCTACTAAGGCAGAAATAAGGTCTGATTCTATCTTACAGTGACCCTGATATCTACCTATGTAACCAAATCCAACCTCTACTAAATACGGCAAGACACGGCTAGGTATCACTAACTTAAGATTCATAATAAAAGGATCTAATACAACGTTCTTCTCTTAAAAATAAATAATTATTAAAATTAATTCTTAATCTAATAATCATGCATTAAATAAATCAATTAATTATTACTAATAATTTAAATTAAATTAAAACGTTAAAATGTTACCGTATCATCAAAGTGTCTAGATATATGATTTTCATCCAAGCGAAGTAGACTGCCTTCCGTTATATATCTGCAAAAGAATTATATTAGTAAAATATTAAATAAAGTAAAATAATTAAATAAATTAAATACATAATATTAAAAATATTATAAAATATACCTTAAACAGATAGAGAATTTGAGAGAATCTGGTGTGATGAAAGTGATTGAGGAAGGGATATTTATAGGGAGGATTGGGGTGTGAACGGGTGAGTAATTAAAGGTATAGCGCAGCCTTTGATCCGCGCTATACCCCTACGTGGCGTATAGCGCGGATCAGGGGCCGCACTATACCCACGTGTAACTCATGTCAGCGTATAGCGCGAGGCAGGGGGCGCGCTTTACTGCTATGGGTGTTAGTTCAGGAAATATAATCTGACCGGTGTTAAATCGATACATATACCGATCACAAATGATTTTTTTTAAGAAAAAACGTCATGAAAATGTTTACCATATTTATTTTTCAACAATTTAAAATATTTGTATAAATTGAGAAGGAAAGTAAAATCTGAAAAATGCAAGTTAACAAGAAAACTGATCCTTTATCTTTAAAATATTTTATTCCTTCCTTATCTTCCTTTGGTTTTCCCGTACAAGTCTAATAAACGATCTCCTACTGTTCAATTTTCCCTCTCCCCAAGCACCATTCTCTCTCCCATTTTCTTTATCTGCAAACTTCCATTCTATATCCGAGTTTTACAACGAGACTCAAAAAAAGGAGTGAAGGCTTTCCTCTTCCATGGTGGAAATCGCAAAGCTCATGTCTATCAATGGGGCAAACATTAAAACAGAGTTTAAGAGTCTGTTTTCAATCATTAAAACGAGAAGAACGGTTGCTTTCTTCTTGTTTGCCTTCGTCGGTTTCACTGTTTTCTTAGCTTTTAGCCCTTCTTCGAACTCTTCTTCTCCTTGGTTTTCGAATTCCGGTGACTCTTATAGATCCCAATTTCCTTCCCTTTTTGATTACTTTTTTCCCAACACTCCATCTTCTTCGTTTGATAACACGTCACAGCAGATACCCGAAACCCGTTCTCCCAGTTCGAATAACACCCATAATTCGTTCTCCCATGCAAATCTTACTAGTACAAGCAATCAGGGTCAAAAGGAAGAAATTCGCGAGGGTAATCGAACTACAATCGTCACTGAGAACGGGGCCGGTTTAGCTAATCAGAGCGAAAATTCCCCGGCGAAATCCGATTCTTACGACAAGATAAGTTCGGAAAACACGAGTTTTCAGCCTCCTAACACGAATACAAACAACACCCAGACTCCATTCCCGCCTACTTCAAGCAATCAGGGTGAAATGGAACAGGTTTCGAAGGCTAATCGGAGCACAGCCATCACTGAAAACTCCACCGTTGTAGCAAATCAGAGCACGATTTCTAGTTCGAGGGCGTCGTCTAATAAAGGGACTGATAATTGGGTCGAGTCATTGATGAATTGCGATTTGTTCGACGGCAAATGGGTGAAGGATAAATCGTATCCGCTCTATAAACCCGGGTCTTGTTCCTTTGTGGATCATCAGTTTAGTTGTTTTGCCAATGGAAGGCGTGATGAAGGTTATCTGAAATGGAAATGGAAGCCTAAAGGGTGCACTTTGCCAAGGTACACAAGTTTTTCATAGTTCTTCTTCACTAATTGATCGACCAAGTAAGGAATATACCTTTTCAGCACATTTGAGTGGATATCATTAGTTAAAAGTCAATCATATTTAGCAAATTTATATTCATGTTTCCATCTTTGAATTAATCATGTAAAGAAAGAATAATTTCATTTATCCATAATCTACACTGTTGACTATTAATTTTAGTTTGGTTGTCATTAAATTGTATGAAAAAAACATTTGGTCAAATTATAAATAATCTTTTAATCAGCCACCCATACGGATTTTTTATTAAAAAAAGTCAAAATCACAAAGCTAAACCTTTTCTTCAAATGATCAGGGATAGAGTAGACTTCCGAGGATCATCTCTGGAAATTTAAATTAATTTTTCTCTTAGAATTTTAAAGATTTATCTCTAATATACAAATAATTATTTTTAAAAGTTAACATGGAAGTCAGAGAGACAATGATTTTTGTTTATCGTTGATGAAGCTAAGAGTATTGATAAGTTTTGTTTTTGAAGAATGAACGGTGGGCACATGCTGGAGATTTTGCGGGCGAAACGAGTGGTTTTTGTTGGCGACTCCTTAAACAGAAACATGTGGGAATCTCTCCTTTGCATCCTACGAGGCGTTGTAAAGAATCCAAAGAATATTTTCGAAGCTCATGGAAGACATTATTTTCGAGGGGAGCCTTCCTACTGTGTCATCTTCAGTGTAGGTTTTATTCATGGTTTATGATAGACATCTGCTAATCTTCGTTCCACATTGTATCTTTGATGAAATTTACGATGATGATGAATAGGATTATAACTGTACTATCGAGTTCTTTGTGTCGCCGTTCTTGGTCCGAGAATGGCAAATGCCAGATGGACATGGAACCAAGAAGGAGACGCTCCGGCTCGATCTCGTCGGAAGATCATCCGATAGATATAAATCTGCAGATATACTCGTATTCAACACCGGGCATTGGTGGACTCATGAGAAAACTTCTAAAGGGTCGGTTTATTTTATTTTATTTTAATTTTTTATATTCCTTTTGTTGCGAATTTCGATGATTATTTTTGGTGTCAAATTGTGTATTGTAGGAAAGATTATTATCAAGAAGGTGATCATGTTTACGATGAATTGAACGTTCTTGAGGCGTTTCGAAAAGCTTTGACGACGTGGGCTAAGTGGGTGGATGCCAATGTGGATCCTTTGAAGACCATGGTGTTCTTCAGGGGATACTCTGCTGTTCATTTCAGGTAAAGGGGAATAAAACTGACATTGGTTTTTCATTGCACATTTCTCCTTCACTTAGGGGTGAACATAGTTTGAACCTTGATGTCCAGTGGGGGGCAGTGGAATTCAGGAGGAGCGTGTGATACCGAGATGGAGCCGATCAGAAACAAAACGCTTCTAAGACCGTATCTACCCAAGATGTTGGTGTTAGAATCGGTGCTGAAAGGGATGAAAACGCATGTCGCATACTTAAACATTACGAGATTGACAGATTTCCGGAAGGACGGTCACCCGTCGATCTACCGGAAACACCGAGGACATCGGATGTCAGACAAGGAAAGAACGGAAAGTATAAAGCACCAAGATTGCAGCCATTGGTGCCTTCCTGGTGTTCCGGATTCATGGAATGAGCTTCTCTATTCTGAGCTCCTCGTAAAGGAAATTAAGATGCGACAACACCAAGGGAAAAACTAAACCATGTTCAACATAAAATTTACATATTAAAGTCACGTATAATCTGTACAGAGTTTCAATTTATTTGGAAATTGTTGACAAATATAATCATAACATTAAACTGGGCAATTTTTTAATTTTATTTTTATCCCTACTCATAAATCACGGACGGGATTTGGATATCGAATATATATATATATATATATATATATATATATATATATATATATATATTTAAAGATATTGTATTTGATCCAACATTTGATAGTTTATAATGCCAATTAAACCACGTTAGAACTTCATGCAACAATTTCAGATTCAGTTACTGTTAATGTGTACGATGGAAATGAACAAGATAATATATGTAATTTTTATAACATTTATATTTAAATCTGTTGATTAGTTTGAATCAATATAAAGTATTATCTGTTCATAAATTCTCAACCGTTTGATAATAAATTCTCATATACCCTCGTATATTTGATGTTGATGCTTGAATTTGAGACCTTAACGATAATCTCTAAATCATGATTATTCTGTTTGTGCTATAATACCTAAATTTAAATACACATAAAACAAATAAATTTTTTATAAATTTTATTATCTACAGTATCAGTTACCATCTTATGTTCCAAAAGTGCAATTGAAAACAGAATAACATAACACAATAAAGGATTTTTCAGTTCTGATAGGGGATGTCCAATAAAACGTCCAATTTTGAAGAATGGGCCTTAATAGGGCAGCTTTGTTTAGATCCCTAAAATGAAGCACCATTGGCCTTTTGACAGGCTATAAGTTTCTTTTATTATTGATCTAGGTTAAATACAATGTAATATATGTTTAAGTCGACAACCTAATTAGCTCAAGGTTGTTGTAAGGTGGGCCTTACAAGTCTCTAGCTACAGTCTTGAGCAACCTAATTAGCTCATAATAAGCTTGCTGTAAGGAGGACCGTATAAGTCTCTAGCTACAGTCCTGAGCAAGGGAGGTGGAGTAGTGAAAAAGGAGTGAAACAGGTAACCACGAGGGAGATCAAGCTTTTCCATACCATCTGCAACCATGTTTTCTTCACGGGGAACCCAGAGGAATTAAGTATACCATCTCCGAGCGTACATGGAATGGATGGCTCGAACGACAGTCAGGGTCGTGTGGCCAGCATTGTGGTCGAGAACCAGCTTAATCGCTTGGTAGCTATCAGACTGAATTTGCATGGCCTCTATTCCAAAGTTCCAAGAAAAATGCAGACCAGTGAGGATGCCCCAAAGCTCAGCAATGGGGGGAGATGAGATGCCAATAAACTTATGGAAGCTTTGGAGCCAAACACCTTCTTTCGTTCGGAGCACTTCACTGACAGTGCCAAGACCAGAGATGGTGTCAATCGACGCGTCAACATTGAGGCATGTTTGAACGTAGACAGGAGGACGCCAAATATGCATCGTTGGTTGACGAAATGCCTGAGTAGCTGGGGATTGGCAGTAGGCTTCGACATGGGTTGCCCAGGAGATGCTACATCGGAGAGTGTCATCGATGGCGAAGCTAGAGTCTTTGAACACAAAGCATATTCTCTTTTTCCAGATCCGCCAAAGAAAAATAGGAGAAAAAACAGCCCAAGAAGAAGCCATACCTAAGTACTTGACTTTGCGCGTTAAGTTTGACGAGATCCAATCCGAGAGAGGAAGCATGAAGAACGATTGAGTAAGGGTGGGGGAAATGACTGAAGCCCACAGGCATCCCTAACCAGAGGGCAATCTCGCAACATATGGAGGCCGATTTCATCATTTGCAGCACAAAAGGGGCATTTTAGAGACGAGGCAAGTCCACGACGGTACCTTTCCAGATTGGTGAGGAGACGACCTTTGAGAGACAACCATAAGAAAACCCTGATTCATTGTGGAACTGGCACCGTCCTAGCATTTTTCCAACTCGAGTCAACGGGGTCTTGTAAGTGCTCAACAATCTCACCGTAAGCAGAGTCAATGTTGAAAAGATGAGAAGGGTGCCATTTCCAAACGCAACAATCTTCATTACTCAGAGAGTCGAGAAAAATGATGCCCAAGATGTGAGGAACAATATTATGAGGGAAAACACGGTGGAGCTTATCGGTATCCCATGACCCAGTTTGGTCAATGAAGTCTAGAAACCTGCTGCTGACGTTGGCATGATTATATGAAAGGTTGTGTAAAGGAACTAGGGAGGGACCCAACAATCGTTCCAAAAGTTGATAGTCATCCCATTGCCCGGAAGTAGTGTTTTGAAAACCGGACCGACCGATTCAACTTATTTAATCGGAAATTGATGTCTAGTCCGATTTAATCTACACTAGTTGAACTGCTATTAGTGAATCGGTCGGAACCGTTGAACCTTTCGAACCGGACCGGCTAAAAACCGGGAAAAAACCGCCAATTTTGTTTTTTTTTTAAATTAAACAAAACGACGTCGTTTGTTAAACGAGCCAAGTCGAACTCGAGTATTGTTGAGCTCGACTCGAACTTGAAAACTTTAAAAGTAAGCTCAACTCGACTCAAACTCACGAGCTAAAAATTATCAAGTTTAACTCGAACTCGAAATATAATATTGAAACTTGAACTCGAAAAGGCTTGAACTAAAAAAAATTAGAAGCTCGATTGAAGCCTAAAATTCGAGCTTGATTGAAGTGAAAGAATAGTTGACTCAATGCTCACCAAAAGGCTCCATGATTTTGATTGCCAAATTACCTCTATTATTTATAGAAGTTATTTGGAATGCTCTTCTATGTTTCTCAGCCATGTGAGATTGTTTTGTTCTCATATTTTTACTCTTTAGACTTTTGGGATGCTCTTCTATGTTTCTTAGCCATGTAGAATTATTTTTTAAAAAAACATTAAACCAAACAATATCATTTTGTTATAATTTTTTTAGCACCAAATTTATTTTTTAATTATAGTTATATAATTATATTTATTATTTAATATGTTTTACCTTAAATATTATGTTGGAGTTAATTTGAATCATTTTGTTTCACTTGATTTTATAGTTTTTAACTTATATATGTTATGACTTCCTTTGAATATGACTTGTGACATAAAAAATTATTTTTATTAAATATTTTTGGTAATTTTATTTAATTTTTTAAATAATTATGACATCGTCCGGTTCTTCCGACCGGTCGACCGGTTGAACCAGTGAACCGGTAGCATGGCCGGTTCGCTAACCGGCCCGGTTCTGAAAACCATGCTTGGCAGCCAACAAAGATTCACGCGAAAGTTATCCCAGGTCTGCGATAAGGCTCGCTAAAGGGGAGAGCAACAAGGTCTAAAGATATAATTCGGGCAAAGATCTCCATGAGATACTTTTGGCGAATCGCACGGATCCATAGGGCATAAGGTCTGGTAATCAAGACATAACCAAGCTTCCACAAGAATGTGGTATTGTGATCATATGAACAGTGAATATGAAGACCACCTCTACTAAGCGGTTGACAGAGGGCATCCTAATTAACAAAAGAGTGTTTCCTGGCCGGAGGGGTTTGTTGCGGAAGACGGCTATCGGATAGAGAAAAATCAGATAGAGCAAAATCGCAACTAATAATTTGAGAAAATAAAAATAAAGATAAAAGAGACACAAAATTTACGTGGCAAACCCCTAAATAATATAGGGTAAAAACTACGGGCAACAGTAGAAGAATTTCACTATGAGAAAATAGGAATTATAATTTCTCTCGATCTACCAAGGAGAAAACAATGATAATTCTCTCTTGATAAAAAGGACAAAACAACTCTCAAGAAAGTCTGTTAATTCTCTAGTATTGGAAGAAAGCTAAAATGCTTTGGGATGGTTTTGAAGCTAAATGAGCTAGGGTATTTATAGTTGAAGCTTAAGAACTAATCTTATAAATATCCTAAAGTACAATGACTAAATTGTGTAATTTACCCTTTAGCAAAATTCAACAAATGATGCTAATTTTCGGTGCCATTAATTTTGCACCGAAAGCACCCATTTGCACCAAAGTGGCCAGCCACTTTTGCTGACTTTTCAACAATCTTCCACTTGAAGATTTGATTGGAACAATCATATATTCACACTATTCTTTCTACCTTGTACCATCATGTTGCTTACGTTTCTGACAGGCCACAAGAGGATCGACACCAAGTAAATTTATCAGCGTTGATCGCTTTCGTCATGAAATCTGCTATGTTGTCTTTGGTATGGATCTTCTGCATATCTACTGTCCCTTCTTCCACCTTTTCACGAATGAAATGGTATTGAACTCGTATGTGTTTTGTCCTTGAATGAAATACTGGATTCCTTGCTAGATGCAAGGCGCTTTGACTATTACAAAACAGAGAGACATACTCTTGATTGTGCCCAAGCTCCTCCAATAGCATCTTCAACCAAATTGCTTCTTTACTGGCTTGTGTAGCTGCTACATATTCTGCTTCTGTTGTGGATGTAGCCACAACTTACTGTAATTTTGAAACCCAGCTTACAGCTCCACCAGTGACTTTGAACACATATCTTGTAGTAGATTTGTTTTTATCCAAATCCCCTGCATAGTCAGACTCTACATACCCATGATTAGTAAATTTGATCATCCGTAACATAATGCAATATTTGAGGTCCCTTTGATGTATATCAGGATCCTCTTTACTGTATTCCAATGCTCTTTGCCTGGATTTGTCATGTACCGACTAACCACTCCCACTGCTTGTGCAATGTCTGGTCTTGTGCATATCATAGTGAACATTAAACTTCCCACTGCTGATGCATACGGTACTCGAGACATCTCTATCCTCTCTTCTTCACTTCTAGGACTCATACTGGAGAATAATTTGAAGTTAATAGGAAGAGGGGTAGAAATTGGCTTACAATCTTGCATGTTGAATCGTGACAAGATCTTCTTCAAGTAATTCTTTTGTGAAAGCCAAATCTTCATATTACTTCTGTCTCGGTGAATTTGCATCCCCATAATCTTGTTTGTTGATCCCAAGTCCTTCATTTCAAATTCCCTAGCCAGTTGTACCTTCAATTCTTCAATATAATCTTTGTTGGGTCCTGCAACCAACATGTCATCCACATACAACAGCAATATAACAAAATCGTTATCACCAGACCTCTTGAAATAAGCACAAGGGTCTGCATTAAGTCTGTTGTATCCAAGGTACATAATGAAGGAATCAAATCTCTTATACCAACACCTCGGCGCCTACTTTAGACCGTACAAAGATTTGTTCAACCTGCAAACCAAGTTCTTCTTTTCGTCTTCTTCAAAACCCTCAGGCTGGAGCATATAAATCTCTTCTTCAAGATTTCCATGAAGAAAAGTTGTTTTAACATCTAGCTGCTCTAGATGTAAGTTTAATGTAGCACACATTGCCAAGACTACTCGAACTATTGTTAGTCGAACCATAAGAGAAAAGATTTCATTGAAATCAATACCTTATTTTTGAGCATATCCTTTGACTACCAGTCTTGCACGATGTCGAAACGATTTTTCTTGAAATGTGAGATTTTGAAAACCACATTAATTCTAAATTATCTCATTTTAATTTAAAAAACAAATGCGATTTAAAAGACCTCTCGTTTCGAAAAATTTTGAATTTCCTTTACGATAAAAAAATACAGTTCAAAGAGTCGCCACCAATCTTTGGTTAGGGTATGATTGGGCACCCAAAATTGTTTGTTATTTTAAATAAAAATTAATTTTATTAAAACAACAAATTAAGGTCTGCGTTACCAAAATCCGAGTTCGGGAGTCGGTTACGTGCAGGGAAGGATTAGCACCCCCATAACGCCCTAAAACGGTACCTAGTCGATTAATTAACGTCTTTGCAATGAACTTTACAAATTCGAATTTATTTTGATTTTTGATCCCATAAAATAAAAATGTAAATTTAAAACATTCAAAAGCACTCAAATAAATTAAATTAAAATTATCGAGTCATTTTAGAAAGATAAAGAATGTTCGATTATTTACAAATATCGAGACCAGATCTTAAAAGATATAACAACCTTTTCTCGATAAATTTAAATAACCGAACATTTCTTTTTCTTCCATTCCCAAATTTTAGGTGAAGAATCGATTTTTAGGTTTCACTTTCGGGATACACTTTTAACTTAAAATGGTCATAAGGGCCCTCTAATCAGTTAAGACAGGTCACTCAAGACAATTTTAAATTAAAAGGGTATTACCCTTAGTCCGATTATGTAATAAGTCGAGTTATGCACGTGAGGGTATCATACAAATTGTGCAAAAAGTGGATGTCATTCCAAAATTAATTATACAAAATTAAAAATATCATACAATGTGACATACAAAAAATTATATACGTATATTTTAATTAAAAATCATAAATTATGCATATTGTCATATTATGTACACATGTGACCTAAATATAAAAAATAAAATCATGACATGCATAAACTACAAATGTTAAAAAGTGTATATATATACATGTTAGAATAATGACTAAATTTAAATAAATATAAAATTCACCATACAAATTAAAACTAAAGTATGGATCTAAATGAAACATGAGCATAAGTGAGGAATCTACACCCAAATAATCTAACAAAATTATAACTAAAACTAAAAACTGGAAAATCACTAAATTAGGACAAACACAAAAGGTTAGTTTTGAAAATAGTCCTAAAGGTGACTAAAATGTAAAACAAGCTTAAACCTATAAGGACCATATACCGAATTTATCCTAAAGTTTGAGTGGCCACAAGTTAATTTACTCAAAAAATAAAGCCTAAATAAACTAAACCTAAACTAAAAAAACCAAATTACGTGGAACATGCGCCCAGCAGCTTCCTCTTCTTTCGTTCCACTTTCCATCTCTCCAAACCCACACAGCGCCGCTCACCGAGCCTCTCTACTCCTCACAGCCATCGCATTGGCCACTGCCTCGGTGGTCATTCTCCACTCGACTGCCACCACTCAAGAAGGGAAATGCCTAAGCTAGCAAACATGAACCGAGACCCTTGATTTCTTATCTGTTTACTCTTCTTCCTCGAACTCGGTCAAGCAAACAGAGCACTCGGTTCCATCGACGATACCATCGCCTTTCGTATACTTGAAAACAGCGATCGAATCAATGACAGACGGCTGTAAATCGACAGTGTTGATGTACCATACGTGATGATCAACGACCACCGGACCATGATCTTCATCGAGGAATTCGTTGTGAGTCTCGATCGTCGACTCACGCTGTGGATTCGATCGTCTAGAAGCACCGGACCACCGTTTATATGAGTGCACTCATTTGGGAATGACTTCTCTGAAACTAGTGCACTCATTTGGGAAATAAAGAATCGAGCCAAATCGTTTCATGTGTGTGAGTTCTGAGCAGTTCCCCGTTCAGTGAATTCGACGGCTCATATCCTCGCTGCTGACTCATCGTATGATATGTCCGACCGCTTCTGGGTTGAAGAATCTCCGTACAGTGTTGAAGTGCAGGCGTCGGAGGATCGCAGATGGATAGTCCCGCCTTAATAGCTGTCGCCTGTGGATATTCCGTGTTCATGCAGGTTCAAGTTTGTTTTCCCCTTGTTGATGACCGGTTCATTGTTTATCTCTTTAGTGCCAGGAAATTGAAAGGTGGATTCTTAGAGGTAATTGGAGAGAAAAATGGCTACCGAGTAATGGGGAATTTCAATGCTGCTACGACTTTCGACCATCGTTGCCGAGAGCCTTCCCCAGACAAAAATTTCAACGACAGGTAAACTAGCTATTCTTCACCATTTTCTATTTATTTCTCTGAAGGATTCACCTCTAACTTACGAATGATGGCTACTCAAGGAAACCTAACTCTCACCAACACCCCAACTAAACGCTATGTGATAATTACAAAGCAAATAGAGAGCAAAATCAAGCAAGGTAATGTAATTAATTAATCTTTCATGCATTTTCACTTGTTTAGAATAAAAGCATTCACGAAAATTACCAGAAAATGAAATAAAGATAGATGATACCAAAAGAATTGTTCTTTGCTTGTTATTGATCTCTGGAAAAACGAGGATCCAACCTCTGTTACACTGCTCGGTCTTTTAATATGGAAATGTTGTTGTTTTTTTTTTTTGTTTCTTTCCCCTTGTTCTGCTATATAAAACAAAACAAGAAAATCTGGTTTCCCCCTTCTTCTTGTAATGGTCTCTGAAACTCGATCAATCATCCTCCCTTTCCTCTCTTTTTTTTTCATCTGTGATCCTCCTTTTCTCTATATCCTCCATAGTTTCTAGTGGTTAAAACCCCCTCAAAACTGACCACTCTCTATCTAGTGGTTAATTTTAACTACTAAAACTGACCCCAATTTCTCTCATCTTTAGCATATTATTGCTGTCCATCGGGTTTGAGATGGACCTCCATCTGGTTTGGGCTCATCTGGGCTCTCATTGCTTCGGGTTTTCCGACTTGGCCCCGGACAGAAACGAGCATCTACAGTTGCCCCTCTTTGTTCATTGTCATGTAACGAGAATAGAGAAAAGATCAAAAGATGGTCGAATTTGTCTGGTCATGAGAACTTCAAAAGATTAAACCACTCAATATTACTGTTACTTCAAGAGAAGTGATACTTGAAAAATCTTCAAATAACGGGTTTGCTCCCTTTTCTTTCAAGGAGTATAAGACTCGAACAATCTTTGGCAAACGTGTCTGCTCCCTATTCATTCAGGGAGTATAAGACTCAAACAATCTTCAACAAACGTGTCTGCTCCCTATTCGTTCAGGGAGTATAAGACTCGAATAATCTTCAACAAACGGGTCCGCTCCCTATTCCTTCAGAGAGTATAAGACTCGATTTTCAATAAACATGTCTGCTCCCTATTTATTCAGAGAGTATAGGACTCGAACAATCTTCATAAAACAGGTCTGCTCCCTATCCGTTCAGGGAGTATAGAACTCGAACAATCTTCATAAAACGGGTCCGCTCTCTATTCCTTCAGAGAGTATAGAACTCGAACAATCTTCAACAAACGGGTTCGCTCCCTCTTTCTCTAGGGAGTATGGAACTCGAACATATTCTTCTTACAGGTTTGCTCCCTCTTTCTCTAGGGAGTATGGAACTCGAACATTTTCTTCTTACAGGTTCGCTCCCTCTTTCTCTAGGGAGTATGAAACTCGAACATTTTCTTCTGCTTTACTACTTTCTTGTGAAGACTTCTTGATGATTTGCTTCATTACTCTCTCGTGAAGACTTAAGTTTGATTTTCTTCGAAAGTCGAACCTGAAAATCAAACATTATCAATCATTAATGTGTGCTTGAAAATTTGAAAATCATTATACTAAAAAATTTAGAATTTAAGAGAATCTTTTCGAATTCATTTCTCTTGTGAGAGCTTGTCTCGTCGCAACTAAATGTGAGAGTCTTCCTTGACTTGACTGTCATTTGAACCCCTCCCTTCCTGGGACATTGAATCGGTTAATAACTCATCGCGCGCGTTTCTTTTTCTTTGTACTCAAGAAATTTTGCTTTTTCTCCTACATCTGATAGTCTGATGGTTTGCTCCAACACTCTTCCGAGAAGGTTTAAAAAAGATATGCTTCACTACTCTTCGATGAAGGCTTAAGATGGTTTGCTTCACTACTCGTTAGTGAAGGCTCAAAATGGATTTGCTTCACTACTCTTTGGTGAAGACTTGGCTTTGCCCCAATCTTCTGTGTACAAGTCACTTTAATCGAGTGATTTCTCTTTTCATACGCGAACATCTCTGTTTTTCTTCTATATCTGATGGTTATCACTTTAGAGTAATGCTTCTTCTGTGGATTAGACCTCTCAATTCTTCAGGGTATGCCTCTTTAAACGTGATTTCTTGCGTTTGAGGTTTGAAATCTTCCTTTCGACTTATCGGGCTTCTGACATCATGCATATTCTCTTTTCACTGGAAGATCTGTCAAAACCATATGTTTATGCATGAAACACGAACACAAATGCAATTAAATATATTAGTGTAATGCATTTTCTTTTATGCAAATGATGTTCTCATGAATGCATAAATGCCGATTCCATCTTCATTTGACTTCAAAGTGGTGAACTTAGTCTTCTTATACTTGATCATTCCTTTCCAGGATCTGCTTTATATACCCGTGTAGCAACTCATAGTTTCCAACTTGCATTTTTGACGAGCCCTCTGATCTTCTTCTATCTCCTTGTCATCTTTATTATCTATCTTTATTTCAGAGAAAATGTTTTCTCTCTCAACTTCTTGCTATGGTCAGAAGCATGATTTTGTTGCCCCGTTTTTGGAGACTATGTACATGACTGCGCTAAACTCCACAAAGGTCAATGGGATAGTTGCATCTATTTTGCTTTAACTCATATCACAAGGAGGATTTATCCCAATTTTTCATGTCACCACTTCATTTTTCATTTTAACCTTGGAGTTGTGTATGACAACCTTCTTCTCGGATAATGGAAACAAAACATGATTGCAACATTGATTCAGCATCATATTTACTGGTTCGTAAATCATTTGTCAACACATTCATCTTTTCTTGTGGCTTCTGCCTATATCTTTTAACCAGAGAAGCTCTTTGCATAACGTCCAGAGTTTTTGTATGGGATTACAAGAATACCAAAACTCAATGAAGATTAAAGTGGGATATTTCGGCTCGCCAACATTGATGCATATGAAATCACCAGAATAATGCCACTATGATGGACAAATTGATCATATATGATAAACTCCACTGTCATTGTTTCACCATTTTCATTCTTCATACATTTTTATCCCCTTGTAACCATTTTTCAATTCAATGATCGTTCCATAGGTATTCATTGGCTTCCAAAGATGCCCCATAATAATACCTCTAGCTGGAACAAGCCTTCACTAATGCCGCAACATTATCTTATTCAGGTAAGAGCCTTCAAAATGCCCCAACACCTCAAATTATAAGGCTCATTTTCAATGCCATCTTGGTCTGAATCTTATCATCTCAACATGATGTGGGTTCAGTCGTGCCCCGACATTATCTCATACTGGTACGAGCCTTCAAAATGCCCAATCACCTCAATTTGTAAGGCTCATTCTTCATGACTCCTTGGTTCAAATCTTGTCATCTCAACATGATGTGGGTTTAGTCATGCCCCAATGTGGGTATTCATGGCTCATTTCGTACCAAAATCTTTTGACTTTGAATGCTCAAATTATCATGCCGCTACATAACAGTGTTGTCAAATAGCTTGAGGGCTTTTCTTCACGCTGTCATTGACACTTAAGAAATGATCAACCCTTCTAACGCAATGGCTTGCTTTTTATTATGAGCTGGGATATGTGTGCCCCTCTCTTCAAATAAAACGATCATCTTATTCTCGACTGGTCGCACATTTGCATCTATGCTATGCACTGGGATATATGCCCCTTTCCCATATGGTGATCATTTGCTTGACTGGTTACTGACAACGTCACAAAGGAGTGTTACAAGCTCCATTCCTCAGTCTTTCTGATCTCTCGGACTATTTGCTTTCAACACTATGGAATGCTTCATGTTCTGGCATCACTTATTCTTTCTTCAATGGAGGCAAAAAGAGCCTCGTCAGCCTCAAGAACCTTTCACATTTGAGACTATCCTGTTTGAAAATATTTTTCCCTTTTCTCTTATTTTAGGGATCAAAGAATGAAATAATTTTGTAAAACACTGCCCCTTAATTCAGGCTCACAATTGAATCAAATCATAAACAAGAGTTCACCAAATATCAAAAGAATCAATAGCTCTTTAATATTTTCAGGGTTATAGCTCTTTGACAAGTGTCAAAATTGAGGGGTTGGCTTCAGGTTGATTTCCTATTTTCTAAGGTTTCAACCACCGAAATATCATTTCCTTCTCAGTCATCGTGAATATTGCAACATGCCCTTTTTTTTTTGGCTTGGTATTTTAATCGGATGCGGACAAAATGACGCAACTAGCATAATCCATTACTAGACTTTCTAGAACACTTCCATTTCAGTTCTCTGCAATCTTTCATTTGTTCAAGCCTCGTAGACTCCTCTAACCAAGGCAGTGCAGAAATATCGATCTAAAAATGAAATTTCTGAGTGCACGTGTGAAATTGACTATAACAGGTGTTCCTTATCTCCCTTAGTCCATTTTTGCCGCAACTCCTTATTTATAAAATTGATTTATTTGCCATTGTATGGCTAGCTGAAATCAGCTTGATTGTAATTTGCCTTTATCGGGCTAGCTGAAGGATTCATCTCATCACAAAGTCTCTGACTTGACAATCACAGTGGAGGATACACCGAATTGCCAAGTATCCAATCAAGGTCATGATTTGAATATAATTTATTCATAAAGCCAGGGCTTTCGAGTTTCCTCTATAACCAATTGCTTTAGCGGAATAGCTCAGCTTTATTTTATATATACAATCATTTTTATCAGGGTAGCTGATTTCTATCCATAAAGCCGGGGCTTTTAACCAATTGCTCTAGAGGGACAGCTCAAGCTTTATTATATACATATAATATTATAATATGGGTATACGGATCCAATTTCTTAAGCTCGTCAAGAAGAACCTGTCATAGTCTAGGTGTTGTTGAAAGTCAGAAAATCTCATCATTAGAGTTCAATTCCCAAGCAACTGACCTAAACTAGACTCATATACTCGACTATTCCATCCGTAAAGATCATAATCGTCATTGAACGTCATCAACAAAAGTGTAATCTAGTCGGTTTTGTAACATCATACACAAAAGATGCCCTATGTTGTCCGCTCCTATACATACCTGAATACCAAGCCTATGGTTCATTCCATTGTGATAGAAGAAGGCTATATCGGTCCCTGCAATAAAAAGGTATGGTGTTCGATTGTATCTTCTGGGGATAAGGCCAAGGTCCTTGTTTTATCAGGTTTCAACTTTGCCATTTTGTCAAAAATTTATAACTCTAACCATTAAAGAGCTTTTAATTCAATTGATATTCAAAGAATTTCAAATCATGAATTTGATTCAATGATCACCATTCTAAAAGTAACATGAGTTCATTTAAATATCATTATAAAAAAAACTGAGAAATGATGAAAAATAAGTTCAAACATGATGTTGCAAATGGGAAATGCGATTGTGGTGGAGCACAACCTTCACTTGTTCAACCAAAAGGCCCTACTTTCCCTAGAATGGTGGGTGCCCCGTTGGATTAGGGTTTTTATCCGTATTCTCTCCCCATATCTCGATCATTTCTTGTGTCAGGACTCATTTATCAACGAGATTTTCTATCTCTTCCATCAACGGTATGCACTTGTCAGTGGGATGACCTAATGCCCCCATATGAAAATCACAAGCACTATTCGGGTCGTAGCCATAAGCGGATGGGCTAGTCTTCATTCTTAATGGCCTTGGAGTGAGGTACTGATTCTTTATTAAAGGGGATAACAAGTCAGAAATGGGCACTTGAAAAACCTTGAGGGTCGTATTTTCCCAAGACATCTTCTGCGGCCAGTCTCGGACTACCTCTCCTTTAACTTTCTTCTTGTTACTTCCCACTTCTATCTTCTTTTTTAGCATCAAAGAGGTCTCAAGAGTTGAGTCATTTATCTCTGTTTCACATATCTCGCTTTCCTTGATTTTATTTTTCTCCTTTTCAACACTCTCTTTGGCATGTACTTCACTTGTTTCAACCCCATCAACTTCATTCTGGCGTTTAATTTTTAACTGCTGAGCATCCACCTCTATAACTCCATGAGCCAAAAGATCTTGAACCTGTCACTTGAAGTTGCTACAATTCTCGATGGAGTGTCCTCGGGCTCCAGTATGATATTCACAAGTAACATCCTCATTATACCAACTCGGATAAGGGGGCAGCAAAGGCTTGGACAGACGTGGGACAATCAGTTGGGCTTGGAGCAACTTTGGATATATCTGGCTATATGAAAACTCTTTTGATCCCACTTTCTCCTTGCCGTTATTATGATCATATTGAAGACCTTGTGACTGACCACTGGAACATTCGCTTTGAAGGTTTAACGTTTGACCAACATCTTGGGAGAGACATTAATTTGCAAATCTCCCTTCATCGATAAGTTTGGAGCCTCCGGGGAGCTTAGGTTTTCCATTTTCAAAGCATAATAACCCTTCCGTGATGAAGTTTTGAACTTTAAATCTCAGTATCGTACAATCTTCTGTAGAGTGGCTAAACTCATGAGAATGATAACCGCATGATTTCTTGACACCTTGCCAGTCTCAACGCAAATAAGTATTGTACCTCGGAGGAAAAGGCTTTAGAAGCCCACTTTCAAAGAGAAAGGGTAACAAGTCTGAATATGAGATCGGAATCGGAACCATAGGTGTCCTCTTCTTTCTTTCTATTCTTTTTAGCCTTCCTTACTGACACTTGAACCTCCTCTATGCCTCTTTTCTTTGAGTCCGGTTCCACTTTCATATTAGAAGTTTCACCCTTAACTTCTGCTTTTCCCAGTATGATCTCCGTAGCATCTTCTGGAATCTTACTTAATTTTTGGAGTTGACTTGAATTACCACATCCCCTAACAGGTTCTTGATCAGTTGCTATCATCACATTGGCTGCACCACTAACATTCAGATTCTCACTCGAAGTCTTCATCTGTTCTTGATCATTTGCTATCATCACATTGGCTGCATCACTAACATTCAGATTCTCACCCGAAGTCTTCATATTTTCTTGTGTAATAGGGTCATCTGATGATTTATCCCCATATATCACTGTAATCATCATGCTCATCAACTTGGACATCTGTCCCCTGGATTCAACTTGGAACTTCCTTGCTTCATCAATCATTTCTTGTTGGGTCCTTATGAGCTGTTCTTGAATTCTCTCGATCTTACTAACTCGTGCTAAGATCTCATTCATTGTTGTCTATCTTTCCAGAAACACGTCTCAGGGTAACTTCAATTTAATTTCAGAGCTTCTGTCATAGTATCCTTCACAAGTTACTCACGTTTTCATGATTAATGCGTGTAAAAGTGCTTAAATTAAAGCGATGCGAATGCAAATGTGGATGCAAAATGCAAATGCAAAAGGTGTTAATCCCAAAAGTAACCACTATAGAACAACCTTCATTTAGACAACAAGATTTCATTACACCATGTAATCAAAATACAATTGTGATTCTTCATTTTCTTGAACCGTACTCTTCATGGAATCCGACATTGCATCTCCAAAATGGTCGGCGTATTTTATCACATTTGATGAAATCGGTTGTTCTTGAATTGAATCTTGGGATCTTCACCTCCACTTTTAATGGAAAGTGTTCTTCACGTCTTTGTGAAGGGTCTTCTCGTCCTTGGCATTACTGCATCTATCTCCTGAGGGAACATCTTCAGGATGTCTTTCTTTGTGGATCTGTCTTCAATCAGTTTCAAATTTCTTCATTCATCGGATGTCATTCTTCATGAATCGTTCTTCAGTCAGGTTCAAATTTCTTCATTCATCGGATGCCATTCTTCATGAATCATTCTTCAGTCAGGTTCAAATTTCTTTATTCATCGGATTTCATTCTTCATGAATCATCTGAACGCCTCTGGATCTCCCGATTTTGATTACATGGTTAAGAATTTCTTGTCTCATTATGATCGGCCTTCTTATTAGTAAATCACTTGCGAATTAACACCTTTGGATGACATGAAGATGCAAATGCAATAAATCTCAAAAATAAAATAGACATAAAACAAAAATGGGTTAGTACTCATAAGATAAACAACAAGATAGTAAGTACCGCAAACTTCAAATAAAACCTACCCTCACATGCTGACTACCCAATCATGCTTAGTAGATCCTACCCAACATGATTTATACCCCCATGTTTTTGTTATTTGCAAACAATCCTAACCGCATGATATCTAATTCGCATGCTTGTTCGAGAAAATAAACCTAACCGCATGATATCTAGTTCACATGCATTTATTCGAAAAACGAAAATAAATGACTCAAAAAAACTTTTCCTTGTGTACCCTCCTCACGGGATTCTTAAGGTTCGGGTTTAGTTCAACCTAAGTTTAGGCTCTATGTTCACTATATGCTGGGTTCGGTTCTAAAGTAATAGGTTCTCGAATTGTCCTTGTCAGTGCCCCTTAGGCTGCCAAACCCTCAATCCTGGCCCATCATAGGCTTTAGGGGATCGAGTTCAATTTCGAGGGAACACACCTCCTTATGTCCATGCGGAGGTGATTACCATCACGAGGACCATAAGGCGTGAGCTCCAGGAGCGATCCACTATCCCATGCGGAGGTGAAAACCACACGAGGGCATAGTCTCTCACTCCTACTTAAATTGGACGGAGCGGGGTTTTAGCTCATGTCATGAAAATGCAACTGTGCAGTGTGTGAGGAAAAGCGAAAAAACACATAATAAAAGCACTTAAAAATCAATTTTCAATTCACAAATAATCTGAAACCATTAGCAAACATATCAGTACAACTATTTAATTGTCAATCGAATTAAATTAAAGAAATCAAAATACAAACAAACAAAAATTATTAAAAACCAAACAATGGATCAAAAATCAAATTAAAACGAATTTGTAATTTTCAATTGCAAAGACAATTAATTAATCGACTATCGGCTTGACTCTCTAAAAAGGTCTCCAGCGGAGTCGCCAAGCTGTCGAAACGATTTTTCTTGAAAGGTGAGATTTTCAAAACCACATTAATTCTAAATTATCTCATTTTAATTTAAAAAACAAATGCGATTTAAAAGACCTCTCGTTTCGAAAAATTTTGAATTTCCTTTACGATAAAAAAAAATACAGTTCAAAGAGTCGCCACCAATCTTTGGTTAGGGTGTGATTGGGCACCCAAAATTGTTTGTTATTTTAAATAAAAATTAATTTTATTAAAACAACAAATTAAGGTCTGCGTTACCAAAATCCGAGTTCGGGAGTCAGTTACGTGCAGAGAGCATAAGTGAGGAATCTACACCCAAATAATCTAACAAAATTATAACTAAAACTAAAAACTGGAAAATCACTAAATTAGGACAAACACAAAAGGTTAGTTTTGAAAACAGTCCTAAAGGTGACTAAAATGTAAAACAAGCTTAAACCTATAAGGACCATATACTGAATTTATCCTAAAGTTTGAGTGGCCACAAGTTAATTTACTCAAAAAATAAAGCCTAAATAAACTAAACCTAAACTAAAAAAACCAAATTACGTGGAACATGCGCCCAGCAGCTTCCTCTTCTTTCGTTCCACTTTTCGTCTCTCCAAACCCACACAGCGCCGCTCACCGAGCCTCTCTACTCCTCACAGCCATCGCATTGGCCACCGCCTCGGTGGTCATTCTCCACTCGACTGCCACCACTCAAGAAGGGAAATGCCTAAGCTAGCAAACATGAACCGAGACCCTTGATTTCTTATCTGTTTACTCTTCTTCCTCGAACTCGGTCAAGCAAACAGAGCACTCGGTTCCATCGACGATACCATCGCCTTTCATATACTTGAAAACAGCGATCGAATCAATGACAGACGGCTGTAAACCGACAGTGTTGATGTACCATACGTGATGATCAACGACCACCGGACCATGATCTTCATCGAGGAATTCGTTGTGAGTCTCGATCGTCGACTCACGCCGTGGATTTGATCGTCTAGAAGCACCGGACCACCGTTTATATGAGTGCACTCATTTGGGAATGACTTCTCTGAAACTAGTGCACTCATTTGGGAAATAAAGAATCGAGCCAAATCGTTTCATGCATGTGAGTTCCGAGCAATTCCCCGTTCAGTGAATTCGACGGCTCATATCCTCGCTGCTGACTCATCGTATGATATGTCCGACCGCTTCTGGGTTGAAGAATCTCCGTACAGTGTTGAAGTGCAGGCGTCAGAGGATCGCAGATGGATAGTTCCGCCTTGATAGCTGTCGCCTGTGGATATTCCGTGTTCATGCAGGTTCAAGTTTGTTTTCCCCTTGCTGATGACCGGTTCATTGTTTATCTCTTTAGTGCCAGGAAATTGAAAGGTGGATTCTTAGAGGCAATTGGAGAGAAAAATGGCTACCGAGTAATGGGGAATTTCAATGCTGCTACGACTTTCGACCATCGTTGCCGAGAGCCTTCCCCAGACAAAAATTTCAACGACAGGTAAACTAGCTATTTCTTCACCATTTTCTATTTATTTCTCTGAAGGATTCACCTCTAACTTACGAATGATGGCTACTCAAGGAAACCTAACTCTCACCAACACCCCAACTAAACGCTATGTGATAATTACAAAGCAAATAGAGAGCAAAATCAAGCAAGGTAATGTAATTAATTAATCTTTCATGCATTTTCACTTGTTTAGAATAAAAGCATTCACGGAAATTACCAGAAAATGAAATAAAGATAGATGATACCAAAAGAATTGTTCCTTGCTTGTTATTGATCTCTGGAAAAACGAGGATCCAACCTCTGTTACACTGCTCGGTCTTTTAATATGGAAATGTTGTTGTTGTTTTTTGTTTCTTTCCCCTTGTTCTGCTATGTAAAACAAAACAAGAAAATCTGGTTTCCCCCTTCTTCTTGTAATGGTCTCTGAAACTCGATCAATCCTCCTCCCTTTCCTCTTTTCTTTTTCTTTTTCATCTGTGATCCTCCTTTTCTCTATATCCTCCATGGTTGATAGTTTCTAGTGGTTAAAACCCCCTCAAAACTGACCACTCTCTATCTAGTGGTTAATTTTAACTGCTAAAACTGACCCCAATTTCTCTCATCTTTAGCATACTGCTGCTGTCCATCGGGTTTGAGATGGACCTCCATCTGGTTTGGGCTCATCTGGGCTCTCATTGCTTCGGGTTTTCCGACTTGGCCCCGGACAGAAACGAGCATCTACACACGATACCTCTCCACTTGATCGTCACTATTTCGCTTAATTTTGAAGACTCATTTGTTACCAATTGACTTCTTTCCTTGTGGTAGTTGCACAAGATCCCATGTATTATTTTTATGAAGGGCTTCAATTTCTTCTTGCATCGCCATAATCCACAGTGAAGCATATGAGCTGTTTATTGCCTCATGGAATGTTGATGGCTCACCGTCCTCTATTAAAAGGCAGCATGCCATATTTCCTTCTATAACATAATCTGAGTGCCAATTGGGACGTCTTCTCACACGATCTGATTGACGAGTTATTTGAGCTTCAGAACTCTCTGGTTCTTGTTCATCGTGTGTTGGTTCTGCTTCAGAAGAATCTCCTTGTTCAAACTCCTTTTCCACATGTATCTATGTAGTCTCTGACTTTTCAGCGTTATCATCGTCTTCTTTTCTTTGTAGCTTATCTTCTACAAAGATAACATCCCTGCTGATGATCACTTTGTGGGCAATGGGATCTCACAAGCGAAACCCCTTTACACCATCAGCATACCCCAAGAATTTGCATTTCCTGGATTTTGGATCCAACTTTGAAATTTCTTGGGAGTTGTACATCACGTACACTATACTTCCAAATACATGGAGGTTTGAATAATCAGCTGGTTTACTAGTCCACATCTCCATTGGTGTCTTCAGCTCTATTGCAGTTGATGGAGCTCGATTCACCAAATAACAGGTAGTATTGACTGCTTCTGCCCAGAATGATTTTTCTAGGCCTGCATTCCTCAACATTACTCTTGTTCTTTCTAACAAGGTTATGTTCATCCGCTCTGCCACTCCATTTTGTTGAAGAGTTTTCGCCACTGTGAACTATCTTTTGATGCCTTATTTCCTGCAAAAGTCATCAAATTCTTCGCTTGTGTATTCTCCTCCATTATCTTTTTTGAAACACTTGGTCTTATTTCCATAATCAAGTTCCACCGGTGCTTGTCATACGTCAGAGTGAACCAATTCTAGAACACTTTTGCCTATAGAATTTGATGTGTTGAATTTCAACCGGTGCTGCTTACTTGTTATGCAATGTTCACACAAAGGAAGTGATACCTTTGTTAAGCCTGGAAGTAGCTTTTGCCCCACAAGGACTTTCATTCCTTGTTCTGACATGTGTCCAAGTTTTTGATGTCATAACATTGCAGAATCTGAACTACATGAGGCAACAGAGGCTTTTGCTTCTAGCACAGTCTCTCCCTTCAACATGTACAAGTTTGTTGTTATCTTTTCGCCTTTCAGCACCACAAGCGCTCCACGGAACACCTTCATGATTCCTTTCCGTGTTTCAATCTTGCTTGCATTATTATCCAACAACCCGTAGAATAATAAATTTTTCTTCATGCCTTTCACGTGCCGCACATCTCGAACAACTTTAATTGTTCCATCATACATCTTCAATTTGATGGTTCCCACACCAACGATCTCTAAGGCATGATCATTGCAACTATACAAAGATCCTCCTGAGATAGATTTATAATGATGGAACCATTCTCTTCTCGAAGTCATGTGATATGTTGCTCCCGAATCAATGAGTCATATATCTGCATATCTCTTTCTACCTTCCACGGTGGTTGACGCTTCACAGCATAGATCATCTCCATCATCTGAAGTGTTTGCGGTATTACCTTGTGGATTGAAGTTTTTATTTAGACTCCAACAATCATTTTTCAAGTGATCATTCTTTCCACAGTTATAATACTTTAAATTCTTCTTGCTTCTCGACTTTGATCTACAATGTTTTTGACTGCTACTTTGGTTAGATTTCGTTGATCCCCCTCTCATCGTTGTCAACGCTTCTGCTTGTTGCAGATTTACTTGTCTGTCTTCCTTGTTCTTGCGCCGATTTTCTTCTTGGAGAACAACAGCTGCAACGTCATCGAAGACTAGACTGGTGACATTACTGTTTGTCAAGTTGATGATGAGTTGATCATACGAATCAGATAGACTTTGAAGTAGAAGTTCAGCACGTTCTTGTTCTCTTATTGTACATCTTAAGGATGTAAGCTGAGAAAATAACGTGTTTAGTGTATTTAAGTGCTCCATCACTGAAGTAGATTATGGCATACGGAGAGTGTATAATTTTCTCTTAAGGAAAATTTTATTGTGCAGCGATGTGGCCTCGTACAGTTTGGTGAGATGATATCATATCTCCTTAGTTGTCTTCTTCTCCTCGATGATTGACAATACTTCATCTGCTAATGCTAGATGAAAGTTTGCCATAGTATTCTCATCTATTTCGATCCATTTGTTGTCATCTGTAAAATCTACGGGCCTTTCACTCTGGTAGACAACCGTCTTTCCTCAGAATGTACTTCATCTTCAATTTCCACAATGAGAAATTTCTCCCATTGAATTTTTCAATATCAAATTTTGTTGCCATAGCTTCTATTACGGATAGCTCCCACTATTTCACTATCGTGAATAGTTCTCTGAAACCTTCAAAGAATGGGTAATACATTCTTACTTTCTTATGTTGGAGGATCCACCTTTTGGTGGCAACCACAAAGATAATAAACAGATATTACACACTCAAATCTGGCTCTGATACCAATTGTTGCGGAAGACGGCTATCGGATAGAGCAAAATCGCAACTGATAATTTGATAAAATAAAAATAAAGATAAAAGAGACAAAATTTAGGTGAAAACCCCCTAAATAATATAGGGTAAAAACCACGGGCAACGGTAGAAGAATTTCACTACGAGAAAATAGGAATTACAACTTCTCTCGATCTACCAAAGAGAAAACAATGATAATTATCTCTTGATAAAAATGAGAAAACAACTCCCAATAAACTCTCTAAATTCTCTAGTATTGGAAAAAAGCTAGAATGCTTTGGGATGGTTTTGAAGCTAAATGAGCTAGGGTATTTATATTTGAAGCTTAAGGACTAATCTTATAAATACCATAAAGTACAATGACTAAATTGTGTAATTTACCCTTTAGCAAAATTCAACAAATACTGCTAATTTTTGGTGCCATTAATTTTGCACTGAAAGCACCCATTTGCACCAAAGTGGCCAGCCACTTTTTCTGACTTTTCAACAGGATTTAACCCCAAATGAATGGGCAAATAATTTTGTTGATTTCCAAGCAAATCCCATGAGGGAGTCTGGCTGTCTGCATGAAGCAGATATGAATAGCTGCAAGGACAAAATTGACGAGAGTGATGCACTCGATCATGGAGAGGGTACGAACTGCTCAACCATTCAAATAAGCTCATATTTTATCCAATATAAACTCATAATGGGAGCGGCGGAGACGACCATAAATGACAAGAACCCTTAAATATTTCCCCAAAGAATCTACTAACTGATAGCCAAGGAAGGAAACAATAAAGGCTTAGAGATTCAGGTTCGTGTTAGGGGAAAAGTAGATTTGAGTATTTTGACTGTTAACTTTGTGCCTAGAGAAGTGCCTGAACTCGAATAAAGATGAAGTAATGAGGTGAGCTTGATTAAGATTCGCCTTACAATAGAGGATGAGATCATCGATAAAAAATATATGAGACACAGACAAACCATTGCAAACTAAAGAAAAAGGCTTTTAGAAACCCTCAAAAGCAAGGGGATAGATATAGTGGCCAAGCCTCTCCATGGCGACCACGAAGAGGTATAGGGAGAGAGGATCACCTCGGCGAATGCCACGCTCGGGGGTAAACGAGTCATTCCCCTGAATTTGCATGGAAGAGGTAGAAATACAACGCATAATGGTCTAAGATATCTGAGGGGGGAAGTTGCATCAATGAAAGTGTCGTGAATGAAGTTTCATTTAACTCTGTCGAAAGCTTTCTCTAAGTCAACTTTAATAGCCATCAATCCTTGTTTAGTTTTTTTTTTTTTTTTTTTGCATAGAGTGGATAATTTCTTGATTCCAATCCCTATAGAAATGATAATTTAAACTTTCTTTTTTATATTTAAGACTATCATGATTCAAATCCAGTTATTGTATATAAGAAGAGAAGTTTATTACTTAATACATTTTAACCATAATATTTCTTGTCTCAAACACCCTATTGACCATAAAAAAAATTAAATGTATTATATATATATTTTTTAAATAAGATGGACAACATTTTCTAACGAGACATTTTAATTTATTATAGCAAAATCTTCAACATAGTATGCCAATAAAATATTAAATAAAGAATAAAAACCAAATCAAATGGCGCTCGTTTGTGAAACTCTCTCAGCGCACATTAGCGGTACTAATGGGATCTGAGGATTTCACTGTTTTTCGGCGTCGATTTCATTTTCCCTTCAGTCATCTCTCCATTATCTTCTATCTTCCCTCTCTGTTTGTTTGTAGATGGATTGGCGTGAACTGTTTCAATGTTCCTCAAATCACCAGCTTCAATACTTTTCCCCTAATGAGAGAAATAGAACCCCGTTGGTTCACCCACCGCCAGAAGTATTCGAGGGATGAATCTCTGAGTGGAAGTACTCTCTTGTGGGGAAATTTCTGGGATCCGCTCCAAATTTCTCTTCGCTCCAAAGGATTATTGATGGCTTATGGAAGAATCCCCTGAAAGGTTCCAATATCCAGGTCAGTTACGCAGGTCCCAACCTTTACTTGTTTTCCTTTGAATCTGATACTGCTCGTGATTGGGTAATGGAGAACGGGCCTTGGCACTTTTATAATAAACCTTTAATCTTGAGAAAATGGGAACCAAATATGCAAAAACTTCACTTTGATTTATCCAGAATCCCGATTTGGGTTCATTTGTTCAACGTTCCTTTAGAACTGTTTTCTAATGAAGGATTGAGTTACATTGCTAGTGCAATAGGTTATCCTCTGTCAATGGACTCTATCACTGCTTCTAAGACTAGATTGGAATATGCAAAGGTCTGTGTTGAAGTAGGTGTTTCTGAAGTAATTCCTAAATCTATTGATGTTATGCTAAATAATGGTCTGCATTCTACTATTACTGTCGAAATCCCTTGGCTTCCACCAAGCTGTAAATCTTGCAACACTTTTGGCCACAACACTAAAAGTTGTAAGGTTAACCCTTCTCCCTCTCTTACTGCTCAAGTTTGGAGGAAAAGGGATCCCTTAGCCTCTACAACGCATGCCCCAGTAAACACCTGTATTGATTTCGCAGATAGCTCTAAAATTACCGAGAATGTTAGTGCTCAGGTATCCTCCACAAAGGACTCTGGACCTGGAACTGGAACTCCTCATGGTTCTGAACCCTCTCAACCTGAAAAAAGATATCCTTTCCGAGAGTGCATCTATACTATCTCCAAATTGCCCTCTTCTAGAACCTGAAATTGAAACTGCTGATCTTAATCCTTCAGAGATAGTAATTTGTGAACAAAAGTCTTCATCCCCTTCTAAAAGGGGTCGGGGTAGACCTCCTAAGTCTAAAACCAAAAATACTTTAGCAGGTTCTTCGAATAGATTTGAGATCTTAAAATCTTTTGAAGAGGCTCATCCCGAGTCCGAGATGCTGGGGAAAAAACCAAGAGCTGCAGCTTTAGGGGTTGCAGAATTGATCAAAGATTTAAAAGCTAAAAAGAAATCAGACCTTGAGAAAGCTAAAAGTGCTCCAGTAGGAAGTAAAAGGGGGGATTCTGTCTCCTCTCCTCAATCCAGATGATTATTTCATTTTGGAACGTAAGAGGATTAAACAATCCTCTTAAACAATGTAAGGTCCTTAGGAGAGCCTCTCTCAATAACATTGATTTTCTGTGCTTACGGGAAACTCGTGTCAAAATGGATAATTCTGCTGTTATTCTTGCTTCCAGATTTGATAGTTGGAATTTCATAGGCAACTATGATTATGCTGCTAATGGTAGAATTTGGTTACTTTGGAGGAAGGGTCTTGACTTATCTGTTTGTCACATTTCTGACCAAAGTATCACTGTTAAATGCTTCTTCAAGAACATTCTTTTTCTGTTTACTGGGATCTATGGCCACAATGATGGAATTGCTAGACGTAGCCTTTGGCAAGACCTTAGACTTATTGAATCCAGATTTCCTGACTTCCCTTGGATCTTGGGAGGTGACTATAATGTCACTATGCACCCTAATGAAACTTCTAACTTTGAGCTTCTGGGTCCTTTTACTTCCTCTGACATGATCGATTTCCAAGAACTTTCCCAAGATCTTCAACTTCAAGATCATCCGTATTTTGGCCCTACTTTCTCTTGGAGCAACAAACAAAGCGAAAACTTTCTTGCTAAAAAGCTCGACAGAGTGCTCATTAACTCCCAGTGGTTTGAATCTTTTTCAAACTCATTTGTGGAATTCCTTGCCCCAGGACCTTCTGACCATTGTATGGCTATGGTCTCCCTCAACAAAGAAATCCAAATGAACAAACCTAAGCCTTTCAAATTCAACTGTTAGACCCTTAACCAAAGATTTTTAGATACAATTAGGCACTCTTGGCACCAAACTTGTTTTGGAAATCCTATGAAGAGACTTTTCTTCAAGCTTAAAAGACTTAAAGTCTGCCTGAGAAATTTTAACAAGGATTTCTTTAGTGACATCTCTTCTTGAGTAAAAATTAAAAAGGAAGAAGTTGAGAAACAACTGATTATTTCTCTTAAAGGTATAGAGCCTATCGAAAAAGAACTCGAACTGCAAAGGGAGCTTAATTCTCTTGAGGAAGCCGAGTCAATGTTTCTTCAACAAAAAGCTAAATCTCATTGGTTGAAAGAGGAGGACAAATGTTCCAAATTCTTTTATTCTGTCATAGCTACTAAGAACAAACGTGATACTATAAGAGTCTTAGTCGATCACCAAGGCAGAAGGTTGGAATCTTTTGATGAAATGTCTTCTGAAGTTATCAATTTCTTCACTAAACTTTTGGGTTCCTCTGACCCAGAAGTTAAAGATTGTTCTGTCCCTCTGCTTAAAGGTCTGCTCTATCCTCTTCCTTCCCTTGACCACTTCGAGGGGCTCACTAAGAATGTCTCTGTTGAGGAAATTAAAGAAGCTCTTTTTTATAAGGGCAATGATAAAGCTCCCGGTCCTGATGGTTATACTCCTCTTTTCTTTAAGAAATCTTGGACTGTTATTAAAGAAGATGTGATCGAAGCCATTAACTATTTCTTTCAAGAATCTTACATATTCTCTGGTTTCAATGCAACAACTATAGCTCTTGTTCCTAAAATCCCAAACCCTTGCAAAGTCTCAGATTTCCGCCCTATTTCCTGTTGTTATGTTATATACAAGACCATTACTAAAATCATTGTGAAGAGGATTTCCCATTTAATGCCTATGTTTATTTCTCCTAATCAAACTGCTTTTGTCAAAGGGAGGAGCATTGTTGATAACACTCTCCTAGCTCAAGAAATTGTGAAAGGCTATATGAGAAAGAATATTTCTCCTCGGTGTGCTCTTAAAATTGACCTTCAAAAAGCTTTTGATTCTATTCACTGGGGCATCATTCCTATCATCCTCAATGCCTTAGAGATGCCAAGTATTCTCATTGAATGGATTTCTGTCTGCTACACTAATGCCTCCTACTCCATCGCATTTAATGGTAGTTTGGTTGGCTATTTCAAAGGAGCTAAGGGTCTTAGACAGGGAGACCCTTTATCTCCTCTGTTGTTTGTTCTGGTCATGAATGTGTTATCCAATCTCCTTAATAAAGCATCTGACAGAGGAATTTTTAGCTTCCATCCCAAGTGCAAGAAAATAGGCCTCACTCACCTTACTTTTGCCGATGACCTCTTAATTTTCTGCAAAGGTAACCTTGATTCTGTCATGGGTGTTGTTTCTGTTCTGGATTATTTCTATGAGCTTTCTGGGCTTAAACTTAATGCTCTCAAGTGTGAGATCTTCACGGCTGGCATCTCTGTTCCCTCTATTCAAAATCTCATTAATTCTTCTGGTTTTCATCATGGGAGTCTGCCTGTAAGATACTTAGGTATCCCCTTGGTCACCAGGAAGCTCTCTATTAAAGACTGCCAGCCTCTTATTGACAAGATTCAAGCCAAACTTCACAAATGGTCTAGGATTAAACTAAGTTACGCGGGTAGGCTTGAACTTATTAAATCCGTCCTCTTCAGTGTTGCTAATTACTGGTGTAGACAACTTGTGCTGCCTCAATCCATTATCAACAAAATTGAGCAAGTGTGTTCTAGATATTTTTGGAAAGGGTCGGATATTCCAGCTACTGGTGCTCGGGTTAGTTGGGACACGATCTGCACTCCTAAGTCTGAAGGAGGTTTAGGCCTTAAAGACATTAAAACCTGGAATAGAGTGTGCTTGATCCTCCTTATCAAGAAAATCCTTGCAGGGGATGGCTCCCTATGGGTCGCATGGATACAATGTTATATTATAAAGCATTCTAACTTTTGGTTCATGGATGAACGTTCTTCTTGCAGCTGGAGTCTAAGGAAAATTTTGAAGCTTCGAAGTATCGCTTATCCTCTTCTAATTACAGGAGTTACTAGTTCTAAGAATATTTGGGAGCAGGTTCGTAGGAAAGAAAGCAGGGTTCATTGGCAGAAAATCACTTGGTTTCCCCTTCACATACCAAAACACAGCCTCATCTCATGGATGGCTATTCTGGATCGTCTCCCCACTAAAGAAAGGCTGCTCAGGTTCGGCTTAATCACTAATGACATGTGCATCTTTTGCTCTGAAGGTAGTGAGACTAGAAACCATCTTTTTGCTGAATGCAAAGTTTCTTCTTCAATCTGGAATTCCATTCTTCTGCTGTTAGGCATCAGTAAACCTCCATTCTCTTGGTCCAGTCTTATGGTTTGGGCGACAGCGACATGGAAGGGAAAATCTTTAATTACTGTCATTCTTAAACTGTCGTGGTGTGCATTCATTTACACCATTTGGGAAGAAAGGAATCGTAGGACTTTCAGAGGCATTAGCAGATCAGAGGATGATATAGTTCAATCTATTAAACAAACTATAGGTCTTTATCTAAGCAATAGATCTATCAATAGATTAGATAACACTAATTTATTTCTTTGTAATCAATGGGGTATAGCTTGATTTTGGTGTATAGGTTCCCCTTATTTTGTTCCTTTCATTGGATTGTTTTGTAACAGGTTTCTGCTTTCTTGGATAATAAAACTTACTTATCCAAAAAAAAAATATTAAATAAAAGTAATAATGTTTCATGTTTCTTATAATTGATCAAGTATATATTTTTTTAAGTGGAGTCCGAGTATTTTTTAGCCTTTATTATAGACAACGTATATCAATATATCATACAAATATAATTGTTTAAATTTAAAAACTCTAGAAAGAATAACACTTCATTCTACTACATAGTATTAAATGAGTTCAACCTTTCCTAACAGTTTAAATATATTAGAATAAATTAAATAATATATAAAAATAAGTTAAGAAAAAATTCTTTCAAATTCGATAAATTTAGGGGATTTTTAGTCAACATTTGATCACCTAAGCGAGCCAGTTGCTTCCGCCATGACCGTGGGGGAAAATTAGAGTCCGTAGATGAAGGCAGAAAATGAGAATGGAACGGCCAAAGATCTAACAAAATCATATTTGAGGTGAATTTACACATTCGCCTTCTTTAAAACGAAGATTGCGGGTACGTTAACCGCATTATTCTGCGAAGCTCAACGGTCCGTTAAAACTGCAAAAGAAAGTGAGAATCGCTTTATAATTTTGAATTCAGATTTTTTGTTTGTTTCATCTGTATATGTTTCTAGAATCTTTTTCGGTATTAATTTGATCGGATTTGGATGCTCAGATCTTCAATTTCGGGTTCTCTTTAAAGTAAACTTCTCAAAATTTTCACCTAATTTTGCTTTTAATTATTTCTGAATCTGTCATTTTGCTGCATGAGCATGCATCCGAATTTGAAATTCTATTCCCCAATTATGTGATTCTTTCCAAAAATAAAAAATAAAATTGTGCTTTACAGTTCAATCCAACATTTGCATATTGAGTTTCTCAATTTGAAGTTCAATCCAACATTTTGCGTTTATTGATTTTTGTATTCGGCTTCGTATGAAACAGGCGATAGAAAATGGCAGATGGAGAAGATATTCAGCCACTTGTTTGTGACAATGGGACTGGAATGGTGAAGGTAAACATTCATCAGATATCCGTTTCACTGTATTACTTGCCAATTATATTTCTTTAAATGTGTTCTGATTATTTTTTGAGAATTGATTTTATTGATTGGTGATTTGGATTGTTGCTGATAGATGTATAAAATTTTCAGGCCGGGTTTGCTGGAGATGATGCTCCAAGAGCAGTGTTCCCCAGCATAGTTGGTCGACCCGACATACCGGTGTGATGGTTGGCATGGGCCAAAAGGATGCTTATGTGGGAGACGAAGCTCAATCCAAAAGAGGTATTTTGACCTTGAAGTACCCAATTGAGCATGGTATTGTTAACAATTGGGATGATATGGAGAAAATCTGGCATCATACTTTCTATAACGAGCTCCGAGTTGCCCCCGAGGAACATCCAATTCTCCTTACGGAAGCCCCTCTTAACCCCAAGGCTAATCGTGAGAAAATGACTCAAATTATGTTCGAAACATTCAATGCCCCCGCGATGTATGTCGCTATCCAGGCTGTTCTTTCCTTGTATGCCAGCGGTCGTACAACAGGTTAGCACATTGGTTTGGTCACAGTCCTAGCACCGACATCTTCAGTCATATAAACGTCACTTTATTTATTTTTATATGACAAAAAGGAAAGATTCACTATTAGAAAAGATGATACGAAAGAGAAAAAAAAGGTGAAATGAGTAAATTTTGCTGGTTGAGACCATAAATTACGTGCTAAGTTAGGTTGACATAATTATTTTTCGGTATTGTAAATATTATGTTTCACTTTACTTTTGAACCTAACATGCAAGGTTAATGTATAGGTATTGTTTTGGACTCTGGTGATGGTGTGAGCCACACAGTTCCTATCTACGAAGGCTATGCTCTCCCACATGCCATCTTGCGTCTCGACCTAGCCGGTCGTGATCTTACTGATGCCCTCATGAAAATCTTAACGGAACGTGGGTATTCCTTCACCACGACCGCTGAGCGTGAAATCGTGCGGGACATAAAAGAGAAGCTTGCTTACATTGCTCTTGACTTTGAACAAGAGCTTGAGACATCGAAAACCAGCTCCTCTGTGGAGAAAAACTACGAGCTACCAGATGGACAGGTTATTACAATCGGGGCTGAACGGTTCCGCTGTCCCGAAGTCCTCTTCCAGCCATCCATGATTGGGATGGAAGCTGCTGGCATTCATGAAACCACATACAACTCCATCATGAAGTGTGACGTGGATATCCGAAAGGATCTGTATGGAAATATTGTCCTCAGTGGTGGCACCACTATGTTCCCTGGAATTGCCGACAGGATGAGCAAGGAAATCACGGCACTAGCTCCAAGCAGCATGAAGATTAAAGTGGTTGCACCACCGGAGAGGAAGTACAGCGTTTGGATTGGAGGCTCCATTTTGGCATCTCTCAGTACCTTCCAGCAGGTATTATCTTTTCATTTTACTTCAAAGTATTCATGATTGCGACTAATTTCTAATGCACACACGAACATGAGAACATGAATGTAATTCTTTGATGAGTTGGCGTTCATGGCTGAGAATTTATCAGAACTTACAGAACGAAAAGAAGTACGAAGGCGGCAGACTAGGGTTAGGTTAAGAGTATAACAACCAAGAAAAAAAAAACAATGGTTTGTGTAATTCCCATGTGGATGTGGATTGCAAACCCATGCGCATCCATGATTCTTAATCCAGATCCAAGTAATATTGGGTATTTTATTTGCAGATGTGGATTGCAAAGGCAGAGTATGATGAGTCTGGCCCTTCAATTGTCCACAGGAAATGCTTCTAGTTATGCAAACAACAAGAGATTGGGCGGTGAGAGATCGACAGTGCACATTTTGGCATCAAGGCAGTGCTAATAAACCAACAAGGTTGCTGTTTTACCAAATCATTTTCCCCCTTTCGGTTGTTTTTTTCCCTGTTGATTAAAAATATTAATTTTGAATTTGTTAGTTGGATTTTTATCAATTGAATTCGAATCACTTTAGATTCGAATATTTTTATATCCAAAGTATTAATTTGATTATTAATCAATTTTGTATTGAAATTTGAATTATATAGAATGAATTTTTAAGTTTAAATAAACATTTGTAGATATAATGTCGACAGACCCCATTTATTCTGCTCTAGAACAAACATCTTTGTCTCAGAGACTCGTGGTATTAAAGATGACAACTATAATATCATCTTTGAAAAGAGATTTAGAAAATTTTCTTAAGTTCTATTTAGAAAAAAAAGCTTTCTTAAGATTGTTATATAATAAATTATCTTATGTAAAAAGGTTATTTGTAATTTTATCTTTCTTTACGTTAAAATTTAAGATTTAATTTTTATTTAAATTTAATATTATTAAGTTTTCTTTGTTTATATTATTAAGTTTAAATTAATAATGTTATTAGATGCCATTTTAAAATGAATAAGAATTTCTTAATCCATTTAATAATAATAGAATCTCATGTAACCAAAAAAAATAGAATAATAATAGAATCTCAATGACGTAGTCTAAAAATATTTGTACCTTTCATATACTGATGTTAAATCCAGCGTAGTTAGAATGTAAATTACCCATGATTTCTTTTGCATTGTCTTTAATTTATTGAAAATATCTTATATATTATATTTATTCATAATTATTTTAGTCATTGATAATTTATACATATTCTAAAATTTTTAAAAAAAATAATACTCATTTAATCAGTAAAATCGCTTGATAGATTCATTCGATAAATATTAAATTGAGTGACCTTTAGTTCAAAGAAATGTTAGGTATCACACTTTAAAGTAATTAATTAATGCTCTCCCATCCAAACTACCATGATGCGCATTTATTTCTATAAATATATAACATGTCGACATTATTGGCATTTCCAAAATACAAAGCTAGAAAGATTACCCAGGTACGTAACGCATGCAACATATTTAAAGCTGGTTTCTAAATCAAAACATACTTTTTTTTTTAATGAGAAAATAACCTCAGTTATCGAAAATGTCTTATAATATACGATTTTAACCAACTTTTTTTGGATTTGTCAAAATGACCAACAAAATCGCAACACGAACTCTAATTTTTTAACTCAGAGAATTTTCTTTAAAAAGATAGTATCCGCGCGGACGTGTCGAAGACACGTATTACCACGACCACGAGACGGCGGCGACGGCGGTGCGTAAGAGCACCCTTGTTCTCTCCCACTCAACAAGGAAGTGGGAAATCAAAGCCTTAAATACACATTCTCAATAGTGTTTCCAATACTATGTGAGATTGAGCATTGCCAACACTTGGGAATCTTTTACACTATCGCAACACATTCTTTATTGTTTCAAACTAAGATCTTACAAATGGCTTGGGAATTTTTTACACTATCGCAACACATTCTTTATTGTTTCAAACTCCACGTGAATTTGGAATAGTTAAAATATAAACTTATTTTGGATTTTTCACTATCGTAACATTTTTTCACTATCGCAACAACACGTTTTTCAAACTCTCGCAATACATTTTAACTATCGCAACACATTTTTCAAAATCGCGTTGCGAATCTGGAAACTGAGTTGAAAAATTAGAGTTCGCGTTGCGATTTTGTTGGTCATTTTAGCAAATCCAAAAAAGTTGGTTAAAATCGTATATTATAAGGCATTTTCGGTCACTGAGGTTATTTTCTCTTTTTTTTATTGTCCGCATCTACTATTTTTATTTTTGATGATTTGACATGATTAAATCCTAATTGTTTTTCATATTTATTATGGTTTGATTCTAATAAGTGGTATCATCCCCTTGTTATGATGAATCATCAAGGATCAATTGATTTTAAATTGATGTTTCATGGGATTAAAAAAATTCGAATGAAATTTTGATATCATCTTTACAAATTATGATGGAACAACTTAGGGTTTATAATTTTTATGCGGTTTAAAAATATTTTGAAATTTACAATTGGGAATATATACAATTGAGAACCAATTATGAGATTCGAGACTGAATATTAAGAAGCGACTGTCTTGTCTTCAATTGATTAATCGATTAGGGCTTCAATTTTGCTTAATTAATTGAACAACAAATTGATTCAAGCTTTTGTGCTGAACTGATTAGTTTTTGTATTGCGATTGCGGGTGTTCTCTTTTCAAATTCATTGTATTATTTGTTTATAATTATTCAATTATATACGTTTCTGACATTGAAATTTATGAAGGCTTAGAATTAGGGTAGCAGAGTAGTGTTGCCTTTTTGGTAATTTACATGACATGACTTTTTATTCCTTCTAGTAGTTTGCTATCGTTGACTTCTGTGTATCCTTCGCTTCAAGTTTCCTCTTTTTAAAATTAGTCGGATCTTACGTTTTCTGTCTATATACAGAGATTTTTCTCAGGGATTTATTTACAGGGATTACTTCCTATTACAGACGTACATATGTAGACTGCATATGAAGTTCTGCCAATTATGTATTTATTTATTTATTTATTTATTTATACATTCATTGTATTTTATCTTTATTTTTAATTTTTGGACTGCCAGAGGTCTTCCACGGAAGTTGCTCTCAATCTGACGTTGAGGGCAGCCTACTACCCTACCTCCCCTTATCCCATTGCAGATGGGAATAGGGTTTTGTTGTTGTTTATAATTATTCAATTGCTTCAACATGCAATTGAGTTTACTTTTGTTATTAAAGATTGGATTCGTCTGTTGCACTCTCAATATATATTAGTTTTTATTAATTTGGTATTAAACCTATGATGTTTAATAATTTGTGATATATATCAAAATTAAAATATATATTCGAGTTGATTTTGATTTTTTTAACGTGTTTTGGTTTAATTTGATGAATCCGAGAAGAATAGTTAAATACTTAGATTTTCAGTTTCTTATAACGTGTTTAGACAACCTTGTTATTGGTTACTTTGAAAATCATGACGAAAATTCAATTTTGAGCTTCAATTGTTATTGGGATATTAAATTCTTTAATAACTTATCAGTTATCGAATATAGATATGTATGATGCTACTGTTATGGATTATAGAATATAAATGGCATCAATATACTCGATTCAATTTGATTAAACATTTAATTCAATAGTATGTACTTTGACCTTAACTTTTGATTAAATGTTGATTGTTTTAAATTCAGTTTGTCCTTGGATTCCTATTACTAAAATAAGAACAAATACGATCAATCAATATCTTCTTCAACCTATGACCTTTGTAGTTCTTTGACGATCCACTAACCACCATATACACCTACTGGCATGAATCACCACCTTATTTCATTTTTTTTTCAATTGTATTATTTTTCTCTTAAAAAAATTCCATATAAAGATTTTTCACAATTTTTATATATGATATATATAAGTAATATTATATGCTATTTAAAACAATAGATTAAAATTTATTAATAAAATTTTAGATATTGTACTCATGTTTTACATATTTATAGATTTTACATATTTGTATCTATAATAATTATTTTTATTATACTTCGGTGCAGTGGCAGAACATAAGAAGGGTTTGTGGGAGCCATGGCCCCCTAAAAAAAATTATAGTTTAGACCCTTAAATTTTTTTTAAAAAAAAAAATTTGTTCCTCCCAATTTTTTTTTAAAACTTAAATTAAACTTTAAAATGTGTTGATATCCTTAATTAAATCATCTCCCATAAGTTCAAAAGCCTCTCAAAATTTCAAAAACTTTAGCTAGACTCTAATATTTTTGGAAAAATATAAACGAAACCCATCAAAATTTTTGAAAATTTTAATTTAAACTTATAAAATTTTAAAGTTTTAAGTTGGCCCTCCAAACTTTATCACCAAATGCCGTCACTGCTTTGATGTAGGAATAGATCAAACAGTATAAGCAGAGATAATCAAATTCTTAAAAATTTTAAATTTTTATATATTTTAAATATGTTTTTATTTTTTATTAATAATATATTTAGGTAATTATAAAATTTGATAAGTTATTCTTCCTTAAAAATTTATAAGTATATTATTCATAATGTCGTGGATCCATCGCTTCGGTGTCGAATATATATATACATACACTGGTTTATATATTATGTTTAGGAACTATGTATTTAAATATTTGACAGGACAGCTAAATCACACCAAATATTACAGGGCATTCATAGAAGCATTTCACCTCACTGAATGAATCATTATCTCGCAGGAAGAAGTCTGGGAAGCTATTCGTTCGATAAATCCTTTGAAGGCCTCTAGTGAGGATAGACTCGGAGCAGTATTTTATCAAAAATTCTGGCACATCATTGGCTCTGATGTCTCCGATTTCTGCATTGCTACTATTAAAGGGGAATTTCCTATTTCGTCTATCAACCTCACGCACATTGTCCTTATCCCAAAGGTGAACGACCCAACGAATATGTCACAGTTCCGATCAATAAGTCTATGTAATGTTTTCTTCAAGATTATCTCAAAAATGTTAGCAAACAGACTCCAATTCACGCTCCACCTCTGCATCGATGAAGCGCAGAGCGCTTTTATTCCTGGTAAACTAATTACTGATAATGTGATTTCAACCTATGAAAATCCTACATTCTCTGAAGAAAAAACGAACTGGTCGTAAAGGATCCTTCGCGCTTAAACTCGAGATGAGCAAAGCTTATGATCGTGTGGAATGACATTTTTTAGAACAAATTATGAGAAAGATGGGTTTTTCAAAAATTTGGATCTCTTGGATTATAAATTGCATATCCTCGGTTTCTTATTCGGTGGTGATAAACGGTCAATTGATTGATATTTTCTAGCCTTCTAGAGGCCTTCGCCAAGAGGATCCGGTGAGCCCATACCTTTTTCTTATCTGCAGTGAAGGATTGTCTTCCCTTCTCCGGTCGACTTCCACTAATTGTAGCCTCAAAGGAGTCCGCATAACAAGGAGTGTCCCTCTTATAACGCATCTCTTTTTCGCGGATGATAGCCTAATCTTTGGTGAGGCTTCGAGAGAGGGGGCTTTGGATTAAAATTGATTTTAGAGTTGTATTCTGCTTGTTCGAGGCAGATCATCAATTTTGAAAAATCTAGTGCCTTCTTCAGCTCTAATGTTACCGAGATTGCCAAATCCGAGGTTTACCAAGTTTTGGATGTTGTGATTACAAATAATCCTGAATCTTATCTTGGTCATCCATCTATTGTTGGGAGAAACAAGAGGAAAGCCTTCCTTAAACTCAAAGAGAAGTTTCACAATCGAGTTCAGGGGTGGAGTTCTTGATGGGTGGTAAAGAGGTATTTATCAAGGTTGTTCTTCAATCTATCCCTTTATATGTGATGTCCTATTTTTTGCTCCCTAATAGTCTATGTAAGGAACTTGAAGCCATTTCAGCGCGCTATTGGTGGCAAAAGTCAGCTAACAAAAGAGGTATACGTTGGTGTAGCTGGGCAGAGTTGTGCAAATTAAAGGAAGATGGAGGAATGGGTTTCCGGGACTTTGGCAAGTTCAATATTGATCTACTTGCTAAGCAAGGCTGGATTATTATTATAAACCCGGACTCTCTTGTTGCTAGGCTTCTTAAAGCCAAATACTTTCCTAACTCGTCGTTTATGGAGGCAAATTTGGGTTCTTATCCGTCTCTTGTTTGGCGAAGTGTTTGAAGCTCTAGGTGTCTTCTTGAGAAGGGCATTGGATGGAGGATCGGGAATGGTCTGTCTGTCTCTATTTGGAATGACTTTTGGCTTCCGGGGTTCCCAGTTCGCAAAGTAACATCAACCCCATCAGCGCAAATGGAATTAGTTTCATATATAATCTCTATGGATGGAAGGATTTGGAATTCTAATCTCATCAACTCTATCTTTAATGAGGAAGATGTAGAAACCATCCTTGATATTCGTCTGCCGAATTCCACCCAAAATGATATCCATTGTTGAAAGGGTGAAGGTTCTGGTCTTTATATTGTTCGTAGCTGTTATAAACTCTTAATTAGCTACAACAACGGTAATATTGGCATTGATAATGTATTCAACTTAATTTGGAAGCTACAGTGTCAGAACAAGATAAAGATTTTGCTGTGAAAATTTGTAAGAAACTATATCCTCACAATGCAGAATCTACTTATCAAGCGAGTCAGTAACAGCAACTCCTGTCCTAGATGCAACCAGTCAATTGAATACAATACACATGTGGGCAGGGATTGTCCATACGCAAGGAAAATTTGGAGGCTACTAGATATCCAGTGGTCAAATGACGCAAGCAACTTATGTTTCGAGGAATGGCTCCTATGGCTTTTTAAGGCACACTATAAAGGTAAACACGTTTCTATTGTAACTACTATTTGGTCTCTTTGGTTTGCAAGAAACAGATTCATCTATGAACACCAATACCAATCAGAAGAGAGTGTTGTTACCTTTGTTCGTAGTCATTGTATGGAAATCAAATATGTTTCCTCCTCATTGCTCCATCCACACACTCATGTCTTAGTTCGGTGGAAACCTCCTCTTGAGCCCACAGCAAAGGTGAACTTTGATGCCTGTTTTTCCTATACACAGAAGAAATCTTGCTCAGGATTCATAATTAGAGATAGTGTAGGATATGTTCCAGGATCTAGTTTTATTCACAACGAGCGCATCACCTCTGTGTTTATGGCAGAAGCTATAGCAATCCTCCAAGGTGTAGAGTTCGCAAAGGACCTTAGAATTACAAGAATAACATTAGAGAGTGACTCTAAGAAGATTATCCAGAAATTGAATGAGAACACATCTTATATAGGCCATATCATTAGGGATGTAAAGAGTGCAGCAGGATCTCTTACTTTGTGTTCGTTTGGCTTCACAGGCAGAAATTGTAACAGGGCAAGCACATGCAATGGCATTGGAGGGTTCTCGAGCTGGCTTTGACCAATTTTGGATCGAGGAGGCGCCGGAGAAAGCCCTTCAAGCAGCAGATGACGATCGGCGATCCATTGACCCACCGTGAGCGTCTTTTGGATCTCAGATTTTTTATGCAAAGGTTCTTCACTTCACATTCGGCTATGAAGTCTCTCCTCTGCTCTCTCTTTTGCCCTGGTCTTTTCATCGGTGTACTTTGTCAAGGCTGAAGATTATTGTTTGTTGGCCTCTCTCTCTCCAAGGATCCGTTTTAGGGGTAGTTATGCGGTGCGGCGTCTAAAAAACGGTTAATATACGACGTAATCGGTTAAATAAATGATTGATTAAAATTTAGACCGATTATGTTATATTATTTAACCGAAAATATTATAAAGTACAATAACATATTAGGTAGCGCTTATATAATGTAATAAGTAATAATTATATTGATCTATTTTATAAGTAAACCGGTATATTTATACCGATAACATTATAAATTTACCTATTACATTATAATATGTTGAAATTGTCTATACTTTTTATAAAAATGATCGATACTTTTTTTAAAGTTATGTAATTTATGTTTTAATTTTTTAATAGTGTTTCATGTTTTCCACCTACAATATTAATTTAATAATTTCATTTGCACAAAAAATTATTTGATTGTTTTTGATATTTTATAAAATAATATTTAGAATTTAAATTTAATAATATTAACCAAAGATAATAATAAATATGTAATATATATGTTTATCGTTTTTAATTTAATGATAATATATACCGTAACATAAAAAATAAATCATTAGATACATATAATTACTAAATTAATATCTTAAAACTCACTCAAAAGATAACCTTAAATTAATGTTTTCCACAGTGATATAAGTATGGACACTTATATAAAAAGGATAGATAATTTACAATATAAACGCTACCTATTACATTATATAAGCGCTACCTATTACATTATATAAGCGCTACCTATTACATCATATTTTTACCTGATATATTGTAAAGTATCGATCCTTTTTATTAAAAGGATAGATACTTTTTTTAAAGTTATGTAATTTATGTTTCAATTTTTTTAATAGTGTTTTATGTTTTCCACCTACAATATTAATTTAATAATTTCATTTACACAAAAAATTATTTAATTGTTTTAATATTTTATAAAATATTATTTAGAATTTAAATTTAACAATATTAACCAAAGATAATAATAAATATGTAATATATATGTTTATTGTTTTTAATTTAATAATAATAAATATAGTAACATAAAAAATAAATCATTAGACGCCTATAATTACTAAATTAATATCTTAAAACTAACCTTAAATTAATATTTTCCACAGTGAAAAAAGTATGGACAATTTTATAAAAAGGATAAATACTTTACAATATAAGTACTACCTATTACATTATATAAACGCTACCTATTACATTATATAAGCGCTACTTATTACATCATACTTTTACCTATTATATTGAAAGTGTTCATACTTTTTATAAAAATGATCGATATTTTTTTTAAAAGTTATGTAATTTATGTTTCAATTTTTTTTAATAATGTTTCATGTTTTACACCTACAATATTAATTTAATAATTTCATTTACACCAAAAATTATTTGATTGTTTTGATATTTTATAAAATATTATTTAGAATTTAAATTTAACAATATTAACCAAAGATAATAATAAATATGTAATATATATGTTTATTGTTTTTAATTTAATAATAATATATACCGTACCGTAAAAAATAAATCATTAGGCGCCTATAATTACTAAATTAATATCTTAAAACTAACCTTAAATTAATGTTTTCCACAATGAAAAAAGTATGGACATTTTTATAAAAATGATAGATACTTTACAATATAAGCACTACCTATTATATTATATAAACGCTACCTATTACATTATATAAGCGCTACCTATTACATCATATTTTTACCTATTATATTGAAAGTGTCCATACTTTTTATAAAAATGATCGATACTTTTTTTAAAGTTATGTAATTTATGTTTCAATTTTTTTAATAGTGTTTCATGTTTTCCACCTACAATATTAATTTAATAATTTCATTTACACAAAAAATTATTTGATTGTTTTGATATTTTATAAAATATTATTTAGAATTTAAATTTAACAATATTAACCAAAGATAATAATAAATATGTAATATATATGTTTATTGTTTTTAATTTAATAATAATATATACCGTAACGTAAAAAATAAATTATTAGACGCCTATAATTACTAAATTAATTTCTTAAAACTCACTTAAAAAATAACCTTAAATTAATATTTTACACATTGAAAAAAGTATGAACACTTTTATAAAAAGGATAAATATTTTACAATATAACAGGTAAAAATATGACAAAACTAATTTCATTATGACAAAACCGATAAAATTTATATAATATGTTGAAAGCATGTACACTTTTATAAAAAGGATAGATATTTACCTATAACCAAAGTTTACCGGTTACTAATTTTTTTAATAATTTTTTATATTTTCTACCTAAAACATTATTAGTCTGTCAACATAATAGGTAATGCTAAACCGAATTTATTAAATATCTTTTAATATATTCAGTAATACTATATATTAATTATATATTAATCTGCCTTTCTTGAGACAATTCCGTTCTAGAGTCTCCTGCAAATCCTGAGACAATGCTCCTTTTTTTTATCTACGTTTGATTTGCTTTACATTTGTTGAAACTGTTTTTAGTCTTTGTTTACAATGTGGGATCTGTCCACCTATTTTGTTTTAACTGTTATAATAAAAGGCCACAAATGTCAAAAAAAAAAATTCACACCAGATAATGATTGCACCCTAAGAACCAGGCAATTGGTCATACGACACGAAATTTAAGAAAATAAACCAGGGGGCCCGTTTCAACTATTAAGTCACACACCACTTATTACCCAAACAATGTCACAATTTTACCAAATGTGTCCGCATCTCTAATTAGCCAGTAAACGTGGTGGGAAAATTAGAGATGCCATAACTTTTACTACTTAAATAATATCTACATCTTTCTATTAATCTCATTTTATACTGAATATATTTTGAACTTATTTATAGAATAGAAAATATCTACCAATTGTAAACAAAATAATTGTCTATAACAAAGTATAGATTTAATGTTTTTATAAAATTAAACTTTAAAATTTTAATTTTAATTTTAATTTTTAAACCAAGGCAAGTCAGCCGTAAAAAAGTAAAAAAAAAAGTTATCATTTCTTTTTATCATAATCAGCTGTCGTCCATAGGTACTCGGCTATTCGCTAAGTAACAAATATAAATTAAATCAAGTTGGGCATAGCTGACAAGTTATAATGTTAAGCATTTGTAAAATAAATTTTTTAACTTTTATACTCTCAGAGTTTTAATAGCGAATATTCCATATTTTTTTACGATCTTTTATTATTTTTTATATATTTTTTTACAACCGAGAATCTACTTAATTTGACATTAAATAATTACAAACAATAATTAGAAACAAAAAAGCAATATTGTAATGGAACATAGATGTCAATGAAGAGAAGATAAACAATATTAAGGTAAAATATCATTCATTCAAACCAAAACATCGAGAATAACAGTGTTATGAAGATCACTAACAAACCAAAGAGGAATCATTTAATTTTTTTCTTAATTTAATTAAACTGAAGGAAGAAAACCATAAATATTAGATTGCTAAAAGATTTAGAGTACATCAACTCAAAAATAAAGAGACAGTGGATGAGAAATCAAACATAACTAGAAGCAGACCGAACCCTGAACCATCTGCCCAATTACGCAAAAGCACACAACATAGACTTCAAATAAAATGAAGAAGGGTAAACTATATCTTTGGTCATTTAACTATCTTGTAATTCCCTTTCAATCATCTAACTATTTTTTTTCCTGAAATAAGTACGTACAGTGCATTAACCATAAAGGGCATCTTGTAAAATAATATCATTTATACATTCACGATAATCATAAACAAAATATAAAGATGATTAACTAGTGACAGCCTGATGAACAAAACCGTGAATAATTGAGGTAACGACATACAGAAACATATCACTCCGACGTCCCCGAACACCAAACATAGAAGAGAACTTGAATAATATCCAAAAAAAGGTCCAATGAAAAATCAATCTTCCCTTAATTGTAATCTCATCTGACACATGTATACGAAAGCCAACAAAATATCATATACGAACAATCATGCATCAAGAAACAAACAACAAAGAAAACATGTAGAATCGTATTGTAGACCAACATAAGAAACCTACATCGGGAGTTCGAATGCACCGATAGTCATGATACACTTTACCAGAAAAGGGCGAAGAGAAAACATTATTAGAAATACGATAAAATACAAGTGAAAACTAATAAAATCAACCAGCTATAAACTGAAAAAAAGACAAATGATAGGGAAGTGGCTGGACAAAGCCATTGCCCTTGACGCAAAAGAAATGTGATAAGTGGTAACTGCAACAGAGAAAACAGATTTTTGGGAATGAAAAATCTAACTATTTTAAATAATCACTAAACTTACATTTTTGTTCCATATTAATCATATGTCATTTAAATATTAATGATGATGTTGGCGTATCACTATAAGATAATATTAAATTATCATTAAAAAGGTTAAAAAAATATCACATAAAGAATCTTATTTATTTTTTAACTATAAACGACTAAAATAAAATAAAAATAAAAATTTAATTATAATTATAATTTTTTTAAAAATAATTAAATGACCAAAAATACTACGAAACAATCAATGGACTAAATAGTTAGTTTACTCGATAAAAGATAGAGAAAGCATGACAACTCAGAAACAGCCGGGGCAAACACAAACAAATCGGCAACTTCAAAACCCAACGAAGGGGCATCAGCAGAAAAGCCCAATCAAAAGCACCAAACCAGGGAAATCATAAACATTAGCATGGGCTCGGCATCATCAAATGATCAGAAGAACAGTCAAATGCAGAATTCATGGAAGTTCTCATCATATTTGTTCAAGCGGATGTACGAGTACTCAATAATCTTTTCACTACAAAATGTTTAATATGAGTAGTAATATTATGCTTCACTCCAGCATCTACATGTCTTTGATCTAAATAATTGACTAGAGAAACCAGAAAACTTCATACCATTTTCAATTAAATTGAGTCCTTTCTGTGTGGGGTTTACCGGTCCAACAACAAGCATTTCGTCAAATTTATCGCTCCAATTTTCAAGCTTCCTGAAAAAACACTTAATTCCTTCTTAATACTTCTCAATCTTGTTTCTTTCTTGGCAGTGATTTCATCTTTGTATTTGATCTCAAAGAGATTGGTTTTAGTGGTGAAGAATAGTGTTATTCTCTTTAGAAATTTCGTATTTAAATAATTGTATTTGTAGAGTGTGCGTGTATTATCAATAGACTAAAAATATATTTCTAATAAAAAGTTAAATAAAAATCAATATATATGTAATAAAATCCATGGTTAAATTATTGAAATAATATTATTTTATTTTTTATTTGTCAAAATAACCTTAAAAAATTATTGTACAAAGTGGAACTCATTTCTAACACATATTAGAAGGCAAATTTACGTTACAGTGCCTTTTGAAATGTTCTTCCTTAAAGAAGTGTCTTTGTTTAATTGTCATGTCATATACAAAATATAAATTATATTTATACTTCAATTAACTTGGCACGTAAGCAAAGACGTTTTCTTAATAAATAACTTTTCAAAAAGACGTTGTCATATAGACATTCCTTCGTATTATATTAAAATGTTTATTTTAATAAATAAAAAATAAAATGATTATTTTAACAATTTAGTCAAAATTCTTATCAATAATTATTTATTTAAAATAAAATTTATAAATTAAATTTTATTCATTTACATAATAAATAAAACAAAATTTGATTTTCTTTTAAAATAAACATCACGTGACATATTTTTTAATTAATTTAAGTGTTTATAAGTGGTATTATCTCTTCTAAAGGTTCTCAATCATTTGATAATGAACACTTAAATATTCTATGATCTCTAGTACTCGAACCTGAAACTTTTAAAAATAACAATTATTCTCTTAATTATTAAGTTAACTTGATCCATGCATCAAATAATATATATATATATATATATATATATATATATATATATATAATTTAAAAATCATACCGACATTAACATAAATAGAAACATTTACTGCATAAAAAATGGTATAATAACTATAATACATGCATTCAAATGGATGGTAGAGTGGCTGGGAAGAGGGCTAAACTTGAATTTATTCAGATTTACAACCTTGCTCATGTTGATCAAAGGAGATTGGACAAGGAGAAGAAGATTCAGGCAGAATTAGTAACCTTAGAAACTGCTGAATCAGAATTCTATAGGCAAAAAGCTAAGGTTCATTGGCTTCAAGAAGGAGACTTGAACACCATATTCTTTCATCAGAGAGTTGAATAAAAAAAGAAGAGGAATACCATTAAAGTCATCAAAGATGAGAATGGGATGTATCATGAGTCTTTTGATGCTATGGTTGTTGAACTAGTAAATTTTTTTCAAGAATCTTATTGGCACTACTGACCCAATGGTTAAGGGATGTTCTGTTGAGTGGCTGAAGCCTTTTCTGAGCTACTCTTTACCTGCTGGAGCTGGTGATTTCCTTGCAAGCCCAGGACCTGATGGGTATACTTCCTGGTTCTTCAAGGCTGCTTGGGAGATTGTAAGCAAAGACTTTCTGGATGCTATAAGGTATTTCTTTCAAATATCTTCCCTACTGCCTGCCTTTAATGCCACTACCATTGTCTTGGTGCCTAAATCTTTGAATGCATGTATGGCAAAGGAAATTAGGCCCATTTCATGCTGCTTAGTGATTTATAAAACAATCACTAGAATTTTGGTCACTAGACTAGCTTTCTACTTTCCTGGTATGATATGTCCTAACCAATCAGCATTTGTCAAAGGCATAAATATTGCTGATAATACCTTGCTTGCTCAGGAGATTGTTAGGGGATACTCTAGAAAGAACTTTTCTCCTAGATGTACCATAACAATTGATTTGCAAAAGGCTTTTAATTCAATTTGCTGGGATTTTCTCTTGACAGTTCTTGAAGCTTTGAGATTGCTTGGAGTGTTTTGTGGCTGGATTAGGGCATGTGTAATTACCCCTAGGTACTCAATTTCTTTAAAAGGTAGATTGGTAGGGTATTTTAAGGGTGCAAGAGGGGTTAGACAAGGGGGCTCATTATCTCCTTATCTCTTTGTTATTGTGATGAATGTTCTCCCTTCTTTGATGGATGTTGTTGCCAAGAATGGTGTATTTAGATTTCATCCTAAATGTAAAAGAATTACCCTTACACACCTTTGCTTTGCTGATGACCTACTTATGTTTTGTCATGGGTCATTGGATGCTATGATGGGGGTTGTAAGTACCTTAGACAAATTTTATGAACTTTCTGGTCTAAGGCTGAATTGTATGAAGACTGAGCTCTTTGCTTGTGTTGTTCCTGCGGATAAATTAGAACAAATCCTAAGAGCTATTGGATTTAGAGTTGGTCATCTCCCTGTTAGGAACCTTGGAGTGCCCTTGGTTACTCGCAAGCTTACAAGTAAGGATTGCTCGGCTTTACTTGTGAAAATTAAGGACATGATTGATAAATGGTCCAGTAGAAAACTGATTTTTGGGGGGAGGTTACAACTTGTGAAGTCTGTTTTGTTTAGCATTTTTGGTTACTGGAGTAGGCAGCTTATCTTGCCCAAGGGTGTTATAAGAGACATTGAAAAGCTCTGTATGAGATTTTTTTTGGAAGGGCATAGATATCTCAGCAAAAGTTGCTAGAGTGAGCTGGAATCATGTATGTTCCTTAAAATCTGAGGGTGGTTTGGGATTAAGGAATATAGCTGATTGGAGTAAAGATTGTTGCCTTATGCTTGTCAAAAACATTCTTGTTGGGGATGGTTCCTTGTGGATTGCTTGGATTAAGGACTATTGCTTTAAATTTGTGGACTACTGGAATGTTGACAGTAAGCCTTAATTCAGCTGGATTCTTAGCAAACTGATTAAGTTGAGGGAGGAGGCTAGGAGATTGTTCAGTCCTGCTGCTAATTGGTCATAGATTAAAGGTGGATGAATTTGGGATAGAATTCGGGACAGGAGGGATAAGGTTGTATTGCATTGACTTATATGGTTCCCAGCTCATGTTCCAAAATTCTCTTTAGTTGCTTGGATGGTGATACTTGACAGATTGCCAACAAAAGACAGATTAACCTGTTTTGGTATAGTGACTGATAATGTGTGTGGGTTGTGTGGTGATAGACAGGAATCTCGAAACCACCTTTTCTTGGAATACTCCTATATGAGGGAGATATGGTGTACTGTTATGCATGCTTGTGGGGTACAACAACAGGAGCTTAATTGTTGGGATGATGCTCTTTGTTGGATGATCTCGAATTTGAAGGGTAAGTCCCTCTTAGTTCATATTTTTAAGCTAGCTTGGACTGGTTTTGTTTATTTCATTTGGGAAGAACGTAATCACAGGCATTTTAGAGGGGTGATTCGTTCGGTTGATACAATTGTCAATAATATAAGAGAGGCGGTTAGAATTAAGCTGTATAGGTGTCACATGAATAGGATGGATGATGTAAATAGGCGGTTGTGCCTAGATTGAGATCTAATCTAGTTGTTTGTAAAGTTTTTTGTAGTAGCTTTGCTGTTTTTTTTTGGATGAATAAAATTTTACTTATCCAAAAAAAATCAACTGTCTAAAATCAATTTCTTTCAATTTTAATATTTTCGATATACTACATCCATTTATTTCAGTTTTCGAATTGTTTTTATTTAAAAAAATTTAAACTATAATTCTTTTTATTAGTTTTCTTCACAAAACCTCGTTTGCAGTTACAAAACTACTTTGTAGTTACCAAAACCTTTTCATCACGGCAACAATGGTGATCTCCTCCATCCATTTTCTTGTCATTTTATTTTTTTATTATTCAGTTTTATTAATTTTCAGTTATATTTTAGCGTATTTAAGATAATATTTTCTTTTTTATCATTTTTCTAGTAAAAGATATCATGATTACCGGTGCTTTTGGACTCTCGGTGCAGGTTTCTTCCATTGGTTTTATTCTTGGTCTATGGTTCTTCGGGATTTCATGGTTGGTTGTTTTTTCGATGCATGATTCATTTGTTCATTTGCGTATGTTATTTTGTTGGTTATCAAATATATGTGTTCCTCATCTATGTCTAACACTTTATGAAGATTCATTTTTCATTCGTTCACTTCAAACATTCTTCATGTTTTCCTCATCTATGTCTAACACTTTAGAAAGTCGGAGTGATCAATCTCTATATGTTGTTGGCTCAATTGTTTAGTTCTTGATCAATTAGACTGTCAATGGTCAATCACTAATATATTTTTCTTATAATAGACATGAATCTATTTGTTTTGTATGCATATTATAAGACATTGTTAATGATATTTTATTTAACCAATAAATATATTATAGTGTTACTTTAAAAAAATTTAAAACTAATTTGAATTGGTTTACTTCGACTTAAGATCTCTTTAAATCTGAATTATTTTAAATTTAATTTTTTTATTAACTTCGTAATTTATTTATTAAATCATTATAATTTTGACTTAGGATGACTTTAACTTCGTACTACATAAATTTGAACAGTTAACTTTTTATAATCCCTTATATTAAATTTAAATTTAACTTAAATAAATAATATTTTAAATTTGAATTAAAATATAGGGTACTGAAAGGTACGGTATACAAGACTTTGGGAAAATAAGCAAACTCTCTTCCATAAATAAAAATTAGGATAAATTAGACATTTAATATTTAAAATATCAAATTTTGATTTATTTTAGTATTTAAATTTTTAATTTTTTTAAAATCATATCTAACGTTTAATTTTCATTCTATTTTAGTACCTTATCGCTAAAAACTTAACGCATTTAATACCTCATTATTAGTTTTGGTTCGTTTTAGTATCTAAACTTTAAAAAATCAAAATTTAACGTTAAATTTTAAACGAATTACTAAAATAAAACAAAAGCTAAAATTTTTAACGATGGTATATTACTATGAAAAAAAAGCTAAACTTCAGTTATGATTTTGAAAAAAATGAAATTTAGATACTAAAATAAATTAAAACTGATAATTTAGGTATTGATTGTTTAATTTACCCTAAAAATTAAAATAAATTATAACTATGCCTTAGGTAAACCTTGGGCGAAAAAGAGTTGATCTGTGTTCAAATATTGTTAACATTAACTTAAAAAGTTTAAAGTTGAGTTTCAATCAACTCAAAAGTTTAAGAGCTTAAAATTATCGAGTTTAATCCAAATTTAAAATAAAAATTTAAAGTTGACTCGACTCAACTCCAAAGTTAACGAGTTTAGAATTTTTAAGCTTAACTCAAACCAAAAAAATTAAAATTTAATTCGAGCTTGAAAAAATTTGAACTTGAAATATTACTAGATTTAACTCGGTTGAAACTCAAACTCAAGTTCGATTTCAATTTAAACTGAGTTTAAACTTAAACCTTAAATACATAAAAACTTTATATTATTTTTTCTAAAAACTAACATACAAAATATTAATATTATTAATAATTTAATTTAAAAATTAAAAATTTATTATATTATCTTTTAGATTATTTTTAAACATTGAATTAAACGTTAAAAACTCAAATGAAATATATTTTATTGAAATATTAATCTAATTTTTTAGAATAATTCCGTATATGTGTTCTCATTTCGAGACATTTTGGGTCTCATAGAAAACTAGAGACGAAAGCTCCTATAGAACAAGTTTTTCAGTTTGTTTGATAAATTAATTCCCAACAAGCAATAAGTGAAAAGTGTAGTTTTTTTAATTAATCATTTGTATCTGATTTATTGATCGATTAATTTAAATCGAATACTACAAAGACGAGAGCGACTAATCCAATCTAATTTATTCTATTTACAAACGTCATATTTTAAACTATGATCTTACTTAATATATTTAATGCATCATTTAACTATACCAAATTGTTATCGTTAAATGTGTAGCGTTTTAATTTAAGGATAATGATGAACTCCACCCAAATCTGGAAATTATTAAAATAAACAGTCAATTTTTTAGTCATCATTGGAAATTACAGTGTTCAATTTTTCAGTATTGCACAAAATCTATTTGCAGGATTTTTCAAACAGAGTCATCTTCTCATTAATTTTTCACAATTTCCCGACAATATTGCCCTCAAAATCGTCACTTCATTCACTTTAAAATATACTCGATGAGAATAAAAGATTATCAGTGAATAGGATTATTGAGAATGTTATATTTTATGTTTGGATAGTTTAATAAAAATGTAAAATTACCGTGTTTGGTTAAAGGAATAAAAGATTATTGAAATGTATATTTAATTAAATTATCTTTATTATATATTTGTTTTTTTAACAAGTTTAAATCTATTATAATATTATTGTAATTAATTTATATATTTTCTTTAAAAAAATTTAAATTCATAAAATTTATATAATTTTTTTACAAAATTAAAAAGATAAATATATTTAATGAAAGAGTAAAATTTTATTTTAACCTCTGAATTTTTAAGTATATTTTTATTATAGACTTTTTTTATAAATCTAAAATAGTTTAAGGATAAATTTATAATTTAACCTTCGTATAATTTTTATTATTCAACCACATAATAAGAATATTTTTAGAAAAAAAAATTAAAAGCATTTTAGTCCAAAATATTGGTAATCAACAATACCTAAGGGAATGGATAATCATATTCCCATTAATATATCCCAAAAAATCCACTGTTGGTAATAAAAGATTACCGAAAATGGGATTACCGGCCAACCAAACAGGGGAATAAGGATTTCATTCCCTCGGTAATACAACATTCCTTGAATTAAACGGGGCCTTAAGATTTGTAATTTATTAAACCTTGGGTAAACTAAGCAAACAGTCCCCTATGTTTAAGGTCTGGTTGATTTTGATCATTAATTTAAAAATTAAGGAACAATGATTTTAATATTACCGATCCGTTTGATTTTAATTCTGTCATTAATTTTTGTTAACCCCCTTTTGTTTAAATCTTTAACATGGCTTAGAGACTAAAATCGAACGAATCAATAATGTTAGAGATTAAAATCGAACGGATAAATAACGTTAGGAACCATTCTTCTTTAATTTTTGAATTGATGATCAAATTCGATCAAACGCTAAACATAAGAGACTTAGTTAATATGGAATGCGTTTGTCATTTATAAACAACTAACATATAAACGAAACGTGTGATAAAATCTTAATGCGGCTTATGAAATTAAAATATTCTTTAGTATATTTATTTTACATTATATTATTTCAAAATATGAAATATGCATACATTAATATTTTTGGATATAATATACGTTTATGCATGAATTAACTTAGTTCAGTAATTAATAGAATTATTGTTGTTCGCATAGGTCACCAGTTTGAGCATCAACAGTTGTAGCAGGATGACTGAGCATTCATTGTTAAATGGTTAGGTCATCTCCAACCCTCATCTCTATTCTACAACATCTCTATCTCTACTCTAAAGATGAAACAATAATTCATCTCCAACACTATCTCTACATTACCACCAACTCTACTTTATTCACAATATTTAACTATTAGTATGTTTATTTATCTAATTTCAATGTATTTTTTTTCTATCTTGTAATTTAATATACTTGAATTTATTATATTATGTTTAATTTTTATTTTATTGTGTAGAAATTACAATAAAAAACATAAAAGAGAAAATAAGAGAAAATAATGTAACAAAGAAAAGGAAAAGAAAAAAAAGAAAGTAAAAAAATATAAAAAATCAGAAAAATAACAAAATATATATATTATATAGCGCAGCTACAATGTTGCGCCAGATGTAGAGTATCACTGTAGCATCTCCACATTCCAAACTATACTCTAGTGATGAGTTAGAGTTGAAATTCATCTTTAAAGTGGAGATTTTCTCTACTTTGGAGATGCTGGAGTTAGTCTTAAGAGTACTTAGAAAATATATTATTTTATAATCACTTTAATTTAATAAAATAATTGATGTAGGTTTATTTTATGATTTATATTTGAACTTCGTAATATTTTCTTAATTAATCATTAGTATCTGATTGATTGATCGACTAATCTAGATCGGGTACTGTAGAGGCGAGAGCGATCTTCCCAACCCAATTTGCTCTATTCGTAAATGTCAGAATTTAAATTTTTGACTTTACTTAAAAATATCTAATATCTCATCTTACGGGACAAATTGGATACTATTATTAATAATATTTTACGAAATGTATATTTTTTAAGATTTGACAAGCTTCTATTGAAATAAAAAATAAGAATAAAAATTGATGAATACTCCATTTTTAGAGAAAGTGATTATTGAGAAAGATAGAAAGAAAATTTTGAGGATTATGTTTTAGGATGTAAATAAAAGGAAATGACGCATAATTTTTTTAAAAATAATTTAAGATAATTACATAATTAGTATTTAATGATTATATTGATATAAATATTAATTTAAAAACATTTTTTAAAGCTGGTATTTAAATAAAGAGAAAATAACTTCAGTGACCGAAAATGCATTGTAATATACGATTTTGACCAACTTTTTTTGGATTTGCCAAAATGACCAAGTAAATCGCAATGCGATCGATAATTCGCAACGCGATCTCCGGTATCGCAAATCAGTTTCTAGATTCGCAACGTGATAGTCGAAGTTCGCGTTGCGATTCATTCTAAATTCGTTGCGATAGTCGAAGTTTGCGTTGCGATTCATTCCAAATCGTTGCGATAGTCGAAGTTCGCGTTACGATTCATTCCAAATCGTTGCGATAGTCGAAGTTCGCGTTGCGATTCATTCCAAATCGTTGCGACAGGCGAAGTTCGCGTTGCGATTCATTCCAAATTCGGGGCGATAGGCGAAGTTCGCGTTGCGATTCATTCCAAATTCGGGTCGGGTCGTGGTCGTGGTCGTGGTAATATGTGTCTTCGACACGTCCGCGCGAATTCTATATTTTTAGAGAAAATTCTTAAGAAACTAATGCAATATTTGGACTATCACAACGAATTTGGAATGAATCGCAACGCGAACTTCACCTATCGCAACGAATTTGGAATGAATCGCAACGCGAACTTCGCCTGTCGCAACGAATTGGAATGAATCGCAATACGAACTTCGCCTATCGCAACGATTTGGAATGAATCGCAACGCGAACTTCGCCTATCGCAACGAATTGGAATGAATCGCAACGTGAACTTCGCCTATCGCAACGAATTGGAATAAATCGCAACGCGAACTTCGACTATCGCAACGATTTGGAATGAATCGCAACGCGAACTTCGCCTATCGCAACGAATTTGGAATAAATCGTAATGCGAACTTCGACTATCGCGTTGCGAATCTGAAAACTGATTTACGATACCGGAGATCGCGTTGCGATTCATTCCAAATTCGTTGCGATAGGCGAAGTTCGCGTTGCGATTCATTCCAAATCGTTGCGATAGTCGAAGTTCGCGTTGCGATTTATTCCAAATCGTTGCGATAGGCGAAGTTCACGTTGCGATTCATTCCAATTCGTTGCGATAGGCGAAGTTCGCGTTGCGATTCATTCCAAATCGTTGCGATAGGCGAAGTTCGTATTGCGATTCATTCCAATTCGTTGCGACAGGCGAAGTTCGCGTTGCGATTCATTCCAAATTCGTTGAGATAGGTGAAGTTCGCGTTGCGATTCATTCCAAATTCGTTGTGATAGTTGGTCACTGAAATTATTTTTTCTTAAATAAAAGGTAAAGGGAAGGCAACTGTCAAATTCCATTTCCTTTTTCCTTTTTATTATTTTTTATTTCACATTTTAAGTGACAGACAAAAGTTCCCGAGTAGACTCTCTTGCTGGCATGGGTTCAATTTCAGTGTCAGGTGTCTATTTTTGACCTTTACCTTTTATTGGATTAATTATAGAAAAAGTCCTCAAGTCATAGAACAAAGTTATAATTTAATTCAAATTCCATTTCCTTTTTCCTTTTTATTATTTTTTATTTCACATTTTAAGTGACAGACAAAAGTTCCCGAGTAGACTCTCTTGCTGGCATGGGTTCAATTTCAGTGTCAGGTGTCTATTTTTGACCTTTACCTTTTATTGGATTAATTATAGAAAAAGTCCTCAAGTCATAGAACAAAGTTATAATTTAATTTTAAATAAAGATATAAATAAACATAACATTCGATGAATTATTCGTGAATTGTTTGTATAATATTTATCTATATTCGTTTATTAAGATGAATAAAAGGAGATGAATAAAAAAATTTATGTTCATTTAATAAACGAACAAAAATAAATAAAAATATATTCGGTTTGTTTATATTCATAAACAAACTCGTTTATAAATTCGTTTATAAACTCATTTATCAACATATTTTTTTATGTTTATAAATAATATTGTTTATCTATTTTCTTTTTTTATTTTAAATATTGATAATGTTGAGATTAAATTGGACACATAATAAATGTTAAAATTTAAATTGTGAATTTTAAAGAGTTTAAGCACTAATGTTATAATTTTATTTTTTTAGCTTGCAAATAAAAAGATAAAATAAAAAATTTAACATATAAACGAACACTAAACAAATGTTAAACGAATATATTGGCGAACAATAAATAAATAAATATGAATACATTCAAAAATAAATAAATATGAATGCATTCAAAAATAAATAAAAAAACACAAATATAATATTAAAAATTTAAATGAAATACGAATCAAATACAAACATCTTTAAAAAATAAAAAACTCAAATATAATCTCATTTGTTAAAGCTCGACTTATTTACACTTCTAATTTCAAATTTCAAGCTAAAATAATATTGTTCTAATCAGGTCCTGTCCACTTTTTTATTATTTTTCTTGGGGGTGTTTGTATAGCGTAAAGCGAGATAAGAAAAATGACCCACAGTAAGCAAACAAAAGTACTCATGAAGGGGCAGTAGACAGAGGTCATGGAAATAGGTTCGGGCTCAATGACAGACTCAGGTGGTTCTTCCGCCAACTCCTCCACCGAGTCACTCAACGGCTTGAAATTCGGTCAAAAGATCTACTTCGAGAATACAGCAGCAGCAGCAGCAGCAGCTGCTGGTGTTGATGGTGGGACCCCAACCAAACCAGGTCCCGGGTCTTCAAGCTCATCCGGGTCGGGTAAGAAGCCCAGGTGTGGAATTGTGCAGAGTGCTCCACCCCCAAGATGTCAAGTGGAAGGGTGCCAAGTGGATCTGAGTGATGCTAAAGCTTACTATTCAAGGCATAAAGTTTGTGGTATGCACTCTAAGGCGCCTAAAGTCATTGTTGCTGGTCTTGAGCAAAGGTTTTGTCAGCAGTGTAGCAGGTCACCCCTCATTTATTGCTCTTATCTTTCTCATTTTCCCAATATTTTTAGCCTTTTCCTTTGCAGTAATAGTTAGTTGAAGAGCTTGTAGTGTTCTTAATTGGCAGTTGTTTAATGCAAGTATCTCGTTTCTTTGTTTTAAACTCGTATAAAATGAGCTCGGATTGTGGGTTCTTAGTGCTTTTTTTCCTGATGTTTTCGGTTCTTTGAGTTTGGAGTTGCACAATGGAGCCTATTCTAGTAAAGGGGTATGGATTATGGACTTTATATGAGTAATGAGTGTAATTTTTGGTTAATTGCTTGGTTTTTGGCAAATTGTTTAGATTTTGTCACAATGTTCAAACATATATTGGGAGCTGTATAGATTTTGTATGCACTGATGAGCGATTTTAGGTGAGAGCAGCTTAGACAATGGTTGAGTTCCTTGCATGCTAGCCATACTTGTAATTGCTTTTACGAATTATGTTTTTTTTTTTGCCATCTTGGGTTGCAAAAGGAATCCTTTATTGTATGGCCATCTATTTCTTGATCTTTGTTTGGTTTGATATCCTATGTGGTAGTGTCTATTTAGATTTCATCAGCTTCCTGAATTTGACCAAGAGAAACGGAGCTGCCGTAGACGGCTAGCAGGTCATAATGAGCGAAGGAGGAAACCACCACTGGGATCATTATTATCCTCTCGTTATGACCGTCTTTCTTCATCCATTATCGGTTAGATTGTTATCATCTTTTATTTTTTTAAGATTCTTCTTTGTTAGGTAAATAGAAAGGGAATGATGCAGTTTCTACGTATTGGTGTCCCAATTTGATGCTTATTATGACAGAAACCGGCAACAGAGGTGGAAGCTTTATCATGGATTTCACGGCTTACCCAAGGCTTTCCAGGAGGGATGTGTGGCCGACATCGAGATCATCAGAACACGTATCTGCAAACCAAAACACAGCTACAGGATGGGTTCCAAATCCATGGCAAAACAATTCAGAGGATCTTTCGTCGAACCTTTTCCTGCAGGGAACTCCAGCTGAGACTGGCTTTTCTAGTGCTGGGATTCCTTCGGGAGAATGCTTAGCAGGAGTTATTGATTCAAACCGTGCTCTCTCTCTTCTGTCAAATCAGCCATGGGGCTCCAGAAATCAGGCATTGTCTCCTGGGATAAACGACATGATAAATTCCGAGGTCTCTTCTCCTGTGTCTCAACCAGCAATGCCTCATGGTGCAATTATGAACCCCTATTCAAACATATCTTGGGGTTTCAAAGGCAACAACTCCGGTAGTAGTTCTCACAAGATACCGCCTCATCTCGGTCTGGCCCAGTTCTCAGAGCCTATTAACAGTCAGTTTTCCGGTGGGCTTCACCAAAGCAGGAGGCAATACATGGAACTTGAGCCGCCTGACATGGACGACACCTCCATGCAGCATATTCACCGCACTCTCTAGGTTTGCCGTGATTCTCGTTACTGTGGATGTTGGCATGTTGTTGTGCCTGAACCTATGCGTGTACTTTTCAGTGTTTATGCCTTCGGTTTTCCGCTCTATGCGGGTGCAAATGTTGGTTTGTTCATGTGCCTAAACTAATTTTTCAGTTTTTTCAGCATCTGATTTCCGCTCCAAGTAGTTCAATGAAAACCCAAGCAACCCCCTGTTTTTTTGTGTACGTGCAAGGCTAAAACATGCTAAATAGAAAGGTGTTAGCCAACCGTTTTATTACCTTCAGATAAGCTTTTCCATAGAATTTTCAATGTACTGAACCGGGGACCGGTTTGACTCACAAATCCAGTCTGGTTTCTCTGACATTGGTGCCATAGAGTCGTAGAGACCAAAAGAGCTAGAAAAGCAAATTAGAAGAAAAACCTGGATACAAAAAAATTTGAGAATTCAAATTCACAGGGACGGACAAGGAGATATAACCGATCACAAGACAAAAATAAATTATTTCTTTTCATCAAAAAAGAATATTACATTGAGATTAGCATCTGGGCACATGAGCCAATCCATAATCTTTTTATATTTTTCTGCTGCTCTCAATTACAAGGGTGATTCTCAGCCGCCTGTTGTACCTACAGACGAACTGGCAAAGGGTTGAAACCGAAAGAAAACTGTAAACTATTCTTCTATAACTCGTCGAAACATGCCACATGACTGTGGTATCAGTCGCCTTGTAGGCAGTACAGTTGACGAATATTTCCCGAAGCTGCCATATAATATTATCAACAAAACCGAGTAAACAATTATAGCCATGAATATGCCTGAACAATAATAAAAAACGCCACATAAGGAAATATAAAGATGAACTTAACAATAGAAAAGATAGAAATGGACATACCATATAACCAGTCTCTGAAGTACACATGAAGAGCACTCGATAGCTCTCTTTTTCCGATTGTCTTCAAGAGGTGCTTCTCTCAATATTTGCTTTATCTCACTTAAATTATTTTGCTGTTGATAACATTAGGAGGAAGGCAAAATTTCAGTTAAATCAAAATTGAATAGATTAAAAATATCAAGCATTGATTTTAAATAAACATTGATTCTGGATTGAAGGTATAAAACTACTCAAACTATAGTCAAAAGTTTGTCATCCTCCGTTAGGCTTTATTGCATTTACATTTCTGAGTTGAGATGTCAGGTATGCATCAGGTAAGGGGAAAGGGTTGTCCTTTGTTGATCCAGTAGATGCAGCTTCAAACCAATTTGGAATCTGTGTTTTATGAAATCCTTATGTCATCCTCAAACAATATCAGATAAATAAATAAAGATGCGCAAGTACCCCAAGCTAAGCTATGAAATATACACATCTAAGCTTTACCAGGAAATTTGTGAACTGATCAGGATCTAGACGTGTAGTCGACTCGGTTCGAGCATCAGAAACACCTGCAGGATGAGATAATGAATCATGTGGATCAACCACTCCAATTGGCAACGCTTCGTCCCATCTATTGATAGTTGATATGATGCCAACATCAATCATGTGCTCCTCCAATTGAGAGTAGTACGTATTATATGGAGCCATCTGATAAAATTTAAGAAGAGTTTCCAAACTGTCAGTAGTCCTAACTATTCAAGTTCATACTGGTGATAACACCCAAAAACCAACACGAAATACAAGCAAGATGGAACTGAAAAGTGAAAAATGTAGTCAAAGATTAAGCCGTGATATGTATGGGGCCCATATCGAGCAGCTGGAGAAAGAAGCACAAAATGCCTTCTTAAGATGCTATCATCCACTGATCTGAAAGGTTTCTTATTCTGTTTTTCAGCATAATTAGATGTAGATATGCTAAAACTCAAGTGTGATTAAATTAAATTCTCCTTGCAATGTAAAGTGGTTGGTTTGGTTCACTCACCCGTAACTTGTGGTTATCGCCAAGAACAAGGGGGACGTTGGTTCACTCCCAAAAAGAATACACACTCTCGACAATTGGCAATGCAGACTCGTTTCGCTGCTATAATCACATGAACACGTTCACAATGTTCAACTCTTACAGCCTGCAATGACCAAAAGATATCATATTAGATTTGTGACTGAAAGCATATCATACTTGAACTGGAAATAAATTGACAGTTAAGGCGTGTGGACATCAGTTTACAAGGGAGTACAATACGTAAAAATAAAATATGAAAAGAGAGGAGGTGGGGAGAGCACATAAAGTGTTCTCATAGGAGAAGAATTATTGCAAACAATAAATAATATTATAGAAAGCCATAACTAGAACCATCAGCAAAATTTGATACATGACTTGATACAAAGATGACATAGGCATATATCAAGTATGAGCGAGAAAACATCTATTATTGGTTTAACAATTTTAGCAATATAATTTGATTGTCCGCGTGTGCATGGCCATATTTCAGTTTATACTTTGCAACTTGGGCAAAGCCAGAAATTCAGGAGAGCAGGGATGAAAAGAAGCTATTCATCTAGAAGTTCAGTACTTGTTACATATTTTTTCAAATTAAAAACAGACCAACAAGCATTAGATGACAGATTTTCAAAATGAGAAAATTGATCTCTTTACATTACACCTAGAGACATTCCAACCACGAGCAAAAAAGATTAGACGTGCTAGGCAGATGAAAGGAAAGATAGACAACAGCCCTATTCTAGAAGTAAAAACATAAGGAATCAAACAGTAAGATGTATGATCACCTTTCGATTGTCTTTAGTAACAAAGAAACAAGTTGGTAACTTCTTTAATAGTGATCGACATTTTCCAGTCAGTAGAACGGTGAATAAGAACATTAAAGGAGAAACAACAAGACAAATTGATTTCCAAGTTTCAGTTCAAAAGACCGGAGATATGTTCTCAGCAATTTGAACAAGAGTACTGTATTAGCAAAGGAAAACAAATTTGTATCCAAATTAAAGTAGCAGAAAATGTTCCACTGGTTCCAAAAATTAGTGCAACACAAATAGCTAACAGCACAAAAGGCAATAATACCTTGCCAACAGCTCCAAGAACAATAGTAGCATCCGAGCATCCATAAATGACGACATATCTCAAAGGCGCTAAAATGTAAATAGTTGAATCATGGCAATTAATAACCTGAAATCATAAAATCATGTAAAGTTAGAGGTGTTTCAAGCCACAATGTGCTTAAATGTCAAACAATCATCGAGACTTTAATAAAATTTGTTGGAATAATCGGATATCAAACAATAATTATTGGAACCTTCAAATTTTGAGGAAAGTTGTATGCTAATTAGTCTATGCCAACAACTTTTAGGTTTTGCAAAAGTATACAGTGGATACTCCATGAAAATTCTCCAATTTCATGAAACCACAATGCAAACATAAACTAACCTTCACAGAAGAATTGTTAATATCAGATGCCTGCTTTACATAAGATGATTTAGAGACTCCCTCAATGAAAAATGGACTCCTCGCACTAGGTGAGGCTTTGGCTGAACGTGGACTAGCATCAGTCATAGTAACGTCCTGGTCAGAGCCAAAAGAAGGACCATTTTCTTTTGCAGAAGCTTTTTCAGTGACACGTTCCAAAGAAGAAGCTATAGTTTGCAGAAGCCAATCATGAACTTGTGATACTGTAACAGGAACAGCAGGCATGTCTGGATCAGAATTAGCGAAAAAAGGAGCAGCTTGGCTTAAAGGAACGGCTTCAGATCCCTTATCATCGAATTGAATCAGGAAACCAAGGTACTCAAACCCTTCCGTAGTTAAAACCTGAAGGAACAGTAGTTACATGAGCAAATCAAATCATAGAATTTAATTACAAGATCAAAAACCGTAGTTAAAACCTGAAGGAACAGTAGTTACATGAGCAAATCAAATCATAGAATTTAATTACAAGATCAAAAAAAGAATGGAAATAGAGCAAGATATTGTCAACAATGAGAAAGATAGACCAAGAACATGAGTAAGTTACGACAGCCTGTCTGATAACAAAGAGGAAGAATTAAGAGAATGCAACAAAGCAAAACATTGCAAAATGATAGAGCATAAAGAAAGTCACGTATGTTGCAAAATAAGAACAGGAAGATTCATAAAAGCTAAAATTTCTATTCTGAACATTTTACAAGGTAACAGTTCAGGCTAAAGTCGGTGATTAATTGCTGAAGAGCTGGCAAAAAATTCTTGTCCTCTTAAGGTCAAGTTCACTCATGTTTCAGAAAGATTCATAAAAGCTTCAATTTGCATTCTTTTTCTTCTTTTTTTATAAAGGGAGCGTTAAAAAAACTCCTTCATAACCGTCAAGAGTGGCTCAACAGACATTGAAAAGACGAAAAGAGTGTCTCAAAATTTTATTGCATAAATAACAAGTACAAGAAGAGTACAATACCACCAAACACAACCTGACTACCACCTCAACAATGATCAACATTAAACTACAGAAACACAACAATGACCAAACCCAACTCAAGAAAAATATATCCTAAAAACAATCAACCAAACGGAAACATAACACAATTGACAAATATAACCAAAACTTCCTCAAATACAAAAAACTCAATGCAACAAATATATCCCAACTAATTAGCCTGTACCTAGCTTAGCAAATTTATCCGCTTCCCAGTTAGCTGCTCTCAACACATGCCTAACAATAACACCTTTATCAACCACAATCAAGACAATATCTTTAAATATGGATAAAAACAACGGGGTGGTGGCAGCAGGATTCTTGATCCAATCAACAGCCACAACACTATCGAATTCTAAAACAAGCCTTCGATTCGTCGACATCCCCGACTCCAAGAAAAGCCTCAGCCCTCTCATAATTGCCATCAATTCTGCCAGAATTGGAGGGTCAGACCAACTCTCTCTTAAACGATCCCAACACCTCACCTTTCTTGTCTCTGAGCAGCCCATCGATGCCACCTTTCACCCACATTTTATCCATAGCACCATCCACGTTCACTTTAACAAAACCGGTTGGAGGCAGAGACCAGATCACAAAATTTGAAGGGATCCTTTCAAGACTCGAAACACGATCAACTAATGAAGGATCCCCCACTAGGCTATCAAATGAAATCAGCACTTTTGGAAATTTTGAAGTAAACCAAGTTGTCACTCTATACCTCGTGAGAAAAGATAGCAGGGCAAAATCCAACCTCCCTTTGTTAAAAACGATCTCATTCCTCATCTTCCAAATTGACCACAAAACGTCTCCTGGGATGAACACCCGAATAATTGATCGAGATACAAGGTCAAACCAAACGAAATTAAATGTTGCAGGACACTCAGGAATAGCAAAAGAAACCTTCCAAAGCCGCAAAAAAGTCAACCATAAACCCATGACACTTTACACAAACCAAACAAATGAAAAACAGTTTCCTGAACCACCCCGCAAAACGGACAAGATGGATCTTCAATCTCTTGCACCCCACGTTTAATTAAATCCACTTTGACTGCTAACTTCTTGTGACCACCTACTAGACAAAAGATTCGATTCGAGGAGGAGCCACACCAAACCACACATGTCTTAACCACAAAAAACTATCAGAATTGTCAAGAAGGATTCAAAGGCAAGATTTAACTGAAAAACAACCATCACCTTCTCCTGACCACATAAGAATGTCATCAATCAAAGACGAGGAATTAAAATTATACAACAATGAAATAAGTTCATTCCATTGCAGCATCTCCTAACCGTCAAGATTTCTTCTCATAGGAATGTCCCAAAAATAGCCTGATGTGTTTGATTTCCTAAAATCAACAATCTTCCCCACCTTGTTATTCGAAAGAGTGAACAACCTTGGAAAACGCTCTTTCAATGGAACTCCATCAAGCCAAGCGTCATGCCAAAACAAAATTGAATCCCCATTGCTCACCTTCATTTTAAAATTACTCCGCAAACAAACTCCAAAGTCATCATCTGAACAACAAGTTTTAACAACCCCTTCCATATCCAAGATGCTTTGTAAGAAGCCGAATTTCCCAACCCCATTGAATTCGGATCAATTTTATTATTGCAGCAAATAATTCTTTTCCACCATGACTTTTTCTCATTAGCAAATTTCCAAGTCCATTTTCCCAATAACGCTATGTTCATAAGCTCTAAATTTGGAACCCCAAGCCCTACCAAAGCCTTGGGCTTGCAAACGGTAGACCAGTTAACCCAATGAATTCTGCTTTTAACAACCGAATCACCCCCAAAGAAATTTCTCCATAATTGAATTAAGCTTCTTCAATACACAACTCGGCATTCTAAAAATTGACATGAAATATATCGGCAGAGAGCAAAGAACAGATTTTATCAACACAACTCTACCAGTAATAGACAATGAAGTTGCCTTCCGCCTAGCCAATTTCTTATAGAACTTTTGAATAACCAGGTGCCCTTACAATGAAGTTGCCTACCAGACAATGATGCTGAATTTTTCTTCACCCCAAGAGGTAACCCCAAATAATCTGTTGAGAAGAAACCTACTATGCACCCTATTATAGCAACACACTCACTAAGGACCCCTTCATTCATGTTGATTTCGTATTACATGCTCTTGGATAAATTAATTTGCAAGCCAGACATCATATCAAAGATCAGAAGCACCCTACTCACATTCTTCAACTCCCCAATCGAAGCGTTACAAAAAAATAATAAATCGTTTGCAAATTGGAAGGTAAGAGATCTCAAAGGAATTATCTTGATTTCCAATCTCAAATCCTCTAAACAAACCTAAACTCACAGTCTTTGACAACATCAAGTTCAATAATTCACCGACCAAATTGAAAAGAAGAGGAGAAAGAGAACAACCCTGTCGAAGACCCCTCGCAATCCGAAACTCGTCCGAAGGAGAACCATTCACTAAAACCGAAATTGAAGAAGAAGACAAGCACATTTTCATCCAAGATCTCCATCTCTGCTTAAACCCCATGCAATCCATGATTTTCAATAGTATACTCCAATCAATTGAGTCATACTCTCTCTTGAAGTCAACCTAGAACAATATTTCTTCAAGGCCTTTCCTTCTCCAACTATCAATCCCCTCGTTCGCAATAAACGAACAATCCATAATATGCCTCCCCGGAATAAAGGTGAATTGGGAAGGGCCGACAACCGCATCCATACATTGTCGTAATCTCCTATATAACACCTTAGACAAAATCTTATAAAGCCCTCCGACTAGGCTAATCGGTCTAAAAACCTCAATACTTTTGGAGCTCGTTTTTTTCGGGATAAGGGTATGAAAGAGTAGTTTACCCCTTTATCCTATCTTTTTCCCACATAAAAGTCACTGAAAAACCTCAAGATTTCCACTTTTAGATTTGACCAGAAGTTTTTGAAAAATCCCATTGCCAATCCATACGGCACTGGAGCCTTATTACTATCTAAGAACGATATTGCATCCCAAATTTCTTCCTCTGAAAAAGGCCTCTCCAAAAACGAATTTTGCTCCACTGAGATCTTGGAGAAATTAAAATTCAATACCTCTACCTCAACTGTAGGGTTCCTATTGTAAGCTTCTTTGAAAAAATTTACAACGCTTGATTTAATTACTTCAGGATCCGTCGTTAACTGACCACCCACTTTCAACGCTTTAATAGCATTCATCCTTCCTCTGTTTGCAGCACACATATGAAAAAATCTAGTGTTACGATCACCCTCCAAACACCATTTCACTCGTGATTTCTGCAACTAAACCAGCTCCTCTTTTTTATATAAATCCCAAAGCTTCTTTCTAGCCATACCCAAAGACTCCTTATTGACGGAAGAGGACCCCTGTTGCATATCAAGTTTCGTCTCGTGTATATATTTTTCCAGCTCAGAAATGGACCCTTGAATTTTGATAAAACTGGCTTTAGACCACTTTTTGATAGCCGCTTTAGAGCATTTTAGAACACTGGAAATCCCTTTTCTCCTTATGCCCATCCTCGCTTTCTGAAATTCCTCCTCCATTTTCTCTTTGAAACCTTCCTCCTTTAACAAATAATTAAACAATCTAAATGGCTTCGATCCTCAATTCGCCTCTTTACTTTCCAGAATAATTGCATTGTGTTCAGATAAAGATCTCAGGAGCAGACTTTGATTAGTATCGGAAACACTGATAAGAAATTCGAATCTACCAGAAACCTATCCAATCTAACAAAAGTAGGAATTTCCTTATTGTTACACCAAGTGAAGTTACCACCAGACAAAGGAAGATCATTCAAATTAGCCCTATGCACAAACTCATTACAGATTCTCATCGAGAACCTGTTCTGATTTCTCTCCATTTTCTCCTCTTGTGATAGGCATTCATTAAAATCACCTTCCAAAAAAATGGGACAATCCAGTTGCAGCACAAAAGATAACGCCTCGAAGAAAGATTCTTTCTCCGAATACACTGTTGGCCCATACACATTAATAAGCCAAACATTTAACAGACAATTCTTTTAGATTACCTTTAACTGCAATAAACCTCTCCTGAGCATATTCGGACTCCACCTCCAACTTACTTTCATCCCATGAAGTTATCAAGCCCCTTGCTGACTCAACCGCAAGAGACGCCACATATCCTCTCAACATATTCCCTCCTAATTTCCTTACCAAGGAAAGATTGACAACATTCACCTTTGATTCTTGGATAAACATCAACACTGGTTTCTTCCCTATAATAAAATTCCTCACTGGCCTTGACTTTTCTCTTCTCCCCAAACCCCTCACATTCCAAGATAAGATACTTACACTTGACATAGGAAATAAGAAAATAACCACAGGAGATCAATTCTCACCCCCTTCCTCCTCTCCTCTATCAGAGAATTCGCTTTTTTCATAAAGGTTTTTTTACCTCCTCAGAAGGTTACACCCATCAAATTGCTAACTTCCCAGCTTGCCCGGGACTTCTTCATCTTCATCCGAACAATTACGTAGAGTCTTCAACCAATCCCGTTTTTTCTCTCTCGAATTTCCCCTTCCTCTGCTTCTACTGTAGACTCTATTAAAGAATTTACACCCAATTCTACCCATTGACACACTCCATTTTAAAATGCAACCATGATTTGGAGAAGGACCCATTCTCTGAGAAGAGGGCCTTGAAGGAGAAACTGAATCTTTGCCCAATCTAATATTATTGTTTCGAGAACCACCTGAACCCCTTTTATGATTTCCATTACTACTTAGAGAGTCCAAAGAATTGGATCTCCTATGAGACCCACGTTGAAAGGGTCCACCTTTGTTGGTTCCTAAATCAGCCTGAATAATCTCTACATTCTCCCTAACAAAATTGGGCCTATCTGACCCGCTATTAATTCCCCTAGTCAGCCCATAATTCACATCATTTACCCCGACAAAATCTGTTGCATAGGAACTAAACAATTATCTTGCCTCTCTTTATCAATCCTCATCGAATTAATTTGCCTCGTATCAGTTGCATCATTAATTCCAGAAGCAAAAACTCCATGTTACCTGTCGAAATCTTTTGAGCCCAAGTCTCCACTCTCTCCTGGGACAACACTCATACTTCTTGGACTTCTCGATCCCTCAAGACCCCTCCATCATCGTCCGATGATCCATCCTCCCCTTCATCAAAATACTCTCCATCACTCTCTCCATTCGATATCTCAAAAGAATCATCATTTGATATCTCTGCAATCCAACTTCATCGGTGTTTCCTTCTTGATCTCCACTAACTCTCCCCACCTTGAAGCCAGACTAGAGAAAAAGACTTCATTCCAACAATTCAGCGGTACTCCAATTAACGACACTCACAAAACGCCAAAGGAACACCTCCATCCAAGGAAAATGACCTCAACCAATCGAACCAGAAATTTAACTCAAGAGCTTTTTCTTTCAGAGCTTTCATTTTCTCTTCTTTCGACAGAAAAGTGACTAAACATGAGTTCTTGGCGTACCCCCAGCTTGTCACTTTTGCATTTATACCATCATTGTGCAGATCTTTCTGGATTAGTTCCACATCATACGATTGTTTATGAATGCCAGTCAGTGATCTCTTTAACCAACATCGCTCATCCACAAGGGTGAAGACATAGTAGGGATTCTTTGAAGCAATTCCACCACTCATCAAACTATTACGTCCCCATATTGGTAACCTCTTATTTCCCACCAGCTTATCACAATAAGAGCTCCCATCATGAAACTCATTAAACACCTTACCTTACCTTCAAGGCTCTTTGTGTGAGTCTCAACCCTCTTCTTACCACCTTCAACGTCTGAACCAATCAGATTCTTCTCTCTTGCCGACTTCTAATACTTCGCCTCCCTGACCAAAACTCTCTTCCCATCAATCATCGCATTATCAACCTTTGCTACTGCTTGCAAAAGATCCTCTTGACTCTCAAAGTGAACAAATGCAAAAGTTGAATCTCTGTACTTCAGTCACTTGTTGACAATGGGAATAAACACCTTAACAACCTTGCCATGGAGGTTGAACCATTTCCACAAAGCTCTCTTATTGACTCTTTTACTTAGATTATCAACAAAAGCATACCAAGGGGCTCTAGTGGGGAGAGAACCTTGAACTGACTTTTCACTTGCCATTTTTAGGTTTTAATTTGAATTCTCAACATTTTACAACGAAACAACTCATGTTAAAATCAGTGATCAATTAATGAAAATCTGACAGAGTTCTTTTACCCTCTTTTGGTCAAAATTGCCTGCATTTCTTATTTCAATCACGGAAATGAGGACCCACCTTTCCTTACATCATAAAAACAGGTATAGCGCTAAAACAAACCATTTTTAGTGCAAACGATTCCTGATGCAAGGAAACCAATGCATAAATAGAGAATCTGCACTATGAGGATCCGGTTGTTTCATATGAAATGGAAGAGGTTTTCTACCTATTGCAAAGTTATCAACATAACAATGCATTTAATGCCCTCAAAGACTAGAATATATACCACATAAGGACATTTTATAAACAACCAGATTTACATCCCGGCTCAAAACTATTCTACATGGATGTTTGGCTCTACTAAGTGCAACCACCTAAATCATTCTACTGTGCTTTCACCTTTTATCCTTAAAACTACAGTTACCACATGGTGGGCCTACAAAATTGCATTCATATATAAACTACAAAGAATCAATAATTAAAATGCAAAAAAAGATCAATGTGAAAACCAACAAAAATAATTGCAACCCTTGACTTATATTTCAACTGTCTCATTTTGATTGTATTGAGAAATACAAAACAAAACCCACAAAATAAAAAAGAACACTCCAAACCACATATAGCAATAAGCAGTACTACAAACCAGAGACTCTTCGCCTTCCCCTTCCACAGGCTCTGACAGAAGAAAGAGAATATTAGCCAAGTGCTTTTGTAGATAGGAGAGTTGGTGGGCCTCTTCATCAGCTGGTGATGGCATAAATCGACGGCTGTTGCTCAGACAAGCTACAAAGAGAAGAACCACCAATATAAGTCTAAGTGTGTGATTGACTGTAAACTTAAAGTCTGCAACTATTAACTTCGAATAGCAAAAAGATCTATATTCTTACAAATGATAAGAGAACAGTGAGATCCATATTAATGAGCTACATAGCTGGATATAGAGATTAGCAAATTCTCCCACTATCTCAGATACTAATTACAATCTCCACAGTCAATAATTTAAAGCAACCTAATATTTGTTAAAAAATAATTGAGCTAAAATACAACATCAAAGCTGATATACTTTTCCACATAACAGTATGCCCAATCATTTAATTGTAAAAAGCAATTGTATCTTAATTAAGTTGTTAAAATGATGTTTATTTCTTTATATGCAATTTTTAAGAATTAACAAGAACATCAATCAAATGGAATTTGAAAAATCACCCAAAATAATAAAGCAAAACCCTATTTTATCAAAATAAATACATAAAATGTAAAACATACTCAAACATAAGTATTGAGTATAAACTATAATCAGGCAATGTTAGCATCAAAAATTTAAATTAAAACTCCAAAAATATAGTTGCAGTTAGTATATTAGAAGACTTTTTGCGTAGTATTTGCACCCAAAACACAAGTAATATACACCAGACCTAGCGACAATTATCCAAAAAGATTCAAGATATCTTTCAGGTTGCCAAATTATGTAATCACAATTATGTATTTCCCAAATGCCAACGAAGAGTCAAATTTTCGTGAATTTTCTAAAATGGCCATAAATCTACCACACTGTATAAAATAACAATGATATTAATTCAATAACTACATATGTTTCAACAACTATGTATTCAATTTATAAAAAAAACACATTTCACCCTTAAGAGAACAGAAATGTAGAAGGGTCAAATTTCTTACCTGCAAAGACGAAAGGGCAGACAAATAACCGTCAAAAGCTGACGTAGAAGGCCCGACATCCGCAACCGTGGCGGAGTCCCTGTGCGAGCGCGCCAAAAGCCACTTATACGATTGAATGTACAAAAACAGGATCAGGTCACGCAAAATTAAAACCAACGGAATCGACATCATCCGGGCTGGTGGCCACGAGCGGGTCAGTTTCAGAGTGAAGAACCGACGCGAGAGTTTCGATGACTAGACACACATGGTCCGATGAGATCTGGAGTAACTCGGAAACGGCCTCCGAGTCCACTAGTTGAGTTGACGACGCAAACTTTAGCTTTAGCGGGGTCAGTGCTTCAACCGGGTCGTTGAATATGAGCTTCTGGATTGGTAGGAGACCGTTCTCGAAAGGCTCGCGACGCGGTTGTATGATAGTGACCGACATTGGATTCGCATCCGGGTCGCCCGATGACGTTGATGGCTCGATGGGGTCGGTCATCGCTTTGATTTAATATATCATTTTTTTTTTTTGCTTGAAATGAAAAAATAAAATAAAATGTAGTTCTGTTTTTGCAGATCTCGGAGGAAAGCAGGGTGTTGTAGTTGGAGGAATATGAGGATGATTGGGTGAGGACAGGTATAAAGAAACTAGTTACGTGGCCGGATTTAATTGGATGTAATTTAACGTTATATATATATATATATTTTGTGTGGTGGATGCTAATTTTTGTTGTAATGCAATATATATATTATACAGTGAAATAAATATTTAAAGTCGATGCTGACTAAATTTTTCATTATTAGCCATCTTAGCTCAACGATTAAAGTACATGGTTTAGCTTTTGTTACGCTCTAGTTTTTTTTCTTAAAAAATGGTTGGAGTTGTAAAACTTTTAGGGTAAACTAATGACTATGTAACTAATGTCTGGGTCGCGAAATGACCACGTAACTAAGGTCTGGCAGTTTAATCACTGAACAATTTAAATGGATTCAAAATGGCCACTAGCCGTTAGAAAACGAAATGGTGAATCTGACATGGATTTATCTGTAAATTTTTTATTCCACGTTGCTTTAATGAACCTCCACATCATAATACCACATAAATAAAATGGAAAAAAACACGTGGAAATATTTGGGCATTTAAAGGAACCCTAGATTTTTCTTCTCAGTATTTTCTCCATTATTTCTTATCATTTTGTGGAGATGAAGAAAATCTATAGGGGTTGTAGACGGCAATGGATGTAGATTTGGCTCGGGTGTGCTTTTGTGGAGCTCGTCCTACGCCAACAACAGGTTAGATTGATGAAAATGTAGGTAACAAATTTTGGGGTTGTGGAAAATATAGAAAAAAAGATAAGGGGTTGTAATTTTTTTACTAGTATGATACACCAGTGAACCCTAGATCAAAAGTAGTTATTGTTGGTCTTCTTAGAAGGGTTGCTGCTATGGAGAAAGAAAGGAAGAAGAAAAGAGTTCTTGTTATTTTTCTTCTTGGTACTGTACTTTTGTTGGATTTCATTTTGGGAGCAATCTTCTATGAATATGTTGGATATGTTATGGTTGTTGCTTGAGATTTATAGTGCTGGAAAATTTATTTTTTCAAATGAGATGTTTGTTATCTAGGATTTTTTTAATTTGAAGGGTGATGTGATTGATGTTAATGTAACCAATTTTTGCAATATATTTAATTCGAATTACGTAATGAAAAAAATCTTTTCATATTAAGTTGTAAATTAAATAAGAATATGAAATACTTGCAGATAGTGAAGTACTAATGTCAGTAAACAATAATATGAATTAAAAAAGTTAAATAAAACAAAAATACTTCATATCATAAATCCTTTAAGTTTGGAATGTAATTCATACATCACATAATGTTTAACCAATACATAATCACATCTTTAAATCTTGAATGTAATTTATACATTACATATAGTATGTGAAATTACAACTCCGTAAAAAGGTCATATTTGAGACCTTTTCACTTAAGTTGTTGTCTGTCTAAGAGTTCATGTAGGATCATATAGATACATTTAGGAGCATATAGTTGCATGTGGTGGAATTATGTTTGTCGCGACATTTTATTTTGTAAACGGTGTTGCATTGTAGGGAAGATGTTTGTTTGGTGATGTGCAGGATTTGGGAGCAAGGAAAAGAAAAAAGGAAGTGACGTGACGTGACATGATGAGACTGCTGAGCAGAATGTAAATGTCGATTCGGTTGGCATTTCAACACGAGAGCGAACAAATTGAAAGAAGATATTTTTCAGAGTCATCTGTCCCTATCTTCACGTGATTTCCACCCGAGAGGAGACACCTGCCTGGAGGGGACAACGCACTGCTACAGATGACCCTGCTGGACCACGCATTATTTGCAGTTGATTTTACTAGACCACAACCTACTGCAACATGATCTTGTCGGGTACTTAGCCAGCTGTCTGGAGGGGACTACTACCACCTCTGCTCACCTCCCTCACGTGAGTGAAGCATGTTTGAGATATCCTAGGAATTTCAACACAAATTTCTAGGTTTATTATCCCCTATAAATAGGAGATGAAGCCACCATGAAAGAGGACTTTTACACACGCCGCCTTAAGCTAGAAAATTCAGAGGAAAAATGTTTCTCCTTTCTCCACCTATCATATTTGTCGTGGCATTCCTCTGTTGACAAGCTAGAGGGAGTGGCGAGCTAGGCATCCGAGAGGAGCTAGCGAGATGAGACAGTTCGTGGTGGCCGAGGGAAGCTCTGGCAATGTACGTCGAAGCCTTTTCCTCATTCCCTTTGCTCTTTGCTTTCATTTTTATCATTTGGGTTGTAAGGAACGGATTAACTTCTTGCTTTGTGCTTGAAACATCCGAACCCTACCATGAACTAGTTTTATTTAGTGAGAGTTTATTTTGGATATTTAAGTTTTACTTTAATGAATGATTGTTTTTGTATGTTATTATAGTGTTTTGTAAATTAGAGGTTCTATATGATAAAAAATAATAATAATCAACCATAATAAAATCTAAAATTGAAACATCAAGATTCTGCATAATTTTACTGCTATGTCAACTTTGAGGGGAATTTCCATTTTTTTTAAATATGTATATATTATATTTTAAAACATTCTAGAATAATCTAATCAAATTAGTGATTGTAGTCTAGTGGTGAGAATTTTACGTTGTGGTCGTGGAGACATGGGCTCGAATCTCAGCAGCCATAGGTTTATTTTTCACGCGTGGCGCTTGCTTTGTTCCCCAAAAAAAAAAATTTGGCTCAAAGTTTTTTTGTTCATAAGTGGGCCATTTCGGATTGGACCGTTTCATCAATTTATATTTTCATAACCCCAAACCCTAACCTGCAAAGTCACTTGAATTTCATTCTCCATAAAACCCTAAGCACTTGCAATCAAATACACAGTTTCAGACGCTTCACGCGGGAGAGCGGCATCAAAGCAGAAAGGGTGTAGAGAAGAAATGGTGGCCAAAAGGAAGACCCCCGTCAAGTCCCGAAACCCAAATCTCATCCGTGGTATAGGCAAGTATTCCAGGTCTAAGATGTACCACAAGCGTGGCCTTTGGGCCATCAAGGCCAAACACGGCGGCGTTTTCCCTCGCCACGACCCCCAGCCTAAGCCCCCTGCTGCCGCCGAGAAGCCGCCCAAGTTTTACCCAGCTGACGATGTCAAGAAGCCTCTTCTCAATAAGCGCAAGCCTAAACCCACTAAGCTCAGGTTCTTATCTGAAATGATTGATTCATTTGTAGATCTCTCTTAAGGTTGCTTGTTTCTCATTGTTAGGTTTTTCCCTTTCTTGTTTTATTTGTTTAGAGCAAGCATTACACATGGGACGGTGTTGATTTTGTTGGCTGGTAGATTTATGGGGAAGAGAGTTGTATTTTTGAAGCAACTTCCTTCCGGGCTTCTTTTGGTCACTGGTAATTTTTTCTTCTTCCTGATTTCTGTTTCTTTATATGCATACACATACATTGATACATATGCCTATATTTTGCTTCTTAGCTGAATGTATTTTTGGAAACAGTCTTGATGAAATGAAACCAGTAGCTGCCACTGTAATTCTAAATTTCTAGGAGTGTTCAATTGATGTATCTTTCCGTAACCAAACCGAAGATCAGCTAACCAAACTTTAGTAAAATGCTAATGATCGACTTGTCTGGAATTTTGATTAACCTAATTTAATTAATTTTGGTTGGTTAATTCAGTTTTAAGGCGAAAAATGAGCACTCCGATATGGTAATAAATAATGGAATTTGATTAATTACTTTAGTATGGACCGTGGCTGTTTGAACTGATATTTCCGTGTTTTTGCTGTTGTTCATCTGCTTTTATGTTGAGTTCTGTTGTGATACAATCCATTTAACCATTCAACATTCCTTTGTTTAACCATTCCATTTGTAGATACTATCTATATTTGCCTCTTGTGGCTCTTATAAGAAAGCTTTGTTATTGATACTTGTTCCTTGTTTGTTATAGACTAGTGCTTCTTTTTATTTGAATCTCATGCGTTGTTTATATTTGGAACATGCTTTCATCGTAGGACCATTCAAGATCAATGGTGTTCCTTTAAGGCGGGTGAACCAATCCTATGTCATTGCGACTTCTACCAAGGTTGACATCTCGGGAGTTAATGTAGAGAAGTTTGATGACAAGTACTTTTCCAAGGAAGTTGAGAAGAAGAAAAAGAAGGGTGAGGGAGAGTTCTTTGAAGCTGAAAAGGAGGTTAGTTATATAGCATTTAGTGTAATTAAAGCTTGTCCTAAATAAGCAAACCTAATTTGAGATCCTTTAATTTTCCTTGACATATTATATAGGATAAGAAGAAGCTGCCAGAAGACAAGAAAGAAGACCAGAAAGCTGTCGATACCTCTTTAATAAAGTCTCTCGAGGGAGTCCCAGATTTGAAAGCCTACCTTGCTGCAAGATTTTCCTTGAAGTCTGGCATGAAGCCTCATGAACTTGTCTTCTAGAAGTAACTTGCATTTAAGCATAGCTGTTTTCCTTTGCTGTTCTTTTGTCTTTGAGTATTAGTGGTTATATCGTAATATCAGTGTTGCCGGACCTATATAGGGAAACCATCTTTTGTTTTTCTAATACCATCTTTTAATAAGCAAGAACCCCAAGTTTCCATTTTGTGTTTTGTGCTAATCTGATTGAAGCTTATTTTTATTTTCGTTTCAGTTTGTATTTTGATTGAATTTATAGCTGAGCTAACATTTGATTATGGCCAATAGAGACGTTGTCTTGATGACTTACTTCCTAAGATTTGCTTGTTATTGGTCCTTCATTATCATGAATTTCTCAATTGAAATGAAAAAAAATCATATAAATTCTAAACATTATACAATAAGTTTCATGAAATTGAAATTAGAAGTTTTTTTTGGGTTCGATAAAAAATAAAGATGCCCAAAGGGAAAAATAAAATAATTATCAATTTTTCAACGGCTCGTACTGTCAGACTATAAATTAACAACCTTTGCCTATGAAATCTGGATGTAATTTTTCATCAGAATTACACAACAAAAAAATCCTAAATTAGCAAATAGAGAAAGCATGGCAAAATTATATCAAAACAAAGTTTAGCAAAAAAAGGAAAAAAGAAATAGAATTAGGATGATCCACCACAGCAGCCGCCTTGTTTTTGGATGGGTGGCTCCTGATTGGGAACAATAATCCGGGTTCCCTTAAGAAGGCCAGCACTGCCATTGGCATCTGGCTCACCATTAGCAGAAAGGGTTTTCTTGCTGATTATTCGGTATATCTCTATTAGAATTGTCAGAAATGCAGTTTCAACATTGGTCGATTCTAGAGCTGATGTCTCCATGAAAAACAGGTTCTCTCTTTGAGCAAACTCTTCTGCATCTTCCCTTGGAACTGCTCTTAGGTTCCCCAAGTCACACTTGTTGCCGATGAGCATTACGACGATGTTCTTATCTGCATGTCTCCTCAATTCCTCTAGCCACCTTGCCATGTTGTCAAATGTTTGACGCTTGGTCATGTCATAAACTAACATTGCTCCTACAGCTCCTCGGTAGTATGCGCTAGTCACAGCCCTATACCTGATAGGAGAACAATAGAAGGATCGCTTTCAGCATACCATACAGAATGAAGGAAACAAAATGCTGTTGTTTGATGCAACAAAACAAAGTTCCATAAGCATTAATCTGCTTGAGTAAATATGATTTGACTAGATTCATGAAACTTTGCTAAACATTAATTCTCTGCTATAGCATCTAATGCAGTTTTTCTGTTACCTCACTTTTTCATGTGCAAATTTTCAATATCTTCCATCAATTTTATCCTACTTTCAGCACAAATCTAGCCCAAGAAAAAAACATAAAGTTCCAAACAATCAGATATTAAGTCGGAAAGTACTCGAGCCTAGCATTCGAGAAAACTCTAATACAATTCTATCACAGATGAAAATACAAGCAGCCTATTAATAACATAAATTACATGAAAATGTTTTACCCCAACAGAAATCTCTCTTCTAATTTGAAATATTTTGGAATATGTAACCTACAGAAAATGAGTCTGCATATCCGACAACGACACCAAAACTTTGAAGTCTTTATTGCCTTCCACTCTGAACAGCCTTTTAGTGGCACTAATTGAATTGAAAAGATCTGCCTGACATTAACCAAATTAGAAAATCTCAACCCACCAATTCCCTGGGGTTCAACTAAATAGTCTTTAAGCAACCAACGCATCATCATCTCCAGAATTTAACCTTAAGACAGGCAACTATGATTTTACATGTCATCATTGAAAAACGTAAAAAATATGAATACTTTCTTATCAGATTCTTGTTTCTTTCATGTAATTTTGGACTAATTTCCAATGCATAACAATTGCCTATTACAAGCTTTACTCTAATTTATTTCATTTCCTCAAATCTAAAATTTTTGCAGATCAACTAATTGAAAATTTCAGGCATATACAAGTAAAATGTAACCTTTCTTGGCCAGCAGTATCCCAAATTTGCGCTTTAACAGTTTTGTTATCAATCTCAAGGGTTTTAGTCTGGAATTCAACGCCAATTGTGGCTTTCGAATCCAAACTGAATTGGTTCCGGGCGAAACGCGAAAGCAGCTGAGATTTCCCTACCGCTGAATCTCCAATCAAAACCACTTTGAATACGTAATCAATCTTTTGATTGAAATCCCCACCGCGGATGCTTGACATGATCACCACCCAATCAAAAAATTTCCCCCTTCAATTGGATCCACCGCTCAGAACCCAGAAATTAATTCGATCATAAAAATTACAACAATCAAATCATATAAAACATAGGTGATTACGATTAATCATGTGCATGGTAGATTATACAAAAGAAAAAATAAGTTTTGCATGACATGATTATAGATCAAAGCGACACATCGAAGCGCCAAAAATGAAAGATGGTCAATGGAAAGAGGTCAAGATGGGAATTGGACATTAGGGTTAGGGCTATAGGAAGAAGAAAAACAGGGAATTTTGAAAGGCCTGTTTTGTGGAGACATGAAAACACTAACGGTCAGTGCGGGACCCATTAACGGTTTTTTTTTTTTTTTTGCTCTTTGCTGTTTTAAAAGAAAAAATTGCGTGTATTGCATGCACACCGATATTTGGGTAAGCTTCTTTTGTTTTTCTTTTTAAGGGAAAAAAGGACAAATAGCAACTAAAATGTGAAAATGTATATTTGAAATTATTTAATATTATCATAAAGACTTTTTATGCTTATTTCGATTAAATATGTACTGAGTTCGTGTTTTTGAATTTTATTTCTTTAATATAATTTTTAAATTTTAATTTGATTATTTTCTGAATTTAAAAATTTCAAGTTCAATTGTTAATATTAGGCTTAATACACTTTTAAATACTTAACTTATATCCAGATTCGTTTTTAAAATTTTAGTAGTCCGGAACTAATTAAAAATGGAGCCTCGACTGTTGAACATTTATTGATTACACCAAAAAGTGTATAGGAAAGCTAAGATAATGATTATTGGTAATGTTTCCTTTAATAAAACATTATTTATATTATATTATAATACATTTTTTTTTATTTTGAGTGTGGGCCTCGTCTGTTAAACATAAATTATATTTTAATAAAAAAAATTTGGTTTTAGGCCACCTGAACTGTTTAAAATCAATAATATTATAATAAAAATATTAATTTTTTTTAGTTTGGGTCCTGGGGCAGGTGCCCTCCTGCATAGGCCAAATTACGACATTAATTATATTTTCAAAATATGATTTGACGTTTAAAGAACTTTTTTTTTTTGTTAATAATAAATGTCTAACGTTTTAAATGTTATACTTTTAGATGATTGGATCATAACGATCGTTAAAGTTGACTGTTATTTGACATATATCATGCATATAAATTTTTAAAAAATATTTTATTTTAAAAAATTTAATATTATAACTAAAAAACTAAAAAATTCTCAAATTTTAGATCTTTTGTCGTCAATCAACCACTTTCATCCGTAGACGTCATTGTTGACACCATCAAAACTGTCTCGTTGCTACGACCAAAACACAGTCCTCCATCCACCGTGAAATTGCATCGATTATTGTGAAAAAGTCACGAAGGATCGTCAAATTTCTAGATTTTTTGTTGCTGTTTTCCGACGATTTTGATGGCTATAGTCGTTCGTACTTTACATGACCACCACTGTTGAGTTTCTCACCCTACGCCGTCGGAGTTGGGGGATGGGAGGGAGAGAGACGATTTGGGGTTGATTTTTTTTCTTTTTCTAGAAAATACTATTTTTATTATTAAAAATTTAAAAATAAAAAAACAGGAACATAAAAGTGTAACAGAAAAAACATTAGACACTTATTGTTAGTAAAAAAAATAGATACCAAGTCATATTTTGAGATATAATTTAGACACTAAAAAATGTATTAAACCTTAATATTATTAAATCATTTTTTGTTATATATATATATATATATATATATCAAAATGAAATCAATGAATTTAACAATATTAATAGTAGTCACAATTAAATTTGTCTTCTTATATAAAAAGGTATATTAATAAAATTAACTATCAACGTTTATTCAATTGGTTATTTTAGTTCATATTTTTTAGTATTTTAATTTTTAACGTTTTACTTTATGTTGTTGATGTGTCATATGACATGGTATCACTTTAATGACATGATACATGTCACATTATCATTATGGATTATGTGATTACATCATCATTTTGGTGACATAACATGTAATTAAGCAATGTAGAAATAACAAGCCAACAACATGTGTTGACTGTTAGTTAACTAACGATTTTTATCGAACAATAACTATTTTAAGGAAAAAATAAAATGTTTGAGATTAAAATGCTCAAAAAATAGAGAACAAAGTAACAAATTGTTCAAATGTTGAGAGTTAATTTCGTCATTATGCCAATAGAAAAATAGAAAGACTAATTTTCAAGAAATAAAAGTACGGGAATTAAATTTTAAGTATACAAGGAGTACATACACTTAAAAATATATTTTAATCGTTTATTTAAGGATACTTATATATTTGTCATTCTTTAAGAAAGATGAATAAATCTATAACGACCTAAACTTCAAGGCACATTCATATGTTGATGATGGACTCAAATAATAAACATCTTAGGTTTGTTGGACTAAAAGTTGAGTTTAGTTGAATGTGAAATGGGTCCAATAAGATGTAAAAAGGGGGTTTGCAGTGTAATACATAGTTGAGGAGCTTAGGAGATAATTACCCTATTTCATGAGATTTGGGTTTGTTTTTAGGACAATTACCCTAAGAATTGCCCAATATTCTTAAAATGACTTTACAGCCCTAAAATGAGGTTTTGAACCTTAAAAGGACTATAAATACTTATATGATTAATAACTTCCAGTTTAACACTTCTAGTTAGGCCTAATTATGTGATAACTCTTCTTGATAATAGGTCACTCCCCGATAAATCTTAATTACAGTAAAACCGCTATAAATTAATATTTGATAGTTGATAAATTAATAATCTCTATAAAATAAAAAAATTTCTTGGTCTTGACTTGAGTTCAAGGTCTAAATTATTAATTTCGATAAATTAATAAAATAATAATTTTTCGGAAGATCTTTATATAGATTTATTATCCCTTCAATATTATAATATAATAATTCTATAAAATTACAAGTATAACTATGACAACTTAGTAAAATATGATTCTATTGTTATTTTCTTCCTCATAAAATCTAGATCTACTTGTATTTCACCTTTAACTTTTCTTATTGCATCCAAATATTCTGGTATTGCGTTCTCACACCGCAACAAAAAATTGTGAAGAGCTGTTAACGCTATCAGTGTTTCCTTTCGATTAATTGGTTGCAAATGCACTGAATCATCTTTAGTAGGATTTTTTAATAACACTTGCTACAATTTCTTCTAAACTTTAAATCTATGACCATATATCATTTTCATCTGGGTAATCCAATAGGTGATTGACATCCATTAGATGTATGTACTATATTTAATTAGTCACATTCTACATAAACATCATTAAGTTAGTTACCTATTTTATTCCTGAATGAAAATATATGTTTGTTGAATTAGAAAAAAATTCTTTCAATTAATAAATTATAATTTATCAATTAATCAATACATCTTTAAATTAGTAAAATTACGTGGTTGTAGCATAATTAATTAATTATTAATTTATAGAGGTTTCGATAAACCATTAAAAATTTTCAATTTTTGATAAAAGAATATCTCTGACATTAAAAGTTTTTATACATGTAATAACTCTTATTAAATTTTGTTCTTAATCAGTACAAAAAATATTAAGTCAAATTTGTTTTTAAAATATATTTGATATAAACAATATTTTTTCTTTGTTAAAGAAGATAATCAAATGGTATTGCCTTTAACTTATATATAAATTTATCAACAATAAATTATAAAATATTATATTAGTAGATTAAAATCATAAGAATAAGATCTAAAATTTAATATATTTAATTAATAAACAATATTATTTACTTTGAAGCCTAATTTTTATTAATATATTAGTAGTTTTATATTATAAATTTAATATTTTCTCTCTGTTTAACAAAATCTAAATTTATGGAAACATTAAAAGCAATGCATTATATAAATTAGAAAAAAAAAACCTTTGTATTCTCATTCCATTTCCCTCCTTTAAGGCTTTAACCCTTTCCCTCTTCATCCCTTCCCGTCAAATTCTTTCTAACCCTCACAATCTATCTTCTCCAGCTGAATTTCTACTTTCCCCTCTCTGCGATTCCCTCTTTCTTCCTCCAAACTCTAAATCTCAATGTACGCTGTTGCTCGAGCCTCTGCTCGTCCCACGCAGCCGCATCCTCCTCCTTCTACTGCTGCCGTCCCTGCACCAGCTCCGTCGGCTCATCCTGTTGTTCCGCCAATACGTCGCCACCTGGCTTTTGCCTCGATGAAGCCACCATTTGTTCATCCCAATGAGTATCATAGATTTTCCTCTAATAACAATAACAACAATCTAACCGCAGCTAATAATACTTGTGGAATCATCGCCGATCAAGATGTTGAAGCAATTATCGTGAGATCTACAGTGAGTTTTTGTGATTTTCACTGAATATATTTCACATTTTCCTTAAAAATGGTGATTATGATGTAGTGAGTCAACTGTCAACATATGTATTTTTATGTATTGTTTATACTCTCCTATTGTTAGATTTTGCTTGATTGCAACTTTTTGAGTACAATAATATGTACGTAACCTTGTGGATTTGTTTTTTCAACATCTTTTCTCAAAAAGAACTTATCATGGACTACGGTGCCTTGTTTACTTAGTGGAATTGAAATTATCATTATCATTATCTGACGCTGCTGTGAAATTGTTACGCTTGGATTTTAATACATGAACTGTTCGCAGTGCATTTATGTTTTTGGTGATGTATTTGATAATATAAAATGCATCGAGTTGAGATGTTGAGTAAAGTGCTCTTTTATTGAACTAAATTGAAAAGCAGGCATCTTCGAATGACCCATGCTTGATGGTTTATACACTATAATGTCCTTAGAAACTATTTTTAGCACTATAAGTTTTGGCCGACATGCTGAAGACCCAATATCTAGCTATCAGGTTTTGGTTTGTGATTATATTAGTTTTATGTAATAAACCTACTACACTCAGGGATGAAGCTGATACTTGTGCTTCATTGTTGGGTTAAAAGCAGAATATTAGGTGACATTCCCTATGTGAAAAAAGCTTGAAGTATGTAAATCTTTGGATGTTGCAACTTTAATGGCTGTTTGATAAATGATTAAGTAGACATTTTTATGACCTCCCTTCCTCAAATTACAGTCGTTATTGTCTCCAAAACCTACGTACAAGTGGATCACTATTTTTTTACATGATTATTTCTTGACACTGATCTCTGTGAATTTTGGCCTTTGCAAAAATGTTTTGAATAAAGTAGTAATGTGATTCTGAAGGTTTTTATGGTTAGCACTTAAGATTAAGCTGATGGCCAAATTATATTTGCATTTGTTAGACTTAGGCTCTTTTATTTTTCTTGGCTCCGTTTTATATATTTATTTGCTTTTTGTGTAAATATAGCCATACATAGCTTCCAAGATAAACTTGTAATTCTCCTTTCATTGGCAAAACTCTGAAACACTGCCAGTTTCTCTCAGCCATTAAAAAGAAAGCGCACAGTGGAGAACAAGGAAGTTGAGTCCGGCCAATGGACAAATAGTCCAGGAGTTACCAGCATATCCAATAGTCCATTCCGGACACCCGTATCCGCCAAAGGAGGAAGGATAAATAATAGATCAAAGGCCAATAAGTCTACTCCACAAACACCCCTAGCAAATGCCTGTGAGAAAATTTTCCCTTTCATCCATTTTGTTATCTTACCATTTGATTGTTTGCGATGAGCCTAGTCCATAAAGGAAACTTATGTTTCAGTCCCAAGATGTATATATGATTTTGATTACTGTATTATCATTATGGGTAGTCTAATAATCGGTAATGTGCTAAGAAAGACAGATATAATAGGAGACAAAAAGCTCTGACATTATGTATGGCATGGACAGGTTCTCCATCTCTTCTTACTCCTGCTGGAAGCTGCCGCTATGACAGTTCTTTAGGTAACCTCAATAATGTGTGTGTGTGTTTTAAAAAATATATGGGCTATTTTGCAATGCCTAAAGCTTTTATACATGGTGAAATGTGATTGAAAATTTTAGGTTTCTTGACAAAAAAAATCGTCAATCTCATAAAACATGCTGAAGATGGTATCCTCGACTTAAATCAGGCTGCAAAAACATTGGAGGTATTGATACATTTATCTGAACTTAATAACTTATGTACCATTCAATGTTTTGTCATATTACTGAAATGGCTCTTTTATTTGTTCATTTATTTAATTTTTATGTATCCACCCTCTTAACAGGTGCAAAAGAGGAGGATATATGACATAACAAATGTTTTGGAAGGCATTGGTCTTATTGAAAAGAAGCTGAAAAACAAAATACGTTGGAAGTAATTATTAACGATGTTACAAGTTTTCAAGAATTTGTTGTCTTAATTTGGTTTGTCATTCTGGTTAACCTTCAACGAACATGGGACTGATTTGAGAATTAAATCAAATTTACTAGGGGTGTTGATGATTCAAGGCTTGGGGAAGCAGATATTGATCTATCTGTATTACAGGTATGTGGAAGTAATATTGGTTTTGTTTTTAACTTGACATCCCCAGGCAACAATTTTTCTTGTCATTTTGTTTAAGTGTGTTTCTCTGTTTCTTTATTTTGGTTTATGAGTTTCAAGAGAATGCTTCATCTGCTCTGGTTGACCAAATTGTGTTTTTTATTTCCTATATATGATATTAGTTTCTATTTTGTATGCAGGCAGAAATTGAAAACCTTACCATGAAAGAGCGCACATTAGATGATCAAATAAGGTTATACATTGATTATTCTATTGTAATAGTAGTCATTCTTACTGTCTTAAATCTGTTTAGGATTTCTGATGGTTATAAAATATTGCAGAGAAAAGCAGGAAAGATTGAGGGATTTGAGTGAGAACGAGAACAACCAGAGGTAAGCATATTGTTCCCTGTGGTTTGCACTGGGATCAAATTAATTGTTGCTAATTACAATTCCTTGCAAACAGCAATACATTTACCCATCTTTAATTCTTCTTTTCAGGTGGCTTTTTGTGACTGAAGAAGACATCAAGGGTTTACCTTGTTTTCAGGTCTGTTTATTCCATGTTTCATTAAATTTATTCCTTCACAATAATTTTCTGCACTTGATACTGATGTCCAAAACATCTTGATTTCACTATGGCTAAATTTTCCATGTTGCTTTTGGCAGAATGAAACCCTGATAGCAATTAAAGCTCCACACGGAACTACTCTGGAAGTACCTGATCCTGATGAAGTAAGCTGGTGGCTAGAGAATTCTAATGAGTTAGGACCATTTTCTTCTTTAATGTTTTGAATGTATTATTGCATTGCTTCTCCGTATACCAGGCTGTTGACTTCCCACAAAGGAGATACAGGATGATCCTTAGAAGCACAATGGGTTCCATTGATGTTTACCTAGTCAGGTATTGTTCCCTTTTGTAAGCTAAGCTATTTATCGGTTCATGTTTATGAACCATCTTTCTTTCAAAATGAAATCTAATTGATGATCGGCAAAGGTTCTTGTTTTGACATCCTTCTCATTTGTCTTTCTTTACAAATTGTTGTTTTTCATCAGCCAATTTGAGAAGTTTGAAGAGGTTAATGGTGTTGAGCCACCTGCAAGTCTCTCACTCGCTTCAAGCTCAGGCTCTAATGAAAACCGAGTTGATTTGGTTAATGTGGATGGCACCAGAAAGGAAACTGAACCACAGGCAGTTCAAGCTCATCAAATGTGCTCTGATGTTAATGCTTCACAGCCTGTTGGGGGAATGATGAAAATTGTTCCTTCTGATACTGATGTAAGTGCACTTCTTTTGACCATTTATTTCTGTAGCCAGCTGTATGGAGAATGGATGCATGAACTGATGTTAATGGAAAAGATATTTATAATTTTAGGTTTGGATTCAAAATTCATTTGGTCCTGGGTTGTTGCTCCTCTTTGAGGTCTAAGATCAATTTCCCTTTCTGCCTAGGATTTCATCAAGCACCGAAATTGGAAAAAAAACCCCCGAGAAAACACACTGCTCCATTTTTTATGGTTAAATATGTACATTTCTTTTGGCAAAGAGTTGAAATTGACATATCACTTTTCATTTCTTGTTTTCAGAACGATGCAGATTATTGGCTTCTTTCAGATGCTGATGTCAGCATTACGGATATGTGGAAGACGGACTGTATCCTTCTACGAATTTTATAGCTCTTCAATACGCTTGACTCTAAAAGGCTTTGAAAAAAGAACTTGCACAATCTCTTTTCTTTTGCAATCCAATATGCATTCACAGGCTCAATATTTGAACTTGTAATCCTTAACTCCAAGAATTGCAGGTGTTGAATGGAGTGGGGTAGATACGTTTGATGCTAATTTTGGAATGGCTGATATCAGTACCCCGAGGCCCTAACCCTCGCCATCCAATCTTTAATTTACATGGATTAGTTACACAAATATAAGCGTTGCATGTTGGGATTTCGGGTTAGTCCGTTGGATGAATGTTGAAGACAATACATGCTATGGGACTATACCGGGATCACATGGTTGACACTGCCCATCAAATCCTGATTATATACCAATGAATACCCCTTGGTTGATCTTGAGTTGCTTTGTTAGCAGCTATACCAAGTGTAGATGTGTGTAGAATTGGTGCATCGAGATGACAATAAATGATGACAAGGTTTAGTTTGATCTATAGAAAATGACTTCTAAAAAAATGTTTTATTTTGATAATATTAAATGAAACTTTTTATTTTGAATATCATTGAACATTTAAGGCTGAGTCTTCACTTGTTGAGAATTGATATGTATGACGTCAGTGGTGTATGTGCGGATTGTATTGTATCCATCTATATCATCAAGATTATAGCCACTTAGCAATGCAGTGATTTTTCAGCCACATGATTCATCGAACTTCATCATCTCAATGCAGGTGTGCCGATAGCAATGATAAACGAAATCTAAGATGAATATGTATGGGTATACTGAGATAAGATCAAGAGTTTGGTACCACAGTTTCTATTATCCTTACTGCTAGGCAGTCCGTAGAGGATAGGTTTTGCTTTTCTTAACCATGGTGCGAAGAACAAAATTTATGAGATTTAAAGCGTTGTTTTATTTTATTTTTATTGGGTATAAAGGAGGCGGTAGTTTGGGGTAAGGAGAAGTTGGTAGATACATCATATGACTTAGACCTACTCTATGTCATCATTTTAAGGATGATTGTATGAATTAATTCGATTAAATTTTATATAAATTATGTTTTTTTTTGGCATAATGAATGTTGTAGTTTGGGATAACAGAAGTACTGTAGTTATCGAGATTTGAATTCAGACTTTTTATATATCACTATTGAAGGATGATTGTATGAATCAATTAAGTTCTAAATTTATAAATGCCTTTCTCAGGTATAAGATAAAGAAATGATTGTAAAATCTTGAACTTACCAAATATTCTCTTAAAGATGACTATGTTAATTAATTAACCAAGCCCAAGTTTGGAGTTTAATAAAAGCTTTGTCTGCACATGGTGGCTCTAAGAAATGAGATGAGCTGTTAAAAAGCAAGGTCGCTGCATGCAGCAGAAGTTAGACCATATCCACGGATAATATTACTAATTATACAAGCAGAACAATAACAAATAAATTAATAAAGAACCAAAATAGGCGGAAGATTCACAAGATTAATGGTGGTGTACTGATGAGCTAAAAATGGTTGATTGGTATTAGATTTGTATTTATTTGGCCCCTTGAACCTTTGATATCCGGTGGATCAATAATCCCTTTGCTTGATTTGAGAATATATGATTCTGCAATAATGCTGCATGTGAATCCTCTAAAATATTATCAGATTTTGTCTATTCAGTAACCTCTTCTACACTTGCATTTGCATTATATATATATATTGATATGATGAGCTCAACCTCATTTGCACTTGCATTTGCTTCTGTAATTCCTTCTCTTTTCTCCTGAGAACCATCATGATACAAAGCTTAATATTTTTCACTCTCCACATATGATTTTTTTATCTAAATCAATTGAAGTGAATCGTCACAAACAATTGGTTACTATATTGTTCATCAATATTGATATGATGAGCTAGACACTTCCAATCTTCAACAAAAAATTCATAAAATTTGATTATCTCTAGTTAATATTTACTTCCATTTTGAAATTTCTCCATTAATGTGCATCCTAATCTCCGCAAAGACTTGAAAAATAATATATTATTAATAAATTTTATATAAAATATGAGCATAAATATTTACTAATATATTATGGTGTATACTTCATCAATAAAGGAACAAAATCTCTTTAAACATATATCAATGAAGATATAGCTATCCCTTTTTATAAAAAAATGGCTATGTATATTTCTAAGTATCTTAAGAGCAAATGTCTTGGGATATATAGATACACGAGTAAATTACCTTCAATCTCTTTCACGATATGACCTTTTTAAGATTCGACGTCAAAATATCTATAAAATGTTGAGATGTTTCTATTAATCACAATGTAGAGATGCCTTCGCTCATAATATTCTCCATTATAGATCTTCTTCAAAGCATTGAGTTGCATCTGCTAATCACAATGTGAACATGCTTCCGCTTGCAGTATTATCGATCATGATTTTTTTCTCTCTTCAAAGTATTGATATATCTCCTCTAATTACAATATAGAGATACCTTCACTTGTAGTGTTATCAACAATAAATTTTCTCCAAAGCTTTGAGACACCTCACTACAAGAGAAATAAGATCTTTAGTGACAATTTAATTTTGACTTAAAGAATTTCCTCATAAAAAGAATGTTATTTGTGTCAAAAATTATTTTTCATTTTTAAAATAAGTAATTGTGATTTGTTTTTCTTAAGTCACTTTTTAGGTAATAATGGTGACAATTTTAAAGTACATCACAATTAACTGTTCACTAATAGTGTTTTATTCATGATTTTCAGAACTGGATCGGTTAGCGAACCGGTCATGTTATCGGTTCACTGGTTCAACCGGTCGAACCGGTCGGAAGAACTGGACGACTTCATAATTATTTAAAAAATTAAATAAAAATACCAAAAATATTTAATAAAAAATAATTTTGTATATCACAAGTCATATTCAAAGCAAGTCATAACATATATGAGTTAAAAACCATAAAATCAAGTGAAACAAAATGATTCAAATTAACTACAACATAATATTTAAGGTAAAACATATTAAATAATAAATATAATTATATAACTATAATTAAAAAATAAATTTGGGGCTAAAAAATCATAACAAAATGATATTGTTTGGTTTAATTTTTTTTTTAAAAAAACAATCTCACATGGCTAAGAAACATAGAAGAACATCCCAAAAGTCTAAAGAGTAAAAATATGAGAACAAAATAATCCCACATGGCTAAGAAACATAGAAGAGCATCCAAACTAACTTCTATAAATAATAGAGGTAATTTGACATTCAAAATCATGGAGCCTTTTGCTGAGTATAGAGTGAACTATTCTTTCACTTCAATCAAGCTCGAATTTTAGGCTTCAATCGAGCTTCTAATTTTTTTTTTAGTTCAAGCCTTTTCGAGTTCAAGTTTCAATATTATATTTCGAGTTTGAGTTGAACTTGATAATTTTTAGTTCGTGAGTTTGAGTCGAGTTGAGCTTACTTTTAAAGTTTGAGTCGAGCTCAGCAATAATCGAGTTCGACTTGGCTCGTTTAACAAACGACGTCGTTTGGTTTAATTTAAAAAAAAATTGACGGTTTTTTCCGGTTTTCAGCTGGTCCGGTTCGAACGGTTCAACAGTTCTGGCCGGTTCACTAGTAGCGGTTCAACCGGTTTAGTTTGAACTAGACTAGGCAACGGTTCCCGGTTGAACCGGCCGATCCGGTCCGGTTTTCAAAACAATGGTTTTATTATGACAAAAATCAAGTTGTCATTACTAATTAGTCACTAGTAATATGCTCGAATTGGCGCCAACTTATTTTTTGCATGGAGAAATTGTAATAGTGACAATATATTAAGTAGTCACTATTGTTATTTATAATTGTGACAAAAATATTTTCTCACTAATCTTTGGTGGTGATTTGTGACGACGACTATTTTTGTCAATATTAAAGTGAATAATTGTGTCATATTTCTATTTGGTCAATATAAACTTTGGCGGTATCATTTAATCTTCAATTATGATTTTTTTTTTAAAATTGATTAGTTTCTTTATTTAATTTATGATCTTTATTAAGATATATGTGAATATTGGTAACATCAATCAATTATCACTACAGCAAAACAGGTTTTTTGCTGCATTTTTTACCTTTAGCGGCGTTAAGACAAACGCCGCAAAAATCGCCGTTGAAAATAGCACCGCTAAAGTTTACGGCGTTTGTGTGAAAAACGTCGCAATAGGTGTTGATATTTAGTGGTGTTTGTTATAAAAACGCCGCAATAGGTGTTGATATTTAGCGTCTTTTTTCAACAAACGCCGCAATAGGTGTTGATATTTAGTGGCATTTTTTTTATATAAAAACGCCGCAAAAGGTGTTGATATTTAGCGGCGTTTGTCATAAAAACGCCGCAATAGGTGTTAATATTTAGCAGCGTTTCTCAGGCAAACGCCGCAATATGTTATGATGTTTAGCGGCGTTTTTTGTTAAAACGCTGCAGTAGGTGTTGATGTTTTGCGATGTTTCTGTTAAAAATGCCGGTAAAGGTCTGTATATAGCGGCGTTTCTAAGATAAAAACGCCACTAAATGTATGGTATATTGCGGGGTTTTTTTACAAACGCCGCTAAATAACACAGAATTTAACAATCCTAAAAATTATGCTTGATTACCCCAAAACTATTTTTTCAACCTGTTCCATTATCCAACAAACAAAACAATAATAATTTCAAACTCTATATTCATAAGAAACAACATCAAATCCAATATAATAAATAAAAGTTTTCATTAACGTAATATAAGTTCAGTTACAGAAGGTTCAGTTGAATGCTCATAACATAAATGAGACTACGATGATGAATTCATAGGTTGCGTTTTTTGAATCATCAACATCATATCATTGAGTCGTTTTTCAAATTCTTCACATCTCTGCTGATATGCTGCTTCTCTCTGTGCTGCCGCTGCTTCTTTCTCTGCTTCCGCTGCTGCTCTGGTTGCTTCTGTTGCTGCTCTCTCTGCTTCCCTTGCTTCATTTTCCGCTTTCAAGTTAGCCATTTGTTGATCCATCTCAGCCAACTTTTCTTTTAAACGACAAACTTCTTGGTGGGAAGATTGAGACTGTGATGACATGTACTGTGATGACATGTACAGTGATGAACTGGATCCAAAATATTTGGTGGGAGTAACGAATGATCCTTGACAGCGTACCCGATCATATCTTTCAGGACCCAAAACGTCATTAATAGCTTGGTTTTCAATGTCATCATCATTAACAATACCTTGACTCGAAGCAGTAACATGATACTCCGCCTTTTTCTCCCTCAATTTTTCCTAATAAGGTGAATAATTAATTAAAATAAAAAATTTCATGGTACAAATATAAATAAAGTCAGGTAAATTTAAAACATCTACCCAAAAAACGTATCATAATTTCTGCAGCGTCGGCAGTCATAGGAGTGCCATCCTTCGTATGTGTCATGTCGAAGAGTTGGATTCGACCAACTTTAGAACCGAATGTATTTTCCTACAATGTACCATAATATAATTACTATGAGTTAATATGTACATGGAATACAAAAAAACTATTTCAATAATCTATAATACTTCCTCATGAGCTATACAAGCAAAACTCTTCGATCCAGCCGTGTGCGTAAACTTTTGTTGTTTCCTGCTAGCAACACCAATATACTCTCGGGTCTACAATGTCAAACAACCAGTTTTAATGATGATTTACAATTCATTACAATTATTTCTGAAAAAAGCATCATACCTGTCCTTTTTGTGAACTCCAAAATCTGACTGCATATTCCCATTAGTACCTGAGCATTCTTGGTGGGACTGTTTGCAACTTCTCTTCAAGGCTGAGATCATTCTTGAAGTATTTTTTCTTTAAGGAGCTCTTGTGATCCCTCCATCTCTTCCCTAACGTTTGCTTCACATAATCGTCATAGACCTTTAAAAAAAAATTCTCCTATACAACATATAAGTGTGCACCGTAAGTATAAATTAGTATTGAATTTCTATAGAGTATGTATTATAATGACATTATTACCTTAACAAAATCCAACGCTTGATTTTTGTTATTATTAGGCATTTCGCGCCATGACTCGTAATTGATCGGTAATAGATTCGCATTACGTCCAACTATGCCTAAGTAACCTGCTAGAAGGCGTGATTCTGGGCCAATAGGTTGACCGTCATCGTTTCTTGAAACTTTGACACGATACCTAGGAGGAAGTTGGTATAATTCCTTCAAAGTTGTACGTCCTCGAGTCTTGCGCGTTCCATCATTTTTAGCTATATAAGAAATTATTAAATGCTAGTTTTGAAAATGAACAAAGTAGTAAATAATGTTTCGAAGAATACTTTGAATTTCTACGTCTTCTTTAATAGTTTCCAGAACTTCGGAAGACTCAGGTGCATTCGATTCCTCGTTATTTCTTTCTTCATGGTCTTCAGAAGCTCGAACAACCCGCAAATTATTTATTTTTCTCCTTGGCATGATATCTATAATAAACAAACATGAGTAATAAAAAATGAATTAATTAATGAATATATTGAAAGATAACATGTTAAAGGTTATAACATTATAAATAAATAAATGAAGATATAAAATCGTAAAAAAGTTTTATATAATGTCAGTTGTCATAAATATCTTCATCAACATCCTCCCAAACCCATTGAAATTGTGTTGTATTACTGATAGTTTCATCTAAGTTTTGTGGTAGTATAGGTAAACTTTCTGATCTTGTTTCAATGTCATCTCTACTTCCTTCCCCGATGTCTATCAAGTCTCTGGGAGTATTTCGAAGCACAACATACCAAACGTCATCCATTGGATCGTGACAATAAAATACTTGTTTCACTTGAGAAGAAAATACATATGGTTCATCCATCAAACGTTGACCCGTGTGAATTAATCGAGAGAAATTCACCATTGTAAACCCGAATTTATCTCTTTTTATACATCTGTTTACATCAACCCAGTCACACCGAAACAACATAACCTTTCGTTTTCCATAATAATCTAACTCAATAATGTCCGTAATATTTCCATAATAACCGACCTCTCTCTCCTGCGGATTATTGTCCCTTACAGTAGCATAACTTGTAGTTGACGAAGTAACTACGACTCCACAATTTTTTGTCCTTCTTAATCTTTCATGAGATTTCGTGTGGAACCTGAACCCATTAATGAGGAAGGCATTATATCTTTTAACTATTCTATTCAGACCTTGAGAAAGCAATTTAACTTCTTCACTAACTTCTCTCCCTCTCCAAACCTATTACACATGAATGGTGAATTAATTTGCATTAACGTCGATATAAAAAACAAGACGTATATAATTTATAAGTGTTCCGTAAGATTTAGTTGCTTACCGTCTGGCCTAACCATTCATGAAAAGTTTCTGTGAATAACTTATGTAGCTCTCGCTGATTTAATCTTCGGGAGCGTGCTCGAGATCTCAATACTTCTTTAAACTCACTATAAAGAATATTATGTCGTTAAAAATTGATAAATATAAAAGATAAAGAGATTTCATTAGGATTGGGTCCGAAAGACTTACGTGCGAAAGGGATCTGTTGAATCGTGATGGAAAAGAACATATCGGTGTGGTTGTACCCAAGACGTGTCATCTAAGTGTGCAATTTCAACTTTTCCTAATGGTTGACCATAACTTCCAAAGAAATAATGTTGAGGTAAGTCATTAGTACTTAACACATCATTTCGATTTGGTATATTCTATCTTGTTTCAACATCTTCCAAATATCTAGAGCAAAATGTCATACATTCATCTGCCAAATACCCTTCAGCAATTGATCTTTCCGGATAACGCTTATTACGACAATAAAACTTCAACTTGCCCAAGAACCTATACACAAAATAACATACTACGTAAATACATTTGAGTGAGAGGTATAATCAGTAGTAATTTGAAACGTGATATTCAAATAACACCTATCTATAAGGTACATCCATCGATAGAAAACTGGACCACCAACTCTTGCTTCGTGAGGAAGATGAATTCGCAAATGCACCATAATTGTGAAGAATGAAGGTGGAAATATCTTCTCCAAGTTGCATAAAGTCAATGCGACTCGATCTTGTAGTTTATCAAGTTCTTCAACCATTAGAACTTTCCCACATATGGCTTTCATTATATTAGAAAGTTCAATGATACAAGACGTCACCTTACTTGACATGCAACCACGAACAGCTACTGGTAGTAATTCTTGCATTAGTATGTGATAATCATGTGACTTTAAACCATAAAGTCTTCGATCTTTAACACTAACACATAAGTCATAGTTTGTAGAGTTATCCGATCAAATGGAATTTACCTAAAACATAAGTCATTGTATAACCTAAATCAGTCTTGTCGTACATGGTTTGAAAGGTCTAACAAAGGTGTAATTAACTACGGATACAGTCAGTGCTATTAGATCACACATTGTTCTAGAAGGTTTCATCAAAAGGTAACAATGTTATCCTTACCGTTTATGTTGGTGACATTATCATAACAAGAGATTACTTTGATGAAATCAGTAAGCTAAAAAGTGAACTTCATGTTAACTTTGGATGCATAACAATACCTGAACTTCAGACTTTGGATGCAGTGCACTTTTATCTATGACTTTATTGACTTTGAACGTCTCAACAAGTATGAGCTTGACAAGGGGAAGTCCACCCGTTATCTGCAAAAAAGCTTGTAGGTTACTCAACTGATTCGATATAGAATATTGGGAAAAACAAGAAATACGAAGAACAAAATACATATATAAAAAAAATACAGAATTCCTTGCATACTAGAATCCTTCAACACACTTAACAACAATTTTGTTTGGTAAACAAAAATGCTAAACCTTATTATTTTTCCTCATCGGAAGGTGAGTAAGAGCAATGGAAGTTTCTTATGGTAAACAAGAAATAAAATTTGAGTGTCACAATAAATAATTGTGATTCTAGTTGTTGTAGGTGCACTTATCTATTGGTATTAGAATTAAAAAAATTAGCATTTTCAACCCTAGTATGAGGTATATGATCTATAAAGTACAACTATTAGAAGTGAGATTTATTAGAAAAACATGGTGGTTGTAGTTTTATGATTTTTACACAGACTATTGTAAACTAAACTGAGTTGGACTATTAAAAGGTTGCTCTCTTGTTGTATTAATGCAATATTAATATTTTTGCTCATACCCTTGTATATGAAAAACTAATGGGAAATACTATGTCAACTAAGGCGTTAGTTGAATGTAAATTAAGGTTCAAGTAAGCTCAAGTATTCTAGTAAATCACAATTAGAAATTTTAGGCTTATTATTATGTGCCATTACCATAAACACAAACATAATAAGAATATTTCATGACCATTTCTAGTCGTAATCCAGGCTATTGTTTGTTGTTATCTTAAATATCAAATCAAAACAGCTAAATGTTGTCTTAAGATTATATACACAGTCCCTACCATGAAGTATATTCAAATGCAAAAGCTATAAACAAGACAATCTATATTTTGTTCTTAAAATACTAAATTGAAGAAAACTATGAAGAAACATATAAATAATGTTTGAATTCTAGTGCAATAATATTCAAATCCTTGATCCAATCCTATAAATTATTTTTCCTATTAATACTTTCTCAATCGAATTTACAAACCTACACAACCGTTATTGATCTTTCCCTAACTCTCAGTTAACTCATTTAAAATTTGAACTATGTTGAAATGAAAATTAAATATCACTATTATTTATCATACTTGCTACAACAAAGCTAACATATCATATATTAGAGGATAAATGATCAACTTTTACCCAACCAGAGTTTAACTTCTTCTAAAGCCTCTTTACCTACACCTATTTACAATTTGAGTCAGCTTTACGTTTCCGATGCATCGCATAACAATTTAAGCAGTCCAATTCCAAATTGCTTAGCTAATATGAGTGCTGTTGAGCTTGTGTATCTTGATGGATCAAATCACAATTTTCAAATGCAACACAAAAAGTGCTTCGCACTAATCTTCAAGTTCTGAACGTAGGAAACAACATGATGAAACAACACAATTTTCTTATGTTAGCCCTGTAAAATGAACTACCTAAACGCTAAAGTTTGGAGGAAAACCAAGGTATACCAATATAGTACACAAAAAAAATATGTGATAACGATTACATTCTCTGACTACTTCTCAAGTGAAGGACCTAACTGCAGAAGATGTGGTGACCAAACTCGAAAGGAGGCCGACAATGAGTGCACTGTTATACGTGGTTGGCTCGGCTTGCATCGAGTTATTTCGTGGAATCGATGAATGTTTCAAATAATAATAACATTTAAATAGTGTTCTACTTAAGAAAAATAAAATTCTAAATGCAACACAGTCCAATCAATTCTAATTTCCTAGCATCGACCCTCAAAATGGACATATTTCTTTCCTGACTACCAAACGACATCATGAAACAAATTAAAATCGCTCAAACAATCGACTGTCCATTCATTTATCTCCAAAAATAATCGGTCAAAATGTTTATACTCAAACATATATTTAAAACAATAAATGGGGATCATACGTCCGTAACGGAGAACCAAACATTGTATGTTTAAACTCAAAATTTCATTACATAAAAGCATGAGAAATCCTAAACATAAGATGGTAAATCAATACCCATTTTTATTTCAGTGCAAAGAAGAGATTTAGAGAGTACCTGGCGTAAATGTAATGGCATTGGTTTGGGTGGCTCTGGGTCTCTGCCTGCTTGTGGCTACGGAAGAAAGAAAATGAACCGATGATGGAGGGCAAGGCGGAGTTGCTGAAATGACACTGAAAGGGGATCCAGAACGCTTGGCTGAACGATGGTGAGAAAGAAATTAGTGCTCGGGCAAGAAATTTGATTTTGGGGTTTTCATAATACTTTGCGGCGTTTGTAAACCAAACGTCGCTAATTGACAATTCTACTGAGTCGTTACTACCCTAGCCTATAGCGGCGTTTTTAAAAACGCCGCAAAATATTATATCTATTGTGGTGTTTATCTTAAAAATGCCACTAAGGGTACGAGTCTATAGCAGCGTTTGTATAAAAACGCCACTAAAGTATAAGTCTATAGCGGCGTTTATATAAAAACACTGCTAAAGTACGATTATTTAGCGGCATTTTCATTCAAAACGCCACTAAAGTACGAGTTTATAGCATCGTTTAGATTCAAAACACCACTAAAGTATGAGTATATAGCGGCGTTTGTATAGAAACGCCACTAAAGTACTAGTATATAACGGCGTTTGTATAAAAACGCCACTAATGTACGATTCTATAGCGACGTTTGTATAAAAACGCCACTAAAGTACGTACCTATAGCGGCATTTCTGGATACAAACGCCGCTAATTACCTTTTATTTAGATAATATTGGTTGATTTTACATATTTCATTTCTAATGTACATAAACTAAATTGACTGATATATGTATAAACATTATATGGAGAAACATTAGTTGATTTTACATATTAACAACAACCATACATTTTAATTAAGACATAAGTTATGCATAAAAATACTTAGCAACATAATACATTACAAGTTAGAAACATTAAAGTTATGCATAAACAGTCTTCACCATATTGTTCAGTAGAATTTAGTTGTGCTCATTCGTGGGGAAAGGACGTAGGAAAGCTGTTTTCCTTGTTTGACGACGTATCGTTAAGTTTTTCCTCCGTGTAAACTCTAAATGGAGAAACTCTTCATCCATTTCACCAAATAAATCTCCTACCTCCGGTTCACCAAGAAGAGTCCTTGCACGCTTTAGTGCTTCACTTGAAACAGATAACGACCTTTCACCTATAGTATGAAACTTGATTGTAGGTGGCTTGCGAACTAAATAAAAATTAAAATAAATTTAAATAGATGACATAAATGTTTACTTGGAGTAACAGTAGAGGCAACTTCATTTTCATTGAGGATAGATATTGCTTTTGCAATTGAAGATTCTTTCAACGCCACAGAGTTACCAAATCCAGTTCTAAACATCGGGTATTTATCCATTCCTCTATCATCATTCTTAATAAGCTTCGAAGATCCTATATGCATACAATCTATGAAGTTTGATTGAGCGTAAAAAAACAAATTATAGCGACTGAAAGATGCATAGATTATTACCTTCAAGAAGGAGATCGGCCATGGAAGGGTATGGAGCAATAGGAGTTCCTTTTGGGTCATTATCCAGTTTCGACAGCGAGACCGGACCGATATCCTCCCAACGATAATTTGATCCATCATCAGAGCAAATACGCCACTTAGACATTCCGTCGACGATAATTTCTCTTACTCAAGGCAACACCTGCTCTTTTTTTCTTAAATACATTAGCTTTTTGGGTTTTCCCCATTTTCAGAAGACCAAAAAAATGAAAAAGATCATTAATGATAAGAGGGATTAAACCGTGCAGTTGTGTTATAGTTCGTCGGTGAGAGGCCCGATTTGGTTGCCGGGACATACAAACGACGATGTCGGTAGGAATCGTTTGAGAGCTATTGTTGTTCCAGAGAAGAAGCTTTGAGGGAAGAAGAGTTTAATTGATTTTAGGGTTCGGGTAGGAGAAAAAGAGGACTAAATATTTAACATTTTATGGCGTTTATACAAAAAAAACGCCACTATTGATTAAAACTATTGTAACGTTTTTCTAAAAGCGCCACTATTGATTAACACTATTGCGGCGTTTATTTAAAAATGCCACTATTTATTATCACTATTACGGCATTTTAAGAATAAATGCCACTATATGTGTAATCTATTATGGCTTTTATGGTATAAACGCCGCTAATTTACCAATCTATTGCGGCGTTTTAGCTAAAACGCCACTATATGTTAAATTATTACGGCGTTTGTGGTATAAACGCCGCTAATTTACCACTCTATTGCTGCATTTTTTAACAAACGCCGCAATAAACCACCCTATTGCGGCGTTTTTTTGTAAAAACGCCGCTAAATGTCAAATTTATTACAGTGTTTTTACAACAAACGCCGCTAAAGTATCAATTTGTGGCGCTACGATTGTAAACGCTGCTATATGTTTAACTTTTGTGGCATTTTCTCTCCAAACGCCGCTAAAAACGCCGCTACATATCAGTTTTGTTGTAGTGTATTAGTACTTTATTTTTTAATATACCATAAGGGGTTAATACATTGTCAAATATTATTTTTTTTATTTTATTAAATATAATTTAAAGACACTTGGTATTATTTTATGTTTAAATCTTAATATTTATATGTTTATTTTTTAAAACCAAACTAATTATTTTAATATTTTTCTTCCATAAACATATTTTATATGATAAATTATAGAAAATTTAATTTAATTATTATAATGATAATTAATATTATAATTAATATATTTTCATAAAATAAATAAAATTAATCCAAAAATAGTTTAACCTAAATATATTTTTTCAAAATAAATATTTTTTTAGCATTGCGGTTAAGCATTGCACTTTTAATATGAAGGTCTCAGGTTCGATCTTCTCGAAAACAATGTGTTATATTAATTTATTAAAGAATAACATATTGAATCATCAACAACTAGTTGATCTAGGCCTCGTTTGGCGTGTATTTTCAAACACACTTTTAGTTAAAAAGCTCGTTTTGAACGCAAAAGCAATACCAAACGATTAAAAATGAAAAAAATGTGGTGGAAATGATGGTTTCAAACCAACCGCAAAAACAAGAATTTATGACTTTTTCATTTTCAACTTTGCGTTTGAGAGCAAATTATAATTTTAACCTTATTAATGCATGGACTCCACTCAATTATGTATTTATATTTTATTTTAATGATTTAATATTAACACCTTTAAAAATGTTATAGTTTAAAAATATTACTAATAAATTATCTTAAAATATTTTTATATTTTTATTATACTTTAAGTGATATATTTTATATATTATAATATTAATAAGTGTAAATATAATTTAAATTCTATATTTTTAATTTACAACATAATGTCTATAATACATATTTTATCTTTTCAAACTCACTTTTTAATAATAATCCTAAACATTTAAATTTTAAATTGTGCTTCTAAACAACACTTTTAAAAGTTGTTTTCTACCGTATTTTTAAAAGTCACTTTTCAAAAACTTTGCCAAACTGACATCTAGTGAGTGAGACACTAGATCCTTTAATCAAATTGGATTGGGGGTCACCCTCGCCTATGTAGTACATAGTTCGGTTAGTCGATTGATAAATCAGATACTAGTGGTTGCACAAAAGATAAACATGTCGAGACACATGACATTATCTACGTTAACGAATAACTAGATGAATACAACTAAAAATTAGAATATATCTACTATAATTGATTTAATAATAATTATATTAATTAATCAATTTAATTATGTAATTGTGATAAAATATTTGTCACTAATACGAATAACATTAATGTCTAAAATTTTGTCATTGTTATTAATCTTTTTATGTCAAAAATGTTGTCACAAAAAATAAAATTAATTGTGAAAAAATTCAATAAATCGTCACTAATATAATAGTGACGGGAAGTGACGACTCAAAAATTTTATCCCTATGATATTTGGTGACCGAATTTGATACTTTTAGTGACCATTCTTAATGTCACTGAAAATGCAATTTCTTGTAATGCCTATATGTTATATACAATGTAGAGATACTTCCATTCGTTGTGTCCTTTATCATAAACTTTCACTAAAGAGTTCAGATACATCTACTAATTATAATGTGGAAATGTTTATACTTGTTGTGTTTTCCATCGTGAATTTTCTACATTGAAATGTGTCCATTAATTATAATGTAAAGATGTCTCTCCTTGTTGTGTTCTTCATAGATGTGAACTTTTTCAAAATGTTGAGATGCCTTCCCTAGTTATAAGGTAGAGGTGCTTCCACTAATAGTTTGCTTTAGCGTGATTTTTTTTAAAATATGGTAAGAATTAAATTATTTAATCAAATTTTGGCCTTTTATACAGTACGATAAATTAATATTTAACTTTACCCTTTTACAATTTTACCTATCTATTTGAAATTTAAATATACGAGAACTAAATTGCTGTCCTAAACCTTTAATATGGGACAAAGCTTTTAACCGAGTAGTGAATATTGGTAGGTGATTATTATAAATATGTTGAATGTTTTCTTTAATTCCTTTTCATATATTTTAAAGATTTTATCTTTGTATTCATATTTACTTGAATTAGATACTGATTAATACTTGTATAAATAATAATACTAATGAAAAAGAGCCCTCGGTGACATGCAGGATTTATAATTACAGATAGCTTGCTCATTTAGTTCCTTCACTCCCCTATCTTTCTTTTCTCTGAATAACTTGTGCTTATCTAAAGAATGCCACTCAACAAAAAGAAGCTGATCCTCAACACGGTTTCAGTCAGCTTAGGCTGCAAGAAATTGAAGCTCTCCAGTTTTTTGGACCCCAAACCACGTTCTCGTCCATCTCCTCCTTCCTCGTCAGAGCTCGGACGGGACATTGGCATGGACAAGGAAACCAAGTGTTTGAGGGCGACGGTTCGAGGGTTTGGGCGTGTGGGAGGGGAGAGCCTGGCGGTGGAGAAAGAGTCGGATGACCCTTACTTGGATTTCAGGTACTCAATGTTGCAAATGATATTGGAGAAGGAGATATGTTCGAAAGATGATTTGAAGGAGCTTCTCAACTGTTTCTTGAAGCTTAATTCGCCTTATTACCATGGGATCATTGTTAGAGCTTTCTCTGACATCTGGAACGGGGTGTTCTCCATCAACCCTGCTGCTGACCATCCCTTGAAGCCACTTTATATTTAGTACACTCTTCCTGTATAACCTTTTATATTATCAGTAAATTCTTTACTATAAACGTACTCATCTCCGTTTATCAGCAAAAAAAAAAACTTTTAATCATACAATTCAATAATCTTATATAAAAAATTCTTCTTTACTGCTAAAATCAGGGTCTAATAATCAACGCTAATTAAGATAATATATAAAGAATTGTTTTCACGTTTAATGCAGTTGTAAGTTGTGAAGGTGAAGCTTTTTTTTTCATGCATTAAATTAAAATATTTCTTTAAAAAAATGTTTAATTAAAAGTGTATTATTATGCCTGAATTAAATTACCTCGTTAGTTAAAATAATGTTTGTTATTCTTAAAGGCCTCGGATTCGAGCATTAGTAATTGTAGCAGGATGACTGAACTTTCATTTTCAAATAGTTAAAAGTATTTAGAACATATAATCACCTTAACTTAATAAAAGAAAAAAAATTATAATTCCTTGGCTAATTTTAAGTGAAAATCTTGCAATATTAAACAGTATAAAAGAGCCAATGGATCACATGAGCATATTGGATATGAACAATTTTGGTTTCGTTTTCTTCTCCTTTTAGGGTACTTCACCAGCAGACACGTTTACCCCTACAAAAGAGTTTTTCACAGATAATGCGTGCACATAGTATGTATATAATCATTGAATTAAATGATATCTACATATTCTATTAATTTAATGAATTATTTAGATTTAATTTTGGAGATCACGGTATATGGTTGGGACTTGATTTGAGGCGATAATTTCCGAAAAGAATATAGATAAGTTATTGAAAATTGCCTTGTGGGGGCTTGGAGAAGAGATTACTGTCACTTTTTTAATTTTTATTTCAATAAATAAATAAATAATGGGACATGTTTTTTTTTATTTCGATAAATTAGTGAAGTACATCTCATATGCAGTGCTTCTCAACAATAACATCTGTAGACACCCGTTTTTGTCCGGGTCTTTTTTTGTATATTATTATCGTTATTATTATTATTATTATTATTATTTAATTTACATTTACAAATTTTTGCAGGCCTAATCCCTAAGCCCAACAGCATACCCAACAAGCTGGAGCAGACCCGGTTCAGGCCCAATACCAATCCCAGGCCCACTTGACAATCCAGCTAGGGTTTCATCTCAATGGTCCAGCCGCCTCATTTCTGGCCGTTGGATCTGGACCCATCCAACGGTCCAGATCACTCAGAGCTTAGGGTGAAACCCTAAAATATCATCCAATGGCCAACCGCCGCCGCCGTTTTTTCCTTCCATCTCAGCCGCGTCGAGCCACCGTGGAGCACTCCCGAGACGCCGGTGCCATCAACAAAGGCCACACAGTAAAACAAATCAGTCAATTTGTCAATCCATCAACTAGAATCAAAACCCTAAATTAAAAAATACCTAAATCCCGATAAATCGGGAAATTTGTCCCTACCAAGATCAGAGACCCTTACCCCTACGCTAGCATCATCATCATCTCACCAAACGAAGCAAAATCGACCATAAATCAAGCAGATATCAGAGAAAATGGGGGGGGGGGTCATTCGGGTAAAAAAAAAAAGAGAGAGCATTCGAAAAAAAAGAAAATAACATAGAGAGAAGAAAAAAAGTCTTACCCTTGTAGATCTATCCCTTATCAACCTCACCAGAGCTTAAAAAACCCTGAATCGAAGGTAAAACGTTTTTTTTCTTGAATCTAGGTTTAGATTAAAAGGGGTTCTCGGTTTTTTTTTGGGGTGAAGGGTTGGGTTTTCAAAGGAAATGAGGAAGAAAGAGGATTGAGGGTCTTTAGGGGTCGGTTTGCTCCCCATGGCCACCGATACGGTGGCCGGGGAGCCTCTGTTTGGTTGTTGCGGCGAGGGAGAAAGGAGAGTAGAGAAAGGGAAAGGAAAGGAGGCTGAGAGAGGGGTGAAAATGATTTAGGGTTCGGTTAATAACCCTAAAATGGGATTATATCCCAGTTTCAAAAACGACGCCGTTTAGAGGTTTCCGTGTTTTCATATTAAGGGGTAAACTACTCTTTTGGTCCCTGATGCTTTGTAACCGTATTATTTAGCCATTAAATGAAGTTTCATTTATTTGATTTCAGATTCTGATGTTTCCTTATTTATATTTTAGTCCTTTTATTATTTGTTAAGTTATTTTTGTTAATATTTGACATTGGTCACTATATTTGTGAATATTATTGTAGCCATTGGCTTGTGTATGGTTTAATTCCTATTTAGTCTTTTAGGTTTCAGTTTTCCTATTTGAGTCTCCTTTTTATTTCTTGTTATATTTTCGTCCTAACATATGTGTTGATGTTTATGACAATTTTTATATATCAAGCCTGGAATTTGTGAAATGTTTATTTCAGTCCTTAAATTTTCTGTAATGTTAGTTTGGTTTTATGCCTATTCAGGTTTATTGATTTGTGATTAATTTTATTTTGATCATTGTATGTATATTAATGGAATTTATTAACATTTATGTTTTAGTCTTTAAACTGGGTTGCCTTCTATTTTAGTCCATCTTGTTCTTAGTTTTTATTTTCGATGAGGTTTATGATTTTGATCATCTGTTTTGCATCCTTTTCATTTCGGTCCTTTATGTTGGCTTGTGGGTTCGATTGGGATTAATATTTGATTTAGGCTTAAATTTTCTTTTAGGTTCATTTTAGTCACTATCCTAGGTATTATAACATTTTTTGGTTTATATTTGGTTCTGGTTTCAATATTTATAAATGTTACATCTTAGCCACTGATTTAATATTTCATGTATGTTTCTTTGATATTCGAATTTGGCCATCCCATTTTTTAAAATACTTTATTTAGTCCTATTAATGTATGTTATGTCATTTTTGTGAATATTTGACTTTTGGACATTATGTTTGTAATAGTTTCATTCTAGTCCTAAGTTCTTGTGTTGTGATATTTTGTGGATGTTTGAATTCAACCATCATATTTGCAAATGTTCTATTTTGGTCACTGTCTGACATTTTATTTAATTACTTTTGATCCTCCATGTTTCTGTGAAATTTCAATTTAGTCATAAGCTTTACTTTTGGGTTATTTTCACTTCTAGTATTTGACTGTTAATGTTTGTGATATGGGCTCTAAATTATTTTTATTTTATATTTAGTCCTTTAAATTTCGGTTAGTGCTATTTTGGTCCATTAACTTTCTGTTTTTTGCTGTTTAGCCCCCTAAGTTTCTGTTTCTATTATTTTAGCCCCTTAAATGTTTTATATTTATTTTGGTTTGTAATATTTACTAATTTATTTTAGACATTTATGTGTGGATGTGTATTTTACTCATTAGTTAATTATTTGGATTATGTAAATAATGTTTTCAATTTCATTTAATGTAAATATTTTATTTTGTATTTCCAATTACATTTATTTTCATTATATCTTTATCTATGTAAGAAATATTCGATTATATTTTCAAGAACACGTATGCGTAGAATGGGCGTGGAAAGTACCATTTGGTCGAAGTGGTACGATCCGATACGGCATTTTAACGACATAGGAACTTGCAATAAGTCGAGTATATTTTACTAATTAATTTATTCAAACGATGCAATGTGTGTTATTTTAAATGACAATTTACTTTATTTTATGTGAATGTAAATTTCAAAATTTTTAATTTGTATTCAATTCACGTTTTCAGTTAATCAATTTATTCGTATGTAAACATTGTTTTTAATTATATTCGATTTGTATTTTTAACATAATCAATGGTAGAATATTCTTTTACGAATGAGAAATAGTTCGAGTTAGTTGTCCCGATGGAGGATTGCTAATTTCAAGATCTCCTTTCGAGTTAAAGAATTTTCTCTAATTAAATAATTCGAAGCAAATTAATTAATGTTCGATAAATGGATCATAAATTAACTTTATATTCGATTTGTAATTTCCACCATTATGACAATGTGTAAGCGACACAGTACCAATTTTGGGCGCTGTGGGGTGCTAATCCTTCCCCACACGTAACCGACTTCCGAATCCATTTAAATGAATCTTTGGTAACGCATACCGAATTTTGTCTAAAAAATGATTTTTTCTTAAAATTGTTTTAAAAGACGTTTTTAGGTATTCGACCTACCTAACCCAAAGGTCGATGGCGACTCCATTTTTTAATTTAATTCAAATCAATTCAAAATCACTCATTTTTTTCAATTTAAAGTCATAATTGTTTTTTAAAAATAATATTTAATTGTTTTACAAAAAAATGGTTATGACAGCTTGGCGACTCCGCTGGGGACTTTTTTTTAGAGAGTCAGGCTGTATGTCGTTTACATATTGTCATCTTGGTGGAAATTATGATTTCTAGTTTTAGATAATTTATGATCCGTTTATTGAAATTTTTAATTGCTTCGTTTTTGTCGTGCTAACATTTTATTTTTGGCTTTCAGCTTTGTCAGGATTTTATCATTTTTCCTTGTTTTGTTTTCCTTTTGAGTCGAAGGTAGGTATGTTCCTCCTCACACACATCACTCGCATTGGCATAACATAAGCTCTAGACACGAGCTTCGATCCAAATTAGTTAGGGTGAATGCTTTACTCTCGTAAGAATTTATTCTTCGTATGAGTTTTAGCAAATAACCCATGGGATACATACCTTATACCTTCGTAGGAATTTATTCCTCGTATGGGTATAAGGCAGTGAATCCCCTCGAATTGAACTCGGTCCGTTTGAAACCTGTAATGGGTAAGGATTGAGGGTCTGGCAGCCCAAGGGGGCACCGACATCAAGGACAATTCGAGTCCCTTTTTTCCGTTAGAGCCGAAACCAAGCATATAGTGAACCGTCGAACGATCACCCTAGGTATAGTCATACCGAACCTTTGTCCGTCAGTAGGTACCCAAACTAGGTGTACACAAAGGAGGAGTGTTTCTAAACCCTTATCTTTTGTTTTAATTTTGTAGAATTTGTTTTCTTTTAGAATAAAAGCATGCGAACTAGATATCATGCGGTTAGGATCATTTTCTTGAAATTAAATCAATTTTGGGTAGATAGCATGTCCGGGTATGATTGTTATCTATTGAAAGCATGTTTGGGTAGATATCATGATGGGGTGGGTGTTATATTCATCTCTAAATAATATTTTTATGTATACTAATTTCTTTTCTTTTCTTTGTGTGCACTAACTTATTTATTTTCTGTTGTTTTTGTTTTTTCATTCTTCTTTACATTGCATCATCATAACATAATGCGAAAATGTTGATCAGCAAGGGGATATTCGAGAGAAAATTTTCACAAGAAGAGATAAAAGTTTTCAACCAAGCAGTCGCGTACACAGACATGCACCGAAGGCTAAAAAGAAATGCACAGAGTACAAGAAGGAGACTTGCTCAAGACGATCGTGCAACGTTCGAGACTAAAATGATGAGCCACTGATCCGATGAGTGATCCAGCAGTCGATTTTTATCTACGATCATTTCATCGCTATTTATCAAGGAGCGATACACTGACTTCCGCACCACTGGGGCATTAACAGAGTTAGGTTACAGAATGCTTTAGGGGCATCAGTTCCAAATACAAAGATCCGAGACAAAGCAGTGAGCTCGAAGATCGTGCAACCTTTAAGACTGAAGTCTGGGGATTGATCCAGCAGTAGATTATTATTTACGATCGTTCCGACGTTATTCATCGAAGAGTGATGCACTGACTTCAGCATCGCTGGGGCGTTAAAAGAGTCTGTTTACAAAACGCTTGAGGGGCATCATTTTCAAGGATGAAGATCCCAGATGAAGCAGCGACCCATTTCAGATTCAACATCTAAGAGAAGTCAAGTCTGTAAAGTGGACTGTCTTGTAATGTGAAAACTTTTATTTCTGGTGAAAATTGTTCTAAAATATTCATTGTTGGGATCCACATTTCTGCATTTGCATTTGCATCGTTGCATTTTGCATAACATTCATTTAAGCATGTTTACATGCATTAATCATACCTTGCTGGAAACTTTGAGGAAGCACTTCTAACTGTGCAATTGCATTCACACAGTACTGAGAATGGATGCAAAATTTGAGGAATTAAAGAAAGAGCTGAACGAGAGTTTGCAAAAGATGCAAGTTGAGTGGGAGGTTAAAATGAAGCAGATGCAAAAGACCACCGTGGATCGTATCTTACAAAACCAAAAAGACCTAGTTGACCAAATGGTAGCAAAGATGGCTGAGCTCAACCAAGAAAAAGGCAAAGAAAAGATTTCATTAACCCGTGAAACAGTTAAATGTGTGAAAGCACAGGCTAGTTCGCAACCAATTATCTCGCCCAACAGGATTTCTAGTCACCAAGCGACGAGAAGAGCCAAGAACGAGATCCCAGAGAATCTGAAACAGTGGTGCAGAGAGACATTTCAGGGAATGAGAGGACAAACCTCTCACAACGGGATGGATGCAACAGAACTAGTACTAGTTCCCGACTTGGTGCTCCCGCCCAAATTCAAGATGCCCGAGTTTGAAAAGTACAGGGGAACTAGTTGCCCCAATGCCCACCTCACGATGTTTATTCGAAGAATGACTGGATACACTAACAATGATCAGATGTTGATCCACTGTTTTCAAGACAGTTTGATTGGACCTGCTTCAAGGTGGTACCACCAACTGAGTCGTTCTCAAGTCCGCTCCTGGAGGGATTTGGTTAGTGCTTTTCTGGGCCAATACAAGCACATGATTGATATGGCCCCCGATCGAACAATGCTTCAGAATATGGGGATGAAGAATTATGAGAGTTTTCGACAGTACGCACAACGATGGAGGGATATTGCATCTCAAGTGCATCCACCAATGACTGAAAGAGAGTTCATCACTATATTCATAGATACATTACAGTCTCCTTATATCGACTACATGATAGGGGTTGCCACTAAGAGTTTCTCTGACATTGTCATGTGTGGAGAAATGATTGAAAGAGCTATTAATAATGGCCAGATATGTGGTACTAGCCATACTGACATTGAGGAAAGAGCTGAGGTCAGTCTAGTGGATTTAACTAATCTGGGGACCGTGTCTCATAATGTTTTTCGTAAAAAGACATGCATCAATCCAATTCCGATGACATATGAGGAATTGCTCCCAACTCTAATTGAGAACAACCTGGTGATTCCAGTTCAATCCAAACCAAGAACTGACCCATATCCTGAAGGCCATGATATTAATGCCATATGCAGCTATCACATTGGGATCTCAGGGCATACCACTGAGAATTGTAGGGCATTAAAGTGCAAGGTCCAAGATCTGATCGATTCAGGGACATTAACGTTCAATGTGTAATGGGGCATTCTGATCGGAAGTCGGTCGGGGCATCCATCAGGAGATTTTGTTGCATTCTCATGCATGACATCTTGTTTGAATTTGTTTTTCTTTCGTTCTTCTTATGTTTAAATTTTTGTAAGTCACTTGACGTTCGAACATTGTAAATAAAATACTTCCTTTAAAAAAAATGACAATGAGCAAATTTTAATCTTGAATTCTTTGAATATCATTTTAATTAAAAGCATTTTAATAATTGAGGTTGTAAATCTTTGACAAATGACAAGATTGAACCCTGCAAAACAGTGACCCCTTGATCCTAATCCAGAGGTACACCAGAATACATACCATTTTCTTGCAGGGACCGAGCTAGTTTTCTGTTCACATAGAGAGTCAATCAAAGGGTTTGGCATTCAGGTATGTGTTAGGAGCGGATAAAATGGGGCAACTAGCACATGAGATTGCAAAACTAATTAGTTATTATTTCTGTTTATGACGTTCAATGATGATCATAATCTTCTCAGATGGAATGGTCAAGTAGATGAATCTAGTTTAGGTCAGTTGCTTGGGAATTGAACTCTAACGATGAGATTTTCTGACCTTCAACAAACACCGAGACTATAACAGGTTCTCCTCAGCGAGCTTAAGAAATGGAATCCGTAAACAAACAAACAAAAACATATATGTATACAATAAAGCTGAGCTATTCCGCTAAAGCAATTGGTTATAGAGGAAACTCGAAAACCCTGGCTTTATGAATAGATTACATTCAAACCATGACATTGATCGGGTACTTGGCAATCCGGTGTATGCTCCACTGTGGTTGTCAAGTCGAAGACTTTGTGACGACATGAATAATTCAGCTAGCCGAACAAAGGCAATTATAAAATATATGTATAATAAAGCTGAATTCAGCTAGCCAAACAATGGCAAATCAAATCAAATTTACTAAAATAAGGAGTTTCGGTGAATATGGACTAAGGGAGTTAAGGAACACCTGTTATAGTCAAACTCACACGAACACTCAGAAATCTCATTTTTAGACCGATATTTTTGCACTACCTTGACTAGGAAAGTCTACGAGGCTTGAACAAATTGAAGATTTCAGAGAACTGAAACAAAAGTGTTCTAAAGAGTTTAGCAAGTGACTATGCTAGTTGTGTCATTTTGTTCGCCTCTGATTAAAGTGCCAAATCAAGAAAGAGGGGTATGTCATTACCTTCACGAGGACCAATGGATGAAACACACCTTAGAATTTAGGTAGCCAACCTCTAAACCCACCTGTCGATCTTGGTATTTGCCAAAGATTTGTAACTATCAATGATTAAAAGAGCATTTGATTCTTTTGATATCCAATGAATTCATGTTTTATGATTGGCTTCAATTGTGAAACTTAGAAGGAGGCAATATTTTTCAAAATTTTGAAAATTCAAGAAGAAGAAAAACATTTTCAAACAAGATAATCTCTCCGGCGGAAATATCTTGGAATTCAACAAATATATCTCCGAAGCTCAGAGTCGAAGTTGGGCAAGAGAAGCTATTTTGGGGCAAAATTTGATGAGGCAAAGAAAACAAATTGTCTCAGGTCAAGGTTTGCAAGAGTACACCTTGGTGGAAATGAAGACAAACTGAGTCAATGATAAAGTGAAGAATACTCTCGCAACTATTCTCCTTCCAGATCGAGAAAACATACATACATACATACATACATAAATACACATACATACATAATACATAAAATTTGTATCAAACATTTATCATCATATATATTAAAGACATTTTTCTCCTCACTTGGGGACAAATTGGACAAAAAATCAAATAAATTTCATCTTGACATCCATCATAACATCCAATATAGTCAGTCAAAAATGCATCATTTTGATCTCTCAGGAAATCAAAGCTCGGAAATGACCAGATGTCTAACTTGCAGAAACAATGATCTGGGCTTCCTGAAGTCAACAATCAAGACATTTCCTCAACGTGCATGAACAAACAGACTTTTTATCGCTTTTGAGGGTGTTTTTCTTGAAACAAATTTTGTCTCACTTGAGATATTTTTCCACAAATTTTGAGAATTTTTAAAGCAAATTTTGTCTAGCTTGAAACAGCTTCCTAAAAACAAATTTTGTCTCGTTTGAGACAAATTCTTTTAAAACAAACTTCGTCTCGCTTGAGACATTTTTCCTTTGAGATACAAATTTTGAATTTGATTCACTTAAAACAGAATTAATCTCACCTTAGATTGTTGTTTCTTTCAAAACAAATTTCGTCTCGCTTGAGACCTTTTCCCTTTGAGATCCAAATTTCGAATTTGTTTCATATTAAACAAAGTTGATCTCACTTGGGATCGTTTCTCAAAAACAAACTTTGTCTCGCTTGAGATAATTTCTCTTAAAAAATCTTTGAGTTGGTTCCTTTTAAATAAAAATCTTTGAGTTTGTTCCTTTTAAAAAAAAATCTTTGAGATAGTTTCTTTTAAAACAAAAATCTTTGAGTATGTTTCTTTTGAAACAAAATTTTATCTATTAAAGACAATTTCTCTTGAAAAAAATCTTTGAGTTTGTTTCTTTGGAAACAAAATTTTGTCTCTCTTGAGATAGTTTCTTTTAAAACAAAAATCTTTGAGTATGTTTCTTTTGAAACAAAATTTTATCTATTAAAGACAATTTCTTTTGAAAAAATCTTTGAGTTTGTTTCCTTTGAAACAAAATTTTATCTATTAAAGACCATTTCTTTTGAAAAAAATCTTTGAGTTTGTTTCCTTTGAAACAAAATTTTGTCTCTCGAGACAACTTCTTTTGAAAATACCAACCTTTGAGATCGTTTAGACCATTTATTTTAAAACTACCCATCTTTGAGATTGTTTTTATTAAAACAAATGTTGACTCCCTTGAGGCAGTTTCTCTAGAAATACAAAATCTTTGAGTTTGTTTCAATTGAAATAAAACCATTTTTGAGTCGTTTCACTTGAAACATTTTCTCTTGAAACATTTTCTCTTAAAACAAGATCATCTTTGAGTTTGTTTCTCTGGAAACAATGTTTTATCCCTTAAAACAATTTCTTTTGAAAAAAAAAAAAATCATTGAATCTCTTTCTTTGGAAACAAAATTTTGTGTCTCTCGAGACGGTTTCTGTGAGAAAAATCTTCGAGTTTGTTTATTTGGAAAAAAAATTTACCATCTTTGAATTTGTTTCCCTTGAAACAAAACAAACATCTTTGAGATCAATTCCCTTTAAACGAATTTTGTCTCATTTGAGACAGTTTCCCTTTAAACGTCGTCTTTGAGTCGTTTCCCTTAAAACGAATTTTGTCTCTTTTGAGACAGTTGCTTTTAAAAAATATCATCTTTGAGTTTATTTGAAACAAATCTTTAATTTGGTTTCTCTAGAAACCATAACTCCTAAAGATGGCCAGTCGTCCTCATCATGTAGGAACCGTGTCATCCCCAGACCAGATCTCTTCATCACGTATGAGCCGTGTCAACCATAGATAACCAGCCGTCCTCATCACGTAGGAACCGTGTTATCACCTTTAGATGGCCAGAACTCTTCATCACGTATGAGCCGTGTCATCCCCAGACCAGATCTCTTCATCACGTATGAGCCGTGTCAACCATAGATAACCAGCCGTCCTCATCACGTAGGAACCGTGTTATCACCTTTAGATGGCCAGAACTCTTCATCACGTATGAGCCGTGTCATTCCCCGACCAGATCTCTTCATCACGTAGGAGCCGTGTCAACCATAGATAACCAGCCGTCCTCATCACGTAGGAACCGTGTTATCACCTTTCTCCTGACCAGATTTCCTCATCACGTAGGAACCATGTCACCCTTAGACGACCCGAACTCTTCATCACGTATGAGCAGTGGCGTCCCCAACAACCAACATTATCCAATTTATAGGAAAATAAAAGAGAACCAGACAAAAACGTGTTGTATTGTCGTCTTTGCCCTATTCTTGTTAACACAAGAATGTGCAAAGAGGGGCAGCTGTAGACACCCGTTTTTGTCCGGGTCTTTTTTTGTATATTATTATCGTTATTATTATTATTATTATTATTTAATTTACATTTACAAATTTTTGCAGGCCTAATCCCTAAGCCCAACAGCATACCCAACAAGCTGGAGCAGACCCGGTTCAGGCCCAATACCAATCCCAGGCCCACTTGACAATCCAGCTAGGGTTTCATCTCAATGGTCCAGCCGCCTCATTTCTGGCCGTTGGATCTGGACCCATCCAACGGTCCAGATCACTCAGAGCTTAGGGTGAAACCCTAAAATATCATTCAATAGCCAACCGCCGCCGCCGTTTTTTCCTTCCATCTCAGCCGCGTCGAGCCACCGTGGAGCACTCCCGAGACGCCGGTGCCATCAACAAAGGCCACACAGTAAAACAAATCAGTCAATTTGTCAATCCATCAACTAGAATCAAAACCCTAAATTAAAAAATACCTAAATCCCGATAAATCGGGAAATTTGTCCCTACCAAGATCAGAGACCCTTACCCCTACGCTAGCATCATCATCATCTCACCAAACGAAGCAAAATCGACCATAAATCAAGCAGATATCAGAGAAAATGGGGGGGGGGGTCATTCGGGTAAAAAAAAAAAAGAGAGAGCATTCGAAAAAAAAGAAAATAACATAGAGAGAAGAAAAAAAGTCTTACCCTTGTAGATCTATCCCTTATCAACCTCACCAGAGCTTAAAAAACCCTGAATCGAAGGTAAAACGTTTTTTTCTTGAATCTAGGTTTGGATTAAAAGGGGTTCTCGGTTTTTTTTGGGGTGAAGGGTTGGGTTTTCAAAGGAAATGAGGAAGAAAGAGGATTGAGGGTCTTTAGGGGTCGGTTTGCTCCCCATGGCCACCGATACGGTGGCCGGGGAGCCTCTGTTTGGTTGTTGCGGCGAGGGAGAAAGGAGAGTAGAGAAAGGGAAAGGAAAGGAGGCTGAGAGAGGGGTGAAAATGATTTAGGGTTTGGTTAATAACCCTAAAATGGGATTATATCCCAGTTTCAAAAACGACGCCGTTTAGAGGTTTCCGTGTTTTCATATTAAGGGGTAAACTACTCTTTTGGTCCCTGATGCTTTGTAACCGTATTATTTAGCCATTAAATGAAGTTTCATTTATTTGATTTCAGATTCTGATGTTTCCTTATTTATATTTTAGTCCTTTTATTATTTGTTAAGTTATTTTTGTTAATATTTGACATTGGTCACTATATTTGTGAATATATTATTGTAGCCATTGGCTTGTGTATGGTTTAATTCCTATTTAGTCTTTTAGGTTTCAGTTTTCCTATTTGAGTCTCCTTTTTATTTCTTATTATATTTTCGTCCTAACATATGTGTTGATGTTTATGACAATTTTTATATATCAAGCCTGGAATTTGTGAAATGTTTATTTCAGTCCTTAAATTTTCTGTAATGTTAGTTTGGTTTTATGCCTATTCAGGTTTATTGATTTGTGATTAATTTTATTTTGATCATTGTATGTATATTAATGGAATTTATTAACATTTATGTTTTAGTCTTTAAACTGGGTTGCCTTCTATTTTAGTCCATCTTTGTTCTTAGTTTTTATTTTCGATGAGGTTTATGATTTTGATCATCTGTTTTGCATCCTTTTCATTTCGGTCCTTTATGTTGGCTTGTGGGTTCGATTGGGATTAATATTTGATTTAGGCTTAAATTTTCTTTTAGGTTCATTTTAGTCACTATCCTAGGTATTATAACATTTTTTGGTTTATATTTGGTTCTGGTTTCAATATTTATAAATGTTACATCTTAGCCATTGATTTAATATTTCATGTATGTTTCTTTGATATTCGAATTTGGCCATCCCATTTTTTAAAATACTTTATTTTAGTCCTATTAATGTATGTTATGTCATTTTTGTGAATATTTGACTTTTGGACATTATGTTTGTAATAGTTTCATTCTAGTCCTAAGTTCTTGTGTTGTGATATTTTGTGGATGTTTGAATTCAACCATCATATTTGCAAATGTTCTATTTTGGTCACTGTCTGACATTTTATTTAATTACTTTTTGATCCTCCATGTTTCTGTGAAATTTCAATTTAGTCATAAGCTTTACTTTTGGGTTATTTTCACTTCTAGTATTTGACTGTTAATGTTTGTGATATGGGCTCTAAATTATTTTTATTTTATATTTAGTCCTTTAAATTTCGATTAGTGCTATTTTGGTCCATTAACTTTCTGTTTTTTGCTGTTTAGCCCCCTAAGTTTCTGTTTCTATTATTTTAGCCCCTTAAATGTTTTATATTTATTTTGGTTTGTAATATTTACTAATTTATTTTTAGACATTTATGTGTGGATGTGTATTTTACTCATTAGTTAATTATTTGGATTATGTAAATAATGTTTTCAATTTCATTTAATGTAAATATTTTATTTTGTATTTCCAATTACATTTATTTTCATTATATCTTTATCTATGTAAGAAATATTCGATTATATTTTCAAGAACACGTATGCGTAGAATGGGCGTGGAAAGTACCATTTGGTCGAAGTGGTACGATCTGATACGGCATTTTAACGACATAGGAACTTGCAATAAGTCGAGTATATTTTACTAATTAATTTATTCAAACGATGCAATGTGTGTTATTTTAAATGACAATTTACTTTATTTTATGTGAATGTAAATTTCAAAATTTTTAATTTGTATTCAATTCACGTTTTCAGTTAATCAATTTATTCGTATGTAAACATTGTTTTTAATTATATTCGATTTGTATTTTTAACATAATCAATGGTAGAATATTCTTTTACGAATGAGAAATAGTTCGAGTTAGTTGTCCCGATGGAGGATTGCTAATTTCAAGATCTCCTTTCGAGTTAAAGAATTTTCTCTAATTAAATAATTCGAAGCAAATTAATTAATGTTCGATAAATGGATCATAAATTAACTTTATATTCGATTTGTAATTTCCACCATTATGACAATGTGTAAGCGACACAGTACCAATTTTGGGCGCTGTGGGGTGCTAATCCTTCCCCACGCGTAACCGACTTCCGAATCCATTTAAATGAATCTTTGGTAACGCATACCGAATTTTGTCTAAAAAATGATTTTTTCTTAAAATTGTTTTAAAAGACGTTTTTAGGTATTCGACCTACCTAACCCAAAGGTCGATGGCGACTCCATTTTTTAATTTAATTCAAATCAATTCAAAATCACTCATTTTTTTCAATTTAAAGTCATAATTGTTTTTAAAAAATAATATTTAATTGTTTTACAAAAAAATGGTTATGACAACATCATTTAAGGAAATTAAGAAGAAAATGATAGTTAAATGGATTGAGACAATGATTTTATAAGTATATTTACGACTCTTCACGTCTGGAGGGAACTCAGACCAATGAAATAAAACAATCAATGAATTTGAAGCTGGAATCCAATACATTGTTAATAATCACGTTTGTATAGAATGGGAGGTTAGATAGTTGTAAAGAGAAAAATAACATTTTGATATAGTTGTTCATGTAGTGGATTTCTTCTATTTTTTATCTTAACGAAGTTTACAACTATAATAATCAACTACTAGTTGATTAGGAGTTTAAAACATTGTCAAGAGAGAAAATTAAATTGAGTAAATTATCCTACAACATGTCTCTATAAGATATAATTTAAATTAGTTGACTAATATATCAAATACTAACGGTATTATCCAAAATATGTTAATGTCGAAACGGAAGGAAGAAGACACAATGGACATCACTACCTAGCCAACCTGTTGACATTTTTCCTCTCATGAGAGGATTTAGGGATGGAGTCAGGATTTTAGTTCAGGGACAAAGTATAATTAACAATAGAAAATGAGAGGGCAAAATCAAAAGAAATCAAAATAAATCAAAATTTAAAGGTCTAAATTAGTAATTATTCTTTTTTAATGGTAAAAAAATTGTGGGGGCGGGGGGCAGTGAGGGGACTTGTGTGCCTGCAGAAGCACACAATGCTTAAGATGAAAAGCTAAAGAAAGTTGCTAACTAACATGGGTTTTCTACAATATATATATATATATATATATATATATATATATATATATATATATATATATATATATATATATATATATATATATATATATATATATATATATATATATATCTTTTCTCTTTAAGAAAGAAGAAAAAAGAGAGGGAAACAAACATACTCTCCAATAGGTTCTATATACATATTTTTTTACTTAAAATTTAACCAATTAAGGCAATTGTTTGCAATTCCTGATTTCCTTCATCTCCATCATTTGCAAAATACGGTGTACAAGTAATTTCTTTTATATGAATAATTTTAATATAGGCTTTTAGTTTATATAATTAATTTTTAAAAATATCATTTAACATATTTAGATTTTATATAATTTTTTAAGTAGACTTGCCCAAGGTTTGGATTAGTTATCCATGCTCGAAACCCAAATTAAAATTTAAAAGGGTTTAAACAAAAAAAATCAATTTTAGAAAAAAAATCAATTATAATATAGGTCAAGCTTGAGTTCTAACATTCAAAATACAAATTTAATTTGACCAAACTTTTAAATATTGTAATGTATGTAGTCTATTTAAGACATGAAGTTTGGGTGTTGGGTCAAAGATGGATAATAGTGTGGCTCTTAATTAAGATGGCAAAATTTAACAACATGTCTCGTTGTTGTGAAAAGAAGAGGCAAAAAATAAAGTTTGAAAAATGAAGAGAACTTAAAAGAAAATTAGGGGACCAATGAATTGTTACATTCTGACTTGGAGGATCAATATGTAAGACTTGTTAAAGACAGGTTGTTTGTGACAACAAAAAGGAAACGTTGGGCAGATTAGGGTCAAATCAAATGAATTAACTAAGTCGGACAGTTCAAACCCCATTGTTTTCAATCCCTGTCCCTCAAAGAGGGAACCCCTGATTGACATTGTCTTAAAAGGGTTTATATTCCTAATGCTTCCCTCTCATACACATTTGATTTAAGGGTTTGTCCTAACTCTAACTTTATGGGTAGCTAGAGTAGATTCCAATTTTCTTAAGCCAACATTGAAGGCATGAATACGCTTGTAAGGCTGTCAACTAACAAGTATTGAGGACCATGATTTTCGGGCTCTATTAAACGAAGACTTCATACTTGAATCTTCTAAAAAACTAATGCATGAACGGATTATGCATGCACCAATCAAGTATTGTAAATGCTTATTATAGCATGAATCAAGTGACGTATGTGATAAAAGAATTATTGATATTTTTTAAGGATTTGAGTTCGAGCACCATGAATACAACAGTTTGAGCGTTCAATATTAAAAAGTTAAAAATTATCTTAAAACAGATTTTGTCTTGTACTTACCCATATTAATAAAAAAATACTTATTATAATAGCAATTCGTTTTGTTTTAAATACTTATTATAATATCCCTTCCAACGTGAACGCCGTTCACCACCGTTTGTGCAATCAACCCGTTGAGGTAAGCTAGAATAATTTTATTTGGATTAAACTTGATGTTTTGTCCAAGCCGTCACCGAAGAGTGGTGGCTGACCGGCGTAGGCGCCTTCACCTTTCTGCTACATGCATTTTATATTTCCACAAGGAACTTGATGATCAACCATTTCCAATAACAGAAAAGGTTAGGCCAATCCCGGAACACTTGATTTGTTTTTGTAGTTTTGCATGTCAAATCATCTATATATTTAAATATAAATGTAAAATACTACGGTCCTTCATAAACCTTCTCACTTTATCTTATCTACTAGAAATGGTGTCGGGCCTAGAAAACAGGTGACTTATCCCCAGGTCTAGTACCATGTCTCCTTAATAATTCAGACCATAAAGTTCGAACACTAGCCCATTGGGTTTTGAAGACAAGCCGAAATTACCCCCACAAAACCCAGCAACAGAAATGTCCAACTCAACTTGTTTCTAGATGAAATCAATGTAGTTTTCAAATGGAACAGTACCAGTTTGGGCATAAATTTTCCATACAGAAATCAAGTCCAGTGGAATTGCTTGCGTACGTTGTTGAAAACTTTGGGCTCATTTCCAAGAAATAAAAAAAATAAAAAAATTGGATGTCTATCTATTAAACGAAAACTGTAGACGATGGGGTGTCCATCTTGTTCTCATCACTGCCTTAAACTTCCATGTCTACAATTATTTGTCTTCAAATCATGAATAGTCTGACACAGAAAACACAACCTAATTTTCCAGTGTTCCTATTGGCAATGCAATATGCATCGAACTATTCACCATTAGGCTTCAGCTTGCTTAAAGATTCTACCACAATCAAAACAGATTCTACCGCTTATAAATACCATAGATTAATAAAAAAATTATCAATTTACATAATTGGCATTTTACATTATCATCCTATAATTAAATGTATACCACAATCAAATGAAATATTAACGTTGAAAACGGAATTCAACACGTTTTATGCCAATAACATTTTTCATTCTAAATAAATAAAAAATCACTCATTAACATATCCATTTATATTTATTGATATAATTATATCTAATATATCCCTAATGAAAATATTATAAATTTATTAAATAAACACATTTGATTGGTTGATCAATGTTTTAGACTCGCTAGGAGTTTAAGAATAGGAGCACTTCATTTCCTTTCACTAGAGTCTCTCATTTCTTTTCTCCTCTAAGTAAGATTAAGATTATGTTTAAATTAACTTTAGATTTAAAATTTATTAAAAACTTATAAATTTACTAAAATTAAAATGTTATTAATATTAATATATTATAAAAATATTATTAATATGCAACTCATCATCAAGAGACCTTAGTGATTAAAAGAAATATTGTTCTCCTTATAGTCATAAAAAGATTATGAACATATATTATATCATAATCACCCTAAATTATTAGAAAACTGTTATCATATGATTATAACTTACATATTATATATATATTTTTTTGTACAACCACTTGTATCTGATCTATTGAACGATTCAAATCAGATACTGCATAGACAAATGTGACCCTTTCAACACAATTTTCTCCATTAGATCATCAGGATTTAAACCCCTGACCTTACTTAAAAGATCTAGTGCCTCAACCCACTAAATCGTTAAATATCATGAGTCCACTATTAATTAGAAGCCTATAAGTGCATTGCATAATTTAAATAATTACAGTATTGATTTCTATTATCATCGTTATCATTAAGACTATAGTTACACAATTTATTAATTTCCATTTGATAATGAACACTCACACTCTTGACATCAATAATATTCGATCTCGAGATTATAAAATATAATAACATATCCCTTAACCACTAAAGTCACTTTTTCATACCTACAGTTACACAATTCAACTTAGGCAAGCTAATTTTTTACTGCAAATTTCTAGATATTGAAAGCCAAAAAATACGGTAACGAAACAATGAAATTATTTTTAAAAATAATCATAAGTAAATACTAAGGCTTTTTAACCCCCACAATACTTTTAAAATTATTTTTCGATTAATATTTTTAATTATTTATCAGAATAATAATTATTTTTATCCTATATAATAACCCACTTTTAAATATTTTTACTTGATAAAGGAAAGGTTTAATTTAATTAATACGGCGTGAAATTTGAAAATAAAAGAGGAAAGCAGAGAGATTAAGAACGGATGGAGAGGAAAATCAGAATAAAGGGCGATCCGACTTTCAAGATGCATCACTATAGTGAACGTGATTCTTTGAACGGTGGCTCTTTTTCACTTTAATTATTGATAATTTTTTAAAATATTAAATAAGATTTATTGGTGGCGGATGATGATTAAAATCATTTATATATGAATAGAAATTAAATAAATGAAATGACATTTTAAATATATATTTTTAAATGAAAATATAAAATTAAAAGTCAATATTACTCTTTTTAAAATATCCGAATTCAAATTTATAAAATATATTTACATAATTAATAATTAAAAAATTAAATAAATATTACCTTATATTCTTCAAAAACATATTGACCTACCCACAATAGTGGTAACCATGGCATGCTTGCAGAGGTACAATTATTTCTCAACTTTTTTTATATGGAATGCATTCGAGAATGGAATCCTCTTATCTACGCATGTAAATTTCTATAAGAGAAAATCGCCTCAGTGACCAAAAAAAAGTTATAATATACGATTTTAACCAACTTTTTTTGGATTTGCCAAAATGACCAACAAAATCGCAACGCGAAATAAAAATCGCAACGCGATCCCCAGAATCGCAAATCAGTTTCCAAAATCGCAACGCGATTCTTGAAAATCGCAATACGATAGTACAAATTCGCATTGCGATTTTCCAAAATCGCAACGCGAATATGAAAATCGCAACGCGAACACATAAATCGCAACGCGTATCCGTAAATCGCAACGTGTATCCGTAAATCGCAACGCGTATGGGTAAATCGCAATGCGTATCCGTATATCGCAACGCGTATCCGTAAATCGCAACGATAATACATAAAATCGCAACGCGTATCCGTAAATCGCAACGCGATATTTAAAGCGCCATTATAATCGCTACGCGTATTTTATTTTCAAATTACAAAAAGAATATTAAGACAAAATCCCGTAATCGCAACTCATAACCTAAAACCTAAAATCACAACTCAGTCCCATCTCCATCTCTCACTCTCTACGGCGAAGAAATCCGTCCCCATCTCCGAAGATTTCCGTCCCCATCTCCGGCGAAATCCCTCACAACCATTCACGGTCAGAAATCCCTCACAATATTCAGAAATGGAAAATCAACCTCCGAGGGTTAGTTTTTTTAATTATTTTTATTTTGAAATGTTTGCATTATTGTAGGTTTTTCATATTGAAACTGATGATAAGTTTACTGGTCATTTCAATAATAGATTAACCATTTCACTTAGATTTCATTTCGCGTTACGATTCTGTCGTTGCGATTTTCATTTCGCGTTGCTATTCTCTCGTTCCGATTTTCAAGTTAGTATTTGTCTTTGTCTTTGTTCTGTCTTTTGGTTGAAGTAATGCAATCCATTCAAGTTTCAATTTGCAGAAGAGTCGCAACGAGATAAATGAAAATCGCAACGAGAGAATGACTGTCGCAACGAGAGAAATGAAAAGCGCAACGAGAGAATCGCAACGCGAAATGAAAATCGCAACGAGAGAATCGCAACGCGAAACCAAAATCGCATTGCGATTTTCATTTCGCGTTGCGATTCTCTCGTTGCGATTTTCATTTCGCGTTGCGATTGTCATCTCGCGTTGCGATTCTCTCGTTGCGATTTTCATTTCAACCAAAAGACAAAACAGTGTTGCAAATTTTAGTTTCAAGAATAAACTACTACTTTTTATGTTTATTGTTTTTGGTATATCTTCACAGTGTAGTTTTTGGTATATCTAACTTGGTATGTTTATTGTTTTTGTAGAAATTTTTTTCGGCTCAATTGACCTTGAGAAATAAAGTCAGCCTGGCCACTACAATTGCAAAGAAGCTTTCACCTGCTCAAAGACAATTGTTTGAGGAAACCTGCTTCGGGCTATGGCTGAGAGTACAGCATCCGGGTGGAGATGCTAATTTGACCCATTTGTGGCTTCAGACCATGACATCAAATCTACCCGACAGTATACAACGTGGTGAGGAAGAGATATGGTTTCATTTTCCACCAGCGTATACTTATTTTGGGCGGAAGGAGTTCTGCTTAATCACTGGTCTACGATTCGGACACGATGATGTAGGCCGGTACACTCGTCATATCGCCCGCCCATCATGGTTATCCCGGGTTTTTCCGGATGAGTCAATGGAGAAGCCGAACCTACATGTCGACGACCTGAAGAAATTGTTTAATAAGAAAGCTGGTTTCACTCGGATGGATGACGTCGATGTTGTCCGAGTATGCCTTCTACTACTTGTGTATGCCGGCTTTTTAGGCAGAGAGGCCAGACAACCTATTCATCGGGAGCTAATAATATTGGTAGAGGACCTGAATGCATGGAATCTGTTTCCGTGGGGTTCGTATATATGGAAAGCTACCTGGACTAAGTTGTCGTCTGCCTTTGATGACCGCAAAAGTTTGCGGGGCGATGGGTCCAAATACACTTTGTCAGGCTTTGTTTGGGCCTTTAAGGTAAGAATTTCTATATAATGTTTCTAAAATTATAATTAATTATTTAACAATTACTAATTTTGTTATTATATTGTTTGTAGATTTGGATATTCGAGGCTTTCCCCAGCATGCGTACATATGCAATAAAAACGTCAAATGATATTCCCAGGGCTATTTCCTGGAAGAGGAAAACTCTGTTGGATTGGGAAGACTTAATACCATATGCCACAATAAATAATGTAAGTTAACACAAATACTTTCATATAATATATAAACAAGTTATTAATAGTAGACGTTTAACTTTGTTTGAGTTTTTATATTTTAGGAGGCTAACATTCCATTACAAAGACTGACACCCACGGAGGAAGAGCTTGCCACTGATTGGTGGCAAGCTAGTCAGAATTTTTTTGATGGCACGGATGATGAGCAGCATCCACTTCCTCCAATTCGAGAGCCATCACCTCACCTAGAGCCATCACCCGATCGACCCGACTATACACCTCTAGAACGAGAGCCATCACCTATCCCGTCACATCATCGAGCCTCTTCTCCACCATCACCTCATGATAGGCGACCGGCAAAGATGCCACGACTCCTATCTCCCTGTTCTCCACCTCCACCTCAACGGGATGAGTCAAGGGAGTTACGTGATGAGGTCAATGCCTTGCGTGAGGAGATCGGTACTCTACGCGATAACGATGGTGCATGGCGTGTGGAGGTGTCAACTTTACGTGGTGAGGTTGCCGCTCTACGTGAGATGATAGTATCGTTGCAGAATGAGGTTCATACTCTACGCAACGAGGTAAGTTTAAGATTTTCCATATTTAACTTAATGATAAATTTACTCGTAATTTCACTTAGATTAGCCATTTCACTTAGATTGCTTAGTAAATTTATTCGGTTGCTGCCAATTCTGCTAAACTGTGTATTCTTTAACACTGTGAAATAGTATTTGTCTTTGTTTTGTCTTTTGGTTGAAAGTAAATTTGTTCGGTTGCTGCCAATTCTGCTAAACTGTGTATTCTTTAACACTGTGAAATAGTATTTGTCTTTGTTTTGTCTTTTGGTTGAAAGTAAATTTGTTCGGTTGCTGCCAATTCTGCTAAACTGTGTATTCTTTAACACTGTGAAATAGTATTTGTCTTTGTTTTGTCTTTTGGTTGAAAGTAAATTTGTTCGGTTGCTGCCAATTATGCTAAACTGTGTATTCTATAACACTGTGAAATAGTATTTGTCTTTTGGTTGAAAGTAAATTTGTTCGGTTGCTGCCAATTCTGCTAAACTGTGTATTCTTTAACACTGTGAAATAGTATTTGTCTTTGTTTTGTCTTTTGGTTGAAAGTAAATTTATCCATTCAAGTTTCAATTTGCAGAAGAAGAAATAGTTTACTTTCGCAACACGAAACTTAAAATCGCAACGCGAAACCAAAATCGCAACGCGAAATGAAAATCGCAACGACAGAATCGCAACGCGAAACCAAAATCGCAACGACAAGATCGCAACGCGAAACCAAAATCGCATTGCGATTTTCATTTCGCGTTGCGATTCTTTCGTTGCGATTTTCATTTCGCATTGCGATTCTTTCGTTGCGATTTTCATTTCGCGTTGCGATTTTGGTTTCGCGTTGCGATTTTAAGTTTCGTGTTGCGAAAGTAAACTATTTCTTCTTCTGCAAATTGAAACTTGAATGGATAAATTTACTTTCAACCAAAAGACAAAACAAAGACAAATACTAACTTCAGGGTATTAGTTTGAAACATATTTTTCTTTGTTATCTGATGCATTTTGTGAACTATGATAGAATAATGACTTGGGTGAATACAATGCAAGTTTGAAACATATTTGTCTTTGTTTTCACTGTTTAAATATCATGTCTGTTTATTTACTGATTTTTGTATTTAATTATTTAGCGGCCCGATAGAGTGGATGTTTTACGTCGGGTTATGCTTGCACGACGGAGTTCACGCATCAGACAGCGTGCACGTGCTATTAAGTCTCCGTACACCCCAATAGTGCGAAGACACCGCAAGAAGAAGCCCGACTCGCCTGTCATCCCTCAAGAGTCCACTCCTATCGTTGAAGAGGCCCCCCCTATCATTCCTCGAGAGTCCCCTCCCACCGTTCAAGAGGCCACTGTCATCATTGAAGAGGTCCCTCCCACCATTCAAGAGCCCGATTCACATGGCGTCATATGTAGGCTTCTTGAGAAACCCTCTGTCGTGCCGGACATGATGGATTCAAGTTGGCTCTCGTATGAGTTACCGGCCAGTACCATACCGGTATCTGAAGAGGAGAGGGAACAACTACCGGACACAATTTTGGATAACACCCTTTGGGCTAAGACCGCAGTTGATTTTTATCTACATGAGCGGAGCAAGGGGTGTTTCACTGACATATGCAAGCTCACCGATGATATCTATTTGTTGCTTGAACGGCCTTGGTGGGGCGTATTATTAGGGGTCGAAGATAATGGCTATTTCGATGGGGGGGTAAGTCTTATATTTTTCTTATATTTCAATTTGATTAATTTTTTTTTAAATTTATGTAAGTCACTAATATATGTCTTTTTTTGTAAAACAGCATATCGATGCGTGGGTGACACGTCTTCTAATAATAAGAAAACTTAAGAAAAATAAAAATATACGATATACAATTATGCCGACGTCTTTTCACGCCGTTCACTTGAAGAATGCACGAGATGAATCATTTGATTTGGGCAATGGACAAGCTAAACTTTATCCTGCATGGTGGGAGGTCGATAAGGTTAGTATTTATTTTAGATTGAGTTTAAAGGTTTTATGAAATAAGTGCGCAAATGAATGAATTATTACTTATGATTGCAGGTGTTTATCCCTGTTTTGGAACGTAAACATTGGATTCTCGTCGAGCTTCAGCTCCCATCCCTTAAGACAATAGTGTATGACAGCATGATAAATTACATATCATTGGCTGATTTAAGAGATGTTATTAAGGGATGGAGCTCTCATTTGGCTAAATTCTTGGATGCGATCAATTATTGGACTCGTTCTGGAAACAAGAAGCCAAAGAAGCTCAATATTACAGTTATTAGAGACGAGACCGCGCCACAACAAACGAGCGGAGCCAGAGGAGATTGTGGTCCTCTCGTATGCTTGGCGTTGGAGCGTTTGACGACGGGAAGCATCAAGTATCTACCTCCCACCGATAGAGATAAAGCTGCAGTAGGCTTGTGGTTTCGGCATTATATGGCTAAATCGATATATACGAGACGCTGCCTACCTGCATCCGCGTTATAAAAATGTCCATAAACAATTGGTAAGTTTATATACTTTTGGTTTGAAAATGTTTGGTTAAGTACCTAGAATTCAATAATTTGCTGTTTGAACAAATGTTTGGTTTCTGCAGGTTAATCTCAGAAGTGAACTGCGTGAAAATGATGTCGAGCTGCAAAAGTTGATTCAATAGTTTAATTGATTGTTTTTTGATTGTTTAATTGATTTGTAAAAGTTGATTCAATAGTAGATGATCGGAAATAAGAATTATTGCTTATTTTTTGATTGTTTAATTGATTTGTAAAAGATGATTTGTAAAAGTTGATTTGTGTAATTGATGCGAATATAATTCTTATTTGTGCTTGTTTAATTGATTGAAATGTAATGGTTGATTTTGTTGATTTCAATCTGCATTATGTTGAAGGCAAAATTGACTATCGCAATGCGAAATGAAAATCGCAATGCGAAATGAAAATCGCAACGAGAGAATCGCAATGCGAAATGAAAATCGCAATGCGGAAATGAAAATCGCAATGGGAGAATCACAATGCGATTTTAATTTCGCATTGCGATTATCTCGTTGCGATTTTCATTTCGCATTGCGATTTTCATTTCGCATTGCGATTCTCTCGTTGCGATTTTCATTTCGCATTGCGATTCTCTCGTTGCGATTTTCATTTCCGCATTGCGAAATGTAATTGTTGATTTTGTTGATTTCAATCTGCATTATGTTGAAGGCAAAATTGACTATCGCAATGCGAAATGAAAATCGCAATGCGAAATGAAAATCGCAACGAGAGAATCGCAATGCGAAATGAAAATCGCAATGCGGAAATGAAAATCGCAACGAGAGAATCGCAATGCGATTTTCATTTCGCATTGCGATTCTCTCGTTGCGATTGTAATTTCCGTGTTGCGATAGTCAAATGCATGCCTAATAGTGATAACAACTGAATAACAAGAGTTGGTTAAGTCAAAATGGTTGGCCTGAGTCATTAATTCAACTGAAAATGTTAAAAGTTCACACATAAAATCCACATAATACAACGTTTGCATTTAAAAATCACCTAAGTTAACAGTCCCAAAAGGTGAAGCCAATTGTGATTGGGATTTTAAAGATGGTTGCCTTTTGCTTGACACCATATGAGCTTTGGATTTTGATGAGGATCCATATTTTGGTAGAGGAAAAGATGATTTTGATGGCACTGGTGATCCACATGTCAACCTTGTATGACCACTTTCCTTGCACCGACTACATGTCGATCTCTTCTTCTCTTCACCCTTAGACGGTATACGATCGTGACTTTTTGGTCGGCCAGGTAGCCTTCTGTCCATGGCTGGTGGCAAAACTGTTTGTAAGTCATCTGGTATGTCCCACTCAGAAGGATGTGGAATAGGGTAGACAATCTCGGCATAAGTCTGTCGATAAACTTCTGTAGTGTAGCAATCCATAGCGTATGCGCTTGAATCATCTTGGTTTAAATGAAGAGCAACTTTTATAACATGGCCACACGGATAACCAGATGTTTGCCATTTCATACAACTACACGTCTTTGCATTTAGATCGACTAGCCCATTTAAGTTATTATCCAGTACTTGAAACAAAGTGTTTGAACATGGTTCAACTCTCCATGACGTTGACTTCACAACACGTTTCGTTATCTTTTTTTCAGTCCATGGTGTAACACGATGTTCCAATGTTCCTGTAAATTTAAATAAACAATACTTAGTAAAATATATAAATATGATAAGTTACGAATTCAAAGAAATAATACCTGCATGGTTTCTTTTCTTGTAGTACCACTGTTGAATAGAGGCTCGAAAAAACTCCATTAACATAGTAATGGGTAATTTCCGGGAATGACGACTTAGAGCGTTGATTGATTCTGCACTATTAGACGTCATGAAACCATATCTTGCTCCAAGTTGATGTACTCTTGACCATCTTTCAAACCCGACATCTTCTAGTGTTTGAGCACACTGAGGCAAAACACGTCTTAAACAATTTATATGCTTATTGAAATCCACTTCCCGATAAGCTTTTACAGCCTTCCAGTATGTCCATTTGTGCTTTTTATACCAGCAGACCTTGATTTTAGATTTCTATACAAATGAACACCACAAAGTCCATGAAAAGCATCTGGGAAACACCTTCTAACAGCGTTGTCAATTGAGTTTGCCCTATCGGATATGATTGTCAGATTGCTAATAGGACCTATGCAATCCCTAAGATGCCCCATAAACCATGTCCATGAATCAGAGGTTTCAGATTTGCCAACCCCGTAAGCTATTGGCAATATCCCATTGTTAGCATCCATGGCTACTGCTAATAAGTTTACTCCAAGGTATCGACCTTTCAAATGTGCTCCGTCAACTATAATAACTGGGCGCATGCAAGTAATAAACGAACGAATCTACAAAATAATATACACAAGAAATATAATCATTTAAATGTGAAATGCATGTAACTAACAAAAATGAGTCAACAAAATTATATTGATTTACTAACCGTAGCACCAATGGCGATAAACAGCAACTCAAAGCGTCCATCTCTATCTGTTTTGATATGAGTTACCGACCCAGGATTTTTCAGCTTTAAATTGTGACAATAAGCCGGCAGTTGGGCAAACGATGCTTCTGGCGACCCCCTCAACAATTCCAAGGCATAACATTTGGCTCTCCAAGCTTGAGAATATGATATACTAATCTTGAACCAAGCATTCATGTCAGTCATAATTTCATGTCCCCGATATACCCTGCCATTCAAAAACATTAACTCAGCCAGAAAACCACCCAACACCTTTTTGTTTGCCTGTCTATGGTGAGGAAAAACTTGGGTTCTTGAACATGTATGTTTATCAATAAAAGTCCTAACTTGAAACATTTTGCAATCTTTTATTCTCTTTGCAATCATACGCCACGTACAGTTTTTGTCAATCATACACCTTGTTTCGAAACGATCTTTGATTGATTTGTTAACTTTTAGTTGATAGCCATCTTCCACACATTTCGTATACAAAGCTATCTTCAAGTCTTCCTTTGTATCAAAACAATCATCTTTCTTGACACGAATAACTTTTGTGTAACAATCAACTGCTTTCTTTGCCAACTCTTCTTCCGGTAACTGAAGTAATTCTGGCATATTCCAGTTATACTCCCGTGGCATTTTCTTTTCTTCGGGGACTTTTCTTCTTCTTTTTCTTCTTCAGGATTATATGAATTACAGAATGGATGTTCAACATGTTCATTCACAGTCGTAACTTCCTCCTCATTATCATCAACAACATCTTCCTCGGCAACGGGTGTTTCATCATCAAAATTCGGGTATTGACCAATATGAAAATCATTACACACATGGTCTGTTTCTTCTTCTGAAACATCATCAAAATCCGTGTATTGACCAATATCAAAGTCCGGATATTGACCAAGACCAAATTTCGAATACTGACTAGTACTCACAATTTTTTCTGTTGGCTCATCATCGTCTAACTGGTCAATACGAAAACCGGAATTTGGTGCTGAAAGTTGATTGGGATTTGGATTAGAGAAAGGTTGTGGGTTTTGAGAAAAACTTAGTTGATTACTACCCGCTACTGACCCAACAATACTACTTCTAGGTTCAACAACATACAATGTAACATCATCTTGTGAAACACTAATGTAAGCAATGAATCGTTCAACATCTTCATTGTCGGTTAACAAATAAACTTTACCATTTCTCTGATAAGATAGCCTAAATCCACTTAGGGGCTCTAAATTCAATTTATTTGAAACACGTAGCATTAGAGTTTCATAAGTTAACTTTTGTAAAGACAATTTTAGTTGAAGATTCATGGGTAAAGGCATATATTGTAAAACACCATGAACATTATCCCATGACCCTCCAAAACACAAATCTATCCAAACATGATCAACATTAGATGATTTCATGGTTGTAAATTAATTTACTAAACAGACGAGCTGCGAAACTAAAACCTGTTGCCGGATTGGGAAGGATGTCGTTGGATATAGGAACGGATGTCGCCGGAGAGAGTGATAGATGGAGATGAAATGAGTTGCGATTTAGGGATTTAGTTTATGATTTCAGTGTTATATACCCAAAATTTCAGTGTTGTGATTTACAGATTCTCGTTGCGATTTACGGATTATCGTTGCGATTTACAGATTCTCGTTGCGATTTACGGATTATCGTTGCGATTTACAGATTCTCGTTGCGATTTACGGATACGCGTTGCGATATACGGATACGCATTGCGATTTACCCATACGCGTTGCGATTTACGGATACGCGTTGCGATTTACGGATACGCGTTGCGATTTATGTGTTCGCGTTGCGATTTTCATATTCGCGTTGCGATTTTGAAAAATCGCAATGCGAATTTGTACTATCACATTGCGATTTTCAAGAATCGCGTTGCGATTTTGGAAACTGATTTGCGATTCTGGGGATCGCGTTGCGATTTTTATTTCGCGTTGCGATTTTGTTGGTCATTTTGGCAAATCCAAAAAAAGTTGGTTAAAATCGTATATTATAACTTTTTTTTGGTCACTGAGGCGATTTTCTCTTTCTATAATGCTATTGGTAAAAAAGGAGGAAAAAAGAGAAGAAAACAATAATCAAAAGTTTTTTTTTCAATATGCGACGCGCTGATTAATTAAATCATATTAATTAAACAGCAGCCCTTCAACAGAGTTTTCACGAAAGGGATAAAAAAGATGAAGCCAAAGAGAAGTAATTGGAGAAGCTTTTTTCAGGGCATTCTCCAGTTTGGGATCAAACAAGCACTACAAACTATATATTGCATTACTACAAATGCAATTCAATCCAGGATAATGTCTAATATGATCTTGAGGGCTAGAAGTAGGTACCCTCGGGTGGTTGGACCAACTTTCGGTTATGCGCGGCAGCCATCTCCTTTTTCAGCTGTGTCAGAATGTCCTCCATTGTATACTCCCTCTGCCAATTTGCAATAAGTCCAAACTTCTTCGGTTCCACCTGTTTCCGTTCGATACCAGAAACTTCTTAGACCATTATGTTTTCTCTCATCATATAATAAATAACCAACAGATGAAAAGCAGCAAAAGATTAACCCGATGGAAATGAGATAAAATAAACTGATCATGGAATGAATATGAATATAACTTATTTGTATACCACTCCGGTTTCATGGTTAACACAAGTCATGTTGATCCTTGAATGGAAACGAACACTTGGTGGCTTCTCGGGATAATCTTTATCACAAAACAGCTTCAGCTGATAGATTCGGCCTTCATGTACTGTCTGAGAACAGGAAAAGGAATCAACACGCAGAAAAAAAGAAAAGAAAAGCATATACAGAATGATGGTCTTCGAGATCCCCCAACAAAAAAACCATTGTTCACTTCGAAAGCAAGGGGTAGGGTAATCCCAAAGGCAGGCACCAAGATATCAAAATGCAAATTATTTGTGAAAACTGAAAAGAAGTATAACAAAAGAAACGGAGAACAAACTGTAAGTTCTCTATTTTCCAGAAAAGTTGTGTTTAATACCCAGTGCTTTATCTATGATTGTTCATATAGACACTTAGTTTCATCTATAGGAAAAACATCCAAGTACGAAGGCTGACTTAAAAACATGCAATTACATTATGAGGACCAATAATGGTGCCAGTCCAAGAGCGCATGTAAATATCATCTCCATCGTCCATTCCATAGCTGACAGTACCATCTCCAATACCTTTTTCTCCACGTTCAAGCTCCTCCAGCAATCTGAAGTTCCGAGGCACTGTAAAATGAATGTATAAAACTCAATAAAGGGCATGACCAGTTATGTTAATAACACAATAAGCCCACGCATTGCACTTAACGCCAATAGAATTTCAAACTGTCATGTAAGTTTCTGAAAAGTAATTGATTATGTAAGCATGATTAACAGTTACATCCCTACACATAGTCATATTACAAGTTACAACTGCCACAGATTAATTATGCGTCTCGCTTAGATTCAAGGATCACAGATGAGACAGTTCCCAATGCATCATGCATGCCAGATTATACCAGCACAAGCTTGTATCAGTTTCACTTTATTCAAATTATACTTATTCTAAAACAACAAGAACAAACCCTAGAGATTCAAATTAAACTTATTCTTTCTCATTTGTATTTCAGTCACAAATTTACTGTTTTGTGTCTGATTTTCTTCTTAGGCACATCAGTCTTCATATACCACAAGAAATTCGTAATCATCGACACCTATATATTGTAGTTTTAAGAGGGGGAAAAGTTGCAATACACAAAAAATGCACATTTCCATATTCTTTGATTCAAGATCTAGCAAAGCATATTCAAACACTATTAGAACATACACAATCAAATTCAGATAGCAGAATAACTCATAAGGATTTAAAAGAAATACAATTACTAAAACTCACATAATATTCATAATGAAACTAAACTTTAAATTGTTCAATAAATATTCGAGCTAAGCAAAAAAAGATTAAAACTGTACATCGAATATGACAGCAATGAAATCAATTCAAAAGTTGAGCAAATTTAAAATTAGAAATCACCCAAATCTTGAAACAAAATAACCAGTAAAACAATATAAAAACAAAGGGAACCCCTTAAATTTCTTATCTTAACCACATAAATTGTCCAAACCCATAAATAATAACTGATTATATGTTTAAGAATCGATAAGACAAAAAAATAAATAAGAACCCAATAACGAAATCTATGAAAGATTAATAAAAACGCAAGATCTATATAAACAAAGGGGAACATTAAATAATAAAGAAAAGTGTGAATGGGGAGCGAAGGGGCTAACCCACGACACTCGATCCTCCTGAGCCAAGCGTCATGGGTGATTCACTGGAGAGTTTTTTTCTTCAATGGAAATTTAGAGATCTGATCGGTAAGGGAGGAAAAATAGGAAGATGTAGAAGTCAAGAGTGGAGAATCCGGAGAAAGAAATGCGATGAAAAGCAAAAAAGCATAGGAGGGGGGTGGGGATAAATGGGTCATTTTAATTTTTCTATTAATACGATAAAATAAAATAAATTTAGATGTGAGATATAACTTATGAGGAAAATAATTCTTAAAAAGGAAATTTTCTCCCATCTCTTACGTGTACGGGTTGAAGCATCTCGTATACACGAATAAAAATTTATTAAATATTTAAAGGTTTTGAAATAAGTATCGTCTTGTATTTATTTAAATTTTAATTTAATATAATTAATTGTCTAAAGAATTTTTCATGTTTAAAATTTTTAAAGTTACATTTTTAGTTGTTTTGATCGTAACGAACGTTATTGACACATTTCACAAATATAAAATTTTAAAAAATTATTTTTATTTTTAAAAAATTATATTATAATTAGAAAACCAAAAATCTCAAATTTTATAGTTTTCGTCGTCGATCGGTCATCGTCGGTCTATAACGTTACTGTTGATACCATTAGAACCGTCTCACTGTCAATACCAAAACCTAGTCCCCATTTACATGAAACTGTGTCGATCATCGTGAAAAATGCCGCAAAGGATTACCATATTTTCAGGTTTTTCGATTTTCAGCGATTTCAACGCCTACAGTAGTTCATATGTTACACGGTCGCCACCGTTGAATTCCTCGTCGTGTTCTGAACAAAATTCGATCGATTGTGATTGTTCTCCATCAGAGGTAGGGCGAGGGGAGGGAGAGAGACGACAAGGGGGAAAAGAGTTTGATTTTTTTAAATAATATTTTTATTATTAAAAATTTTAAAAAATATAATGATAGACATTTAAAAGTGTAACGAAAAAAATGTTAGACACTTATTTTTAATAAAAATTTCTTTACGCACTAAAACTTATTTTGAGGTATAATTTAGACACTTATTTTTATATTAAACTTTAAATTTATCAAAAATAAAAATTATAAATAAGAATAGAACCATGATAAATATTTTTTTTTTGAGTAAAAGGGAAATGACTAGCCTTTACAAAGTCAACTAGCTATCACATTATTGTCAAATGATTTAGAATTTTTGCGTGAAGTTGCAAGCCATCAGAAAGTCTCCATGCCATGCTAGCCAAACCTCAGCAACTCGGTTAGCTTCCCTGGGATTATAGCAAAATTGAAGACGTCATTCCCTTCGAATAATATCCTGTATGTGCAGTACCATCACAGTCACATTGACTACACCAGGCTCACTTTTGGAGAATAGAGACCACTTCCATGCTATCGGTCTCTACGATAAGATTTCAAATATTCCTTTCCCGAACCATATGAAGGCCGATGTAAATACCTCATAATTTGACATCTACTACCATACAAAACCCAATACGCTTTGAAAAACTTGCAACCCATTTGTTGAGATGGTTCCGGATGACCCCTCCACAAGCATCCCAGCCTGTTGAGCTTTGCCTCGCCCCATCGGTATTTAACTTGAACCAACTGTCTGATGGAGCAGTCCCACAAATATTCCTATCCACACGAGCATTTCGGCTTACCTTCCAGGAATTCCTTTGAGCTATGGCACGAGTAACCTCCCTTTTAAAGCCGAAAACCTTGATGCAAGACGCTTTCACTCACTATAAAATCCATATAGAATATCAGTTTATTCCGATGCGTCCACAAACACCACACTAACGATCCAAACGAAATATCCCAGTCTTTTTTCATCTAATGGGAAATAATGCGACTACTGCAAATTCTTATCAACCCATGACACCAAATCACTACTCAAGAATTCATCAAGTAGGTGCGGTTTGATTACCTCCTTGCAAGTTGCCACAGTCATAGGGCATTCCTTCAAAATATGAGGACTACATTCGATAGCTGCTCTACATAACAACCAGCTACCGTCCATAGCCAGTGGCGGATGTACTAAGCGATGCCAAGTGTATCCCATTATTTTGGAAAAATGGTTAAATTCAACTTAACGTGTTAAGGAAAAAAGAAAAGATTGCAATTTTTACATACCCATTATTTTTAAGAAAAGAAAATTAAAATTTTAGACCCCTATTCTTAAATTTATGGATCTATCACTATTCATCGCTAAATGCCGACAAACATGTTCTTCACTAGAGAGAAGGTGACCCTTATAAATAGTCTTTAGTAGAATCTTAACCCACGGGAGACCCCAAAAATTTTATAATAATTTAAAATTATTAAAAATATATTTATTGTTATTTTAATATTATTTATGAAAAATGACTACTAATATATTTTATAATAATTTAAAGGGTAAAGTATAAATCGCCTCTGGACTGTAGGATAGAATTTTATTAAATTCTCCGACTATTACAAGTTACAAAACAGTCTCTCAACTATAGAGAATTATTTTATTGAGTCCCTCAACTATTAAAAGTTACAAAATGCTCACATGTTTATTCATTATGTTCTAAACTCGTCATTTATTGTTTAAAAATTAACTATCGCCTAAGGTGAACGTTAACATGTTGACTAAGATATGATAGTCGTTTGAGATTATGAGATCATATTTTATCATATCTCAGTTAGCATGTTAACGTATAACTCAGATTGCTATTAATTTTTTAACGGAAAATGACTAGTTTGAAACATAATGAATAGTCATGTGATAATTTTGCAAATTTTAATAGTCGAGGGAGTCAACAAAACAACTTCTATAGTTAAAAGACTATTTTATAACTTTTAATAATCAGGGGACTCAACAAAATATTATCATATAATTAGAGGACCATTTGTTTACTTACCCTAATTCAAAATACAAGTTATCATATGAGATTTTATAAGATAAATCACATCTATAATTACTTAATTATGAAGTTTTAATGTAATTATTGATCTTTAATTTTATTAATTAGACTATTCAATTATTTAAATGACGTTAATTAAAATACTTATCAATAATATTTGATGAAGGAATTGACATGATAGTTAATAAAATTGATACAATTACATATTTGACTATTATTATTTATATATTATATCAATTTTATTTTAACTATCATTTAATTTGATAAATTTAATTTTCTAATTAGATGATGACACATGTTATCGTCTATTTGAATGAAAATTTTATTGAATTAAATAAATTAGAATTGAAAAAACTTTCAATAAGACGATGATACATGCTATGACATTGCGTCGAATGTCATAGCAAGTATCATCACATGAACATTTTTGTTAAATGTTAATGGATGGGGAGTTGATCGATAAAATTAAAAGATCGTCAGACTAAAATTTGCATAAGGGCTAGTTTTGTCGAGCTTTTGAAAAGTGACTTTTAAAAGTGTGGTAGAAAAGAATTTTTAAAAGTACAGCTTAAAATTTAACTGTTGGAGTTAAAAAGTGAGTTTAAAAAAATAAAATATCTATTAAAAACATTATGTTGTAAATTAAAAAAATATAAAATTTAAATTATATTTACACTTATTATTACTATGATATATAAAATATATCACTTAAACTATAATAAAAATATAAAAATGTTTAAAGGTAATTCATGAATAATATTTTTATAAATGAAATATTTTATTAAGAAAAAGTATATCACGTGGATATAAGATATTTTATTAATATTTCAATATATAAATCATCAATTTTTATTTACTTTTAAATAATTAAAATAACTATTAATTAATAAATTATGTTTTAAGGATGTTAATATTAAATTATTAAAATAAAATATAAATACATAATTGAGTGGAACCTATGCATCAATAAGGGTAAAATTATAACTTGCTCTCAAACGCAAAGTTGAAAATGAAAAAAACTACAAATTCTAGCTTTTGCGGTTGGTTTGAAACCACCGTTTTCACCGTATTTTTTTTATTTGTTACACGTTTGATATTGATTTTACAATTAAAACGGACTTTTTAGTTAAAATTACGTTTAAAAAATCACACCAAACGAGACCTAAATAGTCACAAATGTAGTTTATTTTATAAAATTTTATATGATTAGTATACTTTAAAAGTATTTTTCCAATAAATTTTAAATTTAATCTTAAACCTCTAAAAGCGAAAGAAATCTTCATTGCAAATATAAATTTAATGATCTAAAGAATATGAAGTCACAAATTTAATAAAAAAAATAAGATTAATCGTAGATAAAAAGTAATAATCATAATCAAGACTCGTTCACATCAGTATGAAGGATAATGCAGACGATAACATAATTTGTTGATAATATATAACATATATATATATATATTATATTAAATATAATTAAATATAGAAAATATCGAATAAATCACCCAAAATGTCGGTGGTTTGTAAGAAAAAATTTTGTTTCATTAAATTCTGCTCAATATGTACTGATTTCTACATTATTTATTTATTTGAATGAGTAGAGAGAGAGAGAGTTGTAAACAGTTTTTCTCGAAAATTAAACAAAACGTTTTCCATTATATCAATGGCTTAAATAGAATTTTGTACTATAACTTTTAAAAAAACTATTAATTTAATTAATATTAAATTAATTCGTGATGCGGACTTGATCAACTATTTTAATATAGTATGAACAGGTAGATAAACAGATAAATTCTGACAGAAAGGGTGAAGAAACCATAAGAATGTAGAGCAAACGTTGTCGTTTGCCTCCTCTCTTTTGTAAAAAAAAAAAATAGATAGATAGATAAAAAATAAAAGAGTTAGAAAAAAATAATAGAATTGAAAGAGAATAAAATGAAGTGGCCTAAAAATAGATGATGGCATTGGCAGCAGGAAAGTGGCATTCGGTGGGATTGAAAATGAAGGCAAAAAGGAAATGACTAGCAAATTCATTGCTCTCGACTGACACAATTACTGTTGCATATATGTGTTTTAATGGGGTTTTCAATCAAATAATTCCTCCTTATGTTGTCAATGCCCTAATTACCCTTTCATTTGTTTCCTAATCTGATAATGTGTTTATATCTATTTTTTAAAATATATCAGACGCCAGTTCATACCCTATATGCATATTCGAATATTAATGTGAAAAGAAAAGAAAAAAATATTAACAATAAATAAATATCATATATAAGAAAATTTGGGCAGTTGCAGTTAAAGCAGTTCATATAGTAATCTGCTAAAGAGGGAAAACAACCTCAAAACAAGACCAGAACAGAGACACCAGCTACCATAAACGCCCATAGTCTATGTTCTATGATTTGGAACCCTAAAAAAAACAGTGCCATTCATGCTCCTCCTCTTCAATCTCTAATGTTTGCTCTCTATCAAGTTCATTAAAAAAGGAAAGAAACGAAGGGAAAATTGAAAAGCATAATCGGCGATATCTAAGAAAAACAAAAGGGGAAAATTAACTAAAAGTCCTAGTGGACCAACATTAACGGATTCCAACTCTTAAGTCCTCGTTTTAACGTCGGTGGTTGTTGCAGTATCATTGAGGAAATCAAGCAAAACAGTGCTATTGCATTTGGGGCATTTCGGGTCATCCTCCGAAAGCATCACGTATATAAGGCACCTCGGGCAACCTACGAGAACCATTGGAAACGACGTAGCATCGGGGCTGCTTGCATATCCCACGGCATCGGTCATGTCGACGTTGTGAGACGACACACATGAGCTCAGAGAAGATGTCGGTGACACCGTCGCTTCTCGCCTCGGAGATTCCACTCTTGGATTAAGCCTCGGTGGCGATAGGTTCAGCTTCAACTCGAGCTTGAGACCATTTCTTCGACTCATCGTTTGTATGTAACTCAATTAACCTGAAACAAGAAAAAGGAATTTAGTTCAATGTACATACACAAAAATATATATTGCAAGATAAAGGATGGATACCTTGAACTTAAAGGTAAAGGAAAGGAAGCTTAGATTGGTGATGGATTGGAAGGAGAAAGAGGAAATATATATAAGGGAAGGGATTGAGGGAGAGAAATGGGTTGTTAGAGCTTAATTAAATGAAATTGAAGGATTGGTGGAAGAGTCTAAATTAAGGCCAGAATATGTTTATTACTTGTTAAGAACATTCAAAGTTTTTATGGTTAAAAATCCAGATTTCTTTAATTTTCTAGGAAACCAAACATAAAAGGTCAACTAAGAATTTAATTTCAAACAACAAAGAAATTTAATGGCAACCAATGAAATGAAAGAATAGCAGCTATACCCAACTTAAATTTCCCAACAGAAACTCATATAACTAAAAATGAATAACACCCACAAAAAATATATATTAATGGCAACATCAATAAAATTTCAAATTAAAGTTTTCTGTGAAAAAAATTCATTGAATTAATAAAAAAAATATTGCTTATTTTCATTCAAAAAGTTCGAGATATGGCTATATTGGGTTATACATTAAAATGACACTATTTTAGTTTAATAACAATATATATATATATATATATTAATAAAAAATAACTTGCTAATAGTAAACTGGGTTGGTAGTTTGGTTTGCTAGCATAAATATCCCATTGTCAAAGAATCTATTTCATTTACAATCAGTTAATTCCCTTGTGAATTATCCAATGGTGAACATAAATATCTGTAGATGTTGAAGTTTTAAAATATAATTATGAGTCACCAAATCAATAAATCTAGTCATTTAATGCATTTAATTTCGCAAAGGACTCTCAATATTTCATACATTTTGCATCTTCAAAAAATATATTTTATATATTTTGGTTACAATTTTTTTTTAAATTTTTTTAAAATTTTTTTTGTAGGATCACTACGGTGAAAAATTGAACCGTACAAGCGAATGCAGTTTTGAAAATTCATTTCTTTAATAACTTTGTAACTGTTAATTATTATAATCTTATAAACGAAAATATTCCTAATTATATGATTAAATATGTTTAATTTTAATAAAATTTTCATATTTATTTTTAAATATAAACTCAAATTAAGATTTTCAGTACGAATTAAAAAAATGGATTTGGTACGGACAAATGTATTTCCCACGTTAAAATTAAGATTATGAGGTGATTGAATCTAAGTTACACGTGGTTAAGATTCATCAAATATTGAATTGAATGAAATGTGATGGCTTTGACTACTCATACTAAACATTTATCAGGTTATGGAATGTGTAAATGTCTAAATGCCAATTGCCATGCTTCAAGGGAAGTTTCAAAACTCCTAAACCTTGTAGAATGAAAGATTGGAAGCTTTACTTTTGAATTTCAAAATTCAGAATTGTATTTCAATAAATTGACTATATTAAACACCAACGAACCCCTTGTACCTTAATCAAACAACTGTAATAAACGAACATAACCATCAATTATACATCAAGTATAATTAAGTCTTCAACAAACAAATTACAAACAATAAGATACACTTCTAATTAATCATAATATAAGTTAAATAAATTCAAACTTATCATTTCAGGTTAATTTAAGATATTACCAACTAGGTATTAATTCCTTTGGTTTAAGCTTTCAAATCCAACTATCATCATGAATTTTCGTAACTATTACTCATTTTGAAACCTAAAACATGCTAATAAGACCCTTTATAGATAATGCCTTACATCAAACACATATGATTCATATACACAAACATAGAGTTATGATACTAACACAATCAAACATATGGTCGGAGAGGTCATCGAGGTCGGAGTGGAGTTCACGGTCAAGATCTAGCTCACCGCCAAAGTTGTGCTATTTTTGTCAATCGTGCCGGTAAGAGGATTCATCCTCGCACTTTGGGAAGCCTTCCAAGAGTATGGGGATGTTCTGAATGTCTATATTGCTTATAGAAGTGCAAAATACAACTTGAAGTTGTATACTTTTGCATTAGTGATTTTTGCTTCTGGAAAAGAAGCCAAGATTGCAGTCCAAAGAGCTCACATGAGACGTATGGATGGTTTTTTAGCAGAGTCTTTCATGCTCTGGATCTCAAGCATGGGAGGAATTCTAATCGACAGGGGGAGTCTCGTTTCAAAGGGAGTATTGAAAAGTGATTTCTTAAGAACACTGATAACATATTGTTCAAGGATGTAGTTCTCAGTGTGGCTGAGATTGAACCCAGATTAGAGGTTGTCAGTGCAGTAAAGTTTGGTCCTGCTAATTGTCTTCTTTTACCCATAGGTGAGCTGAGGTGTGAGCAGTCAGAGTTGTTAGTTTTAACGAGTTTGTAGAATGCCCCCTGTCATTTCTATCCATGAAACCCATCATTCTAGTCATGTAAGTGAGTCTCCGTCTTCAAATAGGGTAGAAGTGTTAACCTTTAGTTTGAATGACGAACTAAAGCTAACCGTTAGGTGATCTCGTGTAAATGTGTGTGATATGACACATAAATCTGTATAGGTATACATAATCGATGCAAGTAATACAATAGTGAGTGAGTATATCGTCTCTACAGGGATTGGGGGAATTCTTTAAAGATTGCTACAGCTAGGAACAGACGTCACTAACTAATCCTAAGCGTCTAAATCTAATGATATAAACAAATGAGAAATGTGCTATGGCAGATGGTATGAACAGATTGAAAAAGTTTGCTGAGGCAAGAACTGTGTGAAGTGAGCAGATAATTTTTGTCATGGCAAGAAAAATATGCAAGAGTAAACAAGTAAAATTTTCTAAGAAAAAAATTAATTGCAAGAGTAAATAAAAGTTGCTAATGTGAAAAAGTTTGACTTCTGAATATAGACTAACAACCTCAAATAACCAGACTTCTAACGGAGAACTTGGGTTGGATTTGCTACGGTGAAAAACTATTCTATGCCTAGGATGAACTAAGTATAGTGTGTCAATGCTGCCTGATAGGATTTACTAACGTTTTCCTAAGCTATATCTAGTAAGGAACATGATACAACTATTTCCACGACAATACCTCTTAGCGTAAAAAGTGACCCTAGCCTATCGCTTAAGTATTATCCCTTTTAGTCGCTTGAAACCATCTCTTTATCTCTAAGGTGGATTAGAACCTCACCATCCCGAATTAGTTCCCTTATTCACGTAGATCTAACCTAACTCTTTCGATATTAGGTATCAACTCCTAGAAAAGCTGCTATCTCTCAACAACTCTTACAAAAACTAGGAATATTATGCCAATGCACCAGACAATCTCTCAAAAGCTCTTACAGTGATAAGGCATAAGATTAAAACAATGAACAAAACAACAATAAACATAAATATACTTATCATCCATTAAACATAAAATAAAGTATCATCCAAATAACTCCAACACCAAATAAAATTATTCATGGTGTGGCTAAAATTATTCCAAAATATTCATTAAGTACAAGCCCTTAAAAGATAAGAAATGAAGAACAAGGAGAAGGAAACTCCCATAAAATAGAGATGTTGCCGTGACATCAGACCATCACCATGACTGCCGGCAAAGCTAGGCTATGGAGGACACCAAGGAAGGACAAGAGGGGAACGATGAAAAAGTTGTTGCAGTCACCTTTTTAAAGCTTTTAGGGTAGGTAAGAGTGGGGATTTCTAAAATGGTGGGCATAATATTCTATTTATAGTGGGGGAATTTCTAGGGTTTAGTGCCCTTGAAATTTCCCCAACTACCCTTGAATCTATTCCCATTTCATGAATAATATAGTAGCAGACAATGGTCTCAAATCCTTGGTAGGGGAAGAGGCCCACATAAGGTGCAATGGACAGTTGGCCACACGACGTCAGTAATTTTATCTCGTATTGCGTCAGACTTGCAAGATAAAACTTACTGTTGAGAAAAATTCCTCGCAATCATCGTTTTTAGTTCCTTTGGACCTCGCATATAAATTTGTCTTGGTAAATAATTTTCTCAGCGATAATTTCCTATCACCTACATCATCACAGACATCACACAACCCTTCTCATCAGCAGCATCAGTTTTATAAAACAAACTTTGCCGCGACAAAACTATTCCACCACATGCAATGAAATGTTCTAAATGAAACTAAAATGCTATGACAATGAATTTTGGACAAACATTAACTTAAGTAAAAAGACATATAGTCTTTTTTATGGAGTTATTATTAGGTCTGCCTCCAATGATGAGATTAGTGAGATTAATTGTCTGGTCGCCAAAATAAAAGAGATGTGTAACCCTGAGCTGGTTTAAGAATCTCTTAGTTTTGATGTTACAATGTTAGGGTTTGTCCTTGGAGTGGCTTTGTAATATCTCAAATTTTGGACTAGTGATTAAAATGTAAAATTCAAAAATTTAGGAACCAAAATGTAAAGATGTAAAAGTTTAAAGACTCAAAATGTAAAAGTTTAAAGACTAAAAATGTAAATTTTCAAAAGTTATGTTTTGGGTCTATAAACGAGAAGCTTAGCCCAAGAATAATATTTTAGTGGGTTTTAGATTTTTGAGTTAGAGTTTGTATAAAAGTCTATTGAAGGATAAAATTTGGTATAATATTCGAATAAACGAATCGAATTAGAAGCTTATAAAAATTTAAAGGAAAATAGTTTTGTGTTAGAAAATTTATAATGATAATTTTAATCAGTGGAATTTGATGTGGATTAGTGGAATTTGGTAGAATTTGCACTATAAAGTAGAATAGTGCAATTTAGTGACTAAATTAAATTTTTAGAAAATTGGAAGGGCAAGGAGGGGAATTGACAAATGGGATTTTTTATATTTAAATAAGAATTTAAAATAGAGATAAAAGAATGACATAGAGGTAAATATTAAGATTCATTAATGGTAATTTTGACTTTTTGGCTAAAAGGAATTTTTAATTCATTTTAAATGAGCTTTTAAGGTAAAGTTAGAGATATTTTTAAGGAAATCTCTTGAAATTTATAACATCCCGAAATCCGGGTCAGTGACTAAAATGAAAATTTTGAAATTTAGGGATCAATTTAGGAAAAATTGAAAGATCAAGGATTTTAATAGGAATATTTCATTAATGGATAAAAGGGCAAATATGAAAGGATTATAAGGGTATTATGGTAATTTGGATTGGATGATATTTTTATCTCCCTTATTTAGGAAGATAACACATGGGGATGGGGAGAGTTATCTGGAAAGCTTATCTCTTTTTCTTCCTTCTTCACGTTGGCTTCCATCTTTAAAGGTAAGTTTGATTTAGTTGTTGATTTCTTAAGTTGGATTTGAGTCTTTGGGGGTTATATAAGCTTAAGGAAAGCTTATATAAGTTTAAAACACCAAGAAGAGAGAATTAGAAAGGAATTTCTATTAAGATTTAAGAAATGAACTTTTGTTATAAAAAGGTTTTTGAAGTTCTAAGAATAAATTTGACTTGTCAAAGGGTTAATTAAGAAGTTAGAGGTGATATAATTGAATTTAGAACACATGGAAAATTTAATGAAATTCTTTGATTCAAGAATTATGGTAAATTATGGGAGATGGTAAAGTGTTATAGTGTTATAAGAAGGTTTACATATGTATAGATAAGTTTTAAGGTACAAGGAAAGATTAATAAGTAGAATTTGGGGTCAAAACAAGACATCTTCGTGCTCAAGATGTAATTTATGGGTTGTGTGCATCGGTACATCTTCAATATGTACCGATGCACTCTAAAATAAATGAACATCGAATGCAAGGAGTGTATCGATGCATAGGGAGTGCATCGATACACCCATTAAAATGGAAATATCGAATGTAAATTGTGTATCGATGCATGAGGTAGTGCATTGATGCACATGTTAAGGGATGCATCGATACACTGTAAAATGTATCGATGCACTTCAAAGGGAAATAGAAATAGACATTTCTTTTGGTCGAAGAAATGATAGATAAGAGTATATCAATTGGATACTAATATGTATCAATGTATGATTATGTAGATATAGAGTACGAACAAGTTCTGGGATGACTATCAAGTTAAGATTCGATCGAAAGAAACGAACTCATAAAAGGGGATTGGAACTTAGTGAGGCCAAGGTGAGTTCATACTATTGGAATATATGTACTTTTACATGGGAATTGGACTTATGATAAGTCTATTCCAGATATTTTGAATATATGATAGCATGAGTCGAAGCATGATTAAGATTGTGTGCTATGTGAATATGACATGCTTGCATTACATGTTATGTGATGTGCATTTATGTGTTATATGATAATGATTTATGAAACAATACAAGAATATTATCTGAGTTACTGATTATTAACTTCTAAGATTGCATGCATATATAATATAAGTTATAAGATAAGAAAGCATATATTTATATGTATATGAGAAGATATAGGAACAAGAAATAAGTCCAGTAATAAAGGAATATGAAATTGTATGAAATGTGACATAAGCTGTGTGATAAAGTCATAAGGAATGAAATAAACACGTGACCTAGGTTGTAAGTTAAAGCATTATTTGATATAAGTAATTGTGATCATAAGATAATCAAGTATAAGTTATATTATATGGTATAAGGGTTTATATAAGAAAAGGTTATAAGACTTTAGGAAAATAGTATGTAAATTAGGGTGCATAAATATAAATGATGATACCAAATTATAAGTTAAGTGTTTAGAGAAGAATTATATTTAAAAGAAACTATGATGTAGGAGTCATGTGACATGAATCTAGATAAATGGATTAATTTAGTATATAAATTATATGTTATGATATAGATTACATGATCAATATAAATGCAGGGTAGTGTAATAAATTATATGAATTGATATAATCAATTATGTGAATAAATGGAAAAGTGAGTCAAGATAAGTATTGACTTATAGGATAAAATGAGATTATATGAACATATAATATAACTTTATGAGGAATACTTAGGTGTTATATGATTTAGGTATGAAAATGATATATATGTAAATGAATTATGTGATTATGTGACTATGGGTGAAATGGAGTAAACTATGTAATTATAAAGTATGTGAATATATGTATATAAAATAAGTCATGTGACTATTGAGCTATATGAAATCAAGTGATAAGAAGGTTATGATAAGAAGTTATAAGAGTATATGTTTATGAGAAAATATAAGAATAAGTTATAAGCCATGTGATATGTGATTTATATGGAATTGTTCTACGTGCAAGTGATTATATGCATAATTCATCCATGTTTTAATATGACATTATGTGTAATGAGCGGTATTACCAAAGGATAATGCTAAGTGATCATATGTGTACATGTGAAGTGAATGATGTGTTATATGATGAGTGATAAGAGATATATGAAAATGTGAAGTGTATCCATATTTAAGCCCATGTTATTTAATATGAGAGCTGTAGGTATAATTGGTATGCCAAGAGTCGAGGGATTATCAGTGGTTCTTCGGGACATATCAGTGGTCCTTCAGGACATATCAGTGGTCATTCGGGACATATCAGTTGTCCTTCGGGACATAATGGTCCTTCGGGACATATATTCAGCTCCCTAGTGGGAATTATTCGAGCTGTGGTGACAGCATTTGTGCACAACCTCAGTGTATTCACGTACCTTCTGTTCTCAATAATGTACATGGACAATTCAAAGATAAATTTTAAGTGAAATTTGCATAAGAGGATTATTTGCATATGTGCATAACATGATCATATGTGTTATAGTTTAGTAGAAAAACGTAAATTTCACTGTTATGTTTGATTCTTTGTGAATTGCTCTAAGTGATTGATGATGTGCACATTTAGTAAAGATGAGATTATATGATAAGAAGGTTTGATAATAATGCTAAGTGTGAAGATGATAATATACAGGTGCATGTATGTATACGTTATATGAAATATTATATGTTTGTGAATGGTATAATCATATTAAGTGTTCATGCGTTGCTCTGAGTTAGAGTTTCTATTATATGTTTTTTTATGCCTCACTATGTCATCGACTTAGCGTGTGAGTGTTCACACGTAGGTTTTGGAAAGCGAGAAGAGAAGTGAAGAGGAGCAAGACATGTCAGACTCTCCTTTCCACAAATCAGATCAGAATGGTAGTTAAATGTAGGTATTTGGTTGTATATAATGTGTTGGCATGTAACAAAATTGTGGATTTCTAATGCTCTGATTAATTTTGTTTATTTTGGTCCAACTTGTGTAATTTTGTGTAAGTTAACAAAATTGTAAATTTTTCATGATTTTCTTTAAGAGTCAAGGTTTGAAAAGTCAATGTGACACCTCAGACTTGTATCTGAGTTGGGTACGGGTTGGGGTGTTACATTTAATGGTATCAGAGCTAAGGTTTAGCCGATTCTAGGCTTAAACCGAAGTCAAATAAGGTTTAAAAATTTGTATATGCCAACAACAAGTGAAAAATTCTGATATGATAGTGTGAGGAGTATGATGTCTTACTAATAGAATAAGATTTGTATGATATAGTAGAAATTTAGAAATTGTCAAAGTAAATCGATAACTGACAAATCTGATGGTGATAGCAATTCACCTGCCCTGGCCAGGTAAGATGAAGAGCAAAAACCTCATAAAGTGTCTTATAAGATTAAAGGTTGATTTCAGAAAGTTGAAATTATATTAGAATAATGATATAAGGTTTTCACAGTTTTGAATCGGAAAAGTGATGTGAAATATTCTTATTATTTTATGGATAAGATAGAATATGGTGAACAAGTGTCACCATAAGAAAGTTAAAAGATCTAAAGAAGTGGTTAGAATTTGTAGAAGAGTTCAAGAATAAGTGCATCAACGACAAGCGTATAAGATATATAAAGCCAGAGTTTATAAGTTGAAACAAAGAATAGTGTTGTACATAAGCAAAAGTGTGGATATGATAAGAGATTGCATTTTAGAAGAAAAAAATTAGTGTTGGCTAACAAGAATATGTGATGGGAATATACTGGAAGTATAAGATTATAAGATATTGTCAGGATATGATAACCAAATATGAAATGGATCTGGATACAGTTGTATATTTGGATCATAGTAATGTGGTATAGTAAAGGAAATAAGGGTTTGAATATTTGACTAAAGCTTAGGATTAATAAGAAGAGTTTGAGAATATGTATATCGATGATCAATATATAAGACAAAGGAAGTCATAATGTTGAGTTTGAACAACGGAAACTACAGGATGTATGAGAATAGAGGTGAAATTGATAAGTTAAGTAAACTAATTTTGAGATAATTTCGATTGGAAAGGATGCATATGATTGGTTGACTAGGGCTTGTGCCTTAGATTGAACCGATGTTATTGACTAGCTATCAGAGTAAATGTGATAGAGTTATAAGATTAGAGGAAAAGATAAAGTTGAGTTAATCAATTATGATGTGAATCTGAATATAGTTGTGTATTATGATCAGATACCTATGATGTAGAAAAGGAGATAAGTATTTGCATGGAACCTTAAGGAAGGAAAATACAAGTATAAGAAATGATAAAGAATGAAGTTCTGTATAAGTAAATGAGTTATCAAAGTTATGAGGATGCAATGAAGATTGGTACATAGAGATGAGTATAGGTGATAAGACAAGAGTATGTGAACATGAAAGGAAAGATATAATTTATGTATAAGGAATAAATAAAGGAATAATGGAATAAAGAAATGAAAGGGATTGAGTTAAAGGATCAGATACGATAAAGGTTATATGGAAGTGTAGATGATAATTTTGATATAGAAGTAAGAAAAGTGTACAAGGTGATGTGAAAAGATTCTTTAAAGTGTATGTTTAATCATATTTAAAGAAGATTTAAGGTCGTGTTCTTGGTTAAATGATGATGGAAAATAAATTTGGTTATTATTATAAGGTAGTTAGAGATGGATTTATGATGTTGAGTGATGAAAATGGATGTTACTGTCTATGTAATGAGTGACATTATATGGATTTTAGAAAGGTCAAAGGAAAATGCAGAATCGAAGGAGAGAAAAGATACAAATGGACTGAGGTTATGGGTTACTTTGTATATGATAAGTGATAGTAGATAAATGTATAAAGGAAAAAGATAGTTGAAGAAATAAAGGAAGAAAAGATTAAGTAAATGAGGTAGCATGAGAACATTAGAAGATATGTTCTTATTGGTATGTTCAGTGAAAATTTGAGGACAAATTTTCTTTAAAGGAGGGGAGATTTGTAACATCCCGAAATCCGGGTCAGTGATTAAAATGAGAATTTTGAAATTTGGGGATCAATTTAGGAAAAATTGAAAGTTCAAGGATTTTAATAGGAATATTTCATTAATGGATAAAAGGGTAAATATGAAATGATTATAAAGGTATTATGGTAATTTGGATTGGATGATATTTTTATCTCCCTTATTTAGGAAGATAACACGTGGGGATGGGGAGAGTTATCTGGAAAGCTTATCACTTCTTCTGCCTTCTTCACGTTGGCTTCAATCTTTAAAGGTAAGTTTGATTTAGTTATTGATTTCTTGAATTCTTAAGTTGAATTTGAGTCTTTGGGGGTTATATAAGCTTAAGGAAAGCTTATATAAGTTTAAAACACCAAGAAGAGAGAATTAGAAAAGAATTTCTATTAAGAGTTAAAAAAATGAACTTTTGTTATAAAACGGTTTTTGAAGTTCTAAGAATGAATTTGACTTGTCATAGGGTTAATTAAGAAGTTAGAGGTGATAGAATTGAAACACATGGAAAATTTAATGAAATTCTTTGATTCAAGAATTATGGGAGATGGTAAAGTGTTATAGTGTTATAAGAAGGTTTACATATGTATAGATAAATTTTAAGGTACAAGGAGAGATTAATAAGTAGAATTTGGGGTCAAAACAAGACATCTTCGTGCTCAAGATGTAATTTATGGGTTGTGTGCATTGGTACATCTTCAATGTGTACCGATGCACTCTAAAATAAATGAACATCGAATGCAAGGAGTGCATCAATGTATAGGGAGTGCATGGGGTAGTGCATCGATGCACATGTTAAAGGATGCATCGATACACTGTAAAATGTATCGATGCACTTTAAAGGGAAATATAAATAGACCTTTCTTTTGGTCTAAGAAGTGATAGATTAGAGTATATCAATTGGATACTAATATGTATCAATGTATGGTTATGTAGATATAGAGTAGTACGAACAAGTTCTGGGACGACTATCAAGTTAAGATTCAATCGAAAGAAACGAACTCATAAAAGGGGATTGGAACTTAGTGACGCCAAGGTGAGTGCATACTATTGGAATATATGTATTTTTACATGGGAATTGGACTTATGATAAGTTTGTTCCAGATATTTTGAATATATGATAGCATGAGTCGAAGCATGATTAAGATTGCGTGCTATGTGAATGTGACATGCTTGCATTACATGTTATGTGATGTGCATTTATGTGTTATATGATAATGATTTATGAAACAATACAATAATATTATCTGAGTTACTGATTATTAACTTCTAAGATTGCATGCATATATAATATAAGTTATAAGATGAGAAAGCATATATTTATATGTATATGAGAAGATATAGAAACAAGAAATAAGTCCAGTAATAAAGAAATATGAAATTGTATGAAATGTGACATAAGCTGTGTGATAAAGTCATAAGGAATGGAATAAACACGTGACCTAGGTTGTAAGTTAAAGCATTATTTGATATAAGTAATTGTGATCATAAGATAATCAAGTATAGGTTATATTATATGGTATAAGGGTTTATATAAGAAAATGTTATAAGACTTTAGGAGAATAGTATGTAAATTAGGGTGCATAAATATAAATGATGATACCAAATTATAAGTTAAGTGTTTAGAGAAGAATTATATTTAAAAGAAACTATGATATAGGAGTCATGTGACATGAAGCTAGATAAATGGATTAATTTAGTATATAAATTATATGTTATGATTTAGTTACATGATCAATATAAATGCAGGGTAGTGTAATAAATTATATGAATTGATATAATCAATTATGTGAATAAATGGAAAAGTGAGTCAAGATAAGTATTGACTTATAGGATAAAATGAGATTATATGAATATATAGTATAACTTTATGAGGAAGACTTAGGTGTTATATGATTTAGGTATGAAAATGATATATATGTAAGTGAATTATGTGATTATGTGACTATGGGTGAAATGGAGTAAACTATGTAATTATAAAGTATGTGAATATATGTATATAAAATAAGTCATGTGACTATTGAGCTATATGAAATCAAGTGATAAGAAGGTTATGATAAGAAGTTATAAGAGTATATGTTTATGAGAAAATATAAGAATAAGTTATAAGCCATGTGATATGTGATTTATATGGAATTGTTCTACGTGCAAGTGATTATATGCATAATTCATCCATGTTTTAATATGACATTATGTGTAATGAGCGGTATTACCAAAGGATAATGCTAAGTGATCATATGTGTACATGTGAAGTGAATGATGTGTTATATGATGAGTGATAAGAGATATATGAAAATGTGAAGTGTATCCATATTTAAGCCCATGTTATTTAATATGAGAGCTGTAGGTATAATTGGTATGCCAAGAGTCGAGGGATTATCAGTGGTCATTCAGGACATATCAATGGTCCTTCGAGACATAGTGGTCCTTCGGGACATAGTGGTCATTCAGGACAAATATTCAGTGCCCCTAGTGGGAATTATTCGAGCTGTGGTGACAACATTTGTGCACAACCTCAGTGTACTCACGTACCTTTTGTTCTCAATAATGTACATGGACAATTCAAAGATAAAATTTAAGTGAAATTTGCATAAGAGGATTATTTGCATATGTGCATAACATGATCATATGTGTTATAGTTTAGTAGAAAAACGTAAATTTCACTGTTATGTTTGATTCTTTGTGAATTGCTCTAAGTGATTGATGATGTGCACATTTAGTGAAGATGAGATTATATGATAAGAAGGTTTGATAATAATGCTAAGTGTGAAGATGATAATATACTGGTGCATGTATGTATACGTTATATGAAATATTATATGTTTGTGAATGGTAGAATCATATTAAGTGTTCATGTGTTGCTCTGAGTTAGAGTTTCTATTATATGTTTTTTTTATGCCTCACTAAGTCATCGACTTAGCGTGTGAGTGTTCACACGTAGGTTTTGGAAAGCGAGAAGAGAAGTGAAGAGGAGCAAGACAGGTCAGACTCTCATTTCCACAAATCAGATCAGAATGGTAGTTAAGTGTAGGTATTTGGTTGTATATAATGTGTTGGCATATAACAAAATTGTGGATTTCTAATGCTCTGATTAATTTTGTTTATTTTGGTCCAACTTGAGTAAATTAACATCTTTTATCTTAAAGAAAGTTTAAAATTTTCATGATTTTCTTTAAGAGTCAAGGTTTGAAAAGTCAATGTGACACCTCGGACTTGTATCTGAGTCCGGTACGGGTTGGGGTGTTACAAAATTACTCTTCTTCTCCGGCACCTGAACAAAACCTCCATAGCCAAGGTGAGAAAGTTTTCTTTCATTTTTTTGGATCCATTTTAGTGAGATTTAGGACTAAGTTGTGAAATAAGAAAATATTCTACACTAGTTTCTCTACAAATTGATATAAGTATTGCATTGTTTCATGTTGAAATGTGAACATGAGTATTTTGGTGGATGATGGGAAGTTGAATTTGATTGAAATTAGGATTGATTTTGATCTTATAAGTCTTATGGAATCATATACAAGCTTAAAAGTTATTTAAAACCCAATAAGGGACCAAGTTGTAAGTATTCAATCATGTATGGGTTTTATGAGAAAAGATAATTTTTGGTTGTTTTTGTTATGAAAATGGTTAGAAATGGTTGGGAATTGATGAAATTGAGTGTAGGTGATGAAATTGAGCTTGAAACAAAGTTGGAGACCATTAGGAGAAATACTTGAAAGATTAGGTTTGGGTGTAAATAATTAGGAAAAAATTTGTAAATATTTCTTTAAGGGTTAGAATGGATGTATGAATGATTTCACGCGATTGGAATTAAGTTTTGGATCAATTTAGATTAATGATAAGCTTAAGGGACCTTTTTGTAGGATTTGTGAAGTTGAAAGATTATTGGGTAAATGTTGGGAAATTGAAGCACTATGCTGGAAATTAGTGTTAAAATAGTGAATTAGACTATTTTGGAAGGGAAAATGATGAAGAATTAAGTTGGAAGTTTAGGAAAAATTGGTGATAAAATAGCAAAAATGCAAGATTGAAGTATTTGATTTGAAAATATTATTTGAAGTTGGAAATGGTAACTAACATGGAATAAAAGTGATGGATAGGGACTAATAGGCGAGATGTTCGAATTATAGGGATGAAATTTAAAGAAATGTGTAGTTGTGGGTTATTTGTGAAATTATGGGAAGTTAAGTGAATTTTAGTTATGAAATATTAATTTCAAGTACTAAGAAGGTTATTTTGCAAAAGTTTAGTTTGAAATTAATTAAGCTGAAGAAAATAGTACCGAATATACATTTATTGTGTATTTGACATTTTATTCGCATATGTGCTTAATATGTTAATTAGACACTAACATATGTTTGAAAATTTATTTTGTCGGATAATTGAATTTTGGTAGACCGCGATCATAATTGAAGTTTAAGTAAACAAAAAGAGAAGAACGAATTGGATAGTGGTTTGAACTTGACAACTCGAGCTACAAGGAAGGCAACATGTGAGTGCAACTAAGATTTTTATAGTAAATAATACGAGCAAGATTTGCGATTAGTCAATCTCGATCGTTTTTATAGAAAATGGTTTTAAAATAACATTTGAACATAGATTTTATTAATTTTTTTTTATTTCATATCATATGATAGTTTCGAGTATGAACTGCCCAATACAACATTTATTTAAATTTTATTATATTCAAATGCATGGTTATTTTATATGCAAATTAGTATATGATTTCGAACAAAGTTCATTGTATGAAACTTGAGAGTTAGTGGTACAATTGGCATGCTAAGAGGTGTAGTGTTATTGATCGATCACACTAAGGTACATTTATGTACATCATAGTTACCAGATACATTTATGTATTCAGGATTCATAGATACAATGTTGTTGTGTTCTACAATACCTGTACATTCACAGGGCACCTATAGTGCTATCAGAGGCACTAAATGTGCAACATAGTCACATGCAATTATACTGCACATAGCATTGAACACTCAATCATAGACTCGAGTATCATATATTTTCATGATAGTATAGTGGGCAACTATACGAATCGAAATAAAACAGTATTGATTTGATACATGTCTTAAAGTAAAAAACTTTGATAATTGTTTTTATTTTATGCATGATTCATTTTAATAATGTTTTTAATTGCTTATTTTTATATGTTATTTTTTTTAATTATGTTGTCTCACTAAGTGGAAAACTTAGTGTGTGATCGTTTCACACGCAGGTAAAGAAAAGCAGACAAAAGAGTATGGAGCCAGACATTACATCCTATATTTTGGCAGACAAGTTCAGACATCCAGAATCAATATGACATCTTCTCGATGTTTTTGTTATTATAATTGACATGTATATATTTATTTCTTTTGATGCTTTGATTCGAATATGTGTGAATTACTTCTGATTAAATTATATATGATCAATATTTTATTTCCGTATAGATAGATTTTGTATTATAGTTTTAAAATGCAATTAATTATTCTAATGTCGATTTTAAATAAAACAAAATTTTTACTGGATTTTGAATAGTTTAAGTTTTATATGATGATGTGACATATTTAGCTTGTATACAGGGACATATACGGGATAGGGGTGTTACAAGTTTTTTTTAGTGATTCTTCGTTTTCCCTTTGCTTAAAGTTTGCAAGAATTCTGGGAAGATAAGTATAAGCTTCTAGCTTATTGGTTTGATGACCTTGACAAGTTTAAAGATTTTGAACATAGAAAGAAAGTGTAAGTGTGGGTAAGCTTAGAAGATGTCCCACTACAACTATGGTATACTTAATTTTTTAGGAAACTAGTATGCAGTTAGGGTGATTTTATCCTGCTAGACGAGGAAACGTTAAGCCTAAATTAATTTATCGTGGCCAGAATCCTCGTTGAAGTAAAGTTGGAGTCTTATATCCCTAACAAAATCTCGCTGAATGTTAATGACCTTCAATGTATTATCAGAGTCTGTCAAGAGGAATTTAATGGTGATCAAAGTTTTCTGGACGTGGATTCTCTTATGGAATCTGCGCTTAAGCATGTATCTCTATTATTGGGATATCCCTATCGTATTAACTCTGGTGTTCATATGCTCATGCCTCCTGAGAAGAATGTTGGTGGACAAAGCCTAGTTGAAGTTGCAAACACACCTTTGGAAGCTAGTGAATCAGATTTCTATCATGGTGAAAATCATAGTGTTTTCTCGGGTGGTTCTCCTCCTTCTGGGCCCATGACGTTGAATAAGTTAGCCATCTATCCTCTTGTTGATGTGTGAATGGCTTGTCCCATTGGGCCACAAATCCTCCCAACCTACATCTTATTACTAACCCCCGATCTGCTCCATTATTTGAGCTCCATGATGTTCCAAACTTATCCGATTCGAGCTCCATTGAGAGGTTTACTAGCTTGATTCCTCTGATTGAAGTCCAATCTTCTGAGTTGATAAGTTCTTTTAGCTTCTCTTCTAAACTAGCTGGACCCTAAAGATCCAGAATCCTAAGCATGGTCAGCGTAGTCCGTGTTCTAGGCCTTCTAAAAGGAAAACTTTTAGTAAATATAGAACCACTACGAAGTCGAAGTCCTCTTTTCGTAGGAAGAATAATAATAAGTCTTCAATCGCTCAATGTCCTGCGGATGCTTGTGCGAATTCTGGTCTAGTTCTTACTGATGGTATTGATAAGGCTGATGTTGTGGTCACTACAAAAATTGCATCGCTGCTTGGAGTATATTTTGAGGCCTCTCAGGACCTAATTGTTATTCGTCTGATAGAGCATACAAGCCATGGAATAACATACTCCGAAATGAATATACAAACACAATCATATAAATATATGAAAAAAGTAAAAAAAAATAAATAAATATATTCATCACTTACGATTTGAATAACATAATTTATTGAAACAAGCCATGGAAGAAGTTTCCATTTACAATTTAATATTTCTATTCATTCCCTTCCCTCCATTCCATGTTAAGCATGCAAGTTTCCTATAAACAGAAGATTAACTATATCTTCTCTGAAATTTCAAAATTCTGATAAAAAAAAATCACTTCAGATAATATTAATTAAAAAGACCCAATTGAATAAGTAACAAAGAAGTTAGTGAGGATTCTTACAAGCACATATGAGTAAGGAGAACTCATCATCTCTTTCCTTAACCATGTGTTCTTCAAACCAAAGCCTGCAATCTAATCCACTCCTTGTCCTAAACATGAACACAGCACAGCCTGATGTCTGGTTAAACAGCCAATCATGCAAATCCCACATCATATCTATCAACAATCCATCCAGAAAGATTATGTGATTCCCTCTGAAATTCCACCTCAATCTCTTCACTTGAACCATCTTCTTCTCATCAATGGCCACCGTCAATTCAGGGTTCCTCATCCCTTTTTGTTTCCCGGTTTCTTCTTCGTTGCATTTGATTAGTATGTCATGAGCCAATCCTTTATCACTGAACTGTGCCTTGGTCGAGTAGAGGCTGCTGGTGCCTACATAAACTTCACTCCTCGAAACCAATGAAAATTTTGGTTTTGTTGGATTTTGTTGTTCATTCATATGATCCATATCTCCTAGAGATAAACAGAGTTGAGAGTCTACTAAAACGATGACAGAAAACACGGAACTCGGTTCGGGTCCATCCATGTACCGAGCATCGGAAACATCCCAAATGACTTCAATCTTCGAACCGCGGGCTCTGAACGTTTTGCTGCCTTTTCTTTTCGTGAGACAGTGCGTGTTGGGGTTGAGTTTCAATGCTGTATCGCTGACGTTAATAGTTAGGCCATGGCCGAGGCGATTGTTGCACCATGCGAGGGTGATGAGGAGGTTTCTTTGGGAGGGGATTGTAGCTTTGTATATACATTTCACGGTGTTTGGAGACGAAGGGACAAGGTTTGGGGAGATATGTGGTTGGTTTGAAGGGCCTGAACAGTAAGAATCCGACACTTTGATGGCGTGTTCATTGTAACAAGATGCTATGCTCCTCATATTGTAAGAAAATTTTCCCAATGAAAAAAGCAAGATGGAGAACTTGAGCCTTTTTGTTTTTTTTGCCCACTTCTATCGGAATATATGCTGGTTGGGGCAAAAGAAAGAAGGCTTTTAACTCTTCCTTACCTCTACCACAACAAAATTTACTCATTCCACTACTTTAATCTTCCTTGTCAATGCTTTAAAACGTACATCCTTTCATTAAAAGTATCCGATTCAGTTTACTTTGAGAGCTTAATTAAAATATTTTAAAATCTGGGATCACTTTAAAATATTTCCTATAATATGAGAACATATAACGCAATTAATCTAACTAATAAAATATTTTATAATAAATATAATAAGTTAAAGGGTAAACTATCTATTTGGTCAGCCACCTATTATTTAGTTTCTGTTTCAATCACTTAACTATTATTTTTTCTAAAATCATAGACAATATAATGTTTTGATTTTGTTTTGGTCAACTGTAATTAAAAAATTAACGGTACTAACGAAGTGATATTTTTTTTAACATTGACGTGTCAATACTTTATAGTGACACATCAGTATCCCAATAATTTTTTAACAACGAGTGCCCAAATTAGAATCGAAATGTATCGATAGCCATGATTTTAAAAGTAAATAACAATTGAACGGTTAAAATAAAAATTAAGTAATAGGTGAGTGAACAAATAGATAGTTTATCCCAAGTTAAAAGGGTGTTATTTATTATTATTTTTAATGAAAAAGAGACCTCAATTTCTCAACGATTAAAAAAACATCAATCAAGTAAGCATATATTATTTTACTCGATATGATATTGGGATGAATGATGATAATAATAAAATAATGAAACTCAAGCCACAAGGAGGAATTTGATTAACGCATGGGATTGAGGGTCTACTTTGTACTCTATTGGATACCATTAGGACTCAATTTGATGTATTGTTTTTTATTTGGATTTGAAACTTTAATCTGATAACTTAAAATCTAATTTAATTTGACAACATTATAAAATGAAAATTATAAAAAATATATTTTAATTTAATTCTATTCATGAGACTTGCATTGAGAGACGTATCCTCAATAGGTGATGATGATGAATTGATTTAATTGGTCCTACTACTTAAAATCTGCCTTCAGATTCACCAGCTAACAGCTAAAGACTAAAGGCCCCCTACCTATTTACTCCCACGCCCTCAGTTATTACAAAAATAAACCTACACTTTTATGTATTCTTTAAATTGTAATGTAACTCCCCATTCATTGTAACATTAATGCTTAAATGTTAACCGTTTTATCTGTCTCTGGAAATGAAACTGGCGTTATTAATTTATACATGGCGGAGAAATTGAATATAAGGTAGTATATGTTAATAAAACTCTTAATCATTTGACAATAAATACTCGTACATCTTTATAGATGTCGTGCTCGCATTAAATATTTTTTTATTCACCAAAGTTTCTAAAACGGCCAATTGAGAGTTAAGAAAGAAAGGCACCATATTTAAGCGATTAAAGAGCTATGGCAGATGGACATTGGACAAACAAGAAGCAGATGCTTTTTTGTTGGAAAATTGTGATAATAATTGTATGTATCGAGTGTGGATATATAAAATGAGGTGGGAATGTGGAACATAACAGAATATAAGATGGAGTGATGAAAAGTAAATTAGATTGTTCAAAGAGGTTTTTGGATCAGGTGCTTGAATTGAGAGAAAAGAATATGCAGACGCTTAAAGAAATGGATGGAAGAAAGGAATAATCTCTCCTTTGTAGTATACGCGATGAATATGAAATAGGCGGATTCTTATTAAACGGAATCGTTTCTGTTTCAGTTTAAGATGGGTTACAGATTAGACCCATCTTGATTTCATATCAGAAGCAATAGGAAGTAGTTTAGGGATACAAGTATTTGTATATCAGATAAATCCTGATGTTGGGTGGTCCAAAATATTTAGATTCCTGGACCATTGATCGGACAGACATGCTGTCTGTCACTGTCAGTATAACCTGATTTGTAAAAATCTTAAACATCAAGTTTTGGGTTAGTCAGTCACCCTATGGCTTAAGCTTTGATCATAAATTGGTCCCCAGTTTAGCTAGAATCATTGTATGATCGAACATGTTTGCTTTTTTCAGTAAAATCTGCAACTTCAAGCCAGAAAGTCTTGTTACAATGCAGGCCACCATGGATTATAATTGTATTTCCATTACTATTAGTGTTATGATATAATATAACATATGGATTTTTTGGGTAAGTAAAACTCTTCATTCATAAAAAAAAAATCATCTTTATTACAAAATTTCAACTATACATAAATATAAAATTAAAACTCTATACGATCACTTATTCCTCAGTATAATTCAATTATTTGAGTTGCGTAGCATGGCAAAACTTGAACAATGAAGAAAACTGCATTCAGCCAGAAGCATTTGATTTCCCAACTTGTAATGTAATCACCAATGCTATTTTCACTCTTAGGAAATTGTTGATGAAACCATTTTTTGGAATTCCAGAAATTATGATCCTTGAAACATTCGAGAAGATGGTCAATTTCCACAGAAACATCATCTACTCTCGCGTACAGTCAATTTCCATAGAAACATCATCTACTCTCGCGTGCTTTCCCAGTTCATACGATTATCCTCTTGATTATTAGTAAATCTTTTGCATCAATAAATACACTTTACAATCAGTGAATTGCTTTGGATCGACAACCATTTTTGGCAATAATTTTCACACTTGCAAAAGCTTAAAGAAAAGAGGCAACGGTCAAGCTGTGACAAGTTTGATTCAAGGAAACATGGTGGTAAAAACAGATGATGAATCAAAGAATATACAGGTTTTCATCCTTCTACTACACCCGATTTTCAGACTCAATAACTATACTTTAAGTTAGTGTAAAAGATATCCCTTACAATTAATGATATTATTAATATAAAGGGACTTTATTCAAATAAAAAAGAGTGGCCAGATTATGTTAAATCGAAGTAAAAAGCAAAATCTCTAATTTGAGCATAGTAGAATAGAGAAAAAGAGATGTTGAGAGTGGGATTTGAACCCACGCCCTTTCGGACCAGAACCTTAATCTGGCGCCTTAGACCAACTCGGCCATCTCAACTTTTGATCAAGAATTTAAACAAATTTTAATGTTTAAAATGTTATTGAACTTAGTTCAAAGAGATGACCTTAATTATCCAAAATTAAGAAGGGACAACAAAATACCGAGGAATCTCAGTGACAACCTTGAGATACAAAACTATGATGAAAATAATAAAAATATGTTACAACTTCCGTAATTACATGTGGACATTTTACTTCATCAATCAAACAAATCAGGCAAATGTTTGGCTATTTGGAACAGACATGTACATCTACTACTGCAAACAATCAAACGAATGCCGGTAATAATATTATTCCCAAGTCCTTTCAGTTCACCGACGATGCCGAATCATGTAAAGTGCATACCTTAGACTACTCAACTCCGTGAATCCCTCCATCTCGTATAATGTCAAAAAGAATGCGGTATTATGTGCAAGAAGATGACAGTAGGAGTTCCTATTTATTTTAGGTGTAACTTTGCTTTTAGGTATGAGGTTTTATAAATCAATTTTAATATTTTCTCTATAAACTAATTTACAACTTTGTGAATTAATTTCTCTCTGTTTTTTGAACTCAAACCTGGAACCTGAAAAATTTACTCTTTATCACTTTAGCATTACACCTTACTAATAATTTTAAGGGTAAACTACATAAATGGTCACTAATGTTTTAGTAAGCTTTCGTTTTCCCCAATAAAATTTCAAAATAAGAAATTGGTCACTAACGTTATCAACTTATAACAAATTGATCACTTGATCGTTAACAGCCGTTACTTGAATAACGAAATGCTGATGTGGCACGCTTGTTTGACTTTTTTGACATTATTTGGCGATGTAGATCATTTTGACCAACTTTCTTCTTCTTCTTCTTCTTCTTGCCCATGTGGGCAACACTTTTTATGTCAAACCTTCTGAGAAGGGTTCATCATTAGGTGAGGTGAAAGAAATCTCTTACAGATATGTAACACAGCTGAACATAATCCATCTTTATTTTCAAGGAATACAAAATGGTCAACCTACATATGAGGGAAAACAAAAATGAGGAGCTTGACAAGGATAGCATTTTGGATTTACAATAATGTATTCATGGTTTTAAAATAAAAACTCTTGGGAAAAAATATCTCTGACAAATTGCACCAAGTTATTTCTTTATATTATAGGAGTACACAGATTTGAGGAACCCTCATAATTTTTCATGTGGCACTCATTTGCTTGCAAACTGCTTGGGCTCCTTGGTAGTCCTTCCAATCTTCAGTCTCATATATGAAAGTAGTTGGCACTTTCCATTCGAATGCAACACTGTTCACAAATATATTATAAAAATAATACGATTATTCAATACTGTTTTTCCAAGCACCTGAAATCTCCATTATTAGTAGATTGCAACACTGATCTAGACTCTAGCTAATGGCTCACATGATTTTCATATCAGTCAGTTTGAAATGTATCTAGGTTTGACCTAGTGTTCGAGGTAAATGATGTTGAATTAAAATCCATAATTATAGGTACATATTTATAATGTATATTGTTATCATAAAATATGACATAAATTAAGTGACCAATTATGTTATAAAATCATAAGTATTAGAAGTGTCATGAAAATAAAAGTGCAGATACTATTAAAGTTGTATTTATAATCCGATGAGGGACATAGTTAAAAATATAAACAATAATTGATTTTTAAATTAGCTATATAAATGGGTTATGGTCCCCAAGAAATAGACAATCTCATATTTATTCTTATCCCTATTAGAGAGTTTATATTTTAGGGAACTCTATCTTCTTGGAAGATTACAACCAAAGAAAGATTAAAGGATTTCAACCTAGCAATTAATTCATGTACGCTTCTGCATCTAATATTTATTTTATTCTTGATGATTTGACATGATTAGATCTTGGTTAATTTCATATTTATTATGATTTAGTTCTAATAAGTGGTATCAGATTCTGTCATGTTCAATAATTGAGAATCAAAATTTTCTTTTATTCTTTTTTGATTTGATTTGTTTCTAAAGTTTGAAGGATTCGATATTTTAAGGTATATTGCTTTTTAGGGTTTATAAATTTTACGATTAATTTTTTTATTATAATTCTAATAAAATACGGTATTTATAAAATTTTATATTTTGAATTGCCATTATCAATATATTAAAATTTTTGTTTATGCTTGATTGATGAGTGGCAATTTTTTTTAATTCTTTGGTGTTTATGTGCATTAATTTTAATGCATAATTCAATTAGTTTTGAATTCTTTGTATGTTTTCCTTTTGAAAATGATTCAATTTCAGTTTCTTTTAATTTTCGCAATTTAGTATATGTATTTCAATTATTCATACTACAACAGTTACATTTTTAGTCCAATAAATATATTTTGGTTATTTTCATGAATTTCAAAGCCATAAATTATGTTATTATGTTTTGTATTATTATGAATTTAATTTATGATATTTGTTTCGTATGGTTATATTCAGTTTCATCCAATAATATTTTGATGATAGGTAATATATTACATCTTTTTGTTTTCATCATCATTTATTTGGGAATTTAAAATCATCAATTATGTACAATAGAGGAATCAACATTTGGATGCCAAAAGAGGAAAAGTAGACACTCAAAATTAAGGTAAATCATGTTTTGGTTTAGTAAGATAAATTCACGATTAAACAAATTCTTGAGGAATACGCAAATATTAAGTTTTTTTTTTAATTTCTAATAACATCCTTTAGATAACATTATTTACTTCAGAAACCATGACGTGATTAGAAATTTCAATATTGATTTTTGACTATTATGGATTATAGAATATATATCACATTGATATATTTGATTCATTTGATTAAATATTTAATTCATTAATATGTATTTTAATTTTGACTTTTGGTTAAACGTTTTTTCATTTTGTCGTTGGTAATTCATGAAGTTCTTAATTAAATCCTTGTTTAAGGAATTCTTTAAAAACAATCAAAGACTTAAGTTTTCGATTTCTAATAACACTTTTTATGTAACATTCTTATAAGTTATTTCGGATATTATAATGCAGTCAGAATTTTCAGTTTTGACCTTTGATTGTTATAGAAATATTAAATTTGAATACTCATATTTATTTTGAGATGACTTAATTAAAGCAATAAGTCGTTAAAATGGTCTCAGTTTTGGAAAATATTTTATACATGTTATGTACGTGTAACTTAAGATATGTTAGTATTTATCGGCCCAAAGGAAGATTAATAGTTGACATAATTATATGTACAACTTTGATAATACACATACAATAATTATTCGGTTATATGAGTGAGTAATAAATCAACCCAAAGGAAGATTTTTACTTAACATGTTCTTATTATCAGTGTTTGATTATCGCATCAGATATCACTTAAGGTGAATATTTTGTCTAAAGATGAAATATTAATGGAGTATTTGATATCTTGAGATAATGTTTAAGTGTATTCAAATTTATTATTATTTTGTTTATCTTTAATTTAATTAAAAGA